>NC_069663.1:34738756-36032506 GCF_027244095.1 Hemicordylus capensis
GCGGACAAATCCAGAGCAGAAATTAATTAGCTCTCTCAGCCTAGACCCTGATTCTCTGAATCTTTTGTCTCTGTCCGTCCGCCCCTCTGCTCCTCATGGTCTGCTTTGCCAGAGTTCATGAGGAGGATATGCTCTGGGAACTGTGAAGTTCATTTAAGCTACTTGTGAGCCGAGCAAGAAAGATTCCAGATTCCTGCAAAATCTGGCACAACATCCCAGCAGCTAGATCCAGCACCAAGGACAGCACCGATGGCTTTTTGTAAGAAGAAGGTTTGCTGGGCTGCACCGTTCTTCAGATTCTTGTAGAGTGAACCAGATCAGATATGATTAAGAGGGGAGACCCCCTGGATGGTTCTGGTTTTCTCTTTTACACACAAGGGAGTGAAAAACTGAAACCGCTGCTATCTTGTCTAGGCCAACTCCCTCTGGATGGCCATCCGCGTCATACACGCCACCCCCACAGCCCACGCTAAACCAGCAGCCTCAAAGGATCAAAGGCTTGAAAGCGCAATGGAAACTGAATTATATCTCAATTCTCAGCCAGAAGCTGTGCAGCTGAACTAAAGCAGGGGAAGTAAGACGTAATGTATACCGCACTGAGCATCGAGGGACTTGATTTCAGCACTAAGCTTCCGCTCCTTTCTAGGCTGACGCTTGGATGTCTTTAAAATCATTGGCTGTCTAAGAAAACCAGCTAGGCCTGGAGTCTGTATTCAGTCTCTCACTTTAGCATCTTTATATATTTTCACCCAACGCTCCACAGGGTTTAATCCCTGGAGGCTCCTGAGGGCTGTTCACACGACACTGCACACACATACAGACATCTTACATGTTTCTGTGTGAATGACTGTACATGTGTCTGTTTTGAAGGTGAACCCAAGGCCCTCAAATATAGGAGTCACGTTGCGTGTACCAGTGGACATAAAGTGTGAGAATAACTCTGTGGGCATGCAGGTAACCCACACGTTGTGTGCATTCTTGCCGATTGTATATGCCTACAACATGATGTGTGAGTAGCCAAATGTAATATGTTTTGTTTACAAATACACAAGTTAAGCATATTGGAAAGAAACAGACCGTGGTGCTGTGGCAGGCACAACTTGTATCAAATTTCCCAACTTGTATCAAAGAGAGAGTCCCTGAACCCAAAGGTGCTCCACCTTCAGACAACTACAGCTGGAAACTCTCAGAGGCTATTCCCATGAGCAGCAAAAATCGGGCTAGGAGAGTGGCTTACAAGCGGCTAGCCCACTTGAGTAGCCCGCCCCTTAGTCCAAGTTAGCGGAGCGAGCACTCCACTAACCGAGGTTAACGGATTGTGAGTTGCCACAGTCCGGCTCTGCGCCACAGTAGCTCACGAGGAGACCCCCGACCTGGAGGCTGAAAAGCAGCCTCCCGGCTCGGGGGTCTCTCCAGCATGCCCCGTGCACTTGCGCAGGGCATGCTGGAACTACCAGGGGCCACGCAACCCCCGAACTCCCCAATCCCCACCGGCTCCGTGATGGAGCCGGCTGTCATGTGGGTGCCCACTGTGGCTACCTGGACGAGCAGGACTTGTTGCTTGTCTGTGGCGAGAGCAGGCTTAGCCCGCTCTCCTCGTGAACCCTCCCCAGGCTCTTCTCACTAATCATGAGAAGAGCCTCTCAGTTTCTCTGTTTTCCCCTTCAGAATCAAAGTGGAACATAGGAAGCTGACTTATACCGAGTCAGACTACTGGTCCATCTTACTCAGTATTGTCTACACAGACTGGCAGCTGCTTCTCCAAGGTTGCAGGCAGGAGTCTCTCCCATCCCGATCTGGAGATGCCAGGAAGGGAATTTGGAACCTTCTGCATGCAAGCCGGCAGGTGCTCTTCCCAGAGAGGCCCCATCTTGCCGTGCTCACACATGTCGTCTCCCATTCAAATGCAAACCAGGGCATACCCTGCTTAGCAAACAGAACCAGGGTGGTGGTATGCACAGAGGAGCTGGCTTAACTCTCAGTGGCTTGGGCCACCAGAAGCAGCCTGAGCCCTGGCCCCATGTGCCATTGTCCGTTCTCTAGCCTGAGTGAATGGCTGTCATTCATTTCTGTTGGAGAAAGGATTTCATTTTATTAGTGACATTTCTGTCTGTCTGCCATGGAAGTCATGGCAGTGTGCAAGGCCTCTTCCCACATCTGATCATTCTCAGTAACCCTGCCAGGCAGGCTAGGCTGTGAGATGGTGGGGCTATTCACACAATTAGCAAAAATCGGGCTAGGAGTGCCTAGCCCGATTTTTGCTAATCTTAAGAACCACCGGGCTTGGTGGCAGCTTCTCATGAGGAGACCCCTGGAGGGGAGGCGAAAAGCTGCCTCCCAACAGTGGGGGTCTCGCCAGGCCAGCATGCCCTGTGTGCTCACGCGGGGCATGCTGGAGCTTGCAGGGGCCAATCGGCCCCCACTCCCCCCCAGCCCCCACCGGCTCCGTCACGGAGCTGGCAATCATGTGGGTGGCTGATACAGCCACCCAGGGCTCCTACAGAGATCGTCTGCAGGGAGAACGGGCTTAGCCCTCTCTCCCCACAGTTTCAGCGGAAGCGGATCTCACAGATCGTGAGACCTGCCTCGGTGACTGGCATGGCAGAGCGGAGATTTGAACCTGGTTCTTTCTGCTCCTGGTCAGACACTCTAACCCATACACTACACTGACATTTGGAAGACATTAGGCTGGTTCACACAACCATTGCAATCAGGGTAGAAGCTGGGTTACCCTGTTTTGCATGATTGTGAGAACTCACACAAATTCCTCCAGCCCTGGTTTTTCCAAGCAGGCTAACCCAGCTTTTCTGCCCTGTGTTTAACTGAGGGTGGAGGAGAGGAGAGCATTCCTGCCTTGGTTCTGTGGTTGTGAACTCACATGGCTGGGTAAAACTCACACGGCTCTTCCATCCACCCATCCCACGAAGCAGATCCTCCCTCTGCATAGGAACCATAGAGCCCTGTGGGCACAGTGGCTGCCATCCATTGATGTGCCACTCAGCAAAGCACACTCTATGATCCTGAAGCTGGAGCGGCTTCTGAATGGCTGTGTCCGCCTCCTGCTCCTTCGTGGCCAATCAGAGGGCGGCCGCTGATGTCATGAGGCTTTCCCGGTCTGCTGTGGAAAGCATGCAAAGCATGCTGGGAAGGCAGCGGGGCCTTCAGAGGACTTTCTGTTTAGGGGCAGGGCTTGCTCCTACCAATTTCAGCAATGGACATTGCGACGGCCTTGATTGGCTGTTTCCTGGCCTTGTGGACCCAAATGGAGGTTCTGATGTTCCGCCAACGGGGTAGGAGCTCTTCTGCCCTCCACCCCACCCCAAACGGTCATGTGAACAGGCCTATGGTTGGAATGAGAGCACAACCTTCCCTTTGCTCTGAATAGTGGGTAGCCCAATCCTCACTAACAAGAGTCCTGAGGCGGGAGGAGAGTCAGTGTGCCTTCATGCACTGAATATGCAGTGACACTGCACCCCCATAGGAATTGCACAGTTTAGGGGCTCTCCCACTAACACACTCATGCTGTTTATCAGTGATGGTATGTCACTAGTTTATTTATATATCCCTGTGTTTCTGTGTTATTTATGGGTAATGTAATCCCCAAAGCAGCTCACAACAATTTAAAACATTACACAACAAACAAAAGCCATACAAACCAACAGGTTCAAAATAAAACCTACACACCAACAGCACAGAAGAGCCCACTGAGGTGTTACATGTCCCTTGGGATTACTGGCCCTTCCCCGTCATGTTTTTGAAGGCATACCACATGCAGGACATTGGTTGAGTTTTCTGCTTTCCACCTCAGGAATGCACGGCATGGATTCCGTGGCTGTTGTATTCAGGTTCTCTTCACTGATAGCCAGTGATAAAGAGCTCATACTGGGCATTCAGAAGGTCCTAGATTCAGTCCCCAACATTTTCAGTTAAATGTTCCCAGGAATAGCAGGGCTGGGAAAGATTTCTGCCTAAGACCCTGCAGAAATGCTACCCGTCACCACAGACAATCCTGGTCTAGACGGACCAGTGGTCTGACTCAGTAGGCAGCTTCACATAGGCAGCTATGTGAAGGCAGCTTCAGATAGTCAACATACTGTACAGATATTCTCTCCATCCCTACCTCCTAGCTGTCATTGTGATGGATGGACATTTTTCTAGTCTGCTACAACAGTCAGAAGTCTATTATCTCCAAACTGGGCATAAAATAACAGAAGTCAGGCACTGGGGTTCCTTCCCCACATATCCCACTTCTTGCTTTCAACCTATCCTGTTCCAGACTGAGCTAGAATTTCTGCCGAAGCAGGGGTGCAGGAGGGACACAGGCCTCTAACAGATCCAAGGGGAAATTGACCAGGACCTTGGACAGCTCCGAGCAGGAAGACAAAGCAGCTAGGTATAGCCACAGAAGAAGGGTGTTGCTCCAGCAGTTGCTTGGAGCTGGCTGATGATTTTTATGACTGCCACCCAGGCAGAGAGGACTAGTCTCACCCCTTACCTGGGGAAGGCTCTGTTGCTTCAAGGGATCTGTTGGTCCAAAGACTGATCATGACTGTACCTAGTTAGCTTCAACAAAGTGCTGCCATGAGGTTGGGCATTTAACCCCTGTTTCTTCCCCTCCTGAAGACTCTGCTCTGGATAATGTGGGTGCATTTGTGGGGCTAGTTTCCCCCTCTAGGGAGCGTTGCTATGCCAACATGTCTAAGGCTAGCTCTGGATGCACAGATGGGCCCACTGGTATTTCTTAAGTTGGTGGGTGACTCAAGGGGCTTTGTGGGTGGTTGGCATTCAGTCCATGCTCTGCAGAGATGAATCACAGACCATGGGGTCGGAGGAACTGTCATATCAGATCAGGCCATTGGCCTGTCTCATTTCCCTTCCTACGACAGCCTCAAGCTTCAGGAGAAACAGAACAGAAGCCAGCCTTCCTGCCCTGCTCCATATCCACACAAGGCCATTTGCTGTGGCGCGGTCCACAAGGGGGTGGGGGCCGGATGCCAGTAGATTCCCCCTTGACCTTCAGACCAACAGACTTAAACCCTGCAATGAAGTCAAAGGAAAATTTCCCGCAAATGCCTCTTGGGCGACTGAACCAAGCCATCTGGAAACTGGTAAGGAGAGATGCCTACATTGGAGGTGAGGAGGAACTCAGGCTCCAGGAAGTGAAGCGGTTCACACAAGGACATGTCATTAATGCTTCAGCGGTGCCTTTCTGTTGTGCAAAGTGAAGTCTTCTCTCGGTCTTTATGCTATCAAGTAGTTCATAGAGAACTAGCGACTGTACTGAATGGGAGATGTGAGCTGCTCCCTGATTCAAGCCACATTAGAATGTACTTTGAGTGGTACCAAGTGGGTAGGGGTCCGATTCCAGTTTTGCATGGCAAAGTGCATTGAAAGCAGTTAGGCAAGGTGTGCCATCAAGTCGATTTCGACTCCTGGTGACCACAGAGCCCTGTGGTTGTCTTTGGTAGAATACAGGACGGGTTGATCATAGCCATCTCCCGCGCAATATGAGATGATGCCTTTCAGCATCTTCCTATATCGCTGCTGTCCCATATAGGAGTTTCCCATAGTCTGGGAAACACTCCAGCAGGAATTTGAACTGGCAACCTTCTGCTTGTTAGTCAAGCATTTCCCTGCTGCGCCACTCAAGGCGACGAAGGATGCTTTATATGGCTGGGGAGCTGGTGGGTGTTTTCAAGTGTAAATGTGCATGGGGACTAGTGTTGGGGAGGAGAGCTGGTCTTGCGATAGCAATCGTGACTTGCCCCCTTTGCTAAGCAAAGCACACCCTGGCTTGCATTTGGATGGGTGACCACATGTGAGCTATTCCCCTGAGGGGATGGGGCTATAGCTCTGTGGTAGAGCATTTGCTTGCATGCAGAAGCACCCAGGTTCAGTCCCTGGCAGCATCTCCAGGAAGGGCTGGGAAAGACTCATGCCTGAAACCCTAGAAAGTCACTGCCAGTCAGTGGGGCTATTCCCACGAGCAGCAAAAATGGGGCTAGGAGAGCCTAGCCTGATTTTTTTCTGCTCATATAAACCACCAGGCTTGCAGGCGAGCCTGGTGGCTTACAAGCAGCTAGCCCGCTCCTGTAGCCTGCCCCTTAAACTGGGTTTGTGGAGTGAGCGCTCCGCAAACCCAATTTTAAAAATTGTGAGTAGCTGCAGCGGCCGGGAGGCTTAAAAGCAGCCTCCCGGCTCGGGGATCTCTCCTGCATGCTCTGCACGCTTGCGCAGGGCATACTGGAGCTTCCGGGGGCCGCACGGCCCCTGAACTCCCCAGCCCCTGGCCAGCTCCATGATGGAGCCTGCAGTCGTGTGGGCATCCGCTGCGGGCATGCAGAGCAGACTGCTGCTCATGTGCGGGGAGAGCGGGCTAAGCCCCTAGAGGCTCTTCTCCGTAATCGTGAGAAGAGCCTCAGTGTATAGCAGGCAGTACTGAGCTAGGTGGATCGAGGGTCTGACTCCGCACAAGCCAGCTTCCTCTGTTTGTAGCACTGTTGCCCCCTGTGGCCTAGCCCTTGAGTCTGCAGTGCCACCAGACCGCCTCAATCTGAGCGTTTCCATAACAAACAGACCCTTCCAAAGAGGGCAGGCATCTCCAGTGCTCTCTCCTCCCATGGATATCGATCCCATAAAGGCTGCCCTGAACTCCCCATTATTTGGGGAAGGGATGCAGGGGTGAACAGTGGGCCATCTGTATACTCTACAACTTGGTGAAGCAGAGGAGGGAACCAGTCGCCAGCTCAGTCAACCGCTTCTAACTGGCAAAGAGACACCTTTAAAGTGGCATCTCTCTTAGATATAGCTCAGCATCGCATCTTTTTGGTGGCTGTCGCTGCTGCCTTAAGTAGAGATGTGCATGGAACAAATTTTTTGATTCATTTCAAATTCAAATTGAATGCCGAAAAATTCATTTCGAATTCAAATCAAATTTGAATGTGGCCCCAAAAATTCAATTTGAATCAAATTTGAATCCATTCAACCCTGTTTTGGTGCACTTTTAACCAATTAACCAAAGAACTAGCAGGTAAAGAGGGAGTCGGCCAGATGCAACAAGCAAGGAAAAAAGGGAGGACACTGTGGCAGCCCTTAAGTGGTGGGGTGTGTGTGTTCAGCTTGTTGGAATTTTGCAGGCTGGAGTCACCTGTTCCATAAGGGGCTAAAGCGGAATAAATGATTTTGTAGTTTTAAAGTGGCGGTGGGGGGGAAATACTTGTATCAAAATAAGACTTTGCATATCGGATGGTGGAAATTTTTATTTATTTTTTAAATACGGCCTCTCTCTCCTGCCATCAAAATGCTTATTAGGGATGTGCACAGACCATGGTCCAAGCACTTTTAGGAAAATCACCTGCTCTCCACCACCCCATGCAGCATCCTGGACAGCATCAGCATGCACGTGGTGTCTGTGTGTGTGCGCAAACACCATTTGCATGGTCAGCATGGTGTTGGTGACCAAGCAAATTGTGCCCATGCATGCGCGGACACCATGTGCATGCTGGCACCACACGGGGGTTATTGGGATGCGTATGAAGCTGCATATGGTGGCAAAGGGTGGGTGAGGGTAAAAGTGGGTCACCTTTTTCTTGAAGTTCCTGTCCCAGTTTCCCTAAAAGTGCCCGAATCACGGTTAGTGCACATCTCCATTACTCATCCTTAAATCCCAAATAACTGGGATGACTCCATGTATGCCATTCTGTTGCGTGGTTTAAAATCAAATTAGGGAATATATGTATTGTCTAAACTGATTGCTAGTGGGTGACTTTTTTTCTGTTTGGCATACATAGCATTGCATGGGCTGGCTTTATTGGAGACATGTGGCTGAAAGTCAACATAAATGTGCAAATGTTATGTATACACACACACACACACACACGTATTTTCTTATGACACTTATATCTTGCCCTTCCTTCAAGTAGCTCAGGGTGGTGTACCCTTCTTCCAACTTTTCTTCTTACAACAATCCTGTGCGGTAGGTTAGGATGAGAGAATCTAGCCTAAAGTTACCCACTGAGCTTCCTGGCTGAGGATCGAAGGATTTGAACCCCAGACTCCCCCATTCTCATCCAGCACTCTAACCACTACACCACACTGGCTCTTAACTGTGTACGGTACTGAGCGAAGGAGAGCAAAAGGGTTCAAAGCAATTGACATAGACAAATAAATAAGAAATAAAGCAGATGTTCTTAGATGCTTGCAGACCACTAGGCATAGATGTGTCCCCTCTCTCACTTCCATCAGGCCTTGCAAACCCAGAGCCCCCCGCCTCTTTCTGTCTGTCTCTCTGTCTGTCCAGCCCCTCTCCTCCTCCTTCAGCTCAGAGAAGAGCTTCCGTCAGAGTGACTCCCCTGGGGCAAACAGTCTGCTGAAGGACACCAGCACACCTCCGTGTGAGCAGCCGGAAAACAGAGCAGGAGTCAACCCTGGAAGGAAGGAGGGGAGGAGGCATTGAGGCGGTAGCGGGGAGTGAGGAGGCAAAAAGGGGACGAGTTGTCATGGCAACCTGTGAATGAGGCACCAAGGCCCAAGGCCTGGGTGAAGTGCTGATTGCGGGGAAATGGGGGAACCGGAGGAGCCTAGATGGTGTTGCTCAGCACAGCTCACTGCTGCTGGCACTGCTATCTCCTCCCGTATATTCTCCTTGCAGGACCCGGCCTGCCTGGCCCCTTCACAAGGGTGTGTGAAACCTGTTAAAGCTGACCCTGCTCCTGGGCTTAATTGCGGAGACGAGAATTCACAGATGCCTGGCACGCCGCAATTAAGCAGGCGACCCACATCATTTTATCGCCATGCTAGGAAACACACCCTCTACTAATTCTGGGAGTAGGTTGCTGTTACAGGCACAGGAGTGGAACAAGCCGGGTGGCGGATGTGGCAAACCTGTAGCCAGTTCATCAGAGTTTCTTTAGGAACATAGGAGTGTAGGCAGCTGCCATAGACCGAGTCTTGGTCCATCTAGCTCAGTATCGTCTACCCAGACTGGCAGCGGCTTCTCCAAAGTTGCAGGCAGGAATCTCTCTCAGCCCTCTCTTGGAGATGCTGCCAGGGAGGGAACTTGGAACCCAGTTGCTCTTCCCAGAGCGGCGGCTCCATCCCCTAAGAGGAATATCTCACAGTACTCACACATCTCGTCTCCCATACAAATGCAATCAGGGCAGACCCTGCTTAGCTAAGGGGACCAGTCATGCTTGCTACCACAAGACCAGCTCTCCTCTCGACCCACATAATCCTCAACCCCAATGGCACGCACTTGGCACTGGCCATGTGCGTGCCAATGCCAAGCAGAGGCTGCAGGGAACCAGACTGCAGCCACACGTGCTATGTTGGTGAGTGGGCACTGCTGGTGGAAATGTGGTGGGGCAGGTATGAGTAGGTGTGTTGCTCCATACCTGCTTTTTAGGAGAACAGCTCCTTACCCTGCTAAGCCGGTTTGGTGCTTCCCAGAGGAGATGGCTGGTGCACATCCCTACCGAGTCAGACCCTAGATGGTCCATCTAGCTCAGTATGTTCTACATAGGCTGGCAGCGACTTCTGCAAGGTTGCAGGCAGGAGTCTCTCTCAGCCCTCTCTTGGAGGGAACTTGGAACCTCTGCATGCAAATGCTCTTCTCAGAGCAGTCCCATCCCCTGAGGGGAATATCGCACAGTGCTCACACTTCTAGTCTCCCATTCAAATGCAAACCAGGGCAGACCCTGCTTAGCAAAGGGGACCATTCATGCTTGCTACCACAAGACCAGCTCTCCTCCAAGCACAGCAGTTCATTGAAGTGTCCTTGTAGGATGACCAGATGAAAAGGAGAACTCAGTTTCACCCGCTTAAAATAAAATGTCCATAATAACAGTAATGATTAGGGTCACCAACTGGCCGGAAAGAGTAAACATGCACGTGAAGCTTCTCATGGCATAGATAGGATTGTGTTCTAAAAAGAAAGGTGAGCTAGGGACCAGGAACAGCTACTGGAGGGATGCAGTGCTGGGGTCAAATAGAACCCTGTCGCTCTCCCCCTACTTAAGAGAAGAGAGCTGCCATTTTCTGAAGGTGCTCAACCTTTTCTGAAGGTGCTCTGAAGGTGACCAACCTTTAAAGGGGGCACTCATTTATTATTTACAGCACGTCAGCCCACCTGCTCCTCCCCCTCAGAGGGTTCCATAGCAAAAGCAACAGGTAGGTGGTTCTCTGCCCCAAAGAGGCTCCCAGTCTAAACAGAAACCCAAGGGGGACAACAGCAAAAGCTGTTGGGGAGACCCTACGCTGGGCTTGAATTGGGACAGTTGCTCTCCCTCCCGGCTAAATATAAGGGAGTCAAACCTAAGAGAGTGACCCGCCTCCCTGCTAATTGTGCAGAGGCAGCTTTTAAAGTAGTGACTCTCTTCTGTTTCTCAGGGGAGAGCAACTGGCCCTATCCATCCCCAGCATAGCACCCCTCCAGTGGCTGTTGCTGGTGTCTAAATTGTCTTTCTTTTGAGAAAGAACCTAGCTCAGTGGTAGTGTATGTGCCTTGCCTACCAAAGGTTTACTTCAGGTTTATTCCTTGCTGGTGGCAAGACCCCTGCCTGAACCCCTGCAGAGCTGCTTCCAGTCAGCATAGACAATACCAGACTAAATGGACCAAGGGCCTGGTCCAATGGAAGGTGGTATCTCCACATGGCGCTCTCTCTCTCTCTCTCTCTCTCTCTATATATATATATATCAACAACAACAACAAATATTTATATTTATATATTGCTTTTCAACAAAAGTTTCCAAAGCAGTTTACACAGAGAAATAACAAACAAATAAGATGGCTCCCTGTTCCCAAAGGGCTCACAATCTAAAAAGAAACATGAGACAGACACCAGCGACAGCCACTGGAGGGATGCTGTGCCGGGGGTGGAGAGGGCCAGTTGCTCTCCCCTTGCTAAACTTAAGAGAATCACTGCTTTAAAAGGTGCCTCTTTGCCAAGTTAGCAGGGGAGTATCCTGGGAAATGGGAATCATATAAGCATGACTCCCATTTAGTGGCAGCAGCGTCAGCGGCTGGATCAGTAGCGGTTTGTCCTGACGAGCTGGGGGGTGCCAAAGGTGGCACAGCTGCCTCTGCTTTCCGGCAACAGCTCGAGTCACTCCCCTCTCTCCTGCCCTGCTCAAGAGAGCCGCGCTGCCTGCAGGCGGGCCATTCGTCAGGTAGAGCTGCACAGTTAACCGCTCAGCTCTACCTGACCAATGGGCAGCCTGCAGGCAACATGGGTGAGAGGAGCAACCCGAGTTGCCTCCTTTGGCACCCCACCCCCCGGCTTTTAGGGCAAGTCGCTACTGAGCTGGACCCTAGATCAGAAGGTGTCGCATCCAAAGTGCTCACACACATTGCATAAAAGAGGCATTTTCTCTTTAGCTCCATGTCGTAACTTTGCCTGCTCTAGGCCGTTCATCTTCGTTAGGGTCACCAACTCTGACTGAAGCTGTTCTTGGAGATTCTTTCCCCCGCTCCATAATGTTCACAACATCAGTCTCCAAAGTTGCTTTCCACACTCACCTGGAGATGGATGCGGATCACTGCACTCCAGGCTGGTCCTTAGGGTTGGCAACCCTTGTTCAGCTGCCCTCCTCCCCCTCTGCCTGCAGCAGGGCGCTTTCCAGATTAGCCGCTCAACAGCAGCAAAATGCTTCCATTCAGGCAAATTGCATTCAAAATGTGAACAGCAGGGGGAGCAGTCTCAGGAAAACTAACAACCCGGAAAAACAGCAACCTTTTTACGCCAGATGCATGACATCATTCATAGCACTATGTTGCGGCGATTAAATCCCAAACAAGGCATCGGAAATGTGAACGGCACCCTGCTGTCAGCGTAGGGACTGCGGTGCCACAATGCAGGGAGTGTGGAAGCACACTTCTGAGATACAACGTGACCCCATTGCAGGGTCTAATCTGGAAAGCGCCCTGGGCAAACCTGGATCTTGCTGGCTGTTGCAGGCGGGGGACAAGGATGGCAAAAGTGTTGGAGATGCAGCTCCATCAGCATTGACTTTTGGCACTGTCTGTCCTATTGACCACTAGGGGCTTTGGGAACAGAGGCAGTAAGGAGGGGGTCTTTTTCTCCCAGCCCCCCATCTTGTTGTCTTTCTCTCTGCTCTGGCTTCTGATAGCTAGACTGAAGCTCTCAGGTCTCCCCCTTCTCTTCCTACCTGCTTACTTCATTTTTATCTCCCTCCTTCCTTGTTCTGCTCTTGCACTATGAAGACATTGAAAGCAGAGGGGCACAGGCTTTCTATCTCGGTTTGTAACTTCCTAATCAAACCTTTTGGATCTTAAATGTTTGTAATTGGGACCACTGAAATCCCTTCCCTGCAGCAGAAAGGACTTTGGGAGAAATGGGTGGGTGCCATCCTGGTTCTCTAGGACTGCTAGCTTTGGTGCCTTTAATTACAGATTTCTCTGCAGCAATCAGCTTTGGTGCCTTTAACTGCAGATGTCTCTGCTGCAATCAGTAGGTGAGATTTTTCACAGCCTGGAGATCAGCTTGATTGCAACTAATCTTTGCAGATTAAGTGGCTGCTAAAAGCCCCAGAGCTGCAGGCCTGTAAGACAGTTAGCAACTTTGTCTCCTGCTTTATCGGTACATTTAAAGGTAAGCACATAAGCCCTGCAATTGTGCCCTGACAAGTGTGTGTGTGTGTGTGGGGGGGCTCATTGCAGAAATGCAACCCCCCAGCACCCATCCTAGATGCAATCCAGCCACCCAAGATCCAGGGCCAAGAGTGGGGATCTGACGGCATTTCCAGGGAGATCAGCTAACCCTCCTCCTCCTCCTCCTCGACTGGTTCTGATGCTGCCAGCAGCTGAGTTTGGAGTGGGAAGTGTTTAAAAATAGCCCTTTTTGTTTTGAATTCTTCAGAGGCTTGGCAGGAGGCCTGTCCACGTGAAGCTTCAGAGCTCTGTCTGACGACAGCCTCCGTGAGTTGCTGTCGAGCCCCAAAATATCGCGAGTGATGGGCGCCAAACCTCTGGCAGGCCAAGCAAGGAGGCTTCTGTGGCGTGAAAATGAGCCAAACATCTTGTGTATGTGTGTATGTATGCACACACGCACACACACACACAACGTTTAAAACACATGTAAGGATCTGCCATGGGCTTCAAGTCCTGGCCTCTCTCCACTGGAACCCCGTGTGCCTCAGCTGTCTGGGAAGGGTGGTTATGCCGCCCAGTTCCGCCTCCAGACCCTAGACTCTCTCTGGAGGACCTGGGGGTTCCAGGCTTGCTCTGCACGCAACCTCAGCACTGGGACAAGCCTTCTTAAGGGTCTCCGTATGTCCTGGGCAGCCTGCTGCCCCTCTGTAGGGGTCTCTGCCTCTTCCTGTGGGGACAGCCTACCATCCCCGATGTCTAGCGGTGCTGTATCCCATCCCCTTCCCAAGCCCATTTTTCTGGTGGCTAGTGGCACCTGCTCCAACTGGGATTCTGCTACGCTGGGACGGGGTCTATGTCCTTCTCCCCTTCCCACATGATGCTGCATTGCCTGTTGCCAAGGCAACCTCCCTGGTCCACAGCTGATCATTGGGTGAGTAGGCCTGAGCCTGATATGCCCCGATGGCTTGGCCAGGAGAGCTGTTCCCTCCATTGGTGGTGGTGGTAGTAGTAATAATAAATAATATAATTAATAAACTTTATTTGTTAGCTGCCCCATAACAAATTGTTCTCTGGGCACTTCACAACAGAGGATTAAAACAAATGATAAAAACACATAACACATTAAATCATTACAGACAAAAAAGAAGAAAATAAAATACAAAATACAGTTCAAAACAGCTTAAAAACTCATTTTAAAATTAGTAAAAGATCAGATCGAATCTGAAAACCAGAATTTAAAAGGCCTGGGTGAACAAAAAGATCTCTACCTGGCGTCGAAAGGACAAAGTGACGAAGCCAGGCGGACATCACTGGGGAGGCTGTTCCAGAAATGGGATGCCACTAAGGGTGCTGGTCTCCTCCCTGCAGCCGGGGTGGCCATGGGGCTTGGCGGGTTGTTGTCTGCAGGGTGAGTAAGGCCCTTTTTAGAGACAGGCAAGGTTTCTGGATTCCAAACAGGCTTGCAGAAAACAAGCAAATTTGCACTGACTTTGGATTGGGCCTGTTAGCTCATTTTTAAGCTCCAGGTCACACTCCTAAGGATGTCATTGGGAACACAACCAGGCCTGGAGGTTTCATCACACACTTTGCAAGCCCATGGCTTCTTTCCCTCCCCCTGCCCAGAGGCGTTCTTACCCCTGGACCCTGGGCCCCTGGTATGTAGCCTCCAAGGTCCGGGAGCCCTCCAAATGGCCAGTGGGGCCTCCGCCCCACCATGCCGAACCTCCAATCTATTTTCATAATTTCAGCCTCCATGTGTGTGGCTGAGGGGTGGTAGCCTGGGGCGAGCCGAGCAGGCATCCCCCGCAGCATTGGCAGCAGCAAACAGAACGACCACCGGGCCTGTCCATCTGGCTCAGCAGCTCTTAAGAACTGCGAGATGCTCCAGCGCACCTGTGCAGTTGAAATAGATCATTGCAAGCCCATCTTGGGGGGCGAGGGGCAGGGCTCACGGTGGGGGGACCTCGTGGCGGGAGTGGTCTGACTGCCAAACTTACCTAGGTGCACCCACCAAACTTTACGTACTAGTTCAGTAGAGGCGGCGGCAGCAGCAACCGTACATGAGAGGGGTTTCCTCTCGCCTCTCATCACACGGATGTACTGTGGAACGGCGCACCAGGAGGGAAGCAGTGGTGGCTCGTGGGGGAGTGGTGATGTTCTTTTGTTCTGCCCACTTTGTCGCCCTGACCCACTGTGGAGCAGCACTCCAGAAGGAAAAGAGGTGTAGTTGTGGGCCATGGTCTTCTCAAGAGATACTCCTGTTACAGTAAAGGTAAAGTGTGCCGTCGGGTCGGTGTCGACTCCTGGCAACCACGGAGCCCTGTGGTTTTCTTTGGTAGAATTCAGGAGGGGTTTCCCATTGACTCCTCCCGTGCAGTAGGAGATGGTGCCTTTCAGCATCTTTCCTATATCTCTGCTGCCTGATATAGGAATTCCCATATTCTGGGAAACATACCAGTGAGGATTTGAACCAGCAACATTTTCTGGCTTTTCTGTACTTTTTTTGTTACCCTTGTGTGGAAGCCACCCTTACAGCTGTGAAATGCATGAAGGGTTAGTCACTCTTGTGTCAGCCCATAGGCACCCCACACCTGGCTTCAGCAGGTGTTGCAGCTGCTTCTGAAGGTTCGGTAGTTAGGGAGAAGCACCGTCATCACCAGTGTTCCCTCTAACAGGGATTCCCAGAGGTTGTATGTTGACTACAACTCCCAGAATCCCCAGCTGCAGTTTGGGGATTCTGGGAGCTGTAGTCCACAACATCGGAGAATCCCTGTTAGAAGGAACATTGGTTGTCCCATCCTCCCAAACTGCAACCCCACCTCTCCAGCGGCTGAGTCCGGGCACGGCCGCCACGCTTGGATGAAGCACCACTTGCATCATGCCTCCAGCTCCAGAGGGTGATGTCAGTCTCTCAGTGCTGAAGGAGCGACCAAACACATTAAAGGGCTTTTTGAACACACAAGAAGAAGAAGAAGAAGAAGAAGAAGAAGAAGAAGAAGAAGAAGAAGAAGAAGAAGAAGAAGAAGAAGAAGAAGAAGAAGAAGAAGGTTGCATAAATCTGGATGAATAATTTATCAAAGGGCCAGGAGTTGCCTAGGCGGGCAAGATGGGGATCAGAAACTTGTTGTCGAAAGTGGGCTGCCGTGTGGAGCCGCCACTCTTTCATTTGGTTGAAAGGTTTCTCCAGCCCTGCTCCAACTCTGCCCTCCCAAAGGCTGGGAGTCTGTGGGCAGGGAGTGCCCACAGGTTTGGTCCACCAGTCCCACTTGGCGGCGGGGGGAGGGGGAGGGTGGGTTGGTTGGTTGGTTGCAAAGGGCAGGTGAACAGCCCCTTGGAAGCACAAAGCAGCTGGCGTTGCTTTGGTGAGCACCAGGAGGGGAATGAACTCTCTGAGAGTTACAGCCACACTGCAGGGAAAAGGTTTCCGCCATGGAACGGCGACAAGGGCACAATTTTATGTAGGCATTTATTTTGCTAAGGCACTGTATTGCGAAGGCCTTCTTTGAAAGAAATGCCAGGCAGCCTGATCCCATGCGTGTTTATTACTCTGCAGTAAAACCCATTCTGGTCGGCGGGGGAGGGGGAGGCAATTTCTTTCACAGAGGACTGCAATGTTACGTTTCCTCCTGGATTCAAGCGGAAGTAGATGGCTGCAAAGCAGTGGTCCCCATGAGATAACTGGTAGGGAGATCTTATAACTAACTACCTTAATTAAATGATTATTTTAAAAATCTCGTGAAACCAAAGTACTACTGACCCCCTGAGGAAGCTGTCTGCTGCTGTGTCTCTGTAGGCTTGGCTTTTCTGGTCCTGTCTCTTTCCTATCGATCTCTGTTGTGGGGAGCAGATAATTTGGGCAGGCCTCCATATGTCTCTGGTTGAATCATTCAGTCACTCTGGAGGCAACAATGATGTGGAACATAGGAAGCTGCCTTCTACTGAGTAAGACCCTTGGTCCATCTTGCTCAGTATTGTCTTCACAGACTGGCAGCGGCTTTTCCAAGGTTGCAGGCAGGAATCTCTCTCAGCCCTATCTTGGAGATGCTGCCAGGGAGGGGACTTGGGATCTAGATGCTTTCCCCAGACAGCTAAGGGGAATATCTTCCAATGCTCACACATGTAGTCTCCCATTCATATGCAAACCAGAGTGGCCCCTGCTTAACAAAGGGGACAATTTATGCTTGCTGCCACAAGACCAGCTCAGAGTGTCCATTATGTTTCTGTGAGTTACCCCTCTGGATTTGTCTCCCTCCCATCAGCAGTGACTCATTCAAGGTAGGCTCCTCAGTGCAGATAACTGATGAAAAAGAAGTGTGCATTGGCTATCAGAGGTTAGGGAAACATTATGCTAGACAAACTGTTCCAGGGGAAAGAATTACACAACAATTGCATGGGACTTTTACGCACAGCAGGGTTTACCGCAAGTTTGCGGGGAGGCTTTAATGCAAACTTAAAGTTGTCCAAAACACCCGCCACAAATAGTGGATTATTTTACCCCGGATATAAATCAGGGTACACTCTAACGTGCAGTGAGAAACCCGAATTGTGTGTGAACTGCTCCCCGATAACATGCAGGGACTTCGGGGTAAATCTAGCCGATATGTGAGCGCACTCCTCCATTCTGGAAGAGAAGCGAGTTAAAGGGCTTCAAAAGCCCCGTGTGAAAAGCTTCATGTTGATTTTTCTAGCAGCTTCGCTATCATGGCTTCCTCCAGAGCCTTCCAGGACTTGATGTTGGTGCTGAGAATTCTCTGGTAAAGATCCCATTCATTCCCTTGCCTACCTCTCCTCCCCAAAAGTCTGTTCCCTTGGTTTCCTGGGAAGCAAGATTTAAACTGGTTTAAAGTCTCTAGTGAACATAAAACCATCAAGGAATAGTCAAGAATGTGATGGTGATTAAAAGAAAGTGATCTTCTATGACATATATAACAAAGAGGCACTTTTTAAATTGGTGGCTCTCATATATTTAGTAGTGGGGAAAAACTGTCTCTATTAAATCCCAGCACTGCACTTTCCCAGTAGCTACAACCTTGTGTCTCTTTTTAGCATGTGAACCGTTTGGGGACAGGGAACTATCTCATTTCTTTCTATGTAAACTGGTTTGTGAACCTTTGTTGCTAAAAAGCAGCATATAAATCTTTGTGATTAATAAATAATAATAATAATAAATGAATAGAAATAGGAATAGAATAGAATAGTATAGAATAGTATAGAATAGAATAGAAATAGAAAAAATAACAAAATACAAAGATCTACAAATTGAAATTGAAAGGCTGTGGCAGAAGAAGACCAAAATAATCCCAGTCGTAATTGGCGCCCTGGGTGCAGTTCCAAAACATATTGAAAAGCACCTCAGCACCATAGGGGCCACAGAAATCACCATCAGCCAATTACAAAAAGCAACTTTACTGGGAACAGCCTATATTCCACAATGATATCTGTAATAATAACAACAACATTATTGATAATAAAATTCAGCCATCCCAGGTCCTTGGGAAGGACTCGATGTCTGGATAAAACAAACCAATCAATAACACCTGTCTGACTGTGTAAACAAGAAATAACAATAATAATAAAAATAAAATCTTGAAGCCAACCTATGGGTCCCATTTCAGACTCTGAGCTGTGCTCCCCACAAGCTTAATGTATTGGTTTCTGTCTTTCCAGATGGTGGCCCAAAGAAGCTTCGTAGTAACATCCGCAGAAGTACAGAGACTGGCATTGCAGTGGAGATGAGGAACCGGGTGACTCGGCAGGGCAGCCGGGAGTCAACCGACGGAAGCACCAACAGTAATAGCTCCGATGGCACGTAAGGCCCGGTGATGGTTAGCACCACCGTTCTTCATGGAACAGATGTTCCTAATACAAAACAGTGGGGAGACATGAAACACAAGGCAACTATTGCTTCCTGTTAGGGGTGTGCAACGCTTCAGGGGCCATATTGGGGCCAAATCAAAGCAGGACAACTTGGCCAAAGTGAATGGTCATCTGGTTCAGGTTGAACTGGGTCAGCTCAGGCCTGCTTCAATTTAGCCCCATTTTGTCCCCTCTTTTGTCCCCACCTCACCATTCCCCTGATTCCTTTACTTGCTTATCCTAGCAGGAGATAGGACAAGGTTTCCTTTATTTTCACAACCAGCTGTGAAGAAGCAGTGTCTTCTGCAGCTTGACTTGTTAAAATAAGTTCTGGTAGGTCGCCCACCCCCACACCCCGCTTCCTATTTCCTCCCTGCAGTCCAGGGAAAGGTACAGGGTATCTTGGGAACTGCAGTCATTTCAGGGGCTGCCGAAATGTCAAGCCACAGAAGACACTGCTCCTTCACAGCCGGGAGCAAAAATGAAGAAAATCCTCTCCTGCCTCCTAATGTGCAAGTAAACAAACTGGTCAGGAGAATGGCAAGCTGGGGAGGAGGGAGGGGATGAATCTTTGTTCCAAGCTGAAATGAAGCTTTTGAATCAGGATGAACTAAATTGGACCCTCCTGAAGTGCTCTGAAGCACCAAATTGGCCCTAAACAGAATAAAAAATGTTTCGTGCAGCCATTCTTCCTGTTCTCTCTCTTGTCTGTTTTCTGAAATCATCTTTCAAAAGGTAGGGAGAGGCACATTTTGTCTGTAGAGATGATGAGCATTGTGCCCTCATATTGGAGAACTTCTAGCTCCTTAAGGGGAAAAAAATGCACATTTCTCCCTTTTAGATAAGACCTGGAAGCACAGAGAGGAAAAGGGCGAGTCATCAACACATCTTCTGCCATGGCTTCTTTTGAACATCCACGGTGGATCTTGGACAGTGTTTCCATACCATTTCCTGCTCCTGTTTCTCTTGCCCTTTCCCACAGGTTTATTTTCCCCACAACCAGGCTGGGAGCCGAAAGCCAGTTTAGCGACTTCTTAGATGGGCTGGGACCAGCACAAATCGTAGGCCGGCAGACATTAGCTACGCCACCCATGGGTAAGTTCCTCAGACGTGTGGGGCATTCTAGGCCCTTAGTACTCCAGGGTCATCTGTCATGATGATATGCTGGTTTTAACCTTGAAAGCACTAAACAGCTTGGGCTCTGGTTATCTTCGGGAAGGTCTCCTCTCATATGGGCCTGCCCCACTCCCTCCAGCATCTGAGTCAGGGGGACCACTCTGGCAAAAAACGAAACAAAACCAAAACCAAAACAAACCTTCATTCTGAGAGCCATTTTCCATGGTATTGATCTCCTCAAAGTACAGGTGGCCCTTGTTATCTGTGATCCCGTCACCCACGGCTATTCCTTCCTTCCTTCCTTCCTTCCTTCCTTCCTTCCGTTCCTTCCCTCCTTCCTTCCTGTTATGAATGTATTTTAATCTTGCTGCAAGTTTCCCCACCCAAATCTAAACTAATGTTCCTGCATAGAGAACTCTGAGCCTGAATTCTAGCTGAAACCCCACCCGTTTAAAATTAAGAACATAAGGAGATAAGAAGAATCCTTCTGGAGGTCCATCTAATTTTGCATTTTGTTTCTCAAGAGTGGCCAGCCAGATGCCTCTGGGCAGCCCATGAGCAGGACAGTAAGGCAATAGCCCTCTCCCATTGTTGTTCCCCAGCAGAAGGTATTCCAAGGTAGACAGCCATTGACCTGGAGGTACCATTTAGGTATCATAGATAAGAGGATCCCTGCTGAAGCACACTACATGTCTGTCTCTAGAGGAGCATTTTGTTTCCCATAGTGGCCATTCTGTTTCCCTTTGGGAAGCCCAGAAGCGGGGCAGTTCCTCTGCCCTCTTTTAAATGTAGTTACTTAGAAGGGAGGGAGAGGCATTCTGCTCATGATCAAAGGCCCTTTTCTGCATCATTGCTTCCCACATTCCAAGCCTGAGCTCTCATTCAGATCAAGACTCATCTTAACTGAATGCTGATGTATCCCTCTTGGCGGTCTTCCAAAACCTTTTGGTTCTATCCAACACAATAGGTTGACCATATTTCTGCACTTCATAGTTCCACAGGCCATAGCAGATGTAATTTATTTCAGGGCCCAGTTTACTACTAGAGATGTGCATGAATGTACTAATTTGTCTTGAATTTGAATCAAATTCCAAAAATTAGTTTTGAATTTGAAACAAATTTAAATCTGGTCTGAAAATTCAAATAGAATTTGAATTGATTCAACCTTGTTTTGGCACTGAATGTTCAGGGGGGGCGGAATGGTTTTTCAAAGGTGCCAAAAGGCTCTTGAACTGAATTAGAATCAATGTTTGAATATTCGATTCAGATTGCCCTTTTATGGGGGGATTCGAATCACCTGAATCAACCTCATTCAGTTTGAATCTATTCGAATTTGAATCGATTTGCACATCTGTATTCTCTACCTCAGTAACTCTAAATCCGGCTCATTTATGACATGTGACAGCACACTGTGCTACTTTCTGCACTGTATCCACAAATGATTCTGGTAGACTATGAGTAAAGGAGGAATGTGCCAGCCACATATACTACCAGCTGTTACTTGAATGGCATATAGCCAAATTCAGGCTGACAGTGTGCACAGATGTGCTGCCACTGAGCTGTTCCTGGTATCTTGTGACAGAAAGGCCATGTAGGGTGCACAGTTAGAAATACACATCCGGTTTCTCAGCTATATCTGGCTTGTGTCAAATGTTCAAAGCATAGAACATAATGAGGCTGCAACTAAATTGCATTTCAGTAACTGGACGATGGGCAAGACATAACCTTTGTTCAGCAATAGGTTGCAAAACCAGGTGGGGACAGCTGCATAAGATGTCCATAGGCCATATCTATAACCTGCTCCAGATGCAGGCTTCTGGTCATTTATAATTCCTGCTTCTCTGCCTTGAGCGAAGCATGCTATTCAAAGACTGATGCAGGATGTGAGGAGGCATCCCATGAAACAACCAGCCCCTCTACTATCATGTAACAACTGATTCTTGAAAGGGTTGTTTTAGAATTTATTTTATTTATTTATTGTTAAATTTATATACCACCTTTCATTAAAAACAATCACAAGGTGGTTCACATAGAAAAAATTAACAGGACTATAAAAATTACACAATTAAAATATTATGCTAAAATATAAAAACAGATCTAATTAAAGATTTTTTAAAATACATACATAAAATAACCATACAATATACAAAGAAGCAGCAATGGAGACAATCACATAAAAGACTGAGCAAAAAGCCAGGTCTTCACATGCTTTCTAAAAGCCATGATGGAGACTGAGGAGCAAATAGCCACCGGGAGAGCATTCCGAAGTTTGGGGGCAGCAACAGAGAAGGCCCTGTCCCGCGTGCACGACAACCGAGCTTCCTTCATTGTCAGCACTCGGAACAGAGCCCCCTCAGATGACCTCACCAAGCAGGCAGCAACCTTTGGGAGCAGGCGGTCCCTCAGGTATCCTGGGCCCAAACCGTTGAGGGCTTTAAAGGTCAAAACCAGCACCTTGAATTGGACCTGGAAAATTGACAAATTGGTAGCCAGTGCAGCTCTTTCAAAATGGGTGTGATGTGATCCCAATGGGCAGCTCCAGACAGAACCCTCGCTGCTGCATTTTGCACTATCTGCAGTTTCCGGATATTCTTCAAGGGCAGCCCCACGTAGAACGTGTTACAGTAATCCAGCTGTGACGTGACTAAGGCATGGGTAACTGTGGCCTGATCTGCCTTCTCAAGAAAGGGACGCAGCTGGCGCACTAGCCAAAGCCGTGCAAAGGCACCCCTGGCCACCGCCTCCACCGGAGCCTCCAAAAGCAGAGCCGGGTCCAGTAACACCCCCAAGCTGTGTACTTGCTTCTTCAAGGGGAGTGCAGCCCCATCCAGAACCGTTACAATCTCTTCATCCCGACTGGCTCTCCTACTGACCAACATTACCTCCATCTTGTCCAGATTCAATCTCAGTTTATTAGCCCACATCCAACCCATCACGACCTCCAGCCCCCGATTCAGGACATCCACCGACTCCCTAGGATCAGGTGACAAGGAGAGATAGAGCTGAGTATCATCTGCATATTACTGACAGCTCAGTCCAAATCCCCGGATAACCTCTCCCAGCGGTTTCATGTAGATATTAAACAGCATGCAGGATAAAACCGAACCCCTGTGGGACCCCACAGGCCAATGGCCATGGGGCTGAGCAGTAGTCCCCCAGCACCACCTTCTGGACCCTCCCCCCAAGAAAGGAGTAGAGCCACTCCAACGCCGTACCTCTGATTCCCATACTCAAGAGGTGGTCCAGAAGGATACGATGGTTGATGGTATCAAACGCCACTGAGAGGTCCAGCAGAACCAACAGGGACACACTCCCCCTGTCTAGTTCCTGGCGTAGGTCATCCACTAGAGCAACCAGGGCAGTTTCAGTCCCATATGTGGGGCGGAAGCCAGACTGAAAAGGGTCCAGATGGGACCGCTGGGACGTCACCACATGCTCTATCACCTTGTCCAAAAAGGGCAGGTTGGAGACAGGTCTATAGTTGTCTGGGTTGGAGGGATCAAGGCAGGGCTTTTTAAACAATGGTCTTACCATGGCCTCCTTGAGGCACAATGGCATCCTGCCCTCCCTTAATGAGGCATTAATAATGCTTACCCAAACAAACATTCCCCCCGGCCCTGTCCATTGCAATTTGGATTTTTAGGTGCAGAAAGTAGGGAGAATAAGCAGCTTTGCAAACCACTGCATTGCCCCAATAAAGTCTGTTTGCTGTGTGGTCCTATTGAATGTTGTTGGCTTGCCGTTCCATGTTTTGGACTCTTCCGTGTCACATTTCTGGGAGTGGAATAACTTCATTTTGTAGCCAGCGGGGACACTTTTTGCAGGGGATCTATGTCCAGCTTGTGTGCCTGCAAGAGGTTCTCTATTCTGCTGTTGCTTTATCTGTCCCACTTCTTAAAATATGGGAAATGGTCATAATTGCCTCTTGGGTGTCGACTCAAACCTGTGATTACAGTGGCAGGCTTCATAGCAGGCCTCTTGAGTAAGATTCCTCAAGGGATTTGCTTTGAATGGGCCAGCTGTGGGGACATACTGATGGCACAGGAGTGGTTTTATCTTAAAATAAAGCCTTTTCTTTTTGTAACTGTTTTGTGTGCTGCGTGTGCTGCCTCCCCCTTGTTGTTATTGTACCAGATCTTGCTGTTTTGTGCTTTTCAGCCAGAATACTCATGCCACCTGGTGTCAAACTGTGGAATTCTCACTCTGTAACAAATAGCCATCCCATAGGACTTCTCATTTTCTTTCCCAGTACATACCAATATTGCTCCTGCCCTCTGCTGGTGAACCACAGGCATGGAAAGCACAGCAATCTGCCCTGGGGCTGTGTTCGCTTAGAAAAATTACCACTTTCAAGGTGGCTTGCAGACATGTAAAATAAAATTGAACAGTAAAACAATGTTGAAAACAGTAAAAACTACTAGTGCAACAAATATTTGTGTATTACTTTGTATACAATTTGTATTGATTACTTTTAATGCTGTCCCCTGAAATCTTGGTCAGTTAATGAAATCAGTTGTGATCAACTAAATCTGCATAATTTGTATAAAACGAAATAATTTAACATTTTAAAAATGTATGTAGAGCAGGCACCGTTTCTGAAGGGGCCTCCCCTCCTGCAGCAGGGGCCAGCCAGAATGCTCTTCTAAGCAGCTTCAGAGTGAGACTGGTGGCGGCTCTTCTAATTTTTCTGCTGCCACGACCCCTGGCCCCGCACCCCAGTCGGATGTCGGCTGTGGGGGCGTTGTCTCCCTCCCAAACGGGGCCATGCAGCCCCATTCAGAAGGCAGGTTGACCCATGCTGCGTTGGGCAACGCGGGCCAAAGCGACTCTCCCTGCCTTTAAAGGCTTCTTCTTTAAAGGCAGGGAGAGCCGTTCCGGCCGCGCTGCCAATGCAACACAGGCTGATCTCCCTCCCAAACAGGGCTGCACAGCTCCATTTGGGAGGGAGATTGGCCCCACTGCATTGGCAGTGTGGCCGGAACAGCTCTCCCTGCCTTTAAAGGCAGGCAGAGTTGCTCCCACCTGTGCCGCCAATATAGCATGTGCTGATTTCGTTCCCAAACGGGGCTGTGCAGCCCCGTTTGGGAGTGAAATAATGCTGCCCGCATCTGATGTCAGACACTGGGGGTGTCGGGGGCAATGTGGCCACGAGGCGCGGCCCCTGACTGGCGGTGGCCCGGGTTCTTTGAACCCATTTGCCCAATGGTGGCTCCGTCCCTGCTTTTAAGATGGTGCCGGCTACCGAGAGGAGAGGAGAGCTGGTCTTGTGGTAGCAAGAATGACTTGACGCCTTAGCTAAGCATGTTCCGCCCTGGTTGCATATGAAAGGGAGACTAGAAGTGTGAGCACTGTAAGATATTCCCCTCAGGGAAGAGCAGAAGGTTCCCTCCCTGGCTTCTCCAAGATAGGGCTGAGAGAGATTCCTACCTGCGATTTTGGAGAACCTGCTGCCAGTCTGTGCAGACAATACTGATCTAGATATACTGATGGTCTGACTCAGTATATGGCAGCTTCCTATTTACCTACTTGAGCTTTTTATATAAAAATAATTAACATTCTAAAAAGATGTTGCCATATTAATCAAGGACACCCTTTTAGTTGATGTTAAAGGTTTTCATGCAATTGATTGCATTTCAGCCTTAGCTATTGTGGCTGGAAATTATGGGAACTGAAGTCCAACATCTGGGGACCCAACTTTGAGACCCCCTGGATTAATCAATTAAGATGTTCAGCCCTAATTATTCCAGAGCAGTGAAGGTTTTCTCACATGGACTTCTCTTCCATTTTCTAGGTGATGTCCACATTGGGATGATTGATAGGAATGGGCAGCTGGAAGTAGAGGTGATAGAGGCCCGGGGCCTCACTCCGAAGCTAGGATCCAAGTCTATTCCTGGTGAGTAGCCACATCGGGGGTCTCCAGGAGGGAAGGGAGATTTGGAAGTCAAGTGGTAGGAAGAAACAGCACAGAGGAGCAGTTTTTCCCTTGTCCCCAAATTCTCTCTCTTCTCTCTATTGGCTGCCAGATACACGACAGATAGAAATTCAACAGCAAATGATTAATCAGGAAGAGTCGGGAGCCACTTGTCCGAACAAGCTAGAGCGATGCCAAAGGAGGCACAGCTGCCCTTCCTTCCCAGAGCTCCATTTTCTCCTCTCTCCCATCCAGCGTTAATGAGAGCAGGGCAGCTCTACCTGATGAATGGCCAGCCTGCAGGCAGCATGGCTCGCATTAACGAGAGAAAGAGAGTGCGAGTGGGGAGCAAACAGAGCTCTTTGGAGGAGGGGCACTCTCCTGGGAAGAGCTAAGGAAGGGGTTAATAGTTGTCCCAACTTTGACACCAGACCATTACCATTCTTTCAGGGCTGCCAACTTTGACTGAAACTATTTCTGAAGTTGCACCCCACCCCACCTTCTAATTTTTCTCACCACACTAAGCCATGAAAATCTCCAGAGTAGTTTTCTGGCTGGGAACCCTATGTACCATAATGGAGTTTGAACTTCTGACCCAGGAGAGGAGAGCTGGTCTTGTTGTAGCAAGCATGCCTTGTCCCCTTAGCTAAGCAGGGTCCACCCTGGTTACATATGAATGGGAGACTAGAAGTGTGAGCCCTTAAAGAGATTCCCCTCAGGGGATGGAGCCGCCACTCTGGAAAGAGCAGAAGGTTCCAAGTCCCCTCCCTGGCTTCTCCAAGATAGGGCTGAGAGAGATTCCTGCCTGCAACCTTGGAGAAGCCGCTGCCAGTCTGTGAAGACAATACTGAGCTAGATAGACCGATGGTCTGACTCAGTATATGGCAGCTTCCTATGTCCCTCAGAGAGAAAACCTCCCACATGGGTACTGTGGGACTCCTTCACCATCTCCAGGCCTTGGTAGGTGTTACTGGGCCTAACTGCTGTGCAAACTGAGAGCGGATCAAAGAACTGTGGTAGCTGTGTTACAACTGTGCATTGCTGGGGGGAAATCAGTAATGGTAGGCAAGCCATTCTTCAGGAAGAAGGCAGCCCTTCCATAAGATAAGAAGAAGTAATTGGCTGAGGTGGTGGCAGAGAGTAAAGCCTTATTTATATGTTGCATTTGGTCTGTGTACAGTGTATACGCGTAGAGTTGTTAACACATTATGTCCAGTGCATGGTCACTCAGTAGTACATCATTTCTGAGTTTCTCTGTCCCATAATTTGTTTAGCAATAATGTCAGCTGTCTTTACTACAACAGTGGATTTGTTCCCCATCCCTCCCAAAACCTCTGTACAAGGGTGGCAATACAGTGTATTTGCTGGACTGCTTCAAAAATCACCCCTGTGAGGTGGTTGCCGTGCTAAGACGCCTTTGCATTTCCCTCTCTCTGCCCACACAGCCACCTATGTCAAGGTTTATCTGCTAGAAAATGGGGCCTGCTTGGGCAAGAAGAAGACAAAGACGGCCAAGAAGACCTGTGACCCACTCTACCATCAGGCCCTGCTTTTTGACGAGGGCCCTCAGGGCAAAGTACTACAGGTGAATGGTTTCCTCCTCTTTACAGGGTAAGAGGATCAGCTGTGCAGCCCCTAGTTAAATATTTGTGAGGCACAACCTAGCTGGCAACCCATTCAGCTGCCCTCAGAACTGGCTCTTGTATATGCAGGAAAGAACGTTCTCGTAGTTGGCGGGAGGGCAAAGTGATGGGCTATAGTGAAATTCCTCCAGAGGTAAAATGCCTTTATTTATATAAGGGGCTCAGTGGTCCTGTGTTTCCACAGAAGGTGGGTGGTATGCTTTGAGGCAGCTGAGAAGCACAATTGTTTTGAAGGCTTCCCAAGAATACTTTATTCAAGACCTCTGAAGGAAGAAGGTTTTAAAAGGGTAAGGCCCAGTTTAGACAAGCGTTAAAATGCTTTCAGAAAAACCTGAGGCTGTGATTGACCTCAACAGTCAACAAGTTGTTCTAGTAAGAACTAATCTGCCTACTTTCCTTCCACTTTCTCTACAACTGGACTAAATTTGGTTCAAATCGAGGTCCGTAAGTTAGATCTCTTGTGTTCACATGTCTGCCATCTTGGATTGGAGTAGATGACATCATCACAAACTACACCACTGAGGTGTCCCTGTATGTCACTTACTACAACTGTAGCTCATTTGGTTCAAATTGGTTAGACAGCCCACAAATTAGTGCACTTGCACCTCAAAAGATTGTGCACCTGCCATTTTGAATTGAGGTGAATGACATCATCACAAACTACACAGTTGAGATGTCCCTATAGCTGTAGCAAATTTGGTTCAGATCAGTTAATCAGTTCACAAGTTAGCCCACTTGTGCCTCAAAAGTGTATGCATGCACCATCTTGAATCAGGGTGGATGACATCACAAACTACACTATTGATTTGATTCAGATTGGTCCTGGCGTTGCAAAGTTGATGAGGGGGACACAGACACACAGAATACTAGATGATCTCATAAGCCTACGGGAAAGTAGCCTAAAAAACTTTTTTTTAAAAAAATTGTAAAATAAACAGGGGGGGATGATTTAAGTGGAGAATATCTATTCAAAATTAATACGTTGGTGGAGATGAGACTGGAAGAAGAGCAGGTCAGGGGAATCAAATGGATACATTCATCAATGTATGTAAATAAAATGTATTAAATAAATAAATATCAGACTGTTGAAAGCAATGCAGCTCAGGCTATCTATCTATCTATCTATCTATCTATCTATCTCTCTCATAACAAGTATAGCAATGTTATCATCCTAAGTCAAACAGTCCCACACGTTAACTCCAATTTTAAACAAAGGGGCTGATTTATTTACAGAATATATACCCCACCTTTCAGTGAGGGCTACCAACTCCAGCTGAAGCTATTCCTGATGCCCAGTCAACACCAACATCCTCAAGGCAGCTTACAATAATCATTATAAAAACACCTTTGGCCTGATGTTTTTCCCAGGTGCACAGGCCCATTTCATTGTTTATAGCACTCTGCATTTGATGGGCAGAACCACTGAGTTGATCCAAAATATCTGCATTCCTAAGGATACATCACATGTGGCCAGAAACCTGGGCAAAGGGAGATTCAACAACTCCTGCCTACGGCAGGCATTCCTTTCCTCTCCTTTCACTCCTCATACACAGGTTCACCTTCTCCTTCTCCTTCTTTGTAGGTGATTGTCTGGGGAGATTACGGCCGCATGGACCACAAGTGCTTCATGGGAATGGCCCAGATTGTTCTAGAAGAGCTGGACCTGTCCAGCGTGGTGACGGGCTGGTACAAGCTCTTCCCCACCTCCTCGCTGGCGGACTCCACCATCGGACCCCTAACACGTCGTCTCTCCCAGTCCTCTTTAGAGAGTACAAGTCCTTCTTGTTCTTAAGGGTGGCCAGGAGGAAGGAAGAAACCGAGGAAGGACGACGCCTGGTCCTACCACAACTTTTGGTAGCACGGTTTGTAAATACTTCATGTCTTTCCCTTCCACCACCCTTCCTCCTTTACTCTTGAGGAGGAAACTGCTCCCAACAGTTTTAGACGTGGCCCTCACTCACTCTAAAAAAAGGCACACAATGTAGGAGGAGAAACTTCCAGAATGTGGTGGGGAGAAATTAAAAGGGGAAGAAAAGAAACCTGTGATAAAGAAAAAGTTGACATGACCAACTCTCACTTTAGAGACTGTTACATCACCTCAAATCAAATGGCCTTTGAAAAGGAGTCAACCCATTTCTCGTCTGTAAACACTTTGGGGAACATCTCCAATCAGACTCATTTAACCCCACTGCAAGTAGCTTGCTCATTGAATAGGCTTTCTTCCTTCTCACCTTTGAAGGGGAAGGTAGAGCTTTTCTCTTTTTTTCTTGTTAAAAGAGAAATTCAGTACTAAGTTGTTTTTTTTTAAAGGAATGTAGCATCTTCAGACATTATGTAGCCTGCCATGTGGTCATAAATCCCTCTGCAATACCTGTGCAGACATCTTCCCTCCTTAATGGGAAGTGCCTATGAGCTATTTCCTGTTTAATTTCTGGGTGCAAACCTCAGAAGTGCTGAGAAAGCAAGTCGGTCACTCCCTGTTTTGTGTGTATTGCTTGCATATAAGGAGAAGCAAGGCAATTTTGCCAGAGTTGTAGAGGGAAGCAACTATAAACGGTGCATTTGACATGACTGTTAAGTTTAAATCATCTTAAAATCCACATTTTCTGTGTCACCTTTTGGCAAATTTAATTTGTTTGCCTTCTCTTACCAAGGCATTGGACATCATGTTTCTTGCAGTCTTGGGGCATTATTCAGTCTCCTGTCCAAGTCCACTAAAATTAGTGGGAATTGTGCAAGAGCTTAGCTGCGATGCATTCCTTCAGCCAGGCAGAAGCAAAAGACATGATCGTCAGATTGTGTCACTTTTAAAGATTAATCTTTGCATGTTCTGTCTTTGGGCCTGGCCCAGTTTCCAGCCCAAGAGGCAGGAGAATCAACCACATAAGGTGAAAATGTATTAAAACAGATACATTGGATCACCAGGGCAAAGCTGAATACAGCTCTTCCAAACCCCATTGGTGGGCTATAGGGGAATGTTTCTCAGTAGCAGCCCCTGGATCTCTCACAAAGGTGAGTGTGGATCTCTCAGTCGACTAAGTGTTTTGAAATGAATACCTTCAAGCTGCAATCTTGTGCATGCTTACCTGGAGTAAGCCCCCTAGAACACAGCAGGGCTTACTTCTGTGTAAACCTGCATAGGAATAGGCTATTAACTGTTTGTGTGTCTGTGTTTTTATGTAGCAATCTGGTCCCTAAAGCAAGGACCAGTTCTTGTAGCAAAATTGAGAATTATGGAAGCTTTTAATGAAGGTGCCTATTGAAATTTGCTGAAAATACTCAGGGGAGATACTACTGGAAATTGTGATTTCTTCATTTTTTAAAAATAACGTTGCACGTCAACTGTACCATAGGAGCAGTAAAAGAGAAAGATCATGGGTCAATGTCGAAGCAGACACAAAGTTTCTGGGTGATTTCTACTTAACAGATAGCTCTGGATGTTCCCTTTTCAATCTATGGGTGATGGAACTGAGATTTTAAGAATTATTAGCAAGACCACAGTTTTCACAATGAACAAAGAAATATTATATCAGAGTTCCTCTATTAATCCAGCCAAGATAAACGCCTCACCACCTCAGAAGAATGAGATGCAGAACAAAATAACAAAACTGTAAAAGACGCCACTACCAGTTACCTCCTGCATTTTAATGAAATTTGAAGACGGAGAGTGACATCTGCCTGATGACTATCTAAAGTGATCCTGCATCTGCCCTCAAAACATAAGCAATTGTGCAGCGACCCCATTTCAGCCATCTTTGGATTTGAAACTTCTGGCCTCATAAGTTTAAAGGTACTGGATTTGCAACTTCACCAAACTGCTGAAAGACTTCAAGGACTTGATGAAGGCCCCTTGGTCTTGCTTTTCTTCTCTCATGCATTTTACCCTGTGCTTGGTCTATTGCATCATCTTTCAAGATAAGCAATATATTGGTTTCCAAGTTTGCATCCAAAGCATTCTCTTTCGCTGATAACACAGTTAATTTAGGAAGGACTCTAAGGAAACAAATCAGCGATCTCCTCTGTGTTAGGTGCATCACCATCCATACTGGCTGCTTTCGCAGACTCCTACTAATGTATCATCAAATGTGGAAATGCATACAAGTACCAGAATTATTATTTTTTAAATGCAGCAAAGCAGGAGCTACTTTGTCTTACTCTAGTTGTGACCCACTGGTATTGACAACAAAGAACAGTCAACAAGTCAGTCTTCTCTCTGATGGGAAGGTGAGCAGGTCCTTGGAGTAGGCAAGCTCCCATGTGATCCGTTTTGTCATGGCATGGAAATTATGCACGTGTTCAGCCTTCCAAACCACACACACTGTCCTGAATTAATAGTGGAACGAATCAACATGCTTCTTGAACCTTTAAAGGTCATGGTGAGATTTTACTACCAAGGCCATTGCGTAGCACAACATTTGTTTGGGACCAAAGTAGGGAAGACCACTAAGACTTCTCTTAAAGCAGACTTTTAGGTATCCTTGTTAGACTTAGAACAGTGAACCAGCTGGCTGGCTTAGCAAGCGACTCTGGGAGAATGTTCATAGCAACCTATCGGGCATCTAATACTATTGCAGTGCAACAGTTAGGTGGCCAATGGAATGATAGACTCTCTTGTTGTGCCTGTCTTAGGTTTTCTTAATGGCACTTATGCTCTGGGAGAACAAGAGTGAGAGAAGAAAAGAATTTGAAGTCATCTCACCCAGATTTCTCTTCCACTGGAATTGAAATATTGCTCCTTGGCATTGGGGCGGGGGCAAACACCCTAGATAGTAGGATGATGGGGCCATGCTCATTGCACTGACATGGTGAAACTGTGACACTCCTTAAAACAATGCCAGTAGACATGCCAAAACTGACATGCTATGATCATTGGCAGGCTAGCTTCACACTGTCGTTGGCCATGCTTTTCAGCTACCATGGGACTGCGACATCATGCATTCACTCAGCCCACATTTACTGCACCAACAGCATGTTAGGGGGCGAGTTTCCAATAGCGTATAAAAATAGTCACCGGCTTAGTTTATGCATAGGGCATATGCATATAAGGCTTAGCATAAGGGATTATGCAATCTGCATCTTGGCATATGAGTCTGGGTGTGTTGTTTGGCCCATAACAAAACTCTGAAATGAGCCTCCTTTGCGTTTGGCACCATCAGGAACCCACATTGAGTATTTAGGGGAGGATTAAGAGTAGGGGGTGCATTTTACCAGATAGAACACACCAGTTTATTTATTCATTAAAACATTTAAGCTGCTTCCAAACTTATATGCACCAGCCGGCATCCAAAGAAAAATGCAAGTATTTCTATCCACCCAAAGGGACCTGAAAGTGGGGGGACGGCGGAAACCACACGGAATGTTCCCAAGCTCTGGGATGCACCTAAAAGAAGAGCCCTTTTGGATGCCAGCCATTGTGTTGAGTATAACCTCAGTTCTTTTGTTTCCTTTCTATGCATGGAATCAGATATTTCCTTAACTAGAAGACCTCTCTGTTGAACTGTTTTCCTAAAGCTTCCAAAAGAAAAAAAGGGCGGGGGGAATACCCTCCCCAAGACCATAGCTTGGTCTGAAGGGGAAGATCCAAAGGACATCTGTTGCATGATCTATATTTTTGCAACAGACAACTAGTACTGAGACATTCCTGAGCGAGCTCATTTTTCTGTCTTTTCCCCCTTCTGTCTCTCTAATCTGGGAGGATGCTATTGAAATAATACATGGCAAAATACATCATAGTATATAGGGGACAAGGAAGTCACAAACATGGGCTCTGTCCCTATGCTAAGTTAATCTCTTTGGGCATGATCCACTAGGAATTCTCCTCTGCAAGCCCATTGAAATGAGCAAGAGCTGTGGTAGAGCACAGGAGTACTCATCGTTCCTTGGTGGATGGGGCCCTTGGAATTTTAACCTGAAGCCTAGTAAATCCAGGGCTGCAGTCCTAGGCCCATTTGCCTGGGAGTAAGTCACACTGAACACAGGTGGGACTTACTTCCAAGTTAACATGTGCAGGACTGCACTGCAAATAAGTTGCATGCTAAAGGTTGTGGTTAAAAAAGCAAACCCTCCAGGCTTTTTAAAACTTCCCGTAAGGTTCAAAAGGCTAGGGCCAGCTATGCAGACAAGAAGTGGCATCCATGTCAAGGGCATAAGCCAGGGCATAAGCCAGAAGACGGTTTAACCTTTGGCTGCAAGCCATTCCAGCTTGTCTTGCACTCACGGACTCTAGGGGCCACCTGGCCCATGGTGGTGGTACTGATGCTGTCGGAAACAACTTGGAGGCAAGCCAATGGCTTCCCTTGTTTCATACAAGCAGCTCCTTTTAAACGTTTTAATGATTCATTACAGAGCCACAACCAAGAGAGCCCTCTATTTTCACCAGTCTTATCCCAACCATAAGTGGGACCACTCTATTGGTGGCTTCCTATGGGGAAAGTATAGCTAAGACATGAAGGATTGGGTAGTTAATTTGCACTATTAATTCAAGTTATAGGAAATGGATAAGGGCTGATGGGGAAACTGGGGTCTGTGCTTAAAACAAGACCACACCCAGCATGTGTTTGGAAAGAGAAACACAATGGTTAAATCCTGGCCCAATACTGTTAACAAATGGTGGGAAGCCAGCTATCCCAGTGGAGCATCAGCTACTGGTTGTATACCTCATGATTTTACGACTGGTGTTCAGCAGCAGCTCATCCCAACAAGCCAGTGGAGCTGGGCTCTAAAGGAGGCCCAGGTGCCTCTCCTTCCCGGAGTGCCGTTTGCTCCTCTCTCTCCCATCTCACTCCACCCCCAGCCTTAATGAGAGCTGTGCTGCCAGGAGGCAGAGCTGCACAGTTAAGCTGCTGAATGGCCAGCCTGCAGGCAGCACAGGGTGGGGGAGAGAGGAGCAAACAGAGCTCTGGGAAGGAGAGGCAGCCGGGCCTCCCTTGGAAGCTCCCTGGCTTGTTACCATGAGATGCTCTTGCACAGATTATATGTTGCAACTTGTTTTACGTGTTTGACTGGTAAAGGCAACAGTTGCGAGAGGAAAGCAGTGGTGATGGAGCTCCACTAATGCATCTCTTCCCCTAGTCATGTTTTTGCCTCTTGTGGGATAAAACTGCAGATCTCCAAATTTGCGCCACGAGGGATGAAAAATGTCAAGCCAGAATAGCCCTGGGTTTTTAAGGCTGCAACAATTAATAAGCTCATCCGTTGTACTAACAAATCAAAAATCTTTCATCAACTGAAAAGGTGCTGTCTTAGAAGAGGCGTCCCCCACTTTTCGCTCGCGCATACGGGAATGCCACTTCTGTGATGATGTGTCATCTACAAATGAAAAATGCTTTTGCTTCAGAATGCTTGGTTTTGCTCATATGCAAAAGGAGCTTAAGCTCTTAAGATTATTCCCCTAAAACTAATCAGATGACAGCCCTATTTTCTCTGACAAGAGATGCATTTCATCTTTTTGTTTCACCTAAAATATACTTTGGTCCAATGACCAGCCCTGGGCTGGAGTCTTGGAGTTAGACAACTCCAGATTCAGAAAGCCACTCTGCCCTCCAGCTCCCTGTGCAAGCTCCAGCCAGTCGCTCTCTTTTAACCTAACCTACCTGGCAGCATTGTTCTAAAGATAAGCAGGTGTGGAAGGACACGCAGACTGCTATGAGCTCCCTAAAAGAAAGCCGGGATAAAAATACAATGAAATTTACAATGAAAGTGAAACGATGTTGTTCAAGAATGAAGAGATCTGCCACCTGATCTAGCCATCGTCTGAAATCACAGAATCCACACTGAAGTCGCTGCTGAAGGCCTTATAAAAAGCATTTCCTATTTCAAAGCTTTTCCAGAATTTTTTTTTTAAAGAAGCCTCAGAAATGTTGATTTTGTGCGGGTGGGTGGGGGAGTATGTGGGGGCAAGAGATATGTATTAATTGAGATTGTGTTGTTTATAAGTAAGGGATCTGTTTCCATGTTTGGGACGGGGCGGGGGGGGAGGGAGGGGAAGGGAGAGATGTTTGTTAGTGACTAGACATTCCAAGCACTTGCTGGAATGGAAGATTGTAGTAGTCCGATATTCATAGCAAGGACCTCAAAGCAATGCTTGCCTGATGCCAGAGATGAAGGAGGACACCTTGTTCTCTCTGGGCATTTGGTGCAATAGTCTCTCCCGAGATGGAGCAACCAGGTCTTCGCTCCGGAGTGTTCGCACTTTGATGTTGGTGGCCTTCTGTTTTGTCGTTTCCTCTCCATAAAGGGCTTATCTCCATGTCCTTCGAAGACGAACAGGAACTAAACGAAAATTCTTCACTTCCTTGTCAGTTTCTTATCCCGCCCCAACCCCACTTTAACACACACATAATCAAACTTCTAGTACAAAGGTGATCGAAGTTGGGGTTCTCAGGTGCTGTTGGACTACAACTCCCATCATCCCCACCACCGTGACCTTCCGCCATTGTGGCAGGGGACAATGGCAACTGAAGTCCTGCAATCTAGCACATTAGCACACATGGCTCACTGTGACCGCACCCAAATTCCCAGAGTCTGTCGCTGAAAACTGAAGGCCAGGTTCTCTCAAAATTGGACTGGGCCTGCCACAGTTCTGGAACTGGAGTCCTGACAGAGCAGGGTTGCCAGCCTGTGGTCCTCCAGATCCTGTTGGACCACAACTCCCATCATTCGCCACCACAAAATAAATTCTGGCTGGGGTTGATGGGAGTCGTAGTCCCACAGCAGCTAGAGAGCCTCCCGTTGGCCAACCCTGCACTAAAGCACAAGATCATGGGTGTCTGCAGATTTTTTTTCAAGAGGCAGCAAAGGCTACAACCCTATGGCTGTTTATCTGGGAATAAGCCCCATTGAATTCTGGGGCTGGCTCAGTCTGGCGGGGGTGGGTGGGCAACCCCACCCATCCGTGCATGAGATTCTTCAATCTTGATTTAGAAACTCTGCCTGCCGTCATTCCTTCTAAGAGTCTCCTGCCGCCGTCCAAAGGAAGGAACTGTGTGGGTCGGGGCTTTTTGCGCAAAGCAGGTGCGACACATGGGTGCCAGCTCACGCCTAGGACAGTTAGACAGCAGCATTCTGTACTAGCTTGATGTTTCGGAACCCTTTTGGAGGGCGTCTCTGGTAACTGGGAAGTCACCGCCCCTGACCCATGTAGTTCTTTCCGTGAGCAGAGCCGCACTAGGTCCGGCCATGCCTATGCCACTTTGGTAATCTGTAGATGGGCCCATAATCTGCGGCCAAGAGACGAAGAGCAGTTTTTAAAAGGCGAAGGGCTAGAAGCTTTCAGCTAATTTCAAATGTGGCGAGGAGAAGGGTGACAAAGTCCTAATGAACTCTGCAGGGTGTGTGTCCGTGTGTCAGAGGAGGCACAGCTGTCTCTCCTTCCTGGAGCTCCCTTTGCTGCTCTCTCTCCTGCCCAGTTAACTGCACAGCTCTACCTGATGAACGGCCAGCCTGCAGGTAGCACAGCTCTCATTAACACTGGGGTTGGGCGGGAAAGAGGGAAGCAAACAGAACTCCAGGAAGGAGAGAGAGAGAGTTGTGCCTTCTGGTTGTACCCTGCACCCCACCCCAGCTTCTTAGGATGAGTTGGCCCTGGTGACATCCTAAGCAAAGAGGGAAAGTTTTAAGCAAGCGGAGACATGGTGGATCATTTGCGGCAGGAAGGTGGCCAATAAGGAGATGGCCAGGGTCATTTTCACAAGAACACAGATAAGGTTTCTAAATTGATTGTTTTAAAAAATTGCCAAGTCAGCCCAATGCTATGGTCAACCTGCCTTTAAAATCCATGGTACCTGGGTGCCATGAAAGCTCATGATGTATTTTTTGCTTTAAAGGACAGATTTGTACTCAATATGAAGATAAAAGAAAACCCTATAAATGGGATCAAATTAAGAATTAAGAATGCCCAGTCACATTGAGCATAAGAAGGGGATGGGCAGTGGATAGAGTGGTTTCAAATGAACCAAGAACTCAACGGCAATTTTCTACTTGCGCTCTGTAATGGTTTATATGTGGCGTGGTCTTTCCTAAACGTAAAACTCTTGTATTTTTCTGTGGTTTATATGCAGCAGGACTGACCGCTTTGTAAAATATTATTGCCAAGTTTTTTCCTCTTTCCAAAGGAGACAAGATGGATTTTAAAAAAAAGTTGATGTTTCTCCATTTGGCTTGTTAACTGCATGTACAGTATTTGGGCAGCAAATGAAGATGATTAAAGCCAGTTTTGAAAACTGTTTGGATTGCAAAACTGTGTTTGGAAAAGAACCTTCAGCAGCATTTCCCACTTGTCTCTTGTTCACATATAAACAAATACCAGGAGTGAATTTTGTTGGTGGGGGAGGCATAATTTTAAGGTTGGTTTGACACGAGGGACAATTTTAATTCTTATTTAAGCAGGACTGTGGGAATGTCGCAGTAAAAGGTAAAAGAAAATAAAGATCTATTCTGCACTCCAGCAGTCCAAATTCACCATCAGAAGCTGATCCTGCAACTTCACATTAGTGGTATACATTAAGCACCTTCCGCAAATCACATTTCTTTTGACAGAAGGTGGAGCAAAGAGTTATGCCAGCAACTGTTTGAAATCTTATCCTGACTTCTGAAACCTCAGCACACACTACCAAGGTATGCCCAAGCTTCTCTTGCAAACGACACAGATCAGAAACCTACTTTCATTTCTTTAAAAACAAAACAAAAACCAGACAAGATTCTCAAGAACACATACTATTCTTAATATCTCACACTGAGGTTCTTTGGTATTGATGCACACAACTCTGATTCAAGGGCAGTATCATATCAATTTTATTGGACTCAGAATAGTCTCCAGAAGGCTCCTGATGAAGTTTTATCTCCACAGCGGAGCAGATCTGGATATCGTCAACCCACAGTTTAAAAGCTGCTCTGCAGGCTTTCTGCCTTTACACACTAGGTGACTTGTTTGTTTGGAGAACCACTTCTCCTAGCCTGGAATGTTTCTCTGTGTCTAACAAGTACATATCTCAGTCACCATGCAGCGCTATAATTTCACTGGAACCCTGCAGCCCTGCCTGTTTAGCTGGTTCAGCATATGGAGGTGGCATTTCAGAAAACCTTACCTTGGAGATCCTAACATCTTAACTAGCAACCCCTCAACTATTTGCCAGTGTCCTTAGATCCAGCACCTATCCACACCCCCACCAGCTCCTCTCACACACTAATCAGCAACGCTTGATGTCACAACCTTCATGCCAGGTAGACAGCTTACCTGTCCACAAACTCCACTCTTCTTTGCATGAGAGTATAGCAGTGCGTCAGCCGAGAAATAGGTCCCTTCGAAGGCGGCAGTTTTCAAAGTAGAGGTTACAACCCAATACTGTATCACAGCACTCTTAGGCACTGGGCCCTTTGCTAAAGAATGTTTATATCATCAAAATATCACTTACATATTTTAAAGCAGCATTACAGTCATTCAGGTACAGGACTGATACCTTGTCTCTGGCGAGACTGCTAGATTTCATTATTTTAAATAGTCTATGTAGGTATTTGTCCTGCGATATCATGAAAATTGAGGATAAACTATTCTTCTGGTACATGGAATTAAGAGATTGCCTTCAACTGGGTCATGGAAGAAGACGTTTGAGGACTACCATTCTAAGGAGTGGTCTCCCTCCCTCAATAAGATGCCTTCCCTCCTTCCTTCCCCCACACCCCTTCTTCACTACAGTGGAAAAGCAGTTAGCATCCCTAATGGCAGGGGTGGTTTGCCCTATTCTGGTGCAGGAGAGGCCAACCTGAGTCACCCCACCCCCACCCCCTGCCACAAGCAGTTGTAGTTGGGGATGAGGGGAGTTGCAAGCCCACCAGCAAGAATAGTTCATTCTCTCCCCACCCCCCACACCTACATCCTTCTGCATGATCCCCACCGCACATTAAGATTGAGAGAGGTCCATCTCGGTATGCCGACAGCCCGTCTGGCAGTGACTCAGGAGTGGCCTTCTCTGTAGTCACTCCTAGGCTGTGGAATGTGCTCTCTATAGACATTCACGGTTTAAAATCTTTGCCAGCCTTCAGAAGAGGCCTTTAGGCACATTTTTTTTTCAGCCAGGCTTTTAAGCAATCCCTGAATGTTTTAAATTGCTGTTTTTAAGAGTTTGTGGTCCCCCCCCCCTTGTGCTTATTTTTGCGAACTACCTAGAGTCTTTTGGAGTCAGGCGGTATCTTCTATCTATATAATTCTCTAAGGTGTACCCGGGACTAATCCCATGTGTGGCAGATCTCACGAGAGTTCGTGAGCAGGAGGACCTGATTGGGCAGTGGGGATTCCATATGGGGATTCCTCCCAGATAGGGAGGAGCCCGTGAGAACAGAAGCACCATGGTGATTGGGAAGTGGGGATTCCATATTCAGATAGCAGGGAGGAGCCTGTGATGGTTAAGGTCAGTTGGGATGCAACTGTTACTGGTTGGAAGATGTTCTTCATTGTAGAGGAGAGAAAAATCTCTCTCTAAAGAAGGATAGTGGGCAGCGGTCTGCAAAGAGAGGGGTCGTGGGGGAGGAAAGAGCCCCTTCAGGAGAAGGAACCTGCCAGTGTGTGAATTAGATGAGGAAACAAGATGAACAAGATCTGTTAACTCAGGAAGGGCGAGAGAGAAAGAGGGGGAAAAAGAAGGGAGGGGAAGAAAGACAGAGGGAAAGAGTGAGTGCAGGAGAGAGAAAGAAGGGAGGGTGAGGGACGGGCTCGAGGCTATCAATGGCCTGAGGGGAACAAGCGGCCATGGCAGTGGTGGCAGCGAGGAAGGTAAACTGCTGCTCCTCTTGGGGGGAGGAGTCGCAGTGGGGCTCGGGTGAGGTCTTTGGGGATAGGGGGCTGCAGTCTGGCCAACAGGTGGCAGCAACGCTGCAGCTGGGACCAAGAGGGCTGAGGGGGGTGGGAGCAATGGGATGGAGGAGGAGGAGGAGCAGGAGTGTGGCTCAGGTGAGGGGAGCAATCCAATACGAGTGTGCAGATGCTCTGGGTGGGGTAAGCTAGTATAAATTAAATAAATAATAACCACCCTGCCCCACCCAGAGCTGTGCTGCCATTCATCAGGTTAACCATGCCACTTGACCTGACGAGTGGCCAACCTACAGTCAGCGTGGCTCTCTCTCCTTAATGCTGGGGCAGGGTGGAATGGGAGAGAGGAGCAAATGGGGCTTCTCCGGGAAGGAGAGGCAGCTGTACCTCCTCTGGCATCCCCATTAGGACAAGCCTCTCCTACCCAGAGGCCCAAATCCTGTGGCCATTGCAGTAGCAGCAGCAGCTCTATGGCAGAGGTGTCAAACCTCTGCAGATGTTGACCTACAACACCCATCATCCCTGGCTACTGGCCATAGTGACTGAGGATGATGGGAATTGTAGGCCAACAGCTGGAGGGCCACCGTTTCACAACCCTGCTTTAGGGCTTGCAACATTCAAGGCACTCAGAGGCCACTGGCCCCATCCCTGACATTGATGGCCACCCCACTCTCACTTTCCGACACAGCCCTTCCCCATCTCCTGACTGCCTTGCCTTCTGGGAAAATTTAAAAACTACAAGTCAGCAGCGGAAGCCACAAGAACAAAGCTTTTAGCAGGGAGCGATAGCTTTTACTTTTGGCTATCGCTTTGCTAGCTGGATTGCTTTCTCTCTCTCTCTCTCCCCCTACCCCACACCTTTCACCAAGTCTGGGTTCCTGCTCTTTGCTCCTGAAATGGCCCCCCATCGGTTGACTTATGCCAGGGGGCTGGGCTGCAACAAAGCAAGGTGAGGCAGCAAGGCAGGGTGGTGAGGAGTGGTGGGAGAGAGGGCAGGATACCACACCTGACACCCTGCGGCGCAGGTGCGGTCTGAGAAGGTTGCCTCACAACTTCCCTCACAAGCCAGCCAGCCCTGGGTCATTGTACCACCACCACCACCACCACCACCACCACCACCACCACCACCACCACCACATCAATGACTTCAGAAGGCAGAAAATCATACATGTGGAGAACACTGAACCACCCCATGACCCTTTAGCCGAGAGACCTTTAAAGCCATTTGTTATAAACATCTGACCAAGCTGGGATGGGAAAAACGTTCTGACACCAGGATGGACCTTGAGAGAAACAGGGTCATGTCTCACTGCAATATCTTTATTAAGGAATTTACATATACACAAAGTAAGGTAGACAGAAGACACCTGGCTTTTGCTTATGCTGATACAGCCTTTTAGGGACGTGGGTCGGGTATTTTTCTCCCCATGATGTAGCTGTGGGAGAAAGGAGAACCAGATGGCCCCAATCCCTTGGTTGGTAACTCAGTCACTAAACCATCATGCTGGCATGTGTGTGTGTGTGGGGGGGGGTTGCAGGGGGTGTACACAGAACAAAAACAGAGTGCAAACCAAGTGCAAGAAGGAGCTCACCAAAGACTTGGCCCTTGATCAATTATTATGTCATTAAAAGGAGAACAAAGGAAGACTGGGGGTGGGACTGGGGAGGGTGGAGAAAAGTGTCAATAAATGTGTCACCACCACAGTTGAGACAGAAGCAGCAGCAGCTTTTAAGAGAGCAATTTCTCCCCCCTGCCACAACACACCACTTGACAATTCCAGAAAAGGTCCGTTGTGCTCAAGGGTCCTGTGGAAATCCACTAGCTCCAGGGAAGGAACATTTGAAGCTCATGGAAGGTGGAACTAGTTATGGAGAATTCCACAAAATAATAATAATAATAACAATGGAATGTGCTTGTAGGTCAAGTGGATATAAGGGCAAGAAAGAATTCACCACCTTTTATTTGAGGGAGAAAATGGACAGAGAAATTAAACTTAGCTGAGCAACACCTGACGAGGAACTTCTTTTCTGTCCAGTTCCTAAGCAGTGAGTTCAGTTTTACCTGAGCCATCATGGCTACCCTTTTCAAGGTCTTGGGCAGGGCTGCTTCCGCCTTCTGGCTAACCCCCACAACAATGGCCACCTTCCACCCTATGCCTCTCCCCAAAGAAAAATGCACACATTTTAATGAGCTGAGACAGAAGACAGTCCTGATCCGCTGGTGCCATTGACGTGGGGAGGGTAAAGTGGCAGAGCAGCTGTCTCTTATGCAGAGGGTGCCATTGACGTGGGGAGGGTAAAGTGGCAGAGCAGCTGTCTCTTATGCAGAGGGAAGGTCTGGCTGAGACCACGGGAAAGGAAAATAAAGCTTTAAGGTAACCTCAGGGAGCAATTTTAATACAGAAGCAAAAAGAGAAAAAGGAACAGAAGCAGAGAGAGAGAAGTGGTCCAAATCCAGGTGCGTTATTTCCACACTTGGGAGCTGAGAGTTTGGTTGGTTCCTGGGGTCCCTCCTCTGCCCATGGACTGTCCATATCCCATCATCCCATTCGTGCCATAGAAGTTCATCCCAGCCATCTGCTGTGTCATCTGAGGAGAGAGAAGGCAAGACACTGGCCAGGAGTCATTCCTCAAACATCCCTGATGGGAAGCCGCAGACTCCAGCTGTCCTCTGTCCTCCAGGGTCCCCAGATGTTGCTGGACTACAAGCCCAATTTCTAGCCACCATGAGGACTGTGTTTGGGGATGATGGGAACTGTAGTCCAACATCATCTGGGGACCCCAAGTCTGAGAACCCTTGAATTCCCTGTCTGTGTTCTGGTGTTTCTGGATAGACCTGCGGCTGAGTATAGTGACCAACATCAACTGGCCACTGGGCTGTTCAGAAAGACACCTTCAGATTCTTAATAAGGAGGGGACAGTTGTTAGGGGAGGAGTGTCTTGTTTCACAAAATCCTTGCTTTTTGCATGGAAACCTGGCTCCATGCCATAGCAGGTTCAGCTGCAACGTTCCAGGGTTAAACACAGTGAGAATGGGATCAGAGTTCCCTCTAACAGGGATTCCCGGATGTTGCTGACTATAACTCCCAGAATCTGCAGCTGCAATGGCTTTTGCTGGGGGATTCTGGGAGTTGAAGTCAACCACATCTGGGAATCCCTGTCAGAGGGAACACTGAATGGGATGTGATTGGTTTGGGTCCGAGGAGGCAGCTGTCTCTTTGCCCAAGTCCTCACAGCCTGAAGAAGGAGACACAGCAGCTTCTTGCACTGACTAATCTGGTGCCAAGTTCAGCCATCACATCTGCAGAGCAGTGCTCAGCCAAAATGGTGGCAGGCAGAGTTTCCCAAAAGCTCTCGCAGAATCAAGAGGCCGCAATTTGGCAGGGATTGCGGAGAAGCTGTTTGGTCCTTACAGCAATGCCCAACTGGCTAGGCACTCCCAGGCGACCAGGACAGGAAGCACGGCCCATATTCCTATGCGGGGGGGGGGGGGGGCAACTTGTGGCTCTCTGGCTACAATCGCCATCACTCCTGGCTGCAATAAATTCCTTTTGCTATGTAAACTGCTTTGGGAACTTCTCTGCTGAAAAGCAGTATATGAATAATCTAAATGAGTGTCTAAAAACTAACATTTCCGTTATCTGCGGACACAAGGAACCTCTTTTCCAGGGACAAGAGGAGAATGCGCCCCACTGCCCAAGGCATCTGACGCAGCCTCTCCACCCCCGCTGGCACCCTCCGCAGACCCCAGCCGCCTCTCTCACCTGAGCAATATTCCACTGGAGCTGCTGGGCTGGCTGCGTGCCATACACCGGGGGTGGCACAGGAGCCATGCCAGCCAGGTAGCCAGCCTGCTGTGCCGCCACCATCCCGTTGGGGAGCCCAATGACTGCCGTCTGCATGCCCCCTACGTAGCCCGCTGGGATCGCCATGGGTGCCACCATGCCAGCTGCGCCTGGCTGTGCCATCATCCCAACCGGGGGTGCCATCACGCCGCTCATCATGCTGCTGGGTGGGGCCATGCCTGGGAAACTGGGATAGGCTGCAGGGTACCCCATCTGGGTGGGGGCTACAAACACAGCTCCTAGAGGAAGTGAAAAGAGCATGAAAAGAGGTGCCGGGGGAGAGTCACAGACATAAGTCTTTATCATCTCATTTGCTCTGTTTGACCCAGTCGTGCATAGGAACACAGATAGCTGCTGTATACCGAGTCGGACCATTGGTCTATCTAGCTCAGTATTGTCTTCACAGACCGGCAGCGGCTTCTCCGAGGTTGCAGGCACCGATCCCTCTCAGCCCTATCTTGGAGATGCTGCCAGGGAGGGAACTTGGAACCTTCTGCTCTTCCCAGAGCGGCTCCATCCCCTGAGGGGAATCTCTTACGGTGCTCACATATCAAGTCTCCCATCCATATGCAACCAGGGCAGACCCTGCTTAGCTAAGGGGACAACTCATGCTTGCTACCACAAGACCAGCTCTCCTTTGGTCTTTTGGCCCAACTTGGAGCAGGAGCCAAGAGTGTGTGCATGAGAGAGAAAGCTGTTAGGAGTGTGCACGGTTCCGGCACTGGTCAGTTGAAAAATCTTCTTGGGGCGGCAGAGGTCCCTGCCCCCGTCGTTATTTGGAAAGCCTAGAACAGAGACGAACGCTAGAGGCACACATGCGCCCTGCGCGGCGCGCGCGCTCGTCTCTGACGCTGCCGCATATATCACGGCGCATGCGCCGCACACGTCATGGCGCGCGCACGTCAGCGTCAGACCTCTGCCGCCCCAAGAAGATTTTTCAACTGACCAGCGCCGGAGGGGGAAGAGCGGCGGGGGGGGGGGGAAGTACTACCACCCCCAAGCTTAAAGCAACAGTCCCCCCCGTGCCAGACTGGGGGCGCACCGGACCGTGCACACCCCTAAAAGCTGTATGCTCCTGGCCAAAAATCCCAACCAAAAAAGTAGGTCAAAGTCAATATAAAAGGCACAAGAGCTGCAACAGCGGGGAAAACAGCCAGTTGCTAGACCTGCTTTCTAAGAGGCTTTGGCCTGCTTCCAGAAACCTAGGTCTACAGACTTCATATAGAAGAGCAGCTCACAAGTCAAGGAGCCACGACCAAGAAGGCCTTGCCCCTAGTGGATGCCTGCTTCGTTTAACACAAGGCAGGCACTGCATTTACAGATCTTAAAGTCTTGGCGAGAGGAAGAGAGGGGGCACCCTACACCCACTATCCCACCCCCGATCCCTGGCACAAACAGCTTCACCAAGAACTGCAGAGAGCTGCATCACAACCATATCCACAATCTCCACATGGGAGTACATTAGCTAAGGCAACCAACCTATTTCCCTGTTCTACCACCTTGCACATAAAAACTACAAGGCAGTACATTTTTTTGGCAAACCTCTGAGTCCAGAATAAACAAGCCTTCCTAGGCATGCAGTTTGAATATCCTTATGACAATGGCTAGCATTTCTTAAGTTTATTTCTGGGCATTCTGACCAGGCTCTTGTAGCAGCTTAAACAATAAACATTGCCTGATAGGAAAACAAATGCAGAGAAGCATTTAAGTCCACATCTGTCAGAGGAGCCAAAAGGCCCAGTAGAAAAAAACTGGCTTTACTGCCCACCTAATAGCGCAGTGGGGAAAAGCCTGACTAACAAGCAGAAGGTTTCCGGTTCGAATCCCCGCTGGTACTATATTGGGCAGCAGCGATATACGGGAGATGCTGAAAGGCATCATCTCATACTGTGCGGGAGGAGGCAATGGTCAACCCCTCCTGTATTCTACCAAAGACAACCACAGGGCTCTGTTGGTGCGGCAGGAGTTGAAATAAACTTGACTTTCCCTTTAAAGGCAGGCAAAGGCCGAGGCAAGTGGCCCGTCTCTTGGTGGCATGCTCTCAAGCCCTGGCCCCATAGCAGGAGAGGCCTGCTGTACCTCCCCTGAGAGAGGAAACTCAGAGCAGGGCCTCCCACTTCAACTTTAACATTGGAAAGGCTCATTGGAGGAGGAGAGGATTCTGGGCTTGTTCACGGAGCTTCAGAAGATTTAGAAACTGCCCCAAACAGCAAAATACCTTGCTGCAGAATTCTTTGGCTCAGAAAGCAAATTACACACTTTGTCTATCATACTCATTGCAAATATTCCTCTCTCTGACGTTGTGGGTGTTGCTATGGCAGAGCAGTATTACACTTTGGGGGCGGGCCTTTCTCCTGCGCCCATCCCACCCCAGCCGATACCTTGTGTGGGTATTTGTGGGGCTTGGGAACCATATAAGGAGAGGATCGAATCCTTTGAGAGCTGCTTCTTCCCCGGCTCTTCTGCCTTGCTCCTGGGCTCAGGAAAAAGGTTCAGGTTTTCGGGAACAGACCCAGCACTCCCAGCTGTGGGCATCGAGCCAACCACCTGGTGGGAAGAACACATCACGTTTGTCCACATCACGGGATGATGGGGTGAGGAAATAACTGACCCCATGCTTTGCCTAAATGCTCAGAGCATTCCAGACGCAACAGAATGTGCCTAGAGCATTCCAGACAGAATTTCTGCATCATGCTCAGCCCAAAAGTATTCAAGGCAGCGGACAAATATACTGTGTAACTGTCCTAACAACCCTGTAAGGTAGGCCAGTCTCCATGAAGCAGATGTATGGCTGAGGGCCACCACACATTGCATGACTGAGCTCAGTCATGCAGGGCCCGCCAGCTCATAGCTCATGCCCTTAGCCAGCTTGTTCCACCAGATCTTCCCCCCGCCCCACTGCTCTGGCCACCCCATGCTTAGCCAAGACCATGGCCTGATTATTCTCAAATTTAATAGCACAGAAAATTACCACAATATTTATTTATTATTTATTTATTTTATATAGCATCTGACTCCAAAAGGCTCCAGGCGGTTCACAAAAAACAAACACAATACACACAAAATAAAACAAACTGTTAAAACAGCCATTCAAATTTTTACAACATTCAGAGATTACTAAAAACCTGGCTAAAAAAAGTGTGTCTTGAGGGGTCTTTTGAAGGCTGGCAAAGATGTTAAACTACGAATGTCTATAAGGAGCACATTCCACAGCCCAGGGGCAACTAAAGGCTCCCAAGTCTCCGCCAGATGAGCTGGCGGTATATGGAGACAGACCTCTCTCGACGATCTTAATGTGCGGTGGGGATCATGCAGAAGGTGGCACTCTCCCAAGTAACCCGGTCCTAAGCCATTTAGGGCTTTTAAAGGTAATTATCAGCACTTTGTATTTTACCCAGCAGCCAATGCAATTGCTTTAAAACAGACATAATATAGTATCTCTGAGACACCTGGAGACCAATCTGGCCACCGCACTTTGAAACAACTGAAGTCTCCGAACTACATACAAGGGCAGCCCCACGTAGAGCGTGCTGCAGTAGTCAAGCCTAGAGGTTACCAGAGTGTGCACCACTATCTTCAAAGAACAGATGCAGCTGTCGTATCAACGGAAGTTGATAGAAAGTGCTCCTGGCCATAGCCTCAACCTGAGAAACCAGAGCGAGGCTTGGGTCCAAAAGCACTCCCAAGCTATCTACCTGTTCCTACAGGGGTAGTGCAACACCATCCATCACAGGAAGATCTATCACGTCCCTCCAAGTATGACCCCTTACCCCGGAAAGTAACTCTGTCTTTCTTGGATACAGCTTCAATTTATTATCCCTCATCCAGTCCATTATTGCCTGTAAGCAGGTATTTAGTGGGGCTATGCCATTTCCTGATAATGATGTCATGGAGAAATAGATTTGGGTATCATCAGCATATTGATAACACCCTGCTCCAAATCTCCTAATGATCTCACCCAGCAATTTCATGTAGATGTTAAAAAGCATCGGAGATAGGATGGAGCCCTGAGGAACACCATATAATAGTTCTCATTTCAGAGAACTATCTCTGAGCGACACCATCTGGAATCTATTGGTGAGACAGGAATGGAACCACTGCAAAGCAGTGCCACCTATTCCCAAATCCCCCAGGCGATCCAGAAGGATATCGTGGTCGATAGTAACGAAAACCACAGAAAGGTCCAAAAGAACCAACAGAGTCACACTCCCTCTGTCCATTTCTTGGTAGAGATAGTTAATCAGGCCGACCAAGGCTGTCTCCACCCCATAGCCTGCTCGAAAGCCAGTTTGAAATGGATCTCAATAATCAGTATCTTCCAAAACTGCCTAGAGTTGATCAGCCACCACCCTCTCAATTACCTTGCCCACACAAGGAGGTTGGAGACTGGCCTATAATTATCCACCACTGAGGGATCTAGGGCAGGCTTCTTAAACAAAGGTCTCACAATTGCCTCCAGGAAGCATCCTGCCCTCCCCCAGTGAGGCATTTATGATGTCAACTAGGCCATCTCCAACAACCTCCCTCCTAGATGTTAAAAGCCATGTTGTTGGGCATGGACCCCAAAGACAAGTGGTAGGCCGAACACCTCCAAAGAGTTTGTCTGCATCCAGAGGAGTCACAAATTGAAACCAATCTGTTCTAATTGAACCAGAGGAGATACTGGACATCTCTGCAACTGACCATCTCTGCCATAACCATGGAGTCCAAGTCGGCTTGAAGGAGAGAACTTTTATCCACAAAAATGTTTTTAAAAGCATCAAATATATTTTTAATTGGCAATTTTCGCAACCACTTGTGCAAATTTCATCAGAAGATCTTTGGTCTTGAACCCCACTGCCCGCATGAAACACTCACTGAAAAAGAGGGAAGGCAGGCAGAGGACATGAGTACCGATCAAGATTTCCACTCTGCCAGAGGCTGGCCCAGGGCAGGCCTACCTCAGAATATTCGATTCAGCTTCAGTTTCCTGAACTTGTGCTCTCAGGAGTATCGTTTAGCATGGACATGCCTTGCCCGGGTGATAAGTACTCAAGAATTTCACTCCTAAAGATCCAGGTTTCTCTACACTTGATAATGGCTTCCCTGGAAAGTATTGTGGGCATGTTATGGAATTGTGGTTACACATGATGCCCAAACATAATCCAGGCTCAGAGCAACATTCACCATGACAGGGATTCTCAGATATTGTTGACTACAACTCCCATCACCCCCAGCTGCAATGGCATTTGGCTGGGGGTTATGGGAGAGGCAGTCAACAACAGCTGGGAATCCCTACTACAGGGAGCACGGGTGCTGAGAAGCCCCACACAGAGGCAAGCCGGGAGGAATCGCAAGGGCACACCCAGGTAAGTGTGTGCCAGTTTTTCTCCTTTCTCCGGCCACCTTTCTCCTTCAATCTCTTTAGCTCGGCCTGTCTTCTTTAGCAAGTACTTTTCCCAAGAGTGAGAGGGGAAGAAGCAGGGACAACTGGGCAATTAAAGGGAGAGATAAGCAGAGGGACAGAGGAAGGAGAAAAGCACCCAGGGGCTCTACAATCAGCCCCAGCTCTGGGGGAGCTGCAGAGTTCTCGGCAGTCTAAGCACGGCTTGCACAGGGCCTCACCACCATGAGCATAACATGCAGCCTGGATCTGGACGTTCTGTGATTAGGTCCTAGGTGATGGCCCATTCATGCATGCATGCACGCACGCAAGACATCACTGAAAGTACTGCAATGCTATCACCTCCTTTTCACCTCTAAGGGCATAGACATGTCGACACAGACAATGAGCATTCGTCCCCCTGGATGGTGCCCAGCACCCCAGCTGGCTCAGGGACTAATGACATGCTTCTCACCTTTCTGTCGGTGCCTATAGCGCCAAAGAGGTCCAGGTCCTTCTCTAAACAGCTACTGGATCTGCCATTGGGGAGGGCAGATGAAACAGGAACATCTGGAAGAAAAGAGAAGGGGGTTATTGGGAGCGAGGTCAACTGCTAGCTGGTCATGTTAGATGTTTGGCCCCAGACCTCAGCAAACCAGTGGCCTGTGGTCCAAATCTGGTCAGCAGATTCATCTTGCTGACGCCTTAGCTAGAGAGACAACTGTGGATCTACCCTTAGAGACCAAAGGTGTGCACCAACCTAACTCAAATCTTGCTGTATGCATTGCAAAAATGAGGATGGTGTCTCTTAAGAGGCACAGTGAGTTTGCTTTTGGCAAGGAACTATTATCAAGTCTTGAAGTCCCATCTTTCTGACCACCAGAAAACCTAACCCCTCCCACCAGGCATCAGAGGTTCCAGCAGGTACATCCTGGAAGCCTCAAGGGCTAGAAACTGGCTCTTATTTTTAAAAAGAGATGCTGCAGAATACCACTTTTACACCCAGCATTCCCTTCTGGGCGAGACTGCACTGCACCCGCCCAGCTCTTGCTTCGGGGAGAAGGGAAAACACGGCCAGATCTACTCCTGCTGTGCAACTTAGGACTTTCAGCTTCAGCCAGCTATGAACAGGCTAAGGAAGTGGACAGGTGGCGGCAGAGAGGAAGCCACTGGCTGCCCTTTGCTCTGCCCTAGCCTGGCCACGGCCCTAATTCTCAGTGGCCTACGCAGCATACTACTTCGGCCTTTCCAAGCCGTGGGGCTCTGCCTTCACCCTGGGTGGTTTAAGCCCAGCTTGGCCGGGGTGCCACAACTGCCCGGCACTTGACACATCCTGCTGCTACAGCAGTGGGGACCATGCGTGTTGGGGCAGGGCTGGCTTGCAGCTGCAGCTCAGCGAGAAGCCGGTCCAGGAATGTCTGCTGCCGACTCCAGGCAGCACTGAGCCCCCACACCCCCGCCAAAGGATTTCACGCGGCAGCTCCTCGAGAGAGCAACTCTTGGGTAGTTCATCCGCAAGGGCAAGCGGGAGATACACACTACAATCCCAGTGGCCATCCTCAGTCACTGAGCTGCAGCCTCTCCTCTGCAGGGCCTTTCCCTGCCCTTCCACCAAAGACACCGGGGATTGAACCTGGGACCTTCTGCACATGAGCGTGTGCTCAACAACCACTGAGCAGCAGGTCCCCCCGACTTGAACAACTGCTACCAAAGGCATGCTCTACTTCTGTGCTGTTCACACAGGATAGGCAGGAATGGATTTCCTACACCAGCAATGGCCTGCTTCAACAAGGGCACCTCCAGCCCAGAGTATGACATAGCACCACTCACATGCACTACCACACATGTGCAGCCTGTCATTGTTCACCCTCGTGAGCTTTGTCAGCTGGGCTGGGGAGCAGGAGAAAGCTGGAGAGTCACACAGGAGGGTAGGCCTGGTGCCATTCAAAAACCAGACCCAGAGGCCTTACGGCTGGGCAGGCCACAGACTCCGACAGGTGGCCCAGGCAGTGATGCGCTTCAGGAGCCTACTGGCTTGAGGGAATCTGAACACCTCCATCGCACACAGGTCCCAATAAGACTCTGCTCTAGTGAACTTGGGTGTCCTGTTCTTTGAGATCAAGGCAGAAAAAACACGCTTCTTCCAACCTCAGAATGAGGCTTTTCAGAAGCTTTTGTTTCGTGCTTCTAGGACAGCACAAAGAATATTGAGGAAAGGCTGGCTGCAGACTCCCAAATGCCGACAATGCGATTTCCTGTTGGCAGGAAATTCCTAAAACTGTTAATATGATTGTACTGCGATGTTTGGTTGTTGAAGATGTTCATGTCCTTCTGGAGCATATCCCTAAAGTAGAGAACTTATCTTTGAATCCATAACTATGGATTCTTTGAGCATGGGGAATTGCCAAACAACTTTGGAAGGATTAAACAACTTTGGAAGGACCAGCTTACTCCTGATATACGGTTGTGGATTACGGATGTGTGTTCCTTAGCACTGCTTGAATATGGTGTGTTGTTTTTTAAAATGGAATGGGAGAGGATTTTTTTTTGAAGTTTATTCTAGTCTTAATGAATGATATGGATTCTGAAGATTGTAAAAGGTGTTCTCCCCGTTCCTTTGCTGCCACCCCCACCCCTGTATTGAGATAAATACATTATTTTAAATGTGAAAGTTAGGAGGTAGGGATATATTGTGTGTGTGTGTTCTCTTTTTAAAAATATGATTATATGATGCATTTTAGTTGTATCAATTATTTGAAATAAAGTAAAAAACTAAGAAAATTCTCCCATGGGATCCACCATGGAGCTAGTTTATTGCTGCAAGAGCCCAAAGGGCCATTCCTGCTTCAGGGAGACACAGAGCCCCTTTACAATGTCCCCGTCCCCCACCCCACCCCGTTCATGGAGGGCATATAAACTAAACACACTTGCTCATTTGGGTCTAGCTTACCACGGTGTACCTCTTCATACCATGGCATCAACGCACACGGTGCCTTACTGAGTCCGATAGGCACGAGATTGGTCCCTGCTCCCAAGTAGCTGACAACCCGAGACAGACAACGAGATAAGAAGAGGGAAAGACTAGGGGAGGGAGGGAAGAATGCACAAGGAGGAAGGGGATAAAGCAAGAGGCCATGCGACGCAGGGGAATTTGGAGGAAGGATTTAAAGCAGGTGCTCTCAACCTTGGGTTCCCAGATGCTGATGGACGACAACACCCATCATCCCCACCACAATAGCCGAAGGCATGGTGGGAGTTGTAGTTGAGCAATGTCTGCAGACCCAGAACTGAGAACCTCTGCTCTACAGGGAGATGGCAAAGTGGCATCATGTTCATTTCCAAGTGCAGAAGATGATGGGGGAAGCAGAGGCCCTGGAGGACGCAAGGCTCACGTGGGGCACACAACTCTTCTCAGCGGCTGCTTCCTGCTGAAAGGGGAAGCAGGTGGATCCTGGCCACATTGGCAGGCATGTGATGCCTTTTGATTCACGCAAGTTTCCTGTGCAGCTGGCAGAAGCATTCAGCTAGGAAGCTGAGCTCTGCCGTCTGCAGCAGTACCCAAAAAAAGGTTCTACAAAGACCTTCGTTTGGGGCTGTTTCTTAGCAGACAGTGGGGGCGACTGCAGAAAAGCCACGTCGGTGAAGTTCTGCCCTTTACTCTGGCAGTCTGGCCATCTTTTCTACCACATGCTAAGAGCGCAGCTAAATCCCTACATTTTCAGAACGGAAAACCTTGACCAGGTTGGGTCTCTGCAGGTTTCCAAAGATGCTGCGTTTGGGGGAGCTTTCCGCAGCCATTTGCCTACCGAGAAACCCGGAGATGTTTGCCAGGGAAATGCCACCATGCTGCAGCGGAAGACAGACTTCGGGGGCAGGGAAACAGAGCAATGGGCTGGCACCTGTGGGGCAGCAATAAAGGCTTGGCTGTTGGGAAGGAGTGGGGCTTGGAAGGGTTGTGGAGGGCAATAGCGGAGGGTTAAGGGGATATGATTGGGTCCTCCAGTGAGAGGCCAGGGACTGACAGAGGCGTCCACGGTTAAGAGGCACAAGGGGAAATCGCCCTCCTCCGGCCACTCTGAGGCCAGCTGGAGTATCCGGTCTCCACGAGATCCTGGAGAAAGGGAGGTCACCATTTGCCAGCCAGACCCTAAGCAGGTCCCACAACTGCCCACGCTGCTCTGCACTTCACAGCACAGGGCAAGACCGGTAGCCAATGGTCATGCCTAGAGGCTCAAGATTCAGCCGGTAGCTCTCCCTCTGAAAAGAATCTGCTAGAAGCAAGGCTGGGAAGACCACCTTGGAGGGCTGTGGCCAGTCAGAGGAGACAATTCTGGGCCAGATGTACCAATTATGCCACTCACGACAAAGCAGCACCACACAATGCATTACTACATGTTGTGTGGCACACACACAGACATCTTTTGGGGGGCAGAAAAACATGCTCTTACCCAGTCCCAGCAAGTCCATGACAGGCTCGGAAGATTTGGAAGGGCTCTTCTTGATTTGCGAGTCATCCTTTTTCTGAGGCTAAGCCAAAGGAAGTAAAAAGTCATTTTAAAAAAATCAAAGTCCTGCATCTGCTTTAACGCATCAATTAAAAAAAAAAAAAAAAGGATTCCCTCAGAACTTTTCCTATGCCAATCTGCCAGTTCACAAAAGATTATGGGGGATGCTCTGGTGGCACACTCCATTCGTAGAAGTGGGCCTAGTTATTGCCCCACATTAACTTGGAGCCAGTCTACACATACGGATAAGTCATGTAGCAGAGAGTTCCTGAGACCATATAATTTTAGAATCAGGGGGTGGGGGAGAAGAACAATGATGACTGTGTATCAAGACTGAGTTGAAAGTCTCAGTTGATGACTTTTGGGTTGAATTTCAGAGGCCACTGTCACCATAAGGCTTACCTTCACAAACACTGCCAATTTTTCAGTGGCACCCCCCCCCCCCCCACTATAATGACCAACATCTGCCTTCCCAACCCCTCGCCCAAAGACCTCTAGGAACAACGTAACATCACCACCTTGCATGGTTCCCATGAGGCTTTGCAGGGTGGGGGGAGAGTGTCAGCTACCGGCAAGAGCACCAGATATGCTCCCCCTTTAGCCCCATCCCCTGAAAACTGACCAAATGCCCCCACAAACACACACATGCTTTCGAATGTGGTGGCGAAATACAGGAGGCATTGGGGCTCAACCTTGTGCATTTGAATGGTCCCTCATTCATAAGAGCAGCCCCCTGCATATAGGAAAAACAGCACATTAGGGCAGGGAATCTCAAATTTGGGTCCCCAGATGCTGGAAGGCTATAACTCCCATCATCCCCGCGGCACTGGGAGAACAGGAGGCTGCAACCTTAACGTCTCTGTATGATTTCCCACTCCTGTGTCGAGAGCTGTACAAGCGCCTCTGGAAACTTCTGCCACTCAACATGGCTAGTTCCAAGCACCTCTTGGCTGGGCCATACGAGATGCCTAGCCATCCCCCTCTGCTGAACATGAAGCGAGCTCACAATCCCAAGCTGGCGCCGCCCAACCCACCCACCCCCAAGCCCATAGATGGCCGCCGTACCATTTTCACCTTCTCGAAGATTATGGGCTCCAGTTTTCTCTCGGAGGCTGCCTCCTTTTTCCATTTGTCGTCCTTTTCTCTCTGTACAATCAAATTAAATGGTGAGAGGGTGTGTGGAAACTAGCCGGGCACATCATTTTGTTCTCCAGGCCGTCAGCAAGCGCTCACAGGAGAGCGGCTGGGCAGCTTGGAAGTGCAGATCTCCTCCCCCTAACACAAAGGATTCTTGGCTCTGTGTCTGCTAACTCAAGAACTGGAAGATGAGAGGGGGCATATACTGCTCCAGTTTGCAGGAGCAGAATGCAGTGAAGCTAAGCCAGGTAAGTATTGGGCCCACTCCAAGAGCTCAGATGATCCGTTTAATGTCTCAGTGTGCAGACCAAGATGGCAGCCCTTGGTAAAGATACCCTCTCAACTGGTATTTTGGTTTTGGAAAGAACTTAATTCCAGTCCCTTCTGATGTAGAATAGTCTCCAGAGAAGACCAACGCCTGTTCTTCAATGGTTTGGTCATGGCAATGATTTGGTGTGAGGCAGGGGTTCCCAGTTTTGAGTTGCCCAAAGGCCACTGTGGCTGGGGACGATGGGAGCTGTAGTCCAGCAATATCTGGCAACGCAAGACTGGGAAGGAACCCCTGGTCTAAGACTATGGCATTATAATGGAGGTGGGTGGGCAGCCCATTGCTAAAAAGAACAATTCTTCAGGATCTTACTGCAGATAGTACTCATACTGGTGTGTGCATCATTACAGTTTACGGGACAGCCCACTGCCAAGAAGAACCTTTCTATATCACTTGAATTATCGTGCAATCCTTACAACACTCCTGTAAGGTATGGGAGCCTTATCACCTCCATATTGATTATTGGGGGCTGAGTGCCAGGGGCTTGCCCAAGGCCACCTAGTAAGCGTGTGACCTGAACCAGGGACTTTCCAGTTCATGGTTCTTAGTCTTCGACTCCAACTGGCACCATTCCTCTGCAGCTTGACTTGCGGGCAACGAGGTCCCAAGTTTAAGCCCCAGCATCTCCAGTTAAGAGAGCTTCCCACTAGCAGGGTGGAGAAAGACCGGAGCCTGAAGAGCCACAGCCAAGCAGAGTAGACAGCAATGGGCTGGGTGGAGCAACCGGGTAACCCCGGATACAGCAGCTTCATACATTCATTTGTTCAGCTACTCTTAGAGAAATACATTCCAAAGAAAGGGTTCCTCACAAGCGGGTCCCCAGGTGGTGTTAGGCCATTGTGGCAGAGAATGATGGGAGTTGTAGTCCAACACCATCTGGGCACCCAACCTGGGGAACCCTGTTTGAAAGCTGTTAATACGAACCCGCAACATGTTGATGTCAAGACTTCGGTCCACGTATTTCTTCTTCTCGTATTTGTCTCTGATAAAGCTTTCCACGGCTCTGTACAAAAGCGGGTTAAGGATAAAACAAGCCAAGGGTAGACAGTCTGTGCACAACAACATTGTCAGGCAGCAGCAAACAACTCAGGCAAATAAAGGGTTAATTCTGGAGAGCTACTCATTTTCCCCCTCCTTCCTTTTCTCCTGTCCTTGGATTCGTTACTTCAGCTGTAGACTTGTTTGAAGAATGGAAGTATGCGTGTATCATCGCCATTATATTGTCTTGGAATATGGGGCAGCACGGCAGAAGGTACAGAAGCAGCAGCAAAGCAGGGTAATTATGTACCCTCTGTGCATAGAGGAAAAGTGGGGTAACCTTTTCCCCTCTGTGCAATCAGTAACTATGGTACTGATTACACAGAGCAAAAAGCCATCAATAATGGTATATTCAAGTGGTGGTGGTGGATCAGCAGATGAGGACAAATTGGTAGAAAGGCAATGAAGCATATGATCTAGGAGGTCAATCTAATGCACGTTTACCTGAAAAGTAAATTCCACCAGAGTCAATGGAACTTCATTTCAAGTGAATATGCACAGGACTTCAGCACAGACAAGAGCGAAACACAGTCACAGCACTGAGGAAGGCGGCCACCTCTGAAGCTTCACCCTCTGTTCTGCTAGTGTAAAATTCAAGAGCCCTGGTTATAATGCAGAAAAATAATCCCCACTTGCCTGTGTGTGCTCCCATCCCTTGAAATTTACAACTCCCTGCTTTGTTGTGGCTCACATCCTCTGCCACCGATATTGCGGAGAGCTTCATTTTGCAGAAAGTGCTAAGGAACAGGGGGATTTCATTGAATACAAATCCTCACAAAGATTCTAAAAAAGGTTGTGCAGGAGCTTTAAGGAATTCCATGCCGAACCCTCTGTCTGAACAGCCACAAGAGGAGAGATTAACAGAGTGCCTCCCGCCTAGCCAGGCCTTAACGCCAACATGAAAAGCCTCCATCCTTTCTCCGAGAACAGAAGCAGAGAGAGGATGCTGGTCTGTCTGAGGTCGTCTGAAGTTCTCCGGAAGGTAAGCTTCGTAGAGGCGATTCGCTTTGCGGTTCCCCATCTCTTGCATGCACTGAAATAGAAAACAAGAAACCCTCGGGGCTTAATTTGGGCCAGGGCTCAGCATCAGTTTTCAGGGCCAAGATTTAACCCTGGAACACACAAATAAAACAAGAGGAAAGTATCTTTCACTGAGTACAGAACGTGTGATCTTTATCACTGAGAGTCATGTTACACTCATGCAAGAAGCAGCTGTGTGCAAGCCAGACTCTAACCATGGAGAATTCTGAAGTTTCCCCAGAGACAGGCAGAGAAATCAGGAAGGGCCTAGAGACACCCTGAGCAGCCCTTTGGGTCCAGCTGCTCTCTCTCTCTGCTTATCCTCTCTCTGCTCAGTGGATTGTGGGGAGGAACAGGTACAATGTGCCAGAGGAGAGATGAGATAGAGCACCTCAAAGCTCCTAGGAGTGCATGAACCCGTTCTTGCACATCCCTAATGCCGGGGGACTGTGCAGAGTATTCAGATTTGGCTGAAACTTCACGCAGGCCCAATGAACAATCAACTAGGGAGTCACACTTAAGAGTTGATGGGGCGGCCATTGTCCCGCAGCTCAGGGCCTTACGCTTCACTTCTACAAGAACATCAGAAATTTCAGTTGCCAGTCTGAAAGGTTTTCCCCATCATTTGACTTCAGTCTGGCCAACCTTAGGACATAAGAGTTTTTCCTAGACCTTGCCTAAAAGAGTACCACAGGGCCTGCTCTGTACAGATGAAAAAGGAGACCCAGAAGCATTATGCATCCCAAAGCCTGCTAAAGTTCTTCCAGAAAGGGGCGCAGGACACGGATTTGCAGAGTCAACAGTAATAGTGATTTAGCAGTTAATTCAGGTCTTTGGTTTCTGACAGATCAGCAGAAAAAGGCTCTGTTTGTAACAGCTCGAAAGAGAAGCTTTCCACAGCTTATGTACTCTCAACAAGCGACACTGTGTTTTATATGAAAATAGATTTATTGTAATACCTCCCTTCTTCCCAAGCGAGTGTATCACTTATTCTACAACACCTACATTTTGCACAAAGTATTTGCCCTGTGAATTCTCACGTCTTGAGTCTGCAATCTTTTTTGGACACAATTTTTCAGTTACAGATTTTATTAGACCAAGGCAAGCCACAGAACACACCTCAGAAATAGATGGATAAGGTTTCCAGTAAGGAGGAGTCCGTGGTAAGCCTTCCAAGAGAGGAGGAATTAACCAATGTTCTCGTGAAATATAAGAGGAACCCAGCTGCACTCTAGGACATGGTGTTGTGATAATGCAGCAATGCTCAAGGTTTGATTCAGGGCTCAGTGGACTGATTCAAGTCAAGGTGATTTAAACAAGCAAGTCAAAGCACCAGAGAAGCAAATTTGAATCATTCAATTTAAAACATAGATGCTTTCTAAATAGAAATGCACGCTAATTGGTTGCTGTAGCCATAAAAATATATATGGGGTTCTGTGTTCTCTGTAACAAGGATTCCCAGATGTTGACTACAACTCCCATGATCCCCAGCTTTGGCCATTATGGGAGTTGCAGTCAACAGCATCAGCGAATCCCTGTTATAGGGAACACTGATTAGGTTGTGGCCTAAGTTGTTTGGTGAACAGAAAGTACTTCTTAACCCGCTCCTTCCCTTGGCTCCCTATGCACCCCTGAAAACCTGCTTTGTAGGGCCAGAGGATCTCTGGAGCAGCACAACCAATGGCACATGGAAGGGGGAATTGCTGAAAGTCACTCCTCACCCCAGGTAGAAACTGAACTGCCTTCCATTCACAGAAGAGAGTGTCTGGATGCAAGAGAATGGGTCTAGCATTGCCTCATTCCCACAGCCAGGCCTCACATCTCGTTGTTTCACTGTTTAAAGTTGCCCCATTTTTCTTCTTTACCCATAGAAGAGATTTCTGATCAACAGTGATCTACATGGCGCCCGGGGATAGAGCAGTGCCTGTGATCAAAATAAGGTACTTTTAGGACTACCTTCTCAGCTGCTGTTTGATAAAAGTAGGCCTAAAATTCCACCCTTGAACTACAATGGAGAAGCTGGAGTAAGCTAATTTGAGCCTCCCAAAACCACCCTGGCAGGGTGACTGCAGCTCTCTTTGAGCTGCAGTCAAAGCGCATCTCTGCTACTAACCTGCATTTGCTCTTGCGTCCATTGGTCCAGATTGACAGATTTTACTCGGGATATGTGGACACCCAGATTCCTGTGGATTCCAGCACAGCGGATGCAGATGAAGACGCCAATGTTCCACGAGGCCCATCTTGGCCCTGCAGAAGGACAAAGGAAAGCCGTCACGGACGTGCTTTTGAGCATCAGGTTATCCACCCTGAATTGCTCCTGATCCAAGAATCTGCAGCAAGCCGAGCAGGGGCGGAAGAGTTTCCATCTACAATGCAGACGAGGTTTAAACATTCATTACCAGGGAATTAAAGGCCACATGCTGGAGAACAAGGAGTTGGGGGAAAGGATACACCCATGCTTCCTCTTACTTAGAGATAAAGTTGGAAGGGCGGGGGAGAGGGGTGCAGGCAGGAAGAGGCAGTTAATTTGATTTTTAGAGCGACAGCTCCCAAAATCTGCCCCACCTCACTCACAGTGGCTAATCCATTGTGTGGCAGGATGTGTTAAAATTCTGGTTAAGTACAGAAGAGAGAGACTCCTTGGTAGGAGCATGACGGGAAGATTTCTCTGTGTTTGAAAGAGTGTATTGAAGAGATGTACAGAGATCATGCCCAGATCCAAACCGCTGGGCTTCTTACTCATTTGCAGGCTGAGAAACAGTCAGACAGCTGGGCTGCAAGGACTCTTAATCACTCACTTGAGCAGGCAGAACTGCATGGCCATCAGAACCTGAAATAATTTCCCAAACCTCAACTCAGGCCAAGCATTTCTAGAAACCTGCAACTGCAATATACAAGCAGGATTTCTCTCTCTCTCGACTTGCCCCCTCCCCCCGATTATTTTCCTTGTTTGAGATAAAGAGATAACACATACAGCATTCCTAGGAGAAAGAGAGTCACATTTATATGAGGTTCGAACTCTGGAAGAGCTTTCAGGCCAGCATGCAGATTTCAGGTGAGGAGTCAGGAGAAGTCTCATTAGGGCCTGGGGTTTGGGGGAAGGCACAGAAAGAAAGCATTTGTTCATTGTGAAGCTAACCACGGCTTTTTCCCATGCCAGCCAGGCAGCAGGGAAGAGCACTGCAGAGCAAGAAAGGAACTACTGCACAAGGCCGCCAGGCAGTGTTCACTTTGTTCCCATGCCCTTGAAAACGAATGATCAGCTGCTTTGAATACAGCCAGGGTGGGAGGAGAAATGAACTGTTTCTCACCTACACTACTTTGCACAGCCCGGCCCTAAGAGACCTGGAATCACCAGGCATCAAATCCATCCTTGTGCTGCAAGGGAGACTATCAGACTGACAGGTAAGTGCAGGCCACAGGATGCTATATGCAAAGGAACCCAAGCCACAGGAGGCTCGGGTAAGCGGGTCAGACCATCCCTAGGACCAAGAGCTAGCCTGACAAGGATGAGAGAGAGAGAAATCCCATTTGGGGTATGGTGATTAGAAGACCCAGAACTGGAAGCAACACTCATTCCATTCATACTGGAGCAGAAGTCCATTCCATTCAGGGTGCCACCTGCAAGTTGTGGCACTTGCTGACGTCCAGAGGCTCAGCCAAATTAACTCTGCAAATACAGAGGACAAAAAAAAGTCACTATATGAGCTGCAGTCTGCAGTAGCAGACAGAGAACAGGCCCATTAAGATGTGACAGTGAAAGTAGCTGAGTGGCTCCTATGAAGTTCCCAACCTTTGTCCAAGGCATCCCCCATCTCACCACCAGCCTTGTAAGAGGGCCAAACTCTTTTCAGTGTCTCCCCTCTCCTGCTAGCAAAGATAAAGTGATCCGGTTCACTAAATCGTTGGGATCTAGGTTTAAAGCTGGTAACCAACATTAGCATAATTGTGTGAACCCATGCCAAGGTGGGAATCTCAGATTCATCTTGGGACACCAACTGACATTAGTAATTTTGGTGTGGGTTCACACAATCGTGCTAATGTTGGTTGCCAACTTTAAAGCTAGAGTCAAATGACTGTGTGAACCAGGTCAGTAGTAAGGAAGAGGCAAGACTCATTCCCAAGGAGGAACCTCCCTACTATCACCTCTACTCTCCCTGCCTCAAATACACACTTTCAGCCAGGTTCATGGTGCTATGAGACGTGGACAGTTTCCCCTTCAGCCCTCCCCTTTCTCTCACTCCTTCCACATCAGGGGAGAACTCACTGCAACTAAGTTGGGTGTGGGTGTGTGTCTCCAATCTGCACCTTGCCTTTGCCATGAACTTAGTAACCCATACTCACAGCCTCAATATTCCCCATCTGAAATATGGGGATAATACTGATCCTTCATGTAAGGATCTAGTGGTTGTAAGGACAACTAGATAATGTATTTGAAGCACTCTCAACACACTTTATATATGCATCCTATCATCATCATTAACAGGCATGAGAATCCATTTGGGATAACTGCAGTCAATGGAAATCTAACAAGGGACACATTTGGATTAAAACTGTGCCTGCTTTGTAGTGTTGCCCTTCTGACGTGCTCCAATAACAGGAGCAGTATATAAATACTAAAAAGCAGTTTATAAATGTGTTTAAACAAATTGCCCGGAGCGGGTGGGCGGAACCATAAAGCATACCCAATGCAACTACACAAAAGATCAGACAAGAAGGAAGAATGAGGGTTCTGAGGGAAGCAAGGATGGGACCCAAGCAGGCACACCTTGAAGTCTACTTTTAGCCCCAGTCGTTATCAGGAATCATTTAGGGTTAGGTCTAAAGCCCCTACTATGTTTAGCATTCACAGGGTTGGGAAGGATTAGCAACAGCCCAGATAAAGCCTTCACATAGCATCACCTTTGTCAGTTAGCATCAAGGGAGGCAGATGCTGTTTCCTAACCTGCTGGATGAACAGCAGAGCCTGGAAGACCATCTGAAGGGTGCGCAACCCCCACCTGCCCCTCCCCACCCACCCCTGTTTTTCCTGGAGGCCACAGATCAGAAGGGTGTGTTCTTCCATGACACCCACGTCTGATTAAGACACAGCTGTTCTCCCCTCTCAGCACAAGCATGCACGCGGTTCCATTGATGACTTTTTAAAATGTTAGACTGATCGTTATGCAAAGTACTTTCATTTCCTATTCTTCAGGGCCACCACTAAGTTCGCATTCTGGGCCTCTGCAGAAACAAAGTCAGAAGAATTCCTAGAAGAGAATCCCAGCACCAGCCTTATTTTACAAACATCTTTCTTGTCCATACTCACAACTGTGTCACATGAGATAAGCTCATTAAGCAACCCATTTTACGGATCAAGACTAAGGAACACAACAATCTGGAGTCACAACGGCAATAATTTCTCAACCCCACCCCAGACTTCTGAAAAGCTGCCATTTCAGTAAGGCAGGGGTTCCCAACCTTAGATCTAGGGGTAGCTGGTCTTAGGTCCCCAGATGTCATTGGACTACAACTCCCATCATCCACAGCCTTCAGCAACTGTGACTAGGGATGATGGGAGTTGTATTCCAACGACATCTGGGGACCTAAGACCGAATACCCCTGGAGTAAGGAAATGGCAATTAAAATGGCTGCTCAAACCCTTTCCTCCCTTTGGTCTTGTCTAATCAATTCTACTGCCAAGGAAAGCAATATAGGAACTCTCCCCACACACACCCATGTCTTTTCCCTGTGGGTAGGGAAGCAGTCTGGGGAGGAAGAAATTTTTAGTAGAAAAATGGCAGAAGGAGAAGTGTTTCCTCTGCTTTTTGCTCCTGATTGTAGACTCAGATGCTGTTTTTCAATTCACACATGTTGGAAGAGACGGTTCATGCAACTCTTGTCATTTAGTTTGATTCTGATACCTCAGACTTGCACAGTCAAGTGACAGGATTCTCTCCCTCAAAGGGGAACACTGGGGCAGATGTTTGTTCAAGGTAAAAATGTGCCCTCGAGTTGGTGTCAACTCCTGGCAACCACAGAGCCCTGTGGTTTTCTTGGTAGAATACAGGAAGGGTTTACCGTTGCCTCCTCCCGTGCAGTATGAGATGCCTTTCAGCATCTTCCTATACCGCTGCTGCCTGATACAGGTGTTTCCCATAGTCTGGGAAACCATACCATTTACATCTCGCCTCAACCGTAGACTCACCGGGCAGCCTTGAGAAAGCCCCTCTTTCAGCCTTAAGTTCTCCAATCTCCACCCCAGTGGTATGGGGGGAAATAATGCTAATTCCATGGTGGTTGCATGACTCACCAAGTTAGTGTGAAATGCTGTGCATATTTAAGAAGACTGCAACCTAAATGCTAAGCATCATCACCATCCCTCAACGGCAAAGACATCAGCCCTATTCAGACATTGTGTTGGATGAGCATACACCCGTACATGTTTGCATGAATGATGAATGGCATTTGTTTCAAACACAAGCCTAGGTACAAGCCCCTCAAATGCTTAGTACAGACATGAAGTGCGCTCCTGCACCTGGGGTTCAACATAAGGTATTAATAACTGTATTAACAACAGCACCTGGGAATGCTGCACACTGGCTGTACGAGTGCTGAACATAATGTGTGAATAGGGCTTGGTTTAAATCCAGAAGAGACTATACACCATGTGTGAGGTCGATAAGCCTTAGTACGAGGACAGGCACAGCAAAGCTGCCTGAGCAGCATGAACTATGATAGACACGCACACGCTTTAGTGAGCTGGGGAAGGGAGGAGAAGGAGGAGGAGAGAAAGAGCTGCTGTATCAATAAAACATTAGCAACGGGCACAACACCAGCGGCCGCCTGCCAACTCCACTGCAAGAGGGACTTAATGCACAAACGAAGCCGCAGCCGTACCACAAGCATTTCAGGGTGGCAGGCAGCATTAACTTCACCAGCTGACTCAGCAAAGAGGCACCTTTCAAAAGTGGCGATTCTCTTTATTGAGCAGGGGGAGCAACTGGCCCTCTCCATCCCCAGCACCCCTTCCAGTGGCTGTTGCTGGTGTCTGTCCTGTGTTGCTTTTTTAGATTGTGAGCCCTTTGGGGACAGGGAGCCATTTTATTTATTTATTTATTTACATCTTTGTAGACCACTTTGAGAACTTCTGTTGAAAGCGGTATATAAATATTCATCGTTATTTGTATTGACACGCACATGCACCTGGGAAGGAGCAAGGGCAAGCAACACTTTTTGATTGTGATATTTATACTTTGGGCTCTGTTCTAGTAACAGGACCTCCAAGGCAGCTAACCACCAAATTTCAACCACACCACCACATAAAAACGCAATATGACACTTAAAAAGCAGCACAGCAGGGAAAGTTTCACTTAAAAGCTAACTAGAAAGAGAGAGAGCTGCACAGAATTGGACATTCATGCTGAATGAGCAGTGGAACAAGCTTGTTTTTACCCAGCAACTAAATGCCACCAGGGAAAGGGGGAACCTGAGCCTTCCAAAGCAGAGAGTTCCACAGACTGGGGGCCACAATCAAGAAGGCCCAGCTCCCAGTACTGTGCTTTTCTTGGTGGAGTAATGTGAAACAGGGCATCCACTGAAGCCTTGAATCGGAGGACAGAATCAAATAGGAAAAGGCAGTCCCTTAAGTAGGTTCGTCCCAAACTGTTTGATGCTTGCAGGTAACATCCGGCACTCTGAATTGGGCCTGGAAACCAATCAGGAGCCAATGAAGTAGAACAAGAACAAAATACAGACTTGCTCTTTTGGGCCACGAATACCTGCCCACAGGCATGGAAGAGAAGAGAAGAGAAGAGAAGCAAGTTACAGACTGGAGTCACTATCCCATTACCAAGTTATACATGCCTAACTCCACTGCTTTTGATAGGCTTAACTCTCTGCTGGGATAGTGCGCTCTCTCTCTCTCTCTCTCCCCCAACTGCTCCACAGCCATGATTTGGGTGAAGTCCCCAGACCTGTCCTCGGAAAGCTAGTTTCTCTCACAACAAAACTAGCTTTGCAAACACAAGGACTGGCGTTGCTCACAAAGTAAACAAACTTTGCACTCAGTTGTGCAAGCTCCCGTGTCTTGAAGTCACAAGATTCCCATAAAGCAGAATAGAAGCAGGAAGTTATTTGCATGCTTCTAAAAAACCAGAGTGCACAAACCCTTGAGAAGTTCTCTTCTTTCCTTATAACCTCTGACAATGTCAGTTGAAACACATCTCACTTCTACAGTACACTGAAGCTAGAAACTGACCAGCAACCAGAGACTATTTATCAGTTATCATGCAAGCAGGGACTCAGCAGATGTGGCATGTGGCGTCCTCTTGGTCTTGTCACATCTCACCCTCTGCAACCTGCACTATGGGGGGGGGCAGTGATGACCTACCTCACAGGGTTGTTTTAAGGGTTACAGAGATAAGTGTGTAAGCACTTTCCACTTAATGGGATTAAGCTGGTCTTGAAATTCAGCAACAAGCATGAATTGTCCCTTTTGCCAAGCAGGATAAAAAATAAATAAAGATGAGCTTTTCCTCCAGGTACAGACTGCTATCATCACTACACTTATGTTTTCTCTGGTGAAGGGAGGATTAGCTCCCATTGTCCAGTGTCAGATTTTGACTACAGCTATGCAAACAAGTCTTTGCTTTCATCAATACCTATACAGAGAACTCCTGCTAAACTACAAGAAGGTTCTGTTTCAAGAGTAAGTGGTATTCATGCATTAGACTGGCATGTAGGTTTTATGAGGGCGTTCTGACATCCCTCAAAAGCATTTCATCTGGTAGTCACTATAGCAACCAGCCACTGTGTGTGTGTGTGTTTTTAAATTAAACTGAAAATTCAATTTTCTACAGAAAGAAGCTGTCTCACACACAAATGGCAAAGTCAGAGGCCTTGATCTCATGACACATGACATGCACCCATGTCATGAATTCTTCAAAATGTATGCACAATTTATAACCAGGTGAGTGCCACCCTCTACTTTGTAGATGCAAAAGCTGATATCAGCTGGATAAGAAACATCAGCATTTGGATCCGGTGCCTTTTTTTGCTATGCCTAAAGAACTCTGTGCACATTAGAAGTACTGTCCAATCTTATAAACTACTCCGACATTGGAAGGGCATTGCCCTCAAGGAGGTCCTTGTCAGCAGACAACGCTGTGCAACGCAGGTGGCTTTGATGGCCTGCTGTTGGCAAGGTTATACATTCACAGGGCAAGGTGGGAAGAGGACCCATAACCTATCAAGTTGGTCATTTTGCACAGAGCAGCAGTTCTCAGACTTGGGTGCTCAGATGTTGGTACAGCTCCCATAATCCCTGTCACAATGGCCAAAAGCCATTGTGGCTGTGCATGATGGGAGCTGTAGTCCAACAGCAGCTGGGGACCAGTGTTCCCTCTAACAGGGATTCCGAGATGTTGTTGATTTGAAGCAAAAGCCATGGCAGCTGGGGACTCAGAGCTGTAGTCAACAAAATCTGGCAATCCCTGTTACAAGGGAACATTGCTGGGGACCCAAGTCTGAGAACACCTGGCACAGAATGTCTGAGGCAACAAAAAGAGAGCTCCATTGCCAATTCTTCCAAGTCCAGGGGATCCACTGGGTATGCCTTATTGGAGTCTCCCACTCCCAAATCCTGGAGCTGGCATGGTCTGGAATTACATCTCTCTTGACCACCAAGTATTGGCTCACCTGAAAAGTCATTGCAGTAGAAGAGGAACCTGAAGCCCACTCTCCTGGCGATGTGCAGCAATCTTTCTTTAGGTTTATGCATCTTGGAAACTAGATTGAGATGCCGATTCCCTACAACTCCTGGTAATTTGGAGAAATGTGGCCGATTTTACTCCTTTGCAAACAGACATTTGCCCAGGGACAGGAAGAATTCCTCCTTACAGGCAATCAGGTAGGAAGCTTCCAAAGAAGGCAGCTTATTGATTTCAGCTTTGCATATAACCTAAACATCATAAATACACAGGCAGGCTACTAAATATTTGCAGATGGCCTTTCAGAGTCGAGCAGCTAGTTTAAGATCCTACCCTGCCCAAAGAACTAAAAAGAGAATGAACGTACACTGGGAAGCCACACAAGTCCAAAGAACCTGCCACACAACGTTTAAGAGGAAATTCTCTAAAAGCTCCCTTCCAGTATATAAGCATGTCCCATAGTAGCAGGGCTGCAGTGTAGACAGGTGACATTTCAATGGCTCGGAATGCAAAAAGACATACTGTACTTAAGTGCTCCACGAGCAATAGGATATGCCACTTTGCCCCAACAAGGTAAGCGAGCTAGTTGGAACTCCAGGTGACAATTCCACAGGGCTGCAGTGTTCAATTGATTAACAGGTTAGCTTGGTCCATCAACATGATTTAGAGAAGGGCCATGATGAATCAGGCAGCATATGGTTTAACTTTTAAAAATACAAGCACTTACAAAAGCCATGAATAGTAGGCAACATTTTACAACAGTCATTCTATCCCGTGTGTGTGAGAAAAAGGGGAACGGTCCTTCTAAGGGGATGCTTGCTTGACAATAACTATCATTCTTCTTGTATACATTTATGCAGATTCATTAATTGATCAAGCTTTCTTTAACGAAGCAAATATTCCAGGTAGGAAGTAGAGACCATCTACCCTCCAACCATACTTTTAGAACCAAACAAATATCCGTCCTGCCTTCAAATAATTACTTTGCATCAGTTATGGAAGGGACTGGGCAAGGCCGGAAATCATCAGACACCAGAAGTTTTGAAAAACCCATTGAGATCTTAAATGATTGGTGCCAAATCATTTTGGAGGGGGAAAGGCAATGGTTGTACCTTGGAATTTTGAAATATTCTTCCAGCCTTGCTCATGGAAAATGTAACGTTCATAATTAAAGAGATAAGTAAATGTTATGATTAAATACCAAAGAACTCTGGGTCATCACAATGGTAAGGTCTTCACATCTACTTGGCAACACACTACACAAGGGTTGGGTTTCAGAGCAGGACTTGAGGACGTTCCCACAACACACTGAAGAGAGGGAAGGAGAAAATGCTCAGACAAACCAGGGGACGAATTATGGGGGCAACCTTAAACTGATGAGTAGACACAGCGAAAGTTGCAATAGTGACCATCAGCTGGTGAGGGCTCCACTGTGGGAAGAACCTGCAGCTCTTGTCACCAGTGGTTCTGGATCCAAAGAAATCTGTGGGGAAGATGGGGGGTGAATCTGGAAGAGTAGAGGGGGAAAGTTTGGGAAAGGGGAAAGAGTCAGATACAGTCTGTTTGCACAATGTGATAAGTTCAATGTTAAAGATGAGAGTTATACACAAATTGGAATTAAGTTAGCTGGACAAACCGCTCAGTATCCATCATCCACAGGAGAGCTGGAAAGATCTTAAGGCAGGCTGGTCCCTAGATAACCTGTCCAGAGAGAATCTCTGCCACAGTTACTCGAGTCTCAGTCTCTACATTTCTTTACACATGAACAATGTAAACAAAATGGTTCCTCTGAAAACTTGGCAGCTTCCAAGGATAACCAAATACATGAAACGTAAGGTAGCCAAGAGTGGAGAGGAAGTCCAAAAGCCCCGATGAGGGGCTGAGGCAATTGCTTTGTGCGCAGGAGTGGGGAGAACCAGAAGGGCTATGCAAAATCTGCATCTGGTTGGGCATTGGGGCTTTGAAGTCAAGAAATTTCTCGTGGCGACGACTCCTCCCCTCCATTACAAACTCAGAAGTCTGCCCCACTGTGTTTAACTTACTGCAAGGATACTGCAAAGATCCAACAAACCTAACTATACAGACAGTGCAGAACAGCAGGATAGGACTAATTATGGCAAAAGGTTTTCTGTTAATAGCTAGCTGGCACGCAAATGTTTTAATTTAAGCATAATGTTCAAGCCTTTGGGCCATCAGAGGAACCCCGTGTTGTTGTTTAGCAACATGCTTACCCTACTCCTGAGCTTCTGGTTTTAGCCTTATTATTTAGCTGTTTGTTAATGTATATATTGTAATTGTTTGAAGCTCACAGGGTCTATGTGATGAAAAGAGGCATAACAATAAATCAAATAGAACAAAGCAATGTGGTAAGTAGTTGGAATCAGAATTCTGCACCAAGGTAACCTAAGTTCTGTAACCCATACAAGGTATGCAAACTAAATAAAGGTCTGCATCATTGCTTTGCATAATGTATTCTGTTTCTTTTATTTCAAGGGAGAGACAAGAAGTTAAGTACTGAAGTCTATGTTCCAAGGGGTGGCAAGATTTACTTAGCTACTATGGCTTTGGAGACTGAAAATGTGTGAGTAATACTGGTGCAAACTGACCTTCTGCACTTTTTCTGGACAGTTGCAAAATTGCAACCTACACAGCCCTGCAATTTAAGCAATTTCCATCACATTATTTGATGTGCTCTTATGCTATATCTTTGTGGGGGAAAGGTCAATAACATAAACACTTTCCAGCCCTTTAAATATGAAAAATATTTACAAAGATACACACACGGTTCTTCTCAAAATGTTCTGAGCAGTCTGACTCAGCTTCAGCATTAGGCACTTGGAACAGCAAGAGAAAATGTCATCATTTTTCTGTGTAGTCACAGGATGTTAATGCAACAGGATCTTTGGAGGAAGACCGCATCGGCTGAAGCTAGTGACAGGCTTCCTAGCAACACATAGGAAGCAGGCTTGGTAGAAAAACTAGGAGCATTGCTTATGGTGTGCACGATCTAGATGGCCTTTACTCTTTGTTTCTGTTTGCCTCCTCTGCCCCCACAAAGCCTTCAGACAGCTGCCATTAACTGGAAAAACGTGAATCTGTTTCTTTGTTTATAGTAGCTCCATTTCAAGTTGGTTATATTAAACTTGACACTGTTGGTTGCAAAATAATTACCACTTCCTGCCTGTTGGTGTATTCTGCAAAAGCAACATTCCAGGAAGCAGAGAACTCCATCCTGCTTAAATGAAATTTCTACATTAACGTCTTTAGACTGCACTGCTGAACAAGAGTACTTGGAAGCCAAGTCCCATTGACTCCAACAGAACACAGGAACATAGGAAGCTGCCTTATACTGAGTCAGACCACTGGGCCCTCTAGCTCAGTACTATCTACTCAGACTGGCAGCGGTTTCTCCAAGGTTGCAGGCAGGAGTCTCTCCCAGGCCTACTTGGAGATGCTGCCAGGGAGGGAACTTGGAACCTTCTGCATGCAAGTAGGCAGGTGATCTCCCCAGAGCGGCCTTATCCCCAAGCGGGAATATCTTACAGTATTTCACACAAGTAGTCTCCCATCGAAATGCAAACCAAGGCAGATCCTGCTTATCAAAGGGGACAATTCATGCTTGCTACCACAAGACCTCCAAAATCTGGTTGCCTTACATGGCTGCCTGGAGCTTGTGCCATTTTAAAGCACTTTGACACTTGGAAAATGGGATCAAGTGCTGATTGGGGGAATAATCCTCTTTTGTGCAAACCTACATCTTGACTAGCAAACCAGAGGTTGCCGGTTCAAATCCCCACTGGTATGTTTCACCAGAATATGGGAAACACCTATATCGGGCTGCAGCGATATAGGAAAGATGCTGAAAGGCTTCTTCTCAGACTGCGCGGGAGATGGCAATGGTCAACCCCTCCTGTATTCTACCAAAGACAACCACAGGGCTCTGTGGTCTCCAGGAGTCGACACCAACTCAATGGCACATTTTACCTTTACTTCCAGTAAAGGAACAGAAACCAGCAGAAAGTTTTAAACCCTACCCATTTTAAACAGCTTCTAAACAACTGCATTCTAGGATCTAGCACAAGAATATTATATAACAGCAATAGTATCTGTCTCCACAAACCATCTCCCAGTCAGCTCAGACGCAAGCATCACAGGCAGGCAGAGAAGGGAGAGCATTTAATTAGCTCAAAGCCACACAAACTTTCTGGTAACCTCTAGGCTTGACTACTGCAATGTGCTCCATGTGGGGCTGCCTTTGTGTGTGGTTTGGACACTTCAGTTGGTCCAAAATGCAGCGGCTTGACTGGTCTTCAGAGTGTCTCGGAGAGACCATATTACACTTGTTTTAAAGCAACTGCATCAGCTGCCAATAGGTTTCTGGGCAAAATACAAAGTGCTGGCAATTACCTTTGAAGCCCTAAATGGCTTAGGCCTGGGTTACCTGGGAGAGTGCCTCCTTCTGCATGATCCCCACTGCACATTAAGATAATCGAGCAAGGTCTGTCTCCATATACTGCCACCTCATCTGGAGATGACTCGGAAGCGGGCCTTCTCTGTAGTCGCTCCTAGGCTGTGGAATGCACTCCCTATAGACATCTGTGGTTTAACATCTTTAAAATGTGCTGTCAAGTCAACTCCTGGTGCCCACAGAGCCCTGTGGTTGTCTTTGGTAGAATACAGGAGGGGTTGACCATTGCCTCCTCCCACGCAGTATGAGATGATGCCTTTCAGCACCTTCCTATGTTGCTGCTGCCCGATATAGATTTTTCCCATAGTCTGGGAAACATACAAGCAGGGTTTCGAACCAGAAACCTCTGGCTTGCTAATCAAGTCATTTCCCCACTGCGCCATTAGGTGGCTGTTACCAGCCTTCAAAAGAGCCCATAAGACATGTTTTTAAGGCAGGCTTTTAGTAACTTCTGAGTTTTAAAATTTTTAATTGTTTAGATTTTTTTTAATTGCTGTAATTTCTGAATGTGTTAGATTTTTCAAAGAATTCTTGTTTTAATATCTGGTCTTGTTTGTTTTTGTGAACCTCCTGGAGCCTCTGGAGTCAGGCAGCATATAAATAAAATAAATAAAACAAAAGAACAAGTTCTTTTTGTTCTTGAAGGAGTGTTTGTACACACACACACACACACACACACACACACACACACACCCACACACACACCCACACCCACCCACCCCTCAGACCAAGTTCAGCCACTTCATGCACAAGCCGAGGTGGCTATTCACCCTTCTTAGTATGTGAGCCTTTATCCCATGTTTCGACATTGCAGCCAAGATGCCTGCGTAGAGCTAAAACAGCTTCCCTCATGGTCATCCCAGTTCTCCGAGACACCTCCTCCGTGATGCATTTATGCGCTCTGATGTATCAGCAATCTCAGGCCCAAGCCAGATGCAGCCCCCCACAAAAGGGAATTACTCCCCAAATCACCACCTGATCCCACTGAACAAGTGTCCAAGTGCTTTGAAATGGCACACACTCCAGGCAGCCCCGTAAGGCAAGCAGATTTCTTCCTTCTCAAATCTCTATTGTTATGGTCATTCGACCAGCAAAACAGCGACACAACAGAATGTCAGTCGCCTCGCCCCAAGTTCCTTGTCTTTCATTTGAGTTGCCAGGCCACAAGCCAAGAGCAGGAAGCACAGGTTTCCAAGGGTTTGGACCAGTGCAGGTGCTCCTAAATCTCTTCATCTCAGAGATCAGGAACGCTAGCTAATCTGACTCCAGGGAGAACTCCTTCCTGGTCCCAAATATGGCAAGCAGGCAGGTGTTGAGCATCAGGAAGGCCCAATCCACCAAATCACCCCAAGGGAAATTTAAATCGAGCACATTTCCACACTCAATTTAGCCAGACTGGAGTCATTTCAATGTCAGAATAAGACTCAGGAGAGTAAAGAGAGGAGAGAAGCTCCAGAGAGCAAGCGAGAGAGAGAGAGAGAGAGAGAGAGAGAGAGAGAGAGAGAGAGAGAGCGAGCGCACACACACACACGTGCGCGCACACACACACACACACACACACACACACACACACACACACACACACTCACTCACTCTTCTGGTGACATTTAGACTGTCCTCAGGCTTATTGCAATCTGTTTTGCTTCTCCCCTGCCCTCCACTCCCCCCACCCCAGCTTCAGAGGCTCTACTCACTCCTGTAGGCATGACGTTTATAACGTCAATGCACTTTGGACTCTCAGGTTTGCAACTGTTTAATGGTTAAAATGCATGAGTCTCCCACACTTGCAGATTTTAAGTTGCCCTAATATGCCTATCAATTCTTGACCTCAGAGGTTTGCAAATTGCCTGTACGAACTTATCTCCCAAGAGACCTCTGCTCATTGCAGGCAATTCTGGAGAGCATTTGAGATCACATGAAGTGATGGCCAAATTTCTCTGGCCTCACCTTCGCTCTACACACATACTGTGAACAGACCCCAGAATGTATCCAAAGCAATGCAACTGAAGGTCGCATGGAGTGCTTACCTGCCACTGGGGAACCAGAATGGCTGCGTAGCCAGGAACCGAGGGGATCCCTGATCAATCTGGGTATCAACTGCAAGACTTTCCCTCATTTAGTCTGTTCAACCCCCCATTTCTTTCCCATCTCTTACTTTCAATTTAATTTTATATTTATTTTTTCGATTTGTAGACTGGGACAGAGCTGGTCTTGTGGCCACAAGCACAAATTGTCCCCTTTGCTAAGCAGGGTCCACCCTGGTTTGCACTTGAATGGGAGACTATATGTGTGAGCGCTGTGAGATATTCCTCTTAGGGGATGGAGCTGCTCTGGGATGCATCTCCAAGATAGGGCTGAAAGAGATTCCTGCCTGCAACCTTGGAGAAGCCGCTGCCAGTCTGTGCAGACAATACTGAGCGAGATGGACCAAGGGTCTGACTCAGCATATAGCAGCTTCCTACGTTCCTAAACTTCCATCTCTGGATGGTTTACAACATAAAACAGATTAGAAATGAGAAACTTGAAACAATTAAAAACCACAGTCAAGTTAAAAACCTTGGGTAAAAAAATAAGTCTTTTGAGGCTTTTAAATAGTTGTCAGAGATGGAGAGGCTCTTATTTCAGCCAGGATGCCTGCCTGCCCCTGTGTAGCCACGAGCTGAGCCAGTAGCAACTGCAGACAAACCTCTCCGGATGATCTCAAGGGGTGGTGAGGCTCATGGTGAAGAAGAGGTTCTCTTAGATACCCAGGGCCTAAGCTGTTTAGGGCTTTATAGGTTATAACCAGCACCTTGTATTTTGCCCAGAAAATTATTGGGAACCAGTGCAACTCTTTTAGTACAGGAGAAATATGGTCTCTCCAAAATGACCCAGAGACCAACCTGGGTGCTGCAATCTGTACCAACTGCAGTTTCCAGACTACATAAAAAGGCAGCCTTTTGCGATGCATAGAGCGCATTGCAGTAGTCAAGTCTGGAGGTTACCAGCATATATACCATTATTCTGAGGTATTTATCACATGAAACGGACACAGCTGGCTATCAGGCGAAGCTGATAGCAAAGCTGGTCTAGTGGTAGCAAGCATGAATTGTCCCCTTAGCTAAGCAGGGTCCACCCTGGTTGCATATGAAAGGGAGACTAGAAGTGTGAGCACTGCAAGACATTACCTCCAGGGGATGGAGCCACTCTGGGAAGAACATCAGAAGGTTCCAAGTTCCCTCTCTGGCTTCTCCAAGACAGGGCTGAGAGAGACTCCTGCCTGCAGCCTTGAAGAAGCCACTGCCAGTCTGCGAGAAGACAATGCTGAGCTATATAGACCAATGGTCTGACTCGGTATATGGCAGTTTCCTATGTTCCTAAAGCACCTCTGGCCACCACTTCAACTTGGGACACCAGGGAGAGGTTTGGATCCAGAAGCACCCCAGACTGTATCTGTTCTGTTTGGGGAAGTGTGAACCAGCAGATCAAAATAGTCTCCCGAGTTCCGACCCTGCACAATAAGTACCTCCATCTTACTTGGATTCAGTCTCAGTTTGTTATGCCTCCTCTAGGCCATCGTTGCCTCCAGGCAGGAATTTAGGGAGGTTATGCCTTCTCCCAATGAAGTTGACATGGAGAAATGGATTTGGGTGTCATCAGCATGATCCTGAACCAAATCTCCTGATGATCTCTCCCAGCGGTTTCATGTAGATGTTAAAAAACATTGGAGACAATATGGAACCCTGGGGGACACCATATAAAAGTTCAGATTTTGAAGAGCAACAGCCCATCCGGACCACCATCCAGAATCTGCCCAAAAGGTAGGAGCGGAACCACTGCAAAGCAGTGCCTCCCACCCCCAACCCCCTCAGACACTCCAGAAGGATACTATGGTCGATAGTATCCAAAGCCACCAAGAGATCCAAAAGGACCAACAGTAACCCTCCCTCTGTCAGTTCCTAATTGGAGATCATCCATCAGGCCAATCAAGGCAGCCTCCACCCCACAGCCCACCCAAACCCCAGTATCATCCTTAACTGCACATTCTCCTACGGCTAAGATGTTACCAGTCATTTCATGACATGGTTAATTGTCCCTTTTGATCTGCTGCACTGTATTTTACATTAATTATCCCACAAAGAAAGCTTGCTGTTTCACAGGCTACTTAAGAAGCAACATGTTGGCAGGACAGGAAGCGTATAAAACACTGGAGGGAGCCTTTTAGAAACGCATTTCAGCCAAGTGTCACAAAGAGCAAGGCAATCAATCTTGGTTTCTCAGGGAAGCATCACAGAAACACCATCCCACACTCAACCCCAGGAAGGCTAGAGAAGACTGCGGGGTGTCAGGGGCTAGAGAAAGACAGGAAGGCATTGTGGGTGACGTAAGGAAGCTCAGAAATGAGTTGTCCTTCGCACAAGAACAGGAAGCTAGCAGAGCCGCAAGGCAGGCAGACCACTAAGAATATAAGACAAAGCTTTCCGTAATATTGGTTTTGCTGTATTTTCTCAAGGCAATTTATGTTCTCAGAAGGGAAAAAAAGAATCTTGAGTATCAGTATGATAAAGCAGCACAAAAACTGCCCATGCACTCCAAAAGAAAGATATCTGTGTGCTTAAAGATAGCCCAGTCTGGACCAGAACCAAGGGTCCATTTAGTCCAGCATTGCCTCCAACAACAGCCAGCCAGATGTCCCCGGATGCTCCCAAGCACATCCGATTCCTTTTGCTTGCCCTTAGCAAATGGTATTCAGAGGCATACTATCTCTCAAGGGCTGCACAAACTTTGCCCTCCGTCTCTTGTTGAACCAACTCCCATCATCCTCTGCCACAATGGCCAATAATCAGAGAGATGTTGGGAGTTGTAGTCCAACATCTGCAGGAGGAGCAAACTTGTGCATTACTCCTCTCGCCTAAAGCCTTTTAAAAGTAATCTAAGCTAGAGGCCATCACCACCACCACCAACCACCTCTTGCAGCAATGGATTCTATACACTGTATTCCCCAAATAGCCAATTTTCCAAATACAGTAACCCAATACTGAAAGAGAACAGGTAGAGAGAGTGAATGGAGACATGATTGCATCTCTATCGTGTCTGCCACCCTCTGTCTTCTTTTTCTCCATCACGGAAGCAGATGCAAGTGGAAAATTACTCTACAGTTATACAATCTGAATGGTCCCAATATCCTTATCTCCAACACTGAACATACAAGGGTGCAACTTTAATTCCACATTAATCAACCTGGAGTAGCTGCTCCACCCTATGGCTCCCTTCCATTAGGAGTGTGTTGAAAAAAATCTCTAGGACCTAAGAACACAGAATAAGGCATGCTCAAAGTCGTAGACATCAGTTTCTGGCCTATTTTGAAGACCAATGCAACTCTCACATGAAAGGGCAGAACCTAGATCAGGGCTACTCAACTTCAGCCCTCTAGCTGTTTTTTTCATCTGTGTGTGTAATGAGTTTTGTTCTGAGCGGCAGTATCAAGGTAGTGTGTGTGCACATGCATTCAGAATGGGGCCTTCCTGATTCAATCTGAGCGGGATCTAAAATTAACTAAGCGGACATCAGAAAATGTGTGAGTGCATGCACATGCCTTTTAGGGAACAGTGACTACAACTCCCATAATTCTCAGACACAGCAGTCAATAGTCAGGGATTACGGGAATTGTAGGCCAACATCTGCAGAAGGGCCAACGTTGAGCAGCCCTCTCCTAGATCAAGAGCTCAGGCAAGCTGGTTCAAAGCTACATACAACCACATCCACTGGAGTTTCTGCTACTGAAGAAAACCCATTTCACACAGAGTTTCAGGGTACCTGAATCTTTGTCTTGGAAGTGAGGAAGGGACGATGACGAGTCAAAATATCCTTTGTTTAAAGGACGTGCAGACACCAAGTGCAGACAATGGGTACCACATTTTGCATAGTGCCTTCAAGATGGTAGCATACTCTCAAATGCAGTAGATTGAAATAAACTTCTAATTCGACAGGGTCCCTCAACTGTAAAATATGTTTTATTTCTATATTAAGTTGTTACTCCTAAGCTTGGGATGCCTTCTAATCAACAAACCAACCAGAAGGTCATCTGGTCCTCCTGTATGCCAGGCAGTTGACTAGAATAGCAACCAGTACACAAGCAGGAAGCAAGTTGGCCTTAGAAAGATGTCTGCAAAACAAACATTTCCAGAACAACTTGATCTAACACGCCAAGAGTGCTAGAGAAGGGAGAAACTCTGCCTTTCGGTTCCCATCCCCAGATAAAGTAATCAGCCAGACCATGAGCAAAACCATTCCAAAAGTATTCCAAGAACAATCTGGGGAGAGATCTTGAGTCACTTTTCCTAAGAAATCGTTTACACAGATCTTGGAAACCACATGAGCTTTGGAGAAAATTAACTGAAGCTGCTTTCTCAATGCCCTTGCTGCTCCTGACCCTTTCAGATAGGATGTTTTCTCTGCAATCATGAGAGCTTGAAATTTGTGGCATTTAAGAAGAGGAAGCTGGAAGACTTGGGATTTTCAGCAAAAGCCTGGGATGATTCAGAACTAGAAATCAGGAAATGTACATTGTCTGTTCCTGACTTTTTTTTTTAACAACACACACAAGCTATTCAACCTTCCCTGCCATACAAACTGGCCTGATTAGCATGCGAACAGACTGTGTTCCCCATACGCCTTCTCTAGCTAGAGCACTTATAAAATACAGTCAGGGCTGTCAATTTGCCCAGTTGATGCCATTATATAACCAACTGCATGCACCCCTTAACTATGTATGTTTTTTTTTCCCCTCCCACCCCACAACACACACCAACAAGCCCACGACCTCCTTTTCATTCTTTCCACCACCTGATTTTTCCAAGCATGAGGGGACCATTTTCACCACCTGTTTGCATTCTCTCTCTGACTCAGGAGACACTGCACAACTGCACATCCCAGAAGCAAGCATTTCTGACCAAGAACCTGCAGTGTGTGCCACTGCATAATCAGAGGTCTCATCCTATTACAACATAAACTATCAATGAATACAACCTGAAACCCACAGTACCTGCTAGAAACAATTTGCTGGTTTTAGTAATGCCCCCCACCACAAAAAAGCTGTTTAATTAGAAACAGTGAGCAGAGACACATTAGCATCCTAGCCAGCAGTAGCATCCACTTATCACCTCCCCACCCCCCAATCCCTCTGGAGAGAAGGACTAAGCTCCCAGAATCGTTTCCCCCCATCCCCACAAGATGTTCACAGTACTGCATGTTACCTTTTGCCTGACAGTCCGCACAGTATTTGTTCTCCTCTTCAAGCAGCAGACTGGCAAGGACCGCCTGATACCTGTCCACGTCCCGGACAGATTTGCCCGTCATTGCAGATAAGAAATGGCTCCGCAGGAATGCAAAATGAATTTTTTTTTTAAAAAAAACCAACTAGAAACCCCCCACTCTTTTCTTCCTTAGTTCTCCGAAAGAGGCCTAACAGAGCTCCTCCACCTTACCCTTTCCCAAAGTACACCCCACCCTGAAGTTTAACTCACACCTCTGTCAAGGTCCACAAAGGAGATCCTGCTCTAGAGAACCAACTACCCCTTTGGCCCCCACCGCTACAACTTCCTCTTTTCTCTTCCCAAAAAAGGCCTCCCTACAACAACCACTAGCCGGGCACCTCCGAGGTTCACACGGTTTCGAAGCCCTCCAAGGATGTCCCCATTAAAGTCATACCTTGGGAACCGGCGGATGGGCAGCAGCAGCAGCAGCCAGCCAGCCGGCCACCCTCAACGGAGGGAAGAGGTGACAGCAGACGCCTCTCTGCAGCCTTCTCCCAGCTAGAGCCTTTCCCTGGCACTTCCCATCCCTTGGCAAGCAGGAAACAAAAGCCAGCCTCCAGGCCCCCTCCCCACACAGAGACACCTCCTGGAGACCCCACTAGCCCCACTAGCCACTGGGGCCAGCCCAGAGAAGGCTTCGTCGCCCCCCAAACTAGTCCAGCCGCATGTTCAACCACACACTGCCCCCCTTCTTCAACCCCCTGGCCATCCCCCTACTGAGGCATGGAGTGAGGGGGGGGCGGCACCACAATAAAGGGCTGCTACAGAACCTGCCAAGCACCAGTTCAAGGATGTGGGTTTTATGCACACTGCTGGGAACCCCCAACTCAGGGTGGACCCCCCAAAAAAATACCCCCCACACACACACCTCAAGGGGGGGTCCTCCTGCTGACACCCAGAGCCTGAACACCTATTCCAGACCTGCTATTGGAGGAGCCCCCCTCCAAGCCTGACACCCCTCCAGCAGGACACTTTAGGACGCTGACAACCCCCCCAGCTGAGCCCCCCCCGCCTCAAAGGCTGCTTCCTTCTCCCTCAAGGCAGATCTCTCAGCCCCCCAGGGCCCCTCCTTTCCGGTCTCGGGGGGGGCAGGCGGGGAAGGAGGGAGGGAGGAGGAGCGCGTGCGCGCCCGCGTCTCCAAGCAGCAGCAGCAGCTGTGGCGCCCGCCCGCGCCTTCTCCGGCCACCCTCCTGCCAGCGCGCACGCGCGGCCACTTCCGATTTCCGGCTCCAAAGGGGAGGGCGGGGTTGTCTGGTCTCAGGCCACGCCCACGCTGCCCTTTTGCTCGGCTCCTGCTTTCTCATCCCCTCGGCTACCACCCCCCCAGCCCTTGACCTACGCTGATTGGCTGCCTGGGTTGCCGCCGGCGCCCGCGCGGAGAGCCAACCGGTAAGGAGGAAAGGGTGACGGGGCGGAGCGTAACAGATGGGGCTGCGTATGTAAAGCATGAATGAAGGCATGAATGGAGGGGACGGTCACGTGGGAGGGGAGACCGGGAGGGAGAGGGAGGAAAAGAGGAAAAGGAAGGCGTGGCTTGGACGCCACGATACTCTTATTGCTCATGTGCAGATGTTGGCCTGCAACTCCCATAATCCCTGGCTTTTGACCACTATGGCTGGGGATTATGGGAGTTGTAGTCCAGCAACACCTGGGGGGAGTTAAGCAGGCCTGATATGAGGAAGAAAAGGAGAGGGGGAAAGGAGACCTGGCCTTGTAATAGGAAGCATGGATTGTCCCCTTGTCTAAGCAGGGTCCACCATGGTTTGCATTTGAATGGGAGACTACACACGTGCGAGCACTGTAAGATTATGGGGGTGGATGGAGGCCCACCCTTATGGGGTCGGGCCGCTCTAGGAAGAGCACCTGGCTGCTTGCATGCAGAAAGGTCAAGTTCCCTCCCTGGCATCATCTCCAGACAGGGCTGAGAGAGACTCCTGCTGCCTGCCTGCAACCTGGGAGATACTGCTGCCAGTCTGTGCAGACAGTAGTGAGCTAGATGGACCGACTCAGTACAAGGCAGCTACCTATGTTAATAAGATGGTACCCTGTCCCCGAAGGGCTCCCAATTGAAAAAGAAATCCAAGAACAAGCACCACTGGAGGAAGGCTTTTCCAGGGCTGGAGAGGGACTGTCCCGCCTGCCTCCCTTGGCTGTGTATAAGGAAGCCCCCACTTTGAAAGCTGACCCCCTACTAACTGAAGAAAGAGGCACCTTTTAAAGTAGCAGCTCTGTTCTGCTTAGCATGGGGAGAGACAAAGGGTTGCTATTCAGCCCCAGCACAGCACAGCACAGAGAGAGCGCCTTTCCCAGATCACAGAAGTCTCCTCTTGAGGTGCTAATTGGAGTAATTAGGAAATGACACTACAGGAGAGGTGAGCATCATTCACAGCGGCAGTGTCAAAAGGGGGCGGGGTTCGGGGACCTTCTTAAATGGGTATCCTTCCCTGGGAGACACCAGATTGTTGGGACTGTGTAAATGCCAGAACAGGACAGGCCGGAATGACCCCTTAAAAATCAAACTGGATCCCCAAAGCAGTGGGATTTGGCCTTTTACACCCCAAAAGTGTAATATTGTAATATTTATAGTACAATAATATAAAGGTACTATATAGTCTTGTAATAAGTGTAATGAAAGTTTAATGTTGGAAATTGCCAGTGCTAAAATATTGTTCTCCAGTGTTTCCAGTACATCCCACTCTTTTGGGGATCCAGTTTGCCTGTTAGGGGGCCGTTCTGGACCATTCCATTCCCGTTTTGGCTGTGAAGAGTTTAATTAAAATGTAATATTTAGTGGGGAAGCACCACAGCACACCAACAGGAACAAAAGCAGCATTGGCAGTTGCTTTTGCTTTTAAATTAGCATTTTCCAAAATGTCATCTTGTCTCCAACTCCTGCTAATTTCCTGAAGCTTCCTAAAGCTCCTTCTTTGTGAACCAGTGCAGTTTGTTGGTCAGAGTGTTGGACTAGGAAGACCTTTAGTCACGAAACTCACGGGGTTGACTCTGGGCCGGCCACTTCTTTTTCAGCCTGACCCACCTCGCAGGGTTGTTGTGAGGATAAACACAACCATGTCCACCACTTCGGGCTCCTTAGAGGAAGAGTGGGATATAAATATAAATAAATGAAGTGGATTTCTTCCATGATCTTTCCAAAGCAGTGTGATATGGTGGCAGGGTGTCTGTGGGGAGCAGAAAGACACTTAATACATGTCAGTGGCGCATGACCAGTGGCAGAGCTATAATTGTGTGCATGGTTCCAAGCACCCATGCTAAGCTGCCTCTGGGGCCACGTCTGGCCCTTTGGGGCTTGTCTTGCTTGCCCCTTTTCCTTGCCTCACCGCTGCAGGCACCTGGCGGATGCTCCCATGGCTGGCTGCAGGAAGGAAAAGGGGCGAGCGAGGTGGCCCCCAAAGTGATGGAGGCAGGGAGGGCACCACCACTGTGGGGCGAGTGGGCTGCCCGTGAGAACACTGCCCTCCTATGCCCACCCTACACTTCTGGGCGCGGCACTTGCAATCCAGGCGTTTTTCTTTATATCACACTCAATATATCACACTTTATATCACACTCAGGCCATCTCCTGATCTACAGCCCCAGTAACTTGGAATCCTTCACTTCTGCTTGCAGTCCCATTCACTTTAATATCTTGACCACACATGTTTATTGGGGACTATCTGGGCACACCTCTATGTCGAGGTGTGCACAAAACCGGTTGTCCTGGTTCAGTTTGAGTCTGAACCAGACCCAAACCAGAGTGAGCCAGTTCGGTTTTGCAACCCCTTGAGCGCGCCCCCCCCCCCGGTTCGGGGTTTTTTTGTGGGGGTTGTTTAGGGTCTCCAGAGGCCTCCAAAATAGCCACCATGATGGAGGGACAGGCCCGGAACGGGCCAAAGACCACCCGAACCAGGCAATTTGGGGCTGTAATGGAGGTCGGAGGGCGGAGCGGGAGCCTCCGGAGACTCCCCTCTGCGGCTGCAGCAGTGCCCCCCAGAGGGGGTAAGTTAATTTAAAAACAACAGCAACAAACAACTTAGAACCTCCCAAACAGGTTTGGGGAGTTTGGCTCAATATCAGACCAAAACGGGGAGGGCGGGGGAGGGTTGGGTTCAATATCAAGCCGAACCAGGGTGGCTGGGCTCAATAGCGAGCCGTCAAACCCAATCGGTTTGATATCGAACCGGTTCAGTTCTGAACTGGTTTGCACATTCCTGCTATTCTGTGTGTTTCGGCTTGCAGCCCTGCAGACTGATCTCATGCATGCTTGCTTGAACATAAGGAGTTCAATAAGGCTTACTCCCAAGTAAAGGCATAGCCTCTATCAGCACAGAGCTTGAGGGCTGAGGAGAAGCTTGCCCCCGTGTGCATGCACACCGCTCCTGGCCACCGGACATACTCTGGACTTCTTGTCTAGTGACGGGGGTACCAAGTCATAATTCGCCCAGGGCACTAAAATTTCTAGTGCTGGCCCTGGGGCAGACTCTCTTCCATCTGTTCCTCTGTCTAGCCCAGTGTTATCTATTCCGGCTAGTGGCAGCTCCTCGAGGTCTCGGCAGGTTATTCCTTCCAGTGAGCATTTTACTGGAGGTCTGACCCTAAGCTTTGTCTGTGTCGTGGCCTCAAAAAAACTGAACAAGGCACCCCCCCCAAATAAAAATAAGGGATAAAACTGAGGCACTAGGGACCGATTCCAGAAAATAGGCTTTGTCTTAGGTCAGTAAGGACCATTGCAGCCTATGCATGTGCCATGCATTTCTGTCCATCTTGGCGTTATAGATAGGAAGCTGCCTTCTACTGAATCAGCCCTTCTATCTCAGTACTGTCCACACTGATTATCAGTGTCGCTCTCCAACCACTGAACTACACCTCCATCTGCAAAGGAGCACACACGAGTCTCCCATCCAGGTGCTGTCCTCACCAAGACCTGCTTAGCTTCAGCAAGTTGGCTGTATTAAGGAAAGGACAGGTTGTGCCGTCAAGTCAGTGTCGACTCCTGGCGACCACAGAGCCATGTGGTTTTCTTGGCAGAATACAGGAGGGGTTGACCAATGCCTCCTCCCGCTCAGTATGAGAGGATGCCTTTCAGCTCCGTCCTATATCACTGCTGCCGGATATAGGAGTTTCCCATATTCTGGAAAATACACCAGCAGGGATTCGAACCAACAGCCTCCTGCGCTCTAGGCAGGTTGCTTTTATCACTGAGCCACTAGGTGGCTCTGTGGCTGTATTATGTGCCCTTAAACCATGCTCTGGGACCCATCCCAGAGCCTGGTTTTCCATGTTCAAATTAGTTGACCTTCCACCTAAAATCTTTTCTGTGGTCTCAGAGGAGGCAAGAGGGCTGGCTGCCTAAAACAATGTTCCCTTCACCTGGACCATGAATTGCATCCTTCAGCCAATTCTCTCTCGTCTCATGTGTCAGTAGGGCTGGGAGGTGAGGTCTCAGCCAATGCCTTTACTCCCCATCACCGGCCTCCACGTTCCAAAATGCTACATATTAATGACCTCCCACCACTTCTCCTCCCCTCTGCCTCTCTGCTCCTGTTGGACCTGCTGGTTTATTCATTCAAAGGCTGGCTGGCCTCACTTTTTATCCAGCCTAGCCTGAAGCCTGCAATATGGCTAGATGTTTCAGTAGCCTGAAGTTCTGCCTTCTCTTCCAAACCATCTGCTTTTCACTGGCACAGATTGTAAGTTCCTTTTCTTAATATTATCTTGTTGGAAAACTGTTGGGATTAGTAGGGTTGGAAGGGGGTCTCTTACTGATCCAGAAGAAGTTGAGAGCAGGCTGAAGTGGGGGGGGGGCGGTTTGGGGGGGCGAAAATCACTTGGTTCCAGACTAGGATCGAAATATATTGGCAAATATCTTCTGAATTATTATTGTTTGTTAAAATCATGTTTTCCCTGCCATTGTGAAGTGAGAGGTGACATTTTTGCTCGAGGTTATTTGGCATGGTTTGCTAGGGATGGGGGCAGTTATCAAATTGAAATATTAATAATTATTTTTGAGGGGCATTGTGTTTTCTTTTCATTCAGTGTGGGGCCTCTCTGCCTCTTGGGGTGGGGTGTCAGGCAGCTGTCGACTTCTGCTTTGGAAACCTCCTGAGAAATGGGCCCTTTGCTTGGTGGGAAAGTCAGGGAAGAAAGAAGGTGTATTCTTTAAGAAGTGTCAACAGTCACAAAGGAATGTCCATGTTTCATCCAACAAAGGGGTTGTTGCAAGAAAGAGAGCCTTAATATGGAGACACCTGTGTTATTTTGTGGGGGGAACCCCAAACAACATCTTTCCTTTGGAACCAAATTAAACACGGCTTTTTTGGATTCTTCTTTTGGAGCAAGGATCTGTTTTTGTGATGGTGCCAGTTACAATGCATCCAGCAAGATATCCCATCCATTGACCCCTTCTAAACTAAATTGGGTGAGAATATTTAGTTAGTGACCTGCTTTTAAGACATATTTTAAATTGCTAATTAAAAATGTTTAAATGCTTTTTAAAAAAAATTAATTTTGGAAAAGCAAACTTTTCTCAAGAGTGAGCTATAACGAAGAGGGAAGATGATCTCTGGTGTGTGGCAGGGGAAAGAGCAAAATCCGTTTGTTCGGGATTTGGATTAAGTCACTTTAGGGACAGTGGTGTGTGATCTTAGGTACACCAACCTTTTATACAAGCTGATGCTGGTTTGGAATGAGGACCTTCACACAGAGGAACGTTTGGCAGCTGTTTCTGAGGGACAAAGAGTGTTATTCATTCACTGGATCCCTTCAGGAAGCCTCCCTCCCTGTGGCTGGAAAAATTGTATTTTATACGTTCAATACGATGCTTATATTATGTATGGCAAACAGGAGTGGAGATCCAACTTGCTGTTGGATGCAGCTGGAACTGTATCTTGCTTTTAGTGCTGAGAACTGCTGGAATTTCTCTTTGATTCTCTCGATGTGTACGGAATGCAAGATCCTTGCTATTGAAACCATGTACTGAAACATCAGGCAGAGCTGCTTTACTTTATTTCAAAGGGCTGTCTAACTTGATCTTAGTTTTAAATCCCCCTTCTGCAACCCTTGAGTAATAATGCTACAGGCACGTGATACAACCACATGAAAATACTTGGAAATCTCACAAATTCTGTGAAAGACATTCGAGTATATGCTTAATTCTCCCACTGAAATCAGTTGGACTTCAAAGTGCTTAGATTTGGCTGGATAATTCCTCGAGGGTTTATATAGCATTGAGTGTCCAGAGTGTGTCATGACTTTATCTCACTTTAACCTTGTATCAATCAATCCATCCATCAATCAATCACTTATATTTTGGTGTCAGACCAGCATAACAACAACCTTGTAAGATGGGCCAGTACCGCTTCCCCAATGCAGACATCTGAGGCCTTGAGAAGAGTGAATTTATTTATTTTGCACATTTTTGTACTGCCCCATCCAGAAGTCCCTGGATGGTTCACAATCTAAAAACAACCATTAAAACATTAACATGATCAAAACAATTTGAAATACAAATAAAAACTCTAAAACCTGAAACTTCAAAACTATAAACTAAAAGCCGGACTAAGCAGGCATGTTTTCAGGTCCTTTAAAACATTCAGAGAAGGGGAGACTCAAATTTTGTTTGACTTACCTAGAAAGTTTGTGACAGACGTACAGTTGACCAGGAAACCTCATGATTCACAGATCCATTTCTTAGCTGTTATGGTGGGCCATTGTGGCTGAGGATGATGGGAGTTGTAGTCCAGCAACATCTGGGGACTCAAGTTCGAGAACCCATGGAGCAATTCCTTACTTATCCCAATAATAGCCCCATGAGATTGGTCACAATTGTGACCATTTTGCAGATGGAAAACTGAGGCCAAGAGACCGAATTGCTGAAGGCCATGCAAGAGATCTGTTCTAGGGTGGGATTTTATTCCAAGACTAGCAGATTTTTGCTGGGCTGCACTAGCTATTCCCAGACAACTATTCTGGGTTGATTTTCTCTGTCACCTGTAATAAATTCAGTGCACTTATTCAGCCAGCCCTTGGCAGAAATTGTGAGAAAACACAGGGTACAGAAGATCAGGAAATCAAAGAATTTGTGCTTTCATAGCAGAAACTTGTTTTGCAAGGGGGTAGTTAACTTGGACTGGCTTAGTGGTGTATCTCTGTAGACAAGATTACAACCATCAAATTTCAAAGGAATGTTAGAGACCTAATTCCCTTTGTGTTCTAAATCTGACTGGGGTTTTGCATGCCTGCTTCTTCCCTCAGTCTGTACCACCAAGAGTGGATTTAAACACCACCATACAAACTTGCTTTTTGAAGCCTGGGGAAAATGTCCCATCTTGCTCTGTCTCTTAGAGCTCTATTCCCACCCACCACCCACCCCACCACACAGACACTGCTTCCCCTGCTGCTTTAGAATTTAGCACTCGGATCACAAATATCTTGATCTTCTTCCAGCTAGCCTCCCCCAAAGAGAAATAAGAAAATGCTGTTCTTACCCCTATCTCAATGGCCCAGTAGGGAAGCTTAAGTGAGTTGACTCAAGATTCTTCAAGAAACCTGTTGCAGAGCTAGGATTGCATTCGTGATTCTTCGTGTGTTTTAAATAATCACTTCAACCAATGGATACCACCTTCCCGTTGAATGTCTGTGGAGTTCCTACGAATTTAGTAATTTGGTGGACATCAGGGCCTCTGTTATGCTTCAGAGCCTACAGAAAAGGGGAAATGTCCAAAAGAATCATCGATGGATTTAGTAAAGACAATTGATCAGTCTATGAAGATGTGTATATAGAAGATATAACCCCAGACAACTCAAGCCAATGAACCAAGCTACACATTACTGTGAGGAAGATACCACCACCTTTTTTAGAATCGCAGCTCAGGAAAAGTTCATTCCTGGACACAGATATATGGCAGTCTGTTAGACTCTGAGCAGATGCTAAATCGTCTGATTGTTCCGGGAGAAATGCTGCTCAGACCAACTTCCATGCTGTGTGTGTCCAGTGGTGGTACACCCTGATGCCCCAGAGGCAAGGAGGAAAGAATAATTTGTGGTCATTGAGAAGAGAAGATGAATTCACTTTCACTGGATCCATGGAAAGGACTTTCCAGTTGTGGACCTTCCAGCTTTATCCAAACTGTTTCCTATCTATCGTTTCTTATTCTAAGAACCTTTAGGTTAGCTTACCTGGGCTTTGTCTCATTTTATCCTCACAACAACCTTACAAGGTAGGTTCGACTGAAAGGCAGTAACGGTCCAAGATGACCCACTAGCTTTCCTGCCTGTGTTAGGATTTGAACCCGGGTCCCGCTGAGTTAAGCCCAATATTCTATCCACTATAGCACCTTAGCTCCCAGTTATTGGCTTCAGCTGGTTGCAAGGGGAAGTGTTTTGCAGTGATCAGAGCAAGTTAAGAAGCATCTTCTCTCCCATCGCACAGCCTACAGCGCCATAGCTGACGTTCTGATCTATGTCTCTCTTGCAGCCAGGTCTCTGGGGAAGGGACTGGCATGGTCGGGGCAGAGAGCTCCGAGTGAAGATCAATGCCAGTCCAGAGCTGTGATGTGATGTGGGTGAAACATGGCAGGCTTGGCTGGCGCTTGCTGCGTTCCCTTTCTCCTCCAAATGAATTTGTTCCTCTTCTGGTTGCTTTCCTTAGCAAGGTCCACCAGGAGAACCCGGACCACGGGGGCCCCCAGGTCCGCCAGGAGTGCCAGGAGCTGACGGCATTGATGTAAGTACACAGCCGAGCGGAGGAACCTGAGCAGGATGGGAGCTGCTGGGTACAAAGGCAGGCATTGTGTGCAGGAGAAGGGCTGTCCCCAACTGAGGCAGCCAGAGGGCGCTGGTGGGTTGCCTGTGTGCATTCATTGCTGACCAATTCCCCATGGCAGGTACAGAATCTTGTGGTCCGCTCATTCGGGAGAGGTTGAGTGCCCCCCCCCCACAATCCAATTAAAGCGGTGTATTTGCAGCAAACAGGAGCTGCTTTTATCCCTCAAAAGCTGGGATGTTCAGCCATGAGCTGTAAGGATCCAGGTTTTTCCTCTTGGGGCGGTAAAATTCTTTTGCTTCTGGATAGTTTGGGGGCTGAGAAGGAGCAAGGAAGCTGGAGGGAGAGGGGGAAGAGAAAGATGAAAACTTATCCTAGAGGCAGTGGGGCGGAGGAGAGTCTGTGGTGTTATGTCATCACCCCATGAGGTGGGGCCTCTCCCCTCCTCCCCTTTGCTTGGCAAACTTTGGTGAAATACCTTAACCAGAATTCCACCCACATAGGAACAGAGGAAGCTGCCATATACTGAGTCAGACCCTCGGTCCATCTAGCTCAATATTGTCTTCCCAGACTGGCAGCTCCAAGGTGGCAGGCAGGAATCTCTCTCAGCCCTATTTTGGAGATGCTGCCAGGGAGGGGACTTGGAACCTTCTTCTCTTCCCAGAGTGGCTCCATCCCCTGAGGGGAAGATCTTCCAGTTCTCACACATCAAATCTCCCATTCAAATGCAACCAGGGCAGACCCTGCTTAGCTAAGGGGACAAGTCATGCTTGCTACCACAAGACCAGCTGCAGATAGGCTCGCAATCTCATGGCACAATGACATCTGGACATCAGTTCTAATTACCAGTAATATTTATAGACCGCTTTTCAGAAGAAGAAGAAAAGTTATCAAAAGTTTACATACCAAAAGAAAATACAAAAGATGGTTTCCCCTGTCCCCCAAGTGTTCAGAATCTACAGACAGAAAGACAATGACAGCGACAGAAGTATGGATTTTCTATGGGTTACAAGGGACAGTTTCAAAATCTGATTTAAAAGAGAGATGTCCCTGAAGCTCCTCAGGGCACCATTCCTCAGCCCTATCCTGACTTCTTAGATGTACGTGTAGGCACAGCTGCCTGCATATTTTACATAGGAAGCTGCCATATACTGAGTCTGACCATTGGTCTATCTAGCTCAGTATTGTCTACACAGACTGGCAGCGGCTTCTCCAAGGTTGCAGGCAGGAATCTCTCTCAGCCCTACCTTGGAGATGCTGCCAGGGAAAGAACTTGGGACCTTCTTCTCTTCCCAGAGCGGCTCCATCCCCTAAGGCCTTTCGTTCCCAGAGGTCATAAGGGATGGGAACCTGCTTAAAAATATATCCTGAAAGTGGATATTTCCTGTTCTGGTGTCCATTTAAGCCTCCAGTTGTTCTGGTGTATGGATGCAGTGGGGGTGAAAAACAAGTGGCATTTGTGGCTTGTTTGAGCTTGTCTTGCCCTGCCTGGCTGCCTTCTCGCTTCGCCCCACCACAGCTACACGTGCTGCTCATTTTCCACCCCTCCTGCTCTGCCCTGACCGGCTGCCACTGAACGGAGGGGGGAAGAGGGCACTGAGGCACTTTTAAAAAGTGGCAATTCTCTTTATTGAGCAGAGGGAGAACAACCGGCCGTATCCATCCCCAGCACAGCATCCCTCCAGTGGCTGTTGCTGGCGTCTACCTTATTTATTATTTCATCATTTATTTTATTCGATCTTTAGACCGCCCTTCCAAAAATGGCTCAGGGCAGTTTACGCAGAACAATAATCAATAAATAAGATGGACTGTGTTTCTTTTTCAGATTGTGAGCCATCTGGGGACAGGGAGCCATCTTATTTGTTTATTTGTTATTTCTCTATGTAAGCCGCTTTGGAAATGTTTGTTGAAAAGCGGTATATAAATCTTTGTTGTTGTTGAAAGAGGGGGTGATGTGACCCTCCATGCTTCCATTCCAGGGTGATGTGAGGAGAGGAATGCTGGCCTTGTGGCAGCAAGCATGACTTGTCCCCTTAGCTAAGCAGGGTCCACCCTGGTTGCATATGAATGGGAGACTTGAAGTGTGAGCCCTGGAAGAGATTCCCCTCAGGGGATGGAGCCGCTCTGGGAAGAGCAGAAGGTTTCAAGTCCCCTCCCTGGCAGCATCTCCAAGACAGGGCTGAGAGAGATTCCTGCCTGCAACCTTGGAGAAGCCGCTGCCAGTCTGTGAAGACAATACTGAGCTAGATAGACCAATGGTCTGACTCAGTAGCAGGCAGCTTCCTAAGTTCCTATGAAAATGTTTGCAGCAGCACCTGAAGCTTTCCATGTTGTTATTAATGGGTTTTCTTCCACCTCTGCAGGGGGACAAAGGACCACCGGGGGCAGCCGGAAGCCCTGTGAGTATCCCAACCCGCAAGCCTTTTTGATCCGTGTGGGGCCCAAGTGACCAGCTGGTTTGGGGGTGGGAGATCCGTGCTACAGAGGAGGGAGTCCCCATGATGTCTGGGGGTGGGCTGGGCTTTATTTTGTTTGGTCATCTCTAGAACCATTTTCTTTTACATTGTTTTATTTACACTCGTGTTTAGATCGCTGTTCAGACAAATCTGGCTCACAGCTGTTCACAGCATAACCACCCACAACCTGGGCTGTCCCTGAGGGGGGTGCGAGGCATGTGGGGCGACATGTGGGGCCCCCGCACGGTGAAGTGGCGGCACAGAGGTTCCTGCCTGCCCGGAGTCCCCCGGCCCCACAACTACCGGCCCCAGAGTGTGGCTCCCACCGCAACAGCTGCGCACCCACCCAGCCGGGCCTCTTTGGGGTTCTGCATGGCCTCACACAGTGGCAGTTCCAGGTGGGCCAACCAGAGAGGCCAGTAGCCCAGCTGAAGCCAGCCGTGCCCACAGTCGAGCCCAACGCACCGCGGGGGCCCAGCTGGGTCAGTGGGAGCCATGCATTGCTGCCACTGGCTTGGAACGGCTCTGGGGCCATTCGAACGACCGACCTTGCGGGCGGGGCAAACAGAGGAAGCTGCCAAATACTGAGTCAGACCACTGGTGGGGCAGTGCACTGAGGGATTCCCCTAGGGGCGGGCATTCCAGGAGCCCGCCTCGGTCAGCGTGTGCTGACACACGGTTCTGGCAACCAGGTGAAGGGCGTGTTTGCACCCTTAACCTTGGCGAACAGCCAGGCTTGGGCACTAGGTTTAGCACCGCCAGGATCTGTGTGGGTCCCGGCAGTTCTCATGGGCAGCCGCTCCCAGGCTTGGCGGCTCGTGAGAACAACCGCTCTGCCTACAATAAAGGAGTACAATAAAAGCGAAACAATCACAGCAGCAAACCCAGGGAAAAAAACAATCTTGGCTAGGGCATAGTATCAGCACCTTCTGACTTCCAAACAAACTCAGCTGAAAGAAGGGCCTAGTCAAGTGCAAGCATCTCCTTCCTAGGACACTGGCAGCTGCTGCCTACCAAGTCAGGTTGTTGGTCCATCTATCTGAGAATTGTCTACTCTGGCTGGCAGCAGTTCTCCAAGGTTTCAGACAGGAGTCTTTCCCAGAACTAACTGGAGATACCAGGAATGGAACCTGGGACCTTCTGCCTGCAAAGCGAATGCTCTTTCCCTGAGCTACGTCTACAGCCCCACCTTTATTTTTATGTATTGTTAAATTTGTATACCGCCTTCCATTAAAACAGTCCCAAGGCGGTTCACACAAAACAGCAACGTCCAAACACAAACTTCCCCACCTCAGTAACTCCATTGTGCCCGTGTGATCTTTTCGCATCCCTGAGATCATCTTTCACTTTCCCACTTTTCAGGGTACCAAAGGAGAGCCAGGCCTTCGGGGCCCAGACGGCCCTCCCGGGAAAGCTGGCATTGACGTAAGTAACAACTCCTCTCCCCAGATGCTGTTGGGTTGTATGTTTGTGGTTCACCTCTAGGACTGCTTCCGCAACTGTTAGGTGGGTAGGACAAGCATCCTACCTGTCTCTGAGAGCTCGACAGACTCTGGAATTTCAGCCACGTGTGAGAGTAAAAATCTAGGTTGGAGGATCATGGGGCATCGTGTGGGAGGGGGTGCCGGCTCCGCTGGTGGTAGTTCTGAGTAGGATGTTGCCAGTGTTCAAGGATTTCCAGATGTTGTTGGCTTGATTGTTTGATTAAGTGCTGTCAAGTCAGTGTCGACTTTTAGTGACCCCATAGATAGATTCTCTTCTATTTTGTCGATCCATGTGGTTTTCTTGGTAAAATACAGGAGTGGTTTACCATTGCCTCTTCCCGCGCACTATGAAATGCTGCCTTTGTCGTCGTCACTGAAGTGATCGTCTGCCTCCAGCACCTTCCTGTATCACTGCTGCCCAATATGGGTGCCTGCTTGCTTTAGCTGGGCAGCTGGGATGGCGTTCATGCTTTGGGTGGCTCTACTGGGAGTATACCTCCTGGCGTACTTTGCTTATTCCTCCCAGGAATAACTCACCACCACGATGAGGCAGCATAGGAGGTCTTAGGTGGGTGTTGTTGACTACAACTCCCATAATCCCTGGGCAAACACCATTGCAGCTAAGGATGATGGAAGTTGCAGTCAAGAACATCTGGGACACCACTGGATGCTGCCATTGGAGCCTGCGCCCCCCCCCAACAATCCCCTCACCCTCCTCCAACCTAGCTTTTAACTATCACACGGCCGAAAATCAGCACAGAGCTCCCGAAAGTGGAGAGGGCGCTTGTCCTACCCAGTATAAGGGTCATGAGAACAGCCTATCTCTTCTCATCCTGCTTCTCCCAGCTAACCAACTTCCCGCAACCATCTTGGGCATGGCTTATACCACTTCCATTCTGTATGATGAGGGGTTTTTTTGTTTTGGTTTTTTAAGATTCTTAGGGGCAAGGTCAAGTCTCTCCTGCATCAGGGATAATGGACTATTAATAGGACTCCTGCGAGTGACAGATAAGAACGTCCTGCCTTGCTGGATGAGGCCCAAGGCCCATCTCGTCCAGCATCCTGTTTCACACAGTGGCCCACCAGATGCTTCTGAGAAGCCCACAGGCAAGAGCTGAGGGCCTGCTCTCTCTCCTTCTGCTACTCCCCTGCAACTGGTATTGAGACTCATCTTGCCTCTGAGGCTAGAGGTGGCTTATAGCCACCAGACCTGTAGACATTCATAGTCCTTCCCTGCATGAATTTATCTAAGCCCTTCTTAAAGCCATCCTCGCTGTTGGCTGTCACCACATCTTGTGGGCAGAGAATTCCATAGGTTAATTATGCATTATGTGAAAAGGTATTTCCCATTGGTGGTCCTAACTTTCATGGGATGACCCCTGGTTCTAGTGTTATGCAAAAGGGGGGGGGAATTATCTCTCTCCTCTCTCTGCACACCATGCATAAGGTTATAGAGAGACATAGAGACAGGTCTCACGACCAGTGAGACCCACTTTGAAAGGGTTTGCGGGGAGAGCGGGCTAAGCCGATCAGCAAGCCCTGCCCTGTTCTTGACTGCTGACTACCGGCACTGTCATGGAGCCAGCAGGGGCTTGGGAGTCCGGGGGCTGCACGGCCCCTGGAAGTTCCAACATGCCCTGCACGAGCGCACAGAGCATGCTGGAGAGACCCCCCCAAGCTGGGAGGCTGATTTTTAGCCTCCTGGCCGGTGGTCTCCTCATGAGTTGCCGCGGCACGGAGTTGAGGTTTACACGAGCAGCAAAAATCGGGCTAGGCTCTCCTAACCTGATTTTTGCTGGTCATGAGAATAGCCTCATAATGCTATCCGGTCTCCCCTCAGTCATCTTTCCTCTAAACGAAAAAGCCCCAGGTGTGGCCGCCTTGCCTTGTAAGGAAGGTGCTCTAGGGTCTCACTGCAGGAGGGCACGTCTGAGGGAAACGAAAGCTTCTTCACCAAGTGGATGAAATAGCACCACCCTCGACACCCACAACGTGTGTGTGATCACGTGAAGGTGAGGCCAATGGGGCAACGTGCCACCATCACCATCTCCACCGGCTTCTCCAGATCATGGGAGGGGTCCTCTTCCCTTTGCAGAGAGTCTCGTTGAATTGCCAACTGCCTGTGAGCAAGAGGGGGAGGAGCCAGCAAAGGGCACCCCTCCGCCAGGGGTGGGCCCTTTAAATGGGAGCCTTGCTCAATGGAGTGGATGGAAGGGAGCAGATTTAGACAGCCAACTTGGCCCCTGATTGAACAGTGGCAACCATAGGCATCCACTCCCTTTTAGCATGCTTTGTCGGATTTCCCAAAGATACAAGACCACCAATATTTATATACAATGAATAGTTATATACCACTTTTCAACAAAAAGTTCCCAAAGCTGTTTACATATAAACAAACAAACAAAATGGCTCCCTGTCCTCAAAGGGCTCACAATCTAAAAAAGAAACATAAGATAGACCCCAGCAACAGCCACTGGAGGGATGCTGTGCTGGGGATGGAAAGGGCCAGTTGCTCTCCCCATTAAATAAAGAGGATCCCCACTTTAAAAAAGGCCCCTCTTTGCTCAGTTAGCTAGCGTTCCCCGAAGATCTTCCTTTAACACCGGCAGTGTCCTTGCTGGTCCATTCCCTCCAGGGTTCTCCACAACCATGGCCAACTCTCAGCTCTCTTTATTCTTCCAGTATCGGCTCCCTCCTACAAATGCCAGCTGATGTCCCGTGAGCTGATCCGGTGGGAGTAATTCTCTTCTTTGTTTCTTATTCTGCAGGGTCTAACAGGAGCAAAAGGAGAACCAGGGCCTTTCGGGAGACCAGGCCCCAAAGTGAGTGACTCTTTTCTGTCGGATCTTATTTTCAGGATTGGGGAGATGGAGGGCTGTTTTGAGGATAGTTTGTGGTTGTGTATGTGCACAGTGTCCACACTTGAAGCCATAAGGGCTTGGATTCATATGTCACTGGCGGAACGTTTGCGGGGACAGAATGAGCTACAGAAGAAGGTTGAGCTTGGAAAAATTCAGACTGAACTCCTGAACAGCTCAATTTCAGGAGGTTGGGTTTAGGGTACCAAAGAGAGTGATTTGGCACCGTGAAGAGCATTTTCCACCCTCCTAACCATCTCTATGACTTTTTCAAAGGTGAGGTTCTTCTCCAATAGCAATTTGCAGCACTTTGTTTTTATAACAATCTGATCCCTGATCATTTCATCAGTAAAGGTGGCAAACTCACAGGTTACACTTAAGGCACGCAATGCTGCGATATACTGATCGACAGATTCACCAGGCAGTTGGGATCTAGAACAGAACTTGTAGCATTCCACAATCGCATTCAAAGTAGGGTTGAAATGATCATCTAAGGCTTGCAGAGCAGCTTCATAACGGTTGGCATCCCCTTCCAAGTTGGTAGGAAAGGGCATATGAGTATATATCCTCTGGCCTTCAGGGCCCAGGCAGTGAAGCATTAGAACCTTCTGCTTGGCTGGAGTAAAATCAGGGCTCTGTTTGGTGAGGAGGTAATTGCAGAAATAGGACCTCCATTATTTCCAGGGAAGAGCAGGCTCTCCTGGGGTGGACAAGAAAAAAGGTGGTGGTGGGATCTGAGCTGTGCTGCAGTGGGCATCCAGTGAACAACAGAGTCCAGGATTGAGAAGGAAAAAGTATCTTCAAGGAGCTGGAGAAACAAGCAGCCGTGATTCTAGAAAGCAGTTCAGGAATGTAGGCCTAGTAATGCAATGAAATGAGGTTGCAGGAATATTCACAAGCTTTGCAGGCTCACATGCTTAGCTGGTTCAAAATCTCATCACCAAATGTTTTATGGCTGCTTCCCTCATAGACATAAAGAAAACTTATGTAGATTTAACTAAGAGTGTTCAGAAACAACTCATTTCCTCCTCCTCCGTTCCTCCCTTTTCCTTTCTGACTTCACCCCCAACACTCTCTATAGCAGGGATTCTCAACGTTGGGTCCTCAGATGTTGTTGGATTTCAACTCCCATAATCCCCAACCAAAGGCCACTGGGGCTGGGGGATTATAGGAGTTGAAGTCCAACAACATCTGGGGACCCAACGTTGAGAACCCCTGCTCTATTGGATCCCGACTCGGATAAATTTCTCAGCAAGAAAACATAAAATATCACTAGATGGTATACAACCATCAACCAACCGGTCAGTCAACCCATAACCAGTCTCTCCAGGGGAGGTGGCGGGGTGGGGGAGGGGGGATTGATTGACTTAGAAAAACTGATAGAAGTTTTACCAAAAAAGTTTACCCCCTGTATTTGCAGTGCATACATTTTTTAGCCTCATGTACACTGCAGAAAACATGTGATAGGGAGAACCGTCAGCCTCACTAATATACTTTTCAGTCTCTTAAAATCTTGCTGACTGCTACTGAAGGAGAGCTCAGCTGCACCTGACTGTTTCGGACTGATTATATCACGTTTCCCTCTCCCTGGATGCTGCAGGATTTCGGCAACAACATAACTAAGGCTTAGCTTGTAAACCCAAGGGACTCTAAACAAGACTGGAGAGAAAAGGTTTTTGCACTCAGTCTCTCTCTCTCTCTCTCTCTCTCTCTCTCTCTCTCTCTCTCTCTCTCTCTCTCTCCTTGCATTAACACAGGGCCAGCCTGGACTTCCAGGGCCCCCCGGACTCCCAGTAAGTATCTGGTTTTTATTTTTCCTTTATTGCACTTGCCTGTCAAGAAAGCACGCAACCCGGTGTGTCTGCAAGCATGATCTGAGAAGAGAACCCATGGTGGCATTGCACTCGACCCTGCTCTGTGGTCAGATGTGTTTGTTTGTTTGTTTGTTTGTTTGTTTGTTTGTTTAATTACATTTATAAACCGCCCCATCCAGAGGCTCTTGTGCTGAAGGGTGTGGGGAGAAACATTGGCCCCATTCACACGTAACGGGAAACTGGAGTTGAAGGTGCCAGAGGTTGAAATTCTGGCATGTCCGAACGCATGCAACTGCAGTTCAGACACAAAAGAAACCCAAGGTTTCCCTCCTGAAACTACTATTTGAATCTTTGGTTTGTCATGGGTTTTGCCGCTCCTACTGAGGTTTGAAGGTCAGCATTACATCCAAATGCTGAACTGCAGCCCCACTGAGCTCCAACCAGAGTTGAGGGAGGAAGCTGTCCCCTTGCTCTAGCTGTGATTGGCTGCTGGGGCTGTCCTTCATTCCAGAAAGAAGCCCACACAGCCAGTTCTCCCTCCTCTCTGACTATAGTTTGGGTCCTGCTGATCACATCCGAATGCGGGACAGGTAACAACATGGTGGGGGTGAGGGGGAGGAGAGCAGAACCACGTGTCCATTGGACCCACGGTTCCATGTTAAGTGTGAATGTGGCCATTTATTTATTCCCTGTGCATGCTCTGGTGGTAAAGCGGTTTATAGCCCAAGAAGTTATCGGAAGACCATAGGTTGAGTTCAAAAAACCAATAATCGTTTATTAAGAAACAAACATCACATATTGGGAAGGAGATATAGAACAATATACACAAACAAGCACTAGCTTTCAACGCTTGACAAAATCTGACTCTAACTGACCAAGAGAGATCTATTAACATAACTCCTCATGCCTCTAGTGGTCAAAACAAGTTACTGCAGTGCTAAGAGTCACGGCTGTATAATTCTCACTTCTAACAAGGTGCACTGCTTTCTTTCCTGGCTTGAGCCGGAGGGAAATCTGTCCTTCTGTTTGCAGCGGAAGCTGCTGTGCATAGGACTGATTGTCTGGGAGCTGGCGGCATCACCAGTCACTTCCTCTCCAACCTCTACAAGCAGTTTTTTAACATTGGGGGAAAAAATCAATTCTGCTTTATTTTAAAAGTGGGAGGGGGGGCAGTGACATACATTTAACTGGATAAATATACACATGATACTTTACAAAAATAAGGCAAGAATTTGGACAGTGCATCAGAAGCGAGTGGGGGGCGGGGCGGGCAAGACTACTGGATTAGCATTTAATTGGTTGCCTAGTATGTCTCTCAAGTGCCTTGTGAAGGCAGGGAGAGGTCGGGCTTATGCTGCAGGAGGTGAAAAACGCAGCTGTGTTGGCCATGGTATGCACCTGAAGGATGTTTGCGGATGTAAGGCTTTAAGTTGCTGTCTCAACACATTTACTTGGGAGGAAGGGCCATGGAAATCTGTGCACCTTACTTCTGAGTGAAGAAGCTTTTGCTGTGTTATCATCGGGCCTGATGTGTGTGTGAGGCAGTCGGTGGAGAAGGCCAGCGTGCCGAAGTCGGGAGATGTGCTGGAAGTTAAGCAGAGGCTGGATGGCTGTCTGTGAGCAGGGGCGGATTAACGCATAGGCGATACAGGCGCTTGCCTACGGCGGCAAATTTCAAGGGGCGGCAGATTTTGAGAGTGGTGTGCAAGGAAAGGGCTTGGGTCGGGGGAAAGTTAAATCTCCCTTCTCTACCTTTTAAAAACCACCAGGATACATCGGGATGGTGGCAGGATGGCGGTGGCGTGGCGGAGATGGTGGCGAGAGCCCCTCCCAAATGACAGGTTGGGTCATTTCTGGCCCATTTCAGGGCTCTCTGCGCATGGTGAAAAGATGGAACCCCCCCCCCACACACACACACCCCTGCAGCCCTTTCCTTGCTGGGTTCCCCTTTACAAGTATGGCCGCCGAGCCCCTCGAGCCAGGGTGGCAAATCTTGGGTTGCCTACAGGCGGCAACGCGCTTGCTCCGCCCCTGTCGGTGAGAGATGCGGTAGCAGTTCCGTGCCCTGAGCAGGGGCTGGACTAGATGACCTTCAAGGTCCCTTCCAGCTCTCACAATCCATGATTCTAAGTTGCTGTGTTGGAGTGGCTGGGTGGGGAGCAGAATGCAGGACGGCTGCACCGAGGCTGCGGAGGCTTGGGCACTGTGGGGAGGGAGGGAGGGAGGGAGGGAGAGAGGGTTGTGCTCCAAAAATACGATGCAACCCATCTGGGGGAACGCAAGAGCTCCTTTGCCCCCTGAGCTTTCTGCCCCAGTGCCTGGCTCCTTCCGCGGCTGATAACCATAATTCATGGCAGCTCTTTTCTCCTTTCAGGGTCCCGGACTGTCAGGAGCCCCTGTAAGTACGAGCCGTGTGACTGGTTATGCTGATTCAAGGCAGTGGGCTTGATCTGAGAGGTAGGGGTCAGTGTTCCTTCCAGGGTTCCCTCTAACAGGGATTCCCAGATGTGGTTGACGACAACTCCCAGAATCCCCAAGCAAAAGCCATTGCCGCTGGGGATACTGGGAGCTCTAGTCAACACCATCTGGGAATCCCTGTTAGAGGGAACCCTGGTTCCTTCTAACAGGGATTCCCAGATGTTGTTGACTACAACTCCCAGCATCCCTAGCGGCAATAGCCTTTGCTTGGGGATTCTGGGAGTTGTAGTCAACAACATCTGGGAATTCCTGAACACTGGTGGGGTGTGTGTTCGTGTGTTCGTTCATAACATTGCCATATAGTCTACTGGGCAAAGGAGAAAAGGATTAGGATCTGGTGCTAGAGGCCTTGAACAAGGTGAGCCATGGTGTCTCAGTATTTACTACTACTACTACTACTACTACTACTACTACGAATATTTATATACTGCTCTTCAACCAAAGTTCTCAAAGCGGTTTACACAGAAAAATAAATAATACATGAATAAGATGTCCTGCTGTCCCCAAAGGGCTCACAATCTACAAAGAGAAAGAAGGCAGATACCAGCCACAGCCACTGGAGGGATGCTGTGCTGGGGTTGGACAGGGCCAGCCGCTCTCCCCCTGCTCAATAGAAGAGAATCCCTACTTTGAAAGGGGTCTCTTTACTCAGTTAGCAGGGGTTATAAGCAATATCCAAAGATATTGCGTTGGTCCAGCTGCTCAGACCTTGAGCAAGGCATGGCAAGGGCTGAGGGCTGGGAGGGCCCCTGGCCCCTGACTGACTGGCCCCTGGCTTGCATGCAGAAGACCCCGGGGCAGACTCCTGCATCTCTGGCTGCCGTGTTCTCAGGACCAGGAAGGGTGCCTCTCCCTCAGCCTAGGGCCCTGCAGACCTGATGCCAGTCAAAGCAGACAATATTGGGGTTGATAGACCAAGGGTCTGCTTTAATATGTCGCCAAGAGTTCAGAATTTTGCAGATCTGAGCCGGATTTTATTTTCTTGGTGGGCAGCCAATAATAGAAATGTAAACCCAGAATCCCCCCCAGCCCCACCAGATGAGCTCCTCTTTCTTTCCTGTTAATGCACACGCTTGTGTTGTCCTCGTTTGTGTGTTCAGAGGTTGTCGCATAAATGTCACATAAGGGGGTGGACGAATTCTGACAGTACAGCCGTAGATGGACCAGCTCACTATTTTATTTCATTCGCCCAAGGAACTCGGGATGGCAATCATGGTCCCCACTCCATTTTATCCTCACAACAACCCTTTGAGGTAGGCTAGGCCGAGAGAGCCACCCAGTAAGCATCATGGCTGAGTGGGGATTTGAACCTGGGTAGTCTGACTCCCTAACCACCACGCTACACTGATTCTTTATATCACACTGAGATCATTTGCACAATCGAAAACTGTGTTCTACCTGGGTTTGGGAGCTGCATGTGTCCCAGTTTTCAGTTGCGTGGAAGCAAGGGAGGAGGAAAGGCTACCCAGGTTTTCCTCCTCCCTTGCTTCCACACAATCACCTCTACCCAGCTTCTCCTCCTACCTCGCTTCCACACCACCAAAAATTGGGAGTACACACAGCTCTCAAACCAAGGTAGGACACAGTTTTTGCTTGTGTGGATGACCTCACAGTTAACTCAAGAGTGCCTTCCTTGATAGCAAAGCAAAACCTGGCAGATCCATCAGAACTTGTAGTGACTTTGCAGGGAACCTTGGAATACTCTGGAATACTTGGAATACTCTGCCTTGTTTCAGTGCGTTTGCCCCTTGTGTGATCCATATGATTCAAAGAGAGTATATTTTTCTGTTTCTTTCCTAAAGGGTACTCCAGGCCAGGTTGGACTTCCTGGAGAAATCGGCGTTCTGGGACCCAAGGTAAGAGGTGTAATCAAGATCTATTTCACGGGGTGTGTTGTTGGCTTTCCAGGTTCTGTTCTGGGAAAAGAGCATGGATGCACACTGCACCAGGGGTTCTCAAAGTTGGGTTTCCAGATGTGGCTGGACTACAACTCCCATCATCCCCAGCCACAACAGACTTTGTGGAATTGTGGTCCAGCAATAGTTAGGGACCAGCGTTTGAAGAGCCCTGCGTTCTGGAGAAACAGCCACGCGTAAGCCAAGTTCTGACTCCTGAGAATTCTGAACGTTGGTAGACAAAACTGGTAAGCAAACACAGGGAAGCAGGAATCTCTGGCCACCTCTCTCAGCCCTGCTATTAATCCATGCTTCTCTCTGGCATCTCATTGTCCCTCTCCTCCCACGCCCAACCTTTCTAGGATCAATTAGCAGTCAAAAGAAAGATAAGATGAGCAGGAGAGAGAAAGGTGGCCAAGGATTCTGTGATTCCCATTCAGCTTTTTCAACCTGTCTTTGTTTGGCCTATGACTAAATAAAAGAACTACTACTTTTTGACCTGTCCCTGGAAGAGCTTCAGATTTCTCCACAGGCAGAGCCTGGCTTCTGTGACGCTAATTTCAACATGATGAGTTTACAGTGGCGTTTTCAGTAGAATGCAGAGCTACTGTAGTTTAGAATTAAGAGAGCGGGTCTTGTGGCAGCGGGGCCATGAAAGAAAGCAGAACTGCTGCTCCTTCCTGGAGTTCCATTTGCTCCTCTCTCCCCCATCCTGTCCTGCCCCAGCATGGAGAGCCATGCTGCCTACAGGCTGGCCATTCGTCAGGTAGAGCTGTGCAGTTAACCGTGCAGTAGGGATGTGCACAGAACCGGTGGGGGGCGGTTCGAAGGTGGGGGGGATACATTTAAGGACAGATGAGGGTGCATTCACCAGCCCTGCCACCCGCCGCATTTCCCCCACCAGCCCTGCAGTTTAAAAGAGTCTCGCGGGGCAGCAGCATACCTCCGTGTCGCCCCATTTGCTCCTCGGACAGGAAGTGACCGGATGTACCTGGCGCACGCACACCGGGTACTTCCAGTCACTTCCTGTCTGAGGAGGAGACTTTTTCACACAGCACATCATTAGTCATGGAATTCTCTGCCATGGGATGCGGTGATGTCCACCAGTTTGGATCGCTTTAGGCAGGGCTTAGACAAAGTCATGGAGGACCGGTCTATCAATGGCTGCTAGTCTTGATGGCTATAGGCCATCTCCAGGCTCAGAGGCAGGATGTCGCTGAATATCAGTTGTGGGCGAGTAACTGCAGGAGAGAGGGCATGCCTTAATCTCTTGCCTATGGGCTTCCCAGAGGCATCTGGTGGGCCACTGTGGGACTGATCCAGCAAGGCTGTTGTTCTTAACATAGTCCATGGCCCTGACTTCCTCCTATCCATATCCCAACCCTTGTTCCTCATGCCTTCCCTTTACCCAGGCACCTAAGCAGCCTCCTTAGTCTAGTTCTTCTACTCCCATCCTCTGCCAAGCCATCTTGCAGAGGAGAGCTGGTCTTGTGGTAGCAAGCAGGCCTTGCCTCCTTAGCTACGCAGGGTCTGCCTTGGTTGCATATGAATAGGAGACGATGTGTGAGCACTGCAAGATATTCCCCTCAGGGGATGAAGCCGCTCTGGGAAGAGCAGAAGGTTTCAAGTTCCCTCCCTGGCAGCATCTCCAAGAGAGGGCTGAGAGAGATTCCTGCCTGCCACCTTGGAGAAGCCGCAGCCAGTCTGTGAAGACAATACTGAGCTAGATAGACCTGTGGTCTGACTCAGTATATGGCAGCTTCCTATGTTACACCAAAGGGTGATCTCTGTTCCATTCTTTCCCTGTGCTCCATCATATTTTATTTATTTATTTTTACATTTGTATGCTTCTCTTCCTCCAAGGAGCCCAGAGGAGCTTCCTCCAAGGAGCCATGTAACATACATGGTTATGTTAATCCTCACAACAACCCTGTGAGGTAGGTTAGGCTGAGGGATAAGTGATCGGCCCAGAATCACCCAGTGAGTTTTATGGCTGAGTGGGGATTTGAACCCGGGTCTCCCGGCCCTATTCCAACACTCTAACCACTACACCATACTGTATCATAGCCACTATCTTTGATCTCTTACTGCATTCTGCTGTTGGCGTTTCCTTCCCATTAGACTGCACTCCCACCATGTCATCATTCACCCCTTTGGGTCTTGAGATTCCACTCATGGCTGTCAGTAGGCCGTCTTTTAAAAGTGGGTCTCCTTTTTAGCACCTTTCCCATTGCTAGGAGCAGCACTTGTTCTCCCTGGCAGCATTTGTGCAGAAACGATGCTGACTGGGTTGTCATGGACATCTGCATGCTGCCACAAGACACCCACGGGCAAATCTCTCTGTGGTCTCTCTCTTTCAGGGTGAACGTGGACCAGACGGGCCGCAAGGACCTCCAGGGCCCCCTGGGAAGCCTGTAAGTTTGGTCACTGCTATTTCTGATCTCCCTGCACACACAGTTTACACAGAATTGGAGATGAAACCTTTTGATGGAATTGGGGTGTAGCCAATGACTATGGATCACAAAGCTCACAATGTGGTGTGCCTGCGGTATTTATAAGCATTGGCAACTAGGGAAGAAGGATGGGGATTTTTCATCTCTTGGTGGTCTTCCCCTGTGAAGACTGAGTGTATGCACTCAGTTTTATCTGGGATCTGACGACAAATTGACACACGGTGTAGCCCTTGTCAGAGCCTCAGGCCTTTCCCTCCAGTGAGAAATGGAAAGAGGTGGCCCGCCTGTGCCCGAGCTGAAGACCAGGCTGCTTTTGAAGACTTAATTGTTTCTCATTTATTCCCAAGGGCCCCGTCGGGCGCATCCATGGAGTCGAAGGCAGTGCTGATTTCTTGGTAAGGAAAGCAGCGGTTAGATTCTGACTTCAGTGAGTAGTAGTAAGTTTATTTCGGTCATAGACCAGAAAGCAGAGAGAAGAAAACAACATCATGTAAAATCAGAACGTGTTTTACATATATAACAAAACCTGGCCATTTGGGTACTAACCCCCATATTAAAATTGGACAACAAAAGATTTAAATAAAATTCATCAGGATGACCGGGAAAATTTGCCAGCAGGGGGGAAATTAATCTTAAACGAACATCCCTATAGAAATCACAGTATCAAAAGGCATGTGCAGTAGTTTCAACAGTGCCAGAGCCGCATGGGCATGGCTTCAGTTATGTTCCGCTTTCAAAACCCAAACCTGCCTCATCCTCCTCTTCCATCCTTGGAAGATACACTTGTGGGTAGATGGGCTGCTGCCTGTCAGTGCGGGCAGTACTAGGAGACAGATGGGCCAGTGCTCTGACTTGGTAGAGGCAGCGCCTAATGTTCCTATGACTGGCCCTTGTTTTCCACCAGCTACCTAGCTGCCTCTTGGTTGAAAGAAAACCTCCTCTTCTCCCCTACAGTGTCCTACCAACTGCCCGCCTGGACCCAAGGGCCCCCAGGGACTGCAAGGCTTGAAGGTAAGGGTGAACCTGCATTACATTTTACCTGTTGTCACCTTACACAGAAATGCTTTTGATGTGTCCCGTCCCCTCTGCACCACCCGTTTGGGTACATCCACCGTGGTTACATCCATGTTGAGGGTGTGATCAGCAAGCAGCTCTCTCTTCCGCATATACTCAACATTTATTATTATTATTATTATTATTATTATTATTATTATTATTATTTCTTGTTTACACAGTCAGACAGGTGTTATTGACCGGTTTGTTTTATCCAGACATCGAGTCCTTCCCAAGGACCTGGGATGCCAGAATTTTATTGTCAATGGTTATAGATATCGTCGCAGAATATATGCTGTTCCCAGTAAAGCTGCTTTTTGTAATTGGCTGATGGTGATTTCTGTGGCCCCTATGGTGCTGAGGTACTCTTCAAGGTCTTTTGGAACTGCACCCAGGGCGCCAATTACCACTATTATTATTATTATTATTATTATTACAACATTTATATCCCGCACTTCCTCCAAGGAGCCCAGAGCGGTGTACTACATACTTGAGTTTCTCTTTCACAACAACCCTGTGAAGTAGGTTAGGCTGAGAGAGAAGTGACTGGCCCAGAGTCACCCAGCTAGTTTCATGGCTGAATGGGGATTTGAACTCGGGTCTCCCCGGCCCTAGTCCAGCACTCTAACCACTACACCACGCTGGCTCAAAGTGTCCAAATCTGTCCCCACCCCAACCCAAATCACCCCAGATTCCATTTGGATTTTATTTTATTTGGATTGCTTCATAACTCCACTTCTACAAGGGCTAGAACTTAGCTTTTCTTTCTTTCTTTTTAATGAAATCTGGGAATCTGGGGAAATGGATAGGAGGAATCCGAATCTTGAATCAATTCAGTTCGAATCTGGCATGATATGATTTGGACCCTAATCTAGCCAATGGACCACAGGGGTGATTTGTTCTGTCTCCAAATCACCCGAATCAGCTAGATTTGGGTACAAATCAATTTGAACCCGAATTGATTCGCACATCCCTACTGCAAATCCCTGTTAGAGGGAACAGTGGTTGGGGGTCACAGGGGACAGTTGGATAAGGCTTTTATGTAGTCTTAACTGGACATTTTGTTTGTGAGTGTACCGGTCTCAGTACACATGTACATGTGTTTGTGCTGAATGACTATTTCCATTCATTTTCAGACAGAACCTTCCCCCTCAAATGCAAGGAATACACTACCGTACATGCATTGAAAGTGTGTGAATAGTGCTTGTGTGTGTGGTACTTGTGCGGGACCTTGTGGTTCATTGGTAAATATTGGACTATAAATAGACACAATCCAGGCACTGGCATTTAAAGCAGATGAACACCCAATTCAGTCCACAGTTAGCAGTGCTTTACTTATGAACATATCTGTTGGTACAAATTGACACAAGAGGTCAACAGCTCCTCACCCAAAGCACAGCAGTCACTTGGTGTTGTGCAGATCGGCATCTGCTCCAAGAGGAGAGCTGGTCTTGTGGTAGCAAGCAAGAATGGTCCTCTTTTTGCTAAGCAGGGTCTACCTTGGTTTGCATTTGGATGGGCGACTCTGCGTGAATGCAATAAGATGGCAGAGTCTCTGCTTTGCATGCAGAAGGTCCCAGGTTCAACCCCTAGCAGCATCTCCAGGTTCGGCTGGGAAAGACTCCTACCTTGAAACCTTGGAGAACTGCTGCCAATATTGAGCTAGATGGACCAGTGGTCTGACTCGGCATAAGGCATCTTCCTGTGTCCCTGTGTTGAGTCTGGAGGCTGCTCAGCCACAATACTGGCTGGGGTGGCTAGCTCTCAGGCCCGTCTTCCTCACAGGAGGGCCCGTCCAGTCCTGTAGACGAGAGCCCACGAGGTCTGGAAGGTGGCAAGGCTGCTTGTAGCACCATGGACAGCTCCATTCCCACAGCCTCTAGATCAGGTTCTTCTAGACCAGAGGTAGACATAGGCAACCTTTCGTGCTTTGGCTATTTATTTATATCCCCAATTGAGCGAGATCATCTCTGCGCCAACACATTATGGATATGGAGAAACAGATGGACAGGAGCCAGATAGGGGTTGACACTTATTTAGGTAATCATACATCACTGTCTGGTCCAGCAAGATACCTAAATAAAATATTAGTACCTAGTTTCCGGAGGGCTCTGACACTGGCCTGGTGTAATGCCTTAGAAACAGCAGTCCGGGAGGGGAGCTACTCTAAGATCCCCTATAAGGAGCGTGTCTGCCCTTGTGGTTCTGGGGAAGTGGAGTCAACGGCCCATGTTATCTTGAATTGTCAGTTTTATCGAACTATGCGGGAGAGATATAGAAGTCCTTTTTTAACAGCATACCCCAGTTGTTCTGAGCAGTTCTATTTGGAATGACTTTTAACAGACCATTGGGATGTAGTATCTTATAACCTGGTGAAGTATTGTTTTCTGGCTAACAAGACTAGGATAAGAAATGTTGCGAAGCGAGATATGGGGGGTTGGATTGAATTACATTTTAGATTATTATAATGCATGGAGCCCTCTGTTTTATGTAACTGATAAACTTGGGCGTTACGGTTCTGTTTTATGTTTTAACAGTTAGTTGTTTATTTACGATCTTAGATCAAACAGTGTTTTAACAGTTTTTATTACTTGTTTGACTAAGTTTGCTTTTATGTAAAGTTTTTGTACTTTGTTTTTTGCTGGCCAAATGACTGTAACAATAAAGATTTGATGTGATATCCCCAATTTATTGTGGCTGGGGATGATGGGAGTTGTAGTTCAACGACAGCTGGCACACCCAAGGCTGCCTATCCTTGTTCTAGACTAGCGGTTTCCAAACTTATTTCCTCGTAGCCCAGCTGAAGGCAAAAGAACAATTTATTCTCCTAAGGGTTTTCATAACATCACAGCTCTGAGCAACAATGAATGCCCTTTAAGCTACTCACATTTAGGAGTCTTGCTAGAAACAAGCTATTAGTCTTATATCTGAATGACTGAAACATTACTTTGAAAGTGTGGGTTATATTTTTAAGAGGTGGTAAAAAATTTGTCTAGCAAGGAAACCCTAATCCTAATCCCAGTCCAGTACTGGGCTGTGACCTGTATTTTGAAAGCTGCTGCTAGATATGTCCCCAAGAGAGCTGCAGTTGGAGTCACCAAGACATCACAGTATTTGGAGACAGGGTTGGGTTTCTCTGTATCAGTGCAAGACTGGGAACTGAGTGTGTGTGTCTGTGTGTGTTTATGCATATGCTAACTCTGTGCCAACAAACCAGTTGTTTCACCAAAGACAAACCCCACTGAAATTGGCCACAGAAGAGTATTCTATTTAAGAAAATTGGCTTCATGAGATTGGGACATCAGGACCAGTGCCTTTGGCATACTGCTTCTTTGGTCTCCTGCCTCTTTCTCTCCCCCAAGTGCCTTGGAATGGAGAGGAGGAGGTTCAGAGCCCCCGCCCCCCACCGATCCTCCTTTCAGGCCTTAATCCTTCAGCCAGGCTTTCCCCCAGGAGTTGAGGCTGTTCCTCTGGCCGTGCCCATCTTCTCCTAGGTGCTGCCCTGTTCTGCCTGAAATAGCCCCATACTCCCCTTAGGGTGTTGCTAAAAAGCCTGGACTTATTGGTTTTATTTTTTACTTTTGCGTCCTGCTCTTCCTCCGAGGAGCCCAGAGTGATGTACATGGTCATATTTATCAGCTTTGGCTGATACGTCAGCTACATCCATTTCTGGAGGTCAATGACCTTAAAACAGTGGTGTAGATGCTGGTGACCTCCAGACTTGACTGCTGTAATGCGCTCTATGTGGGGTTGATTTTGTACACAGTCCAGAAACTACAATTGGTGCAGAATGTGGCAGCCAGACTGGTCTCTGGGATAACATGAAGGGACCATATAACACCAGTTTTGAAAGAACTACACTGGTTGCTGATATGTTTCTGGGTGAAATACAAAGTGCTGGTTATTACCTATAAAGTCCTTAATGACATGTGTCCAGGCTATTTAAGAGAGCTCCTCCTTTGTCATGAACACTCCCACCTTTTATGATCTTCTGTAGAGGTCTGGTTATGGTTGCCACCAGCTCGTCTGTTGGCGACTCAGGACCACGCTTTCTCTCTGGCTGCCCCAGGGTTTTGGAATAAGCTCTCTGCTGAAATAAGAGCATCTCCTTCTCTGTTTGTTTTCAGGAAGACCCTCAAGACTTTCTTTTTCTCGCAAGCTTTTAATTAGAATTCTAATAATTTGTATTATATTGTTTTATTGTGTTTTAACTTGTGATTTTTAATATTAAAATGTGTACACCGCCTAGAGATTTACATATCAGGTGGTATAAAAATATGTTAAATAAATATTTATCCCCACAGCAACCCTGCAAGGTAGGTTAGCCTGAGAGATCAGTGACTGGCCCAGAGTGACCCAGTGAGTTTCATGGCTGAATGGGGATTTGAACCTGGGTCTCCTTGGATCTAGTCCAGCACTTTAACCACTACCCCACACTGGCTCTCCTCTTGAGAGACCACACCTTGGCCCCATGAGACAATGAGTCTCTCTCTCGTGCAACTATCCCTTTGAGCTAAAGACTGAAGCTGTCCCCATCTCCCAGGGAGCTTCTGGGCTTCCCGTGAGCCCCTCTCCGCTTGTACTCCCGCCCACCTCTGTTTCTGGAACAAGGTTGTTGTCAGTCTTCCCACCAGGAGCCTGGGGAGATTCTTCATTGGTTGAACCCCAACAGGTTTTTAATATGAGATTAAGGCATCTTTTGAAATCCTGTCTCTCTTCCCTTTAGGGACACAAAGGCCGCCCGGGAGCTCTGGGAGAATCTGGCAGGCAGGGCAAGCCGGTGAGTATATATGTGCTCTCCCACCACTTCACCTCCTCCTGGATCTGTAAGTGTTTCTGGATGCAGAAGGTGCTGCCTGCGAGTCAAAGGGCCTCTTCATACACAGAAGCAAACCCACTGGGAATGCACTTAACCTAGACCCAGTGGCCAGCATCCTGACCAACGCTGGACTTGCACAAGGCTATGCTAGCACAAGGCTGTGGTGCTGAGTCTGGAGTTTGCGTTCCAGACAAGTGCTGCACTCATGCAAACGTGTTCGTGCCTGTGCAAAAAGGTGTTTAACTTGGGCACGCCTCACTTCTTGCAGGGAACTTCTACTCAATAGCACAGTGTTGGAAATCCTCGTGACTGAGTGCAGTGATACAATCGTCTTGCACTAGCACAGCGTTGACCATTGTGCAAGCCCAGCAGTGGTCGAGATGTCCACCAGTCCTTTAAGCCCAGGTTTGCAAACTCAAAATCTGTTCCCCCACAATTCTCCAAGAATTCACTTGAAAACACATTTAGGTGTTGGTTTCAAAAGAACAGAATGTGCAAACCATCCCTGTGTTTGAATGCATTTGGAGAACTTGATTTCAGGAGCGGGTTTTGCATTGTCTTGGGGACAAGTGGTGGGAGAGAAAGAAAGTTGGGGGTGTAGCGTGGTGGCAGTGGAAGGCAGAAAGGAAGACTTGAAAACTGACTCATTTTTAATCTCCAGTTCTCTGTGGGATTTTGTTAGTGTTGAGGTTGAGCCTCAAGATAATAGCTTTAATTTAAATAGTAATAATTTTCATGTCTTTGTTATCGTATTACCTCCCTTGGAGGCCTTCAGGAGAGCCTTAAAGGCCCATCTTTTTAGGCCAGCTTTTAATGATATCTAGTTGAAATTTTAATCTGGTTTAAAAGGTTTTTTTGTATTGTTTTTATTATGTGTTTTTTATTTTGATGCAAACCGCCCTGAGCCACTTTAGGAAGGGTGGTATATTAAATAAACAAAAATAAAATCTCAACAGAGAGGATTTGATGCTTTATACATAGGGTACAAAGCAGATGTATTTAATTCTGTCGAATTCCCTCACAAGATAGTCAAAGTCCATCTTTCAAAGAAGCTGTGAATTTGTGTTTCGTTTTTAGGCCTGACATCTTGCTATATTTTGCTTTTTTGTTTTGTTTGTTTCATCAGGGTCCAAAGGGTGATGTAGGCCTCTCCGGAGAACAAGGCATACCCGGCCCTCCCGTAACGTATTTATTTCTGTTTCTTAAAATTACTACTTTTGTTCTAGGGCCTCTGTTAGTCCTGGGACCTACCTGGGCTAATATTGTGAGCAAGGAACTTCAATGGACTTACTAAAGTTCCTAGTCCACAATATTAGTCCAGCTGCCCACACATACCTGTAGGGCACACTGATAGCCTGAAGGGAGAAAAGGCCCCAATAAATCTGTCAGTTTACAAAGGTTTCCCTTTCTGGTCACTTGGAGGTGATCATTATTCACCACAGGTGAACAGATAAGTAGTGGTATACAACCCTGTGCCTGATAATGTTAAATTCTGCTGCATACAGTTTTCTAAGCCCAAATAATACGAGCTTCCCTTCTGCTTACTGTCATGTTGATGGTTCCTATTTTCAACTTTAATTTCCCCCCCTACTTCTAATAGTTTTCCGAACTGCCCTTTGAATCAGTACACAAATCTCAAAACTTTTGTTCCTGAAACTCTTTTTAGAAAGCGTGTTCCACTTTCCTCTTCTGCTGCCTACAAAAATGGCTTCAAATGTTTCAGAAGCTTGACATCTCTAGTTGGGTAGAAACTTCATATTTCTAGCTGGGTAGGTAGAATGCACTGTAACTATTATGGATTTCCATCCTTCCTTAAAGTGAGTCAGGGTAATTTCTAAATAAGTTCCGGTGTCCGACTTTGATCTGGAAACCGTGCTATCTAAATGCAAACCTATAGAGTCACCTAACCTTTGACCGCTCTGTGCTGAGAGAAATTAGCACATAATCAGGCATGCTGGCTGATAGGATGAGGAAAATTACTCAAAGTTGTCCCATTGAAATTAAAAGGACAAGCTAGGCATTGCCTAGCTTTATTATTGTTCCACTTCCCAGGGCTGAACAGAATGTCTCCAGGGCTGTGAAACTGGGCTGTGTCTCACAGGCATTAAACATACGTTTCAGAACGAAGTCCTATTAAGTTCAGTCTGAGGAAGCTAGGATCCTGGCTACATGTTACACTCATTATTCAGGAGGCTTCCCCAGATGTGGGCAGAGATAACTGGGCCGGAATGGGGACGAATGCTTATAGTGATCTTTGGCAACAACTACCCCCCTAGATGGGAAATACAGAAATAGGCGATATCCTTGTTGCTCTCACAACATTTTGTGTGTTATCACCCCTTCATTATCCCTACCTCCAAACGATTAGGGTACCATTTATGTACAGAGGAAAGGGTTAGAGTTGGGTTAGAATCACAAGGAACAAACTGTTGTCCTCTCTCCATGGAGTAATCTTTGGAGGACGTCCCTGCCAAGTTAAACGCCCATTCCTCTGACACTGCTAACATTTGGTAGTAGTTTTTGTAGTTTCTAAACTTCTAAAAGCTTTTAAACTGTCTTTGCAAATTTGGCCACTGCAGGCCTGATGGTCAGGACAATAAAAGCTGAAAGTATTGCAATGGAATACTAGATGGAGTGGCTATTTCCCCTCTTTAGGGCTGCAGACCTTGTCAACAATGACAATGAGCATTTGACCTCCCATAGTACCACCCACCCACCGCTGGCTCATGCATTAAGGAGCTCTGCAGCTTTTGCTTCTCTGCTGGGGGAGCTTCAGAATTCTCAAAAGTCCCAGCCCAGCTGACATGGGGCTACTTTTCACAGGGTGAGAATAACATAGCTAGTCAGCCTCCAAGGAACACTTGGATTCCTGAAGGTGACATTTGGCAAAACGGGGACAAATCTGGACGGCAGCCAAACCACGTCCGTTTATCATCTTACCGCTAACTTTCTGCTCTCTGTCTCTGCAAAGCCCACCCCCTCAGGGGAATTCGTCAATTAATAGCTATTCAGCTTTGATGATAAGAATTAATTAACAGGCAGGAATTCTTTTTTCTGAAAGTGGCGGAAAAAATGTCTTGCCTGAGTGACTGCTACGGGCTTTTGAGCTAATATCATTATTAAACTGATGTCCTGGATGAGGTCGTGAGCTGAAATATCAGCATTGGGGGATAATCAGGTAATCTGACAGGAAGGGGGCCCAAAAACCCCCACCCCCACATCTGGCAATTAAACGGTTGGGGATAATTACTCACGGATGGATGTTTTTCCAAGGTGACAGTCAGATGTGGTGGGGGTGGCTGAGAAAGCTTTGGAGCAGTTTTAGCTGCAGGATCTGACCTCACGTAGCCGTACAGTCATTAATCCATGGCTTGCTTTGCTTTGCTTTCCCAGGGCCCCCAAGGTCTCAGGGGATATCCTGGAATGGCAGGCCCTAAAGGGGAGATGGTAAGTGTGCCAGACAGAAGGGAAATGGCTAGTGTGCTAGTGATGTCATTATAAGGCAGAGGGGCACGATTTCAGGCTGGGAGGGGTCGGCACGCAATGTCTTTTCAGGGGATAAGATTCACAGTCAAGTCCAAAGGCCCGTCCTTGGACATATTGGCTTAGCTTAGGTGTGTGCACAGAGCCCTCTGCAGAGGTTCAGTCTGAATTTGAACCGAGCCGCCAGTCCGCCAACCAGTTCGTTAGGACCGGCCAGCGGTTCGGTTTGTGCTGTCGAACGAATTCGGCCCGCTTCAAGGGCCTTGCTTGTAAAGGGGGTTCCCTAACTAAAAAGAGTTCAAGGAGCGGGCGGGTGAGAGGGCACCTTAACGGCAGTGGCAGCAGCTCCTCTTGGCCCCGCCAGCACTCCCTGCACTGCGGGCCAGCAAGTGGCATGGTTTCAGCCTCTGTGCATGTGTGGAGTCCAGAAATGGGCCACCCACGGGCGTGCAGGGCGGGGCACTGGTGGGGCCGATAGGGACTGCCACACTGCCAAAAGGTGCCCTTTTGCCCACCCGCCCCTCGAATCCCTTTTTAGTTAGGGAATCCCCTTTGCTTGTTAAGGGGAATCCCTGCCCCTAGCTTAGAGACTGCACTGCTGTGAACAGTGCACCCAAGAGGGCTGCAGGCTCGCTGCTTGTGCGGCACTGACCTGACCCTCGCTGCTCATAGCACTGGTGGGGGAGGCTCTGTGCAAACGGTGCTGGGCATCGGAGCAGCTGCACCCGACCCCCATCAAGTGCAGTTGCTCCGACGCAGAGTATTCCTCGCTCGGAGGAGCCTCCCCCACCTGCACTACGACTCACAGCGATGGTCAGGTCGGTGGCACACATGCAGCGGGCCCGCAGCCCTCTTGGGTGCACAGTTCCCTGCGCTGTATCTAAGCCGTTCAAGATTAAATTGTACTAAAATAATCACATTAAATGTCTTTTGAAGCATTTGTTATGTTTCTGGTTAAGCTAAAGCATTAAAAAAAGGAACTATAAGTATTCCAGTCTTCAGAGAAAGTCAGGTGGGGTGCTTGCAAAATTCATTTATTAGTGGAAATGTTTCGCGTGTGTGTGTGTGTGTGTGTGTGTGTGTGTGTGTGTGTGTGTGTGTGAAAAACAGTTGATGACTTCAGCCTCCAGTACTCTGTTCGGGGCTGTCCTTAGGGCAGGGCAAGCAGGGCGACCGCCCGGGCCCCACTCTTTTAACCCCCATTAGAATTAACTCGAAGGGGACTCTGCCTGGCTGATTGGCCCCAAGCCCTGCATCCCGCCAGGGTTTTCTAAGGACAGCCCTGACTCTGTTGCCTGTCATTTAGCACAGGGGTTCCAACCTTGGGTCCCAGATGTCGTGGGACTGCAACTCCCATCATCCCTAGCTACAGTGGCCGCTGTGGCTGGGGATGATAGGAGTTGTAGTCCCACAACATCTGGGACCCATCATCCCCAGCCACAGTGGCCACTGTAGCTAGGGATGATGGGAGTTGTAGTCCAGCAACATCTGGGGACCCATGGTTGGGAACTCCTGATTTAACATATATGACTCCCAGCTGTGGGAGGGAAGCAGGGGCCACTGAGCTTTCTTATTCGGAACAGCCAACTGGTGGGTAAGTACTTTGACGAATTCTGCATGTCATGGGTGGACTCTTGGATCCCAGGCAGTAGGTTGGAGACCAGGAGAGCCCGTACAGTCTCTCCCTCAGTGTTGCCCAACACTGGAGTCTTCACTGTGAATATGAAAGTGTCTTCACTCATTCATCTGTCCCAACCCATCACTGCCCTTGCTAAGGCAGTGGTGTTGGTATACCATGGTTGACTTCTCGGTGTGGATTCTATAACCCCCTTCGGCCTGAAAAGGTGCCGGAAGTTACACTGTGCCTTGTGATGTCCCAGGGACACAGGTAGATAGGCAAGAAGTTATGAAAGGCACGTTATGGTCCTAATTTGCCACAGACATTGGGTGGCCAGATTCTTCATGGGATGCCTCTTTCTCTTTGTGCTGTTTTTGTAGGGCCCTCGTGGTTATAAAGGAATGATCGGGACCATTGGAGCTGCGGGGCCACCGGTAATTCCCTTGCTATTGCTGCCTTTTTCTCTTCTTGGTAAACCCTACTTGTTCCCCACAGCTCCAGGATGGAGCCCCAACACTAGATGGCGGCCGGGAGTAGGGGGACCCCTTTGCTGGTTTTGCCAAGTTTTAATCACTTATGTAAGCGGGCCTGGAGGTTGAATCTTTCCTCTCCTTTCTCCCCACAAACACATTGAATCCAACTGCACTGGACCATTGTTGGAATCCTTGTTCTCTGAAGATTATTATTAGCAGGACTTGAAATGAACCCTCAGATCTTCTCTCTAGGGCGAAGAAGGCCCCAGAGGACCTCCAGGACAGGCTGGTGAGAAAGGAGACCTTGTGAGTAACATGTTTCATGGAAGCTTTGAGTTTAATTTTGGGGTGTGGTGGCGAGCAGCTCCAGGTCAAGGGCACCAATTTGCACTGTCTTTATTTTTTATTTGATTTGTTCCCCTCCATCCCAAGGGCTTGGGGTTATGTGAAAGCATGTTAGTTATAACTACATTGGCAGACATCCAGACTAACGTTGCAGTGGTACAAGGATGCTGTGCTAGCTAGTTAGGAGCTTGCATTGTAGACTAGTGTTACGTTGGTCTGTGTGATACTATTATCAGAATCAGAATCAAGCTTTATTATGGTCAGAGACCAGCATAAAATTACACATTAAATGAAGGTAATACTGGAGAAAAGTTACATGTTGATAGAGGTGATTGCAAATATGATGATAGCTATTGTGAAAAGGCTAAAATTTAAAATAATTACAATTTAAAAAGAGACAAGCTACTAAAAAACTAAAACCGCTAAACATACTTTTCATAATAAAATGCACAGAAAAGATAGAAGGGGAATTTAAACAGTAGTAGTAATATAACTGAAAATGGTTTCATATGTGGTAAAAGCTAGAATTAAAATTAAGAATGGTTAAAACTATAATGGTTACCATAAGTTGGACTATTACTAAAAATGGTAAAGTTACATGGAATTACACTAAATGGTGAAATACACTAAAATACTCTAAATGGTGAAGTTACACTGCATTAATCTAATAAAATATTATGCATTGCCATGGCGGAATTAATATGATATGAAGAATATGGAGGCGAGTGTTATCAGGACTCAAATTAGAGGAGCCCATCAGCTATCATCTTTGACACTATTATAACACTAGGAGCCCTATTCACATGTTATGTTCAACACTCATGCAATGAGTGTACAGATCTGTGTACAGGTACAGTTATCCACATGTTACGTTGAACACAGATACAGCAGTACACTTCCTATCTGTATTCTGTATTTGAGGGTCCTGCACCCAGGCCTAACTTTGTAAAAGAACACAGCTACAGTCATTCACACAGAAACAGACATTTATTTATTTATTTATTTATTTATTTATTTATTTATTTATTTATTTATTTATTTTTGCATTTATATACCGCCTTTCATTAAAAAGATAACCCCAAGGCAGTTTACAAAAGTTAAAAACATACAATAAAAAGACAATAAAAACATCATGTTAAAAGTATAAAAACATATAAAAACAGGCATAAAAACAATACAACAAATAAAAACACAGAGAAGCCGCAGTAGAAAACGATCATGTAAAAGCCTGGGTAAAAAGCCAAGTCTTTAAAAGCTTTCTAAAAGCCGTGATGGAGTCCGAGGAACGAATGGCCACTGGGAGAGCATTCCAGAGTCATGCGTGTACAGACACTTGTGCACGTGTACAACCTAATGCCTGAATAGTGCTAGGGTGTGTTTGTGCAGCCTGTGGTGAGCCTCCAGCTGTGAAGCCTCTTCCTCGGTCCATACATGTTGCAGGGAATGACACAAAGCTATCCACTGTCCTTGTTGCATGAACGGACCAAGCAGTGCCAGATTTAGGCACAAGCTAAGTCAGCTACAGCTTAGGGCCTCACATCATGAGGGGCCTCTGATGACAAAAGATGACTAAATTTCAAGTTTTACCTAATACATTTTCATTTAAAGTATTTGTTAATGAAAATAGGTTCATTGCAAGACAACAGACCAAGTGTTCCATTTAGTTTTCCATTGCATCTTTGTCAAGTACAAATAAAACTTTATTATTTCTGTTTTCATTGTCCTCTTTGCTAGAATTTTAGATACAGATTGTGTGTGTGTGTGTGTGTGTGTGTGTGTGTGTGTGTGTGTGTATGCTATGGGGCCTATTAAGCTTGACATTACTTAGGACCTCAGCATGTCATAATCCGGCCCTGGGACCAGGAGCAAAAGTTACCGAGCAGCTCTGAGCATCCACTCAGCTGCATGAACTTCTCACATGGGTGCATCTTTGTTCATTGCACTAGCGCACCATTAGCCTAGGTGTCAGCCATTGCTTAAACCCTATTTTGCCTTATCCCTGGGAACCAAAAGCCCATCTGACCCCAAGATGCTCCTCTGTTTCTGGAAGAAACTTAGATCTGAACTATGGCAAGCTTGCAGGAGAAGGAGACTCTCGAGTTGGGAGAAAGCCAGCAAGAAAAATGAAAACAATATCACACAGCTGTCGGTCCATGTGGCCCTTGTGCGTTCCCTGTTTTACTTGGGTTTGCCCCCACCACTTGCAAGCTCTCAAACTGCTTTTGAAACTCTTCTTTCAAGAACCTACATGGAGGTGCCCTTCGCTCCCTTCTTGCCCCCATCATGATCCTCAGTATACAATACCCTTCCTCTTGGGTTCAGTTAGGGCAGAATCTCAGCAAACAGCAGTTTCTTCCACCTCACCCCACTCCTGGCTCATTCAATCGGCCATGGCAGAGACAAAGATGTGTGTTGACTTGTGTTCTGCACAAAAGGGATTATTGGATTCCAGCTCCCCTGCTGTCGCCGGAAAGTGCGGAAACTGTTGTCCCAAATCATATTACGAATTGCACTTCCACCCAAATACATTTGCGACTTTCCACCGCCCACTACACACACACACACACACACACACACAAACACACACACACACACTCCTGCACTGTCTGGGTTCACGCAGCCCCCCAGCTCTATGCCCCTGTCTATGAGAAAATATCAGTTCAGTTTCATGTCATTGCTTTAGAAATCTTAAAGTAAATTGCTTTAAAAGCATTCAGATATAAGTAATGCAGTCAGTTACATTCAACTTGGCAAATGCTGCCTATGCTTTAGCGAACACCAATAAGAAAGTGGCAACACTTTTCAGTATCTTGAGGTCATTGTAATATGTAATATGTAAGGCAGGTAATATGTCTTTTGAAAAACTGAGTACTTACACCCTCAAGAAGTCAGTGAAGTATTTTTGTTTTGCACCCTGCATAAGTAGATAGTGTGAGGAAGAGTTTCAGTCTTAGAATTAGTTGGATCTTGAGTTATCTGCCTTTGAAATCTAGCAAGAGTGGGTGTATTTATTTATTAGAATATATATATATATAAAAATTTCCCCTTCTCAAATTACACTTATTTCTAAGCCTGGTCTAGATTCAAATAAGTTGTAGAAGAAAAAAAGTATTGTGGGAATATGTCACAGGTTCTGAGATTACTCCCTTTTGGCAGATGCCAAGTCACTCAAAGATTAACTCTCCAGTGAACTGACCACAAAGTGCCACCCATTTTTTCTACTAACTATAGATTTTAAACCAGCATCGATGAGAGGATATCTCTGTCGGAACTTATGTATTTATTACATTTCTATACCACCCTGTCCATCCAAAGGCTCTGCTTGTTTGCTTGGTACAACCACCAAACGAACAAACAAGCATTTAAAACAATCAACTTAAAACAATATAAAAACAAATTTAAAAACAGTTAAAACCAGCTAAAAAGCCTTTAAGAACAATTTCCAAAAATTCTCCAAACTTTCCAAAGATTAGAGCACATGAACTGTCCTGCTGGATGAGAGGATGACTTATTCCATTTCCAGCGGCAATTTAGACACGTGACTCTGGAAGCTCACAAGCAGGGCCTGGGGACAGCTACCTCCTATGGTTTGCTCCCTGCTTCTCGTACTCACAGGTACGCTGCTTCTGTATGTGCAGGTTCCATTTCAGCATCCTAACTTCCATTGGTCACATTATGTCTTCACAGTAACCCTGTTAGCATATTATGTTCAACGAGCAGTATATACGCATACAGTTATTCAACATACATATAGTACGCTTCCCATAATGTATAGTAATTTATGCATAAAACATAAACATATACTTTGTACAGCATAATGTCTGAATAGTGCTAGATCTGCCCTGCGTTTCCAAACTATTTGATTCCTTGCAGATGCAGACTGTGGTGCATCATCTCCTCCATGCAATCAAAAGCCATCCTTTGACTTTTCTTCAGATTAAAAGTGCTCTTATTGTGGTGACAGTGGCGGTGGTGGTTATAGAGAGTGATAAGTCACGGCTAGATCCTGCACATGGTTTTTTGTAGTTCTCATGTACTTTGGCGTGCTAACAATGAGACTTTTCTTTTGTTTCTTTTAGGGTGCTCGTGGTATCAGGGGTCCCCAGGGAGGAATCGGTCCTAAAGGGGCAAATGTAAGTATTATATTTTTCCAGGTTCCATCTTGGAGCCTCATAGGATTCTGGGAGAAAAATGGCGGAAGTCTTGCTTGTTTCCTCAACATGGCTGCTAACTATTTTATCTTAAAAACACACACACACACAAACCATTCTCTTGTAGGGTCTTCCTGGGATTGACGGCAAAGACGGCACCCCAGGCATCCCTGGGGTGAAGGTAAGAAAGGCTTTAAAAATTTCTAAATCCTCTTGTATCCTTTTAGGCTTTTTAATTGTGTATATTTTGTTAAGTTGCCTTGGGCGGAAAGGTAGCACACCATTCCTTTACACCAGGGATTCTCAACGTTGGGCCCACAGATGTTATTGAACTTCAACTCCCATAATCTCCAGCCCCAGTGGCCTTTGTTTGGGGATTATGGGAGTTGAAGTCTAATAACATCTGGGGACCCAATGTTGAGAATCCCTGCTTTACACAAATAAAACTAAAATTTTAAAAAGGCGTCAGCAAGAACTACAAAGCTGGGATGGAAAAGATGGTTCCTCAGTCCTCTCCATTCTGGGGCCGGACTGTGACTTCTCGGTGTTGGATGTGACCCGGCTGGCCCCTTCGCTCCTCTTTGGTGACAAAGTAATCACAAGTTGACATTGGCTGATGCATGGTGCTCCCATGGTGTCTGAGGCCCTCTTCCCAGTCGCGGTCCAGGTAGAGTACTGGGAGCAACATACTGTCTCAACAGGCCTGTGATGGTTGCCCCATCCAGACATGGCCATAGCTAAGCAACCCAGAGGCCTGGGTGCCCTTTTGGCAGTTGTTAGGCCTCACAGAAACAGTTGAGCTCTAGGAGTCCCTCGTGCTTCTTAGTCCACACAGCCATGTGATGCTACCGATGGCAGTGGTGTCCTGGGCTGCAAAGGGACTGTGGCTGCCTGTCTTCGGGGATGAGGCCATAACTCTATGCAGACAGTCTCTAATTCAGTCCCTGGTATTGCTGGAAGACCACCTCAAGCGGTGCAGCGGGGAAATGCTTGACTAACCAGCAGAAGGTTGCCGGTTCGAATCCCTGCTGCTACTATATCGGGCAGCAGCAATATAGGAAGATGCTGAAAGGCATCATCTCATACTGCGCGGGAGGAGGCAATGGTCAACCCATCCTGTATTCTACCAAAGACAACCACAGGGCTCTGTGGGCACCAGGAGTCGACACCGACTCTATGGCACACTTTACTTTACTTTATTGCTGGGAAAGATCCCTGAACCTGAAACCCTGGAGAGTTGCTGCCAGTCAGTGTTGACAGTACTGAGCTAGATGGACCAGTGGTCTGACTTGGTACAAGGCAGCTTATTATTAATATTATTATTTTATTTATTTTATTTATATACTGCCTGACTCCAAAGGCTCTTGGTGGTTCACAAAAAAACAAATACTATAAAAACAAAATAAACAGCTAATAAAACAACAGTTTAAAACAATTTAAACCATTCAATTGGTTTAGATTTGTAAACCGCCTTTCATCACAATGATCTCAAAGAGGTGTACAAAAAGAGCAATGGGTGATGATGATGATGATGATGATGATGATGATGATAACAAATTTAATAATAAAAATCTACTCATTAAAACTGTGACATCCACATCGTGGCTGACATCTTGACTATATTTATCAGAGGAAATCCTTTTGAAATGTAGTAGGCCTTTAGAGCGACTCCTGAGTAGTCCTATTTAATTTAGCCGGGATGTCAGCCACTGGGTAGAAGTTCTTGGCTTTAATGACTGCTTTTTGAGCTTTAAAAAAAAATCATGGTTGCTCTTTTTATTTATTTATTTATTTTTGTACACCACTTTGAGTAACAGTGGCCATAAACAGTGGCCATAAACAGACCAGCAGCAGTGACAGCAAAAATGCATCCAACTCACTAAGGATGAAAAGAGCACGAGTAAACAGAATAGTTCTCAGTTGCCGGTAGGCAACCTTGGCTCTGCAGCTGTGGGTGAACTACAATTCCCATCATCCCCAGGACACAGCTGCTGGAGGTAGCATCGGGACTGTTGTGTTGACTAATGTTATTTGTGGCTGGGGATGGTGTTGTTGTCATTTAACGGCTGAAGAGCCAAGCTTGCCTACAGCTGATGCTAGAACAGGGATCCTGTTCTGTGAGCCAGGAGGCTGCTATTCCTTTCCTCATGGGGACCCTAGAATTTTAAGCCTTGCTCTTTTAAATAGAAATCAGTGTTTCCACAGCATCCCAGTTTCTGTTCGTGTCACTCTTTGCTGCTTTCCAGTAATGGATTTTCTTCTTCCGGCATGCAGGGAAACGCAGGGCAACCAGGACTTCCCGGGCAACCTGGCCATCGAGGACAAGCTGTAAGTATAACCCAGAAATAGGTCTGCAGACTACAATTGCCCCCACCCCCGCCGCCAGTTTATTCATTGGAGGAAAACTGCTAGTGTAGTATCTTGGCTTTCTTTCCCCTCTCATATGTGCAATCAGAGGGCTTGGATAGGAAAGCTGTTGGTAACAGTGAAGATTGCAAGAGCAAAACGTTGGAGGTCAAATGGGAAATTGCATTTTACAGACTGGCTCAGGAAAGCTATTACTGTAGCTGAAACTGACAAGCTAACTGGATTAATAGGGTTGCAGTTTGGAATTGGGAATTGTCAGGAACTGCTGCGCAGACGGATACCTTTTGTTCAATATTAGAACAATCTTTTGTAAAAGCTTCCAACTAAAAGGTTATTTATTTTGTGACTGATAGTGCCTGGTTTGAGTTTTTATTTTTAAAACCTCACCTTCAGTGGCTCAGCGGGGAAATGCTTGGCTAGCAAGCAGAAGGTAGCTGGTTGGAATCCCCGCTGGTACTATATTGGGCAGCAGCGATATAGGAAGATGCCGAAAGGCATCATCTCATACTGTGTGGGAGGAGGCAATGGTCAACCCCTCCTGTATTCTACCAAAGACACCACAGGGCTCTGCGGGCGCCAGGAGGAGAAATCGACTTGACAGCACACTTTACCTTACTTTTACTACCATGTTTACTGTGTAAACATGGAGAAGAACCTAACAGTGGCCTATGGTCAGTCTAGCTCAACATCTCACCCACCAGCAAATTGCCATAAAGAACCATTCACCTTCCCTTAGAAAGAACTTGTCTCTGATTTTGTACCCTGCCAAACAAACAGCCCTACCCAAATCAGGGCCGAAAAGAAAAGAAAAACTTCTGCTGTACTATGTAGGCTGCTGCCTCAACAGGGCCTTGCACACTGGAGCAACCGTGGAGAAGCCGCTGCCAGTCTGTGTAAGACAGTACTGAGCTAGATGGACCAATGGTCTGACTCGGTATATGGCAGCTTCCTATGTTCCACATAAACAACTCACTGCCACCAGGTAGAGTTCTTTTGACTGGTTCTACTGATTTTACCGCTAACACTACCACACAGTCACTGGAGCCTGTCCCTTAGCTTTACAAAAAGGTAGAGTGGTAGATTAGGCAAGTGGGCATGGGGTGGGGAAAACAATTGACAGAGACATTATTTAAATTGTTCAACAACAACAACAACAAGAAAAAGCTTACTTGGTCCAAAATCTTCTTAGTTTCCAAACAGTGCACTAACATCAAGTAAAAAAACAGAAAGAAGTTCAAAGCCCAAGAAAAACAAAGAGTAATCAAGACCCATAGCCTATGCAAACTAGGCTCAGCAACAGTCTCAAGAAGAGTGCAGAGGACAGCTTCTCCCAGAGCTCCCCTCTTTCCCCTGTAGTAGGCTCAGCTCCTTCACTGCGACCACCGAGTTGTTTCTGCCTCTCCTGTGCTGCAGCGGTTCCCCCGCTCAGTGATTTCAAGCTCTCTGCTTCTGACTGCCTCCACCAGCTCTCTCCTGCAGTCTACTTGCCTTCACTGTCCCATCAGTGTCTCTCTGGATCTTGTTCTTACTCGGCTCTAATTCCAATTTTAACTAACCTTCTGCTGCAGGCAAGCCTCTTTTTATTCTCACTTTCCCCTCCAATTTTTCTAAAGAAACCAATCAGGACAAGTCGAGTTCCCTCCATTGTTTTAAAACATACCCAGTCAAATCAAACCCTCTCTTTCCTCTAAAAATTAAACAGTAATTAAACAGAGCCAGTGTGGTGTAGTGGCTAGAGTCCTGGACTAGGACTGGGGAGACCCGAGTTCAAATCCCCATTCAGACATGAGACTTGTTGGGTGACTCCGGGACAGTCACTTCTCTCTCAGCCTACCCTACATCACAGGGTTGTTGTGAGGAGAAACTTAAGTATGTAGTACACCGCTCTGGGCTCCTTGGAGGAAGAGCGGGATATACAATGTAAAAATTAAAATAAACTCTTTCCCCTCCCAAACTAAACTGTAGAAAAGGAGCTGCGAACCTTTGACACCTATACAGCTTCTTAACACAGAACACAGGCAATTACATATACAAAAACTTGAACACACAACGGGAAGAACACAAGAACAGCCCTGCTGGATCAGGCCCAAGGAGGCCCATCTAGTCCAGCATCCTGTTTCGCACAGTGGCCCACCAGATGCCTCTGGGGAGCCCACAGGCAAGAGATGAAGGCATGCCTTCTCTCCTGCTGTTACTCCCCCGCAACTGGTACCTAGAGGCACCCCGCCCCCAAGGCTGGAGGTGGCCTAGAGCCCTCCAACTAGTAGCCGTCAATAGACCTCTCCTCCATGAAGTTATCCAAACCGCTCTTAAAGCCATCCAGGTGGTTGGCTGTTACCGCATCTCGTGGCAGAGAGTTCCACAGGTAAGAGCCTCATTCCTTAAGACGCACAATAACGTCTTTGGGCTTTTCTTTCCACCCCATAGGGCTTGCCAGGCACTCCTGGAACCAAAGGTGGCCCAGGGCAGAAGGTAAGTGAGAATCCTCAAGCCAAGTTCCCTGAAGTATTTTTTAAACCCTGTTTCTCCCCCGCCCTCTAAAATATACAGATTGGCACTCACAGGCCACAACAGGCACCTTTTAATGCTTTGAATCTTGTCTTTTTCTCTCTTAATAGGGTGAGCCAGGTGGGCGAGGCCTGCCTGGTTTGTCTGGGTCCCCTGGGAAGATGGTAAGTAAAAGGGGGACCTCTGTCCCCTCCCCCCGCCTTTGGTTATTATTTTAAACATCAAAATTCTTTTTGTGGACCACTTCAAGACATTCCACATTCTGATCTTCTTCTTTTTCCTTTCTCTGAATTTCTTATTAACACACGGTGATAAAGATGAAATATTAAAAATATTTTCTTCTGTTACATTGCTCACCGTTATCCATTCCCCCACCCCCCTTTACAAGCTGTGGTTACTTAATAAGGGGAATGCAGTCTGCACTTGCTCAGAGGTACTCAGGATGAAAATAATGCTGCTGCTGTTGTTGTTAATAACTTTGCTAGAAAGTGACAGCTGTGTGTCTGGCACTGCACGAAGCTCAAGGCCCTTGCCAGGAAAGGCTTGCAGTCTAAAACTGCAGTCCTTTGCACACTTGACGTACGTGCCATTGAACTTGGTGGGACACATTTTCCAGGAAACTTGCATAGGGTTGGGGTGCAAAGGGAAGAAAAAATCTCACTGCCTTCAATGAGAACCTTTCCCCACTTTGTCAAACAGCAGTCGTGGTGGTGGGGTTCTAAATTCAGTTAAAGTCCTTAAACCATATTGCCTAGTATGGACGTTTTACACCATGGCTTTGTGAATCCTCCCTTAAAAAAAAAAAATATCTTGAACAGGAGAGAACGCTGGCCTTTGGTGGCAGGGCCTGTTTGGGTCTGGGAGGGAACTGCCACCATCCAGCTCCTTGTCCCAGCTGAAGAGCCGCCCCCCCCCCCACAACTGCCACCCTAGAACAGCCAGGGACCACCTTGTTCTGAGGAGGAGGAAGTGAGACTAAGGCCTATGAAATGTGTGGCTTGATGTATTGTCCTTTTTTGACATTTTTTGTAAACCGCTTTGGGAGGTTCGCCTGAAAAGCGGTATATACATGCAAAAATAAATAAATAAATGGTGGCAGGTGTATTTCCCTTCTTCTTAGCTTGGACTCTCCTTGCTCCTCCCCGGGGAGAAAGCCCAGCAGAGATTTCAGTGTTTTACCACAGATCATGGCATGTCAATTGCAAAAAGCACCAGAGGTCGCTTTCCAGATTAGCTGCTCAACAGCAGCAAAATTATTATCATTATTATTATTATTATTATTATTATGCTTCCTTTCAGGCGGGGGGACAGTCTCATGGAAACTAATGGCGTGTCACAAGCGGTCAATTTTAATCATCCTTCCTTTTTCTTCTTAATTTTGTTGTATCCTATATTTTTTATCTCAATCTTCTATGTAACTGATTCTACATGTGTATATGTGTGTATGTGTTTATATTGATATCTACCCTCGGGTAGATTTATTTGATCTGGATTGTGTATTTGATCAAAGATCGCAATAAACGGAACTGAACTTGAATAATATTTAATTAACCTCTTAGAATAAATGAATTTGTCTCTTCCCATGCCACAGAGATCTTCCTTTTGCTGTGATCAACTAAAAACTGCTTTTGAAATGGTCCCTTGTCCACCTTCTGTTTTTAGGGTGAACCTGGACCTCGAGGAGAAGCTGGAATGCAAGGGGTCCATGGTGTCAAGGTAAATATTGCAAAATGAATTCCCTGTAAGGTGGGGATAATATGGGGTTTGTGGTCCAGTTTGGATGACACCTCGCCAGCCCACATAACTAGAAATGGGACCCCGGCATAGCCCTTTATCACAAAGTGGGGTGGCTGTTTGGCCCCAGAGTAGGGAGGAGAGCTGGTCTTGTGGTCACAAGCATGAATTGTCTCCTTTGCTAAGCAGAGTCTCCCCTGGTTTGCATTTGAATGGGAGACTACATGTGTGAACACTGCATGCAAGATATTCCTCTTAGGGGATGGGGCCACTCTGGGAAGAGCACCTGCATGCTAGCTCACGGAAGGTTCCAAGTTCCCTCCCTGGCAGCATCTCCAAGATAGGGCTGAGAGAGATTCCTGCCTGCCACCTTGGAGAAGTATTGCCAGTCTGTAAAGACAATACTGAGCTAGATGGACCCAGGGTCTGCCCTGGAATATGGCAGCTTCCTAAGTTCCTGTGTTCCCAATAAACCATCCCCACCTGTGATAAAGGGACATCTACGGAATTGCGGGGCATTGGGACATCTACGGAAGCCATACTGATGGGTGGGCGCTTTCAGCAGATCCCCTTTCTAAGTACATGGTCCAGTAAGGTGTCATCTGAACTGGTCCCTTCTGGAGAGGAGCATTTCCTCTGTCCATCTTTAAGAGCATTTACTCTGTCCTTGGTGTATTTCTAAGGCTTTCTTCAGGGGAGCCAACCTCCTGTCTGAGGACAGGGCTTTTGCTTCCGGGAATATGGCCTGCTCTTTCAGACAGGGGCATAGCCACTATTGGGCTACTGGGTTCAAAGAACCTAGGCCGCCACCCCTTGGGGACCACACCTCACAGCCACGACACACATCCTGTGTCTGACATCAGACACATGGGGGGGGCATGGTTTAGCTCCCCAACGGGGCCGTGCAGCGAGTTAGATGGCCAGCACTGCGTTTTCATCGCAGACAGGAGCGGCTCTCCCAGGAAGAGCCGCTCCTGGCCGCGCTGCGAATGCAGCACTGGCCTCAATCTAATTCCCAAATGGGGCCTAGAACACGCCCCTGCATCTGACGACAGACGCGGGGGGCGTGGCTAACTGCCTGCATCTGACGTCATATGTAGGGGGTGGGGCGAGGGGAGCTGCTGTGGCGGCCGGACATGGGCCACCTCTGGCCCCCCTCCACTAGTGCTTTCAGAGGCTGGAATTGTATAGGACATGGGATGGGGGGGTGATGTCTCTCTCCCGGTCAACTTTTAACTCAGATGTGGCAGAACGGACATTTCGTCTTGACACGTTTTACTCTCCGTTCCTCAGGGAGATCGGGGCGAGAGGGGCCCAGTGGGCCTTCCAGGGCTGCAGGGGAAAGTGGTGAGTACGAGTGGAGTTACAACCCTTGAATTCGAATGGACCCTTCTAGGATCTAACCAGAGCTCCTTGCAAGAGCTCGGCTCCGTTGCATGGTATCCCTGCTCTTGTGCTGTGTGAGGAGGCCCTGACACTCAGGTGGGATACAGAGGTTCTCGTGGCCACAAAGCGAATGTGCAGATGAGCGCGGTTAGCTGTTAGCAGGCCAAATGCTGGGTTTGAGCCTGCATGGCTCTCTGGAAGCAGCCCTTGTCCCACACAGCTTTCTTCCTGCAGCATCATATTTCCCAAATTTCTAACAACAGAAGCACATTTCCCCCCTCTGAATTAAAAAGGGAGAAAAAGGTTGCCTTTCAGAGTATTCAAGAGTAAGAACCCGCCTTCCTCGGGCCATACCCCAAGCTCCTGCATGTTTCTATATCACTTGCCTGTCCGAGTGTGCGCTCAGATTGGAAGGAGGCAGACCTGGAGCAGTGCAGTTCAGGCAGCCTCTTCGGAAGGTTGGTGATGTGGTTGCCTCCCTACACAGGGAGCAATGAAATGAGCTAGTCACACTCTATATAGAATGACTTGCTCCCAGCAGAGGCCAGGCCAGAGCAGTAAATCATGCAGAGATACAGCCGGTACTCTCCTCCTTGGTTAATAATAATGATACATTGAGGTCATTCACACAATCAAAACCTGTGTTCTACCCAGGATTGGGAGCTGTGGGTGCTCCCAATTTCCGGTTGTGTGGAAGCAAGGGAGGAGGAAAACCTGGGCAGGAGTGATGGTGTGGAACAGTGTTCCCTCTAACAGGGATTCCCAGATATTGTGGACTACAACTCCTGTAATCCCTAAGCAAAAGCTATTGCAGCTGGGGATTCTGGGAGTTGTAGTCCGCAACCTCTGGGGACCGCTGTGAGAGGGAACACTGGTGTGGAGGCAAAGTAGGTTTGCTTCCACACAGGTTTTCTTCTCACCTTGCTTCCACACAACCGAAAATTGCAAGTGCACGCAGCTCCCAATCCTGGGTAGAACAAGGTTTTTGATTGTGTGAATGGCCTCTTTGTGTTTATATAGTGCTTTTAGTGCCTAAAGCCTTCATATACTTACCCTTACAAAAACCTTTTAAGGTTGTTTGGTATTATTATCCCCATACTGCAGATGGGGTGTGAGGTTCGGAGATTGCGGCTCACCTCAGGCCACCTGGTGCAGAGGTAGGCAACCTCGGGGCTCCAGCTGGGGAGCCAGGGTTACCTGCCCCGGATAGCAACTTCATGGCAGGGGTGAGATTCAAACCAGGGACCTTTGACTCGCAGGGAGCTTTAGCAGTTTATTCCATTTGCTCCTCACAACTTGCTAGCATATCTCTCGCGGCATAGGAGTGCGTGGCCCGGTGTGGTCTGGGAGTTGCCACTGCAGCCAGTCCATGGCACTATTTTGTCCATGTTTGTACTGCTCAATAATGTACATGAAGAATGCAGTTGCGGTTGTCCAAAAATCCTTCTGTGCTACTACTTACTCTGGTGTAGCACAAGGGGTGGGGGTGTGAGTGGACTGGATCGTGTGCCTCGAAGGAGAGCTGGCCTTTTGGTAGCAAGCATGAATTGTTCCCTTTGCTCAGCAGGGTCTGTCCTGGTTTGCATTTGAAAGGGAGACTTCCAGTTTGAGCACCATATGATATTCCCCTGAGGGGATGGGGCCGCTTGCATGCAGAAGGTCCCAGGTTCCTGTCCTGGCAGCATCTGCAAGATAGAGCTGGGAGAGACTCCTACCTGTAATCCTGCAGAAGCCACTACCAGTCTGTGTAGACCATGCTGAGCTAGACGGACCAACGATCTGACTCGGTATGGCAGCTTCCTATGTTGCTATTCTCCAAGGTCTCAGCAGGCAGCTGAGATCTCAAGGAGGACAACACTGGTCTCAGAAGGCAGGACTACACTGGGCTACAGAGGACTGTAGACCCTGGAGGACTAGTCTACAGTACTACAGTACTAGTAGAGAACTAGTCTACAGTAGGACTAGTCTTTATTGAGACTAGGGGACTACAATGGTCTCAGAAGTCAGCGGAGACCTTGGGGAGGACTACACCGATACGTACACCTCTCCGAGGCCTCAGAAGGCTGCCGAGAGCCAGCAAGTCTGGAACAAAGCAAAGTTCGGAACAGAAGAGATCAAACTGACAAGCCTGCCTGTTCCAACCTCCTGTTGAGCTGCTTTTTTCCAGCTTGGCACTGGTCCTCCTTCGGATTAACCTGGCTGGTCAGCTCCCCAGTGTTTCCCCTGGACAATATGATGTGTACTATGGACGGTCAGTGCGGCTCCTCCAGCTTGGAGGGTGGGCGGTGGAGCCGGGCTGTCGTCTTTTCTTCCCAGCCCTGCTCTTGTGCTTCGCCTCCAGCCCGACACAGAAAACTGAACATGCAAAGCTTTCCCCCTGGCTTTGCCTCCATGCCAGGAGAAGCTTCACCTGCTGAACTGCTGTGTTGCCAGGCTGCTGTTAAGCAGGTGGAGCTTCTGGCATGGAGATAAAGTGGCAAGGAAAGGGTTGTCTAAATGTCAGGCTGCTGTTGAAGGAACCGGGGAAAGAGAGTGGCACCTTCAGGGGACAGGCGGAGGTATGTTTTCGAGAAGAATGCCAAATGTAAAGGTGGTATCGGACACATTTAATGACTGCGGCAACCGGGAAGGGCCATACTAGACATAAGGTGGTGTCTGAGCCTGCTAAGCAGGAGCCGCAGCAGGGTTGCCACGGTAATTGTGTGGATTTGTTCCAATAACCTAGAACACGAGTGGCCTACTAGCGAGGAGCCACCGAGGGCCCCTCTCCTGTCACCCCCACTGCCGTGCCAAGCCCCCCTGCTCCCTTCCCCTGTTGTTTGGGGGCTGGCACTAGCCCCATTGCACGCACACACACACACACCTTGCCGTCACCGCCATTTTCTATCTGATTCTTGTGGTGGCAAGTGGAGGGAGGGATGCAGTGTTTCCTCCTCATGCTAACTCGCACACACACACACTTACCACCACAAGAGTTGGGTGGGAAGTGGTGGCGGCGGCAGCAGCAGCAGCAAGGCGTGTGTGTGTGGTGAAGAGGGGCTAGTGCCAGCCCCCAAACAACAGTGATTCTTCCGCCCTGAGCCATTTTTGGAAGGGCGGGATAGAAATCGAATGAATGGAATGGAATGGAATTGAATTGAATTGAACAGTGGAGGGGAGCGGGGGTGGGGCTTGGCAGGGCAGTGAGGGTGGCAGGCGAGGGGTCCTTTGGACACCAGTAAGTGGCGGCAGCGAGAGGAGGCGGCAGGAGAGGGGGTAAGAGGCGGCAGCAGCAGGGGGCAGTGCCAAGGTGGCTAGTGCCGTCTCCCAGTGTGAGTGGTGGGGTGTGTGCGATGTGTGCGAACACAGGCCTCCGTGGGAATTGCTACGCCCTGAGTTAGAGGGGGCCCCCAATCTGGATCAAGACCCATCTCTCTTCCCTCATCGTGGTTCCAGTCTGGATCGGAGAGCCCTGCTGCTGCGGCGGCTAAAACAAGCGCCAGGCAGAGACAGCGGCGAAACCAAAGACCTGTCGGGCCAAGCCGTAGGACAGCTCGTGGCTTTTCTCCCACTGAACAATTTCTAATCCTGCATGACTCTACCAGTTGGTAAGGGGTCCGTCATCACGACCTTTCCCTGCACCAGTGGGGTCTTCCAGCTCCACAGGAGGCGTGAGTCTCGCCCGAGGTGGAGGGCGGCCAATTGGGGCGTAAGCAGCGGGAGGGGCATTTCCCCAAGGATTAGGGATGGGCGTTTTCAGACTGGGTGGCACAACTCTTTCCCTGTACTTTGCAGATGGACAGGGGAGCCCTCTGCAGGGCAGTAGTGGCTCATCCCAAGAAGCCAGGGTTGGGGCTTGGGGGGGGGGGGCTCTAAACCAGGTGCAGCTGCCTCTGGTTCCCAGGAGCTAGGGTTGCCATATCCTGGCTTTCCAAATCTGTTGTCTAATTTGCATACTGTGTAAATTTGCTCAAAAATAATTTCTGAGCAGAATAGGGACTGGATGTTTTGCTCCATAACTCCACTTCTACAAGGGCTTGAGCTTAGCTGCCCTCCCCCCTTTTTAAAAATGAAAGCTGAAATCTGGGTGAGATGCTTAAAATCCAGGTAAACCCCAGAATTTGGGAGGGGGGCATGGCAACTCAACCGGCAGCTCCGGTGGCTCCTCTCTCTCCCATCCCACCCTGCCCCAGGATTGAGAGCCACACTGCCTGCAGGCTGGCCATTTGTCAGGTAGAGCTGTGCAGGCAGCACGGCTCTTGTTAATGCCAGGGTGGGATGGGGAAGAGAGGAGCAACTGGAAACCAAAGGCAGCTGTGCCTCGTTTGGGACCCCCTGGCTGGTTAGATTGAGTCATTCCTGCTGTAGGGACATTCATTGTTCAGAGGCCCTGAAACTGAGACATTTGTCAGGACCCCCAAGACCCACCCTTCTCACCTTGCATGGACCATCCCAGAGGCAGCAAGACTGAGATGGCCCCCTGAGGCTAGAATCCTCCCCTGTGGCCTTCTCCATGTACGGAAGCATGTACTATTTTTACCCACTGCAGAGCTGAAACCAACTTTGCGCCAGCTGCGTCCCTTTCTCGAGAAGGCAGATCTGGCCACGGTTACCCACGCCTTAGTCACGTCGCGGCTGGATTACTGTAACGCGCTCTACGTGGGGCTGCCCTTGAAGAATATCCGGAAACTGCAGCTAGTGCAAAACGCGGCAGCGAGGGTTTTATCCAGAGCTGCCCGTTGGGAACATATCACCCCCATTTTGAAAGAGCTGCACTGGCTGCCGGTTCGTTTCCGGGTCCAATTCAAGGTGCTGGTTTTGACCTTTAAAGCCCTAAACGGTTTGGGCCCAGGGTATTTGAGGGACCACCTGCTCCCAAGGGTTGCTGCCCGCTGGACGAGGACATCTGAGGGGGCCCTGCTCCGGGTGCTGACAATGAGGGAGGCCCGGTTGTCGTGCACTCGGGACAGGGCCTTCTCTGTTGCTGCCCCCAGACTCTGGAATGCTCTCCCAGTGGCCATTCGTTCCTCGGACTCCATCACGGCTTTTAGAAAGCTTTTAAAGACTTGGCTTTTTACTCAGGCTTTTACATGATTGTTTTCTACTGCGGCTTCTCTGTGTTTCTATTTGTTGTATTTGTTGTGTTGTTTTTATGCCTGTTTTTATATGTTTTTGTACTTTTAACATGATGTTTTTATTGTGTTTTTATTGTATGTTTTTAACTTTTGTAAACCGCCTTGGGGTTATCTTTTTAATGAAAGGCGGTATATAAATGCAAAAATAAATAAACTTTTCATTGCTTGTGGGCCTCTGGGGAGCAAGGTGTTCGGAATCAAGGGTATAAGTACATTGTGCAGTGGGGCGGGGCATTATTTTTTTAACTTTATAAAAGCTTTTATTCATTTCTGTTGAGCTAAATCCTTGCCTTCCATCCTTCAGGTCACCAGCGTAGGGTTTGCATCCTGACTCACTGAATTTTGTCGATGTTTGTAAACCACAGAATGCCTGCTTAGATACCACTTGCATACCATGTAATATGTATTCTGCACTGTGCAGAAGGTTGGACTAAAAGATCTCTGAGTTCCCCCTCCAACTCTAAAATTCTACAATTCTAGGTATTAAATACCATGGGGTATCTCTCCATTACCTGGCTGCGAATCACTTTAGGGCCAGATTTCTTGCAATGAGAAAGATCTATGATTAGACCTCCCAAATTTTAGTTGGTTCTTTTTCTTTTTTGTTACTTAACATGGGTGCAGGGGGATCTGAATTTGATCAGCGAGGGGGTGCTTAACACTTCTAAATCGTCCTCTCTAAAGCTGCTGTAATCCTCATGCATGGGGGGAAATGCAGGCACTGCCTTTAGGGGACAGATGTAGAACTCCCCCACTGCCAGTGTTCAAATCCAGAGCCTCCTGTGCCTCTCTGGAAATAAAAAAAAACCCACAGTCCAGACCACTCGCATCATGTCTCAGTTGGCTGTATATTAATATATATTAATATATGGCTGCACCTATTTCATGAACATTACCCATTATACGGAGCCAGCTAATGGTGCAGCAGGGAAATGACTAACAAGCCAGAGGCTGCCGGTTTGAATCCCCACTGGTAACACCTATATCTATATCAGGCAGCAGTGATATAGGAAGATACTGAAAGGCCTCATCTCATACTGTGCGGGGGGAGGCAGTGGCATACGCCTTTGTAGTCTACCAAAGAAAACCACGGGGCTCTGTGGTCACCAGGGTGCTTTCCAGACTAGTTGCCTCCATTCAGGCAAGTTGCATTTGAAACATAAACAGCAGGGGGAGCAGTATCACAGAAACTAACAACCCGAAACAACAGCCTTACGTCGGATATACGACGTCCTAGCTCTATATTGCAGCGATTAAATCCGAAACCATCCAATGTGAACGGCACCCTGCTGTCTGCATAGGGACTGCGGTGTCACAACGCAGGAAGTGTGGAAGCACACTTCTGAGATACGCCGTGACCCCGTTGCAGGGTCGAAAGCAACGGCACACTTTGCCTTTACCTTTGACCCATTATACACTTTCTTTGACTTAGTTACCAGAAAGATTCCCAGCCTGGATATCTGCTTCTTTACAGCTACGTCTTTTCTTTCCAGGGTCCTAAAGGGGAGCAGGGTCCCCCAGGAATCCCTGGCCCACAAGGCCTCCCAGGAGTGAAAGGTGACAAGGTACTATCTTTTCGCACTCTGCTGGGATGTGGTGGTGGCTTTGTGCGGGGCTTAGACACATCCATGGAGAACAGCTCAATCAGTGGCTACAACTCTTGATGGCTACAAGCTACCTCCAGATTTGGAGGCAGGATACCTCTGAATACCAGTTGCAAGGGGAGAAGAGGGAGCATGCCTTCATCTCCTGCTTTGAGGCTTCCTAGATGGGCCACTGTGGGAAACAGGATGCTATAGGCCTTGGGCCTCATCCGGCAGGGCTGTTTTTGTGTTTATATATGCATTCAATTATGTGCAGTGTTGTTTAGGGAAAAGCCAGCTTTTTCCTGACCGGTTCAGGAACAGGCAGCAGGCTCACCAGTTTAGAGTACTGGAAACTCACAATACAAGCAAATCCTGAAAATTGGGCCGATTTGCATGAATAACAGACTTTGTGTTAACCTGAGCCTCCCTTGTTAATGTTCAGGTTAATGTGGATAATGTGGTTAACCTGAACATCTCTCTGAATGCAACATTTAGTATGTATGTTTTAGAAGACCCAGGTAGGGAAATGGAATGCCAGAGCGGAAAATAAAGCTTGCACTCCAAGGAAATCAGTGGGCACAGGAAAGGCTGCCTAGTATCTCTGCCAACATTTCACAAGTTCTGTGCCAGTATAAATTATAAGCAAATGTGCACAATTCCTCACAATTTGTGTGATTTCTTCTGCAACTGTCTTGATATTCTGAATAATCTATCCTGGCTTTGTTATGGGGAGAGGGATAATGGTGACCAAAAATGCAGTCCCAACTGGAAATCATATCCAGCACGCCCCCTGCTCAACAGCTTCTGAGATATTTGGCATTGCTTTCACAAGCTTATTTCCTCAGCCGTAAAGGCTAAGAACTCTTACCCACTGTTTACTGGATTGGATGGTCTATTGGAAGCTTGAATGATTCTTGACAAGTCCAGCAATTCCTGAATTTCAATATATTTTTGGTTCTGCGCTATTCTCTAGGGCGTCCCGGGGAAAATTGGACCCAAAGGCGACATTGTAAGTATCTGCTACTGTGTCTCATCGTTTTAATGCTCTCACCAAACTAATCTTTGAGAGCAAATGGAGCATTATTGGCCACTCCAGATGGCATGGTCTGAGGATTTATGATGCAGACACCTTGCTGAAGTTAAGCCGGGCTAGGTCTGGTCATGTCCTGGATGGGAGACCACCTGGGAATGCCATGTATCCTGTCATGAGTTCCACCATGGAAGAAAGATGGAATATCAGTGTAACAAATAAACCCCACCCAATCTGTTAAATTCCACTGATTTGGAAGGGGGAATCAGACACTGTAGCCTTGTAGAATACTGCAAAGTTGCAGGGCCTGGCCTCATCAGGGTGGGAGTTGCCTTAGAAGGGACCACTCCCAGCTCTCCAAAGACTGGAGTGTAGTTATACAAACAAGTTTACAAAACGTAGGTCCCAACAGGGGTCCTTAAAGGTGGTTTACCATCTAAATGCAAAACAAGAAAGCAGTTAATGCAGATTTCAAAGTAAAACATAAAAATAATAATTATAATTTTTACTACTACAGGTTCAGTATCCCTTATCCGGACTGCTTGGGACCAGAAGTGTTCCGGATTTCGGATTTTTCCAGATTTTTGGAATATTTGCATAATGAGATATCTTGGGCATGGGATCCAAGTCTAAACACAAAAGGTTACTGTATTTTATTTTTTTAGGTCCAACAGAGCAGGTGACAAACTGAGCAGGGAGTGGAGGAGGCACTTTTCTAGTGCCAAAGCGAGAACATCAAAAACATTTAAAAGCTTCACAATAAAAGCAGAGCCATAACTAGAGAGAATTACAGACAAAGCCCCTGCCACTAACAGCCTTCTGAAATATGTTTAAAAGTAGCAAAATTGGGAATCTGCAAGCGAGTTTGCTGAGGCGTTTAATTTTTTGTTTTGTTACGGTACACGCCGTGGTGGTTTCTGGATTTTGGAGCATTGTGGATTTCGGATGTCCAGATAAGGGATACTCAACCTGTACTACTACAATATTTATATACCGCTCGTCAACCAAAGTTCTCAAAGTGGTTTACATAGAAAAATAAATAATGCATATAGAAGATGGTCCCCTGTCCCCAAAGGGCTCACAAGCTAAAAAGAAACACAAGGCAGATACCAGCAACAGCCACTGGAGGGATGCTGTTCTGGGGTTGGATAGGGCCAGTTGCTCGCCCCCTGCTAAATATAAGAGAATCACCACTTTGAAATATGCCTCTTTGCTTAGTTAGCAGCGGGTTCTCTGCCACCTTTCCATCAGGAGACCCTTAAGGTGACTAACCCAGGAGCCCCTGGTGGCGTAGTGGTAAAACTGCCGCCCTGTAACCAGAAGGTTACAAGTTTGATCCTGACCAGGGGCTCAAGGTTGACTCAGCCTTCCATCCTTCCGAGGTCGGTAAAATGAGTACCCAGAATGTTGGGGGCAATATGCTAAATCATTGTAAACCGCTTAGAGAGCTCCGGCTATAGAGCGGTATATAAATGTAAGTATTGCTATTGCTATTGCTATTGCTAACCTCATTAAAATAGATCGATTCCAATTAAAACAGTTTTTAAAAGTGCAGCCGACAACTGAATGAAATGGTACTAGGAATCACAGGTACTAGACTGTGTGTGTGTGTGTGTGTGTGTGTGTGTGTGTGTGTGTGTCCGATTTTCTGGCCTCAGCTGTTTGGGCCTCTTTTCCTAAACAGAGTCTCAGTGAATCCAGAGTCTGTGTGAATCACTGATCTCTCCTACCCACTGTGCTGTTGTCCCGTAAGGGCAGTGAACTTTGGAGAAAACACTCAGTGGAATTACTGGGAGGAAATTGAGTCTTATGCAGTAATGTAGGGATAAGGGCTCATGCAAGACGTGTTGGAATGGAGCCGTGAGATGGGATGAGTTTGGCCTGAAGGATGGAATTGTCTGGCACTACTACTTGAAAAATAAGATCCTTTCCTGCCTTTCTAGGGTGATCCTGGTGTTGAAGGCCTGCCTGGGGAGAAGGGAGAGAAGGTGAGATAACTGATAAGAGAATCCTCCTTGACGTGCAAAAATCAGTGTGGACCACGGGAAGGCTGGTGAAGAACATTCGAATCAGGCTTGGCTGTGGGTTAGCGGAGTCCTTGGACCATCCTCTTCCCAGAAGAAGCTGCAAACAGACAATGCTCTGATTAACTAACTCAATCTTCATCGTTTTGACTGGAGGGGAGGGGATGAAGGATACTGAGTCGTGTCAAATTTGACCTCATCACGACAGTGTTTCCAAGTGCAGTACTTTATAGAAGTCAAGGGAAACGTTCATTGCTATGGGAAAAAACAAAGTGAAGGTGGAGGCTAAGCTTGTCACCTGTCTCTGCTAACCTCAGTTTCTTGGGGAGGATCAGGGGTATCTTCCCCCTTTTCTTAACTGGGTTGTTGTTTTTTGTCCCATGCAACTTAACAGGAGAATTGACCTTTGCCTGGAGAGCTGGTCTTGTGGTAGCAAGCATGGATTGTCTCTTTTGCTAAGCAGGGTCTGCCCTGGTTTGCATTTGAATGGGAGACTACATGTGTGAGCACTAAGATATTCCCCTGAGGAGACGGGACCACTCTGGGAAAAGCATCTGCTCCAAGTTCCCTGCCTGGCAGCATCTCCAAGATAGGCCTGAGAGAGACTCCTGCCCGCAAACTTGGAGAAGCTGCTGCCAGTCTGTGTAGGCAGTACTGAGCTAGATGGACCAAGGGTCTGACTCGATAGAAGCCGGCTTCCTATGTTCCTAATCTCCACCCTGAGCTCTGTTTCTCGATAGGCTGGATTTGGCTTTTCTAGTGATTCTTTGCCACTCTGACTCGTGGTACATAGGAACATAGGAAACTGCCATATACTGAGTTAGACCATTGGTCTATCTAACTCAGTATTGTCTACACAGACTGGCAGCGGCTTCTCCAAGGTTGCAGGCAGGAATCTCTCTCAGCCCTATCTTGGAGATGCTGCCAGGGAGGGAACTTGGTACCTTCTGCTCTTCCCAGAGCAGCTTCATACCCTGAGGGGAATATCTTATGGTGCTCACACATCAAGTCTCCCATTCATATGCAACCAGGGCAGACCCTGCTTAGCTATGGGGACAAGTCATGCCCAGACCAGCTCTCCTCTCCTACTTTCTGCCACTTCTGCAGTGCCTTCTGATGCCATAGCACCACAGATCAGGAGCCAGAGATTCAAGGCCACTTCCCTGCTCTGGTCTCCCTCTTCCTTCTTTAACTTCCTGGCCCACATTTTCTCAACCATTTAGAACTCTTTTGCTGCTCAGCTTTTTTTCTTACCAGCACTACAGAATGCCGCCCCCCCCCCCCGCCAGGCCTTTTGGGAAGGTTGTTTCTCTCAGCCAGGAGTGGCATCAATAAAGGTGGTTAGGCATGGACCTGAGAGCCCACACCCACTGAAGGGCCCACCTGTGACCCATGCAATCTCTGAAGTGGCTGCTGAGGCCAGACTGTCCACTGTTGCCCAGTAAGCTTCCCCACTAGGCCCTGACTTAACAGTGATGGTGGCAACACTCTTCCCATCAACAGCACCATATTAAATTTTCATGGGGGAGCAGGTTGTAGGACTTTGCCCCAGCCCACCCACTCCCAGATCCCGGCACCCACCCTATCACTTGCCACAGAAATGCTGCACCCCACCAAGTGGAGAGATGCTACTCTGTTCCTGACACCTTCCCTCTGAGCAGTTGGAATGCTTTTAAACATTCCGTGATTTCATAGCAACTCAGCCAATAGCAAAGAGGCTCACTCCTAACAGGCCCTAGACAGGTAATAGCACAATAATAGCTTTGGGCCTGTTTTATTTGAAGAGTATCATTTTAGGGGCACTCCCTGTCTGTAATCCAGGAAGAAGATCACTGCTATTTCTATTTCATAAATGAGAGACACAAAGCGAAGACACTCCCTAGATTCCCCTGCCTTATGGTCTGCATGATCCCGAGGCAATACTTTTTCTTTTTTCTTTTTGTAATATGTTTATAATATGAAAGAAATCTACATAAGAGACTTCCCTTAATGCCTGGAGTTCTACGAAACTGGGGGCAAAAAAACCCCCTAGGGATTTTCTGTAATCCGTGTTTTTGCTCTCCCTTCTTCATTTGTAGGGTGAATCGGGTGAGCCAGGACCCAAAGGACAGGTAATTATTTGTGAAACAAGGTGCAAATATATGCTGCCTTGAACATCCTGGATTAAGCAGGTTGTAACAGCCACCTAATGGCGCAGTGGGAAATGACTTGACTAGCAAGCCAGAGGTTGTGGGTTTGAATCTCTGCTGGTATGTTTCCCAGACTATGGGAAACACCTATATCGGGCAGCAGCAATATAGGAAGGTGCTGAAAGGCGTCATTTTACACCGTGCAGGAGGAGGCAGTGGTAAACCCCTCCTTTATTCTACCAAAGACAATCACAGGGCTCTGTGGGCGCCAGGAGTCGACATCAACTCAACGGCACACTTTAGCTTTAAATGTTTACATAAATAAATGGCTTAACTGGTTCCCCAGATGTTGTTTTTTACTACAATTCCCATCATCTTCAGCTACAATATTGGAAGGCCATTGTGTCTGGGGGAGTTGTAATCCAATAACCTCTGCAGAACCAGCTTGACAACCCCGGCGTAACTTAATTCTCCAGAGGATCCGGTGGATTGTCTTCCTTATGGAGACAAACTTGAATGCTTGAGTGTGTTCCGTTTAGGAAAAAAAACCTAAGAGGAAACATGCCAGAGACTCAAATTGTGGGGATAGACGTGTGTAGAGAGAATGAATGGAACACACTCTCAGACTGCACAGACTCCAAGAAAATGGATTGCCAACAAGTTTAAGGCAAACATCTGAAAATCCTGCTTTTTGCAATGCACAATTAACCCGAATTAAATGTGTGTTCCGCTTCTGAAATGAGTTCCACATTGCCATAGGATATGAAGATGGAGACCATTTGCCTAAATGGTTTTTAAAATGGATAAGATGAACATATGGAAGATGGTGGCTGTTTGATATAATAACGATGAAATGGTACTCCATGTTGAGCCAGCAGAGAGCTGTGGCTGCCCGTAGGCAAGGGGGAAGGATTTTGCAATCATGCCTTACTTCCGTGTCATCTGGCACAGGCCATTGGAATATTGGCTACTAAGCTGGATAAGCCATTGGCCTTGTCCAACATAGTAATATGTGTCCTTATACTGTATAAAGCAGAGATCTTCACTGCTTTTCAAGTGGGGACTGCTTTGGCAGAAAAAGCCCTCAATCTCAGCCATTTCTGACTGTGCCTACCTCCTGAAAGTACTGCCATTTTTTCCCCCAGTGCTGAGAGGGCCCTTTAAGAGACGGAGCTCTCAGAGGGAAGCATGGGAAGGACTACACTTCCTAGCACTCTGGGCACGCTTTCCAAGATGGTGCAGGGCCTCAAGAGGGTTCTGTTCCCCTTAAAGGAGCCCCCATCAGGAGCCCCCATCCCCACACTGGGCAAAGCATAGCACTGCACGGTGATAAAGATGGCCTCCACTTGGTGCTGGGGGACTGTGCAGAGAATTCAGATTTGGCGGAAGCTTCACCCAGGCCCAATAATGCGCAGAGGCCTGAAATCAGCCCAGTCTGCTTCATTTGGGAGGAAGGCGGGCCCAAGGGAGGAGCTCCTTTGCCGCTGCCTCTCCGCCTGCTTTCAGCGCGCTCACCTGACTGCCCATCCTGACCCCACCTGTCATGGTTTGGGAGGTGGGCGCGGAGCTCTTGCTGCCATCCCCGCACAGTGGCAGCTTTCAAAGTAAAACAAAGTCAAAAAGCGGGAGAAATAGAGTCCCAAACGGGACGAGAATTTCTCCCCGGGAAATAGGGACACCCCGTGCAATGTGGGACAGTTGGCCACCCTAGCCTTATGATGAAGAACACTGGCCTACAGGCTTCCTGGACAATCTTTTGGAGCGGTGAATCTGCAATGCCAAAAGAGGCCACTGGATTCTTGGGTGAGGTGTGGTGGCGGCTCCTTATCACGGTCTCCTCTTTTGCAGCAAGGTGTCCGGGGGGAGCCTGGTTTCCCTGGTCCTACGGGGGACTCGGGAGCACCTGGCGTCAGAGGTTTCCCAGGACCTCCAGGTCCTCGAGGCCTTGGTGGGGAGCGTGGCGTGCCTGGAATGCCTGGACCTCAAGGTGCTCCGGTGAGTAAGCTTCCGTCGTGCTTCACACTGTCATTAAAAAAACCAAACCCCAAACATCCATGAAGCTCTGCGCTTCTCTGGGATAAAACCAGGCTGTGCCATGATCTATGATGCTGGTGGGAGTAATGGGAGATTTGCCCAAAGTCCCTCATGGAATTCCTCTCTGGGAACTGGAGGACTAAGTGTCTGTGATCCCACCCCACCTCTGGGAAGGGGTGTCTGGTTACCAGCCAGAGTTCATACCCAGAAGGGGCCAAAGGCTCTTCCTGCTTGGACATCTTGCCAGGCCTAAGTAGGCAGTCTTTGCATCTACAAGTCAACCTTCCATAATTCTGCAGGCCTGATCAAAGGTTCACGTGAAAACTTGTGCCCATGCAGGTTGAACGGGGCTGGGCCCTGGCCGTATGTGTGGTGGGGAGAGTGCTGAATTTGGACGTGGGAGGCCCACATTCAGATACCTGCTGAGCCACAAAGCTCACTACACACTCCTGGGAAAGCTATCATCCCCCGATGCAGGGAGAGAAAGCAAGCGAAGAGCTGTAAACCATCTAGGCACTAGATAAAATCACAAGAAGTCCAAATTCTTGCAAGATCCAAGTACCCACCCACAGGGGAGGCTGCCTGCTGGGTCCAGTGCTCCCTGTAACAGGGATCCCCAGATGTTGTTGACTAAAATTCCCAGAATCCTCAGCCAAAGGCCATTGCAGCTAGGGATTCTGGGAGGAAAACTTTGAGGCAGGTGTATGGGTAAAGTGACCCCCAGTTCTCCTTCAGCAAAACAGTGTACCTCCACTTATCCAGAGGTTGGGGGACACTCTGCTATAGAGAGTCAGTTGATTAAAGAGTATTCAGCTAAACTGCAGGGTTGCCATATTCTGGCTTTCCAAATCCAGGTGCCTAATTTGCATATTATGTAAATTGGCTTGAAAATAATTTTTGAGCAGAATAGCGTCTGCACATTTTGCTCCATAACTCCACTTCTCTGAGGGCTAGAGCTTAGCTTTAAAAAAGTGTGTGTGTGGCAGTGACATCTGGGTGGACTAAGCAATCTGGGTGAGATACTTAAAATCCAAGTGAAACCCAAGATTCCAGGGAGCATGGTAACTCTAAGCTAAAGTGGCAGCACCATCCATGCAGTGTTCCCTTTAACAGGGATTCCCAGATGTTGTTGACTACAACTCCCAGAATCCCTAAGCAAAAGGCATTGCAGCTGGGGATTCTGGGAGTTGGAGTCGGCAACATCGGGGGAATCCCTGTTAGAGCGGACACTGCATCCAGGCAAAGGTTGCAGCGCTGTAAGCCCCTCCCTGTTGCCAAGGTTGCAGAAGAGAGAACATGACATTCAGAAGTAGGTCACAGCCCCTCCTTATGGCCGATCCTATTAACTAAAAGGAAAGGAAATTGTCCTTTTTGTCTTTTTTGCTATCAGAACTTTAAAAAGGGGCATTCTGTTATAAAGCTGTAGACGTTTGCTAACTGGGTTTGAAGCAGAAAAAAAGTCCATCTTTTTTTCTTCACCCTTTCTAGGGCAGGGACACGGGAGATCAGCACATAGTTGATGTAGTCCTAAAAATGCTGCAAGGTAAGTGCTTCAGAGTGTGAGAAGGGCTTGCTGGATTAGACCAAGTATCTGCCTCCTCCCTTGTCGGCTTGGGTCCAGGCTATTTAAGAGGGTGCCTCCTTTGTCATAAACCCTGCTGCCTGTTACGATCTTCTGGAGAGGTCCGGTTACGGTTGCCACTGCCTCATTTGGTGGCGACTCAGGACCAGGCTTTCTCTGTGGCTGCCCCCAGGGCTTTGGGATATGTTCCCTGCTGAAGTAAGAGCATCTCCTTCTCTGGTTGTTTTCAGAAGACCCTCAAGACTCTCTCCTGTTCTCACAAGCTTTTAACTAGAATTAATTTTAATAATTTTAATAATTTGTTTTAATAACTGTTTTATACCTTTTATTGTGTATTTTAGTCTGTGTTTTTTAAATTTTGCACACCACCTAGAGATGTACATATCAGGCAGTATAAATATATGATAGATAAATAAATAAATTGTCCTGTCAGCAATGGTGGCAAGCCCAGTGCCTCAGGGAAGCCCATAAGCAGGACATCGTGTGAGTAGCCCTCCTCCTCTGCTGTTGCTCCCCAGCAGCTCTTAACACGGAGGTTCCGTTTAGGTATCGTGCAAGAGCTCTCCTCGGCAAACTTTAAAGCAGCTGACCAACCCCACATCTAGTATCGGTGAATTCCACAAGCTCATGACGTGTTGGGTGAAAAAGAACTTTCTTTTGTCTGCCCTGCTGCGTGCAGGACGTAGCGATTCTCGTGGGGATGGGGAGCCTGAGCTGCAAGCAGACGACTGACCGCTCCCTCTCTGCTTTCTTTGCCTTGCAGAACAGCTGGCTGAGTTGGCCGTGAGTGCGAAAAGAGCAGCCCTGGGTGGGGCAGGTGTCATGGGCCCCCCTGGGCCACCAGGACCACCAGGACCTCCCGGTCACCAAGGGCCACACGGACACCCTGGCCCTCGTGGCATCCCGGGAATCATAGGGTCTGGAGGACAGATTGGCAACACTGGACCCAAAGGTAAGGGTGCCCCTGTGCCTGGAAAGCTGTTGAGATCTCTGCAGCTGAGTGCAGATGATCTTCTCAGCCATCTGTGATCCTCCCTCCCTCTCCGTTCTTCAGGGCTGGCCCTCGGGATTTTGGTGCCCCCACAACCCAGGAGCACGAAGCCCACCAGCTTCTTCTTGAGCCGCTCAGGCTGCTCGCTCATGAGGTTGAGTGACCAGCCTGTGCTGATTTGAGAGAGTTCCCAATGGGGGCAGAAATTCACATTTCAGAGACGGGAGGATGCTGCTGTTAATCTGGAGATCCAGTCCAAGACCATTTCTGTTTGTAAATGAATGCTGCAGCAGGCAGTTCCTCTTCAAGAGAGGAGGTGCATCTGATGAGACTCACTGTTTATTGGGGGCTGAGGTGCGAAGACTGTATTTGGGGGTGAAGAACGTGCAGGCCCTTTGGGGAGCAGGGGGGGAGTGCTACCTCTTACTTTCTCACACCACTGTGCAGTGCTTTAGGACAAGAGCGGCTTGTCCGAATGAGCCGGGGCGGCCAAAGGAGGCACAGCTGTCTCTCCTTCCTGCAGCTGCGTTTGCTCCTCTCTCCCCCATTCCATCCTGTCCCACCCTGGCGTTAATGAGAGCCACGCTGCCTGCAGGCTGGCCATTCGTCAGGTAGAGCTGTGTGGCTCTACCAGACAAATGGCCATCCTTCAGGCAGCATGCAAGGTGAAGGAGAGAGGGGCAAACAGAGCTCTGGGAAGGAGAGCTGGTCTTGGGGTAGCAAGCATGACTTGTCTCCTTAGCTAAGCAGGGTCCGCCCTGGTTGCATATGAAAGGGAGGCTAGAAGTGTGAGCTCTGAAACATATGTCACACTTTCAAGCTTATCTTCACAACCATAAGAGCTAGACACACAAACGTTTCAATGAAAGTTGTGATTTCCCCATGAAGCTCTAACACTGGTATTACAGGATTCTGCTCTCTCAGTATACCGTGCTGAGGGTTTTCTGCGCTCCTGTGAATCTGCAGCGTAAGCCCAACCCTGGGGAAACTGGCAGTGTGGGGCATGGTGAATCGCAATCAGTCTTACAGGGTTGGAGCTTCCTTTGTGAACGGAAGTTCCTTCTTCATTGGCAAGAGCAGGGCACCGCTGTCTTATCCCCAGTGGCTTAGCCAGGGAGGGGAGGGATAGGAAAGACAGCAGAGCTTGTCCGTTGACAGTAATAGTGGATGCAAAGTCTTCCTAGCAGTCAAACTTGTTGGGGGTTGTAATTTGTATCCCCCAGATTAATCAGCAGAGCCCTAAAATAGCTAGTCACTCCAGTTACAGAGTAGTTGCAGAGTTGAGTTGTTTAGCTATTTAGAGAAGACACATGGAGAGTCTTGTAGGACTAAATACACAGTATTTATTGGTGAAATACACCTTTTGGATAGGAAAGACCTAACTCTAATCTATAGAACTACATAATGAATAGGGAGGTGGAGAGAGATGTTTCCATCTGCTCTCTAAGAGGAAAGGAAGAGATTCTGACTCGGCTGTTTCGGCACAGGAAATACCCGAGGAGTCCGATCAGGGGTCGTAGAGACAAGCAGAAGAGCTAAGGAGACCCTTACTCACTATCTCTACTCCCAATGCCCCTAGTGGTGATTAGGGTAGTTGGTGCAAAAGGTTGATGCACTGGAACTCCATCTCCGACCAAACTCTCTTGCTTTCCCTGCTTCCAATTCTACAGGGAAGAGGGGTGAGAAAGGGGAGCAAGGGGAACCTGGACGTGGTCACCAAGGGATGCCTGGGCCGCCAGGTATACCAGGTAAGATAACGGCTGAGATCCACCAAAGTTAAGAGAGACACCAGAGACAAATCGGAGAGATGGGAAGGTTGGTTTGTTCCATTTCTATACCGCTTTTCATTAAAATAATCCCAAAGCAGTTTACAATATGATTAAGACAATGCACAATGAAAATACAAATTAAAAGTACAAGTATGAAATATAAAAATAATATCTCCCTATTAACAAGTGTAAGAACCTATATAAAACAGTAACACACAGGTTGCTGAGGGTCTTCTGTGCACGATCATTCCCTGCAGTTCCTCCCTGGTCTGTCATCTCTTGCGTATGGGTCCGGCCAACTGACTAAAAGCCAGTCAATTGTGGACCAAAAGGTGGAAGCCCGGTTAGGTTGGTGGAGTTATCTCCCTTGCATCAGTTTAGTGATGAGGCAGTTTGTGTGGTCAAGTGAGGGATCCGTATCTAGGGAAGTCGTACTGTGCACAGGGAGAGCAAGCAGAGGACTGGAGTTGGGAACGAAGGGCCAGGCAAGTGGAATTCCTGGCTGTTGACTACAGAATGTCGGGGCGGGGGCTGATCAGAAGGATGGGCTGAGACCAGCCACCCTGACAACATTGGGCCACCTGGGCATGTGTGCCGGATCCACTCTTTCATGCCTCAGTCCTCCACTCTGCCTTGGTGATTAATGGCTCCAAGGACTGGAAGAGAGCATTGGATTCCTTTAGAGAAGATGAAAAGGGTTAATTGCCAAGTGGAGGCCTGTGGGCCTGGGCTAAGCTCTGTGAGCCCCAGATCTTTGAAGTACCTAGCTGTGCCCCTGGCTGGGAGCCTGAGAGGGTTTGTATTGACATCATAGGAACAGTGTCCCCTCTAACAGGGAGTCCCAGATGTGGTTGACTACAACTCCCAGAACCCCCAAGCAAAAGCCATTGCAGCTGGGGATTCTGGGAATTGTAGTCCACAACATCTGGGAATCCCTGTGAGAGGGAACATTGCATAGGAAAAGTCTCCCTCTTTCTGGGCCTTGAATGCTGGCTGAATGGTGGAGGAGATGGGCCTCATCTATCAGGGCCTGGGACCCAGCTGTCAGACTTAGTTCATATGATGAGCACAGTATGATGCACAGGACAGTGGCTGTGAATTGGGGCTTATGCTGGTTAATGCTAAGTAGGTCTTGCTCATGTGATCTGTTTGCCACCCCTTTTAGTTTCTCAGTGCTAGCAGATCCTGGTCACATAGGCCAGGCAGGGGTAAAGCATTGGCGTACAGGCCTTGCATCCCATCTCCTGCAGAATTCTGTGTGAATCTGCCCAATGTTCCAAGGGATGGATGAGGCATTAACTCAGTCTTCACAATGAGCTACACTGCCTCGGGCAATGATGTCGTAAGGCAAGGCTCTTAACCCTTGAGATGATAGGCTTGGTGATTGTGGAAGTGGAGAGAGAGAGAGAGAGAGAGAGAGAGAGAGAGATAACAACATGCTCGTTTGGTATTTCTAGGTCTCCCTGGCCATCCTGGCCAAGCCATCAATGGCAAAGATGGCGAACGAGGTTCTCCGGGTGTCCCAGGAATAGCAGGACGGTCTGGCCTACCTGGGCCTGCTGGCCTTCCCGGATTCTGTGAGGCAGCTGCCTGCTTAGGAGCTTCTGCCTATGCCTCGGCCCGCCTGACGGAACCCGGCGCCGTCAAAGGACCTTCATACTGAATGGTGAACGTTCTGTTGCAAGCTTGACTTCATTGTGTCCTCAAAGGCTCCACCACTGGCATCAAGGGACCAACACAACCAAGGCTGCGGCCAAAGAGATGGGTACCTCCAAAACGGAAAACCCTATTGGGGAAAAGCAACCTCTGCCTATCATTTGGGCAGCAAGGATTCGTGCTTTGCTGGTGAGAAAACAACACTTGGCCACTGTGAGTAGCTGAAATCAAGGTGAATTTGGCAGCACGAGTGAAAGTGTGTATATTGTGCGAACTTCCTCCTAATATCTTGGACAGAAAAAGAGCGTGGAACCGCCTCACTAAATGACTGCTACTTTTGTTATTAACCCCACCCCCTTCTCACCTTCATGAAAATGGAAGCATTATGCCAATGTAATTGTTGCCAATCACAGGATTATTTTTTTATGTTGTAGAAGCCTCACCCCATCTGGTCTTTTCTCCTGACTGGCGGCTGGGTAGGAGGAACTCCTGCCAGGTTTTTTGAGCTGTGCACACTGCTGAGAAACAGTGCAAACACGTGTTGGCAAAAATTGAGATTGAAGAATGGGGGAGTGATGGTGTGCCCGCCTCCATCTGGGTAGGATGGCAGTGGGCAGCAGGAAAAGCACGTTCCGCCCCAGCCTACCCAGATGGCAGCTTGCATGCAATTACTTTCTCCTCCTCCTGCCTCCATTTTTGCTGACACACAACCATTTCTTGGGGGTGTGCAAGAGACTTAGACCTTGACTGGACGTTCCTCCTACTCCGATTTTGCTTGTGAGAACCAGCCCAGTGACATTGCTATGTTGTTGTCAGGTAGAGAAGTGCTTGTATGAAGCAGTGTCATATGGGGGGGGGGGAATCCAGAGTTACCATGTGAAAGAAATTCCTTGAAATGTCGTGTTTTTCTTCATTGTGGAGACTCCTGATTTCCCCATGGGATGGCTGCTTCAAACATCTCACCATGCAAAAAATAATGTGGTGCTGTGGGCAGTTTTTATCACTTAAAAGAGGAAAAAAAACCTCCTATGAACTGTCTTTAGATATAATTTTTTTCTTTATCGCTTTGATTTACTGTGTTTTCTCTCTTGTTTTTGCCCCTTTCTAGTAAACCTCTAGTCTGTTAATATCATCTTGTTATGCTATATTGTCTTTGCGTGGTAAGATTGATCTCCTTAAATTTGTTCTGGTTTTCCCCACCTGCATTACTATTTCCCCCCCTTTTTATAGTATATAATTTGTGGTCGATTTATTTAATAGTGTACACCAGAGGCAGTGAGTTATCACCCCAAAGCTGTAAATCTTTGTAAAATAAGGTTATTTTATAAATACTAATTAAGAAAATCAATATTTTTTTTCTTCCACAAAAAATAGCTAGTCAGACCAGACAATAAAATGAGGAATGAATGTCAATGAACTTAACTGATGTGTCTGCTTCTCTGTGTGTAATGGACTAGTAAAGTTCGTTTTTCTTTAGTGTGTGCTTCAGTCACGATTATCCTCTGTGGGGTAATTAATCCACCTCATGATTAATTTAGTGGATCTTGCCTGTGTTTGGGGATTGACGGACTGCTTTGGAAGACCCTGCTGGCACTGTGATCAGTAAGATAATTAGAATGTGGTGATTATGTTTAGTTGGAGGGTGTAAAAGGGAAAACACAGCCCTTCGAGCCCTTTATCCATGATAACTGAGCATAACCCCTGCTTAACTGTGCAAAGAGGCACTTTTTAAAAGAGGCGATTCTCTTTATTGAGCAGGGGGAGAGCAACTGGCCCTATCCATCCCCAGCACAGCATCCCTCCAGGGCCTGTTGCTCGTGTCTGTCTTCTGTTTCTTTTTTAGATTGTGAGCCCTTTGGGGACAGGGAACCATTTTATTTATTTTATTTGTTTGTTTATATCTGTGTTAACCACTTTGGGAACTTTTGTTGAAAAGCGGGATGTGAATAGTCATCATATTCGAGTAAGACTGTAAGGGCACCTACCTTTCAAAATCTGATCTAAACTTCAGTTCTAAAATCTGGGGTTTGGGGTTGTTAGTCGATGCCAGAACGTCAGAGGGGATTTCAGTGTGCAACACAACAAAGTCTCATGACACCTTAAAGGATTAGCACAGTGATTGTGGAAGAAAATTTCATGGCCCAAATCCCGCCCCATCAGATACATGGAGCATTTATGGGGATCCTAAGGGTTACCAGTGGGATGCAGGTAACCCAAAGCGTAATATCAGACTCCCCAGTTCTCCCTATACCTCAACAGCTACCCCTACTGGTCTTATTCAAAGCTGTCCAGACAGCTCATAAAACCTGAATACTTGTGGAGGTCTCCAAAATACTTTAAAAGGATCCCCTCAGACCTTAGATGGGTTCAAATTGTAGTAACTTGATACCTTATAGTAGCATCGGTAGAGTATAGAATCAATTTCCCAACAAAGCCTTGTCTTAAAAAATCAAATTGGGCAGTCAGATTGCACAGGTTTTTAAAAGAAAGGAAAAGTTCACATCCTAAGGTATCTTTAACTTATGTTTACCTGGCTTCCTGTTATGTGTTGCTGTTAGTCCTTAGCTGCAGAAAAAAATTGTTTCAAAACTCAAGTTGTCTTTGAAAGATTGTGATGTGCCAAAGGAGGAAGGAATGCAATGGCTTCCCTTTCCCAGAGTCCTCTTGGCACATCCCTGTCCCAGAGAAACAGTGCCAAGGCATAACCCTAGTTGGAGAACTCCCCCATCAAAGAGGACAGATGTATTGACCTGGCCCTCTCCCTCTTAGAGAGAATATGTTCCTTGGAAAGGGTAGGGGAGAATCCTTCAGGAAAATAGGATCCCTTGTGATGTGAGGAAGTCCAGGTGTCACATCCAAGATTACAGGGAAATTGATCTTCTCTGATCATCTGTCCAGCAAGGCGGATCTGGAGGCAAGAGCTCAAAAAGGGGGCTGTTGAACCAGCAAGGGCTATCTTCAAATGGAGGGATGGTGTAGGATCCAGAAGCCCTAATCTAAAGCAGGTGACTGAGCTGGTCTCCTTGTCCACCTAAGTAGGTCCATAGAGGTGGGAGGCCCTTAGCAGCCGGGCAAGCGCTTTGCTTCTGGTGTTGGAATTCAGCCTTGTTGTGGCATTGCCTTTGTTTCTGGGGTTCCAGAGGGGATGGAATGGGTTCTGGGGACAGGACAGGAGCATCACTGGTGGAGGTGGGGGAGTGGTCTGCAAGAGAAGTGACATGTCCTGGCTGCTCAGGGTCTGTCAGATCTAGGGAACTTTCCTTAGGATAAGGGCTCAGTTGAGGCCTCCTCCTCCTCTTCCTCCAAGAGGGTCTCTTCCAAGGCAGTGGCCAGCTGGGTCCTGACATCATCACAGCACGTAAGAAGCCAAGCATCAAAGGAGCTGGAGAAGCATCTGCCAGATGACAGATGCCTAGTTTCTTCAACATGGTCCCTGTCCCTCACACAGATGGGCTCCGCTCATGCATGGAGGTCTGTTCAGGAACCTTCCAACCTTCCAGCTCTCTATTTTAGGTGAGGAAAGGCCCCCCCACCCCCGGCTGAGTAATCTATAGTTTATCATCGTCTGCCACATCCTTCGGACCTAGGCTGTCGGTAAATTAATGGTGTTTGTCAGATTTCTGGCCACACAATCCGTAGCATAGCAAGAAGTGTGCAAGAATGGCATATTGAGGCAAAGAGCCTCCTTCTGTAGAGACAGTATCCCTTCTTTTTTTATCTTGCGGTAGGTGTTCTAAGTATGATGACAGTTTCTCCCATAGGTGATGATTGTAGCAGGACAGACACACTTGGTAGTTGGCCGTTTTTAAGTGCAGCACGGACTGCGTCTGCCACAGTCGTTTGGTGTAGGGTGTTTACATAGAAGAGGGGTGAAAGCTTTCACACTTCAGCCATGTCTGAGGGAATGGCTGTTTTGAAATTAGGATCGAAGGCTTAAAACAGCGTTCAGACTTCCAAAGTTTTCCTCAAGGCATGGCCTGAAGGTGTATGATGCAGCACTGTAAGATATTCCCCTTAAGGGATGGAGCCACTCTGGGAAGAGCATCTAGGCTCCAAGTCCCCTCCCTGGCAGCATCTCCAAGATAGGGCTGAGAGAGATTCCTGCCTGCAACCTTGGAGAAGCTGCTGCCAGTCTGTGTAGACAATACTGAGCTAGATGGACCCATGGTTTGACTTGGTAGAAGGCAGCTTCCTATGATCCTATGAACCTTGCTGCAGCTTGGTGGAGCTGTTCAGTACCTGGATGGGAGACCTCTTAGGAAGCCTTCTATATGATGGAAGAATGCCAGGCTATAAATGTAATAAATAAAAACTGTAGATCTCTATGAAAGCTAATCTATGGAAGTTCATGCCACAATCAGTTTGTCCGGGATTCTCAATGGCGGGTCGCCAGCTGTTCTTGGACTACAACTCCCATCATCCCTAGTCACAATAACCTTGTAGTCCAACACCATCTGGACGTCTGTGTCACGTTTTTAAGGTCACAAGGTTCTTCATTGTCTTTGTTTTGTCCCTAAAATTTTACCAAAGCTTTAATCCACCCAGGCCAAAATCTGAAGCTCTTTTCATATTTCCGTTTGGAGGGTTAACGTTCATTTTTGTGAGATTCATATTAATTGCGAATAATACCGCATGGATCTGACCATTCACTTAACTGTAACATCTTCACAGTTCAAATGCTGGTTGCAGCTCAGAGTAGGAGGATGTTCGTTGTGGATGGAGCTGAGACAACTGCTACGATTTCTTTAGAACTCTCCAGGGTTCTGAAACCACAACTCTGAGCACATATTGAGGCTGTTCACGTGCGTGTGCAAAACTGGGCTAAGGAAGCCCAGACTGGTTTTGCACATGCGTTTAAAACAGACCTGGTGGCTCCAGGGTGACAAACCTGCCAAAGCAGCCCCCCTTCAAATCAAGTTTAAGGGAGTGAGTGTTCCCTTTAACTCGTTTATTGAATTGTGTGGCAGCCGTGGCTGCCAGACTGCAGGGAGCCCAGGGAGGGGAGAAGGAATCCCCATGATGCACCGCACACTTGTACAGTACACCATCACCATGGTATCTCTGAGGGCCAGGACAACACATCCCGGCCCCTGGTCCTCCCTGCTGCCTGGGCGCGCGGGTAATCATCTGGGCACTCAGGGCGTGTGCCCAGCAACACCACCGTAATCGTCTGCAGAGAAGGTAGTTTTAACCCGCCTTCCCCGCAGCCCGCTCTGGAGCCCTTCTCACTGCTCATGAGAAGAGGCTCCTTGAAGGTCAGGCCCCACGGATTAGACTGTAATAAAGCCAGCTCTGTATGTTTAACAGGAGTTTTACTGGTGACGTTACTTTCCTCTCAAAAACCTGGTTTTAAGGGAGGGGTACTTAGGCGGGGCACCCGCCTAGAAGCCACCGGGCCTGCAGCCGAACCCGGTGGTTCACACGATGGGGCGAAATGGGGCCTCCGCTAGCCCCATTTCACCCCATCGTGTGAATAGCCTCAATCTGTTCCACAGAAATTGCCAATCCTTTTTAACCAGGATCCTTGTGATTATGTGAACCCAACCTAATCTTTTCCCCTTATAATTGCAGCTCCAGCTGCAAGACCAAGAAAGACAAGATCCAGTTGGATCTCCTAGATAGCAACTGTGCTCCATTTGAGACAGGGAACTTTTAGGATCATAGGAAGGACCAAAGGAGAATATTTGTAGCAGCTGAGCATCATTTCCCAAGCACCATTCATCAGAATCATGTGGCAATCTCAGAGGCATTTATTTATTTATTGTGAGCACCTGAAAAGGCCCTATTTTTTCTGAAACTGCCTGGCTTCCAGATCCATAGGAACTCGAAGCAGGGCTTCACTGACTCATCATGAACTTTGGGTAGGTTTATATGGGAGCAGGGGCTCTATGAGATACTGTACCAAAGAGCTCAGACCATTTAGGGCCTTCAAAGTCAACGCCAGCACCTTAAATTAGGCCTGGAAACACACAAGTAGATAATGTTGCCATTCTATGACTATAATAATGAAAATGATAATGATAAACTTTATTTTGTAGCCGCCCCATGACAGATCTCTGGGTGGCTTACCACACAGCATTAAAACATGAAACAAAAATACACAGCACATGAAATCATAACGGATCAAGAAGCAGAGGAGGTGGGGGGAAATACAGTACAAAACAATGTAGAAGTAATGAGGTCCAAGTAATGAGGTAAATCTGGTCTTGGACAGGGTCACACTCCTTCTGAAAGACAAAGTCCGCAGCTTGGGGGTGTTTCTGGACCCGACGCTGTCCTTGGAGGCACAGGTGGCGGCAGTGTGCAGAAGTGCTTTTTACCAGCTATGGGAGGTACACCAGTTGCACCCCTACTTGCAGAAGTTGGACCTGACCTCAGTCACTCATGCTTTGGTTACATCCAGATTAGACTACTGCAATGCACTCTACGTGTGACTGCCCTTGAAGACTGGTCCAGAATGTTGCTGCAAGGGCTGCTGTGCCGGGGATGGACAGGGCCAGTTGCTCTTCCACTGCTCAATAAAGAGAATCACCACTTTAAAAAGGTGCCTCTTGACTCAGTTAGCAGGGGGTTTCCTAGCTGTAAGAGCTGTTGGACAGTGGAACTGCCTGCCTCATTCAGTGGTGGGCTCTGCTTTGCTGGAGGTTTCTAGGCAGAGGCTGGACAGGCATCTGCCACTGAAGCTGCAGCAGTTTCCTGCACTCAGCTGGTGCTTGAAGACCTCCAAGGTGTTTTCCAATCCTAAAACTTCGTGATTCTCTGTCCCCACGATGCTAGGTGGCACGCTCAAGGAAATTGCTTCTCCAACCCTCCTTGATTCTCAATCCCCCCTCCTCCTCAGATAAAAAAAGTAGAAGTTAATTTTCAATATTATATTTGTAAGATGAAATTTAATCAAGGAATTAAGCCGCTCGCATACTAACGAGGCTGGGTGATGTGTCTGACAAATGGCAAATATGAACAAAAACTCTCCCTTCTCCCCCCGTCTCCTCACATGCTCCATCTTCTTCATTAAGGCCCTTCATAAATATTCATTGTATAAACAGAAGATTGGATGCCATTAAAGCGACAGGGGAGAGAGATGGAAATGTGAGTATTTCTGCAGGAATGAAAGGCCAGGCGATCGTCCAAACTTCAGCCCAGATAACAATAAATCATCGGTACAAGAAGGCTAAGAAACAGCCCTGTCATGGCTTCGTCATCTTAGCCTTCTGGGTAAATTGAAAGCGAGGTAGCCAAATGTTTTTTAAAATAAAAGCCTGCTGGTGCTTTAATTGTAATGGACGGCGAGAATGAACTGCTATGAATATTAATTTCAAGAGACTGGAGGTAGCCAAAGAGAATACCGCCATCCTAACAAGCCTTCACTGATTTGGGAATAAATGTGACTCTTCTCTTTACCTTAAGGCAGGAGTTATCGAACCTTGGTGGGTCCCCACGTGTTGTTGGACGACAACACCCATCATCCAAAGGCCTCTAGCTGTTTGGCTGCTATTGGACTACAGTTCCCTTCCTCCCTAGGTACAGTGACCAATAGTCAGAGGTGATGGGAGTTATAGTCTAACAATAGCCAGAGGCTCAAAGTTCTGCCGTCCTGCTCTAAACAGTGCAATGTCCACCGATGGTTTAGCACAAATAAAAAGGCATGAGTTCTTCTCAACCTTGGGTGCCCAGATGTTGTGGGAATACAACTCCCATCATCCAGTGGCCATTAGCCATAGTCCAACAACAGCTAGGGTCCAAAATTGTGCAGCCCTGGTTTACAGTAAGGTGGCAGGAGACTCATGCTAAGGACTCGGGCAGCTGGACCTGGTGACTTACCCTCCACACTGCCATGGCAGGTTTCCAGAAGAGGGTGCTGTTCCCCCAGCTGCCAACTGTGCCCAGTCGCTTCAGTACCATTCTGCAAGTCAGAACGGAAGGCTGTGTTGGAAATACCAGTGCAGCAGGAGTCACCTGGCCTAAGGAACCAATGGGATGCCACCTGAACCCGATACATTCTTTGGCTCTGGACTTAGTCCTTGCTCAGGTCAAGGCTGAGCTGCTTCCAGACTGCCCAGCTCAGCTTGGCAGCTTCACCTCCAGACCAGCAACCCTGAGAGGAACAGAAGCAAAAGGCAGATCTCTGTCCTAAGATGCTTTTAGCATCTGTGCCGCTGAGACAGCAGGGTCAACCAAAAGGGAAAGAGGTGGAAGGGAGAGGATTCACCCAGTAACATTTCATAACTGACCCTACAGGAATTCTTTCCATTGCCAGCTTCCCAAGTTCTTTTGGGAACCACCAACTGTTGAAGTTCAACCGGACAACGACCCAGAGGAGATTCCATCAGAGGAAGAGGAGGAGCTCATCCCAGCCTCAGTCCTTGATAACCACATGCTCCAGATCTTTCAGGGATGGAACGGCAAGTCACACCCTCAGAAGAGCCCTGCAGCACTGTAGATCTGGTGTCACCCACACACACACACATACACACCCCGCACACTGCATGGCTTCTGTTCCTATCTCAGAGCCCCCTCCATCATCTCTGAGTCCCTGGGAGTGGAGGAAATGCTACTCCAGGATGGAGCTCCAGTTCTGAAGGGGGGGGGGTACTGATTTGGCTGCTCAGGGCTTCGCTCCCAATGGACTTATGAAGGAGAAGCAGGGGAAGGGACCTAGGATGCATCCTCTGGAGTAGAGATCCAGGCAGGGGTGGTACTCTTGCTGAGTACATAAGCTCTCCACTGGCACCAACCTTCTGTGGAACATAGGAAGCTGCCATATACTGAGTCAGACCATAGGTCCATCTAGCTCAGTACTGTCTTCACAGACTGGCAGCGGCTTCTCCAAGGTTGGAGGCAGGAATCTCTCTCAGCCCTATCTTGGAGATGCTGCTAGGGAGGGAACCTTGAACTTTCTGCTCTTCCCAGAGTCGCTCCATTCCTTGAAGGGAGTATCTTACAGTACTCACACTTCTAGTCTCCCTTTCATATGCAACCAGGGTGGACCCTGCTTAGCTAAGGGGACAAGGCATGCTTGCTACCACAAGACCAGCTCTGTTCTTATTGCGGATGGAATAACTCCCATTTAGGGCTTTTGTTTCCAGCACTGCTATCTTGTCTGACCTGGGCTTGTAAACTAACCTTCAGCTGGTGCATGGGGCCATGAATAGCGAACCTTCATCTTTCCACCCTGACCTAAAGTGTGCAGCCATAGCACTTGCTACAGTTTCACACTAGATGAATACGACGAATATTTAGATACCGCTTTTCAACAGAAGTTCCCAAAGCAGTTGACATAGATACAAATAAATAAAATGGTTCCCTGTCCCCAAAGGGCTCACAATCTAAAAAAGAAACATTAGACAGCCACCAGCAACAGCCACTGGAAGGATGCTGTGCTGGGGAAGGAGAGGGCCAACTCCCCCTGCTCAAGGAAGAGAATCACTACTTTTAAAAGATGCCTCTTGCCTCAGCAGGGTTAGCACTACCATGTTCTTTGGAGGTACACATTTTTTTAAAACCCAGAAAAACAGTGGAAAGTGAAGACACTGAGGCTCTCCACATGAGCAGTGTGGAGAGGAGGGGCGGAGCCACCACTGGGCAAAGTTGTTCAAAGAACCCAGGCCGCCACCAATCAGGGGCCGCAAGTGCGGCGTCAGACGTGGGGGCTTCATTTTGGTCCCAAACGAGGACGCGCAGCCCCATTTGGAGCTGGAATCTTCCCACGCTGCATTGGCAGCACGGCTGGAGTGACTTTCCCTGCCTTAAAGGCAGGGAGAGTCACTCCTACCCACGCTGCACAACGCAGCGTGGGTCGATCTCCTTTCCAAACAGGGCTGTGTGACCCCATTTGGAAGGGAGGCCACTCCCCCACATCTGATATCAGATGTGGGGGCATGGCTAGCTGGGACCCATGTGTGATGTCAGACACAGGGGGTGTGGCCAGGGGGCCACAATAGGAACTGCACACGGGCTGCTGCCAGCCTCGCTCCGTTCCTGGTGGAAAGCCTTACTTGGCTCTGCGGGGAGAGCAGGCTTAGCTGTCACAGAGCCAGTCTGGGCAGTGGGAAGCAGGTGCCGCTTGGCCCCTGGAAGCCCCAGGATGCCCCACACAAGTATGCAGGGCATTCTGAGGTGACCCCCGTGCTGGGAGGTTGCTTGTAGCCTTCCCGCTGGGGGCCTACTCATGTTCCACTGCGGTGCAGTGACATACGATGAGTAAAACGGGGTTAGCGGAGCACTCACTCCGCTAACCTCGGGCGGGGGGACTTAAGCAGGCTAACTGCCAGGAGCCCCACATCTCCCGCCAGTTCCCACAACCGCAGGAAAATGGGCTGGGCTCCCTGAGCCCGCTTTCCTGCAGTTGTGAGAATAGCCTCAAAGACTCTGAGAAAGAGGCAGGGAAGCCAGATACAGAGGAGAAGTGAGTCCCTATACCAGGACTGCACAGCTTTGGGCCTCCTCCTGCAGATGCTGGAGTACACCTTCCAACATTCCTGACACTTGGTCACTGTGGCTGAGGATGATGGGAGTTGTAGTCCAACCAAGGCTGGAGGACTGGAGTTGTGTAGCTCTGCCCTGTACTTCTAATTATCACTTAGAAGAGGGAAACTCAGCAGGTACAGCCTCCCTGCATGGCAAATAGCTTGTGCCTTCCTATATATCTGGTCACCTGAGATGGAGGAAAGGGAGAAAGGGACAAGGACACTAAAGGAATTACACATTTGGTCTGTGTTGCCGCTTGGATTATAGGTGAGTCGTGGATTTGAAAAGGCTGAAGTATTTTCTCCTACATCATTCCTCTGCCCCTTACTTTTTCTGAGCATTGGCAGCACCAGCACCTCTGGCCTCCGTCCCATTACAAAATTCTACCTAGGCCACCCTTAGGCAACCCAGCAAAGAAAAGTCTCGCATCACCACATCAACCCTGTATTTGCAGCAAAGTCGAGCATTTCAAATCCAAAGTGTTCATTCTTTCTTTTTAGCAGTAGGGAGCACTATTTGCTTTCTAAAGAGAGATTGCCGCACATCAAATTTCATAAACCATTGAAAATTCAAAACCGTTTGAATTTATTAGGCACTGAAAAATGCAGAGATCAGAACACCTGAACTCGGAGAGCAGAAATCAAAGAGAAGGAGGTGGTAGCTGTAAAGGATGGGAAAGGGTCTACCTGATATTCTCAACTTCGGAATTTGTTGTTCAGACATTCTCAGATTTCAACTGTGTGGGCCTTTTCAAAAAGTCTCGACATCTGAGGTCTCTGTCTAATCCTAAATAGATTGGATTTATTTATTTATTTGACAAATTTATATCCTGCCCCACATATATATAGCCTTATTGGAGGATGGGCCATAGAAGGGCATCTGTTTTGCAATCAAACATATAATGCCACAGAATGTGGAAATTTCATCTCCAGCTTTATGATACAGATACGTTTTTATTGTAACAAATATCTGTTCACATCTGAACACATATATCCTACTGACCCCTGCACCTTAGCAGGCAGAAAGTAGACTGGGATCTACTGGGATCTACTGGGATCTACTGCATTAGATGAGGATGCGTTTTTGATTAACAATTGCTCAACAACAGCATTATCAAAAAAGTGTCTTGCTCTGAGCTAAGTTGGGGTCTCCACTGAGAAGGGAATCCAGGAGAACCTCGGACAGTGCCGCGTGCAGGGAACTGGCACCCTGGCTAAAGTAACGTGACTCCAGGCGCCCACAGAGCCCTGTGGTTATCTTTGGTAGAATACAGCAGGGGTTGACCATTGCCGCCTCCCGCACAGTATGAGATGATGCCTTTCAGCACCTTCCTATATCGCTGCTGCCCGATAGAGGTGTGACCCATAGTCTGGGGAACATACCCACAGAGATTCGAATCAGCAACATTTGGCTTGCTAGTAAAGTCATTTCCCTGCTGCACCATTCGGTGACTGAGTGCCAAGCAAAACCACAGGAGCTGGGTACTACAGCACTAACAGAATGATACCCCAGCAGACTGTGGGTTTTTATGGCTGCTGCCCAAGCAGAGGGAACTGTCTCTGTCCCTTCCCTAAGGGACGTTTTGTTAGTCCTTGCTCAATGTCTTAAGGGGCTGGCTCCAGTGCTGACTTAGGTGGGGGGTCCTCTGTGTTGGATGAAGAAGGCAAGGCCATGTCCTTGGGGTGTGGTGAAAGTGCTGGCTTGGGTTCTTCTGGTGTGAAGGGTCCCAGTGGCACCGGGATACTCGGGGTTTGTGTCATAGGTTCTTCCCAGACCGCCTCATCGCCAAACCTGTCCGCCTAGTCCCCCAATTGGGGAGGGGTCTCAGATCTGGAGTCCGCTAGTCTTGTAGCAAGCACATTTGTTCTCTTTGCTAAGCAGGGTCCGCCCTGGCCACATGTGAGCACTATAAGATATTCCCTTCAGAGGATGGGGCCGCTCTGGGAAGAGCACCTGCCTGCCTGCCTGCAGAAGGCTCCAAGCTCCCTCCTGGGCATCTCTAGATAGGGCTGAGAGAGAGATTCCTGCCACCTTGGAGAAGCTGCTGCCAGTCTGTGTAGATGATATTGCGCTAGATAGACCAAGGGTCTGACTTGGTAGAAGGCTCCTATGTTCCTCTAATTAGACTATTAGAATGTCTGATCTTCAGCATCACAGCTGTTGGCTTGGATACGTTTAGCATCCAATTGCTTAGCATCCAATGCAGATCATCTCAGTGTATGGGTGAATCCAGCACTGATGTATCGTCATCCGATGCAATGAATAATTGGTTCCACCTCTGACTCTGAGCCACCAATTTTCCACTGGGTTCTTCAGGTTGGTGGACTTTAGAGTTCCAGTGAACACCAAAGTAGCTCTTGCACACCTGAAGTTAATCCGTGCCATAGATCAAAGGACAGGTGCATGCTTTGAATGCAGAGGGTCTCAGGGCCAACCCTTGGCATTGCCAGTTCAATGCAGTTACAGGACTGGGAGAAACCTGCCCTGGAAAGTTGCTGTAAGTCAGAGTGGACAATGCTAAACTTTGAGGAGAGCTGATCTTGTGGTCGCAAGCATGACTTGTCCTTTTAGCTAAGCAGGGTCTGCCCTGGTTGCATATGAATGGGAGACTAGAAGTTTGAGCACTGGAAGTGATTCCCCGCAGGGGATGGAGCCACTCTGGGAAGAGCAGAAGGTTCCAAGTTCCCTCCCTGGCAGCATCTCCAAAACAGGGCTGAGAGAGATTCCTGCCTGCAACCTTGGAGAAGCCGCTACCAGTCTGTGTAGACAATACTGAGTTAGCTAGACCAGTGGTCTGACTCAATATATGGCAGCTTCCTGTGTTTCTGTGTTCCTATAATCCAGTAGTCAGACTCAATATGAAGCATGACTTCATCTTTGACTTCCCCATCCTTGACTTCCCCATCCAACGGAAATAAAGTTATCAAGAAGATGGAGCACATTTCCAATGGGGCTTTTCAGTTTACATGACTGAGATTTATAAAATTATGAATGGTACAGAGAAAGCAGATGGAAATTTCTCTCTCCCTTACATACTACCGGAATGAAACTGATTGGAAGGCAATTCAGCAAAAACCAGAGAGCCTACTTCTTTGCACAACTCATAATTAACTTAAGGAACTGACTTCATATTATGCCTAGGAGAATGAATTTGTGCTCAGAGCTGCAGACCCCTTTCCAGCATGCTAACCAAGAGGCATGGTGGGAAAAGCTCTAGAAGTTAATTACGGATTAAAGAGGTTCACCCTTTGGCGGCTAACCACCACCATCCCCTAGTTGGTGGCCAGCTACAAAGTTGATACAATTAAAGTTGGCTTTCTCATAACCTTACAAGGCAGTGGCTGGCTAGGGAGAGTGCCTGAGCAGATTAAGAGAGATTATTTTTTAATTAAATGCAGCAATCCAGGTCCCTCTTTTATCAGGGAAGTCATAAATTCACCGCTTTTATCTATTCCATTTCCATCCCATCTTTCCTCCAAGGAGCCCATAGTTTCCCACTTCTGTTTTAACCTCGCAACAATCCTGCAAGGTAGACTAGGCTGGGAGAAAGAGCGTGACTAGCTCTCTTCCAGTCAGTTTCATGGCCAAGTGGGGATTTGTACCTGAGTCTCCTTGGTCCTAATCTGACACTGCCAGGAGTTCTCTAACTTGGGTCTCCAGATGTTGTTGGACTACAACTCCCATAATCCGCAGCCACAAGGTATCAGCAAGCACCTCCTTCCCTGCTCCCTTTCAGCACCCTCCTCCCACTTCAATGAGCAGTGTCAACCACAGGGCAGTGACCCCTGACCCTGGAGAGAGGGATTTTAAGAGCACACATGAATGGATTTTAAGAGATCCTTGGAAGAGGTCTCCTTAATGCTTGCCTCCATCAAGATGATAAGACGGGGGGCGGGGGGCAGAATGCACTGCGAAAAGGCTGTCTTAATTATGGGAATCATTCTGATTACAGCCTGCAAACACTGTTATCTTGTAATTATTGCCAAGAAACCGCCATTAGTACATGATTAAACACAATGACTTGCGGCCGCCAGCTGATTGTCTGATGCCTTATGAACTTAATTAGTTTGCATGGAGAGGGAAGAGGCTAGGAAGAGGACAACCAGGGTTGCCAGAGGTGGGGTATTTTGGAGACCCGGAGGTGTAACTTCAAGGAGAACAAGGCAAGAGACTCCTGGACATCCCAAACAGAAGCACCGTAATGTGCATTAATTCAGAACTCCTTGTCATTTAAATAGTAAAGATTTCTCTTTACATCTACAAAGGTGGTCTTCACTTGGAGATCGCCCTCGGGCTTTCTTGCTTGCTGCTTCTGTGCTGAGCAATTTTCTCTAACATTCTTTCATTCGGTTTTTATACCGCCCTTCCGAAATAGCTCAGGGCGGTTTACAATTAAAACAGAAACCATTAAAACCAATAACAATTAAAACAGAAATATAAATATAAACAGCAATTAACAATTAAAACATCATAAATAACAATCAAACAAGCAGAACAATTAAAACACCCTGAAAACCAGGTTACAGCATTAAAACAATTAAAACTAATTAAAAACCCTGGGAGACCAGGCCAAACAGATAAGTTTTAAGGGCTCTCTTGGAGGTCAAAAAAGAATTAAGATTGCGGATTTCTGCTGGGAGTGCCTTCCACAGCCCAGGAGCAGCTACAGAGAAGGCCCACCTCTGAGTCGCCACCAAACGAAACGGTGGTAACTGGAGACGGACCTCCACGAGAAAATTCCAGCTGCATCAGGCCAAGGGCCTTTAGGGAGCTCGAGAGCAGGGCATGAAGGTGATGGCCATACTGTTTGTCCTATGTATCTGGTATTCCAAGGTATACTGGAGATAACCATTGCCACCACATTTTAGATTGTGAGCTCTGGGGACAAGAAACTGTAGTAGTAGTGGTGGTGGTAGTAGTAGTAGCAGTAGTGAACTGCTTTGAAAACTTTGAGTTGGCCCTGATCAGGGGTGTAGCTAGAACTGAGCAGATGGGTTCAAAGAACCTGGGGGCCCCAGCTCCTGGGGGCCCCCAGCTCCACCCCTCCCAATTTTCTTCATTATTTCCCTCACTCCAAGGGGCCACCAGGGGGACCAATGAACACAGCCCCCCACTCTCCTAGCTATGCCCTTGCCCCTGCTAAATGGAAAAAAGAGGCACCTCTTTAAAGTGGTGATTCTTTTTATTGAGCAGAGGGAGAACAATTGGCCTGATCCATCCCAAGCACAGCATCACTCCAGTGGCTATTGCCGGTGTTTGGGGTTAATCCATTCCTTGATCCAGGCCAGCTTTTGAATGGGGCTTTAGTTACGTGTTTTCCAGTCCTGGAGTAGAGGCAGGGCTAAAAATACAGCCCGCAGCAAGAGCATAGAAAAGCAGCCTGCACTTGCTTCTCTGTGCATCATATCTGTTTCATTAAATAATATTTCTGACTCCACTCCACTGCCTCGTCCTTGCATGCCATAACAACTGTTTCCCTTGGATTCTACAGTGTCTATCTTATGTTTCTTCTTTTGTTGAAAAGTGGTATATAAATATTCGTTGTATTCCTATATACTGTTTAACTTTTTGTTGAAAAGTGGTATATAGATACCACTATGATTATTTATGAGCTTTTCAACAAAAAGCTCATAGAAATCTCTCCTCCATGGCTTGGTTGACACATCTCTCCTCCATGGATTTTTCTATTTCCCACCCCCAATCTCCATGGGTTTGGTTGCCTAAATTAGTGGCCAGCACTTTGCTGCCAGGTGTCAGCAATCTGGCCACCCGAAAGAGAAGTCCAGGAAGATAGTCCACAATACAAACTGGGCTGCAGAAATGAACCATGGCTCGGAATAGTTCTCTATATCAGGCTTGGGCTGAAAGCTGTCGACATGAGGGTTGACAAATGTTGTCTTCCAGCAGCTAATAGAAAGCTGTTGACGTGCTTTATAGTACAAGCTGATAACTCTCAGCTGGCAAAGATTCAAGGCTTATCAGCCCTCTGCAAGAGGTGTTTACTCCTCCTGATAGTTTCCAGCTGTGCTCTTCGCCTTGTGACACGCCTTTGCTGTGGAGTCAGTGGGGATTGCCTGCATAGCTCATCTTCTAATCTGTCCGTCGCTGTCTCTGCTTCCTCAGACTGCTGTGCCTGCTCTGAAACATCAGCCGGACCTTCCTCAGCCATCTCTTGGGAAGTGACAGCCGGGCTCTGCCCCTCAGGCACCCCCGCATTGGCTGAAAGGCTGTCAGCTTCCCCTTCCTCCTCACTATCTGAGATCGAGGGCGTGACACCAGGTGCCAGAGGTCCCTTGGCTTATACTGGGAGGCCCTTTGGATTCAGTGCTGACTCCTGCACCACAGAAGTGAGAAAAATGCCACCTCTAGGGTGGCAAAAGTCAAAGTGTAGGTCAAACCATCAGCTACTTGTGCCCATTTAAAGCATCTCTAAATCTCCTGCCTGAGATGACCCCCTTCAACATCAGGTCGACCCACCATGTTACCCGCAAGAGAACTGCAACGTTCAAGTTTGTTCTTGTGGAAACATCCACCATTAATCAACCACCAGAGACAAAAATTTCACATTATTCACATTGTTTCAACTTTGCAAAAGGAAGCATTTAGCTCCGAGAGGCCTGTTTCAGTTTTCACTGTGTATGCAGGGAGAGATTTCCCAGAATGGGGGGAGTATGATTTAATGCCTAGCTCTTGGATATACTATATTCAAGATTAATATGCAATAATAATAATTAGTGCTGTCACCCAATTAAAGAAAACATTAATCAACTATATAACTTTTAGTTGATTACTCTATTAAACTTATTAAATTTTCATACGTTTGCATAAGGTTAAAAGCAATGGGTTTCCCCCCCCCCCTCAGACATGGGAACCATTTATTCAACATAAGCTATCACAGGGTTTGGTTCCTCACCTGAGATTTGCTTTCTTTTTGTAAAGAAATTTAATGCTGAATGTTCTGTGTAGATAACAAGCACACTAATTATTGACCTTACTGTTTTTAAATTCACAGCCATTTATCTTTCAGATTGGAGAAGGGGAGAGGGAGATGATGTTGTAAAGAAATCAAGTGGAAGCATACAGATTGTAATGAGAATCATTGTAATTGTATCGTTTGATCACGTCTTTCTTTCTTTCTTTCTTTCTTTCTTTCTTTCTTTCTTTCTTTCTTTCTTTTATTTCTATTTTCCTTATCTTTTTCTGTTTATATTATGGATAAAATAGCAAATATATATATATATATATATATATATATATATATATATATATATATATATATATATACAATGGTTCTAAAGCAAAAAACATATTTTCTTTGGTATTTTTTTGTTTTTGGCTGATGTGTTTTGCATTCCCTCCTGTGTGAAAGAAAAGAGGAATACCTCTCCTCAATGGCAGTTTTTGTAAGTGGTGGTATCAAAATTACTACTTGAAAAAAACCTGCCCGATTCATCAGGTCTTTTGCAAGGGCATTATAGGCCCAAGAGGCAGCAAAGTGAATGATCTCCTCCTCCATATTTTCCCCTCCCATAGTTTTCTAAGCCAGCAAGATCATGGTTGCTTACTGCGCGGAGAGACTCATCAGCCTCTTGCAAGCATCGCCAACTCTGACCCCTTTGTGCGACAAGAACTCACAAACTCATCCTGACGTTTCATTAGCAGAGCTAATTTGCGGCCCTTGTCCCCAGCCCATTGCAAAAGCCACTCACGTCCGGAACAGCAACACTCCCCCATCTGGCAGATTAAGTGTTGGTGAAGATTGTCCCAGGCATTGAACGTGTGCAGCTGGGTGTACCTCTATGTATAATGCAAAGTGCGGGGTGGGCGGAAGAAGAGAAGGAATCTGCTTCAGTACTGATATTTCTTGCCCTCCAACAGAGATTTAGGCTGCATGTATAACATGTGCACACTCTCAGAGGTCCAGAGCATCAGCTTCTTCATCATCTTCTTTATACCCTTCTTATCTGATGGTGGGCAAGAGAACCATCTTTCTTCCTTTCAGCAGGTTCGCTCAACCACCACACAGTCTGGAAGTTGGGAATATGTTGGCAAAATATCAGAAGGTGAGAGTACACACTCCTGGTGGGCATGGCTCCTGAATCTGCCCAAGGCTACTTTCCGTCCCACTTCTCCTGGTTTGAAGATGGGCGGGACATGCAGGGGTCTAGCTAGCTACAATTGAGCAAAAGAGTTCAAAGAACCTGGGCCCCCAGCTTCTGAGGGGCTGCCACCTCCAACCCCCCCTTATTTTCTTCATTATCTCCCTCACTGGGGCCACCAGAGAGAGGGGTGAACACGGGCCCCCTCTCCCCTAGCTACGCCCCTGGGAACAAGTCAGTAGAATCGCGATAATGCAGTGCAGGAGCTGGACAGACAAGTTCAGACGTCATACCCTCAGGAAGTGCACACACTTGAACACCTCAGGAAAGGCAGACTCTTCTCTCCCAAAGCTCCTGAACCACTGGGATTGGGAAACTCGGTTTTAGAATAGGATTGCCATACAGAAAGGGGGAACGGCATGGCCTGCAGCCGTGTCCAACAAGAGACCGATGTGCAAATAATCCGCGGGTGGGATAAGCATTCTCCCCTGCTCAGGTCTGCAAAGCAAGCTCCTGTTAAAAGCATAGGGGCAGAAGCTTGTAAGAAACAACAAGCTGGTAACCATATTGTGAAAATGAGGCTGATTCAATCTGTAATTAGTAGAGCTCAAGTTTGACCTTTCACACTCTGCCTTCCAAAAAGGTCTCTAAAGTCCATATATCTGTTTATAAATATATGTTTATGCCACATAAGGGCATTAAATGTTTATGAGCCATTATGAATTCACAATTTTTCATATTTTATTCATGGATCATTTAGTAGGCTTGAGCTGGGCTAATATCCCAATTTCTGCATCTTTCCCCCTACTAAGGAACCAATTTCACTCTTCCTTAGATAAATATGTGCTCGTTCAAGCCAGAAACGAGTTTGCTGACTTAGTTAAGCCACAACACACCCTCTCAAATTTAAGGTGTACTTATCCCAAAGAGGACCATGTATGGTTGCCCTTAAATGATCTATATGATATATATATCCATTGTAGATAATTCTATAGGCTTTGAATACGAGTGCTTATCTCATGGTATATATTTTTGTGAAGCGCCTAGAGCCTTTGAGTCAGGAGGTAAATTAACTAGCTAACTAACTAAATATTGCTGATATCATGGGAGTATTATTAAAAATCCTTAAATTCATGGATATAGCAGTTCAGCCTATCACCTCCCAACTAAAACTTGATTGGGATCCAATTCTCAGGATCTTATATAAAATCAGCATACTTCCAAATGGAAACATCCAATATGAAATTTAATAAATCTCAATAATTATTCTGCACTAAAACTAACAATGGCCAGAAATCTAGATCAACATTCTAAAAAACAGCTTACCTCCTCATGTAATCCAAAGGGGTCCCATGGCTTGAGTGTGCAGATACAAAAATGGTTCTCGGCATAGTAATATGTCATCGATATTGTCATTACAGTTCCTAATTTTTCCACACACCAAATTCATACACCTTCCACTTTATGGTTTGAATTCAAAAGATGTGTTGCCAAGGGTCCCTGTTTTCCTAATGCAACTTCTGCGTTCTATGATTCTTCTTTTAATATTCCTCATTTTACCTACGCACAACAACATATGGGGACAGTGTATCACATAAACAATTCCCTTTGTACGACAATTAAAGAAATCTCCAACTGCATAGTCCTGAAGATTCAGAGGATTATTGCACTTCTAAAGTTTTGCCCAGTTGTGATAAACAAAACAGCTTCTGCAAGCAAATTACTTGATAGGTACTGTCCCATCCAATGTGTTCTTCCTAAAGTTGTGCTGTCGAGTCGGTGTCAACTCCTGGCGACCACAGAGCCCTGTGGCTGTCTTTGGTAGAATACAGGAGGGGTTGACCATTGCCTCCTCCCGTGCAGTCTGAGATGATGCCTTTCAGCACGCTCCTATATCACTACTTCCCAATATAGGTGTTTCCCATAGTCTGGGGAACATACCAGTGGGGATTCGAACCAGCAACCTCTTGCTCCCTAGGCAAGTAACTTCCCCACTGTGCCATTAGGTGGCTTCTTCCTCACTTTCCCCCTATACCTCATACTGCTTTGTATTAAAATATCTCTGAAGCTAGCAGTATACCAGCGGGGATTCGAACTGGAAGCCTCTGGCTTGGTAGTCAAGCCATTTTCCCTCTCTGCCATTCGGTGGCTTCCAGTGATGTTACCTTTCTAATAACTAAATCCTGGAACTACTTAATATATTATTTATGATGCCCTTGGGAAGAAAAATCACTTAATTTAATTCTACAAAATAATTGTTGAAGTTCCATCGTACTAGTGAAACTATTGTATTTTTATGTGGGAATGAAAGAGAGTCCCTTCTCTATAACTCTAGATTCAGCCTCTCAGTTGATAACCGGACCAGTTCACTACTGTGGTGTTCTGTGGATTTTTTGCTTGCAAAATGTTTTCTACTCCTCCTTCCTGTTCTGTTTGCCAGACTCCTGCAACCTGGATTGTCTGGACTCTGTGGTCTATATTTATCCTGGTGATTTGTCCTGTGTGCACGGAACCACTAAGGGTGGTTCAGTTCAGATTCGAACGTGAACCCGACTGCCTGCTCTGCGAGCCAGTTCAGATGCGTGTAAAGGGGGTTCTGGTATGGATTTGCTTTTATAAGCATTGAGGGTGGGATGTTGTAAAATGCTTTACAAACATTGCAGGGGGGTTGGAAAAGGGTGGGTGGAAGGTTATCTTACACACCGCTGACGCAGCCCGGGCTGGGGGGGGGCTAGGGGGGCTGCCGCCAGCCCCCTGCCACCACAGAAGAGCCACACACTGCAGTGGTGTGGAAGGTAACCTCCTGCTTGCCACCTGCCTGTCCTTTTTCAACCCCCACTCCCAATATTTGTAAAGGGGGATCCTTACCAGACTCCCCTTTACAAGCATCCAAACTGGTTAAATAGGGCTGAACCAGTTAGATCCGAACTGGGCCCAGTTTGGCTCCAACTCAGACTGGCCCCCCTTTTTGGGGAGCTGCTCCGGTTCGAGCTCGAATCAGTTAGGCCAGTTTGACCTGAACCCAGTTCGAGCTCAAACTGGTTCACACAGTTGGAATCATCACAGTTGGAATCATCCAGTTGATGATATATGGCAAAGGATTGTGAAGAATTACCTTGGAGAAGATAGTTTTGTCAGAACTCTATGAAAAACATCCTTTGGGACTCTTCTTGGTTTTTATAACAAACGGATTTTATTCAGTCATATATTTTAGTGCATGGCTTTGATCTCCATGAGTGTGAGCAGATCTTAAAAGCTGGTTTTATAAGGAGCATCTGGGATGTATTTATGATTGCACATGACATATTTTTCTGCATAGTGAAGTCATCGATTGTGGATCAATATTGTTCAGTCATATTGTCATATCTTACCTATATGGAAAAACTCTTATTAATTGAACCCTCTAAGGTTTTCTGTAGCGATACAGAAATGCTGGTGTAAGGAGAAGGGAACAGAGATCACCCTTTGTTGCAACATAGGGAGCTGCCATATACTGAGTCAGACCATTGGTCCATCTAGCTCAGCATTGTCTTCACAGACTGGCAGCGGCTTCTCCAAGGTTGCAGGCAGGAGTCTCTCTCAGCCCTATCTTTCAGATGCTGCCAGGGAGGGAACTTGGAACCTTCTGCTCTTTCCAGAGCAGCTTCATCCCCTGAGGGGAATATCTCACAGTGCTCTTACTTCTAGTCTCCCATTTATATGCAACCAGGGCAAACCCTGCTTAGCTAAGGGGACAAGTCATGCTTTCTACCACAAGACCAGCGCTTCTCTCCTTCCATAGAAGTGATCGCTGTTTTCCTTGCAACTGCTCCAAATGATGAAGCAATGCAATGGAGCCTTTGGATGGTTTCTGACAATCATTTTTCCTCTTTTCTGCACTTGACTACCATATTACAGATTTCTTCTTTCCTGTAAAACAAGTTACGTAGAATCATCTGCCAAATTCTGGGGGTTTTCTCGATCTGGTGACATCTTGCATCCAGTCATCCCTCTAGCTGGTAGTTGAGAACATCTTTCCAAACAGTAAGTCAATTGCTGCTTTGCCTCTCCCTCTTCTAGGATCATTTCTCATCTCAGTGCTCCCTCTTCTTCTTTTTAATGAAAGGCAACTCTTAATAAGGTATGGGTAACAAAGTCTTTGAAATGCAGAGTCATTGATAGACGCCTGTCTAGATGGGAATTGACATCACCAGCTACTGGGCCCCAAGCAGGACATGACAGCCAGTCAATTGTCCTCTGATGCAGATATGATGCCTTCCCTTGGAGGAAAAGCCAGTAATTTGTCTCGAAGAGGCAATGTCATTGCTATGGAATTTGCTGCAATGAACAAGACAAAAGGACTCCTCTTCAGCTGGGCACTATGGAGGTCATGGCAAGAATGCTGAGCTGATAAACTCTTTGGACTCCAGCTCATGTGTGCTTGTGCTTGGTGATGTGAGATTTTCTGCTTGTGAAAAATCTCACATCACAAAGGCCACAGAGAAAAGTGGTCCTTGATTGATTGATTGATTGATTGATTGGCTTAGCCCTGCTAACTGAGCAAAGAGACACCTTTTTAACGTGACGACCCTCTTTATTTAGCAGAGGGAGAGTAACTGGCCCTATCAACCCCCAGCGCAGTACCTCCAGTGACTGTTGTGTGGGTATCTGTCTTACATTTCTTTTGAGATTGTGAGCCCTTTGGGGACAGGGATCTGTCTGTCTGTCTGTCTAGCTATTGTTTCTCTATGCAAAACGCTATGTAAACATTTGTTTAAAAGCAGTATATAAATATTTTTGTTGTTGTTGTTAGCCCCAACTTTTGATCCAGAAATATCTCCAAGATGGCCTCCTAAGGAAACTGGTTGCAAATACTTTGCAAGCCATAGAGGAGGGCTCACCTCTGTTTGCACACTTTAGCATGGTGGTCCCCATCTGCCAAACTTGCCTTTGGAACAATTCACACAGCCATTTCCTTCAATGTGCAGGCAATGGAATGGTCGTGTGCACATATATCCACGTTGCTCGTTACCCATCAGGAACTGCTGAACTGGGAGACTTCTGGTCTGTCTGACTGCTAGTACTCCTAGATTGATGTTCTCCTTGAAACTGGAGAGCAGAGAAAGAAGAGGTGCGATGGCCCGTTGGAGTCTCGACGGGGGCAAACATAAAATCAAATCTAAATACAGAAGTATTATGCCTGTATATTTTTATCTTGCTGTGGCGAGGAACCCTGGGGAGTTCAACAGTACTTCCTAGTTGATATCCCCTTTTCAGATGTGGCCATCTCTAGCTTGATTGCCAACATTTATGTTCAAAACTGCTGTGCACCTGGATATGCAGAAACTGAGGAGGTGACTTTTCCTCACCAGTTTCACCACACCATTAAGATGGCCATTTGCAACGTTTTTCTGTGTCACACCACTTGTTAAGTGGGACGTATTAAGGCGCTACAAACAATCCGTGAAGAAATAGAGCTGAAAGGTGGCTTGTAGGGAGAGTGGGCTTGACTCATTCTCCCCACAGACGATCAGGCAGCTCTCCCTGGGCGGCCAGATCGGCCACCCAGACGATTACCAGCTCCATCATGGAAGTTGGTTGGGGTGGCAGGGTTCGGGGGCCTCCCGCCCCCTACAAGTCCCATAAGGCACTGCACAAGTGCATGGTGCCTTTTTGGGAGCCTCCCTCCTGCTTAGGAGGCTACTCATGAGTTGGTGTGGCATGGCGCAATGACACACAATCCTTTAACCCGATTTTATATGGGTATGGTGTAGAGAAGGAATGGATTCTGTTAAAAGGAAAATCATTTTAAAAATCCATTTGCTATGCAGAGAGCTAAGCAGGTTTTTCTCAGGATTGTAGCGAGTGTAACATTAATATGTCCACTGTGGGTTGTGGTTCATTGGACAAGGATTAAGGAAGTGATCTCCACACATAAAACATTTGTTGCTTGCTAGGATGGACACCTAGGCTAAGTGGTGGGCACCAAGGCTGGCAGAGAGTGGCACCCAGCTGTTCAGTAGGCATGGAGTAGGGAGAAGATGTCTCCAGGCATCTTTATTTATTTATTTATTTTCATTTTATATCCCGCTCTTCCTCCAAGGAGCCCAGAATAGTGTACTACATACTTTGGTTTCTCCTCACAACAACCCTGTGAAGTAGGTGAGGCTGAGAGAAATGACTGGCCCAGAGTCACCTAGCAAGTCTCATGGCTGAATGGGGATTTGAACTCGGGTCTCCCCGGTCCTAGTCCAGCACTCTAACCACAACACCACGCTGACTCTTTTCTTCCCATGGTGTCCTCTAAGTTACAGGAGATGGTTCATAGCTGCAGTAAGCATCATTGAAAAACCTGTGATTTTTCTATTATTTATGTATGCATTTTTTAAATAACTGCCCAGAGACACAAGTTTTGGGCAGTATAGAAATATTTTAAATGAATAAATTAAATAAATTAAATAGGAGGTAGAACCGCCCTTGTGACTTCAGAATGCATTTGTTTACCACTTTTGTAGCTGGCCTGTGCTTTACCTGTGGCTTATATCAATATATTTACTTTGACATGTGCGCATGGTTATATTTATCCTCCCAACAGCCCTATGAGGAAGGTTATGCTGAGAGATAAGTGACTGTCCCAGAGTCACCGAGTGAGCTTGATGGGAATTTGAACTTGATTTCCCCAGTCTAGTCCAGCACACTAACCTCTGTACCATTCTGGCCTGGTAATTTTTGAAATTACCAGGCAGACAGAGCTGCGCTGGTGACTTCAGAAAACATTTACTCTCCACAGAAGCAGCATTTTGTAGCTGGTCTCTGCTATACTTGTGGCTTGTACATGTACAGTTCTCTTTCTCTGTGTGTGATTGCTTGTGATTTGATCCTGCTGTGTTAGATACAAATCTACACACTACTGTAACCCTGTTAAGCACTATAAAGCAACTGATGTTTTCCATATTTCTCTCTATCTTTGCTGATGAGCAATTGAGATTTGTGTGCTTGTGTCTGTGTTTGTATTTTTATCCCACTCGTTAGCTACAAATCTGCACTTGACACAAACATCACTTATAGTATGTGGCAGGGGGGTCCTAGGATATTGGGATGGGGATTGTAAGAATCACCATGGCGCTTTCCAGGTTAGCTGCTCAACAGCAGCAAAATGCTTCCGTTCAGGCAAATCACATTCAAAATGTAAACTGCAAAGCATCCAGCAGGGGGAGCAGTCTCGCAAAAACTAACCCGAAGAAACAGCAACTTTTTAATTATTATTATTACTATTATTAATAATTCAATTTCTATACCGCCCTTCCAAAAATGGCTCAGGGCGGTTTACACAGAGAAATAATAAATAAATAAGATGGATCCTTGTCCCCAAAGGGCTCACAATCTATAAGAAACGTAAGATAGACACCAGCAACAGTCACTGGAAGGATGCTGTGCTGGGGGTGGAGAGGGCCAGTTACTCTCCCCCTGCTAAATAAAGAGAATCACCATGGTAAAAGGTGCCTCTTTGCCCAGTGAGCAGGGGATGCCAGATATACGACATCATAGCACTATATCACAGCGATTAAATTCGAAACAAGGCATTGGAAATATGAACGGCACCCTGCTGTCCACGTAGGGATTGCAGTGTCACAACACAGGAAGTTTGGAAGCACACTTCAGATATATGTTGTGACCCTGTTGCAGGATCTAATCTGGAAAGCACCCATGATGTGAATTTCAGTTCCTAGCCAAGAGAGCCAGTTATGTGCTGTGCTAAAAATGGGGAGAAGGGGCCCTTTGCAGAGTTTTCCCTTGTTATCCTGTTCCAATATCCATTCACCACGTAAATATCAAAATTTCCTGTCAGGCAGGAAATTGTGCAAAGTCCAGGGTGGGATATCCTGGAAGATCTGTTCTGCTCAACATGAACAAAATCAATATATGACAAACTGGACAATATGTTTCCAGAGCCCTATTCTGCATAAGTATCCAGGTAGATGTAATGATTTATATGTTGTTCTGCTCCTTTCAGATTAAAAACCTGCAATTTCTCTTAACGTTGCTAGATTCTGGGTAGTTGTCTGAAGAATTTGGAAGAGCTGTGTTGACCAATCAACCTATTAATGTGTCAGTGTGCTAATTCTCTGGTTCTGTCGATAACTTGTTAATAATACCATTGAACAGGTTGCTGATATACTTTTTTTTCTTGGTTTGCTGTCTAGGAGTAGACTCTTTTAAGCTAATGGTTTTACTATTGTTTTATTGTATTCCCATTGTATGTTTATGACTACTTTTGGTCTGGTCGGTGACTATAATGAAATGACTGACTGACTGACTGAATAAACAAGAGTCCGGGCAATTTCAGGCAATTGTCTGTCGTGTTCAGAGCCTCAGGAGGGCCAGAGTTGAAATGGAACCAAAATGTCTCTTTGCATGAGTTAATTACACCTCTCAATTTTCTCTTGCTTTCTGCTGTCAATGCCGTATGGCAGATGTCCTCTGCTCAAAGGCAACTTTGACAGCATGACAGCGGAAGGTGGAATGGAAATGTCTCCAGATCTTGCAGTTCCTCTAGGCCCCTTCTGCTAATTACGCTAGAGAGCGGGAACTGCTGTTATGAAGCCCTCAATGTGCATGATGAGTGGCAGAGGATAAGGAGAGATCTCTGCCCCGAGGCACTTACAATCTAAGTTCTAGCACCAAAGAGGCGACAGAGGAAGAGAGAAGGAGGGGGAAGGGTCAGCATAGGAAGAATATATATTATGTCCATTTGCAGAGACTTGAGTTTATGGGCTGACGTACAGAGCAAGGATGCAGCAAGATAGCTATCTGAGAGAACTTCCCAATTAACGGCACTGGTGCAGTGGCCTTCCCTGCAGATGATCCGGGTTGTGCACCCAGACTGCCCGTGGCTGCCACGGGAAGCACGGAGGTGCAGGAGTTGGGACACATCATCCCAGCCCCCAGAAATCCCACAGTGTACCTCGCGAACTGAAAGCAGCTGGTGCTGACACACGTCAGGTGAACAGGGTTAAGGGAGCACTTGCTTAGCTGAGTTTGCTGCCGAAACGCCATGGTTCTTCCCACAGGAAGCCAAGTCTGGGCTTAGCTGCAGTAGCCTGGTCTTGGCTGCTTGTGGGAACAACCTCTAGGCATTTGCCCATTACAGCAGCAACTGCTGAAATTTCACACAAGTAGGACTCCAGCAAAGGGAGCCAGTATTCCCGTTGCTTTCTCGCTTAATTATTTGCCCTCAGCTTGCATACTGATCCAAAATTCGGGAAGGGACACTGTCAGGAACATAAAGCTGAGAGCGGCTCCAACTTCTCCAAGACGCTGGGGAGGCAGAAGAGAGGCCAAGACCTGCAAGCCACTTGGATCCTCCTCCGTTGCTGACAAAGCCGAGGGCAGGTGCAGCAATGGCACTTCTGTGGCCACTCAGTCGATGAGCTTTGGCCAGCGTCTCCCGAGAGGCAACTCTTGCCTGGCCCGTCTGCCAAAGAAGTGCCACTGCTGTGCCGGCCCTTGGCTTTGTGAGTAGGAGAGGAGCCAAGTGGCTGCTGGCTTCGGTCTCGAACTGTCTCCCATTGTCCCTGACCGCCTCTACGCCTTGGACATGCCGGGTAAGGAGCTCCCTCCTGTGTTCCTTGGAACCTCCCCCTCCCCTTTGTTTGTTTGTTTATATACCACCTGATATATGTATCCCTAGGCAGTGTACATTGTAAGTTTGTTGGGGACCTCCAGTTTGGGAATCCATGCGTTAAGGAGCCCCTTTCCTGCTTCCCAGATGCAATGCTGCAGTGGAGTTCAAGGGGGCACCCCAAATAGCCGCGATTTCAAATTAGTTGCTGACTAGGGCAGGGGTGGGCTGGTATCTCCCATCTTATCTGAAGTAACTCTCCAGGGCGCTTTCCAGACTAGCTGCTCAACAGCAGCAAAATGCCTCCGTTCAGGGAAGTCACATTCAAAGAGCAGGGGAAGCAGTCTCGTGGAAACTAACAACCTGAAAAAACAGCAACTTTCTTATGCCAGATATATGACACCCCAGCTCTCTATCACAGCAATTAGATTCGAGACAAGGCATCAGCAATGTGAACGACACCCTGCTGTCCACGTAGGGACTGCGGTGTCACAACACAGGAAGTGTGGAAGCACACTTCCAAGATACGCTGTGACCCCGTTGAAGGGTCTAATCTGGAAAGCACCCAAAAGTTTGGGTTTGCTTCTCTTTCTCTTCCCATCCCTTCCCTTCCCTTCAATAGTTCATACCTCATTGGCTGGCTGTGTAGAGACATATTCCTTCCTTCCTTCCTTCCGGGTTACCTTTACTTTCTCTCCCTTTAATTTCTTTCTAGTTTCTTCTCCCAAAAGCAGTTTCTCTTACTCCCCTCTTGTCCTGCAACAAACTTTTCCAGGAACTCAGGTGCTTTGCTGTTAAAATCCTGCATTCTGTCAACATGATTGTGAATGTTTATACAAGCTGCCATACTGGCACTGGCTTTGCCTCCCGGAGCTGCCATTTTGTGACACTGCCTCCACAAGCCACTATTTCATGCCCTTCGGCTCCCAAGGCTCAGGGCAGGGGAGGAGCTCCTGGGAGCCTTAAATGTGCCCACTCCAGACCAGGGCACCCCAATGGAATCAGGGGCAACTCTAAACAAGTAGTTTGGAAGAGCAAAGGCTTAGCCTGAAGAGACACAGAGACAGGTGCCTAGAGCGCCTGTCACCTGTGGGAATCCCCCAATGCACCACTCTCAGTGCATTGTGGGATACCCGGAGGCCGGGATGTTATATATGTGCAAAAATATATAACTTGTCCCTACAATCAGGCTCTGTAGCAGAGGACTGGAAAGTAGCCAATGTGACTTCAGTTTCCAAGAAGGGATCCGAGGGGGTATCCGGGAAATTACAGGCCGGTCAGCTTAACTTCGGTGCCGGGTAAATTGATGGAAAGCCTACTTAAGGACAAAATTGTTAAGCATATAGAAGAACAGGCCTTGTTGAAGGAGAACCAGCATGGCTTCTGCAAGGGCAAGTCTTGCCTCACTAACCTTCTGGAGTTCTTCGAGAGTGTCAACAGGCATGTGGATAAAGGTGATCCAGTTGACATAGTATACTTGGACTTCCAAAAAGCTTTTGATAAAGTTCCCCACCAAAGGCTCTTGAGTAAACTTAGCAGTCATGGAATAAGGGGACAGGTTCATGTGCAACTGCTTTAAGATTGTTTTAATGAAAGGAGATATACAAATTTAACAATAAATAAAAATAACAATAAATAAATAAGTGTGTGGATCGCTAACTGGTTGAAGGAAAGGAAACAGATAATAGGAATAAATTGACAGTTTTCACAGTGCAGGTAGGTAGGAAGTGGGGTACCCCAGGGATGAGCATTGGGACCAGTGCTCTTTAACTTGTTCATGAACGATCTAGAAGTTGCGGGGAGCAGTAAAGTGGCCAGATTTGCAGATGATATTGCAGATGATATCTTTCAGGTAGTGAAATCCACAATGGATTATGAGGAACTCCAAAAAGATCTCTCCAGACTGGGCGACAAAATGGCAAATGCGGTTCAATGTAAGCAAGTGTAAAGTGATGCACATTGGGACAAAAAACACCACATATATCTGAGCTGTTGGTGATGGGATCTGAGCTGTTGGTGACTGCCCAGGAGAGAGATCTTGGGATTGTGGGGGACAGCTCATTAAAAGTGTTGTCTCAGTGCGCGGCAGCTGTAGGATCATTAGGAGGGGGATTGAAAATAAAACTGCTAATATTATAATGTCCTTATACAAATGTATGGTGCGGCCACATCTGGAGTACTGCATACGATTCTGGTCATCACATCTTAAAAAGGATATTGTAGAATTGGAAAAGGTGCAGAAGAGGGCAACCAAAATGAGCAGGGGCCTGGAGCACCTTCCTTATGGGGCTAGGCTACAGCATCTGGGGCTCTTTACTTTGGAAAAGAGGTGACTAAGGGGAGACATGGTCGAAGTATATAAAATTATGCATGGAATAGAGAGGGTAGACAGAGAGAAATTTTTCTCCGTCTCTCACAACACTAGAACCAGGGGTCACCCTATGAAACTGAAGTTTGGGGAATTTCGGACCGACAAGCAGAAGTACTTTTTCACACAGCACATAATTAATCTATGGAATTCTCTGCCATGGGATGTGGTGATGGCCACCATCTTGGATGGCTTTAAAAGGGGCTTAGACAGATTCATGGTGGACACATCTATCAATGGCTACCAGTCTGGTGGCTGTGGGCTACCTCCAGCCTCAGAGGCATGATGCCTTTCAATACCAGTTGCAGGGGAGCAACAGCAGGAGAGAGGGCCTGCCCTCAACTCCTGCCTGTAGGCTTCCAGCGGCATCTGGTGGGCCACTGTGTGAAACAGGATCCTGGACTAGATGGGTTGATCCAGCAGGGCTGTTCTTATGTTACCTTTACAGGACTGTAATATACTAGGACAGTAGGGTCTGACACTTTGCTGAAAAGTTGCAGTCTGGTAGAAAGGGGAGTGGGAAATTGTGTGTGTGTGTGTGTGTGTGGTGGGGTGCTACTCCTTGGAGTCATCTCTTGATGGAATCTTGCCTACAGGTGTTGGATTGAGCTGCTGGTTTTGGTTGGCTTGGAAATCAATGCACACCTCAGATCAGCAGCTGTTACCTCTTGTTTGACAGCAAGCTTACGCAGCAGGGGAGGGAAGCCGGTTTAATGCCTGCCTTTTTGTCCGATGTGTCTGCAGGCAGGGAGAAGAGAAAGAGAGATCATTATGGAAATCACCCAGGCTATCAGATGGAACAGCCAAATATATCCACAGCTCTTTATCTCTTTTGCTATCTCTCTAAATGACTCAGGGTCTTAGAAGACTAATTCCTCTGCGCATCAACCCTCTATGTCCTGGCCATGCTTTTTAAAAACCTGTAAGAGGATTTGATTGGGATTAAATAATGGGAGTTATTGTCAATGAAGAGGGTGTTCATTAGTGGCTGGCGGGACTATTCAGAGAGGCTTAGCTGACTGTCTTCTCGGGGAATCCATGAAAAAGAGAGAAATTGCAGAGAGGAGCTGTCTGCGGCTTCCTATTCATCAAGAGCTCACAAGTTGCATGTTCTATCTAGCTAGGGTTGCCACCTTTAAAAAACAAAAACAAAAAGCATGCAGGCCCTGCTCCTGTGCCTTTATGGACCGCTTGGCATGCCAAAATGGAGCCGTTTCTCCCACAACTGGCCTCCATGCCAGAAAAAGCTTCGTCTGTTAACTCCTTGCACCTGCCATTCAAGGCACAAGAGCAGACCAGTGAAAAAGGTGTTGACCCACCCGAGAACCTGTTTACATGTTCCTTTGTCTCTGAGGTTTACCAGGACAACCTTGAAGAGACTGAGGTTGCAGGCTGGAGGGCATTGGGGCAGGGGAGAACCCAGTCACCATCTTTCCTGCCTTGCTTCCCTCCATGCCTGCTAGCACAGAGGAAACCAGAAGGTGGGGGCAGATAAGGAGGGGCAAAGCAAAAGGCAGAATTTATTTTTTTTTTAAGGGGAGAAGGAGAGAAGGCAGAAAGCAGAACAGCCAGGGCAAAAAGGAGGGGGAAAGGCAAAAAACAGAAAGGTAAGTAAGTAAAGTGTGCTGCCAAGTCGATTTCGACTCCTGGCGCTCACAGAGCCCTGTGGTTGTCTTTGGTAGAATACAGGAAGGGTTGGCCATTGCCTCCTCCTGCACAGTGTGAGATGATGCCTTTCAGCATCTTTCCTGTATTGCTGCTGCCTGATACTGGTGTTTTCCATAGTCTGGGAAACATACCAGGGGGAATCGAACTGGCACCTCCTCCAAAAAAGAAAGAAAACCCCTCTGTTGGAAATCGAGGGGCGCTTAGAGGGTCTTCAGTCACCCCCCCCCAAAAAAGAATGCCACGCAGGCCCCCCCAGCCACGCACGCCACCACCACCACCGTTCCTTCACTGGCCTGCAGCTCCGCTCTGCATCCAGACCAGCGTCCCTGTGGCTGTGGAGGTCTTGGGTGCCCTTCCCCCCCCGCCTGCGTCGCCCCCATTCTTCGAGGATGTGGGGGCCCAAGTTGTCGGCTTGATGTGCAAAGCCGAGCACAAGGAGGACAGCGAGGCTCCGGCTCGTCCAGTACTTAGGTCAAGGAGTGAATGCCCCCAGATACCGGCGGCAGCTGGACCTCGGGAAAAGAGATTGGTGCTCGTCTGAACACAAGGCGGCGTCCATGTTCAGCCAGAGGCTTAAAGCCTCTGTGCTTCCTTAGCACAGAGGCCTGGAAGCAGCCTGGTAGAGCTATCTGGAGCGTCAGAAAGCTCCAGACAGAAAGCGATCTCTCTATTGACAAAGGATGCTCATTTGCTCTCAAGGACGCCTGGTTAGCTCCACAGCACCACTGCCGGCTTCCCCTCCTGGAGAGAGTAGCAGCCGCCGTCCCTCCAGTGGGGCTTTCTCTCCAGGAATAGGTCCCCAGCCTTTCAAAGATGGAGATGCAGGGAAGAAGCGATGCAGGCGAAGATCACAGAGCTGATGAAATGGCAGCAACATCAGCACCAAACAGTCTGACTCATCATTGGCATCAGCAGCGGCCGTAATGGCCAGAAGAGAGGTGCAGTCGCCCGCTGGCTTTGCTGCTACTGCCTTGCTTGGGAAAGAAGCTGCCTCCGGAAACCAAAACAAAAGCTCTCCACAATAGAAGGGGTGTGTGTGCTTCCAATGGCAAAGGCCGTTCTGGGTGTGCATTGGTGTGTATATGGTAAGCGTGGAAGTTGTGTTTTGAACGCCACTGTAGATGACAATCTGCCACTCCTCCTCTGGTTCATGACTGTGCATGCACATGAACAGGGCCCTCAATTATTCAGGGGAGAAATTAGGTTGGCGGGAAGGGAGGGTTCATTCAACTTTGCTACTGGCTAATGAGGAGGCTGCAGCTCGAATTTGGGTGGGATTCTGCTGGGGTGGGGAACTGGGGCACTCTCTCTCGCTCTGATACTGATGGCCTTGGGCCTATGGGGCAGGGGCAGCTCTGATCTAGGGGAGGGATATTGGAGGGGGGGCTGAGGAACTCTCTCTCTAGCGCCCTCTCCAGCGAGACAAAAGGCTGAGAGCAGCATCACAGAAGAAGCAACAAGGATGTCCATCGAGCACCATCACTGGCCAGATCTGGCACAAACACTCCAAGGGAGACGAGAAGAAAAGAGGAACTCAGAAACGACTGGATGGTAACACAAGTGGCAACTTTATTAATATACTTAATTAGGTTACAAGTCGTCACATAACTTCCTAACTAAAGGAAACAAAACAGGACAGAATGGAGTAGGCAAAAAAACTTTCCATCTCGGCCAATCTGTTGGAAAGCCAAAAATTCCTACTCGGCCCCCAACAGGACGACCAGCAAAGCCCATTCTGCCCCTGGGAGGGAGGGAGGGAAGGAAGCCCAGGGTCACACGGAACAAGGGAATGGCAGGGCAAACAAAATTGGGGGGAGTCCCAGCCAGCCCCCCACCCCACCCCGCTCCTTGCAGGCACGTTCACTTGGTCTCCTCTTCTGGGGCGGATCGACTCCTCCAGCCGCCCAGCAGCAGCACAAGCCTGCAAGAAGCACAAAGCAGCGTCAGTGGGGTTGCCCTGCTCCTCCTCCCTTTCCACTCCGGCAGCCCAGCAAGTGGGGATTGGGCAGGGGGGTGGGGGTTGATGGGGTGGACAAGCTGCACCGGTTTGGGGAGGAAGGAGGAGGGAGCGGAGGGGGGAGTGAGGCGTGGCTGCGGGAGTGGAGGGGGGGAGGAGCACACCCTCGGCAGGGGAGGGGGCAGATGCCTGGACGGTGCTTCCCCTGCCAGGGGAAGCCAGGCCGCTGGGGAAGGGGAGAAAGGCGGAAGGAGGAGGGGGCGCTCCCCGGCCAGCTGGTGGGAATGGAGGGAGGCGGTGACCTTGCCCTCCTGCTGGGGCCACACAGCCTCCCCGGACCCAAGGGAAGCCCAAGAATGGTTCCAAAGGGCCACTTGGGGGCAGGGTGGTCCTGTAGCCTCCTCCCACAGCCTGCCAGCAGAGGCAAGGGGAGGGGCTTCCGCACCCCAGAGGAGGGGTTTCCTTGGGCCAGGGGAGTGGAGCCTGCTTCCCCCTCACTCCTCAGACAGAACTGCACTTCCCTGCTGGATGTCTTCTTGTGGACAGATCTTGTGTCCACGGGGTTGGAGGAGGTCTTCTGGGTGGTCCGGATCCACTGTGCTTCATGGTGTTTCCATTCAGCTGCTGATCTTCAAGGGGAGAGCACGGGGCTGTTGTTCCTGGAAAGAGAGAAGGACATTGGTTCAGAGATTGGGGGTCTTCTCACACTCTCCCCCATGACACCACCAAGCACCAGGGACCCCTGGCAGAATATCCGTGTCCTCATTTACCAGAGGGAGGAGAGAGATTTCCTCTTTCCCTTGGGCTACTTGTACAACTGGCCACAAGGTCCGAAGATGGCATTCCAACACGAGGGAGGGTTGCCCAGATTCCTGCCCGCCCTTCCTGCAGCCCCAGCCTCCTCCCTAACCATCGGGGCCCCTTCAAGTGAAGCCCTGCCTAGATCTACTCACCAGTCGGTCAGGTGGAGAGATCACCGTACTCTGGCGGGTGTCTCTTCTTCTTACAGCCCGCCCACAAGCGCCGAACGGCAGCCCGCAGCCCGTGCCGGGAGTGGAGGGAAAAGGCCTTCTTCACGATCTTCTCCGTCTTGCAGGCAACTCTCCCGACCTCGGGGTCATGGTCGCCAAGCAAGCTCTCCAGCGCTGGAAGGATGAAGGAGAAACTTCAGAAATGGCATGAAGAGATCACCCCACCCTTCGCCAAGCCCCACCATTTCCACACCAAGAGGGAGCAAGTCCTGACTCTTTCTCCCCTGCACTCTGGGAAACCCTACTGCTGAGCATCCCTGAGGATGCAACCGGGACCTTCCATTTGAGGGGACAGGTGGCCCATTCCAGCTCTGTGGTCCCTAAACCTAGGCCTCTCCCCTCACAGAAACTGCCCCTTCCCACCCAGAAACCCGCACTTACCAGCATGGAAGGTCTCTATGTTCCCTTCAGTGAGTATGCTGCCCTTTTTGTGGACCAGGTGACCTAAAAACAAGGGTGGAAGGAAATGGAACTACAGTTCAGGACTCTGCGCATGGACAGCTCACTTCCAACCATTCAGGAGAGGAAGTCCTCCCCTCTCTGATCCTTCTGGGACTGACAGATTGAGCCATTCCTCCAGGGACTCTTATGTCACCTTGGGAGGAAATTAAGTCAAGACTCCTAGCTAACGCTCACTGGGCCAGTCCTCCTGGGGAGGGAACAGCTCCTGCCCCTCCACACCCTTCTGGCAGTGCCCTCAAAGAGAGTGAACCTTTGCCTACCAAGACGACCCATTAAGGGAGACCCAGAAGTCTTGTTTCGCTTACCGATCAGCAGGGCAGCCGTTCTCCTCACTGAAGGCTGCTCGCTGCGGAAGAAGCCCAGGATATTGGTGGCCTCCATCTCCACAGCATCCTCTGTGCCGAGCTGCCGAATCTGGGTTCAAGAGCAAAGACAAATCCCGAGTGAGCAAAGCATCGCCCAAAGGTCCTTGAGCCATTTGAGCCGAGGGACGGACAGGAAGGGGCTGCCCTTACCAGACGCTTGGCGATCTTGTGGAGCAGCTCCTGCAGGCTGTAAGAGTCCCGCGCCAGCAGCCTGCCCTCCAGGTGCCATAGGAGGGCTTCCGCCAGGAGGCTCAGATTGTCCTTCGCAGCCTGCCAAAAGAAAGACCGGAATGGGAGTAAAAAAGCCTCCCAAGGGATTCCAAGAAACCTCTTACGGGGCTTCAAGGAGTAGGGGAGATTTTGGACTTTGGTGGCCTCTAGTTGGCTGAAGCACAGCCGAAGGCAGCCAGGTTCAAGAGGGGAAGCTTTCCCCCATCCCAGGAAAGAAGGGCCCTGGATGAACTCTTGGAAGAGAAAGTGGAAGGGGGTGGGGAGGTCCATTCCCTGAAAGGTTTCAGAGAGGCCTGGATGGGCCAAGCCACAGCGGGACAGCTCGCTGATTCACCACCCCGTGAGGCTAACCCTGGGGCCTGCGACTGGGCGGCTGGACTTGGGGAAGCCTAAACACCTTCGTAGGGGTGGCAGGAAGAAGTGGGCTCTCACCTGTGCTACCTCCAGGTCCTCATCCTCCACATGCATCAGCACCGCGATGAGGGTCGTGATGTTTTCTTCTGTACCCTCATGATGGTGGTGGCGGTGCTGCAGGAGATCCAGATGGGTCCTCATGGCTGCCCTTCGGATCTTAGCCTCCTCCTACAAAGAAGAACAGGGGTCGTTATTAGGGAGGAATTCCTCACCTCCATCACCATGAAGAAGAGCTTGCATGGGTCTCAAGGGGGTGTCCGGTTTCCCTTCTCCAACCCAGTCGGAACCTGCAGGTTGGCCGGCCCTCATAGAGCCGGGGCGGAGGGCTGGCGTGCAAGTACTCACGTGGTGGAAGAGAGGGCGGCACAGGGCAGCCAAGACAGCATTCACCGTGGCCTGATGTTCCGATGGACAGTGCCTCAGCCGCTCCATGAAGGCCAGGACCCCCAAAGTGGCTTCCAGACTGGAGGTCCTGAGCCCTCCCAGGATCCCGGCACTAAAATCCTGGGGTTTCTTTGCCTAGGGTGAAAAAAGGTGGATCCTCGGAGTCCTTTCAAACACATGCTAGTCCACCCCCTGCTAAACAGACCACAGGCCTCTCGGGGGGCTGATGCCGTTTGGCCTCCATCCACTGCCTTGGGGAGGAGATCACTCAAGCCATCCCAGAGGCACAAAGAGGGGGGAGAAGGCGGCATTGGAGCACGTTGGGAATCAGGGCTCCCACTGAGAGATCCATTTCTGTGCCTTCCCTTAAGGATTTCTCCTTCATCCTGTGGCAAGGGTTCCACAGGCTAAACCCACCCAACTGGAGAAATCTCCCCATCACACCTGGGGATGCCTAGGAGCACCAGCCTCAGGCAGGGCTCCCCAAAGAGAGGAGTTTCCATGCCCAGAAATGCTCCCGGGGTCGTGGGTCTGGGTCACTCACTGCCTTCAGCTTTCCATAAATTTGGAGAAGTCCCCTTTCGCTCAGGTAGCGGATGTTCTGGCTGGGGTGGACTAGCCACGCTACCAGGAGTGTCCAGGTCTTCTCCAAGGCGGCGAAGTCTTTGTCTTTCAGGAGCAGCTAAAAGAGGGAAAGGAGGAAAACATCCATCAGCCCCTGGGGCCAGACCCTCCTCTCAGGGAAGCCCACCCTGAGGAACACGCTGCTCACCTCCACAAAGAAGGCCACCTCTGCGGGGGAATGCTGTTCTGGATCTTTGTCCAGGCTGAAGACGGAAGCCAGGTATGCCTTCAGCCTGGCCACTGTGGAGGATGGTGTCTGTAGGAGAGCCCTGCAACACACCAAAGGACCCTGCTGAGTCCTGGGCGGAAGGCCCGGAAAGAGCAGACCTGACCCAAACTACAACAGCCCCCAGGCCTCCTGAGGAATCTCCTATTCACTCCTACTTACCTCACCAAGAGGGCCACACCCTGGAGGCAGCTCTGCGGAGAGCACAGGGATTCCCAGCAGGTCTTCTCTGGGGTCACCTGTGCCACCCTCTCCAGCAGGGTCCGGACAATCTGCGCGGTCTCCCTGCAGAGAAGAGAAGGTTGCTGTCACCAAAGTGTGTGTCTCCTTGCAGGGTGGTGTAGTGTCAAGGGTGGAGGGACTGTGTTGTAACATGGGAGGGAGACCACGGGGTGAAGTGAGTTTCCCCACAGCTGTTTTTTTAACACCGCAGACGCATTTTAAGGCTCTCTGCAGAGTCAAGACGGCTGCAAATTCTGGGGTCTCCTCTGTGTAGCTGAGGGAGGGGACCGCCATGCCAGAGTCACCCCAACAGGCCAGAAATGCTCCTCACCCATCAGAGTGGGACATGGGAGAAATGACCCTAGCCTGTCCTCCCAGAGTGCTGCAAGGAGGACTTGCTGGCCCCACTTTCCCCACCGCCATAACTTACTCAGGAGGCAGGTCTTGGCTGTCTCGGTTCCCGACTTCCTTGGTGGTGTTCTGCAGGCCGGTGAGGATCTTATTGACCAGGCCTACCAGGAGTTCGGGGAACCTCTCCTCCACCTCGCTGGCATACTCCACGCTCCGGATGACGTCCCCGATCTTCTTTGTTGCTCTCCCCTGAGGAGAAGAGGAGAGTCAGGCCTCAGCACACAGTCCGAGGGACAGTTATGGGTCAGGAGAATACCCAGGGCCAGGCCAATGACATGGGTGTCTACACCTACATCTGGGTCTGGAGGAAGCTGGCTCTGGCTTAGGGTGCATGAGGTCAACTGCAAGGGAAAGACATCCACGAGGGGAAAGGGCAAGTCCCCACCTCCCGTGTGAACAGTGACTGCCATCCAAGCCGCCATCCTGTGTAGTGCAGGAAAGGAGGGGCAGAGAGGTGGAGGGAATTCACCCTTGGTTTGTGCCCCTTACCTCTTCCAGATGCACTGAGGAGAACCAATCTGGGGCCAGCTGTCCTCTTCCTGCTTCCTCACCGTCGATGTTCCTGAGAGAGGAGAGGAGAACGAAAAGCTGCTCAAAGAACTTTCCTGTTGGAGATGGCAGCCAGCTGAAGAAGAACACAGGCACCCAAAGAGATGCTAAGCAAGGATCTCGCCTCCCGTGGGAGGTGGCTGGCAGGGGAACTTCATCAGGCCAGAGATCTCCCAAGTCCAGCCTTTCGTGCCCCACTGAGAAGCCCTGGGAAGTGTTCAAAGGGGGCATCGAGACAGGAACCCTCCCCTGCTCCTTCTCCCCAACACCTGCTCATGCCAACAGCATGGGGGTCTCGGAGCTCCCTCTGCTAATAGCCAGCAATAGACTTGCTGGTGTCTGTCTTGCACCTGCTGCCAATCGGCTTCCTTGGGTGATCTCCCCCTCCAGAGTCCTCAGGGAGCAAGCAGGAGGAAACATCCCTCTATGGGGCTCAGACATGGGGGAGCTGCCCCTGTCCCCTGCAGCCTTCTGCTGGCTACGCTAAAAGCCCCCCAGCTCCCTACTGGCTCCTCAGCTGAGAGGAGGGTACCTACCTGGCCGAACTGGGGGTCGGTGGAGAGTCCCACACCTCGTCCTCGATGCTGCTGATCTCATGCATCGTGTCGTCCTCGTCCGTAGAGGAGCACTGGGGAGGAGAGAGAAGAGAAACGGGAGCGTTCCAGGGCTTGCGTTGACCGTGCGAGGCTTCTGAGAGGAACCAAGCTCAAGGGACAGTTGGGAAGACATCCTGCTCTAAAATAAGACCTGCCTCTTGGTAGAAAAGGCATTTGGCATCTCTGCCCAGAAGAGCCTTTCACCACATTTTCGCCCCCTTTCCAATGCCTCAACTGCATTTCCTCCCATCCCACCAATCACAATTTTTCCCATACTGCGGCATCTAGAACTAGAACCATTCCACGTTCTCTCTCCTGCTGGGGAACAGGAGACACACACACAGACAAGCTAGAGCCCGTCCACATGAAAAAATGGATGATCATTTCTGACCTCTGCGGAGGACGAGTCCTCCACCGTGTAGGTGTTCATCATCATCTTCTTGATGAGCCACTTCTTTGGCTTCAGGACTCTGAGAGGAGAAAGGAGAGACATGGCATTAGAACATCAATGCATGCCAGGAGCCCTGTGGATCAAGTGAAAGACCCGTGTAGCCCAGCACCCAACAGTGGACAGCCAGATGCCTATTTAGTTGGTTGTGAACCACTTGAGACCTGGTTACATGTGGCATTAAAGTGTGTTTGTTCAGAGAGAGAGAGAGAGAGAAATCTGGAGAGTCGGAGGTTCCTTGGCAGTCTTCAACTGGCTTCTCCTCCATGAACATGTCTAATCAACCAAGGCTCCCAGGGAAGGTGATCCACCTCTATGATCCCTGGAGCGGCCCTTCAGCTGAGAAAGGTACCTGGGGGAACTGGTGTCACAGTCCCCTTCCGACCCCTCGTCCTCCACGCTGGCATGTGGAGTCTCGGCCCCCGGGAAGGAAGAACTCTGTGAAGGAGAGAAGGGGGAGAAATGGTTGCTCTGGCCCTCGTGTTGAGCTTCCCAGGCTTCAGCAGGGAAAAGGCCAGGCTGATACCATCCAGTGGGCATCACCGGGTGAGCTGAATGCAGGAAGTGGGCCAGAAATGGACATTTTATGTCCCTGAAGAGCTACAGGGGAGGCCGATTCTGCACCACAGCATGACCATATCAGAGGTTTAAGCAAACTATTGTCAGAAGATGGCCACCCACCCTGCAGCTTCTCAGACTAGAGCCATTCCACATTCTCTCTACTCCTGGGCAACACAGGGGACCCACATGCCCACCCACTGTCTTTCCAAGGGAGGGACTAGATGTTCCTTCCTGACCTCTCCAAGGGATGGCTCTTGGTCAGCAGCAGTGTTGTGCAGCCTCCTCTGAACGGTGCTTGGCCTCTGGACGCTAAGAAAAGAAAGAAAGAAGACATGTGAGATCAGAATGAGCTCTGCTTGATGAGAAGAATGAGACATGCAGCCCAGCACCCTGTTTCCAGGAGTGGACAGCCAGATGCCTGCAGGAAGCCCATAGGCTCAGAGCTTCTGCTTCTTGCTAAACTAGCCACCTCCCCTGGCCCCAGAATGAGCTCTTAAGGAAAGTCTTCTGCATCCATGAGCTCTGGATCTGCCCCTCTAGCTGAGAAAAGAGTACCTCGGGGAACTGATGAAACTCTCCACGTCCAGTTCCTGATCCCTTGTGTTGACCTCTGGGATCTCGGCCTCTTGGATGTCGGCACCCTGCAAATGAGAGAAAAAGGAGAGCAATGCGTGAAATTGTGCTCATTCTGATCTTCCTAGGGCCGTGGGTTTTAGGTTTTCTCCCTCCATTTTCTTTGAATTCATGCTTATTTCTTTAGATTATTTAGATTTTTTGATTTAAAAATCTTATTAAAAAAGAAACAATGTGCTCTAACATTAACTGTTATTGGGAGTGCCAGGGCACAGCCACCACATGCTTGTGGCCATTTTGTTTCATGGTATGCCCAACAATGAACCTCCACTGTGATTTGAGTTTTGTTGTGGTCAACAAAATGGCCACCACCCTTCAAAATGGCCACCACCCTTCAAAATGGACATCGGAATCAGTTGGCTGCACTCTGGAGCTCTGGTCCAAAGACAGCATGTCAGGTAGGTCTCTGAGATCTCTTTCTTTATCCAAAGAAAAGCAGTCATTAACAGAAACATCAATGCATGGGAGCTCTAGAATTGAATGCTAATAAAGTGACAGGAATCATGTCCTTACCTCACAAGACAATTCAGTGGCAATGGTCTGCAGGAACCACCCATCATCTTCAACCGTGAAGACACTGCAGGAAGAAATACAATGGCATGAGTACCTCGGAAGAGCCTTGCTGGATCAGACCAAAGATGCATCTAGCCCAGCACTCTGCTTCCAATAGGGGACTGCCGGATGCCTCCAGGAGGCTGTCTCCTGTGACCTTAAATCTAGTGGATATCACCACCACATCTCGTAGGACTGAATTCTTCTACAAAATGTATGAAGATGTCATTTTTGTCTGCCCTGCACCTCTTGCCAGTCTGCCGCACTGGATCCATCCCAGATCCAGGCTGGCAGGGGGACAGAAAACCTTCCCTACACAACATTTCAAGAAGAAACTCTACCTCCTCCGGGAACTGGTGGCAACTCCTTCATCCAGGATCTCGTTCCCAGTGTTGACATGCTGGATCCTGGAGCCGTCTGAGAATGACTTCTGTGAAGGAGAGAGGAGAGAGGAATGGGTGCTCTGGCGCTCACTTGATCTTTCCAGGGGGTCTGGGGGCCAAACTTCACACCTCCTTCAAAGGGTCCGTAACAGATGCGCTTAAAGCAGGAAGTGGCTCCTTTGCACCTCAAAACAGTGCTGGGGAGAAGGATTTGGAAAAGGAGCGTGGCCACTTCAGAGGCAAATAACCCTGGGCAGCCATGTTCAGGACCCCTCCCCCCTTCATACCATGCTCCCCCACAGAATTGGGCCCCTGCAGTTGCATTCCTGTTCTCATGTTGTTTTTCTTGATGATGCATCTAAGCTACTATTTAGAGTCTTGCAAATATATATATAAATTTAGAATGGATTTTTTTTTTAAAAATTATCTTTATTTTTTCTTTTCATTCAGCTGATTTTTCATTTATATATATATATATATATATATATAGATAGATAGAGAGAGAGAGAGAGAGAGAGAGAGAGAGAGAGAGAGAGTTTATTTTAGTCTATTTTTGCTCCTTTTGGTTTTGGTTTCTCTTTCCCCACAACAAAAAGAGTGCATCCTTCCTGAAGTGAAGAGAGATCTACCGGCCTCGAGTGGGACCCCAGGTTCACCACAAGAAGCCATTCCTAAAACCAATGTCAGCGAATGGGCCCCCCAGACTGAACACACTTTCATGGCCATTTATTTCATGGGTGCCATTGTGTCAGAGCGAATGGAAACAAATATGAATGGTATCCGTTTCCATCCGTTTAAAAAATAAATGCATGTGATTCTCAAAATGTAACTGGGCTCAGGGAGGAACCAAACCCAAAAATCTACTGAACTCCAGAGATCAGCCTCCCCCACCTCTCATTCCTGGGGAGTTGGGTGAGATCATAGGTATTAGACCATTTGGAGTCACAGGGTCCCGAATGAGAGTCAGGCCTCTTGCTGTATGGGACACTGTGGTTTCACATCCAGGGGTGGTGCTTTTAAATCAGAGAAGCTTAGCTAAGTTCGTCTCTTTGCTGGGAAGAGCTACTGGCCACCTGATGCAGCCTCTTGTTTTGAGGGCCCTTCTGATGCTCAACTACATGCTAAGCGAAGCCAGAAAGGGGGCCATGTGGAGCCGAGAAGTGGCAGAGGGGAAGGAGTGCCCAATCTGCCCCAAGGAAGACTTTCCCACTCTAGTTCCCCTCCAGACTGCTCCCTTCCTGGACGTGTTCTGTGCTTGGTAGTCCAGAACAAAAGAGAAGTCTGGAACCCTGGAGGGAGAAAGCGATTTGGGGCAGGAAAGCGGAATGAAGAAGTGAGGGGTGGAAGACAGGTAGACACACCCCTCTTCGCTCTCAGCACTTCCCATCCCCAAAGTTCCCATGCTGCTTCCTCCATAGGGCGGGTCTCCCACCTTTGCATGAGTCACTTGTAGTCGAGCCCAGATTTTCACTCATCCCACCCACCCAATTCACTGCTACCACCACTGCAAATATAGATGCAGATGGCTTTTCCAGACCAGTTCTCAAAGCATCCCTTCAACCTGCTAAGACTGGATCTCTACCACACGCCCTCTATTCTAGCTCAAAATGGGGCCTCTCCCACCCCCTCCAAGCCCTGCCATGTACAGACTGGGTTTCCATCCATTACCAGTGACCATTTGCTGGTTTCGGCCACGGAGCGCTCTTCATTAGTCTCCTGTGGCTGGAAGTCACTGAGAGGAGAAACAAGACAAAAGACACAAGTCAGTGAGTGTGTCGAAGGAACCCCGAGTACCCAGTTTCCAAGAGTGGACAGCCGGATGCCTCATGGCAGGGCGTGAGGGCAAGGACCCCCCACCCCCACCCCCAGGACCAGAAGGGACATTTCCGTCTCACTAGCAGGAAGTCTGGGGTGGCCAGAGGGTGGGGCTCAGCATTCCCTCTAAGAGAGCATTCCATGTTGACTGCATCTCCCAGAATCACCAGCATAGGCGGAACTGGGGGGGCAGGCAGGGCAGGTGCCCTGGGCGCCACTGAGGTGGGGGCGTCACGCCAGTCCCTGCCACCCCCACCCCATTGCCCACCTGCCCAGCCCCGGGGGGGGGGGCCCTCAGCCACTTGCCTCCAGCTCGGGCCTAGGATGGGAGCAGCCTGCAAACTGCAGAGCTCTCCTTCTCTCCCTGGCGCCTCTCAGCTGATCGGCGGGTGGGCAGTGGGGCTTCCAGAGAGGCCTCCTCCGAGTAGGCCTCCCTGAAGCCTGGACTGGAGTAGGCCCCAGCAAGCCCGGAAGGAGGAGGCTGGCAGAGCTCCCTGCAGCAGAGCAGAGCATCCGGCACAGCCCTTGCGAGGTAGGCTGTGAATTCCTTTTTGTGGTGGTTACCCCCCTCTATAGGGATCTGCTTGCCATGGGGCTTTGATATGGGGGGTGGGGCGAGACTGAGGAGTCTCTGAGTATTTAGTTTAAAACAGACCGAAAAATGTGCTGGCTTTAAAAACAAAAACTATCTAAAAAGGCCTATAAGTGGCTTGTTTCATGTCAGAAAATTACAAAAACTTCTGGAACAAATATTTATTCATTCATTCTTTCTTTCTTTCATTCATTCATAAATGCACTTATGTTCAAGTTGTTTTGCAACCCAGAAGGTCTGAGTGAGAACTGTGAAGCATGTCTTGTGCTTTTATTTTATTTTATTTTTCTCGTGTGTGAACTGCTCTCCAATAACTTGCAGGGACTTCAGGGTCAATCTGGCCAACATGTGAATGCAGCACCTCCATTCCAGAGGAGGAGATGTGTGTTAAAGGGCTTTAAAAGCCTCCTGTGGATGGAAAACCTCCTGGAATCAAACTTGACTGAATTTGTTCAGAATTCTCAGAAAACAAACATAGGCTCACCCTGCATCGTTAATCTGCAGCGAGGGGGCCATTTTAATAATTAGCGTTGCTAGTGTGTTCTAGGCATTAAAAGTAGCACAAATATATAGTACTCAATGTCTATCACTATATACTGTGAAGTGTGCATGTGAAATGTATTGCCAGGCAGCATACTTATTTTGAAATACCAGACTTAAATCCTTGGGGGCCTGGGGTGTGTGGAGGCCCTGGACTTTGAGGGTCTGGGGGCCCATTTTAAAATCTCATCTTGGCCCATTCCAACCTTGCTCTGCCCCTGGCGGTCACGACACATGGGTTTCTGCACAACACCTGCACAGAAGAAACTCCCATGTAGAAAATGTGTCTCTTGTAAATTGACCCTGAATTTCCGATCCATGACTGGGATATTTGAGAGTTAGAGTCAATAATAAAAGAGCAGCACACTGCTTGTGACAGGAAGGGGCAAATTACAATGATTTCTTAGTCTGGCAGGGGCTGGTTTTGGCCCTGGCAGAACTTGGCTGTCTGCTCCTGTTGCAAATGCCTCTGTCTAGGGTGGCAAACTCATGTATCCTCCTCCCTCTTGGTGTCAAAGTACGCACTGGTGTGGTGGATGCACATATACCCCATCATGAGCCAACAGTCATCATAAGACAAAGGCTGGCAGGAATCATTCGCTGGTTTATAGACACCCCACCACCACCACCACCACCACCACTACCACCACCTTCTTCCCCTATTTTGCTTGTGGCTATTTGGGCAGGTGATCCTCGAGTCTAGGACAAAGTCATGTTTTTTAAAAAAGAATGAGATGAGACAGAGAAAATGACACTTGGGATCCTCGCATAACTCCTGACTGTTGTTCTAAGTCTTTTACAGAGATGGCTCATGTTTTCAGGTTCTGATCAACAACCATGTCTAGATGGTACAGTGTCCTTTTAACAAGGATTTCCAGATATTGTTGACTACAAGCCCCATCATTCCTGTTTGGACAGGGGCGCAGTTTCAGTGCTTGCCCTAGGCGCTATTTTCCCTCGTTATGCCTCTGATCACCAGCTGGGGATTATGGGATTGGTAGCCAACAACATCTGGGGTTCCCTGTTAGAGGAAACACTGGTGGGGCTTCCTAGCTATGACTGGTAGGACTTGGGAAGTGCAGCTTCTCCCACCCCGGGAGCCCTCTGCTGAGACAAGCAGCACCTGCCCAAGTCCCCTCTTCTCCCCTGGCTGGGCTGTAGCTTGGGGTGGGGGTGGGGGGGTCCTGAAGCTCAGAATCTCCATTAGGAAAAATATCTCAGCTCCCTGGTTGGGGCTTGGAGAGTGGCTACCGGTCAGAGTAGACCACCATGAACCGAGTAGAGCAATGGTCTGACTCAGCACCACCTGTTCCAAGGGGCTGCCACGACCCCCTCCTCTGCCCCCCAGAGGGGTTTCCACTGCTCCCCATCCCAACTGCTCCCTTTCCCCTGCAACCGCTCAAGGAGGCACCAGGGCATCCGGCCCTGAAGGAGCAGCCAGCCACACCCTGGCTCCAGCCTCCTGCTCTGGGTGGCTGCAGGGCTCACCTGGAATCCAGGGGCTGAGAAATGCTGGGCCACGCACACCAGCCCATGGAGCCTCTCAGCCCCCCAGTCCTCAGAGAGCAGACTAGGGGACCGATCCCCCCACCCGACCCATCCTCCTTTGAAACCCTAGAAGAGAGCTCAGTGTGCATGAGAACCCTCCCTGGCCTCCTGTGCCTGAACCCCTGGAGCCTCCCCCAAAGCCCAGCTAGCTCAGACTGATGGGCTTTGGAGATCCCTTTGCCTGCCCTTGCTGCCTTTCCTTTCTGTCTGGTGCTTCTTGTGAACAGGGACCTCTTTTGGGGGGGCAGCTTATGAAACCCTGGCAGGGGCCATGCTTCTTGAAAGGGTCCCAAGTGGTCTTCAAATCCAAGGTGCCATAAATCAAGACTGGGCCCGGATAACCCAGGAGGAGCAGGAGGACGTACCTGAGAGGAGCCACAGGAGTAGCCCCACCAAGGCTGCCCACGCCGCGGAGTAAGGGGCATCCTTCTCCCATGTCCTGCCAAGGAGAGAGGAGAGCAGCAGTGAGGATGGGCTGGGCCAGTTTGTTCAGACCCACCAGGGTCAGCCCAGAGGGACCAGGAGGGACTCACTTCCTAGATTTCCCACCTTGACCCCAACCGCTTTGAGAACTTTGGTGGTCTCTCCCCGCATTGAACCTCTTTGGGGCAGGGTGGTGAACCCTCCCTTTGAACTCCTTGCCTCCCAGCCCAAGATGGACCAAATTTGGCATGAGCAGCAGGGGAGACCGCAATGCCCTCCTGCCACCAGTCGAGTCCAGGGGCTCCAAGAGCAGCAGCGGAACCTCCAGCCCCATCAGGATCCGTCGGAACCCCAGCGCCATGGCGACCAGGTCAACAAACCCAGCCCCGGGATGCAGCTCAGCAACTGCCACTTTCTGAATCTAAACAAGTCCTTCGGCTACTACAGAGATGTATATTCCACTCTCCAACCAAAGTACTCAAAGCGGTTTACACAGAGAAATAAATCAAGAACACCAGGATAAGATGGTCCCCTGTCCCCAAAGGGCTCTCAATCCAAAAAGAAACATCAAGCAGATGCCAGCAACACCACGGGAGGGGTGCTGGGGCTGGATAGGGCCAGTTGCTCTCCCCCTGCTAAATATGAGAGTATCACCATTTTGAAAGATGTCTCTTGCTCAGTTAGCAGAACTCCCAGGGCCCAGTGGTGGGCGTGGGGCACCAGCAGGCAGGGTTGCCAACTCTGTAACTAATCCTGCTCCTGTGATTTCTGAACGGGGAAGCTGCCGGGAGCTCAGGCAGGCCAGGAGCTCCTTCCCCTCCACTGTGCAGGTAGCTCCACTCTGTGTTTCCTCACTGGAAGAGGTCCTGGAGGAGGGAGGGGGCTGATGAGCCAACAATGAGAGGCTGGTGGTCCATGAAGACCCTGTGAAGATGGGCTGGGCCAGTCCCTTCCTGCCCACCAGGGTCAGCCCAAAGGGGCCAGGACAGTCTCGTTTCCTAAATGTTTCCACCCTGACCCAAATCAAACCCCTGGGGGTCTCCCCCCACCCCATTAACCTATTTGGGGCAAGTCGGTGGACACTCACTCTGGACTCCTTGCCCGAGGCCATGTTCTGCACTCCCTCATGGCCAAAATTGGACGGAAATTGGCCGTGAGCAGCAGGAGAGGCCAGAAAGTCCTCCTGTCAATGGTCGAGTCCAGAGAGTTTGAAGGCAGCAGCGGAACCTCCAGCTCCATCAGGATCCGTCGGAACCACAGCACCATGGCGACCAGTAAACACGCCTGGCCGGGGACCCCCCCCCTCCAGCAACTGCCATATTGGGATCTAAACAAGGATGGCGGAACTCCCAGGCCCAGTGGTGGGCACGAGGCACCAACAGCCACAGGGTTGCCAACTCTCTACCTGGTCCTGCTCCTGTGACTTCAGCAGACGCCTGACATGCAGAGCTTAAGCTAGTGAAGCGGTTTCCCATCTCTTTAGGCTAGGAATGGCTTCACCTGCTCAAACTGGTCAAGCTTTTGCTCAGAGCAGAGGAGCCAGGCTACATCAAGAGGGGGCAATTCCCATCCTACACAGAACCTGCAACTGCCACTTGGCAGAACTGGCCCTTTCTATCCTCCCTCCATCTCCCTTCCTCAACATTTCATTTCTTTTATATCCTAGTTTTAGTTTAAAAATATCAAAGAGGCTTACAAACAATAGAACTCGTATTATCTCAGTCAAAGTTGTTAAGTTTTCACAAGCTATAGAGGAAGAAGCCTTCCAAAACAAGGAGGTCATCATCACCATCGATCCAAAGAGGGAGGGAAGGGGAGAGGGAGAGAGAGAGAACGAACGCCTCTCTGCAGGGGTGTTGCTGGAGACTTAAAATGTTCCTGATCCTGACCCCTTTTGAGCATCCAATCCAGGCACACCCAGCTCCCAAGAATGACAAAGGTTTTTTTAAAGCCACCTAATGGCCCAGCAAGGAAGCAGCCTGCCTAGAGAGCAGGAGGCTGTTGCTTTCGAATCTCTGCTGTTGTGTTTCCCCAACAATGAGAAACTCCTATATTGGGCTGCAGCTCAGAGAGGCCAGGAGCTCCTTCTCCTGCTCTGTGCAGGTGGCTCCATTCTGCGCTTCCTCGCTGGAAGAGGTCCTGATGAAGGGAGGGGGCTGACGGGGCTATGAGCCAGCGATGAGGGGCTTGTGCTCCATAAAGACCAAGAGAAGATGGGCTGGGCCACTCCCTTCCTGCCCACCAGGGTCAACCCAAAGGGACCAGGAGGGACTCACTTCCTAAATGTCTCCACCTTGACCCAGATCCGACCCCTGGGGGTCTCACCCCCCATTAACCTTTTTGGGGCAGGTCGGTGGACACTCACTCTGGACTCCTTGCCCGAGGCCATGTTCTGCGCTCCCTCACAGCCAAAAGGGGACGGAAATTTGCCGTGAGCAGCAGGAGAGGCCAGAAAGTCCTCCTGCCAACGGTCGAGTCCAGAGAGTTTGAAGGCAGCAGCGGAACCTCCAGCCCCATCAGGATCCGCCGCGACCGGTAAACACTCCCAGCCGGGGACCCCCCCCCTCCAGCAACCGCCATGTTTGAATGTACACAGGGATGGCAGAACTCCCAGGCCCAGTGGTGGGTGCGAGGCACCAGCAGGCAGGGTTGCCAACTCTCTACCTGGTCCTGCTCCTGTGACTTCAGCAGACGCCTGACATGCAGAGCTTAAGCTAGTGAAGCAGTTTCCCATCTCTTTAGGCTAGGAATGGCTTCACCTGCTCAATCTGCTCAAGCTTTTGCTCAGAGCAGAGGAGCCAGGCCACATCAAGTGGGGGCAATTCCCATCCTCCACATAAGTGCCACTTGGCAGAACGGGCCCTTTCTACCTTCCCTCCATCCCCCTCCACAACGTTTCATTTCTTTTATATCCTTATTTTAGGTTAACAATATCAAAGAGGCTTACAAACAATAACACTCATGTTATCTCATTCTAAGCTACCGAGGAAGAAGCCTTCCAAAACAAGGGGGTCATCATCACCATTGATCCAAGGAGGGAGGGAGGGAGAGAGAGAGAGAGAGAGAGAGAGATCCTCTCTGCAGGGGTGTTGCTGGAGACTTAAAATGTTCCCGAGCCTGACCCCTTTTGAGCATCTAATGCAGGCACACCCAGCTCCCAAGAATGACAAATGTTTTTTTAAGCCACCTAATGGCCCAGCAAGGAAGCAGCCTGCCTAGAGAGCAGGAGGCTTTTGGTTTCGAATCTCTGCTGGTGTGTTTCCCCAACAATGAGAAACTCCTATATTGGGCTGCAGCTCAGAGAGGCCAGGAGCTCCTTCTCCTGCTCTGTGCAGGTGGCTCCATTCTGCGCTTCCTCGCTGGAAGAGGTCCTGATGGAGGGAGGGGCCTGACGGGGCTATGAGCCAGCGATGAGGGGCTTGTGCTCCATAAAGACCAAGAGAAGATGGGCTGGGCCACTCCCTTCCTGCCCACCAGGGTCAACCCAAAGGGACCAGGAGGGACTCACTTCCTAAATGTCTCCACCTTGACCCAGATCCAACCCCTGGGGGTCTCACCCCCCATTAACCTTTTTGGGGCAGGGCGGTGGACACTCACTCTGGACTCCTTGCCCGAGGCCATGTTCTGCGCTCCCTCACAGCCAAAAGGGGACGGAAATTTGCCGTGAGCAGCAGGAGAGGCCAGAAAGTCTTCCTGCCAACGGTCGAGTCCAGAGAGATTGAAGGCAGCAGCGGAACCTCCAGCCCCATCAGGATCCGTTGCGACCAGTAAACACTCTCGGCCAGGGACCCCCCCCCCAGCAACCACCATGTTTGAATGTACACAGGGATGGCAGAACTCCCAGGCCCAGTGGTGGGCATGAGGCACCAGCAGGCAGGGTTGCCAACTCTTTACCTGTTCCTGCTCCTGTGACTTCAGCAGACGCCTGACATGCAGAGCTTAAGCTAGTGAAGCGGTTTCCCATCTCTTTTGGCTAGATATGGCTTCACCTGCTCGATCTAGTCACACTTTTGCTCAGAGCAGAGGAGCCAGGCCACATCAAGTGGGGGCAATTCCCATCCCCACCGAATCTGCAACTGCCACTTGGCAGAACTGGCCCTTTCTATCCTCCCTCCATCTCCCACCCCACCCCCAGTGCAGAATTCTCAGGGCCAAGTGGTGGGCATGGGGCACAAGCAGGCAGGGTTGCCAACTCTCTAACCAATCCTGCTCCTGTTCCTGTAGAAGATACCTGGTTACAGAAATTAAAATGGCAAAGATTTTCCCATATCTGCATTTCCATGAAAGTAAAAGCTTCAGCTACTTAATTTTTGAATGTCAAGACATTTTTAAAGGCACAGGAGCCAGGTCAGTAAAAAACATTGGCAACCCTTCAGATTGGGATCCAGACTGAAGTCTGTTCCTGAGCACACATGGCTGGGTGACAACAGGGCCATGCCTTTCCTCCAAGGGGCAGGAGGAATGTTCCAAACATTTAGACCCCCAGATCTTCAGAGAAGTAAAGGGAGATGTCTCCACACAGGTGTTACGGTGCATGACTGAGAGGCTGCTAATAAATTTGGATAATAGAGTTTCTAAGGAGCAGAAACCTTGGCAGAGGGTTTGTGTGTTTGTAAAAGGGGGTCCAGGCCAGGAAACTCCTTCTTTCTGGATCATAGCAGGGCTGCACTCCTAAGGCCATTGTGGCCAGCAAGCCAAGCGCAGCAGATGGACAGTCAAGTCTCACGTCCTGCTAGATGTTCCACAAGTCTACTGGCTTGGCGCTATGACACCTTCAGGCCCCTGGGAGGAAAGAAGCAAAAATTGTGTCAGGCACATTTCAGGGCGATCACACTCACACACACGGATGGTGCTACTATATTGTCATTCTGCGAATCCATACTTCTGTGGCTTGTCACAGAACAAGGAGCCTCTGGAACTCACCGATACAGCACACAATAGACCCGTCCGTCCCCACAGCAATGGTGCCTTGCAGAGCAATCCATTCTGTTTCTTTCTTTATTGTTAAATTTCTATACCTCTTTTCATTAAAACCATCTGAAGGTGGGTCACACAAAAGTTAACACAAGACTACAAAAATCACACAATTAAAATATCATTTGTTTATTATTTTAATTATTTAACATATTCCTATACCACCCAAAACTTGCATCTCTGGGTGGTTTACAATTACAGGTGAAACTCGGAAAATTAGAATATCGTGCAAAAGTCCATTAATTTCAGTAATGCAAATTAAAAGGTGAAACTGATATATGAGACAGACGCATTACATGCAAAGCGAGATAAGTCAAGCCTTAATTTGTTATAATTGTGATGATCATGGCGTACAGCTCATGAAAACCCCAAATCCACAATCTCAGAAAATTAGAATATTACATGGAACCAAGAAGACAAGGATTGAAGAATAGGACAATATCGGACCTCTGAAAAGTATACAGTGTACTGTGCTTGATTGGCCAGCAAACTCGCCTGACCTGACCCCATAGAGAATCTATGGGGCATTGCCAAGAGAAGGATGAGAGACATGAGACCAAACAATGCAGAATTGCTGAAGGCCACTAATGAAGCATCCTGGTCTTCCATAACACCTCATCAGTGCCACAGGCTGATAGCATCCATGCCACGCCGCATTGAGGCAGTAATTGCTGCAAAAGGGGCCCAAACCAAGTACTGAATACATATGCATGCTTATACTTTTCAGAGGTCCGATATTGTTCTGTTCTACAATCCTTGTCTTCTTGGTTCCATGTAATATTCTAATTTTCTGAGATTGTGGATTTGGGGTTTTCATGAGCTGTACGCCATGATCATCACAATTATAACAAATTAAGGCTTGACTTATCTTGCTCTGCATGTAATGCGCCTGTCTCATATATCAGTTTCACCTTTTAATTTGCATTACTGAAATTAATGGACTTTTGCACGATATTCTAATTTTCCGAGTTTCACCTGTAAAATAATATAAACATTAAAATGATTAACATTAAAAGAATTTAAAACCCAACATTAAAAATATTAAAACTATACAGCTAATTAAAAGCCTGGGTGAACAAATATGTCTTCAGTGCCTTTTTAAAAGTTGCCAGAGATGGGGAGGCAAGAATATTAGCAAAAATATAAAAATACAGCTCTGATTAAAAGATTTAAAAACAAGCATAATATAACCATAAAAGATGCAAAGCAACAGCAATAGAAACGGAGGCTATTCCCACGATTGCAGAAAATCGGGCTGTGAGCCAAGTGGTTCTTGAGCGGGTAACAGTATTATCAATTTTGTTACTACCCATTTTGCTACCTCAAGACCACCAGCTGCTGCAGCATATGTAGATTTGGAGAGGGGACGCAATGAATGCACTAAAAATATTTTATGCTAGTATCCATTCTGGATTATATGCATTTTGGATTATATACATCGGGAAGGATCCAGCTAGAGTTAAGCACAATGAAAGCCCGTTGCTTTCAATGGGAGAGCTGAGTCTGTGCATTGAAATATGGGCGCTTACAAGAGTTTAACGTTTGTCCCTGCTAACTTGGCAAAGAGGCACTTTTTAAACGTGGTGATTCTCTTTTATTGAGGGGGGGGAGTAACTGGCCCTATCCAGCCCCAGCACAGCACCCCTGCAGTGACTGTTGCTGGTGTCTATCTCATGTTTTTCTTTAGATTGTGAGCCCTTTGGGGAGTGGGAGCCCTTTTATTTATTTATTGTTTCTCTGTGTAAACTGCTTTGGAAGCTTTTGTTGATAAGTAGTATATAAATATTTGTCATTGTTGTTTATATTTAACTTTGGCTGGATCAAGCCCATAATTTGTGCATTTTTTGATAATACTTTTTCATAGATATAGTTTATCTTTATGGCTTCTTAAAGGTGGGGAGAGGGCAAACTAGTAAGCTCCCTTGAGTTGGCAAAGGGAGAGAGAAAAAGCTTCCAGAACTGAACAGCAGCCTTCTGTTTTTGCAAAGAATGCCTTAAACCTAACATTTTCCATCATTGTGTTTGTTGGAGACTGGGGCCAAAAGTCTCCTTGGAACAGCTGAGCCATGCAAAACAATAGTAAAAATCAGAGTCATGGTGATGTGTGAAATTTCCTCAGAGTTCTAGGTGGTGGCAGAATGTGGGGTGGGGAAGTGGGGGGAGAGGGAAGGGGGTGGCGCCTGCGGTTTCTTGCTGGAGCAAAGGGATTCCCACATTGGAATGGAACTTGCAGATGTCCCCTCATTCCTGAGACTGAGGTTGTAAAAACAGGGTTCCACTGAGAGAAAGTGAAGACAAGAGGATGAGAGAGTCATTTGATTCTTTATTTTTATTTATTTTTATTATTTTTATTTTTATTTATTATTTTAATTGCAAATAATTCTGCAAAATAAGCTGTTGCAGGGATTCTCAGCCTTGAGTCCCCAGATGTTGTTGGACTACAACTCCCATCATCCCCAGCCATGATGGGAGTTTATGGGAGGAGAGCTGGTTTTGTGGTAGAAAGCATGCACTGTTCCCTTTGCTAAGCAGGGTCCGCCCTGGTTGGGAGACTACATGTGAACACTATAGGATATTCCCCTTAGGGGATGGGGCCTCTCTGAGAAGAGCATCTGCGTCCTTGCATGCAGAAGGTTCCAAGTTCCCTCCTTGGCATCTCCAGGTAGGAGTGAGGGAGACTCCTGCCTGCAACCTTGAAAAAGCCGCTGCCAGTCTGTGTAGACAATACTGCGCTAGATGGACCAATGGTTTGACTCAGTAGAAGGCAGCTGCCTATGTTCCTATGATGGCCAAAGGCCAAGGTGGCTGGGGATGATGGGCACTGTAGTCCAACAACACCTGGGGACCCAAGGCTGAGCACCCCTGTGAGTCTGTCCCAAAAGGCAAAGCCCCATAGTAGTTATACATGGAGGGCTCTGCATAAACCAGGTGCTGAATCACTCCCCCACTCCACACTGAAAGCCGTTTCCCAGCAGATCTAGCAACTGACATGGGCTCTACCGAAATTGCATCCAGCTTGCCACCCCACCGGCTGCCAAAACATTTTGCTTACAGGGAAACGTGGCATTCTAATTAATGTAGAGCTTCCTGCTGGGGCGAAATGTGTGAGGCATTTGGCGGGAAGCTAGCAGAGGTTTGGAAAGAGGGGCCGAAATTCCTCAAGGAGGTGTGGAGGTTTAGCAGATCCCTAATGTACAGCTTTGCGTGAAAGAAAAGCCACTGGCCCATGGGATGCTGGCGTGGGAAGGAAGGGGCCTCGGAGGTCTCCAGCCCTCTGCTCAGTGCAGGAGACTGGAACTGAAGGGCCAGGCATGCAAACGGATCACGTGTGCTCAGAATATGAAAGTTGGGCGAAGTGAGTCTTCATCTGCATGACAGTAGTAGGGTGTGGAAGGAAAGGGGTCTCCTGCTGCGACTTCTAGCAGCCAGTCCTAGGTGCTACCTACCTCTTAATCCTTTCGCCAGCTGGCAGATTGGTCTCCGGCCAGGGAGGGGTGGGTGGGCGGGGGTCCAGGGCATTCTCTGGGCTGCAGTGCTGGGCTGAGCACCATCAGCAAATGTCGGCTCATTCAGGGTGACCCCCACCACCACCCAGGGAGAACACACACCCATCCTGTTTAAAACCTCTGAGCAGCAGCTGGCTCCGTTGTTTAGGATGTTGGTGCTAAAGACACAAAGGTTTTTAGCAGGCCGTGTTACAGGGAGAGGGCTGTAGTTCAACGGTAGAGCTTCTGCTTAGCATGCAGCAGGTCTGAGCTTCAGCCCCTGGAATCCCCAGGGAGGGAGGGAGGGAGGGAGAAGCCATTGTGGGACCCTGGAGAGCCTCTATCAGGTAGTCAGTGCTGAGATGGAAGGACCAATGGTCTGAGTCCATGTAAGGCAGCTTCCTAGGTAGTATTACTGAGTATTTGCCTTTGGTATCCAGCCACCAGCCCAGCTCTCTCACTGCATCTTCTGCCTCTGGCCCTTCATCAGCTTGCTGTTCCTCAGCCATGCCTCTGGCCTCATTGTCCGCATCTGATAGCCACCCTTGGCTGATCCTCCACTCCTTGCCTCCTGGCACCCCACGGGACCTCCCCCTCTGGCCTGTCTGGGTGCTCGGCCAAGATGGGGCAAGAACTGTGAACAGGATCCTGTTCAGGATCCAGATGTTGTACTCAACCTCTGGGGAACCTAGCCATACATAGGAAACATAGGAAACTGCCAGACCATTGGTCTATCTAGCTCAGTATTGCCTTCACAGACTGGCAGTGGCTTCTCCAGGGTTGCAGGCAGGAATCTCTCTCAGTCCTATCTTGGAGAAGCCAGGGAGGGAACTTGAAACCTTCTGCTCTTCCCAGAGTGGCTTCATCCCCGAGGGGAATATCTTGCAGTGCTCACACATCAAGTCTCCCATTCATATGCAACCAGGGCAGACCCTGCTTATCTATGGGGACAAGTCATGCTTGCTGCCACGAGACCAGCTCTCCTCTCCCAAGACCAGCTCTCCTCTCCCTCTCTCCTCTTATGACACATAAGTCATGGCTCTGCCTTCTGGGGATTTTGAAACTCTCTCCGAGGTGGCCAGAGCAAGCTGGTGGGAGATTACAGTGTCCATGGCCACCTTTCTCCGTACTTTGGTCGAGTCCACACAGTTGTTTGAATCCAGGTTTAATTTGGGTTATTGTCATGAGTGTGATTGTGTGAATCCACTCCAAGGCAAGCATCTCAGCTTCAGCTTGGGCCATAATCCATCATGGCACGGGTTCCCGCAATCAACCTAATGTTGGTAACCCACATTAAACCTAGGTTTGGATGCCAGTGTGAATGAGGCCTTTCTTTGTTGCTGCTTGTCCTAGTTCTCCTTTAATTGCTTTTTCTGTCAGGGGATTGGAAGGGGAGGAGCCATTGGCTACCAAAGGAGAATAGAGCAGGGACCATTGGCTACCAAAGGAAAGATCAGATAAGCAGCAATAAAGAATGGATGGGAAAAGGTGACCAGGGGCACGACAATACCGTCCAGCAATCACTGCCTCTCTCCAAGGAAGTTTTCAGATTTATCAATGGGCAAAGCTAGCTTGCATGTGTCTGCTCAGGGGATACAGTTACCTGCTAAGGAAGAACCTGGATTGATGATTGACTCTGCTAAGGGACATCCTGGGAAGAAGCCTAGAGCCCGATTCAGAAATTTATGCTGTGCAAATGTGTGGATGTCTGTACACGTATACTTGTGTTTGTGTGAATAACTGTACCTGTGTTCATGTTAAAAGTGAACCTGGATACAGGCCCTTCAAATGCAGGTTACAGATAGGAAATGTACATCTGTACCTGTGTTCAGCATAGCTTGTGAATGACTGCACCTGTGTACAGATTTGTACCTGCATACACACTGCACACTGAAACAACAAACCAACTGAGATAAGTTAGGCATCAGGGCCAGCGAAGCATAGATGGAGACAGTGTTGTTGACTGCATACTCTAATGTGAGCCTCTGCTCATTTCTGTTGGAAAACACAGCCCCACATAGGAAGGGTGCACAGGCACAACTCAAATAACCCTCAGGGCTGCTTTTGCATTTTTAATCCAGGAAGGCCACTCTGCACCTTCAGCTGTGGAAAAGCATTTTTGTTGCATCTTAAGCACACTGGCTGATGTAGAGCAAGGATGTCCCAGTGGGGCAAGAGAACAGCCTAATAGGATTTCCAAACTATCTGCACCGGTGCAGTGGGGAAGCAGAGGGCTGCACAGCCCTCGGGGACATATTTTCAGGTGGCACTGTGCAGTTGCCTGTGGTTGGGTTTTAAAAAAACCGCTTTCAATTTAAACTATGGTTTGAGTTCCAACTTTGATTGCTTCTCCTCCACTTATGGATATAACCATGATTAGCCAAATTGGGTGTGATGTCATTTTGTTTTCTAGAAAGAGAAGCACTGTTAGGCAGTGAAAATAGCTTCATCCATGAGCACAGTCATCACTTGCATGGTTTCCATGATCCTGGTACCTGGAGAATGCTAAGTTAGTCCGTCATTGATGGCTGTAAGCTGAAAAATAAGGGACAAATGGCATCCCATAAGGGACAGACTATTTGGGGCTAAAATAAAGGAGGTCCCTGCTAATAAGGGGTGGTTTATTTTATTTATTTTTACATGTATATTCTGCCCTTCCTCTGAGAAGCCCAGAGCAGTGTACAAGGTTTATGTTTGTTTGTTTGTCTAACATTTTTTATACTGCCCAAAACTTGAGTCTCTGGGTGGTTTACAATTAAAGTTGCCCTGAGGTTACGTTACCCTGTTGGTAACCTTAACTGAGGGCATCCTGGGGAAAGGGAGTGTCAAGAAATACTGCTTCCCCACTGCAGTGGGCATTTTTTGGGCAAGTTCCACTGGACTGCTCTTTCACAGCACCAACACTTCCTTGCTCTGAATATCAGCCAGGATCCTTCCCTTCATCATCATTTCCTTCACCTTTTGTTTTTCAGAATTCAGAAGATGATCGACTAGGGCAAACCTTCTTGGAAACTGCCATTGACTGAGTCAGGCCATTGGTCCATCTAGCTAAGATTTGTCTACATTCTACACTGACTGGCCGCAACTCTCCAAGAATTTCAGGCAGTAGTCTTTTTCTGGAGATGCTACCAGGGCTTGAACCTGGAACCTTCTTCACGCAAACATGCAGATGCTCTTCCATGGAGCTATGGGGCCATCCCTTAAGAAGAATATCTTCCAGCATTCACTTGCAATTGCCCATCCAAATGCAAACCAAGGTGGCTCCTGCTTAGAAAAGGGACAATTCCTTTGTTTGGGAGTGGGGACCCAAACACACCACTTTATTTATTTATTACATTTTATATCCCGCTCTTCCTCATGACAATTGTAATAAAATAAACTATAAACATATTTACACAATTTCTTCCCTGCTCTCTGGGCATCTACCCAATGTCAAATAAAATCTAAGGTATAGATGATGGAGATCTACCATCTGAAGATGTGTCTGGCTGATACAGTCTGCATGTTGCAGACCATTAATACAGGTTTGCAGTGGAGAAAAAAAAATAGCACTGTGTTTCAGAATGAAGAACTGAGAAGGACAAACAAAATATTTTGGTTTATTATGTATAAGTTAAATCAAGACATGTTTTCATAGGTGCAAGGCACAAGGCCCTACAGCATTAAGAAATATTTTTCCTGCTTACCAGTGAAATGCATAAAAGCTATACAGTCAGGTCATGAAGCACAGAGAACAAGGACAGTATCTTCACACTTGTCAAAAGCCTTCCAGGCCTGTTCATAACATTGACCAGTACCTATTTTGCAGGTTTATAAAGTGTTTTCAACTGTTAAAGTAAAACAGAGATGGTATTGCCATGTATTTGCCTGACCATCCTGCAAAGAGATTGAAGGACAGCATAATCTGCTACTGTGATGCACTAATTAATATCCTATAAAGCACCCTCTCTTAAATTAGAGTTCATTAAACGCAGATTATGAAATGAACAGAATAAAGTGCCAAATATTTACCCCTGATGAAGGTAAGGGACATCTTGGTTATATGAACATACCCGTTACAAAGAGAGTTATTTACATAGGTTTGCCTTAACAGGAACGGCAAGGAAGGAAGGGAAATCTGAGTAATGACGTTTAATGCATCCACTAAAGAGCACAGCTCTGTCAAATAAATAAAGCATTTGGATGCCGGAGGAGGGAGCACAACTCAGTGAGAGAGAACATGCCTGACTTGTCAAAGATCCATTCTTTGCAGACATAATATAGAGAGGAGAGCTGGTCTTGTGGTAGCAAACATGACTTGTCCCCTTAGCTAAGCAGGGTCTGAATGGGAGACCACATGTGAGCACTGTGAGATATTCCCCTCAGAGGATGGAGCTGCTAAGAGCATCTAGGTTCCAAGTTCCCTCCCTGGCTTCTCCAAGGTAGGGCTGAGAGAGACTCCTGCCTGCAACCTTGGAGAAGCCGCTGCCAGTCTGGGTAGACAATACTGAGCTTGATAGACCCCTGGTTGGACTTAGTATATGGCAGCTTCCTATGTTCCTATGACTGAATATACAGTTTCAAGTAGGTGGGTGGGGGTGGAAAAGGCCCCCACCTGAAGACCACTGCAGCCAGTTAGGATACAGTCAGGTAGGGTTTATCAGCCTTGGGTCCCCAGCTGTTGGGAATACAACTCCCATCATTCCCAGCCACCATGGTGATGACAGTTGCAGTCCAACCACATCTGGGGATTACAATGGCATTGGCTGAGAACTCTTACAGCAGAGGAAGGCTTAATTCTTCTGTGGCCTGTCCCCCGCCCCCTTACTAGATTCTCTGTGGTCTAAACTTACGAAGCAAGAACACAGGCATTCAGGATTTTGCAGCAGTTAAGGTATAAGTTGCCCGTATTAAATTCTTGAGGGGTTGCCATGTGAAGTCTGTTACAGGGATCAGGAAAGTACCCCAACATTAAATGATTTCAACCTTGGACCTTCTCCAATCTTGTACCAGTCAGACAGACTGGTGGATTTATTGCAATAAATGTTTTTGTTGACAAGAGGCTCTTTCACCAGGTACCCCAATAAATCTGTTCATCTTTAAGATTCCACAGGGATCCCTCTTGGGGTATGCCCTTTCCCCTTTAAGAATGTAGGAAGTACCTTGTTGGATGATGATGATGATGATGATGATTAATTCGATTTCTATAGTGCCCTTCCAAAAATGGCTCAGGGCAGTTTACATAGAGAAATAAATAAATAAATGATGGCTCCCTGTCCCCAAAGGGCTCACAATCTAAAAGAAACATAAGATAGACACCAGCAACAGTCACTGGAAGTACTGTACTGGGGGTGACAGGGCCAGTTACTCTCCCCCTGCTAAATAGAGAGAATCACCACATTAAAAGGTGCCTCTTTGCCAAGTTAGCTAGGGATTAGACTGTATTCAACACTTGTTTCCAGGAATCAGCACACAAAAGGTCAGAAATTGGATTGTGGTCCGATAGCAGACTGAAGGGCTTCCTGGAGACTCGCTAATGAAATATTTTTCATAATATCAAACCATTAAGATCTCCAGCATTCTGAGCCCGATTCAAACATTATGCTGTACATGTGTTTGTGTGAATGACTGTACCTGTGTTCGTTTCAAAAGTGAACCTGGATACAGGCCCTTCAAATGCCTGGTATAGAGAGGTACTTCTGTACCTGTGTTCAGCATAACATGTGAATGAGTGTACCTGTGTACAGATCTGTACCTGTTTACATTGTGCACCTGTACAAGTGTTGAACGTAACATGTGGATGGGAGATGAATGCCAGTTCCTGGAGAACTCTCAGTCAATCCTGGAGAGCTGGTAACCCAGGCATATCCTAGTACAGATTTTTCATGTTTCATTCACATCATGGTTTGCTTCAAGTTTGTTGTGATACTGTGCGTACTGGTGGCTGTACTCACCAAAGTTTTGTCATAACTTCCTCTATGAGGAGGCACAAATGAAACAGCATCATGGACACTGTAATAAAATAAACTATAAACATATTTACACAATTTCTTCCCTGCTCTCTGGGTACAAACCCAAAGTCGAATAAAATCTAAGGTATAGATGAAGGAGAGGTGACGAGCAGCAGCTCTTTCAGCTAGCTGAGATGTAAAATCTGCTCAGTCCTCTCTTGGGATGAGTAATAATACCTTGTCCTTTCGAAGTCCATTGCACAGGCAATCCTGAGGTCAGCCAGCTTTGCATTGGCCCTCCTCTCTGTGTAAACGGTTCTCCGTTCCTCTGTGGGCTGCTGCCAGCTGTTCATTTCAGCTTCCTTTTTCCAGCCAGAGAGCGCAAAGGCAGAGACGCTTCAATCCATTCATTTGCCGTGGTCATCATTTCCTGCCAAAACGCAACCTCCTCTTGTGTGGAGTCCATCCAGTCAACGGCAATCCCATAGCTGGAGCCTTTGAAAGAAACAAGAAACAAGTGAGCCTTGGGGAGGAGGAGAGCTGGTCTTGGGGAAGAGAACGTGAATGGTCCCCTTTGCTAAGCAGGGTATGCCCAGGTTTGTATTTGGATGGCTGTCTACATGTGAGTACTGTCAGATATTCCCTTTGGGGGATGGGGCTGTAGCTCAGTGGAAGTAGGGCTGGAGAGACATCTGCTTGAAACCTTGGAGAGCTGCTGCCAGTCAGTGTAGACCAGGGATTCTCAACGGTGGGTCCCCAGAAGTTATTGCACTTAAACTTCCATAATCCTCAGCCCCAGCGGCCTTTGTTTGGGGATTATGGGAGTTGAAGTCCCATAACATCTGGGGACCCAATGCTGAGAATCCCTTGTGTAGACAATTCTCAGACAGACAGACCAAGGGTCCTATGTTCGCTAGGCTGACACCATGCATTTGATCATGTAGATTCGAGGGAATGTACTAAAATGAATGACAGGGAATGCCCACTGTAATACACTGGTTCCTTCCAAATGGCCATAGGAATGCATGGCATTTCCAAATGGCCATTCGGAGCATTTCATGGCTATTAGGAAGAAACCAGTGCATTTCAGTGGGCATTCAATGTCATTCATTTTAGAATGCCCACTGTAGGACTTGCATACAGAAGGTCTCCGGTTCAAAATCTGGCAGTATCTCCAGGTAGGGATAGAAAGATTCCAGCCTGAAACCTTGGAGAGACGCTGCCAGTCAGTGTAGACCAGGGATTCTCAACATTGGGTCTTCAGATGATATTGGACTTCAACTCCCATAATCCCCAACCAAAGGCCGCTGGGGCTAGGGATTATGGGAGTTGAAGTCCAATAATATCTGGGGACCCAACATTGAGAATCCCCACTGTAGACAATACTAAGCTAGATGGACCCAGGGTTTGACTCAGTATGAGGCAGCTTCCTATATTCCTATGAAAAGGGGCAACCTATGATCAAGTGCTCCTTTTTTGAGAGGTCATAATCCCTGCTGCAAGCAGTCAAGTTCATGGTAGGACTGTGTATCATAGGAACATAGGAAGCTGCCTTATGCTGGGTCAGACCATTGGTCCATCTAGTTCAGTCTTGTCTACACAAACTGGCAGTGGCTTCCAGGACTGCAGGCTGGAGTTTCTCTCCGCCCTATCTTGGAGTTGCCAGGGAGAGAACTTGGAATCTTATGCATGCAAGTAAAAAGATGCCCTTCCACTGAGTTATGGAACCTGCTGCATGCAAGTGTGCAGGTGCTCTTCCCAGAGCAGCCCCATCCCCCGAGGGGAATATCTTACAGTGTTCACACATGTAGACTCCCATTCAGTGCAAACTAGGGTGGACTCTGCTTAGCAAAGGCAGCAATTCATACTCGTTACCACAAGGACAGCTCTCCTCCCTCAATGGTGTTCCAGAAGAAAAGCACCATTGACTGTCTAAAATGGAAATACCCTATCAAAGATGACTCTGAATTTAAGACGATCCCCTTAAAAAGTAGAGGTTACATTCAAGTTATATCTACATTAACTCAAAAATAACAGGATTCTGAATACAAGATGACCGCCTGATTTCCAATATCAAAATACTTGGAATAAACCTAGTCTTGTATTCGGGTACACAGTATAGTCACAGTGGTTATATCTAGCTGTTTTTCTTGAGCAACCTGAGGTTTGCCAGCCCTGCCCTCCAGGATCCACTACTGAAACTAATCCTGGAGGTTCTTCTGGCCTAGTGTGGTGAAAGATATTGCATTTAAAAAATGGGAGCGGGGAACTTTGCAGGAAGAGCTCCAGTCAGGGTTGGCAACCCTGTTAATCAAGGCCACTCATTTAACCCACAGGCTCCTCCAGGCTCAATGACACTGGTCTCGGAAGCAGGGATGGCTGACTTGAGACTCTCCAGATGTTGGTGGACTACAACTCCCATTGTCCCCAGCTGCAACACATATATATCACAGCAGTTCACAGAGCAGTTTACATAGCAAAAGGGATGAGAAAATGGCTCTCTGCTCCAAAAGAGCTCATGGTCTAAAACAAGCTGAGAGAGAGGGGTGGGTGATGTGGAGAGATCCTAGCAAGAGCCACTGGGAAGGCTGCTATACTTTGGGTGCTGAACAGGGCCAGCTACTCTCCCCCTGCTGAATGGAAGAGACCTGCCATTTTGGAAAAGTGCCGCTTGGCCCAGTCAGCAGGAGCCCCTTGAAGGAGGGCGGCCTTTGCCTGAAGGGGCTGCTCATTCATTATTCGCTGAGCAGCTGCTGTCCTTTCTGCTTTTCCACAGAAATGTTCCCAAAGCAATTTCCATAGCAACAGCAAGGAGAAAAGATGGTTCCCTGCCCCAAAGAGGCTCCCAATCTAAGGGAGGGAGACACAAGGGAGACCCCCAGCAACTGGGAGGGATGCTATTCTAGGCTGAATAGGGCTAGCTGCTCTCCCCGGCCGCCATTTTGAAAAGGCACTTCTTTGTCCAATCAGCAAAGGCCCCTTAATGAGGCCGACCTTTGCCTGAGGGGGCCGCTCAGGCAAAGGTTATTATTCACTGAGCAGCTGTCCCCCTCTGCTTTTCCACCAGAAAAGTCCCCAAAGCGGTCTCCATAGCAACAGGAGTGAGAAGATGGTTCTCTGCCCCAAGGGGCTCACCGTCTAAAAAGAAACACAAAGGAGAGCCCAAGCAACAGCCACCTAGGCTGGGCTGGGCAGGGACAGCACCTCTAAATGGAAGAGAGCCGCCATTTTGAGAAGGTGCCCCTTAGCAGGTACTTAATGAGGCCAACCTTTGCCTGAGGGGGGCTGCTCATTTATTATTTATTGAGCAGCTGCCCCTCTGCCGTTCCACAGAAAAGGTTCCCAAAGGGGCTTCCACAGCAAAAGACATGAGTAGATGGTTCTCTGCCTCCAAGGGGCTTGCAGGCTAAAAAGAAACACCAACGAGACTCCAGCAACAGCCACTGGGAAGGACACTGGGCTGGGCTGAATAGGGACAGTTGCTCCCCCTCTTGTGGAATACTAGAGAGCCGCCATTTTGAGAAGGTGCCCTTCGGCCCAGTCAGCAGGGGCCCCTTAAGCAAGGCTGGTCTTTGCCTGAGGGGACAGCTCACTTATTTATCCCCCTCACTTGTCTAACCCTGCTTCTTGACCAGAAAAATTCCCCAAACAGCTTTCATAGCAAAAGCAAGGAGAAGATGGTTCCCTGCCCCACAGAGGCTCCCAATCGGAAAAGGAACACAAGAGATACGCCAGCCAGCAGCCACTGTAGGGACAGTGTACTGGTCTGAAGAGGGACAGTTGCTCTCCCCCTGCTAAATGCAAGAGAACTATACCACTTTCTAAGAGGTGCCTCTTTCCTTAGTTAGCATTACTACTGCATTTCACCATCATCTTAAGCAACAAATTTAAACAGACTCTTGCACAAATATATCAATAGGATCATATAGTAAAGAATGACAGGGAATGCCCACTAAAATGCACTGGTTAGAAACATAGGAAGCTGCCATATACTGAATCAGACCATTGGTCTATCTAGTTCAGTATTGTCTACCCAAACTGGCAGTGGCTTCTTCAAGGTTGCAGGCGGGAATCTCTCTCAGCCCTATCTTGGAGATGCCAGTGAGGGAACTGGGAACCTTCAGCTCTTCCCAGAGCAGCTCCATCCCCTGAGGGGAATCTCTTCCAGTGCTCACACTTCTAGTCTCCCATTCATATGCAACCAGGGCAGACCCTGCTTAGCTAAGGGGACAAGTCATGCTTGCAACCACAAAACCAGCTCTCCTCTCCATTGACCATTCAGAAATTCCATGCACTCCCCTTACCATTTGGAAAGAACCAGTGCATTTTAGTGGGCATTCGCTGTCATTCATTTTAGGATGTCCTGACCCGAGTCCAGTGTACAACTTGCATGCTGATGGCTTCAGGTTCAACCCCTGAAATCATCTGGGCTATGTTAGTCATGACTACGTCCTACTAAAATTAATGAGAAACGAACTGTACTCATTGATTTCAATGGTGCAGAGGCCTGGCTTGCTGTGAATTCTAATTTCCACCCAGCCAAGCCCTTTCCATTTTGATTTGCGGTCCAAACATACCCTTTTGATGTCTGCTCTCCCTGTTTATATTTTCTGGACAAGGAGAACATGTTTCATGTAGAAACTGGGATGAGGTGAAAGGGCCTCATTATTACCTGTCCCAAGTCCCAGCCGGCCCCCTCCCAGAAAGTGATTGGTCAGTTTCTCATGATCCCAGACGGTCAGCTCGACACAGGCATCCTTCAGATCTTCTGTATGAAAGCCGTCGTACACGATGGTGTTGTTAAACACCGGGTTGGAGTCCCTCTTGACGATGTGGGTTTTCTGGTAGCTCTTTTTACTGGTGTCTAGAAGAACGTAGCTTGCAAGGGAGAAAGAGCATTTGACATCAGGCAGAATGGCGACAGAGAAATGTCATCTTCAACTTATTTTTTTTCAGTCATTCAGCTAAGCAAACAGAATTCAAGCCCTCCGGAGCCTAGCTATTACTATTTATTATTACTTTAATATCCATGATGGAACTTGGATCCCAGGCCAAGAGAGCGGAGTTCATAGTGGCAACATTTCACACACTTAAAAGGCCTGCTGGGATACAAAAAATCTCAAGAGATGATTGGAAAACTAGCAGGGAAGGCACCACCAAGTGAACCTCAAGTGGCAGGGAGTTCTACAGAGTGGGGGATCCGAAAAACCTCTTGTTGGCGCTGCCCCATTGTAGCAGAGTAAGTTGCTAGCCCCCAACTTGTATTGCAGCAAGAACACGCAGACACATGAGTAAAAGCCAAACATTGATTGTACTGAAGTACAGGACACTCACATGATATGTAGTCTCAGCAGGTCCAGATACACATAGGTACAGTTACAGCAGGCACATAGATAACAGCAGCCAGGTGGACCACAGTGGACAAGTGACTCATGCTTGAGCTCTATTGTTATACTAGCTCTAGCCAATCACATCTGGTCAGCATTCATGACCTTTTTACATTCCTAATTGGCTACACCTGTTGCCAGTTTCTCTACTTGCTGCAAACAGTGACTTGCACTTTGTTTTAGTCTCCTTACAGCACCTTGCAGGAAATATATCCTGACACCTCTGTCCTGCATTGCCACCAACTGAGCATCAGACAGAGGTGAGAAACAAAAAGAGGGCTTTCCTCATGGATCTTGTATGATGGGTGGAGTCATGTTCAGATATGTTGGCTCTAAACTGCTTAGGGTTTAAAGTGGTAGGGACACCTCTGAGCATTTCTTTGTCAGGGAAGGTATGTGTGATGAATGAGCACCATGGAAGCATATGGTTGTGCTTGCTTGGGTGCATGTGGGTATGAAATCCACCCCCCGCCCCATGACACACCTACCATTTCACAAAGGAGCCCACTCCGGAGGGACGTAACTGGGGCAGATCTTTGGTGTCCTTGACCCAGATATGGACCTCCCCAGATGGAGGAGTCTTTCGACCTGCCATGAAGGATCAAGAGACATAGTTGGTTGGTTACCAAGAAGTATGTTAGCTTCCTTCATCCAAAAGTCTTAATAAAACAGATCCCAATGGACAGTAAAATGTGCTATAGTGGATAAACTGGGAGCAGGTAGATTCCTGTTCACATCCCTGCTCATTAGCGGGGCTCACTGGTGACCCAGTTGCTCTCACTCAATCTCACCTACCTTGCAAGGTTGTTGTGAGCATAAAATAGGAGGGAGACTGTGTGTACTGCCCTGTGCAAGGAAAACATGACATTGATAACAAGTGAAACCATTCTGTACTTTATAATATGGGGTGGGGCCACGGATCAGTGGCAGAGCATCTGCTCCGTATGGAGAAGGCTGCAGGTTAAATATTTGGCAGCATCTCCAAGAAGGGCTGGGAAAGACTCCTGCCTTGGAGAAGCCGCTGCCAGTCAGTGTAGACAATGCTGAGCTACATGGACCCAGGGCCTGACTAGAAGGCAGCTTCTTGTGTTCCTATGAGCACTCCTTGATCTTTGGGGGATCGGGCAGGTTGGAGGTTCAAACCTTGGTAGTATCTTTGGGTAGGGCTGGGAAAGACTCCTGCCTGAAACCTGGGAGAGAGCCGCTGCCAGTCCGTGCAGACAACACTGAGTAAGATGGGCCACTGGCCCGACTCGGGATAAGGCAGCTTCCTATGTCTGCATGACAGTAAACCAGTTTGCTGAGGCTGATCTGGATGCAGGGTCAGGGCTACCATTAGACCAACTAGTCAGCCGCCTTGGGTGCAGACCTCAGAGGGGCGCAGAGTGTCGAGTGTCAATGTGTTTGCCAAGGGCACAAAATAGTCTGGCACCGGCCCTGCCTGGATGGTGCAAGGCGAGCTGCATGTGAAGGGCAAAGGAGCAACCCCCCAAATTAAAAGTCATTCATTATGCATTTTGGCTGGGATATATTCCGTTCTAATCTCCGGTAATATATATGAGACGTTGAGGTTGCACATGCGACCGTTGGCCGCTGCTTCCAAGGGCTGTGGGGAAGGCAGTTGCTCACCAGATGAGTGGAAGCTGTGCTTCCCTCCGCTACGCCACAAACCCACACGAGCGGCGGCGTGGAAAAGGTAAGAGCTGGGAGTGGGAACATTTCCCCCTCCTGCATGCCAGAGTGCCCTGTACTATGAGAGTGCCAGCCGCTCACATTAGAGTAGTCACTGCGCTCGGTGCGGCCACTCCTTCCCCCAGCTCGCTGCTAGAAATGGCAGCAGACCAGGGGAGGGGGAGCCCAGTGAGCACAATCGCCACCAGGTTAAAATGAACCTCGATTAAACAAACCATGGTTTGTTGGCAAGGTTAAACAAACCTCAGTTAAATGAACCTAGGTTAAATGAACCTGGTTTGTTGGTGAGGTTAAATGAACCTCGGTTAAACGAACCCCAGTTAAAGAAACCTCCGTTCATTTAGCCTTAGCAAATCACAGCCTGAAACATTTTTCTGAAGGCACAAGGGGTTTTTTTACCTAGGGATCCTGGTGGGATGTACTTAATGGACAGGTTTATCACTCCTCGATGGTCAACGCAATTGATTATAGAGAGACTCTGCAACAGAAAAGTCTACGATAGGCAAAATGTGCATAAACACATGGATTTTTGACAAGCTGATGATCAGAACTGGTGCTCTGGAACCAGTGTGCAGATTTCCCCTATGGATTTGAGGAGTTCCCCCTCATTTTAATGCACTCCTCCACGAACTCATATCTCAGAGGCCATATCTCCACTCCCAAAGTGTTTTTCCCCTTTCCCCAAAAAATCTCTTCAAGCCAGGAGACTTTTGCTGGAGTTGTTGTGTTAAGCATATCCACACCCACAAGGGAAGTGCACTTTTGGAATTTTGGGAGCCGGGCTACAAGCTGATTTTCGTGCACAAAATTCAGGTTATTTTTGCAATGTTCAGGTATGTTGCAGACAAAATTGTGGCTGAAAATATAGAAGGGAGGAGTCAGAGAGCAGCCACTGTCCATTTCTCACCAGAACACTCTCTCTTTAAAGGCAGGGAGAGTCACTCCAGCCCGTGCTGCCAATGCAGCAAAGGCCGATTTCATTACCAAATGGGGCCACGCAGCCCCGTCTGAGAGTGAAATTACCCCCCCCACACACACACATGTTTGATGTCAGATATGGGGGGCATGTCGGGGCCGCGAGGTGCGGCCCCAGATTAACAACAGCCCAGGTTCTTTGAACCTATTTGCCCAATGGTGGCTCTGCTCCTGGGACTAGATGGGAAATCTTTGCTAAGCTGAAATCCTGCTTTTGCTTGCCTTCCTTTCATGAGGTCAAGGGAACTGCTGGCAGAGCTCACATTTCAGTGATGCTTGCAGTAGCCTTTACACATCGATGCTGCCTGAGGTTGTTTCCGAGCCTCTGCTCTGTGGTGGTCCATCCATTGCAAACTCTCACTTTACAGATCAGGCCCTTGCACTTTACACACAACCCTGAAGGCATATCTTTAAGGAGAATCCCTCTTTGGCTGAAGCACACTCACCCGGGGTTTCAGCATATACCAGTTCAGCTTATTGTTCCTCCAGTCCCAGCCGGCCAGGTCTACTCCCATCTCACCCAAGAAGCTGTTCCTCCCCAAAGGGTCATTGTGCCACACCGAAAGACTCAGTTTCTGAATCAGCAGAACCATTTTCTCTATTTTATACTGCCGAGAAGGAGAAAGGGAGTTTAGGAACATAGGAAGCTGCCATATCCTGAGTCAGACCATTGGTCTATCTAGCTCAGTATTGTTTTCACAGACTGGCAGCAGCTTCTCCCAGGTTGGAGGCAGGAGTCTTTCTCAGCCCTATCATGGAGATGCTGCCAGGGAGGGAACGTGGAACCTAGATGCTCTTCCCAGAGTGGCGGCTCCATCCCCTGAGGGGAATCTCTTCCAGTGCTCACACGTTTTCCATCATATGCAACCAGTGCTGACCCTGCTTAGCTAAGGGGACAAGTTGTGCTTGCTACCACAAGACCAGCTCTCCTCTCCTTTAAACATGCATACGTTTTGCTTTTAGGAACATAGGAAGCTGCCTTCTATCAAGTCAGATCCTTGGCTCATCTAGCTCAGTATTGTCAACCCAGACTGGCAGCAGCTTCTCCTACATTACAGGCAGGAGTCTCTCCTAGCCCTGCCTGGAAATGCTGCCAGGGATTGAACCTGGGACCTTCTGCATGCAAAGCAGATGCTCTGCCACTGAGCTGGGGCCCCATATCTTATTGCACTTACATGTAGCTGCGCATCTAAATGCAAACTAAGGCAGACCTTGATTAGCAAAGGGGACAAGTCATGGTTGCTACCACAGGGCCAGCTCGCCTTCCCTTTTCTTCCTGTTCTCCCAGTTACATCATACCATATGGCCCAGTTAATGGTCTGGCAGCTCCTTGGTCAGCATTACTGTGGAAGATGGTGGAAGGCGATGCAAGTTGGTGGAAGAGAAAAGAGAGAGAGGAAGCAGCCACCTTCTTCTCCTGACTCTAACAGAAAGGGTCTGATCCCAGCCCAAAACAGCTGTGATATATTCAGAATTATTATATTTAGCAGGCGAAAGCAACTGCCCCTATTCAGCCCAGCATAGCATTCCTGTTATCAGGGGCTGTTGCGGGTATCTCCCCTTTATTTTATTTTTTTAAAGACTGGGGGCCCTTTTGGGACAGGGAACTATTTTCTTGTTCCTTTTAAAAAAACATTTGGTCACTTATTTTGTCGTTGGAAAGAGGCACAGACTGGCAGCCTCATGCTTGTTAGTCAAGCATTTCCCCGCGGCACCACTTAAGATAGCTAGAAAAGGAAGGGCAAAAAGCAGAAGCAAAAAAGAGGGATAGAAGGGAGGAAACAGAGACTGCATCCCCCTTCCCACTGGACAAACAAGCTAGTAAAAGATCAGACTTACCAGCAGCCAGGGAATCCTCCAGCCCCATCTCCCCCACCTGTAACCTCCTGTTTTTGCTCTTACTGGCTGGAACGGCTGCTGCTCAAACTGCTGTAGCCAGTTTGATTCCTAGGGGGCTCCTCCTGGCACCACCCCAAAGAAGAAGGAGGAAACGTGTTTTAAAATGTACTCCCTGAAGCAACCAGGACATGTATTTTTTTTTAACCCATTTTTACCCATTACCCATTTTTTTACCCATTATTTTTTTTACCCATTTTTAGATTGTGAGCCCTTTGGGGACAGGGATCCATCTTATTTGTTTATTTATTGATGTATTTATTATTTCTCTATGTAAACCGCCCTGAGCCATTTTTGGAAGGGCGGTATAGAAATCAAATTATTATTATTATTTCTTGTTTACACAGTCAGGCAGGTGTTATTGACTGGTTTGTTTTATCCAGACATCGAGTCCTTCCCAAGGACCTGGGATGCCAGAATTTTATCATCAATACTTTGATACTCAAGCAAATCCAGCCATCTCAGGTTCTCCCCTCATCCCCCGGCTGATGAGCTGCTTAGTTTGCTTTTCCAAGAAGAGAAAAGAGAAGGTTTTTGAAAAGAGGAGGTGGGGGGAGAAACAGGGATAATCAATCCTCATTTCTGCCGCTACTTATCATTTTAATGGCCACTCTAGTGCATTAAGTAAAAATGTCTTTTTCAGTAAATGATGCTCAGAACCTAAGAGGGTGGGAAAGATGCCTGATGCTGCCAAGGACACGTCTGGCAAGTAGCCCTTGGCACCATTTATTTATTTATTTATTTATTTATTTCACTTCATGTCCTGCCACATGCCACAAAGAAGCCCTTCAGGCAGCTACTGACAAAGAGAAGATAGCTGGTCTCTTGACGGCGAGCATGAATTGTCCCCTTTGCTAAGTAGGGTCTGCCTTGGTTTGCATTTGGATGGGGGACTACATGTGAGCACTGTAAGATATCCCCCTTAGGGGATGAGACCATAGCTCAGTGGAAGTCCATCTGCCTGCTTGTGTGCAGAAGGTCCCAGATTCCTTCCCTGGCAGCATCTCCAAGATAGAGAGACAATTTAACCTTGGAGATGCTGCTGCCAGTCTGGGTAGACAATATTCCAATGGTCTGGCTTGGAATAAGGCAGCTTCCCTACATGCAGAAGATCCCATATTCACTCCCTGGCATTTCCAAATAGGGCTAGGAAAGACTCCTGCCTGAAACCTTGGAGAGCTGCTGCCAGTCAGTGCTAGTAGTCAACAGAGAGCTGCTGCCAGTCAGTGCCTGTAGACAATACCGAACGAGATGGACCAATGCTTCCTATTCTCCTACGTCATTAAATCCCACAAAATCTAACCAGTGATGTGTAATACGATTGAGTCAATATTGTGTGTGTGTTGGGAGCAGGGGAAGGATAAATAACAAAGATGGCCCCTCTCCACCCGCTCCTACCCCAGTTTGTGGGAAATGGCTTGCCTGAATCATATATACTCTGGGGACGATCCTGACTTTCTGTTACTTGTCCTTATTTTTCACCATTTGGGAATGGCTTCAAATTTTGATAGTGTGCGAGACAAACTAGATGTGGTTTAAACCCACTGGGCAGCATCCAGACTTAAGTTTTGTGCATGCAACCACCCCGCCCCCCGCAAATTCCCCTTTCCTCTGCTGCACCAGTGTATATCCTTGAGGACCTCTCAGCCCTCAAGGACATGTTTTGGGGGTGAGGGGCAGCAAAGGATAGGGACACAAATTGTTGTGTGTGTTTGTGCGAACTATTATAGCATGAAGACACTGTTGGTCTGGATGCTGCCCATTGGTTTACCCCAATTAAAGGTGTGCCATAATTACATAATGCATAATTAAAGGTTGCCATCTTGTCCCCTCAGCCCTTGCTTTGACACACACACACACACACACACACACACACACACACACACACACACACACGGTTTCTTGGAGGAGGAACTGGTGCTGGTGGTGTGTCAAGCCTCTGATCCAAAGCCAAAAGCCACCCCTCTCCTCACTCTTGTCCTTCTCATCTCTCTGGAATACCTGGAGAAGGCTACAACTGGGGGAGGACGGTATCCCAGAGACCCCCAATCGAACTCCTGCAGTAAAACCGCCATGGTCTTCTCCCCGCTGGATCAGACCGGCTGAGTCTGGGTTCAGATGCAGTAGCGACAGGATCTGAGTGATCCAGAGTGTTCAGCTGGCAGGCCACACAGGTGTGTCCAGGAGGGGCCTTCTTGGGAGGAAGAGACAGATGTGGAAGATCAGGCGGAGCAGCACCTGAAAGAGGGTGGGAGTTGGGCCCCAATTTAACAGTCACAGTGACGCCAGCCAGCCATTGCTAGTGCAACAGTCCTCCCTGCCTGTGGTCTTCCAGCCCCATCGCCTACCTCCTAGTTCAGGTTCTCTGTAGCCCTCCTCACCTTCTGCCCATTCCTGCACAGGGTGTGGCAGCACCAGCCTTTGCCTACCAGGTCCAAGCCAGAAGTGGCTCGTCCTAACCCTGGGTGGGGGAGGGGGAGGGGAAAAGGAGGCACAGCTGCCACCCCTTCCCGGAGCACCGTTTGCTCCTCTCTCTTTCATCCCACCCTGCCCCAGCATTAATAAGAGCCTCAGCTACACTGCCTGCCTGCACACTGGCCATTTGTCAGCTAGAGTTCTACCTGATGAATGGCCAGCCTACAGACAACACAGCTCTCATTACTGTTGGGGCCAGGCTGGCCAGCCTCAGCCATGCAGCTCTGCCTTACGAATGGCCAGGCTGCAGGCAATGTGGCTCTTGATAACACTGGGCGGAATGGGAGAGAGAGGAGCAAAAAGGAGCTCCATGAAGGAGAGGCAACTGTGCCTCCTTTGGCACAGATGGACTGAACTAGATGGACCAATGGTCTGACTCAGTATATGGCAGCTTCCTATGTTAGGAACATAGGAACATAGGAAGGTGCTATATACTGAGTCAGACCATCGGTCTATCTAGCTCAGTATTGTCTTCACAGACTGGCCAAGGTTGCAGGCAGGAATCTCTCTCAGCCCTGTCTTGGAGATGCTGCCAGGGAGGGGACTTGGGACCTTCTGCTCTTCCCAGAGTGGCGGCTCCATCCCCTGAGGGGAATCCCTTCTGGTGCTCACACTTCTAGTCTCCCATTCAGATGCAACCAGGGCGGGCCCTGCTTAGCTATGGGGACAAGTCATGCTTGCTACCAGAAGACCTGCTCTCCTCTCATATGCTGTTCCTATGACAACAGGCGGGAACATAGAACATTAATGGAGGGAGATCTGCTTACATAATCTTCATGCTTTAAAAAATACAACAACCCCAAAACTCTATTCACTTGTCCAATTTCTGTACTGCTCAGAGAGGGTGCCTACTTAACAGCAGTTTAATCAGTAATCTTAAAAATGGGGGATATGGGCATGGGGAAAATTAGACCAGCCATTTTCTTTCGTTAAACATGTGACCAGCACGGCAGTTTCAAACTATTTCTCCAACCCAGCATCTAATTGTGGGCAGTCTTTGCCCTCTTCCAGTGCATTTAAAAGAAAAAGAAAAAGAATCACCCCCAGGACCTTTCCCAGACAGCAGGCTTTACCTCGGGCGTACTGTGAGGTTTTACTGCGAGTTCGAATTTGTTAAAAACAAAAACAAAAACCCACTGCAAAAAGTGGATTTTTTAAAAAAAAACACCAGACATAAATCGGGCTAGGCTCTAACGTGCAATGAAAAACCCAAATGGTGTGTGAAATGCTTCCCAATATCTTGCATGCAGTTTGGCGTGAATCTGGCCAATATGCAAACACATACCTTCCATTCGAATCTAAAAGCCCCGTCTGGAAATGCTCCAGGCAGGTTGCAGAATACACAAATAATGTTGGTGTCACTTTAAAAAAAAAAAATTGTCGAATCCATGGCAACTGAAGAATTATTTGGGTCATGTGGGAGGGAAAAATTCATTTTGAACTGCCAAGCCACAGAGGACAAGGAAAATAATTCTGTCAAGGCAGCACCTCCCTGTCTTGGCTTGACAGACAGATAATATCAGTTGAAGCTGGTGACTTTACAAGTCACTTTGCAATTTTGCAATTTTCTTTGCAAAATTGCAAAGAAACATTGCAATTTCCAGAGAGCTGCTGTAATATCCCTCCCCCCACCCCGCAAAGCTGCATTCTTGTTTAGCTTGTGTCTTAAGACACCGAACTCTTGTGTCTCTCTTCTTCAAACTGCAGACTGTTTCTTTTCTCCTTCCCACTGGCTGAAGGATGTCACCTTCCCAAATTTTGACTGGCACTGCTTTCCAAAGTGGAGAGAGATTCCCAGTTGTCAGGAGAACAGTTGTCATTAGCTCTCACTAATAACAACAACCCATCATCCTGGACTGTCAGCAAGCTATCAGTCTAGCAAAGGACAGACTCCCATATCTGCGACAAATTTTTTTTTTTTTTGCACTAACTCTTGTGCGTTGGTGTCAGTCCACACATCCATTTGCTACTCATTCAGGGCCCAGTTCACACATTCATGAACATTGTTTGATTCCTCTTCCATACACACTGAGAATTTGCAGCTGAATAGGAGAACCAATACTTCCCAAAGAAAAGCCAGGATTGGAGGTTATACAAGATTCTGTCTGTGTTTGATCTGGCATTTAGGGCAAACACCTCCTTTGACTCATGGCTAAGTAAGGTTTGCCTTTGAATGAGAAAATGGCACCATAATTTGGGGTCTAGAGTACTTCCTTCTCCCACCCTTTCTGTGCCCTTAAACTCACCGGAAAATATGGCCAGATGTTTTTGGCAATCATAATCTTGTATCAGTTTGCTTATGTAATCTTGACATGCAGGACGGGTGCATTGCTGGTTCGGTTTCTTCTGACCACTAACCAGCCCATTTGTCTAAAAAGATCATCCCGGCAACATATAATTTGGTGCTTGGAAAATGATGCTAAAGGGGCATGTTTACTGGCCCTGAGATTTCTTCTGCACATTTGCTCAGGAAATTATATACCCCCAGCCATATGCAGTGTGCTATTAGGTGTTATTTCTATTTCATTAGATAGAGAGGCAGTGCTGCTGTTAGCTGGGAAATAGGCTACCGAAGCTACTTTATCCTTTCTCTCTTCCCTCCCTCCTTTGCACTGAAGGTCTGGCACACAGCAAGACAACTACCCACATGGATATCTGGACTGAGCTGTTTCTAGGTTTCTTTCTGCACAGCCCCGGAATAAATATTGTAGCCTAGAACTGGCAATACATAGCTCCCAGGAAATATGGGTTTAGCCCTCATTTTCCCTCCCCCCCCAAACATCCTTCAGTTTCTTCCTATGAAATTGAAAAAACACACAACACTTTTCCATTTTTAAAGATACTAGCTCTCATTGCCTTCCAGGTGCCTTTGAATATCAAAACATGACAAAGCAGGGAAGAAAATTAAAAAGATACTCAAATTCTTTATGGTCTCCAGCTATTTGTGTTGCATATGAATGGGAGACTTGATCTGTGAGCAATGTAAGATATTCCCCTCAGGGGATGGAGCCGCTCTGGGAAGAGCATCTAGGCTCCAAGTTCCTTCCCTGGCAGCATCTCCAAGATAGGGCTGAGAGCCCTACCCCTGCCAACTGGGCAAAGAGGCATCTTTTTAACATGATGATTCTCTTTTATTTAGCAGGGGGAGAGTCACTGGCCCTATCCACCCCCAGCGCAGTACCTCCAGTGACTGTTGCTGGTGTCTACCATGTTTCTTCTTAGATTGTGAGCCTTTTGAAGACAGGGAACTTTCTTTCTCTTCCTTTCCTTTCCTTTCCTTTCCTTTCCTTCCTTCCTTCCTTCTTTCCTTCCTTGATGTAAACACTTTGGAAGCTTTTGTTGAAAAGTAGTATATAAATATTTGTTGTTGTAGTAGACAATACTGAGCTAGATGGACCCATGGTCTGACTCAGTATATGGCAGCTTCCTATGTTCCTATGACCAACGGAAGCTGGAAAACCCAGAATTCAAAGTTGCATCTCTGCGATGAACTTACTGAGGCTGTTCTCATGAGCAGGCCCAGCTAGGTCAGCGTAGCCTTGGCTAGGCTGCTCATGCGGAGTGTGGATCCTGGCACTCCCGCCCAGCCTAACCCCACTCCTAAGCCCGGCTCTTATCCAAGGTTAAGGGAGCAAGTGCAGCTCCCATTTCATCTGTTCTGACGGGCAGCAGCTTTCTGAGGCCTTAGGGGTCTTCCAAGTACAGCTGCCTTAGATTCTGGCAAGAAGCAGGGATCTCACCCATCACACACACACACATACCCAAACACACACACACACACACACACACACACACACCCCAGCTGGAAGAAGGGCTGGCAGATTGGGAGACCAAAGGAGACAAGAGAACATCACCACCACGATAGGGATGTGCAAACCGGTCCAGTTCAAATTTCAGTTTGACTCAAATGGGGTGTGTGTGTTTCAAGTGGTCAGGGTTTGAACCGGCCTGCCCTCCCGCACCAGAGGATACTGGTCTAAGTTCAAACTGAACCAGCCCTGGTTCAAACTGGACCAGTTTCAACTGGTTCAGGGGTCTACTGGTAAAGGGGAATCCAGTGAAGATCTTTATCAGTAAAGGGACAGAGGGGTTTCCCTAGGGCTAGAGGGGGCAGGAGGGGAGCCAGGGGTACTTACAAGAAGGATCAGCGGGGGCTCCTCCCCCACCCCTGCCGGCCTCCCCCAGAGTAGCTCAGGTGAGTCAATTTGAACCGGGCCAGGCCAGGCCAGTTCGAATCCAGTTGAGATTCGAACTGGCAAAACCAGTTCCGTGAACGTTCCTAACCCCCAGGCCTCCTGACATCCAGCAGGGCAGAGCAGAGGCAGTGAGGGGCAGGTGAGGGCTCCTGAGAGTGTGAGCACCTCTCCAGACAGGCACAGGATTGCTGGCAATGCCAACTACTAGAGTATGGAGGAGGAGGAGGACAGATGTGGTGGAGCAGACAGCTTGGTCTCCTAGGAGAGGAGTGGGCTGAGAAAGGGGGTGGCAAGCAGAAGAAGGAAAGGTTACTGTTAACCCCCCTCCCTCTCCTGAGCACAGAGGCCTCAGGTAGAGGGAAGGGGGCAAGACCAGTGCAAGGTGACCCAAGGAAGAGGCAGCAACCAACAGACCCTTTAAGGGCAGGTGCCAGGAGTTGATCCAGAGACCTTTGCACGGAAAGCACGTGCTCTCTGGCTGAGCTGTTGCTCCTCCCTGCAGTTTCCACTCCATAGAGCGTTAGAATGGGAAGAGACCTTGGAGGCAGCCCAGTCCCTTGCTCAGAGCAGGAAAGTCCAGCTCTTCTGAAGAGTGACTGCAACAGCATGGGGGGCAAGGCAGTTCTGGGTCCCAAAGCCACCCGCCGGAGGATCCTGGCGCCACACAGTGTGTGGGTGTGGGTGTATAAGACGGCTGGTATATTGTACCATATTGTTTACTCTACTCAGAACAGCTTTTGTCTGCCTGGCATCTTTCTTCTCTTCTTAGGTACCATCAACTTCAAAGGAGAAATCACGCTTCAAAGGAAGAGAGAAAATGGTGTGATGCTGAAAATGGAAAAGTTCTTGGGGTGGAAGAAATAAAAGTCTCTTTAATGGGGCATCTCTAGAAATCATTTTTTAAAGCCTGCTTTCCTTAAGGAAAGTAAGCTTATGAAATCACCAGGCATTGTGTGTGTGTGTGTCTGTCTGTCTGTGTCTCTGTGTGTGTCCATATCAACTTTGTAGTGCTTGGATCAATATGAACCAAATTATGTACAGTTGTAGGGACACATAGGGACACCTCAACGGTGTAGTTTGTGATGGTGTCATCCACCCCTATTCAAAATGGTGGGCATGGGAATGTTGGAGGCACAAGAACGTTTGAGCTAACCTATGAACTGCCTAACCAGTTTGAACCAAATATGCTACAGTTTTAGTGAGTGACACATAGGGACATCTCAACAGTGTAGTTTGTGATAATGTCATCCACCCCAAGATGGTGGACGCGAGAACATTTGAGGTGCAAGCGGGCTAGTTGGTGGACCACCTAACCGATTTGGAGCAAATCTGGTGCAGTTGTAGTGAGTGACATATAGGGATGCCTCAACAGTGTAGGTTGTGATGATGTTATCCACCCCAGTAAGATAGCAGACGTGCATGTGTGAGGCACAAGAAGGCTAACTTGTGAACCACCTAACCTATTTGAACCAAATTTGCTACAGCCATAGGGTCACACAGGGACACCTAAATGGCGTAGTTTGTGATGATACCACCCGCCCTAATTCAAGATCATGGATGCGTAAATGTTTGAGGTGCAAGTGGGCTAACTTGTGAACTGCCTAACTGATTTGGACCAAATTTATTCCAGTTGTAGGGATAGTGAAAGGAAAGTAGGCAGATTAGTTCTTACCAGAGCTTCTTGTTTAATGTTACAATAGTGAACTTCAAGGATGAACTGATTTAAGCGGGGATGCGAGACCTTACTAATTTGCCTATGTGAGACCTTCCCGAGATTGCCCATGCCTTCCAGCCTGAGGGAACAGGAGCTACTGGGAAGCAAGAAGGTGCTTTTGTAGAGACGTCAAGACACAAATCTTCACTTGGCAATCCTCAGACTATCCCAAACTCTCTCATTATGATCATGGCTCCAGGGCTTGATTAGGAATCATGCTAAGATGGCAGCCATCATGCCCATAGAGGTGGGAGGGAGCAGAAGACTGGCAGGGGGGGGAGATATCCCAGTGCACCACACTGCTCACATGGTGCATTGTGGGATAGCTAGCAGCAGCCCAGCTTTTTCCCCACCCCGATTGCTGCTGGGCTTGCTGCAGTGGCAATCATGTGGATGCACGGAGTGATGGAGTCCAAGAACAGCATGGATCGTGTGGGAGACGGCAGGTAGGCTCCTGCCTTTCCCCCCAGCCCTCCCTAACCCTATGGGCTGTGTGCGGGAGACAGGAGCTGGATAGGACAGTTTCTTATCCTACCTTGGTCAAATGTTGGGTATGAAAGCTGGGTAGGATGGCACTGTCTTACCTAGCTCTTGCCTCCCACACAATCAAACACTCCTCCTCCTACCTAGTGGTTTGCTCCCATACATCCAGAAAGTGGGAACATGCACAGCTCCCAAACCTGGGTAGGACAAGTGTTATGTGAACATCCTTGTAGAATGCTTTGCAGTTATCCAACCTAGAAGTCCCTAGAGTAATCTGGAAGAGATACTGTGACTTTATGTTGCAAATGCCCCCTTAGCCTCAACATTCTGGTTAACCTTGGTGTCAGTCACTGCTTCCAAGGGGGTTATGCCAGAACCAGGTAAGTCACACATCCTAGAGTTTTTTAAGTGCTTTGGGGAAAGACTGGAGTTCTTCATCTCTCGGTGGGACAGTTTAAAATATCACTTCCCTTCCACTCTTGCAGCAGATGTGGTTTTGTGAGCCATCACAATCCCTCCTGGAGTATTTCTCATCTCCAGAACCCATAGTCCATGAAAATATAATAAATACCCAAGGATTCATTTATTACACACCTGTTCAATTATAATTTTGTGGCTGGAAAAAGGAAACAACAACACCACCTGCCTTATAGCCCTGCAACTTTTAAAGATATCTCATGGGAAAAGGTTTCTAAGAAAAAGTGGGAGGGGAGAGAGAGAAGAGCTCTGCTTTCCTACTTCCAACAGCATTTCAATTATTTTTGCACAGAAGACAACACTGATGTGGTGTGCAATGCAATTTGAGGGGAATGCAAGGTTTGGGATGGGTGCGGTCGTACTGCTGGCACAATGCTGTCAAAGTCAGGCATGTGCAGTGCTCATTGATTTTGGTGGAAGAGACATAGGAACATGCATAACTTGCCTGCTGAAACCAATGGGACTTACATGTGCTTTGGCTAGCTAATATTCTGCTTCTGATAGCTCTTTCTGGAAGTTCACAAGCAAAGTGATAGTAACACTATGTACTACCCACACCCGGTATTCAAAGATATACTGCCCCTGATGCTCAACTTACCTATCATTCTTTTACGTGAAATATATGTATTTATTATTTTCATTTATCAGTGGCTTTTCCTGGAACTCAGGGAAGTGCACATGGGAATCTGAGGCAGTCTTTCATCCAGGCATTAGGGATGTTCAAATCAATTTTAATTCAAATCGATTTGACTCGAATCAAATCTGGGTCATTTAAGTGATTCAAATTCAAATCAAATCACCCCTTAAAAGGGCAATTCAAATTCAAATTGGATTTTCAAAATTTGATACAAATTCAATTCAAGAGCCATTTGACACCTTTTAAAAACCATCAAGGCCTCCTTGTTGTTTAAAAACAACATATAATGCAACATATAATGGCACCAATACAGGGTTGAATAGATTCGAATTTGGGATGAGTTTTCAGAATTTGGTTTGAATTTGAAACAAATAGAAAAATTTGTTTTGTGCACATCTCTACCAGGCATTACCCAGACCCAGATCTGCCCAGCTTAGAACCTGTCTCATTTTGTCATGTTCAACTGGGGAAGTATGTGGGTCTCATTTTGTGGGATAAGGATATGGTCATTAATTAAGGTACAGTAAAAGAGCACGTCTTTCTTCTCCCTTCTCCCTTTTTATTGCCCCCCTTGAGGCTTCTCTTCAGACAGCATCGACACCATTTTCCTCAGCCTCATGCCAGTGCTTCCTTCCCCTACTGTTCTTGGATGGTGCTTTGTAGCAACGGTTGCCTGCATCCTGTTGTTGCCTAGCAACTGCAATATACTTCCCCAGTTGAACCTGACAAAATGAGTCTGTTTTCCAGAAGTGAATTAATTTTGGTGCAGAATAGAAATGTGGTTGATATTGTGACACGGCCCTGCCTGGATCCCCTTCTCCCATCACTGCTCCCCAAACCATTCCTCTTCTTATCATTGGGAAATCAGTCTTAGGAAGGAGGCTATTTTAAACATCAAATTAACATACAAATGTAAAATAGAAAAAAATGCCCTGTGCTGCTGCTAGAGTGACATAAATATGGAGGATTTTAAAAAAATAATAATGGTGCATTAATGCTAATTGAAACAGCAAGGGCTCCACTTATGCAATCTGAATATGCATCAATTGAACCCATAATTAATAGAACCTTCCCTTTCATACAAACGCTGCTTTCTTCCTCCTCGAACCATAAAACTCTTTCTGCTTTTTACAGGAATGTTTTGATTTTGGGAATAAGTGCTTTATTTGGAAATTGAAGTTAACCCCTGAGACCCCAGATTGTTTTATGATTAACATTTAGAAGGTGCCTTGAATTGCTGCAAAAACTGGCAAACAAGTTTGCTTGCAGATTTATTGAGTATAACTCTTTTTAAAAAGTCAACTCAGAAACTCAGCCTTAGATAGTTGCACATACTTAAGCACAGAGCCAGCCCTGTTTTCATGTTTGTACAACAGGATGCACAACCTCGGTCCTCCAACAGCTTTTGGACTACAGTTCCCATCATCCCTAGTCATAGTGGCCAATAATCAGGGATGATGGGAGTTGAATGAATAAATGTAGGGAATTTGCTCAAATCGAATTTTGCACTTTGTTTCAAATTAAAAAAGAATCAGTTTGAAACAAAGTCTATGCAAATTCAAATTGTGTTGACCCCATTTTGGAGCCTTTTTTAATCAGTCAGGGTACTTGAATGGTCTGAAAAAGGTGCCAGTAAGGTTATTGAATTGATTCAAATCGGGTTGATTTGATTTGAATTTGAATTGAGTTACCCTTTTTAAGGGTGATTCAATTTGAATCCGAATTGACCAAATTGCCTAGATTCGAGTCAAATCCATGAGAATTTGAATTGATTCACACATCCCTAGGATGAATCTTTATTTTGGACCAAAATAATGATGGGAGTTGTAGTCCAAACCTGCCGGAGTGGCAAAGTTGTGTAGACCCGCCATATGGTAATACTTGTGGAGGTATATGTATGAAAAACATTACATTTGAATATAAAAATCTGCATGGTTTCTGAGCTAAAAATATTCAAATTCTGCCATAAAAAGGAAATGGCTGCTGAGTCCATCCGTGGTATCATGACGACAGACCTACAGAGCATGAGCCATGTTTAGTAAGAGATGGCTTCAGTGTGCAGGCAACTGCAGGTCCTCACGTCTAGATAAGCCGCTAATACGATCAGTGATGCCCACCCCAGTATCAACAACATGCCCATTATGTGACCTCGCTCTCTAATCCTCAGGTGGCTCTGGGCTGTTGAGATATCATCAGGCACCTGACTTTATTTGTGCATCATCCTGTTTTTCAAAAGTGCAAACCTTTTCACAAAACTGAGGAGTCAGGTTTACCTGCTACCTGCCCATTTCAGGCACCCAGGTGCCAAGGCACTGGATTTTGGATATACTTTCCAGTTTTGCCAGCCCTGGGAAGAGGCAAGGGGTGTCCTGAACAATAGGGTCCTGAGCCTAGAGCTCAGCTCAGGCTACAAGTTCATTGCCTGGGGGGAGTGGATTAAGCTCAACTTTAGATCATGTTTGAGGAGGTTTATTCCCGTGTCTATACAGGATGCAGGAGGGACCCGTCCTAATGAATTGGGGAGCAGAGGTGCACCTAGGTAATTTGGGAGCCTGGACTACAAGGCCTTTGAAGGCCCCCCTTCCCTGAAAATGAAGTATCATCAAGCTCGGCTGGGTGACCACACCACCTGGGACAGACTAAAGAAGATTTGGGGGCCCCCAGGAGCTGTGGAGGCCCTGGACTTTGGCCCTGAAGTCCAGAGGTGAGAACACCTTGGCCGGGGAGATTGGGGTCAAAGGAGGCACAGCTACGTCTCCTTCCCAGAATTCCATTTGCTCCTCTCTCTCTCACATCCCACCTTGTGTGAGTGCCATGGCAATTGCCATGGCAGCATGAGTGCCATGTTGCCTGCAGGCTGGCCATCCGTCAGGTAGAGCTGTGCTGCTACAGTTGCACAGCCTGTTCTGGCATGTCCACTCTGAGGCTTGAGTTTACCTAGCTGACCCCATTAGTTTCTCATTGAGAGACCTCAGCTTTGTCCCGTAAGGTGCTGCTCCACCCTCCGCCCCCAGGTAGGACCATAGCTGAGAGTGGAAGCTCACAGCTCAGTACTAAAAGAGGTGCACTGAGTGCAGAGGTGCACCTAAGTAATTTTGGAGCCTGGAACTAAAGGCCTTTGGAGGGCCTGCCTCCCCTGCAAATTTAAGCATCATCATGCTCATCCAGGCAACCACACCACCCGGGACAGACTAAATTGGGGGGTCTCAGGGGCTGTGGAGGCCCTGGACTTGGGCCCCAAGTCCAGGGGTAAGAGCGCCTCTGATTGAGTGTGTGGCACCTGCCCAGCCTTAGTCTAAAAAATGTCTCCGATAGGAACAGGATCAAAGAACAAACTGCCGTAACACCCTCTGTGAAATCCTTCGTTTTCTGGAGCTTTGAGAAGGAAAGTTATACACAGGAGTGTTTGCTAGTCTGAGCTCCATAACTTCCACAGATCCTGAAACAGGGGGTCGGCTTTCCTCAAGAAGTAAGCGATCATCATCAGCCAGGACTGGAGTGGGAAAGACAGCTCAGCATCCCACCCAAGCCTTACGTTCCTGAACAGGGCCAGGCCTAGAGAGAAAGACACAATCCAGGGATGCTGTGTGAAACCCAATTTGGTGTGGCAGTGTCTGGTGTTACAACCGAGAGCCAGCGTGGTGTAGTGGTTAGAGTGCTGGACCAGGACTGGGGAGACCTGAGTTCAAATCCTCATTCAGCCATGAAACTAGCTGGGTGACTCTGGGCCAGGCACGCATCTCTCAGCCGAACCTACTTCACAGGGTTGTTGTGAAAGAGAAACTCAAGTATGTAGTACACTGCTCTGGGCTCCTTGGGAGGAAGATCAGGATATAAATGTAATAACAACAACAACAACAACAACAACAACTTCGCCCTCTGCCCTTTTAGTGACTAACACCTCCTATGATGCAGCTATTTGGCTCTGAGAAGGCCATGCTGTCAAGCAACATCAGCCTTGCTTTGGGAAATAAAATGACTTTCTGCTTCAAGCCCATCTGTTAGTGACAGGGCAAAGGTAACATGCAGTTTGGCCCTCAGAGCTCCTAGAAAAATCAAAGTGAGGTCATTCACATAGCAAGCATGACTTGTCCCCTTAGCTAAGCAGGGTCCACCCTGGTTGCATATGAATGGGAGACTAGAAGTGTGAGCACTGTAAGATATACCCCTCAGGGGATGGAGCCATTCATATGCAACCAGGGTGGACCCTGCTTAGCTAAGGGGACAAGTCATGCTTGCAACCACAAGACCAGCTCTCCTCCTGCCTTGATACTGCTGCCGAGAACAAAACTCATTCCATACACATATGAAAAAATTAGAAATTAGAAATGTATTTATTATTTCTTTGTGTAAACCACCCTGAGCCATTTTTGGAAGGGTGGTATAGAAATCAAATAAATAAATAAATAAGAACACTGGTGAGGAACCACCTGTCTCTGCACTAGAGAAGGTCTTTTGGCTTCCCCAAGTCCAGCTGCCAGTTCCAGGACCCAGAGCTCAACTTGCTCCACCCCAGGGGTGGAAAATCGGCATGCAGTGCTGCTGTGGCTCCATTTTCAGGCCAAAAAAGGCCACCAAAGCCTATAGAATGCTCCACAATGTTTCTTTCCATCTCTCATGCGCGGAGTCCAGGAAACAACAGTCAACAAATGCAAGCAATCGAACACCATGAGGGGAAAGAGTAGGCCATCTCACAACCCCTCATGGTTGTGAAATTCATCTTAAAGGAAAAGTGTGCTGTCGAGTCAGTGTCGACTCCTGGCGAACAGAGAGCCCTGTGGTTGTCTTTGGTAGAATACAGGAGGGGTTGACCATTGCCTCCTTACCCAGGGTAAAAAGGGAGATAGTTGAGTGAAATGGGGTATTGTAGACCTGTTTACTACAGGTGGCTGTTGCTACATTAATTAGGCTAGACTAGAAAAAAACTGACACCTTCATTTGTTGTGTTATGTTCCTTTGTTTATTGTAACTGCAAAATAAAAAAAAGGTTACCAAAAAAAAAAGATTCAGTGCACAAACCTTGTAACAGGAGTAAGCACCAAAGAGTGTTGTAAGTGTGTACATGGAGGGAAGGCGTTCTGGAGAACACCAGAAGATAACTGAAGCCCGGGACGGCAGCCATTCTGAGACAAGTTGTTGCCATTGGAGCTGCACAGTGCTAATTTAAAGTTCATTTATTCCATATTTCCGATTCCTGTTTCACCTGTTTGTATTTGCTGCAGAAAGGTTCACAGAAATGACACTCTGTGCAAGAGAAGGAAGAACCCAGCAATTTTGGAAAAGCAGAGTTTTGGATTGGCAGACGTTTGAGCAACGTTGGTGTGTGCAGGCGTGAGAAAGACAGAGAGGGGCATGAGTTGTGTGGGCATTTGGTTGTATTTGGTGCACATGACCTCTGAATCCATTGAAAGAGAGGTGCTGGTCTGGAGGCTGTAGCCGATCACGCTGGGAAGCAAAATGTGGAAGGGTCAGTTCTGAAGAAGACTCCTGGAGAGGGAAAGATAACTCACATGGCCAACGGCAGTTCGCTCCGGTCCTGGTTCTGAAACAGGTCCTGGGGCTAATGGAACCCTCATTTGGAGAGCAAGAGACCCTGTGTCTATTCACCATTCTCCCCAGGGCCAATTCTAGAAGAATTCATGAGGGAGAATGAAAAGGTGGCCAAAGACATGTAGGTCATTCTCAGGACCAGGACTAGCCCAGGTAGAGCTGCTTGTGAGAAGCACTGGGGTCACTCCTGATCCCACTGCTCCTCTCCCAGGTAGCTCTGCTTTTGAGCCCGGGCCTATAGGGCTTATCAGAGGACAAGTGTGTGCTTGTGCCACCACAAGTGTGGGGTGGTTGGCTCCATCTACCACAGGCCATCTGTTCCTCCAAGAGATGGCTTTTGTCCTGCCATTTGTGGGAAGCCTGTCAAGGTCCACCAGGATCCCGATCCCTCTCCTGGTCAGTCACCGACAGCTCAGACCCCATCAATGTATACTTAAAGTTGGGGTTTTTTGTCCCAATGTGCATCACGTTACACTTGCCAACATTGAACTGCATTTGCCATTTTGTCACCCACTCTTCCAGTTTGGAGAGATCCTTTTGGAGCTCCTCACAATCCGTTTTGGGTTTCACTGTCTGAAAGAGTTTGGTATCATCTGCAAATTTGGCCACTTTGCTGCTTACTCCTGGTCATCCTTGAAATGCCCTGCTGGTCCCAGGCCATTTATTAACAAGCGTGCCGTGAGCAGCGCATATATCCCTTCCTTTGATCAATGCTTGTATTAGAAATCTGCAGGTCTTCATGGCTGAGGCCCACGAGTGCTCTAAAGTGGGGCTTTCCATTCTCGAAAGGTTCACTTGGAGAACGCATCGTGCGTGCTCATTGTTTCATCACCGCCACATCAAGCAATGGCAGCATGTGCAAACACATGCGCTCATCTGTGACTCAGAAAAGGACTTCCTTCCTGTCTCACATCACCTCCGAGATGATGTTTTTCACAGTCAGTTAGTCAGTGATGAGAAGGCCAGTGAGGTCTATGTATGGATGAGCCACCCCTTCTGAAAAACTGTGGTGTGTACAGAGGAGCCTTCTGCTGGCAACCTTCTCCTCTTCCTGCCCCTCATGCCACTTTCAAGGGAGCTGACACCACCAGGGGCACAGAGCAAGGCAGCATTTGGCATCAGAATACCAGGGGCTGCCCTGGTAGCAAAGATGGCCCCACTGGAAGATGGTAATAGAACACAAAGCATTCTCAGCCACTACAGGTGCTGGTTGTGTGTGGGGTGTGTGTGTGTGTGTGTGTCTGTATGTGTATGGGGGGAGAAAATCAGAGAATCAGGGACACATGGGTCTGGCCAGCAAGTCCTGGCTGGACATAATACTAGTGAGCTGGGTTTTTTTTGCTCAATAGTATCAACTCGAGACGGAAGCAGTCTATCTGAGTAGCAAGCGGAGTTGTGGTCATTCTTGGTAGCTGAGCATGACTGGATTGGATGGTCAAAAGGGCCCAGACTCAGGAGTATTTTAAACATCCAGCAACACCACAGCAGTCAGGCTCACCCTCTCTCTCCTTTTTTGGATAGATGGCGATGACCTCTTTGTTTTGGAAGGATTCTTCCTCTGTAGCTTTGCATGGGATTATATGAGTTCTATTGGTTGTAAGCCGCTTCATTATTTTTAAATTAAATGTAAAATATCAATTTAATGGAATGGGGTTGGAGAGAATGAGGGAGGATAGAAATGGCGAGTTCTGCCAAGTGGCAGTTGCAGGTTCTGTGTAGGATGGGAATTGCCCCCACTTGATAAGGCCTGGCTCCTCTGCTCTGAGCAAAAGCATGACCAGTTTGAGCAGGCGAAGCCATTACTAGCCTAAAGAGATGGGAAACTGCTTCACTAGCTTAAGCTCTGCATGTCAGGAATCTGCTGAAGTCGCAGGAGCAGGTAGAGAGTTGGCAACCCTGACTGTTGGTGCCTCGCACCCACCACGGGGCCTGGGAGTTCCACCATTCTTGTGTACATTCAAACATGGCGGTTGCTGGAGGGGGGGGGTCCCCAGCCGGGGGTGTTTACCGGTCGCGACGGATCCTGATGGGGCTGGATGTTCCGCTGCTGCCTTCAATCTCTCTGGACTCGACCGTTGGCAGGAGGACTTTCTGGCCTCTCCTGCTGCTCACGGCAAATTTCCGTCCCATTTTGGCTGTGAGGGAGCGCAGAACATGGCCTCAGACAAGGAGTCCAGAGTGAGTCTCCACCACCCAGCCCCAAATAGGTTCAATGTTTGGTGGGGGCGGGGGAGACCCCCAGGGGTTGAATCTGGGTCAAGGTGGGGACATTTAGGAAGCAAGACTGTCCTGGCCCCTTTGGGTTGACCCTGGTGGGCAGGACTGGCCCATCTTCACAGGGTCTTCATGGAGCACCAGCCCCTCATCAATGGGTCAGCACACCGTCAGCCCCTTCCCTTCTCCGGGCCTCTTCCACTGAGGAGGCGCAGAATGGAGCCACCTGCACAGAGCAGGAGAAGGAGCTCCTGGCCTCTCTGAGCTGCAGCCCAATATAGGAGTTTCTCATTGTTGGGGAAACACACCAGCAGAGATTCGAAACCAACAGCCTCCTGCTCTCTAGGCAGGCTGCTTCCTTGCTGGGCCATTAGGTGGCTTAAAAAAACATTTGTCATTCTTAGGAGCTGGGTGTGCCTGCATTAGATGCTCAAAAGGGGTCAGGCTCAGGAACATCTTAAGTCTCCAGCAACACCCCTGCAGAAAGGATCTCTCTCTCTCTCTCTCTCTCTCTCTCTCTCTCTCTCCCTCTCCCCTTCCCTCCCTCTTTGGATCGATGGTGATGATGACCTCCTTGTTTTGGAAGGCTTCTTCCTCTATAGCTTGTGAAAACTTAACAACTTTGACTGAGATAATACGAGTTCTATTGTTTGTAAGTCTCTTTGATATTTTTAAACTAAAACTAGGATATAAAAGAAATGAAATGTTGAGGAAGGGAGATGGAGGGAGGATAGAAAGGGCCAGTTCTGCCAAGTGGCAGTTGCAGGTTCTGTGTAGGATGGGAATTGCCCCCTCTTGATGTAGCCTGGCTCCTCTGCTCTGAGCAAAAGCTTGACCAGTTTGAGCAGGTGAAGCCATTCCTAGCCTAAAGAGAGGGGAAACTGTTTCACTAGCTTAAGCTCTGCATGTCAGGCGTCTGCTGAAGTCACAGGAGCAGGACCAGGTAGAGAGTTGGCAACCCTGTGGCTGTTGGTGCCTCGTGCCCACCACTGGGCCTGGGAGTTCCGCCATCCTTATTTAGATCCAAATATGGCAGTTGCTGGAGGGGGGGGGTCCCCGGCCGGGAGTGTTTACCGGTCGCCATGGTGCTGGGGTTCCGATGGATCCTGATGGGGCTGGAGGTTCCGCTGCTGCCTTCAATCTCTCTGGACTCGACCGCTGGCAGGAAGACTTTCTGGCCTCTCCTGCTGCTCACGGCAAATTTCCGTCCCCTTTTGGCCGTGAGGGAGTGCAGAACATGGCCTCGGGCAAGGAGTCCAGAGTGAGTGTCCACCGACCTGCCCCAAATAGGTTTAATGGGGGGTGAGACCCCCCAGGGGTTGGATTTGGGTCAAGGTGGAGACATTTAGGAAGCGAGACTGTCCTGGCCCCTTTGGGCTGACCCTGGTGTGCAGGAAGGGACTGGCCCAGCCCATCTTCACAGGGTCTTCATGAAGCACTTCCTCCTCATCAATGGGTCAGTGCCCTGTCAGCCCCCTCCCTCCTCCAGGACCAATTCCAGCGAGGATGTGCAGAGTGGAGCCACCTGCACAGAGCAGGGGAAGGACTCCTGGCCTCTCCGAGCTCCTGGCAGCTTCCCCCTTCGGAGGGGCAGGATGGCCATATTAGGGAGTGAAGAAAAAACTCTGGTCGTGCTTGGGAACTGAGCATGACTGGATTGGAGGGTCAAAAGGGCCATGGATCTGGAGCATTTTAAACATCCAGCAACACCCCTACTGGGAGGCTCTCTCTCCTTCTCCCTCTTTGGATAGATGGTGATGGCCTCCTAGTTTTGGAAGGCTTCTTCCTATATAGTTTTGCATGGGTTATACGACTTCACTATTTTTCAATTAAAAGTAAGATATAAATTTAATGGAAGGGTGCGGAGAAGGAGGGAGGACAGAAGTGGCCAGTTCTGCCAAGGGGGAGTTGCAGGTTCGGTGGGGATGGGAATTGCCCCCTCTTGATGTGGCCTGGCTCCTCTGCTCTGAGCAAAAGCATGACCAGTTTGAGCAGGTGAAGCCATTCCTAGCCAAAAGAGATGGGAAACTGTTTCACTAGCTTAAGCTCTGCATGTCAGGCGTCTGCTGAAGTCACAGGAGCAGGACCAGGTAGAGAGTTGGCAACCCTGCGGCTGTTGGTGCCTCGTGCCCACCACTGGGCCTGGGAGTTCTGCCATCCTTGGTTAGATCCAAATATGGCAGTTGCTGGGGGGGGGGTCCCTGGCCGGGAGTGTTTACCGGTCGCCATGGTGCTGGGGTTCCGACGGATCCTGATGGGGCCGGAGGTTCCGCTGCTGCCTTCAAACTCTCTGGACTCGACCGTTGACAGGAGGACTTTCTGGCCTCTCCTGCTGCTCATGGCAAATATCCGTCCCATTTTGGCCATGAGGGAGCGCAGAACATGGCCTCGGGCAAGGAGTCCAGAGTGAGTGTCCACCGACCTGCCCCAAATAGGTTAATGGGGTGGGGGGAGACCCCCAGGGGTTTGATTTGGGTCAGGGTGGAAACATTTAGGAAGCGAGACTGTCCTGGCCCCTTTGGGCTGACCCTGGTGGGCAGGAAGGGACTGGCCCAGCCCATCTTCACAGGGTCTTCATGGACCACCAGCCTCTCATTGTTGGCTCATCAGCCCCCTCCCTCCTCCAGGACCTCTTCCAGTGAGGAAACACAGAGTGGAGCTACCTGCACAGTGGAGGGGAAGGAGCTCCTGGCCTGTCTGAGCTCCCGGCAGCTTCCCCGTTCAGAAGTCACAGAAGCAGGAGCAGGTAGAGAGTTGGCTACCCTGCCAGTTGGTGCCTTGGGCCACCACTGGGCCCTGGGAGTTCTGCTAACTGAGCAAGAGACACCTTTCAAAGTGGTGATACTCTCATATTTAGCAGGGGGAGAGCAACTGGCCCTATCCAGCCCCAGCACCCCTCCCATGGTGTTGCTGGCATCTGCTTGATGTTTCTTTTTGGATTGAGAGCCCTTTGGGGACAGGGGACCATCTTATCCTGGTGTTCTTGATTTATTTCTCTGTGTAAACCGCTTTGAGTACTTTGGTTGGAGAGTGGAATATACATCTCTGTAGTAGCCGAAGGACTTGTTTAGATTCAGAAAGTGGCAGTTGCTGAGCTGCATCCCGGGGCTGGGTTTGTTGACCTGGTCGCCATGGCGCTGGGGTTCCGACGGATCCTGATGGGGCTGGAGGTTCCGCTGCTGCTCTTGGAGCCCCTGGACTCGACTGGTGGCAGGAGGGCGTTGCGGTCTCCCCTGCTGCTCACGCCAGATTTGGTCCATCTTGGGCTGGGAGGCAAGGAGTTCAAAGGGAGGGTTCACCACCCTGCCCCAAAGAGGTTCAATGCGGGGAGAGACCACCAAAGTTCTCAAAGCGGTTGGGGTCAAGGTGGGAAATCTAGGAAGTGAGTCCCTCCTGGTCCCTCTGGGCTGACCCTGGTGGGTCTGAACAAACTGGCCCAGCCCATCCTCACTGCTGCTCTCCTCTCTCCTTGGCAGGACATGGGAGAAGGATGCCCCTTACTCCGCGGCGTGGGCAGCCTTGGTGGGGCTACTCCTGTGGCTCCTCTCAGGTACGTCCTCCTGCTCCTCCTGGGTTATCCGGGCCCAGTCTTGATTTATGGCACCTTGGATTTGAAGACCACTTGGGGCCCTCTCAAGAACCATGGCCCCTGCCAGGGTTTCATAAGCTGCCCCCCCCAAAAGAGGTCCCTGTTCACAAGAAGCACCAGACAGAAAGGAAAGGCAGCAAGGGCAGGCAAAGGGATCTCCAAAGCCCATCAGTCTGAGCTAGCTGGGCTTTGGGGGAGGCTCCAGGGGTTCAGGCACAGGAGGCCAGGGAGGGTTCTCATGCACACTGAGCTCTCTTCTAGGGTTTCAAAGGAGGATGGGTCGGGTGGGGGGATCGGTCCCCTAGTCTGCTCTCTGAGGACTGGGGGGCTGAGAGGCTCCATGGGCTGGTGTGTTTGGCCCAGCATTTCTCAGCCCCTGGATTCCAGGTGAGCCCTGCAGCCACCCAGAGCAGGAGGCTGGAGCCAGGGTGTGGCTGGCTGCTCCTTCAGGGCTGAAGCCCTGGTGCCTCCTTGAGTGGTTGCAGGGGAAAGGGAGCAGATGGGATGGGGAGCAGTGGAAACCCCTCTGGGGGGAAGAGGAGGCGGTCGTGGCAGCCCCTCGGAACAGGTGGTGCTGAGTCAGACCATTGCTCTACTCGGTTCATGGTGGTCTACTCTGACCGGTAGCCACTCTCCAAGCCCCAACCAGGGAGCTGAGATCTTTTTCCTAATGGAGATTCTGAGCTTCAGGACCCCCACCCCCACCCCAAGCTACAGCCCAGCCAGGGGAGAAGAGGGGACTTGGGCAGGTGCTGCTTGTCTCAGCAGAGGGCTCCCGGGGTGGGAGAAGCTGCACTTCCCAAGTCCTACCAGTCATAGCTAGGAAGCCCCACCAGTGTTTCCTCTAACAGGGAACCCCAGATGTTGTTGGCTACAAATCCCATAATCCCCAGCTGGTGATCAGAGGCATAACGAGGGAAAATAGCGCCTAGGGCAAGCACTGAAATTGCGCCCCTGTCCAAACAGGAATGATGGGACTTGTAGTCAACAATATCTGGAAATCCTTGTTAAAAGGACACTGTACCAGCTAGACATGGTTGTTGATCAGAACCTGAAAACATGAGCCATCTCTGTAAAAGACTTAGAACAACAGTCAGGAGTTATGCGAGGATCCCAAGTGTCATTTTCTCTGTCTCATCTCATTCTTTTTTAAAAAACATGACTTTGTCCTAGACTCAAGGATCACCTGCCCAAATAGCCACAAGCAAAATAGGGGAAGAAGGTGGTGGTGGTGGTGGTGTGTCTATAAACCAGTGAATGATTCCTGCCAGCCTTTGTCTTATGATGACTGTTGGCTCATGATGGGGTATATGTGCATCCACCACACCAGTGCGTACTTTGACACCAAGAGGGAGGAGGATACATGAGTTTGCCACCCTAGACAGAGGCATTTGCAACAGGAGCAGATAGCCAAGTTCTGCCAGGGCCAAAACCAGCCCATGCCAGACTAAGAAATCGTTGTAATTTGCCCCTTCCTGTCACAAGCAGTGTGCTGTTCTTTTATTATTGACTCTAACTCTCAAATATCCCAGTCATGGATGGGAAATTCAGGGTCAATTTACAAGAGACACATTTTCTACATGGGAGTTTCTTCTGTGCAGGTGTTGTGCAGAAACCCATGTGTCGTGACCGCCAGGGGCAGAGCAAGGTTGGAATGGGCCAAGATGAGATTTTAAAATGGGCCCCCAGACCCTCAAAGTCCAGGGCCTCCACACACCCCAGGCCCCAAGGATTTAAGTCTGGTATTTCAAAATAAGTATGCTGCCTGGAAATACATTTCACATGCACACTTCATAGTATATAGTGATAGACATTGATAGACATATATTTGTGCTACTTTTCCATCCACACGAGGCTTTTAAAGCCCTTTAACACACATCTCCTCCTCTGGAATGGAGGTGCTGCATTCACATGTTGGCCAGATTGACCCTGAAGTCCCTGCAAGTTATTGGAAAGCAGTTCACACACGAGAAAAATAAAATAAAAGAAAAGCACAACACATGCTTCACAGTTCTCACTCAGACCTTCTGGGTTGCAAAACAACTTGAACATAAGTGCATTTATAAATGAATGAAAGAAAGAATGACTAAATAAATATTTGTTCCAGAAGTTTTTGTAATTTTTCTGACACGAAACAAGCCACTTATAGGCCTTTTTAGATAGTTTTTGTTTTTAAAGCCAGCACATTTTCCAGTCTGTTTTAAACTAAATACTCAGAGACTTCTCAGTCTCGCCCCACCCCCCATATCAAAGCCCCATGGCAAGCAGATCCCTATATAGCAATAGCAATATAGCAATAGCACTTACATTTATATACCGCTTTATAGCCGGAGCTCTCTAAGCGGTTTACAATGATTTTAGCATATTGCCCCCAACATTCTGGGTACTCATTTTACCGACCTCAGAAGGATGGAAGGCTGAGTCAACCTTGAGCCCTTGGTCAGGATCGAACTTGTAACCTTCTAGTTACAGGGCGGCATTTACCACTGCACCACCAGGGGTTCTATATAGGGGGGTTACCACCACAAAAAGGAATTCACAGCCTACCTAGCAATAGCTGTTCTGGATGGTCTGGTCTGGGCAGAGGGTCTGCTGCCTGCTTCCTCCTTCCTTACTTGCTTGCTTGGGGCCTGCCGAGTCCAGGCTTCAGGGAGGCCTACTCGGAGGAGGCCTCTCTGGAAGCCCCACTGCCCACCCGCCCATCAGCTGAGAGGCGCCAGGGAGAGAAGGAGAGCTCTGCAGTTTGCAGGCTGCTCCCATCCTAGGCCCGAGCTGGAGGCAAGTGGCTGAGGGCCCCCCCCCCGGGGCTGGGCAGGTGGGCAATGGGGTGGGGGTGGCAGGGACTGGCGTGACGCCCCCACCTCAGTGGCGCCCAGGGCACCTGCCCTGCCTGCCCCCCCAGTTCCGCCTATGCTGGTGATTCTGGGAGATGCAGTCAACATGGAATGCTCTCTTAGAGGGAATGCTGAACCCCACCCTCTGGCCACCCCAGACTTCCTGCTAGTGAGACGGAAATGTCACTTCTGGTCCTGGGGATGGGGGTGGGGGGTCCTTGCCCTCACGCCCTGCCATGAGGCATCCGGCTGTCCACTCTTGGAAACTGGGTACTCGGGGTTCCTTCGACACACTCTCTCACTTGTGTCTTTTGTCTTGTTTCTCCTCTCAGTGACTTCCAGCCACAGGAGACTAATGAAGAGCGCTCCGTGGCCGAAACCAGCAAATGGTCACTGGTAAGGGATGGAAACCCAGTCTGTACATGGCAGGGCTTGGAGGGGGTGGGAGAGACCCCATTTTGAGCTAGAATAGAGGGCGTGTGGTAGAGATCCAGTCTTAGCAGGTTGAAGGGATGCTTTGAGAACTGGTCTGGAAAAGCCATCTGCATCTATATTTGCAGTGGTGGTAGCAGTGAATTGGGTGGGTGGGATGAGTGAAAATCTGGGCTCGACTACAAGTGACTCATGCAAAGGTGGGAGACCCGCCCTATGGAGGAAGCAGCATGGGAACTTTGGGGATGGGAAGTGCTGAGAGCGAAGAGGGGTGTGTCTACCTGTCTTCCACCCCTCACTTCTTCATTCCGCTTTCCTGCCCCAAATCGCTTTCTCCCTCCAGGGTTCCAGACTTCTCTTTTGTTCTGGACTACCAAGCACAAAACACGTCCAGGAAGGGAGCAGTCTGGAGGGGAACTAGAGTGGGAAAGTCTTCCTTGGGGCAGATTGGGCACTCCTTCCCCTCTGCCACTTCTCGGCTCCACATGGCCCCCTTTCTGGCTTCGCTTAGCATGTAGTTGAGCATCAGAAGGGCCCTCAAAACAAGAGGCTGCATCAGGTGGCCAGTAGCTCTTCCCAGCAAAGAGACGAACTTAGCTAGGCTTCTCTGATTTAAAAGCACCACCCCTGGATGTGAAACCACAGTGTCCCATACAGCAAGAGGCCTGACTCTCATTCGGGACCCTGTGACTCCAAATGGTCTAATACCTATCATCTCACCCAACTCCCCAGGAATGAGAGGTGGGGGAGGCTGATCTCTGGAGTTCAGTAGATTTTTGGGTTTGGTTCCTCCCTGAGCCCAGTTACATTTTGAGAATCACATGCATTTATTTTTTGAACGGATGGAAACGGATACCATTCATATTTGTTTCCATTCGCTCTGACACAATGGCACCCATGAAATAAATGGCCATGAAAGTGTGTTCAGTCTGGGGGTCCCATTCGCTGACATTGGTTTTAGGAATGGCTTCTTGTGGTGAACCTGGGGTCCCACTCGAGGCCGGTAGATCTCTCTTCACTTCAGGAAGGATGCACTCTTTTTGTTGTGGGGAAAGAGAAACCAAAACCAAAAGGAGCAAAAATAGACTAAAATAAACTATATATATATATGAAAAATCAGCTGAATGAAAAGAAAAAATTTTTTTTTAGAAAAAATCCCTTCTAAATTTATATATATATTTGCAAGACTCTAAATAGTAGCTTAGATGCATCATCAAGAAAAACAACATGAGAACAGGAATGCAACTGCAGGGGCCCAATTCTGTGGGGGAGCATGGTATGAAGGGGGGAGGGGCCCTGAACATGGCTGCCCAGGGTTATTTGCCTCTGAAGTGGCCACGCTCCTTTTCCAAATCCTTCTCCCCAGCACTGTTTTGAGGTGCAAAGGAGCCACTTCCTGCTTTAAGCGCATCTGTTACGGACCCTTTGAAGGAGGTGTGAAGTTTGGCCCCCAGACCCCCTGGAAAGATCAAGTGAGCGCCAGAGCACCCATTCCTCTCTCCTCTCTCCTTCACAGAAGTCATTCTCAGACGGCTCCAGGATCCAGCATGTCAACACTGGGAACGAGATCCTGGATGAAGGAGTTGCCACCAGTTCCCGGAGGAGGTAGAGTTTCTTCTTGAAATGTTGTGTAGGGAAGGTTTTCTGTCCCCCTGCCAGCCTGGATCTGGGATGGATCCAGTGCGGCTGACTGGCAAGAGGTGCAGGGCAGACAAAAATGACATCTTCATACATTTTGTAGAAGAATTCAGTCCTACGAGATGTGGTGGTGATGTCCACTAGCTTTAAGGTCACAGGAGACAGCCTCCTGGAGGCATCCGGCAGTCCCCTATTGGAAGCAGAGTGCTGGGCTAGATGCATCTTTGGTCTGATCCAGCAAGGCTCTTCCGAGGTACTCATGCCATTGTATTTCTTCCTGCAGTGTCTTCACGGTTGAGGATGATGGGTGGTTCCTGCAGACCATTGCCACCAAATGGTCTTGTGAGGTAAGGACACGATTCCTGTCACTTTTGTGGATGGGATAGTTGAGGAGTGAGGGGAGATTGCATCTCCCCCTGAGCGTAATCCAGTGGCTGCATGTTGGCCAGAGAATTGCAGTGGGGATGCCATGGTTGGGGAAGGATTCTGCACCCCTTTTGCCTCTCCTTCAAATGGCCACCTTTCTGGGTTCATGTAGTTTGGATGTGAGGCATCAAATGTTTCCAAGACCCTGACATGGATCAGGAGATGAGAGGGTCTTCCTGGCATAGATACTCAATGTCTCTTGACTGAAGAGGCATTTCTTTAGAGACAATTATGGTCACCTCAGGTAAAAACAGCCCAGAGACTCCACAGCAGGAGGGATGGCCCTCGCTCCTGACTCTGGGGCCCACCTTGTCTCTCCCTTTGGAAGGGTGAGCTAACCCTGCTCCCTGGGGAGAGGAGAGGAGAGGAGAGGATGTCTGGAGGAAGAAGACTGATGGGATTGGGTTCCTCTCAGGGCCAAACGGAACATTTGCAGGCATGTGCCCTCCTTTCTTGAGCCAATGGGAATAGATGCCAGTAGATCCCATTCGTATTTGTTTCCACTCCCCATGAAAGGAATGCAGAAGAAATGACAACCAGGAAGGAATAAGCACTCAATTCTGGTGCTCCCATGCATCATTAATGGCTGTTTTTCTTTTGGTAAAGAAAGAGTTCTCGGAGACCTATTTGATGTGCTGTCTTTGGACCAGAGCTCCAGAGCGCAGCCAACAGATGCCGATGGCCATTTTGAAGGATGGCGGCCATTTTGAAGGGTGGCGACCATTTTGTTGACCACAGCAAAACTCATATCACAATGGAGGTTCATTGTTGGGCATACCATGAAACAAAATGGCCACAAGCATGTGGTTTCTGTGCCCTGGCATTCCCAACCACAGTTAATGTTAGAACGCACTGTTTCTTTTTAAAAAAAAATAAGATTTCATGATTTTAAAAAATCCAACGAATGTCAAGAAATAAAAATGAACTGAAAGAAAATGAAGAGGGAACCCCTCCCCTAAAAATCCAAAGCCCTAGGAAGATCAGAGTGAGCACAATTTCACGCATTGCTCTTCTTTTTCTCATTGGCAGGGTGCCAACATCCAAGAGGCCGAGATCCCAGAGGTCAACACAAGGGATCAGGAGCTGGACGTGGAGAGCTTCATTAGTTCCCCGAGGTACTCTTTTCTCAGCTGGAGGGGCAGCTCCAGAGCTCATGGAAGCAGACAGCCTTCCTTGGGAGCCCATGTGGGGAGTGGGGGTGAGCTTGTGTCTCCATGCCCAGCCCGTGGGCTTCCTGCAGGCATCTGGCTGTCCACTCCTGGAAACAGGGTGCTGGGCTGCATGTCTCTTTCATCTCATCAAGCAGAGCTCTTTCTAAGCACTCGTGTTCTGATCTCATGTGTCTTCTTTCTTTCTTTTCTTAGCGTCCAGAGGCCAAGCACCGTGCAGAGGAGGCTGCAAAACACCGCCGCTGACCAAGAGCCATCCCTTGGAGAGGTCAGGAAGCATCAATATCCAGTCCCTCCCTTGGAAGGACTGAGGGTTGGGCGTGTGGGTCCCCCGTGTTGCCCAGGAGCAGAGAGCATGTGGAATGGCTCTAGTTTGCGAAGCTGCAGGGTGGGCGGCCACCTTCTGACAGCCATTTGCTTCAAGCGATGGTCAAGTGCTGTGGCAGTGGGTTTTGATTAAAAGAATGGCCACCATGGTGACAGCCATGCCCTGAACAACACTGCATCTCAATGGTGGCACCGTGGGGGTGATAGGGTTAAAGAAGACGGCCGCAAAGAGATGGTGGCTTTGGTCTTGACTTCCTGTTAATTATTGCATTAATTGCAGCCGTAGAAAAACAGAAACAAATAAATGAAGAATAAATAAAAATTAAAATAAAATAAAATAAGCAAACTAAGCTCAGCAAATGAGAAATGAACTAATTGGGAATGGGAAAGAAATGGGAAAGAAAGATGAAAGGAAAACCGATTTTGGCATGCTTTTGCACGTGTCTGTCTAACACCCACTTCCACCCTGAAGCCCATTTGGTAATAACAGGGGTGAAAGTAGCATGTAGTCTGGCCCTTTGAAGCCCTGGAACATTGGGAGTGAGTGCCAGATTCTTGCAGAGGTCAGCAAGGAGCATCCAGTCTAACCCTTATGGAAGGACTCTAGGGGGTGGGGTGAGCATGTCATGTTCCCCAAGGACAGGCAGGATGGGCATCCAATCCCAGAGGCAGCAGGGCGGAAGGAATTTGGCTTGGTGGGGTGGGCTTGAATTCAGGGCTCAGCTGCACAGTGCACATGCCAGGTCCTCCCTCGGAAGGAGGACCTGAACTTCCCAGAGGGGACTGCAGACTCAAGAGAGTGAAGAGAGGAGAGCCATGCGTGCAACACTCTCCCACTCCCCACTCTTCCTTTCTGCTGCCCTTCATGGCCCGCTAAGGGCCTCTTGTCCTCAGAAGCACTTCTCAAACAAAAGGGTCTGGGTCTAAAAGCCAAGAGTGCCACACAACCGGCCGAAAGACGCTTCCTTCCTAAGCTGCATGTTCTGATGGAATGGAAATGGAAATCTTAGAGGAGTCCCAACCAGATTTGTTTCTGTCCATTGGGCAGCGCGGAAGTTTCCTGGAAATAATGGCACTCAAGGGCAAGGAATGGGGGTTGCTTTCATTTGGCTCTTCTCTTGGTTCAAAAAGGGAACTGTTCACAGAGTATTGACTTGACCTGATTGCTTTCCATCAGAGCACCAAAGCTCAGCCAACCCCTCCCGGCAGCCATTTTGTTTCAAGAAAAGGAATGAACTGAATGACAAAGAAAAATAAACATGAAAAGAAAAATCCAGTGTAAAGGGGTGGGGGGGTGGTGGGAAGGGCAGGCCTTTCTTTCCCCAGGAGTTCAAACATGTCTTTAAGAAAAGGGGTTGAAGCCTTAAGAGGACTGGAAGCGTTTGCTTCAAGTCCCTAAACAGCCCCAGGTGGGTGAGCCCCAAGCAACTTGCAAGCAGAGGGTCTGCAAGAGTGGGGGGCTGTACACTTGCCCCCTCTGGGCTTTTCCTGACCCATATCGCCTCTGGAGCAGTGCTTTGCCTTGGTGCAGAAGCGGCCTCCCCTGTGGCGATTCTGGGACATAAAATGTCCATTTCTGGCCCACTTCCTGCATTCAGCTCACCAGATGATGACCGCTGGGAGGTGCCAGGCTGGCCTTTTCCCTGCTGAAGCCTGGGAAGCTCAACACGAGGGCCAGAGCAGCCATTTCTCCCCCTTCTCTCCTTCACAGAGTTCTTCCTTCCCGGGGGCCGAGACTCCACATGCCAGCGTGGAGGACGAGGGGTCGGAAGGGGACTGTGACACCAGTTCCCCCAGGTACCTTTCTCAGCTGAAGGGCCGCTCCAGGGATCATAGAGGCGGATCACCTTCCCTGGGAGCCTTGGTTGATTAGACATGTTCATGGAGGAGAAGCCAGTTGAAGACTGCCAAGGAACCTCCGAATCTCCAGATTTCTCTCTCTCTCTCTCTCTCTGAATAAACACACTTTGATGCCACATGTAACCAGGTCTCAAGTGGTTCACAACCAACTAAATAGGCATCTGGCTGTCCACTGTTGGGTGCTGGGCTACACGGGTCTTTCACTTGATCCACAGGGCTCCTGGCATGCATTGATGTTCTAATGCCATGTCTCTCCTTTCTCCGCTCAGAGTCCAGAAGCCAAAGAAGTGGCTCATCAAGAAGATGATGATGAACACCTACACAGTGGAAGACTCGTCCTCCGCAGAGGTCAGAAATGATCATCCATTTTTTCATGTGGACGGGCTCTAGCTTGTCTGTGTGTGTGTCTCCTGTTCCCCAGCAGGAGAGAGAACGTGGAATGGTTCTAGTTCTAGATACTGCAGTATGGGAGAAATTGTGATTGGTGGGATGGGAGGAAATGCAGTTGAGGCATTGGAAAGGGGGCGAAAATGTGGTGAAAGGCTCTTCTGGGCAGAGATGCCAAATGCCTTTTCTACCAAGAGGCAGGTCTTATTTTAGAGCAGGATGTCTTCCCAACTGTCCCTTGAGCTTGGTTCCTCTCAGAAGCCTCGCACGGTCAACGCAAGCCCTGGAACGCTCCCGTTTCTCTTCTCTCTCCTCCCCAGTGCTCCTCTACGGACGAGGACGACACGATGCATGAGATCAGCAGCATCGAGGACGAGGTGTGGGACTCTCCACCGACCCCCAGTTCGGCCAGGTAGGTACCCTCCTCTCAGCTGAGGAGCCAGTAGGGAGCTGGGGGGCTTTTAGCGTAGCCAGCAGAAGGCTGCAGGGGACAGGGGCAGCTCCCCCATGTCTGAGCCCCATAGAGGGATGTTTCCTCCTGCTTGCTCCCTGAGGACTCTGGAGGGGGAGATCACCCAAGGAAGCCGATTGGCAGCAGGTGCAAGACAGACACCAGCAAGTCTATTGCTGGCTATTAGCAGAGGGAGCTCCGAGACCCCCATGCTGTTGGCATGAGCAGGTGTTGGGGAGAAGGAGCAGGGCAGGGCTCCTGTCTCCATGCCCCCTTTGAACACTTCCCAGGGCTTCTCAGTGGGGCACGAAAGGCTGGACTTGGGAGATCTCTGGCCTGATGAAGTTCCCCTGCCAGCCACCTCCCAAGGGAGGCGAGATCCTTGCTTAGCATCTCTTTGGGTGCCCGTGTTCTTCTTCAGCTGGCTGCCATCTCCAACAGGACAGTTCTTTGAGCAGCTTTTCTCTTTCCTCTCCTCTCTCAGGAACATCGACGGTGAGGAAGCAGGAAGAGGACAACTGGCCCCAGATTGGTTCTCCTCGGTCCATCTGGGAGAGGTAAGGGGCACAAACCAAGGGTGAATTCCCTCCACCCCTCTGCCCCTCCTTTCCTGCACTACACAGGATGGCGGCTTGGATGGCAGTCACTGTTCACATGGGAGGTGGGGACTTGCCCTTTCCCCTTGTGGATGTCTTTCCCTTGCAGTTGACCTCACGCACCCTGAGCCAGAGGCAGCACCCTCCAGGCCCAGATGTGGGTGCATACACCCATGGCACTGGCCTGGACCTGGGGATTCTCCTGACCCATAACTGTCCCTCGGACTGTGTGCTGAGGCCTGACCCTCCTCTTCTCCTCAGGGGAGAGCAACAAAGAAGATCGGGGACGTCGTCCGGTGTGTGGAGTATGCCAGCGAGGTGGAGGAGAGGTTCCCCGAACTCCTGGTGGGCCTGGTGAACAAGATCCTCACAGGCCTGCAGAACACCACCGATACAGGGAACCGATACAGCCAAGACCTGCCTCCTAAGTAAGTCATGGCGGTGGGGAAAGCGAGGCCAGCAAGTCCTCCTTGCAGCACTCTGGGAGGACAGGCTAGGGTAATTTCTCCCATGTCCCACTCTGATGGGTGAGGAGCATTTCTGGCCTGTTGGGGTGACTCTGGCACGGTGGTCCCTTCCCTCAGCTCCACAGGGGAGACCCCAGAATTTGCAGCCCTCTTGGCTCTGCAGAGAGCCTTAAAATGCGTCTGCAGTGTTAAAAAACCAGCTGTGGGGAAAGTCACTTCACCCCTGTGGTCTCCCTCCCATGGTCCAACACAGTCCCTCCACCCTTGACACTACACCACCCTGCAAAGAGACACACACTTTGGTGACAGCAACCTTCTCTTCTCTGCAGGGAGACCGCGTAGATCGTCCGGACCCTGCTGGAGAGGGTGGCACAGGTGACCCCAGAGAAGACCTGCTGGGAATCCCTGTGCTCTCCGCAGAGCTGCCTCCAGGGTGTGGCCCTCTTGGTGAGGTAAGTAGGAGTGAATAGGAGATATCTCAGGAGGCCTGGGGGCTGGTGTGGTTTGGGTCAGGTCTGCTCTTTCTGGGCCTTCCGCCCAGGACTCAGCAGGGTCTTTTGGTGTTTTGCAGGGCTCTCCTCCAGACACGGTCCTCCACAGTGGCCAGGCTGAAGGCATACCTGGCTTCCCTCTTCAGCCTGGACAAAGATCCAGATCAGCATTCCCTCGCAGAGGTGGCCTTCTTTGTGGAGGTGAGCAGCGTCTTCCTCAGGGTGGGCTTCCCTGAGAGGAGGGTCTGGCCCCAGAGGCTGATGGATGTTTTCCTCCTTTCCCTCTTTTAGCTGCTCCTGAAAGACCAAGACTTTGCTGCCTTAGAGAAGACCTGGACGCTCCTGGTAGCGTGGCTAGTCCACCCCAGCCAGAACATCTGCTACCTGAGCGAAAGGGGACTTCTCCAAATTTATGGCACCCTGAAGGCGGTGAGTGACATCCCTGGGCATGGAGCATCCCTAGGCATGGAGACTCCTCTCTTTGGGGAGCCCTTCCTGAGGCTGGTGCTCCTAGGCATCCCCAGGTGTGATGGGGAGATTTCTCCATTTGGGTGGATTCAGTCTGTGGAACCCTTGCCACAGGACGAAGGAGAAATCCTTAAGGGAAGGCACAGGAATGCATCTCTCAGTGGGAGCCCTGATTCCCCACGTGCTCCAATGCCGCATTCTCCCCGCTCTTTGTGCCTCTGGGATGGCTTGAGTCATCTCCTCCCCAAGGCAGTGGATGGTGGCCAAGCAGCATCAAACACGGACAGCTCTGTGGTGCGTTTAGCAGCGGGTGGACTAGCATGTGTTTTCAAGGATCCACCTTTTCCCTCCCTAGGCCAAGAAACCCCAGGATTTTAGTGCCGGGATCCTGGGAGGGCTCAGGACCTCCAGTCTGGAAGCCACTTTGGGGGTCCTGGCCTTCATGGAGCAGCTGAGGCACTGTCCATCAGAACACCAGGCCACGGTGAATGCTGTCCTGGCTGCCCTGTGCCGCCCTCTCTTCCACCACGTGAGTACTTGCACGCCAGCCTCCCCCCCCAGCACTATGAGGGCAGGCCAACCTGCAGGTTCCGACTGGGTTGGAGAAGGGAAACCGGACACCCCCTTGAGACCTCTTGCAAGAGACCCATGCAAGCTCTTCTTCATGGTGATGGAGGTGAGGAGTTCCTCCCTGCCAACGACAACCCCTGTTTTTTTGTAGGAGGAAGCTAAGATCCGAAGGGCAGCCATGAAGACCCATCTGGATCTCCTGCAGCACCACCACCACCATCATGAGGGTACAGAGGAGAACATCACGACCCTCATCGCGGTGCTGATGCATGTGGAGGATGAGGACCTGGAGGTAGCACAGGTGAGAGCCCACTTCTTCCTGCCACCCCTACGAAGGTGTTTACGCTTCCCCAAGTCCAGCCGCCCAGTGGCAGGCCCCAGAGTTAGCCTCACGGAGTGGTGAATCAGCGAGCTGTCCCGCTGTGGCTTGGCCCATCCAGGCCTCTCTAAAACCTTTCAGGGAATGGACCTCTCCACCCCCTTCCACTTTCTCTTCCAAGAGTTCATCCAGGGCCCTTCTTTCCTGGGATGGGGGAAAGCTTCCCCTCTTGAATCTGGCTGTCCTCGGCTGTGCTTCAGCCAACGAGAGGCCACCAAAGTCCAAAATCTCCCCTACTCCTTGAAGCCCCGTAAGAGGTTTCTTGGAATCCCTTGGGAGGCTTTTTCACTCCCATTCCGGTCTTTCTTTTGGCAGGCTGCAAAGGACAATCTAAGCCTCCTGGCGGAAGCCCTCCTATGGCACCTGGAGGGCAGGCTGCTGGCGCGGGACTCTTACAGCCTGCAGGAGCTGCTCCACAAGATCGCCAAGCGTCTGGTAAGGGCAGCCCCTCCCTGTCCGTCCCTCGGCTCAAATGGCTCAAGGACCTTTGGGCGATGCTTTGCTCACTCGGGATTTGTCTTTGCTCTTGAACCCAGATTCGGCAGCTCGGCACAGAGGACGCCATGGAGATGGAGGCCACCAATATCCTTGGCTTCTTCCGCAGCAAGCAGCCTTCAGTGAGGAGAACAGCTGCCCTGCTGATCGGTAAGCGAAACTAGACTTCTGGGTCTCCCTTAGTGGGTCGTCTTGGTGGACAAAGCTTCACTCTCTTTGAGGGCACTGCCAGAAGGGTGTGGAGGGGCAGGAGCTGTTCCCTCCCCAGGAGGACTGGCCCAGTGAGTGTTAGCTAGGAGTCTTGACTTAATTTCCTCCCAAGGTGACATAAGAGTCCCTGGAGGAATGGCTCAATCTGTCAGTCCCAGAGACAGCAGAGAGGGGAGGACTTCCTCTCCTGAATGGTTGGAAGTGAGCTGTCCATGCGCAGAGTCCTGAACTGTGGTCCCATTTCCCTCCACCCTTGTTTTTAGGTCACCTGGTCCACAAAAAGGGCAGCATCCTCACTGAAGGGAACATAGAGACCTTCCATGCTGGTAAGTGCGGGTTTCTGGGTGGGAAGGGGCAGTTTCTGTGAGGGGAGAGGCCTAGGTTTAGGGACCACAGAGCTGGAATGGGCCACCTGTCCCCTCAAATGGAAGGTCCCGGTTGCATCCTCAGGGATGCTCAGCAGTAGGGTTTCCCAGAGTGCAGGGGAGAAAGAGTCAGGACTTGCTCCCTCTTGGTGTGGAAATGGTGGGGCTTGGCGAAGGGTGGGGTCATCTCTTCATGCCATTTCTGAAGTTTCTCCTTCATCCTTCCAGCGCTGGAGAGCTTGCTTGGCGACCATGACCCCGAGGTCGGGAGAGTTGCCTGCAAGACGGAGAAGATCTTGAAGAAGGCCTTTTCCCTCCACTCCCGGCACGGGCTGCGGGCTGCCGTTCGGCGCTTGTGGGCGGGCTGTAAGAAGAAGAGACACCCGCCAGAGTACGGTGATCTCTCCACCTGACCGACTGGTGAGTAGATCTAGGCAGGGCTTCACTTGAAGGGGCCCCGATGGTTAGGGAGGAGGCTGGGGCTGCAGGAAGGGCGGGCAGGAATCTTGGCAGCCATCCTTCATGTTGGAATGCCATCTTCGGACCTTGTGGCCAGTTGTACAAGTAGCCCAAGGGAAAGAGGAAATCTCTCTCTTCCCTCTGGGAAATGAGGACACGGATATTCTGCCAGGAGTCCCTGGTGCTGGGTGGTGTCATGGGGGAGAGTGTGAGAAGACCCCCAATCTCTGAACCAATGTCCTTCTCTCTTTCCAGGAACAACAGCCCCGTGCTCTCCCCTTGAAGATCAGCAGCTGAAGGGAGGTTCAGGAAAGACCGTGCAGCGCAGGGGCCTCCCAGAAGACCCCCTCCAACCGCGTGGACACAAGATCTGTCCACAAGAAGACATCCAGCAGGGAAGTGCAGTTCTGTCTGAGGAGTGAGGGGGAAGCAGGCTCCACTCCCCTGGCCCAAGGAAGCCCCGCCTCTGGGGTGCAGAAGCCCCTCCCCTAGCTTCTGCTGGCAGGCTGTGGGAGGAGGCTACAGCACCACCCTGCCCCCAAGTGGCCCTTTGGAACCATTCTTGGGCTTCCCTTGGGTCCGGGGAGGCTGTGTGGCCCCAGCAGGAGGGCAAGGTCACCGCCTCCCTCCATTCCCACCAGCTGGCCAGGGAGCGCCCCCTCCTCCTTCCGCCTTTCTCCCCTTCCCCAGCGGCCTGGCTTCCCCTGGCAGGGGAAGCACCATCCAGGCATCCGCCCCCTCCCCTGCCGAGGGTGTGCTCCTCCCCCCTCCACTCCCGCAGCCACGCCTCACTCCCCCCTCCGCTCCCTCCTCATTCCTCCTCAAACCGGTGCAGCAGCAGAGGAGCCTGGGAGAATCTGGGGGCCCCCTGCAGCCCCAGTAGCGCCCCCTGGTGCTGCCCGGTGGCAGGCCAGAGAATCCTCCTCTCCCTCCTGCTCCATGCTGTGGCTGCACAGTGGGGAGCCCGAGGTCAAGCAGAATTCTTGGCTTGCCCCCCCATCAACCCCCAGCCCCCTGCCCAATCCCCACTTGCTGGGCTGCCGGAGTGGAAAGGGAGGAGGAGCAGGGCAACCCCACTGACGCTGCTTTGTGCTTCTTGCAGGCTTGTGCTGCTGCTGGGCGGCTGGAGGAGTCGATCCGCCCCAGAAGAGGAGACCAAGTGAACGTGCCTGCAAGGAGCGGGGGTGGGGTGGGGTTGGGGGCTGGATGGGACTCCCCCCAATTTTGTTTGCCCTGCCATTCCCTTGTTCCGTGTGACCCTGGGCTTCCTTCCCTCCCTCCCTCCCCCTCCCTCCCAGGGACAGAATGGGCTTTGCTGGTCGTCCCGTTGGGGGCCGAGTAGGAATTTTTGGCTTTCCAACAGATTGGCCGAGATGGAAAGTTTTTTTGCCTACTCCATTCTGTCCTGTTTTGTTTCCTTTAGTTAGAAAGTTAAGTGACTTGTAACCTAATTAAGTATATTAATAAAGTTGCCACTTTTGTTAGCATCCAGTCGTTTCTTCCTCTTTTCTTCTCGTCTCCCTTGGCGTGTTTGTGCCAGATCTGGCCAGTGATGGTGCTCGATCGACATCCTTGTTGCTTCTTCTGTGATGCTGCTCTCAGCCTTTTGTCTCACTGGAGAGGGCACTAGAGAGAGAGTTCCTCAGCTCCCCTCCAGTGCGCCCGCCCCCATACACCAAAGGCCGGCAGTATCAGAGAAGGAGAGAGTGCCCCAGTTCCCCACCCCAGCAGAAACCCACCCAAATTAGAGCTGCAACCTCCTTGTTTGCTGGTAGAAGAGTTGAATGAACCCCCCACCCCAACATAGTTTCTCTCCTGAATAATTTTGGGGCCTATTAGTGTGCATTTGTGCACATGGTTCGATGGTGGTTTGTTTTTTGTTTTGGATTCACAAAAGACACACCGCCTTTGGATGGATCAGGCGGTTGAGGAATGTGATGAATAATAAGAATAAAGAATAAAGCACAATCATAAGCCCACAAAGGAGTGGCAGATGGCCATCTACAGTGGCATTCCAAAACACAATTTCCATGTTTACCAAATACACACACACACAACACACACTTTTCCAGCTGCCCTCAGCAATATGGCCCAAGCTGAAGGCCACGTTCATGTCCTGGCAGCAGTGGTGGGTGGTGGGCATTTGAGTAGGTGGGGCAGGGAGAACCTGGTTACCAAGGCGGAAGCCTACCCACCTCCTTTCCTGCACGCCAGCCGGCTTGGGTATTGACCCAAGCCTGCCACCATGGAGGAAAACAGAAAAAGCAGGCCAAAAGTGGAAAACAGAAAGGTGGTGTTTGTTTGTTTGTTTGTTTGTTTGTTTGTTTTTGGCGAGGAGGAGAAGGCAGAAAGCAAAAAAAGCCAGGGCAAAAGGCAGAAGGAGGGAAAGAAGGGAGAAAGCAGGGATTGCATCCCCACTCCCACCAAGCAAGCTAGTAAAAGATCAGACTTACCAGCAGCCAGGGAATCAGCCAGGGAATCCTCCATAGCAGGGAATTTCCTTCAGCCCCTTCTCCCTGCCTGAAACTTCCTCTTGACCATGTACACCACTCTGACCTCTTGGAGGAAGAGTGGGATATAAGTGTAACAAGAAATAAAATAGATAGATAGATAGATAAAGTGTTGGTCCTACAGGGCACTTTCCAGACTACACCCTACAACGGGGTCACTTCGGACCTTGGAAGTGTGCTTCCACATTTCCTGCGTTGTGACACCACAGTCCCTCCACGGACAGCAGGGTGCCGTTCACATTTCCAATGCCTTGTTGAGAATTTAATTGCAGCGATCTAGTGCTAGGACATCGTGTATCTGGCGTGAAAGCCTTGCCGTTGTTGTTATTTTCTGCGAGGCTGCTTCCCCTGCTGTTTAAGTTCTGAATGCGACTTGCCCGAACGGAGGCATTTTGCTGCTGTTGAGCAGCTAACCTGGAAAGCGCCCTGGCTGGAACAGCTGCTACTCAAGCTGCTCCAGCCAATCTGATTCCTAGGGGGCTCCTCCTGGCACTGCCTCCAGGAAGAAGAGGGAAATGTATTTAAAATATACTCCCTGAAGCAACCAGGAAGTGCATTTTTGACCCATTATTTTAGTTCTTCCTGGGGGCAGTGCCAGGAGGAATCAGATTGGCTGGAGCCACTTGAGTAGCAGCTTGAGTAGCAGCTTTTCCAGCCAGTAAGAAGAAGTTACAGGCAGGGGAGACCCTGCTCAGCAAAGAGGACAATTCATGCTTGCTACCACAAGACCAGCAGTACCCCTAGATTCAGGGACAGTTTTGTGTGCACAGGCATACTTACATGCACTAAACATTTATATATGGAGCCTACATCCTGCTTCAGTAAATTAACTTTTAGAGAGCCAGGGGAAGTGGCTAAAATATGGAGAACACCAGTGCTTATGTATGGATACTAAAACAGTTCTTCAAAGACGTTTCCCAGGCAGTATCCCTCTGAGAAATGAAACTGGCATCGCAATTTACCAGAGAAATTTGCCAGAAAATAGGGACTGTCCCTAGTTTACATCTTCTCTACTTGGACTGCTTCAGTCCGCCTAGCTTAGTGCAGAGTGGAAGTATAAGTAATCCAGAGGATTGGCTTTGGACTGAAAAGGCCTATCGTCACTGGATGCCTGAAGCAAGTCACTCTCAGGGATGCTCCCCCAAATCTCCCTGGATTTGTTGTTCCAAATACCCTGGTCATGTTTTCAAAATGCATGGAGCTGATACATTTGGAATTCTCACCCCATTTCTTAATTTTGCACAACGCTCAGGGCACGTGCATTTTGCTGCACCTTTCAGATCCTTCATTTCATTTGTGTTTTTTCTTCTTTGATATCACTAAGGTGCATGTGTGCACTAACGTGCATGCGTACAGTACTGCAAAACAGCCATCTTTATGTGTTTGTACATATGATTGCATTGTGGTCCTTTTTGTGACTCTGTTTCTTTTTGTGCAGTGTTTTACTGGCATGCATGTGCAGTTGTGTGCAATCGTAAAACCCTGCAACAAAACAAATTTGGTTTGATTGCTTATATAGCTGTAACAAAATTCATTTTGTGGAGTATTTGACTCATGCGCAGGAGCAGAAGTGTGTACTTGTATAAAAGTGCATGAAAAGAAGCCTGATGCAAGCATGCATATGATAACCTTTTTGCAGTGTTTTATGTGTGCACATCTGTCATGAAGAGGGGGAAATATGCAAATGAAGTGAAGGAAATAAAAGCTGTGGCAAACTGCACATGTTGCAATTTTTGAATTCATTTCTGGAATTCTAGTTAAACTGGAATTCAGAAGGAACTGAATGCAAGATTCACTGAATGCATCAATGAATGCACCCTGACGGAACAAAAAATTATGGAAATGATGGATACACTGATGGAAAGTCTTCATATTTGGAGGGAAAAGCAGAATAGGGCTACAATCCTATGCACCTTACAAACAGCCAGGTGTGCAGTCTCACTGAACTCAGTTGGACTTACTTCTGAGTAAATCTGTCAAGGATTGAACCATAAATCACTTAAAATAATCAGGATTGTATTATTGATTGATTGATTGATTTTTCATTTATCATATTTATATACTGCCTGTTATGTGCATCTCTAGGTGGTGAGACACACAATTTAAAACACAACAAATATAATACGATGAATATGAATATGAAACATATTTATGTACCGCTTTTCAATAAAAGTTCCCAAAGTGGTTTACACAGAAATAAATAAATAATCAAATAAATAAACAAACAAACAAACAAACAAATAAATAAATAAATAAATAAAATGGGCAGGCTCCCACCCTGTCCCCAGAGAGCTCAAGAACTAAAAAAAGAAACATAACATAGAAACCAGCAAAAGCCACTGAAGGCATGCTGTGCTGGGGACGGATAGGACCACTTGCTCCCCACCCGCTAAATAAAGAGAAACAACAGCATTAAAAACAATTCAAACAATATCACGGAATAAAAGTTAAAGCAATCTCATAGGATAAAAACAAACAGTTTACAAAATTAATATCTGTTCAAAGCCTGAAAAAACAAGTGTGTCTTGAGGGTCTTCCTAAAAGCAAGCAGAGAAGGAGATGCTCTTATTTTGACTGGAAGCATATTCCAAAGCCCTGGGGCAGCCACAGAGAAGGCCCAGCCCTAAGTCGCCACCAAACGAGCCAGCGGCAACCAAAACCAGTCTCTCCAGAAGATGTTGATAGACGACAGGGTTCCTGACAGAGAAGGTGCTCTCTTAAGTACCCTGGACCCAAGCCGTTGAGGACCTTATAGGACAGGTAATAACTGTTGGAGATCCAGCTCCAGATGGCATCGACCTTTTGCACCAGTCACCCTAAAGACCACCAGGGGCATTGAGACCCCTCTATGGAGAGAATGTACTCAGGAACTTCCTGAGAATGACTTCTTTCTTCTTCTTCCCAGAATGTTTCTAGCTCTCTCTCTGATCACCATGCTACTATAGGTCTCTCTCTGACCACCGTCTAGCCAGTGGTTAGATATGGGTCTTTCCTATCATCATGGAAGCCACCGAATGGCGCAGTGGGGAAATGACTTGACTTGCAAGCCAGAGGTTGCCAGTTCAAATCCCTGCTGACATGTTTCCCAGAAACACCTATATCGAACAGCAGCGATCTAGGAAGATGCTGAAAGGCATCATCTCATACTGCGCAGGAGGAGGCAATGGTAAACCCCTCCTGTATTCTACCAAAGACAACCACAGGGCTCTGTGGTTGCCAGGAGTTGACGCCGACTCGATGGTGCAATAGATTGGTTTAACCTTACATGAATCTCCATGCTTATCATTTATAAGCTGTTGCCCCTGAGAACCTGTTAACATCTGCTGTAATGGGAGTGAGTTAGCTCCGGAAATACTCTGCTATAGAAGTTATTAACCCCAACAATAACCAACACTTAATTAACACAGGGCACAGAATTCTGCTTTTCTCTTGGCATCAACTTTTGGTTGTCAAGGTAGAATTTTGATTTTGATTTGTTTAGCATGGAATACAGACTGCTCTGATTCCGAAAAAGGAGAACCATGAGGCTGGGATGAGCCCTGAAAATTGCCCAGAAAAGCTATGAAAATTGAAAATGTTTCTCTTTGGCCCGGTTATGGATGACTGAAATTAACCTGAAGTTGGTGGTGGGAAGAAATGTTAGGCATTCTGATGTTTCCATTTCTATTAAGGAGAACCCACACTTTTGAAGCGGAATAGCAAAAATGCTAGATTTCATTTATTTATTAAATCCAGTGTTGCCTGTGCTAGGATGGATTAAGCAGGTGTTTCTAGAAAACCTGAAAGTCAAATTTTATGAAGAGTCTATTAACAACTCACCATCACCCACTCATTAGCAAAGATGCGAGACAACAAGGCTATAAAAAGATGCATAAATCCACCAATATGCCTCTTTTGCTGTTTTAAAGGCTACCCATACTGCTAATAAAAGAGAATGCCAAATGTAATTAAAAAACTACACAGCAGTATAAAGATTTGGAACAACTGCTCCTGATAAGCCTTTAAAAATGTTTGGAATGGAACAGAAGAGATTAGAGATTAATCTCTCTACCTCTTAGATATATTAGGCCTATCCGAGAGTCCCAAAATGCATCACAGCATAAATGAACTGATAGGTGTGCACAGCAATAAAATGGCCTTTACATAAGAGAAAGGTCACAAAAACCATTCCTAGGAACATAGGAAGCTGCCTTATACTGAGTCAGACTCTTGGTCTATCTAGCTCAGTACTGTCTACACAGACTGGCAGCGGCTTCTCCAAGTTTGTAGGCAGGATTCTCTCTCAGCCCTATCTTGGAGATGCTGCCAGGGAGGGAACTTGGAACCTTCTGCATGGAAGCATGCAGGTGCTCTTCCCAGAGTGGCCCCATCTCCTAAGAAGAATATCTTAAAGGGCTCACATGTAGTCTCCCATTCAAATGCAAACTGGGGTGGACCCTGCTTAGCAATTCAGAATGTAGTTTCAAATTTTACATTCCAAGTGTGTGGAGGATATGGCCAATTTCATATATTTGCAAGTATTCATTTTAGTTCTAATATGAAGAATTTTGACTAAAGAGCTAAGCCTCCTCCTAATGCTAAGTGTGGGGATGTGGCCTCTCTACACTGAGAATTCAGCGCCACTCGGAGTCTGCCTTCCTTTGGCGAAGTGATCACGGAAGGCTTATGGTGTCTTTGTAATATTAATACACCTGTTGGGTGTTAGGTGGAGCTGAGATAGCGGAGCACTCCCACCAGTCAGCAGCAGGCATTCTGTCTAGCAATCTTTTATGTTTTGTTAATTAGAAGTTTGTCCTAGTTTTACCTAGTGAGGATCCTGCAGAGAGCATGGGGGGTAGAGTCAGAAAGAAAAGAGGTCATCCAGAGAAGCTCCTCTGCAGTTGCCACCAGCTCGTCTGGTGGCTATGCAGGGAGGGGCCTTCTCTGTGGCCGCCCAGAGCTCTGGAATGTGCTCCCTGCTGAAATAAGAGCCCCGCCCCCATCTCTGACAACTTCATTCATTCATTCATTCAGTTTCTAAAAACTTCTAAAACTGCTAAAAAGTCTTTAAAAACACATTTATTCACCCAAGTGTTTTAACTAGATTTGTGGTTTTTAATTGTTTTGAGGTTTTAATATCTGTTTTATTTTGTTGTGAACCACCCAGAGACGCAAGAAGAAGAAGAAATTAATTAACTGACTGACTGACTGATTAATTAATTAATTAATTAAAAGATAGGGAGAGGAGAAGGAGAAAATGGAGTGGTTGTTTTGAATAAAACCTCCATAGGATTTCTTGGCGTTTATGAGTGAAGCAATTATAAAACAAGGTTCAGTCCCAGAAAGTTCCTTGTCCAGCTTCTCCACTCTAATGTCTCCATTTGAACTTCTCCAAGACTCCGTGTCCGTTTTGTGCCCGTAGAATCCAAGGGAAAGAGTTGTGGCACGCAAGGACAAGGCAGTGGAGGAGAATCAGGAATATTAAGTTTAATGAAATAGAAAGCATGCACAGAGAGGCAAGTGCAGACCGAGGTGTAGCTATAAATTGAGCGGATGGGTTCAAAGAACCTGGGGCCCCCAGGTCCTGAGGGCTCCCCAGCTCCACCCCTCCCTATTTTCTTCATTATCTCCCTCACTCCGAGGGGCCACCGGAGAGATGGTCAAACACAGGCCCCCTCTCCCCTAGCCCCTGCTGCAGACTGCTTTTTAGTGCTCTTCTTGCTGCTGGCTGTTTGTTAACCCCACCTCTACTCCAGGACTGGAAAACACATAACTAAAGCCCCATTCAAAAGCTGGCCTGGATCAAGGAATGGATTAACCAGAAACACCACAGCACCTAGCTTGATATTGCTGGTTCTGCTCACTGACCACTCACACCTAGCTAGCGAGGAGAGGAAGGAGGAGTCACCCCACACTATCCCAGCAACCCATCCCATCAGGGGGAAGTGAGTACTCACCATTGTACAAGAGTCCCAGTGATAGAAGTGCAGGCGCTCTTCATGACAGCCCCCATAGCCACACCCACCCTGCCTTGCCTCATGGCCATGCCCGTCCCAATGGCCCCACATAGAGAAATGCAGTAATTTGGGGAATTCTGGTACAAGAAATCAAAGACCATGTAGACTCTCGGGAATGTATTAGAATCAGAGGCTACTGCAAGATCAGCTCTACCCCCCAGCCAGGACCCCATGCATTGTAAGGGTAGCCCTTGAGGGTCTTGTTAGTGGTGTCGTGCTGCAGGAATGAGCAGGGATGCAGTCCTGGTACTTTTTCTTCCTCCAGGGTCTCAGCAGGGATGCAAAGCCCTTGGCTTCCCACATGGAGATAAAGTGCTCTTCTTGCTATCCCAGCCGTTTATCACTATTCTTCCTGTCTTAGGAACATAGGAATTTGCTATATACTGAGTCAGACCATTGGCCCATCTAGCTCAATGTTGTCTACACTGATTGGCAGCAGCTTCTCCAAGGTTTCCCGGACCTACCTGGAGATGCTGCCAGGGATTGAACCTGGGCATGTCAGCATGCAAGTCCTATGGTGGACTAGTGTCAGGACATCCTAAAGCAAATGACAGGGGATGCCCACAGAAATGCACTGTTTCCTTCCAAATGACCGCTGGAATGTAATCACCAAGCAAACTCAGAAGCAACTTCTGAGGTGCTTCAGAAAAGGGATGGCATGGCAGCATTCATGACTGCAAACTTAAGGAGGGGTGAAGAGCCTAAAGGGGGTTTGCGGGAAGAGCGGTTTTGACCCGCTCTCCCCGTGGACAATCAGGGCTGCCCAGACAATTACTGGCTCCATCACAGAGACAGTTGGAGTGGCTGGGTTCGGCTGGGGCCTCCTGGCCCACAGAATTCCCATGAGGCACTGCAGTGCCTTTTGGGGAGCATCCCGACACCAGGAGGCTTATTGTAGCCTCCTGGCCGGGAGGCTACTTGTGAGTCAGTGTGGCGTGCAGATTTGCCGCAACTACACACAATCAAGGGACTGACTTTTTGAGCGTTCTCGCACCCTACACCTGGGTTTAGTGGTGGGCTCCGTAAGCAGGCTTGCTGCTGAGCCGTTGCCGGGAGCCATGTTGCTACTCACGATCGGGAGAAATCGGGCTAGGCTTCCCCAGCTGATCGTGGGAATAGCCTCACGGTCTTAATTATTTAAACAACAGCAACATATCAGTAATATAATGTTCAGAATGCAGGGGAAAGCCTACAAAGTTCAATGCCCATTGAACCCAGAGATCCAGCTTCCATGGGTTTCCCGAGCCGGTTGCTCTCCTGTTTCCTTGAACAAAAGGCAAGTGATTTTGCAACAGAGCAAGCCTTAGACATTTTGCCGAAGCATTTGAAGAGTTAACTCAAACAAGCCTCTCACACCAGCAGGGGAGAGAGCAACGGGCAAAAGGTGGTATATGAAGTGAGCTCAGCCATACATCACTGTCAGCTGCAATTTGCACCATGCCACGGCGTTCTCAGAGGCTTTTTATTGGCTGGATGGTGCTGTGTGCTTGCCGTATATTACTGGCGCCTGCCAGCAAGGGGGATTTTTCAGAAATAAGTGTGCCTGTCTCTTGCTGCAGCATGTAATTGATGCCCCAAATGGGGTTCATCCCATTTTTCTTTCTCTGTTGCTTGAAACTCGCTCACAAAGGGGGCCCCCCCACCTTCCTCTCTCTCTCCCTGCTTGTAATCAACACCTCGATAAGGGCCAAGTAACCAAAGGCACAGCATGGTTGGGAATCCAACTGCAGCTGCATCAGACATGTACAGAGAGAGGGAGAAAATATGGAGGGTTTACCACAGAGGAACACAGGACAGCATTCAGACCAGGTCCGCTCACACTACAGGGGAAGGGCTGTTTTCACGTATGCCCCTCTTCTTCCCGCTGAGGCTTCCTGCAAGTCCCCCCAAATGTCCCTAAAAGTTGGGGGATCCTCAGGCACATATTTGGGGGGGGGACAGGGGGCTGCAGATGGAAGGGGGGGTCAGTAAAAACGCCCTTGCCCCTTGTAAAAGTGGAATGTCCTTTTCTTTGCACAAGTACTAGCGTGGATGCTGTCTTCCTTGTGTCAACCATATTAATCAAATCAGTGCTGCTCCGTGCTCTTAGGTGGGTCTTGCTGGATATAAACTGGTGGCTGCTTTTGACCTATCAGGTACCCTGAGCAAAATGCCCAGGAGGCCAGTGTAGAATCCAGGGGAAAGCATTGAATGCAAGGGCAAGGCAGGAATCAGGAATATTAATACAGTCATCCCTCTCCAACTGCGGGTTTCCCAATTACGGTTTTGAGTATCCGTGGCTGGGAAACTGTAGCAGGTATCGCCATCCACAAAGCTGTGGTTTGGTGAGAACCTTTTCAATTTGGGTTTTTTTTCATGACTTCCAGGGGTCAGGGGGTCATTTCCGGGGTCAGGGGTCATATTGGGGGGGTCTAGAGGTCATTTTGGGGGATCGGGAGGTCATTTTGGGGGTTGGAGTCATTAGGGAGGGTCCCCTTCACTCCTCTTACTGGTGATTTGGTGGTGGGGATTTCCCCCTATTTTTTACTGTATTTTCCAGTCTTTTTGTGACCGTGAATCCCCTAACCCCCTGTTTGTCATTGATTTCAATGGCTCGTCTACCGCAAATTCGCCAACCGTGAGGTTTTCCCGGAATGGAACCCTTGCAGTTGGCAAGGGATGATTAATTACGTACAGAGAGGTGAGTGCAGACTGCTTCTCCGTGCTCTTGCTGCTGGCTGTTTGTCAGCCCCGCCTCTACTCCAAAACTGGAATCCAAGTAACTGAAGCCCCATTCAAAAGCTGGCCTAGATCAAGGAATGGATTAACCAAAAACACCACAGCTCGGGGCAGGAGTGGGGCAGGGGCACCAGCAGACTGGGAGGAAGCTGCTGTGATGGTCAAGCAGCATTACAATGCGCCTGGGCTTCCCATGCAGTTGGCTGGCACCCCTCTTGGTTGGCCACTGCTGCTCAAGGCTGGAGTCTTCTGAGACGTACACACAGACCAGGGCTGCACAACTTTGGCCCTCCAGCTTTTGCTGGACTACCATCATCCCAATTGGCCACTGCAGCTGGGGATGATGAGAGTTGTAGTCCAACCACAGTCAGAGGGCCAAAGTTATACAGACCATTCCCTTTCCCTTATGAATCCAAGAAATGTGATGAAATTCAGAACTAACCAAACCGACGACTAAAGAGATCAGGGGGCTGCTTTGCTGGAGAGAGAATGTACAACTAAGGGAGGGAGCAATTCCTAACATTTTGAACAGTGTAGATTAGAGAGTGAGGAACTGCTGATTTTTGGATTCAAAATCCCATCTCCCTTGTCCCCTGGGGTTAAGCCAAAGTAGAAACATGGCATGTCATGAGTGGAGCCTGGCTGAAGTTGGAGCTTGCTGGGCTTCTTAACAACAAATTCAGGCATATTGGTTGGCTGGCAATGCTGCCCCATAGTAAACATTGGGATCTTCTGATTAAAATGGTGGTTGGGGGACAAATTGGGCAATGCATCATTTACTCATCAAAAGATGTAGTGATTGCCGCTGGCCTAGACCAGGGATTCTCAACGTTGGGTCCTCAGATGTTATTGGACTTCATCTCCCATAATTCCCAACCAAAGGCCAATGGGACTGGGGATCATGGGAGTTGAAGTCCAATAACATCGGGGGGGGGGGGCAACGTTGAGAATCCCTGGCCTAGACGACTCTCAAAAAGGACTGCACAGATTCACAGAGGGTAGGCCTATGAATGTCTATTCACCATGGCAGCAAACCATGGTGGGACATGCATGTTGAGAGAGGGTGTGGTTTTGGACTACCAGATGCTGGGAATAAGCAAGAATGGGGGAGACTAAACCCTGATGCCCTGCTTGTAATTGTTCCGGCTGGGTCAATGATAGAGACACACAGGCCATTCAAACAATCGAAAACTGGCAAGTGTGCTACCCAGGTTTGGGAGCTGTAAAGTGTGCCGCCGAGTCGATGTCGACTCCTGGTGACCACAGTGCCCTGTGGTTGTTTTGGGTAGAACACAGGAGGGGTTGACCATTGCCATCTCCCGCGCAGTATGAGATTATGCCTTTTTGCATCTTCCTATATTGCTGCTGCCCAATATAGGTGTTTCCCATAGTCTGGGGAACAAACCAGCGGGGATCTGAACTGGCAACCTCTGGCGTGGTAGTCAAGTCATTTTCCCACTGCACCATTAGGCTTTGTACAGGTAATTTTTGGTTGTGTGGAAGCAAGCAGCTAGGGAGGATGGGGAAATGATTGTGTGTGAGGCAGCAGCTGGGTAGGATGGCACTGTCCTACCCAACATTTTTCCAAGGAAGGAGGAGATGCTTCCCTACCCAGCTCCTGTCACACCCACGATCACTCCCCCATCTTCCTACCTAGTCAATCAATCAATAAATCATCTTTATTACTGTCCAAGACCAGCCTAATTCCTACCTAGTTGTTTGCTCACACACAAGTGGGAGTGTGCAGAGCTCCCAAACAGTTTTCAACTGTGGGAACTGCCTTCCAGGGTTGAGCAGTGCTCCCTCGAACAAGGTTTCCCAGATGTTGTTGACTACAACTCCCAGAATCCGCAGCTGCTTTTGCTTGGGGATTGTAGTCAACAACATCTGGGAAACCTTGTTCGAGGGAACACTGGTGTTGGGCTAGAAAAACTCTTTGGTACAATCTAATGTTGAGATTCCTGTGTTTTAAAAGTTTGTTTTAATGCAGCTGGTGACCATTTTGCAGCCTGTTCTAGCCCGAGCCGGGATCACCATTGAGGAAGACCTCCAGAAGAACACAGACCTCAGACAGCTCCGGGGGCAGAGCAGTGAGAACCTTGCAAAAATCACAAGAGCTGGGTATAATTGCTGGGCATCAGACAAGAGATGTTGCCCCAGCAGCTTCTCAGAGCAGACCGCCAGTTGTTATGGTGGCTTCCCAGGCAGGGGGACTTAAGCCACGCCCCCTCCCTGGGAAAGAATCTGTTTCTTAACGGGAACATGCCCAATTTTTTAAAGTGCTGGATCTTCTGGCACTGAGGGGTCTCTAATAGGACTGGCAGGTCATCGGGGGCTCCTTGGAATCTGAGGATGAAGGCAGGGCTGTGCCTTCAGGTAACGGTGGAGAAGCTGGCTTGGGTTCCCCATTCTCTTGGTCTGGAGGATCCTGGTAGCATGCAGGCCCCAGGCTCTGGTCACAGGGTCATCCTATCCCCTCTCATCCCCTAAACCTTTTACTTCGTCCCCAATTGGAGGATGGTGGTGATGCTTTATATGGACATTTTAGAAGCTGTGTTGCATCTCTGGGCTCCATGATCTGAGCAAAAACGTAACTTAGCCGCAAAAACAGCTAATAAAACTGGATTCAATTAACACATGAACATGTCCTAAAACTATCCCCCCACACACACACATATCAACAGCCATTAATCAACAGGTCGAGCATCTGCAAGTATTACTTTATTAACTGCTCCCAGGAATTCAACCGTATACAATGCACTGTATGGATTTCTCCCTGCTGCAGCTGACAGGCTGAATCTGTCTGTCCAGTCTTCTTATATCATCACAAGTGCTTGGAGTGTTGTTGTTTTTTTAAGCCAAGTATTTGAATCAAATGCCGGCTGCGCAGCATGGAGTGCATTGATCTGAGCTCTTGGCTAGTCGCTGACTGCTGTAAAGTCCTCTTGGCCTGACACTGAACTCTTATGGTAGGGCACCTCTGAGGCATTCTGCTCAGAGTGGGCAGTCGGTAGGCTCAGCCTCATTGGCTCAGTCCTTCAACCAAGCCACCTCTCCGGCAACGACGTCTTCCTAGGACCAGTGGGCGGCAAGAGGCTGTATGTGGGCTGGGCCATGGCCAGGGCTGGCGATAGATTTACATCAGGCCTGTTGCAGCTTTGTGGGTGTTGTTGTCTGACATCCTGTGCAGAGTAATGCCAGCAGTCTTGAACTTCCCATGGTGAGGGTATCTAAAACAACACCCATGGTCTCGTGGAAGAGCACGACTGTCGGCTCAGTTCCAGGAATAAGCTAGGTAGGTATACAGTTTCCCAGGTGGTTCTACTAAACCAGAGAGGCTCAATTTAGCTGGGCCCTAATAGTGGCACCTGTACCTAGAATTGTGCTATCACACTTGGGCAACTTGTGAGTAGAACGGTTCATATCGAACCGGGTTCGATTTCAACCGACCTGGCTCAATCTTATCTTATTTATTTATTATTTCTCTGTGTAAACTGCTCTGAGCCATTTTTGGAAGGGCGGTATAGAAATCAAATGAATGAATGAATGAATGAATGAATCGGTTCGAATTTGAACCGAACCAGCTTAAAAAAAAGACAGCTGGTACAAGTTTGAACTGGACCAGACCCAGTTATGGACCAATTCAATGGATGGATCACTCTCTTTTTTTTGGTGATCCATGTCATCTCCTTTTGTGATATGGTCCTGGTCACTCTATTGGGTCCTTGGCGGGTGTGGTTGGTCTTCCTGCCATTCTGTTTGAACATTATTTCCTGTGCATATGCTGAATTGCTGTCCAGGCACAAAAGCCAGTTGTGTTCTATGTCTGTATGAAACTTACTTGTGCACCCGTTCTCCATGTGAGCTTGAAGTGAAATGGGCCCTCCTCACCTGGCAGCTGTAATGCATTGGGAATGTCTTTGCAAGCTATCCCTGTTACTTACTAGGATGAGTAGTGCTGAGATCCCTCATATCTTGTCCATGCTAGGGCGGCATTAACCACCATGCTAACTATTCTCCAGGAATCTAAATTGGGCCTTCGTTTATACCTAGCTTACTAAGAGCCCACAGCAGGGCTTGAAATGGTAACTTGAGAGATGGCAGGCAGGGATTTAGCCTTTGTGCTGCCACCATGTTCTGGTCAAACAGAACGGCAGGAGGACCAACCACACCCACCAAGGACCCAATAGGCCAGGACCACATCACCAAAGGAGCCTGCATGGACCACCAAAAAAAAAAGAGTCCAGAAAGATTGTGCGAATTTGCATAAAATCTGCATATATTTACAAGCACACACATCAAAGTATAAAATGTTTGTCTAATCCTTTTGCCCCATCCCCATCATCTCCAGAAATGCTTAATAAAAGGAAAAATAAAGAATGGAAACAAGCAAGGTGCTCCAATCCTGGACAAAGCTGCAGACCAGACAAAATTATGCTGTATTTGATGTTTCCCCTTACTTGATTGTCAGTAGAGTGGCTAGATCCACATGACCAAAAAAAAAAAGGACATGGCCCCCCAAACAAGGGCTGTCCTCTGTAACAGGGCACATATGACCACCTCAGTACCCACTAGGCCAAAGCCGGTCACGGTGGAGCTTCCTGGAGTCCATATACGCTTCCTGGTCAGGTCTGCGTGCTGGTCTGAGGAATGAGTGGCTCTCTTGGCTTGCCTTGGCTTGCCTCTCTTGCACGGGAGCATCTTTTGACACCGTGTCACCGCCACCTGAAAAACCGCGGAGCGAATTGTCCCCTAAATACAGCAAGTGAGTGTATGCTGCGGCAAAAGTTTTATGGATTGTCAAGGACTGGCGAGTTAGCATTTTTCTTGCAGTGACACACTTAGTCACCAGTTCTCTTTAGGGCCCAGACTGGCGGAGAGTTATTCTTGCAGGCTGGGCTTCGGGCTGCTCAATCATTCCTTGCCAGCAAGATGCAGACACAGAGCCACGATCCTCTGAGAAGGATCATCAATACTCCAGTAGTAATATAACCTTCAGCCTTCTCTAGGCCTCCAGTCAATCACCTGTCAGCGCAACCCATTCATCTAGGGCAGCAAAGGAGCAGACTCAGGGTGGGGGCTGTCTTATAAACTTCCAGAATGCCTGTCTTCACCTAGCCAGTATTCTCGTTTGCTGCCTCTCTCTTGTTCTCTCCCTTTTTCCTGCTTACTCTCTGCAGCAAGTGGGCTCCCACAGGTTGCCATGTGACGTGACTCTTTTGGCAACATGGGAGATCCCTACTGTTTGTTAGAAGTTGCCAGGGCTAGAACCAGGAGCCTGCATCTCTGTTTCCACTTGGAACATATCCGTGGGGAGCAGACCTGGTCTTGTGATAAGGTCGAGTCAGTGTCCTCGAGTCGGTGTTGACTCCTGGCACCCCCAGAGCCCTGTGGTTGTCTTTGGAAGAATACAGGAGGGGTTGACCATGATGATGCCTTTCAGCATCTTCCTTTATCGCTGCTGCCCGATACAGGTGTTTGGGAAACATACCAGCAGGGATTTGAACTGGTAGCCTCTGGCTCACTAAGCAAATCATTTCCCTGCTGCGCTGTTAGGTGGCTGGTCTTGTGGTAAAGGTAAAGTGTGCCGTGAAGTCAGTGTTGATTCCTGGTGACCACAAATCCATGTAATTTCTTGGTAGAATACATAGGAACATAGGAAACTGCCATATACTGAGTCAGACCATTGGTCTATCTAGCTCAGTATTGTCTTCACAGACTGGCAGCGGCTTCTCCAAGGTTGCAGGCAGGAATCTCTCTCAGCCCTATCTTGGAGAAGCCAGAGAGGGAACTCGAAACCTTCTGCTCTTCCCAGAGCGGCTTCATCCCCTGAGGGGAATATCTTGCAGTGCTCACACATCAAGTCTCCCATTCAGATGCAACCAGGGCAGACCCTGCTTAGCTATGGGGACAAGTAATGCTTGCTACCACAAGACCAGCTCTCCTCCTAGAGGTTTCCCATTGCCTCCTCTCGTGCTGTATGAGATGATGCCTTTCAGCACCTTCCTATATTGCTGCTGCCCGATATAGGTGTTTCCCATATTCTGGTGAAACATACCGGTGAGGATTTGAACCAGCAACCTCTGGTTTGCTAGGCAAGTCATTTCCCCGCTGCACCATTAGGTGGCTTCATCTTGTGACATGAATTGTCCCCTTTCCTAAGCCCTAGTTTGCATTTGGATGGGTGACTACATGGGAGTGCTTTCTGTTGTAAAATATTCCCCTTAGGGGGTGAGGGCCATAGCTCAGTGGCAGAGAATCGGATTTGCAGGCAGAAGGTCCCAGGTAGGGCTGGCAAAGACTCCTGCCTTAAACCTTGGAGGAAAGCTGCTGCCAGTTTGTGTAGACAATACTGAGCTGGACGGAGCAATGGTCTAACTCAGTAGAAGGCAGCTTCCTATGTTATTCTGCTCCAGAGGCAATGAACAGTTCCCAAGGGTCTGGACTGGCTTTGCTCAGCCAGACTGCTCATTGGCTCTCCTCAACAGGAAGGGCTGTATACTGGCTTCCGGATTAGGATGGGACCAATGCTCCCTGTAGCAGGAATTTCCAGGAGTTGTTGACTACAGCTCCCTTCATTCCCAGCTGCACTGCCCTTTAGCTAGGGATGATTGGAGTTGTAGTCAACAACATCTGGGAGTCCCCGTTACAGGAAACTCTGGATGGGACTGCCCAGTTTTAGTTGCCAGCTTTACCCTCTCAGCTCTGGTCCTTACCTGCTGGCCGTGATTTAACAGCTGCCCATGTGGCACTCCTTCAAGAAAGCAAAAGGTCTTTCAGGGGAGGCCATGATGCAGCCTCAGACCTGGGTAGCTGTGTAGTGCAAACGCTCCCCAAAGGTTAGGGAACGCTTTGCTTCTTTGAGAGATAATTGCAAATAAACGCTTTCTTGTCGAATCCAAGGAAGCATTTTGGGGAGAAGTGCCAGAGAAGGATCGGCCTTCTCTTGAACAGCCCTGCTCACACCAAATCCTGCGTCCAGCATCTGCAGCGGAACACAACAAAACCACCTCCCACCTCTCCTTTCACCTTCCACTTCGGGCCTGTCTGTCCGCAACCCCACTGCTACTTCATAATTTCCCTTTGGCAGCTAGAAAATGACCAGGAATCCCCTGGGGAGCCCAGTTTACATTTCAAAGAGAAAGAGTCAGAGAGAGAGAGAGAGAGACCTTGACGAGCTTGGCAGGTGCCCTGCGGGAGTGATCTATCTGAAAGCACCTTGGTCCAATCGAGTCTCCAGCACGGTCAGGCGAGAACCAGTGGGGGGCAGTGGAGGACAATGATCGGGTATGTGCATGGCCCTCTAAAAGCACAGTGCCTCATCCCTCCTCACCCCGTGCCATTAGCAGACAAATGTCACTCCTGGGGAAAGAGCTACAGCTTCAATCCATCACCTGTTTTAGCTTTGGTTTGTAATAAATGTCCCCACTGGGGGGGGGGGGGACGGACGGTCCCAGCTGGGTTGTAAATGGGGCTGCCTCTTTGCCTCTTAGCCCCTGCTGGCAGAGGTCCCGGCCAGCAGGGTCTAAGTGGATAATCTGGGATTTGGGAGAGAGTGGAGAAGAGTGACTGATGTCTGTATCAAAGAAAAGTGGACAGAGCGACCTGCAAAAGGCATATGGGCCAGCCACTACTGGATGGCCTTCCGATGAAACCAGCTTCTGATTCAGTGGGGCAGTTCACATGATCGGCATTAAGGTAGCAGAAAGCCCGTTTGCCCATCGTGAAAATTAATTAATATGGTTTGAATGGTTTTAATGCTGTTTTAAAATATTGTTTTTAAAAAATTTAAAATTGTTGTAATGTTTTAAACTGTTTCTTTTTGTTTTAACTAATGTTTTACTTTCTGTTTTTATTTTGTTGTAAACTGCCCAGAGATGTAGGTTTTGAGCAGTATAAAAATATGTTTAATAAACAAATAAATAAAAACAAGATTGAAGGCTGGTTGAGCTAAACCCCAGCTAGGTAGAATGAGGATGCTCAGGCCCATAATCCCCAGTCACGGTGGCCGTAGCCAGGGATTATGGGAGTTGTGGGCCAACATCTGCAGGAGGGCCGAAGGGGAGCTGCCCTGCCCTACACAGATTCCTCCTCAGCTTCAGAAAAAGGTAGGAAAGAAAATTGTCCTACCACCTGGAGCTCAGCTCACAATCAAACTCCCAGCTTCCTACCTTGCTTTTAACTGACACATGATTGGCCAACAGGAGTGTGCACAGCTCCCGAATGAGGGTAGGTGGGTTCTCCTTTGTGAACTGCCCTAGTTCTCAGACCAGGACATGGGGCACAAGTAAGGCAGGGGGCTGCAAAGAAGTTCCCTTGTGTGATGTCATGGTTAGAGTGTGGGACTAGGAGGGAGGTTCAAATCAGTGGGAGGTTCCAATCAGCTTCCAAACAGGGGAGGAGCCACCATTGGACGAACAGGTTCAAAGAACCCAGGCCGCCACCAATCAGGGGCCACGAGCATGGCCCCAGACATGCCTCCCACATCTGACGTCGGATGCGGGGGCGTTATTTCGGTCCCAAACGGGGCTGTGCGGCCCCATTTGGAGCTGAAATAGGCCCACGCTGCATTGGCAACATGGCCAGAGTAACTCTCCCTGCCTTAAAGGGAGAGGTCTCGCTGCCAACGCAGTGGGTCCGATCAATCTCCCTCCGAAACGAGGCTGTGCGGCCCCAATTAGAAGAGAGATTGGCCTACACTGCATTGGCCGCGTGGCCCTGTTTGGGAGGGAGACCATGCTCCACGTCTGACAACAGACATGGGGGACGGGGCCAGGGGGCATGGCAGCTGCACACAGGCCACCGCCAGCCTCGCTACGATCCTGCTTCCAAAGTAGTGGAAGCTGTAGTGGAATCGATGTGGGCTATAGGAACATAGGAACATAGGAAACTGCCATATACTGAGTCAGTCCATTGGTTATGTTATCTGCAGAGTCCAAGGTTGGCTGGAGGCTCTCCTAAAGAGATCTCATGGGAGTCAAGTTCTTACCTTTGCTAAGCAGGGTCTGCCCTGCTTTGCATTTGAATGGGAGAGTCCATGTGTGAGTATTGGAAGATATTCCCATAAGGGGATGGGGCTGCTCTTGGAAGAGCATCTGCATGCTTGCGGGCAGAAGGCCCCAAGTCCCCTCCCTGGCAGCATCTCTAAGATAAGGCTGAGAGATTCTCCTGCCTGCAGCCTTGGAGAAGCTGCTGCCAGTCTGTGCTGACAGTACTGAGCTAGGTGATCCAATGGTCTGGCTTGGTACAAGGCAGCTGCCTATGTCCTATGGGCTTCTGGTAGTTATGGAGTGGAGGACAGGATCATGCAAGAACCCAAAAAGGTATGACCATGGTCTCGTGTTGGGGATCATGACTTCTAAAGCAGAGTATTTCCGGAGCTAACTCACTCCCTTCACAGCAGAAGTTAACAGGGTTTCAGGGGCAACAGCTTATTTCATTTCATTTCATTTCCATTCATTTTATTTCATTCATTCATTCATTCATTTATTTATTACATTTATAAACCACCCCATCCAAAGGCTTTGGGGGGTGTATAACAAATTTAAAATAATGATTAGCATGGAGATTCATATAAGGTTAAACTAATCTACTTTATTCAGAAGTCCATACTGATAGGAAAAGACCTATATCTAACTTCTGGATACATGGTGGCCAGAGAAAGGAGGAGGAGGAGGAGGAGAAAGAGAAGGAGAAGGTGACGGAGGAGAAGTCATTCCCAGGCAGTTCTTGAGAACATTCTATCCATAGGGGCCATAGAGTCAGAGAGAAACAGGAAAGAGGAGGAGACCCTATCTATCTATTTCTACTCCCAATGCCCCTAGTGGTCATTAGGATTACTGGTACAAAAGGTTGATACCATCTGGAGCTAGATCTCCCAACAGTAAAGCAGTGCAGACCAAGGAGCCCGATGCAGTTTGAGTAGCGCTTCCTGTTTCAAAATAAACATGACTATTTGGAAACATCTTGGATACGAGTGTGGAAGAGCAGCTTCCTCTCTATTGCAGCATGGTAAAGTAAAGTTGTGCCGTTGAGTCGGTGTTGGCCCTCAGAGCCCTATGGTTGGGTTTTTTTGCAGAATACAGGAGTGGTTTACCATGGCCCTCTCCCATGCAGTATGAGATGATGCCTTTCAGCATCTTCCTATATTGCTGCTGCCCAACATAGGTGTTTCCCATAGTCTGGGAAACACTCCAGCGGGGATTCGAACCATCAACCTCTTGCTCCCTAGCAAAGTTACTTGCCGACTGTGCCATGGTACTACCACCAAAATGCAACTCTCCATACTGGAGAGTCACTCTGGTCCTGTCTTAGCTCTATGGTTCAGCAGCCTTGAGTCCCCACCCCCACCCCCAGCTAGCCAAGTGACTCATTCCCAAGCTACATCCTCTGTCTCCCAAGTCCTTGTTCTTGTTCCAGGAGAGGAGAGCTGGTCTTGGGGTAGCAAGCATAACCTGTCCCCTTAGCTAAGCAGGGTCTGCCCTGGTTGCATATGAATGGGAGACTTGATGTGCGAGTAGTGTAAGATATTCCCCTCAGGGGATGGAGCCACTCTAGGAAGAGCATCTAGGCTCCAAGTTTCCTCCCTGGCAGCATCTCCAAGAGAGGGCTGAGAGAGAGACTCCTGCCTGCAACCTTGGAGAAGCTGCTGCCAGTCTGTGAAGAAAATACTGAGCTAGATAGACCAATGGTCTGACTCAGTATATGGCAGCTTCCTATGTTCCTGTGTTCCTAGTGGAATGGAACCATGTTTCTTCTTGGATCACGTTATCAATCCTTCTCCTCTCTCCACCACCAAGCCTCCTGCCTCCAGCCTTGGCACCCTTGGGTATTTCTTGCCCCATTTGGTGTGCCAAGGTGTCATAGACAGCCAGCTATTTATAATAAACTAATCTGCAGGTTTTTAAAGTTCCTACAAGGGATTGAACAAGAACCATCCATCACTTGAATTGCATGTCTAGCCAGCCTGGGCTGAGATGGAACTGGCTTGGCTTCGGTGGCTTGCACATATGTATAACCCTCTTTGGTGGGGAGACTGGCGAACGCTCTCTGGTGATGCCAGGGTGGGCCTCTGGCCCTCGGAACGGCCGGTGTCCCTGACTTGTGTCAACAATTATCTCCAGAAGTCAGAGGCTGGCTTGGAATAGACGTTCTAAAATTGATCTCAAATGTTCACGGCTGTGGACGGTAATGAAGTGTTAAAGTATGAAAATGTCTCATTAAAAAGCAAACGCTGTGGAGACTTTTGATGGCTGGACTCTGAACGGAGACCAATTAGATATGCAAAGTTACCCAGAGACCTTTGCTTAGCTGCCTATCAAACAGCGCTGCTTCAAAGCTACCGCCCTGGTTTCCACCAGCCCACACCTCCCGAGTTATTTTTCTTTGCTAAGAGAGAGGGAGAGAGAGGATAATCCAGCCATTCTGGTTTCCCTTTTTCCTATTGTCATCCCCGGTTATTCAGTGGAGAACAGCTCTTTTCCAATCAATTGTTTCCCCTGTATTTAGCTCTGGTGTGCTCTTCATGCTTAGTTTTTTTGGTATGTATTTATTTTAAAAACAATTAAATCCTGCTTTTCAAAAAATAATAATAATAATTGCAAGTTGCTCATGGTGACCAGTTTTTAAAAGGTGAAATAAAAACATGACTGCATGATGAAGTCTCAATAAAGCACGCCACTCACAACTCCCTGCTTCTCAGTGCGGGCGCATATCAGTTGTGAGTGGGGGACTGGGAAGCCTGCATGCCTGGCGAGGTGTGCCCCAGCATCAAGGGGGGAAGGCACATGCCAGGGGGGGGGCAAGCACAAGAAGAAGGTGTGCGACCTGTCATGGGCGGGGGGGAGGGAGGAGCAGGTTGAGGCTGCCAACAGGGTCTGTACAGGCCACCAGCAGTCTGCACAATGAAGGACTATGCCCTAAATTATTATTTCTTGTTTACACAGTCAAGACAGGTATTATTGACTGGTTTGTTTATCCAGACATCGAGTCCTTCCCAAGGATCTGGGATGGCTGAATTTTATTGTCAATTGTTATAGATCTTGTCGCAGAATATAGGCTGTTCCCCGTAAAGCTGCTTTTTGTCATTGGCTGGTGGTGATTTCTGTGGCCCCTATGGTGTTGAGGTGCTCTTCAAGGTCTTTTGGGACTGCACCCAGGGTGCCAATTACCACTGGGATTATTTTGGTCTTTTTCTGCCACAGCCTTTCAGTTTCAATTTGTAGATCTTTGTATTTGGTGATTTTTTCTATTTCTTTTTCTTCTATTCTGCTATCCCCTGGTATTGCTATGTTGATTATTTTAACTTGTTTTTCTTTCTTCTCGACTACAGTTATATCTGGTATTGTGTGGCAGATGTTTGTCTGTTTGTAGTAGTAGTAGTAGTAATAATAACAACAACAACAACAACAACAACTCGATGTCTGGATAAAACCAGTCAATAACACCTGTCTGACTGTGCAAACAAGAAATAATATTGTTATTATTATTTACATTTTATATTCCGCTCTTCCTCCAAGGAGCCCAGAGCGGTGTACTACATACTTAAGTTTCTCCCCACAACAACCCTGTGAAGTAGGTTCAGCTGAGAGATGCGTGCCTGGCCCAGAGTCACCCAGCTAGTTTCATGGCTGAATGGGGATTTGAACTCCGGTCTCCCCGGTCCTAGTCCAGCACTCTAACCACTATACCATGCTGGCTCGCCCTGGGGGCCCTGTGTGCAGATCTGCCTCTGGGAGATATCTGGTTGTTAAGCACTAGAGACAGGTCCTTTTCAATGGCTTTTCCATAGCTTCAGAACTCTCTCTCTCGAGCAAGGGTTCCTGACTTTCAGTTCCCAGATGTTGCTGGAGTACAACTTCTGTCATCCCCAGCCACAATGGCCACAACATCTGGGACCCCAAGGTTGGGAACCCCTGCCCTAGAGAGAAGTGCCGAGAGCTGGTCTTGTAGTGGCAAGCATGAATTGTCCCCTTTGCTAAGCAGGGTCCACCCTGGTTGCATTTGAATGGGAGACTATATGTGTAAGATATTCCCCTTAAGGGATGCTAACTGAGCAGAGGCACCTTTTTAAAGTGGTGATTCTCGTATATTTAGCAGGGGGAGAGCAACTGGCCCTATCCACCCCCAGCACAGCATCTCTCCAGTGGCTGTTGCTGGTGTCTATCTTGAGGAGTTGTTCTTTTTAAGATTGTGAGCCCTTTGGGGTCAGGGAGCCATTCTCTCTCTCTCTCTCTCTCTCTGTAAACCGCTTTGGGAACTTTTGTTGAAAAACCGTATATAAATATTCAGCATTGTATTTTGGGGATGGGGCCACATTGGGCAGAGCACTTGCATGCTTGCATGCAGAAGGTTCCAAGTTCCCTCCCTGGAAGCATCTCCAAGATGGGGCTGAGAGAGACTCCTGCCTGCAACCTTGGAGAAGCTGCAGCCAGTCTGTGAAGACAATACTGAGCTACTGTAGATAGGCCAAGGGTCTGACTCAGTATAAGGAGCTTCCTGTGTCCTTATTTTCCTACCTCCCTCTTCCTCTGTTTTTAAATGCAAGTTGAGAACTCATTAAAACACACACACACACACACACACACACACACGCACACTTACTTCAGCTATTTCATCAGTAATTTCATCAGCTAAACAATTATGGCCTTTTATCTGCTGTCTTAGTGATGTTAGTGCATTCTTTTTTAAAACAATTGTTCTGTGGATTTGTATAATCTGAGAACTTCCTTGGGCTGACTTTGCTTTTGAAAGGTGAGATATACACTTATTAAATGCTTAAATAAAAGTTGGCTCTAGTGTGGGGTTGGGGCTGAACCCCTTGATTTGCTTAACTTGATTTGCCTAACATGCCAACCCCAGGGCAGATTTTCCAGATCGGGGCTCTGACACAGAAACTGGGTTGTGATTTTTTAGGAGTCACTAATCTGTATTCAGTGGTGTCGCAAATGGTTCCTTGTGGGGGAACTTCTAGGGCATGGTCTAAGAAACCCTCTTCTGAAGACAACTAAGCTGAGAATTCACTTCGGGAACTACTTTGAAAAGGCACTACATCCATAGCCTTGTGGATTTCTTTTTGTGATTGCAGCAAAGGATTTGGTCAAAAGCAAGGGGTACATCCAAGGCTGCAGGGAGGGACCAGAGCAGTGCCATTTCATCAACTGAGAGCCCCATGGGGACATGTTAGGCAGGATGCTGGAGCTTGTCTGTCAGCCGTCATAACTCACCTGGATTTCGCCGCAGCTTTTTGCAAAAATATTGTATACTCAATAGGACCGATTGATCTGTTGTGCCGGCAGACAGAGAAGAAAGTGGCTTGGAGAGAACATCACGGCAGGAAGGCACTTTTCCTTTTTTAGAAAAGAATAGCTGCAGGTCCCAGGCAGAAAAGCCAAGTTAAGCATCACAATGGGTTGTATTGTCTCATAGGAACATAGGAAGCTGCTTTCTACTGAGTCAAATCATTGGTCCATCTAGCTCACTATTGTCTATCCAGACTGCCAGCGGCTTCTCCAAGGTTGCAGGCAGGAGTCTCTCTCAGCCCTATCTTGGAGATGCTGCCAGGGAGGGAATTTGGAACCTTCTGCATGCAGATGCTCTTCCCAGAACGGCCACATAATGTCACTGACCACACAAAAGGTGCCCACGCATGCACAGAAGCCATGTGAGTGCTGCAGCTGCGTGGGGGTACTTGGGACAAGCACCACCCCAGCAGGAAGCTGCATGGGGCAGAGGAGAGGTAAGGACCTGCTGTTCTCTTTCTTAAAGCTCCCGCTCCCCTCTCCATGGTGCCAGACCAGTGCTCAAAACATGGTTCCTGCACAACCTTACAAACAGTGCCTCTGCTCAGCAAGTACTCATAAATTGTTCCTCATGAGATTGGAGGGATGATTCAAGTGGGGTGCCTCAGGTCTCTGTCACAGACCTGGTACTCATCAATATTTTTAATCGATGGAGGGGATCCTTCTCAAATGTCCAAGTAAACAAAACTGGAAGGAATAGCTAACACCTCAGAAGAGGAGGAAAAAATTCAAACGTAACTTGACAGAATGGACAATTGGAATAAACCAACAAAATGAAATTCAAGAGAGACAAATGCAAAGTTCTGCACTTGGGGGGGGGGATCAAATACACAAGTACAGGATGGCGGATTCCTGATCTGGCAGTAGCACCTGTGGGGATGATTTCAAAATTCCAGTTGATCACAAGGTGAACGTGAGCCATCTGTGTGATGCAGCTGCAAAAAGGGCTGATGCAATTATTGTAAGCTACATTAATATAAGCATGTTAAAGTCGATAGGTTGCCGATGCTATGCACATTTTGGCTCTAAGCAATTCTTCCACCAAGATCTCTTTATTATGCAAATATAAAATACTAATAAAAATGTATTAGGTTTTGAAGGGTTAATTGTTCCTTCTTGCAGCTTGTTTGATCCTCCTTCTTGTCTTCCCCAACTTAATTGGCAATTGCAAATTTGTTGCAGTTGGTATATTGCTCATTTCTCTTCCCCACCTACTGCTTATCTTGAGAGAGGGGAATTTAAGTACTGCTGTGATACTTGGTTTGGTAAGTGCCTGATGGTGGTGTTTTTACATTGAAACCGGTTTTGTTTTGGTTTGGTAAGCACCCAACGGTGGTGTTTTTACATCGAAACTGGTTTTGCTTTATTTTTAACTTGTAACGTCTGGTATTTTATCTTTGCATAATAAAGAAGTCTTGGTGGAAGAGTAATCATGATTTTCAAGTAATAAGAAGTCATAGTTCCAATTTATTCTGCACAAATTAGACCTCATCTGAAGTACTTTGTCCAGTTTTGGCTGCTGTACTTTAAGAAGGATGCAGAGAAATTGGATGTCGGTTAAAAGGATGAGGGCAACAAGGATACTCGGGGGTCTGGAAAACCAGCCCTGTGAGAAAAGATGGAATGATTCCTCATTCCCAAATCTCAGCTCTGTACAACTGAGCTCTGTATTCCTGTTTGCCCTGAGAACAAATGCATTTCCATCCAGAATTTTATTTCTCATGGGTGACTCCAGTAAAAGGGAAGAGTGCCTGGGATGTGTGAGCCAGCTTGCTTCGAGCTGGGCTTGACATCGAGCCATCCCGGTTCAGGCGGTCCAAATGCACACTGGACCAGACCCCGGTTCAAAAAAACAGCTTGGGTATACTTGTCAAGGGGAATCCTTGAGCATTCAATCCCTTTACAAGTAAAGGGGGCATCCCTAATCCTAATGTAAAAGTGGCAGTTGGGGGGTGGTAGTGAAAGAAAGCGGCCTCCATCAGCCTCTGTACCATTAGAGGATGCCACAGTGGAGGCGGTGGAGAAGTGGCAGAGATGGCGGGAGCCCCCCCTCCCCTTCCCCCTGCCATCCTAAATGACAGCTCAGGCCAGCTGTGGCCCGATTCAGAACTCTGCACATGCACAGAGGCAGTTTGTACCACCATGCAAATTGGGCTGTCATTTGAGAGGTTGTCAGGGGGCTTGGAGGAGGCCCCACTGCTGCTTCCCACTACTTCTCCGCCACTTATCTGCCGCCTCTACCGTGACCTCCAACAAAGGTACAAAGGCCGATGGAGACCGCCATCTTTCATTACCCCCCCACCTGCCACTTTTACCATTAGGATTAGGGATGCCCCCATTACTTGTAAAGGGGAATCCTCAGGAATTCCCCTTTACAAGTATACCCAAGCTGGCCTGTGAACCAGCTCAGCCTGGTTTGATGACCGAATCGGACTGGACCCGGTTCTGCACACCCCTAAGGAGAAGCATGCTTTTTAAATTTTACTTGCTGTCTTCCCCTCAATCTTTCTTTTTTTTTTTTTTTTGCAGCGGGGGGATAAGGAATGGGAGAAATTAACACACTCTGGTACCTTTCCTCTCAAAACTCCGAATAGCATTTGCAGATACTTCTGCTTGTAAAACCAAATTAAGAAATATCATCTTCACAGGCAGGTAAGTTATTTCGAGCCTTGATTCATTTAACTTCTCTTTCTCCTTCCAGTTAGGTGGTGTAAAAATACCTTCCTTTGACATTAACAAGACAACTTATAATGGAACTTGACAAGCACAATGGATGACCGGAAAGAGACTCTGGCTTAGACTGAGAACAGGGTGAGATGGACTTCATTTCCTGCTTCAGAAAAGCAAGTTGCAAAGCCTCCATTAGCTCGAAGACAAGCCCTTGGGATGTGTCCCACACTGGGGACCAGCACTGTTAGGCATCTGCAAATGTCCATGGAGCAGTAAGGTAGAATTGGCCTGGAATTTCAGGGAACTGGCATCGATCTCCAGGGCCGATCAATCTCCATTATCCAAAGAAAACCTGGAGATTTGAATGGCTTGATATTGTGAAAAATGGTGGGAAACAAATCTGCTTCAAGTCAGAGTGGACAACTCTACAGAGATCGACCAACAGGAGGCTCCCAAATTGGCAACGGTCTCCAAACTTGTCACGAATTAGGAAGACTTTACATAGCCTATAGGGGAGCTGGTTATGCCCCGAGCTGTTAGCATGAGTTGCTTCTGATGTTAGCAAGCCAGGAATCCCTTCACAGACATTTTTTTAAAAAGATATCTTCTCTAAGATTTCTTTAAGAAATCCTTAGTTTTTCCTCTTGTTGGAAGTGAAGGACTCTGCACTGTCTCATGTCTCAATGACAGAGGGGGACAGATTAGTGAGTCAGAGGGCTAGAGGGGTCAAGACATTGGTCATCCCTTCTCTACTGCTCTGACACTCTCCCTTTGATATGTGGATTGCTACTCTCAGGGACTTCCTTCCTGTCGCTTCCTCTTCCATTGCTTCTCCCTTGCAACACACACGCTCCTCTCTCTCTAAACCATGTGTGCAGAGATGCAGAAACCATCCCTCTGCATCCAGCTAGCTAGCTAGATTAGAGATCCTATCTCTCCACTTTCCTATCTAGAATGGAGTTCTCCAATAAAGACTCCTTATATTGATATGAAACTATGAACTGGCTCCAAGTTTCTTTTCCTCTCAGCATGCACGCATGCCCAGGCAGACTCCACTGTGTTGTGCCTCAGTGCACTCTGCTGTAATAGAAGGGTATCTCTTACCAGAAAGAATTCCCAACACCTCTAAGGTATGCAAAGACCAGTATAATTTCTCACTGGTTTTTCTTTGGGGGGGGGGGGGGTAGTTTCTGGGCAGAAAAGCATTATGGATGGCAGTTCTTCATGACAGATGTAGGGCTCTGCTGTCCTCAACAGACAAGAGCACATTTTGATGGGCTGTATTGAAATGGTCAAACTTTCTGTTTCGGAAAACTTTTGCTCGCCTCTGAAGCTCTCCCACCCTGCCTGCTCCCCACCACCCAAAAGCCAGTGTGCCTCATTATTATGATCTGCATCTGCCGAAGCGCAGCAGCCTGTCAGCAGAACACAGATGGATAATAGAAGTATCAGGTTCTCATGGCAGAAAGCAGCAGCTCCTCATTAAAATGGGATTATAAGAGTTTAGGGGTTTTCTCCCTCCTGCATGCTGAGCATGAAGAAGGCGAAAAGAAGGGGGCGGCAGATTCTTTGTGTGGACTCAATTGGCCGTGGAAGGATTTTGATCTTCTTTGCGATAATATTTGTGTGTATTTAAAAAAAACATTGGGAGCTGTTTACATGCCTTTAAATTCATGGAGAATAGGTCTACCCATGGCGACGATGAACCATGGTAGACAAATGATGCCTTTATGTTCAGAGGCAGGATACCTGTGGACACAGAACCACAGAGTAAGGCTGTTTCCTTAATGCCCGCTGGAAATTTGTTTCTTGGAGGCATCTCTAGTTGGACACTTGGTCTGATCCAGCACTGTTGCTCTCATGTTCATTATGTTTATATATGGTCCTCCATCTCACCTGTTCTCCTTATTTTCATGGTGTAAAAGAGATGGAGGAGGAGACTTCTGTCAAGGGACTAACTTTCAAATTACATATAATTCTTTCAATTATGTGCATCCTTTCAAATTACACATAATTCTTTGTCAGGGTTTTCCCTGTGTAACTCTAAAGGCTGTGTGCTGATGGAAACCGATTTATAAAAGCCATCCCTGCATCTGTTTTGTACCTTTATTCTCTGAACTTGCAAAACAACACAGAAAGCACATATACTGGATAGGGCTGTGTGAATCCACCCTGATTCAATTTGGAGGCTGCCTCGGAACTATAATCTGATGAAACAGTTCATTTCAAGTCAAGCAGCTTTGGCCCACTTCAGTGCCCTCTTCTCTCCTCCTCTCCCAACTCCTTCACTTACAGATTGTTGGAGACAGGCACAGCTGCGATGATATGGTTTCAGTAGGAAAAGAACTGTCAGAAGAGGTTTTTATTTCCTCTTCCTGCAGTCCTGGGAAAGGCACAAGGTCTTCTGGGACTCCTAGTCTTGGCTGCAGCCCTGGGAAAGACTATCATTCCCAACAAAATTTGTGCGTTTCCCAGGACTTTGCAGAGGAATTAAAAACAGAATGGGCCCAAATTGGCTAGAGGTTTCTTTGCGTTCAATTGGGCCAGATTTGGCTGAAGTGACAAGCTTCATGGGAGGTTTGTTACTTCTTGGGAAGGATGGGTGGGAAGGCCTACCTTCCCACCCACCCTTTTAAACACACAGAAGGCAGGATGTGACAGGGAATGGGGGCGGGAGGGACAGTGATGGGGCTGGGATACCACAAGAAAAATGGGGGCAGGGGTGTAGCAAGGTTAGAGTGGGCCCTGGGACAAAAGGTGAAGATGGGTCCCTACCCTCTTCTTCTTCAGAGAGACATGAGCTTGGGGGAGAGCGAGTGCAAAGAGCAAACTGTCACGCAGCAAGCAAGGCCCCCCCAGGGGTCCAGGGACATTTGTCCCCCCGCAATAATCCCCAGTTCAATTGTAGCTATGCCCCTGCTTGGGGAGGTTTGTGGTCTGGGCACAGCAATGCAACTGGAGGCTTCAGCAAGGCCACAGATGTAGCGAATCTGCCACCTCTGCCAATCTGCTGCTTGAGGCAACTGTTTCACTTGGCCTCATTAGCAGGGTGCCTGCTAATTAGTCACCAGGATTTAAGTGAAGCTTGTCACTTCAGCTGAATCTGACCCAACTGAACCCAAATGAGCCTCTGAGCCAAATGCGGCCAGCTTCCCTTTGGGCAGCTGTGGGTCACTTTGGCAGTGGCACCCATAGGAAGATAGAAAGCTGCCTTATACCGAGTCAGACCATTGGTCCATCTAGCTCAGTTTTGTCTACACAGACTGGCAGCAGCCTTCCAAGATTTCGTCAAGGTTCTTTCCCAGCCGTGCCTGGAGATGCTACCAGGGATTGAACCCGGGAGCTGGTCTTGTGGTAGCAAGCATGCCTTGTCCCCTTAGCTAAGCAGGGTCTGCCCTGGTTGCTTATGAAAGGGAGACTAGAAGTGTGAGCCTTGTAAGAGATTCCCCTCAGGGGATGGAACCACTCTGGGAAGAGCATCTAGGTTCCAGGTTCCTTCCCTGGCAGCATCTCCAAGATAGGACTGAGAGAGATTCCTGCCTGCAGCCTTGGAGAAGCCACTGCCAGTCTGTGTAGACAATACTGAGCTAGATGGACCAATGGTCTGATTCAGTATAAGGCAGCTTCCTATGTACCACTGAGCTATCGCCCCAAAATATAGCATCGCCATGATAGAGAACTATGCATGGTCCCCTCACTGCCTGTCTTCAGTAAGACATTGAAGAGTATGCTGTTTAAACAACCTTTTCCGACCTTTAAAAATGGCCTCATTGGGTCTTTATTCAGCTGTGTTTTTGTTACAACGTCAGTGTTTATTAATGTATTGTCATGTTATTGGAAAGTAAGTCACTTAGTGCCATGGTCTACAGATGCGGGGGTGGGGGGGCAGAGGCGGGCGTGTAACACAGGCATACACTAAACCAATCAAACTATCACTGGGGCAGTGGAGAGTGAAGGCAATTTTGAAACAATTAAGTGAACATTTGCAGGAGTGCTGAAAATCACCCAAAAGGAAGCATTTTTATGTGGAGGCTGGGCTTTTGTTTCCATTTCTGGTGTGTGTGTGTGTGTGTGTGTGTGTGATAGCAATTCCTTATTACAGTCACAGACCAGCACAGTTTACATACAGAAATATAACAGCAAAAAACTGAATGGTTTAAAACACCAATCCAGCCTTTGTTTCCAATGAGCTGATATACGGTTATGCCTTTTGTACAATCGCAATCAATAAGGTGGGGAATGCAGTTGGATGAAAGCCGCAGACCACATGGGATCTCATTAGTTTTTATGACAGTAATAACTCACCGTGCAGACCTGGCTCTATTTTTTTAAAAAAAGTTAAGAAAGCTTTGCATGGGAGACAATTATTGCTCTCAGAAACTTGTAGGCTCCCACCTACGGACAGAAGTGAAGAGGAGGAGCTGAGATGATGATTTCCTGAGCATTTTTAAAAAGCTGTATCTGCAGAGAACATTAAAGGGACAGAGAAGCTTTATGGTACCTGCATAAACATACCGGCAAACCGCAAACCACGACTCGGGTGAAATAGCGCCCAATGACCTGGTCAGGATGTTTTCCTTTCTTTGATCTGCTTGCCCAACACAACACGTAGGAAATTGCCTCGTACCTTTATGAGTTGCCTCATAAAGTCAGACCATTGGTTCATCTAGCTCGGTATTGTCTACACAGACTGGCAGTGGCTTCTCCAAGGTTGCAGGCTGCAAATTTTCCCAGCCCTATTCTAAGTGGAGGAGAGGTAATCTTGTGGTAGTGAATTGTCTCCTTTGCTAAGCAGAGTCCACCTTAGTATGCATTTGGATGGGTGACTACATGTGAGTGCCTTGGCGTGTTGGAGATGCAGCTCCTGATGAGGAGAGCTGGTCTTGTGGTAGCAAGCATGACTTGCTTGTCCCCATAGCTAAGCAGGGTCTGCCCTGGTTGCATATGAATGGGAGACTTGATGTGTGAGCAATGCAAGATATTCCCTTCAGGGGATGAAGCCGCTCTGGGAAGAGCAGAAGGTTTCAAGTTCCCTCCCTGGCTTCTCCAAGATAGGGCTGAGAGAGATTCCTGCCTGCAACCTTGGAGAAGCTGCTGCCAGTCTGTGAAGACAATACTGAGCTAGATAGACCAATGGTCTGACTCAGTATATGGCAGTTTCCTATGTTTCCTATGCGATGGCATCGACTCAGCACCAGCACCCTCTTGGCCACTAGGAGCATTAGGGAGAGAGAGTAAGGGCATTCCCTTTCTTGCCATGCTTCTACTCTATTTCCACTTTGTAAGACTGATAGTCTCAGGTTTCATTCTCTCTCCTGGAAGCTTTACACACTGGGCTTTTATTTCAACTCAATTCCTGACTGGAGTGTGCCAGTCCACATATTAGCTGGATTTACCCCAACCTCCCTGTAGGCTATCAGGGACCAGGACGGACAGGACTTTATTTTCCCTCTAATGGAGGCTGCAAATTCTGGCTTAGCCTGAAGTATGTCTGGCTTTTAAAAATCCTCTAGTTTCATAGGCTTTTTTTGTGGGGGGGTGGGATGGGGCTTCTGTTATCTCCCGCAGTTCTCTCTGTTACGTGTGGGGTGGTCATGCCAGTAAATATACATTTTTCAAAACTCAGTGAAGGGGAGTTTGACAACTGTTTTGGTTATGGTGTGCTCTAAGTGATTTGCAATTGTAAGCACAGATGGGGGGTATTGTTGCTGCAGATGGGTGATACTCTGCTGAGGGAGGGGGAGGGAGAAATTCCTGAGTTAAACACAAGCACAAACTGCAAAATGTGTGGCTTTAAGGATGCAGGATGGATGTAACCTGAGCCTTTTTTTTGTCTGAACTTTTTCCATTAGGGGTATGTATGTGATGGGGAAACATGATGTGATGAAGGCAATCACTTACAAAGGCAAGGGTTAAGTGTCCTGCTCTTTGATCCAGCTGTTTGGCAACTCGTTATGCTGGTCTTGCACTCTTAGCTGTCAATCTATTTTTAAAAAGCTCTCTCGCCTCTTCCTCTGTGGTTTGATTTGTAAGTGGTTGGAGGAAAAACCCAGAGCAAGTAGATGGGAACACACAGGAAAACGATCTGCCAGGGAGTGCGGGGAGGAGCTGACACCTATGTGAACCGTCAATTTAATCCCCCGAATTAAACATCTTGCGGATCTGCTGCGAGGCATGTTCCTGTCCTCCATGAATCTGTCTAACCCCCCACTAAAGCCATCCTGGCTGTTGGTGTCACCATATCTTGTGGCAGATAATTCCATAGGTTAATTATGGGTTGTGTGGGGAAAGTGCTGCTTTTGTCAGCCCTAAATTTCTTGGCAATCAGTTTCATGGGATGACCTCTCGTTCTAGTGTGATGCGGGAGGGGAAAAAGCTTTCATGGATGAAAATATCCATGATCAGAGAGCCACTGTAGAATACTGGCTAAGAGATTAAGTGGCAAGCCAGGACCCAGCCCCTCCCCTGGTTCAAATCCCACCTGTACCACAAGCCTACTATGTCAGGGGTCCTCGAACCCGAGTCTCCGAAGTCCAACAACATCTGGGGTCCCAAGTTTGAGAACCCTGTACTGGGTCATCTTAAGTAAGTCCCTCCCTTTCTGCTCTAATATGGGGCTTATAATTAAGAGAGTGGAGATAATTCATGCCAAGGGCTTTGAACACTCAATACATGCTAAACATTGTTATGACTTTTATTTATTTAAGAACATAAGAACAACCCTGCTGGATCAGGCCCAAGAAGGCCCATCTAGTCCAGCATCCTGTTTCGCACAATGGCCCACCAGATGCCGCTGGGCAGCTCACAGGAAGGAGTTGAGGGCATGCCCTCCCTCCTGCTGTTACTCCCCTGCAACTGGTACTCAATTTATTTATTTATTTATTTATTCTATTTCTATACCACCCTTCCTAAAATGGCTCAGGGCTGTTTACACAGAGAAATAACAAATAAATAAGTTGGCTCCCTGTCCCCGAAGGGCTCACAAACAAAGAAACATAAGATAGACACCAGCAACAGTCAATGGAAGTACTGTGCTGGGGGTGGAGAGGGCCAGTTACTCTCCCCCTGCTAAATAAAGAGAATCACCATGTCAAAAGGTGCCTCTTTGCCATGTTAGCAGGGGATAGGGTACCTTTTGATTTTGTAACTGCTGGTCGGCATCTAGTGGGTCTAACCCTGAAACTCCCTCAGGGGCGGAGCTGGAGGTACTGTGCTGGGGGTGGAGAGAGCCAGTTACTCTCCTCCTGATAAATAAAGAGAATCACCACGGTAAAAGGTGCCTCTTTTGCCCAGTTTATTTCTGCTCTCCACCTCGAATGTGTGCAAGTATCCCAGAGTCAAAACTCACTGGTGTCCAAAAGTCTCTTCCTAAACTTGGTTGAGCTACGATGATAAAGCAAATATTGCCCTCTCTCCTGCTGTTACTCCCCCGCAACTGGTACTCAATAAATGTATTTATTTAAATAATAAAATATTTATACACTGCTTTTCAACAGGGTGGGGGTGGGAAGGGGGTGGAGTCCGTACGGCAGTTTACATAGCAAAAGCAATGAGAAAATGGTTCCTGTCCCCAAAGGCCTCCCTGCCTTTTGAAAATAGAACTGTTGCCTTCTGCAAGAGCCACCTTGGAGGGATGCTGTTGGATAGGGACAGTTGCTTTGCTTTTGCTAAATAGATTATTCCCCCCCACCCTGACACCCTGTAACGGCTTCTTTATGCCGTTAGCAGGGGCTGTTTCCAAGCGGTGTGTCATAGTAGGGCCGGGTTCCCTGTCCCAAGGGGGTTCACAGCCTCAAAAGAAACTCCAGGAACAGCCACTTGAAGGTCTGTGGGCAGAGGTGCACCTAGGTAATTTGGGAGCCTGGACCTAAAGGCCTCTGGAAAACTAGCCCTCCCCCCCTGCAAGTTAAGCATCATTTTTTAACACATAGATTCTTGAGAAAACAAACCACACCACCCAGGACAGACTAAAGACAATTGGTGGGGGGGGGGGAGTAGTGTGGAGGCCCTGGACTTCGGCCCCAAAGTCCAGGGGTAAGAGAGCCTCTGTCTGTGGGGCTGTGGCAAATTGCTAAAAAGAAGAGTGCTGCCATTTTTAAAAGATGCCCACCCTTGGCCCAGTGTGAGGGAGGGGGAACTTTAACAAGGCCCCCTCCCTCACACTCCCCCTTCCCCATTTGCACCTTTGCTGGAGGACACCATTTATTTGTTTGTTTGTTTATTTGTTTATTATATTTTATATCCCGCTCTTCCTCCAAGGAGCACAGAGTACTCCATACTTAAGTACTCCATACTTAAGTTTCTCCTCACAACAACCCTGTGAGGTAGGTTAGGCTGAGAGAGAAGTGACTGGCCCAGAGTCACCCAGCAAGTCTCGTGGCTGAATGGGGATTTGAACTCGGGTCTCCCCGGTCCTAGTCCAGCACTCTAACCACTACACCATGCTGGCTCTCTGTTATTTACTGAGCATCTTGTCCACACTGTTCTTCAGCAAAAGAGTTTCCCAAGCAAAAGCCACAAGAAGCTGGTTCCCTGCCCCAAAGAGGCTCCCATTCTAAAAATGAAGAACCCAAAGGAAAGATGTGAGGTTCTGCAGTGCTTGGATGGCACCAGTTGCTCTCTCCAGACTAAAGAGAAGAGAGTCTCCACTTTTTAGAGGTGCCTCCTCCTTGCCCGCTTAGCAGTGAAGTTCTTTGAGGATAAGTGTTGAAAATCAGTGCAGCTGGGCTGCAATTGGGAATGAACTTCAGCTGGGCTGAGCTGAGGGCAGGACAAAGAAATCCCAGCCTGGGCCCAAGAAGGCAGGAGAAGTTCATTCTCAAGGTAATAGACTGGATGTGCTTGAGGGGTAGGGAAAGCGTTGGGGTGGGGGGACAATTTTGAGTTGGGGGGATTTGGTTGTAGCTATGCCCCCCATGTGCATGGGGAGCTCTGTGGGGTTGATGGGATAGGGTTGCAATATTCTGGTTTTCCAAAAATGGGTACCTAATTTGCATATGATGTAAATTAGCTTGAAATTTTTTTTAATTTCTCTAATTCTACACATAAGTAAATGTTGACTTCCTGCTTGCCTATCTGCATGGTTCACAATAACTATACATATAAACCATTGCTATAATAATTCAAAACACACATACTCCACAATACTACTTGATTTCACCCAACCTGCTGTTATTACTATATTTCAAACCCTACTGAAAAGTCCATATTAGAAAAATATTTCTTTAAGTAAAGCAAAAAATGGTTTCCAATCTTCTTTAAAACATTCCAAATTTTTGTCTCTTATAAGTGCTGTAAGCTTTGCCATCTTGGCATAGTCCAAAATTTCTATCGACCAGTCTCCTTTTGAGGGCATTTTAGTGTCTTTCCATTTTTGTGCATATACTATCCTGGCCGCCGTGGTTCTGAGCAGAATACGGACTGCACGTTTTGCTTCCTAACTCCACTTCTGCAAGGGCTGGAGCTTAGCTTCTTTTAAAAAATGAAAGCTGAAATGTGGGAGAATCTGGGTGTGGGCTAATCACTTTGGGTGAGATGCTGAAAAACCGGGTGAAACCTGAAATTGGGGGGGGGGGGGCGTGGCGACTTTATGATGAGAGGAGAAGAGACAAAGAGCACGAAAGCTTGCATATTGATTCACGATAAGTGATTCACAGGCCTTTGGCTGGAGGTCTCTGTGGTCATGATTATGACTAATTGTCTGCCTTTTAAGTGGCATGTCAGGCTGAAATGTGCTCCTCCTAGGAATGATGGAAAATGGACCCTGGGTGTGAGCCTGCATGCTGGGAGCTCATTCCAAGCTTGCTGGCTCCTGGTGCGGTAAAGCACCATTGCCCAGAGGTGCTCTTAACTACCTGGGATCACAAGGCCAGCACACCTCCTGCAGCAGCAGCAGGCAGCCTGCTTTGCTCCTGGTGGCAGCTGCAGGGAGCGGCCGTTCCAATCATGACTCTCTGATGAGCACACTTATTTGAGGCCTGTGTGGTTGGTTGTGCACGCAGGCTATAAGATTCTAGCTGGGGAAAGAAGAGATCGCTCTGCCTCCTAGGCTCCGTTGCCCTTCTGAGCATCAAGGAAGGCTGGTTTTCCACTGGAAGTTTTTCACACTCGGCTTTTAGCTCACAAGAGTGGAGGGTGTGCATTCACATATTGGCCAAATTTACCCCCAAGTCCCTGCAAGTGATTGGGGAGCACTTCACACATAATTTGGGGGTTTCATTGCACGTTAAGAGTGCAGCCTGATTTATACCCGGGGTGTATAAATCCACTTTTTGCATTGGTTTTTTGGGGGGCAACTTCGAACTTGCAGTAAACCACTAAAGTAAAACCTGCTGTCTGGGAAAGCTCCCGGCAAGTGCTCATGTGAGAAGTCCTTAAGGTTAGATGCAGTCAAGGGATTCCCTTTCCTCCCTCTGAGTTTCTCCTTCCTGGCCAGAGCCAGCTCAGATTTGGTGGGACTCCTCAGACCTTCCTGCCTTGCAGGACCGGAATAAGGTTGCCAACTCAGAAGCTCTTAGGAACATAGGAAGCTGCCTTCTACTGAGTCAGAGCTTTGGTCCATCTAGCTCAGTAGAGTCCACACTGACTGGCAGCGGCTTATCCAAGGTTTCAGGCAGGAGTTTCAACAGTAGGGCTTTGTGTCATGGGCTGGGGGTCTGGCTGCTTTTTACTGGAATTCAAATGGCACACAAAACTATCCAGCAAGTTCTTCTACTGATGTGAAGAGGGATTGCTTCTCAGCTCTGATGGCTCGCCTGTGAAAGGAGGCCAGAGAGGTGTGTGGGAGGGAGGTGTTTCTGGTAAGCCATTGGTGTGGGCTGGGGGAGGGGGGACAGATTGATTGGCCCCCAGAGTAAGCAGTGTAGCATTTAAAGCATGCGGGAGCGGCTAAATTAAGATCCAACACAGAGGTAGATCAATGCACTCTGCTAACAGAGCAAAGAGCACCTTTTAAAAGTGGTGATTCTCTTTATTGAGCAGGGGGAGAGCAACTGGCCCGATCCATCCCCAGCACAGCATCCTTCCAGTGGCTGTTGCTGGTGTCTATCTTCTGTTGAGCCCTCTGGGGACAGGGGCACACTTTATCTTTACTTTGGAACCAGCCCACGCAATTCAGAAAAGGGATGCACCAAGAGCAGTCCCGTCTGACATCTGCCAGATTGGCCACCCACATAATTACCAGTATGGACCTGGTTGGGGTGGCGGGGATCAGGGGCCGCCTGGCCCCAGGAAGTTCTAGAATGCCCTGCACACTTGCACGGGGCATTTTGGGAAGCCTCCCTTAGCCCGGTTTCTGCTGCTCGTGAGAATAGCCTCGTTGTCTACACCAGGGATTCCCAAGCTGAGTTCCTCCAGAGGGTGTTGAACTACAACTCCCAGCATCCTCAGATACAATTATTGTGGCCAAGGGGTTCTGGGAGTTGTAGTTCAGCAACATCTGGAGGAACCCAGGTTGAGAACCCCTGGCCTACACAGACTGGCAGCGACTTCTCCAAGGTTGCAGGCAGCTGAGGAGAAAAGATTTTCCTCCTACCTTGGTCGAATGCTGGGTAGGAGGGCACTGTTCCTACCCAGCTCTTCCTCCTACCTTGAGTCCACACAATCACTTCTTTCTCCTACCAAGTTGTTTGCTCCCACACAACTGAAAATTGGGAGCCCACACAGCTCCCAAACCTGAAAACTGAAACCATTTTCAATTGTGGGAACAGCCTGTGTGTGTGTGTGTGTGTGTGTGTGTGTGTAGAGGTGAGGGATAACCTTCTGTCACATGCTTTGGTCTCAATGAAATTCCCCCTTGAAATAGATTTGCCCCAAGAGGGAAGGTGCCATTGGAGTCGATAGCAAAATGCCATTTCGAGAGGTGCAATTTTCACCTGGGAACACAGCATGAGACAAAATGTTAACTTCCTTTCCCTTCCAACATCATCAGGATGCTAAAAGAGGAAAATTGGAAGCTGCCTTGTACTGAGCAGGGCAATTGGTACGTCTAACTCAGAATTGTCTACACTGGCAGCAACAATCCAAAGTTTCAGAACCGTGGAGAGGTTTCTTTCTCAGCTGTACCTGGAGATGCTGCCAGGGCTTGAACCTGGGGCCTTCTGCATGAAATGCAGGTGCTCTACGTCTGAGCTAAGGCCCTATCTCCAGCTATGACCCAGCCCCCTGACTACTCCCCACTGCATAGCAGCTGCTATTCAAGAACAACAGGAGATCCAAATTTGGAGCCTTAATTTAACACATAATCTGGCCCTTAACCGTCATCATTTCCAGTCCAGTCGGGGCAGTGGGGAGGAAATGTTTTCTTGTTTTCTGCAGTGCTGGTCCCGCAGTACTACAATGATCCTGGAGGCAGAAACCAATAAAACACATAGCTATCCTGTCCGTTCCTGTGCCCACCCCTCGGGCTCCGAGCTTCATGAGACTTCCGCAACCCCCAGCCTCCCCATTAAGGAGCACAGGTAGCCCAAAACACTTGCTGTGTCAATATGCTGTCATCTCTCTGAGTAGTCCAGTCAGCAACTTTTAATTAACAAGCCATCTGGACGAGTCGTCGGCCTTTTTGAAGGGCAGATACATTCTGCTGCAAGGGGAAGTCTGCAAAAAAAGGAGGAAGTACTAACAAAAAGGGTAGTTAATCAGTGCAACAATTAATCCCAGTACGGCACAGGCCAGCCACGTTGCCTGCTGTTCGATGGAGCTGAGTGGTGCAGAGCAAGAGAGGGAGAAAAAGGGAAAGATATCAGAAAGTTAGCAGGAGATGTTTGTACAGCTTCCCAAGGACTTAAAAAGGCTGTGTGGGTGACAGCTAGCATAGAAAGAGTGTGCAGTTCTTTGCAGATTCTGTGGGAACCATGACAATGTTGTGCAGTGGCTAGAGTGTTAGATTGGATATGAGAAATTTATTTATTTTATTTTATTTTATACCGCCCTTCGAAAATGGCTCAGGGCGGTTTACAATTAAAACAAACCACTAAAATAGTAAAGAACTAAGACAAATTTAAAAAAACAATATAACAATTAACAATTTTAAAATGTTTTAAAATAACAATTAAACAATTACAGTGATTTAAAAACCCCAAATTGGGTTTTTAATTTTAAAATAAACCTGATATTAAATATGGATTTTTTTAAACCCTGGATATACATCGAGCTCCACGAGAACACGCAATGAAAAACCCAAACTGAGTGTGACGTGCTCCCTGATAGCTTGCAGGGATATTCAGGTAAATTTAGCTGATATGAACGTACACTTCCATTCCAGAAGAGATACAAACTAAAAGCTGGGCATGAAAAACTTCCAGGAAGGTTTTTAAGCTGTCCATATCTGTTGCTGTTTTAATAATTATCTTCTCTGTTTTAGAATGGGGTGAGTGTGTGTGTGTGTGTGTGTGTGTGTGTGTGTGTGAGAGAGAGAGAGAGAGAGAGAGAGAGAGAGAGAATTGGTTTTCATTCTCTGTCTTACTGGTTTTTGTATGTCCACACTGAATATCTGGATGAACAGAAAAGTGACTGATATAAACAACTCAGACCAGGAAGAACTTGGCACCTGAGTTCTTTCCCATTTTTGCTTTACTTTTTCTTTTATGATTGCATAATAGGCAAGCAAATCAAGCTCCTTGCATTTAGACACTTGCCGTTCTGCATGGACCTACAATGTCCTCCCCCCATTGGTGTATCTTCAGCCCCACTGCAAAGACCACATTTCAGGCTACAGTCTGAGGAATGCACACAGTGGGGAGTCGTGGTCTGGCCGCTTAGAGAGAAGGCCATTGTGTGGCACGCCCGTGGGGAATACGGATCAATGTCTCCAAAGTACAATTTATCTCCAGTTTTCAGGATCCCACCCAGGGAGAAACTGCATTTATCTTCAAATTTCAGAACTCCTGAGGTGTTTCAGAAAACTTTCCTAGATTATTTCTCCACTTCCCTAAGCCTAGCCCTGCCTACTTGGATTGGCAGATGTTTTCCAAGGTCTCAGACTACTATGACTACGAATATCTATATACTGCTCTTCAACCAAAGTTCTCTAAGCAGTTTACATAGAGAAATAATAAACATAGGAAACATAGGAAACTGCCATATACTGAGTCAGGCCATTGGTCTATCTAGCTCAGTATTGTCTTCACAGACTGGCAGCAGCTTCTCCAAGGTTGCAGGCAGGAATCTCTCTCAGCCCTATCTTGGAGATGCTGCCAGGGAGGAAACTTGGGACCTTCTGCTCTTCCCAGAGCAGCTTCATCCCCTGAGGGGAATCTCTTCCAGTGCTCACACATCAAGTCTCCCCTTCATATGCAACCAGGGCAGACCCTGCTTAGCTATGGGGACAAGTCATGCTTGCTACCACAAGACCAGCTCTCCTCCCACATAAACACATAAATAAGATGGATCCCTGTCCCCAAAGGGCTCACAATCTGAAAGGAAACATAAGACAGACAAACCAGCCAGAGCCACTGGAGGGATGCTGTGCTGAGGTTGGACAGGGCCAGTTGCTCTCCCCCTGCTAAATCTAAGAGAATCTCCCCTTGAAAAGGTGTCTCTTTGCTCAGTTAGCAGGGGTAGATGCTCAGACCTTCTTAGCTCTGCTGAGATCCCTTTAACCTCAGGGGTTTTCAAATTTGGTTCCTCAGATGATGGTGCACTAACACGCCCATCATCCCCTGTCATGGTCTATGATGACAATGGGTGATGGGAGTTGTAGTCCAGCAACATCTGGGGGACCAATGCTCTAACTCAGGCCTGCTCAGCTTAGCCCCCCCCTCCTGCCCCCGCTGCTTTTGACAGTGACCAACAGCCAGGAATTGTAGGCCTACATCTGCAGGAGGGCTGAAGTTGAGCAGCCCTGCTTAAACTGTAGCCTGCTCTAGAGCAGTGTTCCTTCTAACAGGGATTTCCAGATGTTGTTGACTACAACTCTCAGAATTCCCAGCTGCAGTGGCTTTTGCTTGGGGATTATGGGAGCTGTAGTTGACAACATCTGGGAACACTGCTCTAGAGACTCTGTTCTGACTGGAGTTGCTGGGGATTCAAGCTTCTGCATGCAAAGCATGTCTTCTTCCCCTGAGATATGCTTGACATATGGACATAGGACACTTTTGTCTTCCTTGCCTGATCATGGACCCATAGCCTAAGATGCTTTGCTCTGGTTTGAAGAGGCTCTCCTCCAACATCTCCTTCCCAGCTTCGTGACCCAGTATCCTTGAACTAGCCATGCTGGTGCTTGAACCCAGAACCTTTGGCATACATGCTCTTCCACCGAGCAATAGGTCTTTCTCTCTTTTGGGAACATAGGAAGCTGCCATATACTGAGTCAGACCATAGGTCCATCTAGCTCAGTATTGTCTAGCCAGACTGGCAGCGGCTTTTCCAAGGTTGCAGGCAGGAATCTCTCTCAGCCCTATCTTGGAGATGCTGCCAGGGAGGGAACTTGGAACCTTTTGCTCTTCCCAGAGCAGCTACATCCCCTGAGGGGAATCTCTTACAGCGCTCACACATCAAGTCTCCCATTCATATGTGACCAGGGCAGACCCTGCTTAGCAAAGGGGACAAGTCATGCTTGCTGCCACAAGACCAGCTCTCCTCCCTTAGGCATGGTGGCACAGTGGAAGCAGTTCTGCATCCCTCTCTCCTTCCCAACAGGAGTCCTTTCGTACTGTGGTATATTACAGGGGGGGGTGGGGAATGGTTTTCATCACAACAAAGGGCCTTGAAGCCCAGGCTGTGTTGTGTCAAACTCCTATATTTCCCCCCAGCCAGCAAAATGAGAAGCAATTAAGGCAGCGGCTGGAGGTTGCTTCAGTGTTTCTTTAACCTGACACCAATTTGCTTCCATCACCCCAACTACATGGCGATTCATTAGGGGACACGAAAGCCCTCGCTCGCACGGCCGTTTTCTTGGAGAGGCTGAAGGCACAATCAGCCCTTGTTCTCCTGCACATAGTTAGCAGCATCAATCTCCAAGGGAACGGTGCCCCTTGGCTGGTCAAAGGATGGTGCTTCCGTGGCGGATTTGGGGTGGGGGGTGGAGTGTTGCAGGCCCATCAGAAATGCCAAAGCAGTTCTGCCAGGGTGACCTGACTCTTGCAACACGATTCCATTAAAGATTTAAGAAGGGCAGGGAAGGGGGACAGAGGTGGGGGTGCTGAATCAGAGGTCACCCTGGGTCTAGTGTTCCAATTTCTTTTTTTCTGTTTTCAAAAAAAAAAAAAATCAACAAAAAGAAAGAAAAATTACAGAAAAGAAGAAGATAAAGAGAAAATTGCACAAATGCAGCAAATAACATCTCACATATGTCTTATACATCAACCCGGATTTCAACTCTCTCATATCAACACCCTAGTCAATCAACTCTCATTTCACTTTGGTCTATTGACTTCCAATTAGAAATGTCTAAGTAAAATATTTAGATATGATATCTAAATATACAATTAGGGATCGTAGTTAATCAATATTAAAATAAAAACGATTCGCTCATGGGTTTATTTGCAGAGAAAATCCAAATCTCGGATGAGGTATCTGACCCTGTAGCAAATTGTAACATCTAAATGGTTCCCAAGTAAGTTCAAATTTATAATCTGCCCAGAGACATGAGTTTTGGGCGGCATAAAAATGTTAAATAAATAAAATATATATTCTTTGAGGTAATCCTTGCTATTGATGCATATTCCTAGTGTTCCAGTTTCTACTTTTGCATCATCCAATTTAAAGCCCCAGGAAATTTCTGTTGCATTCTGTCTGGACAGACCACTGATTCCCAGACCTTGAAGGGTTGAAGCTTATCTTTACCCCCAAATAGGGGGGAAACAAAATCTTACTGCAATATCAATGTTTGTTTTACTTACACTTTACGTAGAACAGAGAGAGAACTCCAAAGTAGCTCCAGGAAAGGCCTGAAATACCCCTCCTTTAAGGCTAACTCAGGAGTCTCAACCTTGGGTCCCCATTTTTTGGGGGGGACTACAACTGCCATCACCCCCAGACACCATGACTGAGGGGTGGGTAGGAGTTGTCGTCCCACACAAACTGGGGACCCAAGTTTTGGACCCCTGGGCTAGACAGTCAGGTTAAAGGCCCACTTTAAAGACCTCCTGACTCTGGATGTGCTCCTGCTTCCCAGCATAATGATAATGAATAGACCCTTCAGTCCTTGACATCTGAGGATATACTCCACAAGGATCCTTGTGGTGCTCCCCTTGGCAACATAGTTTCATCAAACCAATTGATTAATGCCGGCCAAAATTATGAAGTAGAGATTTGTGCTTCATATCGTGCATCCCCTGGTCACAGACTGCAGGACTTTGTTTATGCCAGGGTTTCTTAACTTTGGGCCCCCAGATGTTGTTGGACTACAACTCCCAGAATCCCCAGCCATAAAGGCCATGTCTGGGGATCCTGGGAGCTGTAGTCCAACAACCTCTGGGGGCCCAAGGTTATAAGAAACCCTGGTTTATTCTAAATCTGTGGCTCAAGAGATCCAGGGCGTTTTTCACACGGCGCTTTTAGCTCACATCTTTTCCAGAATGGAGTGGGTGTGGTCACATATCGGCCAGATTTACTCCCAAGTCCCTGCGAGCATTCGGGGAGCACTTCACACACAATGAGGGTTTTTCACTGTTTGCGTTAGAGTGTAGTCCGATTTATATCCGGGTTTAAAAAATTGACTTTTTGAATTTGGGGGGGGGGGGGGGCAACTTCAAACTCACAGTAAAGCCTGCTGTGTGAAAAACGCCCAGGAGACTTGCCACCAGGAAGTCATTCTGCAGGCATTCTCCTTCCAATGGGACTGTCTACAATCCCATGCCTGGACTTTAAAGACCTACTGAGCCCTACTGAACATGTGCTTTATCTCCCCTACCCACCTCCCGCTTCCACAGGCTTTTGTATCATCAAGTGTGGCTTCCCAGCAAGGTTGAGATGGATTTGTTCTGAAGGCCAAGCATACGCAGGTGCAACATCCAGTTGTCGGAGGGCCTGGGGCAAACCTCTGCCCTGCCCCCCTGCCCCAGTGATTCCATCTTCCCCCCACTCCCCCTATTGTTGTTTTTAAAAACGCTCTCTCTCTTTTTAGAGCATTACAATTCTTTTTGTGATTTTAATCTTTTTAATGCTCTGTAGGGTTTTTGTTTTTGTTTTTTTAAAGAGAGAACCCATAGTTTTTGCTACCACGTGTGTTGGTAGTAGCAGGAGCTGCAAGGCAGAGTCATTTACCCCGCCAACTAGGCAAAGAGGCACCTTCAAAGTGGCGATTCTCTTTTATTTAGCAGGAGGAGAACATCTGGCGCTATCCCTCCTCAGCACAGCATCCCTCCAGTGGCTGCTGTTCACTTGGGTTTCTTTTTAGATGGCGAGCCCCTTTGGGGACAGGGAATCACTTTCAGGCTTTCTTGTACAATGCAGTTTGGGAACCATCCGCACTCAAAGTAAAGAGGCACCTTTCAAGTGCTGACTCTCCTATTTAGCAAGGGGAAAGAGCAACTGTCCCTACTCATCCCGAGCACAGCACCCCCTCCAGCACCCCAAGTGGCTGTTGCTGGGTCTACCTTATGTTTCTTTTCAGATTGTGAGCCCTTTGGGGACAGGGGGCCATCTTATTTATGTATTATTTATTTTTCTATGTACACCTGCTTTGGGTTTACATAGAAACCCAAAGTTAACCCCTGCTAACTTGGCAAAGAGGAATCTTTTTAACGTGGTGTTTCTCTTGATTTATCAGGGGGAGAGTAAGTGGTCCTATCCAGTCTCAGCACAGTTCCTCCAGTGACTTCTTTTTAGACTGTGAGTGGGGACAGAAATCCATTTTGTTTGTTAGTTAGTTTGTTTATTATTTCTCTATGTAAACCACTTTGGATTTTTTTTTTGGTTGAAAAGTGGTATATAAATAGTTGTTGTTGGGAACTTTGGCTGAAGAGCAGTATATGCATATTTACCATAGTAATAGTTTCCTGGCCATGGCTTCTCCCCTTCTCTTTCCCCATAACTGACTTGAGATCAAATCAAGGAGGAGGCTAGACTTGAAAGCTTTCCCTTAGCAAAATCTTCTACTTTGCTTTGCACAGGTAATCTCTTCATATGGAGAAGCTGTCAGCCATGATTTCCTTCACCATCCTCTGCAGTCTGAAGTTCCACCGTCCAGAAATAATTCCACCACTTTTTTGTCCCAACTAGGCTTGATTAACTACATGGGGAGAAATGAAACAATGGCTGCATTTGCACATAACGCAAAACCGGAGATCCCTTCATTTCTAGTTTTGAGAACTGTACGTCCAAATGCAGGCAACCAGAGTTAAGCAGAAAACTGGACCTGCAGTTCCCCGTCTGGGACTCCAATTTGTACCTTTTAGTTTGAATGAAGTTTCGCCAGCTAACTCCGGTGACCTGGTGCCAGTGTTACGTGCGAACACTGGAACTGCAGTTCCTCCACTCTTGCAACCAGAACTGAGGGAGGAAGCTCCTCCCTCCCTCAGTCTACTATTGGCTGCTGAGGCTGCCGTTCAGTAAAGAAGGAAGCCCAGGAAGCCAGTTCCCTCTCTTCTCTGCAGTCAGTGAGATTGAAGAGAGGGCGCTCTCCAGAACATCCAAATTCAGACAGGAAAATCGGGGGCGGGGCGGGGCGGAGAGCAGAACCGTGTGCCTGTCGGACCTGCAGTTCCATATTACATCTGAAGGAAGCCTATGTAGGGCACGTATAAACTACAGACATATAGATTACTTGCCTGAAACTGACAGTATAAGTTTCTTTCTCCTGTTCCACCAGTTTGAAGTTCTCTGTGAATTATTGTAGATGAGCCTTAATAATTGAGCAGTCTGTGAAGTTTAGTGATATGGATGAAGAGGAAGGAAGCCTTTGTCCACAGGCTGGGTCCTCTCTGATGGGTGTCTCGTAGTTCCTTGGAACTTTTCATGTCCCCAGCCTTATTGAAGCAGGGAGCTCTTTTAAGCTATCTCTCAGTGGGACTGCAGCAATAGATGATGGAATCCCAATGCAGACTGGGGGAGTTAAGAGCAGAGATGCTGTTGGAAGTCTCCACAGTAATACGGCACTGTAAGATGCTCACTGGCTCCCCCCCCTCTCCCAAAGGACTCTAACGAGACCTCCTGAGAATAACTTCTCTGACACCTTGAAGAGTAGCAGTAACCAACTTATGTGGAGCAACTTGGCAGAAATTGGAAGTGTCTGAAATGGAAGACATTTGGTCTGGTGAGTGGGATTCACATTTCGTCTCAACCCAACCCACAGTTCCCCAGAAATTATCTCCCCATGTGCTTGTTCTAGGGCTGGCACAGACATTTTGAAAAAGCAAAATTCAAATGAATTTCAGAGTTTGTCCCAAAGCAAAACATCGGTGAATGTTCAAGAGTTTCTTTCTATAGGACAAGTGAAATGTCTCACGGAGTTTCTTGCACATCCCTAGTTTGCACTAGCATTTTCACTCTGGTGTACCATGTACCAAGATCCTTGCCATACTGGATTGGCAGGTTGATGGTATTTGGGGGTGCAGTGATTGCTTTGAGATTGCACAATAGTTCTGAGCACCCTGGGAGAACAGCATCAAAGAGTAAGATGAACAGATCCAGAGGCACTCTTGAGTACTCTTGGATGGAACTGTCAGACAATTTTGTAGAATCCAGAGGAAAGAGTTGTGGTATGCCAGGACAAGACAGTGGAGTTGAATCAGGACTATTAATGGTTTAAAGCAGAGTTTCTTAACCTTGGGCCCCCAGATGTAGTTGGACTACAACCCCCAGAATCCCCAGCCACAAAGGCCATGTCTGGGGATTCTGGGAGTTGTAGTCCAACAACATCTGGGGGCCCAAGATTAAGAAACGCTGGTTTAAAGAGATGCAAATGCAGTCTGCCTTCAATGCTCTTGCTGCTGGTCATTTGTTAGCTCTGCCTCTACTCCAGGACTGGAATAAAAGTAACCAAAGCACCATTCAAAAGCTGGCCTGGATCAAGGAATGGGTTAACCAAATTGACCACAAAGTTGTCCAGCCCAATTTCTTCATCTTGCTGTAGCCAGCCAGATGACATAGGGATGTCCAGAAACAGAAGTGGAAAGTGAAGTGAGGATTCTACTGGTTCATCTGTGCTTCTCATCATCTGGTAGAACCAGAGGATAAGGATTGACACAGCTGGTGGGCTGCTGCAAATTTTTTTAATTTTGTGCACCAGGACTGGCCGCCTTAAGTGGTGGAGTGGGGAAATGCTTGACTAACAAGCAGAAGGTTGCCGGTTCGAATCCCCACTGGTACTATATTGGACAGCAGCAATATAGGAAGATGCTGAGAGGCATAATCTCACACTGCACAGGAGGAGGCAATGGCAAACCCCTCCTGTATTCTATCAAAGACAACAGCAGGGCTCTGTGGGTGCCAGGAGTTGAAATCAACTTGACGGCGCAACTTTACCAGGACTGGATCCTCTTGCCTGGCAGTGGGGGCCCTGATGTCAGAGAATGGCTTTTTATGCAGAGGGAAGCGGGGTTGGGCAGCTGAAGCAGACAGTGATTTCTGGCAACGTCTACCTCCCTAGAGATGGAGACTAGATGTTTGCATTGTTGCACTTACAGTTTCCTCTGTGTTTTTAGCCCTTGAACGATTAGAGTAAAATTGCAGTCATTTTTGCACAGAGGCAAGGGTTAGGGTCAAGGTGGGTGTAGCAATGAACAAATGGTTGCACTATCCCCCTGGAATAATCTCTGGAGAGCATTTCTACCAATTTTCATCTCCATTCCTCCAACAACGTCAATACAATTTTACAGTAGTTTTTGAGGTCATTCCAAGACTGTGTTCTACCCCAATTTGGGAGCCGCGTGTGCTCCCAATTTTTGGTTGTGTGGTAGGAGGAAAACTTGGGTAGAAGTGGTCTTCCATACAATTATTTCTAACCAGGTTTGCCTATTATCTTGCTTCCACACAGCCAAAAACTGGGAGCACTCACAGCTCTCAAACCTGGGTAGAACACAGTTTTTGGTTGTGACTTCTTTGTGTATTTAATTTTTTTAAAAAAACTTCTAAAACACGATTGCAGGCCTGATGGTCAGGACAAGAAAAGCACGATAACACACTGGGGCCATTCACACGACTGACTGGGTGGGCGGGGAAAAGGTTTCCCAAACCTTGCCTTCCCCCTAGATGACCCTTCATTGCTCCGCGCTCCCACACAATCAGCCCTGCTCTGTAAGGCGCAGATCAGGGTAGATTGATCTGAGGCTGAGACTCAATGTCCCAGCCTCCGAGAAGCCCACAATGCAGTGCTCGATACACATGCTGCATTGGGGGGTTTCCCCAAGAGATGGACACTCTAGGCACCCATCTCTGTATGCGGCTCGGCTGGAAGCAGCTCGTGTTCGCGTGCAAGCAGATCACCAGGGGTAAGGAAGCACTCACTCCCTTAACCTCAGCTAACAGCTGTGCTTAAATGCCGGGCTAAGCGGCCCCTTTATGGGCCTCCAAACTGGTTCGAACGGTGGCCGGTTCCGCTGGTTCGATGGTGGTGGTGGTGGGGGTGCAGCTTTAAGGACAGGGGAGGATGCACGTACCGCCCCACCCCATGCAGCGTTCCATGTCGCACGCAGGTACATCCGCTACTTCTGGGTACTTCCGGTAAACATGGAGAAGGGGGCAGCAGGGAGGTACGCTGCCGCCCTGGGGAATGTTTAAGGAAGGGGAAACATGGCCGGGGGGAGGGGGAGTGCATCCTCCCCCACTCTTAAAGCCGAACCCCGCATGCCGTCGAACTTGTTCCCGCCAGTTCCATGCACATCCCTACACCCCTGCTCCCAGCCCTATCTTGAGATGCCAGAGAGGGAACCTGGGAGTTTCTGCATGCAGATGCCCCTCCACTGAGCTATGGTTCCATCCACTTATGAAAGGCAGTGCTCAAATGCAGTCTCCCATCCAAATGCAAACCCACATGGGCCCTGCTTAGCAGAGCATACAATTCACGCCTGCTACCACAAGATTGGCTCTCCTCCCTGTACAGGCAAAACTTCAGTTTCCAGCACAAGGGGGAAGAATCTAGCAGCTCTCCTTCATTTTCATTCATTCTTGTTCAATCATTCTGATTGATTTTTGCAATCAGAACAGATGGCAGGCCGCTTAGGATATCAAATGGCTTTCTATCTTGGCTAATTAACAAGCTGTGGTTAGCCAAACCGTGATTTGCTGTGTTTAGAAATAACAGGGTCTTTTTTAAAAAATGTGCAATGAGACGTAAAATGTGCAATTCTGGGGGGAAAACTTGCAGTCCCAAAAGAAGAATTGTGCAAGTCAAAAATACAAGAGATTCACAAGTTCTATTATGTTAGGTGGTGTAAAAAGTGGATGGTGGCCATGTGAAATAGCAAACTCCAGGCTCCTTTAGAGAACCATAACCAGATATCGCAAGCAAGCCCATTACCATAGGGACATAGGAAGTTGCCATATACTGAGTCAAGCCATTGGTCCATCTAGCTCAGTATTGTCTACCCAGACTGGCAGAAGCTTCTCCAAGGTTGCAGGCAGGAATCTCTGAACCTAAACTGTAATAGATAATGCCTTTCTGTCAGGGATCCTGTAGCAATTTCCTGCACTGAGCAGGGCTGGTCTAGATGACATCTAAGGGTACCTTCCAACACTAACATCCTAGGATTGTGAGAATGCTCATGCAAATTTATTTCCCTTATCCAGGCATCTATCATGTCCTGACCTTAGGAGATTTGCTGGAGGAAAGGGCCTCTGAACATCAGTAGAGTTCAATAACCTGTTGAGTTGTACTGGCATGCACTACATGTGCAAATGATAATTGCATAGCACTGTAAAGTTTCACATTTTCCTTAAATGTGAAACAGAAAATGGGGGATTTGTGCTAAGGTACAACCTCAAGCCCTGATGGTTCAGGCCCAAGGCTCATCCAATACAGCAGCCGACCAGGGAATAAATGATCTGGAGGTGGGGGAGTTTGAGAAAGGCCTTTTCTCTGCTTCTATTGCATCTGCTCAGTGCAGACCAGTGGAACTCTTTTGTGTAGCAAAGACATTGCTCCACACATCCCCCCCAGGTAATGGGGGAGGAATCATCTACAGCCCATTGTGATCAGTTTGCATGTCACTTTGCAGATAAAGTTGCTCACATCTGTGCTGATTTGGACTCCAGAGTTTTGACAGTTCTGGCAGACATGCCTCTGGTACCATCTGGTCCTATTGTGCTGGATTCTTTTCAGTTGGTGCAGCCTGAGGATGTGGACAAGATCCTGGGCAGTGTGCGGGCGACATTGTGTGCTCTTGCCCTTCATGGCTAATAAAAGCTGTCAGGGAGGGTACGGGCAGATGGTTGGAGGTGTTTATTAATGATTCATTAAGGGAGGGCAGGATGCCATCATGCCTCAAGGAGGCGGTGGTAAGACCTCTATTAAAAAAGCCCTTCCTTGATCCCTCCATCCCGGACAAATATAGACCAGTCTCTAACCTTCCCTTTTTGAGCAAGGTGATAGAGCATATGGTGGCATCCCAGCTGCAGAGGGTCTTGGATGATATAGATTATCTGGACCCTTCTCAATCTGGCTTCCACCCTGGATATGGGACTGAGACTGACTTGATTGCTCGAGTGGATGACCTACGCCAGGAACTAGACAGGGGGAGTGTATCCCTGTTGGTTCTGCTGGACCTCCCAGCAGCATTCGATACCATCAACCATGGTATCCTTCTGGACTGCCTCTTGAGTATGGGAATTGGAGGAACTGCGTTGGAGTGGTTCCTGTCCTTTCTTGGGGGAAGGGTCCAGAAGGTGGTGCTATGGGACTATTCTTCGGCCCTGTGGCTATTGGCCTGTGGGGTCCCGCAGGGTTCAGTTTTGTCCCCCATGCTGTTTAACATCTACATGAAACTGCTGGAAGAGGTCATCTGGGGACTTGGACTGAGTTGTCAGCAATATGCAGATGACACTCAGCTCTATCTCTCCTTGTCACCTGATCCTAGGAAGGCGGTGGATGTCCTGAATCAGGGGCTGGAGGCCATGATTGGTTGGATGTGGGCTAATAAACAGAGATTGAATTCGGACAAGACAGAGGTACTGTTGGTCAGTAGGAGAGCCAATCGGGATGAGGAGATTCTACCGGTTCTGGATGGGGTTGCACTCCCCTTGAAGGAGAAAGTACGCAGCTTGGGGGTGTTACTGGACCCGGCTCTGCTTTTGGAAGCTCAGGTGGAGGCAGAGGCCAGGGGTGCCCTTGCATGGCTTCGGCTAGTGCGCCAGCTGCGTCCCTTTCTCAAGATGGCAGGGCCACAGTTACCCATGCCTTAGTCACGTCACAGCTGGATTACTGTAACACACTCTACGTGGGGCTGCCCTTGAAGCATATCTGGAAACTGCAGCTAGTGCAAAATGCGGCAGCTAGGGTTCTATCTGGAGCTGCCCGTTGGGATCACATCACACCCATTTTGAAAGAGCTGCACTGGCTACCAATTTGTCAATTTTCCAGGTCCAATTCAAGGTGTTGGTTTTGACCTTTGAAGCCCTTAACGGTTTGGGCCCCGGATACCTGAGGGACCACCTGCTTCCAAGGGTTTCTGCCCGCTTGACAAGGTCATCTGAGGGGGCGCTGCTCCAGGTGCCGACAATGAGGAAGGCTTGGCTGTCGTGCACGCGGGACAGGGCCTTCTCTGTTGCTGCTCCCAGACTCTAGAATGTTCTCCCGGTGGCTACTCACTCCTCGGTCTCCATCGCAGTTTTTAGAAAGCGTGTTAAATCTTAGCTTTTTACCCAGGCTTTTATATTATTGTCTCTACTGCTGCTTCTTTGTATTTTGTACAGTTTTTATGCTTGTATTTTAAATCTTTTTAGTCAGATTTGTTTTATATTTTAGCTTAATATTTTGTGTCATTTTTATAGTCTTGTTTTTAATTTTTGTGTAAACCGCCTTGGGATTGTTTTAATGAAAGGCAGTATATAAATTTAACAATTAAAAAAATAAAATAAAATAAATCCTGTTTCACACAGTGGCCCACCAGATGCCTCTGAGACGCCCACAGGCAAGAGATGAGGGTATGCCCTCTCTCCTGCTGTTGCTCCCCTGCAACTGGTACTTAGAGGCATCCTGCCTCTGAGGCTGGAGGTGGTCTGTAGCCACCAGACTAGGAGCCATTGATAGACAAATCCATGGAGGAAAGGTCTAAGACTTTTAAAAAGCCATCTAAGCTAGTGGCCATCACTACATCCCATGGCAGATAATTCCATGGATTAATTATGCACGGTGTGAAAAAGTACTTCTTTTTGTTGGTCCTAAATTTCCCAACCTTCAGTTTCATGGGATGACCCCAGGTTCTAGTGTTGTGAGGGAGGGAGAAAAAATTCTCTGTCTACTCTCTCTACTCCACACATACTGTAATTGTATACACCTCTATCATGCTTCCCTGTCGTCGCCTCTTTGTCAAACTAAAAAGCCCCAGATGCTGTAGCCTTGCCTCATCAGGAAGGTGTTTTAGGCCCCTGATCATCTTGGTTGCCCTCTTCTGCACCTTTTCCAGTTCTACAATGTCCTTCTTAATAGGAATGTAGCTATAATTGAGCAGATGGGTTCAAAGAGCCCAGGGCCCCCAGATCCTGAGTCGGGATGGGCACGGAACCGGCTGGCCTGATTTGGTTTGAATCTGGACCAAACTCAAACCCAACCGGGCCAGTTCGGTCCAGCACCCTCTCGAACTTTCCCACCTGGTTCAGTCTGGTGGGGTTCGCGAACTGTTATTTTATTTTATTTTTTACCTTACTCCCCTTCTGGAGAGTTGCTGGAGGCGGCGGGGGGGGGGATCCATCCGTGGAGGTTCCCTCTCCCCCCGCGAGTTTTCTATATGTCCCCCACTCGAGCCAGTTCAGCCAGCTCTTCGGTCGTTCAGCCGCTCTTCGGCTGGTTTTCGGCCGTCTCCCCTCGGCGCGGCAGCCATTTTGGAGGCCATACATCTGCACAATTGGCCTCTGTGTGGCCCAGGCAAAACTGAGCTAGTTGGACCAAGGGTCTGACTCGGCAGAAGGCAGCTTCCTAGGTTGCTATGTTACTTTTTGCCCCAGCCTTTAGCCAGGGTTAAGGGTTCACCCTCAACCCCGGTGCCAGGGTCAGGCAGGGAGAGCCATTCTGGCCACGCTGCCAATGCAGCGCGAGCTGATATCTCTCCTAGGGAGATTGATCGGGAGGGAGGGAGATTGCGAGGGAGATTGATCAGCCCCACAGCATTGGCAGCGGGACCAGGAGACATCAGACATGTGGTGGCATGTCTGGGTCCATGCTCACGGCCCCTGACTGGGCGTGGCCCAGGTTCTTTGAAACCATTCGCCCAATGGTGGCTCCACCCCTGATAGGCATCCTGTAAAAAGAAATAAAGTTGGCTTTGTTTAAGCAGGCATGAGAGCTATTGTGCATTCATATGCAAATGTAGGCAGATTTTACTGATTGCTCAGTTGATTAAAAAGCAGAAGCACATCACATTGACTGTGACCGCCCTGATGGTTGTTGACTTCTTTCTGCAAATGCTCCTGGCCCCTCCATCAAGTGGCAGACGTGGGGAAATTAACTCAGTTTCAGCTCCATGCACAGAAAGCATTTCTCTCCCCTGGACTGTTAGGTGTTTATCTCTTTCACTTGCCTTTTTTGTTGGTTTGTTTGTTTCTGGGAAGTCTGGGGAGTAGATTCATTTCCTTAATGAGTTTATCTAACTGGTACTCTGTAGAAACCAGCACAGTACAAAGTGTGGCTGGTTTCTCCTACTTCAATTTAACACCCACATTCCAGAGCAATGAAGTGCCAATTACACAGTAAGAGCAATTACACCACCTTGGGTGATATACTGTTAAAGTGAGAAGCAACTTAAACTTGGAGGAAAGCGGGCATTACCTTTTGGCAGCCTGGTATTTTCTTTCCTGTGGGTTAAGAAGTGCCTTTTGCCATGCTCGCCTTGCTGCATAGGCAGAGGCGTATCTAGGGAAAATAGCGCCTAGGGCAAGCACTGAAATTGTGCCCCCTGTCCAAGCATCTGACACCCATCTTTCAGATAACTTTACCATAATATCAGCTCAAAAATACAAGTCAAGCTCATTAATCTTTTAATATTTCAAAAACTATTTAGCAGTGGACATAGCCAGACCAAGAAATGCTAGAAAACTACAAATTTCAGTATGCTGGGGCTCATAAAATACCCAAATACTATGTGGAGGTGTACTTGGAAAACTAAACAGAAGTGCCTGTCTAATTCTCTACTATGCATTGTAGCATCACTATTACATAAATTTTAAAAATAAATGGAGAATTTGACTTTTCCCAGATACTACGGCCTTGCAGAGGCCATTTGAGCATGAGTGGTGGCCATTTTGTTTTCGGTAGCCATTAAAACTTTTTTTCATTTTAAAAAATGGTGCCCTCCTTCAAGTGGCGCCCAGGGCACATGGCCTGCCTGCCCTACCCTAGATACGCCCCTGTGCATAGGGAAATATGTGTCTTGTCAGCTCTGAATGACACCTAGTCTGCCTGGAAATCGGACCAGTTCCTCTAATCTGGAAGCTTGACCTCTAAGGTTCTGGGGAGCTGGTGGTATTTATTCTATGGGACTAGGAAAGGCACTCTGCATGTGCTTAGAAGTACTCTCCTCATCTTCTGGATTGCAAAGGCAGATGCAATTTACGAAGCAGAAAATATGAGAACTGGCACATGGAATATATATAATGTGATGATTATATGTGTCCATTTACTTCTAATAACTGGGACTAGGCCTCGGCTCTTATGGTGCCATTTTAGGAAGCCGGGCTTCAGGGTGGAATGGCACAGCAGCTGTCTGAGGTCAGGGTGGTGTAGTGCTTACGCTAGGATTGGGAAGGAAAGGTTATGCGTTGAGTCGGTGTCAACTCCTGCTGACCACAGAGCCATGTGGTTTTCTTGGTAGAATACAGGAGGGGTTTACCATTGCCTCCTCCCGTGCAGTATGAGATGATGCCTTTCAGCATCTTCCTATATTGCTGCTGCCCGATATAGGAGTTTCCCATGGTCTGGGAAACACACCAGCAGGGATTCAAACCAACAGCCACCTGCTCTCTAGGCAAGTTTCTTCCCCGCGGCGCCATTAGGTGACCTAGGATTGGGACCTAGGTTCAAATTCCAACTCAGCCATGAAGCTGAGTAACCTTGAGCAGTGGGGCTCTTTGGGCTGGACTTCCAGGTGGAGATCCAGTCCCCCTGCAGGCTGGGGGCGGGGGCTCCAAAATTTGAGTATGCAAAATGTGATAGTTCTCTGCAAGTCAGTGGCAAGTATCTTATTCAGAATCTCATCTAAAAAATGGAAATAAAAAGAGTTTATGAGCATGTTTTGGTGTAAAAAACAGTGCATTGCAGCTTATCTCGCGGGGGTGCAAAAGACTTTTAGGTCCAGGCTCCAAAATTACCTAGGTGCATCTCTGACCTTGAGTTAACCGCTCTCTCTTGGCGTAATCAACCTAGTCAGTCATAGAGGCTTGCCTCCTGCGTCTGAACCACATTAAAAACTGAGCGAGGTTGATTTAAGGCAGGAGTTGGACTACAATTCTCATCATCCCCGGTGCATCTGGGGATGATGGGAGCTGTTGTCTAATAACAACCGGAGGGCCAAAGGTTTTCAGCCTGCTTGGTGGCCATCAAGTGAGAGATCCCACCCGCAGTTGTCTATTCTTTCCTGCAGAGGGCGATCCAGCTCCTTAGAACTGCTGCGTCTCCTGCTACCCAAAGCCCCTCTCTCTGTATTGCTCAGGTTTCTCTCTGGGCTGGGATCCGGGCTTAGGTCAGCAGGTCAGTTAGGCCTGGTCAGCAGGTGCTGCCCCCATAAGTGAGGGAGAGAGAGTTGGGGCATCTTCCAGGATCGGGTCCAGGTTTCTCTCTCCTCCTAGAGGTGTTGCAGCTTGAGTGGGGCTGGAGAACTGGCAGGGAATAAGCAGCAGGTACCCCTTTGCCCTCCACCCTGTCTGTTCTTCCCTCTGCATTTCCAGGTAGGCAGCTTCCATCCTTCCCGGCATCTTGAGTCCCACTAACTGAGCCGAGAGGCACCTTATAAGTGATTATTCCCTTAAATTTAGCCAGGGAGTTTTACACACAGCAGGCTTTACTGCTGGTTTACGGGGAGGCTTTACTGTGAACTCGAAGTTGTCCCCAAAAACCCAACACAAATAGTGGATTTATTTTTTTACGCCAGATATAAATTGGGCTATGCTCTGACGTGCAGTGAAAAACCTGAATTATGTGCGAACTGCTCCCTGCTAACTCGCAGAGACTCCGGGGTAAATCTGGTCAATATGCGAATGCACCCTCTACATCCCGGAGGAGATGTGAGTTAAAGGGCTTTAAAAGCCGCCTGTGAAAAAACCTTCAGGGGAGAGCGACTGTCCCTGTCCGGCCCCAACACAGCATCCCTCCAGTGGTGGCATCTGGTGTCTACCTTCTTAGATTATGAGCCCTTTGGGGGCAGGGAACCAGCTTCTTTATTAACGATTTATTTTTCTGTATAAACTGCTTTGAGAACTTCTGTTGAGAAGTGGTATATCAGTGTTTGTTTAGTAGCCCCTAGAACCAACGGGTTGAAGTTACAGGGAAACAGATTCAGGCTGTACATTAGAAGGGGTTTCCTAACTTTAAGAGCTGTTTGACAGTGGAACTGCCTGCCTCATGCAGTAGTTGGCTCTCCTTTGCTGGAGGTGCCCAAACAGAGGCTGGATGGCCATCTGTCTGGCATGCTGTAGCAGGTTCCTGCACTGAGCAGCAGGGGTGGACACGAAGACCTCCAAGTTCCCTTCCAGCTTCACAGTTCTATGATTCTGTATGGACCAGACAAGGGGGAGAATGCTGGCCATTTATTTAGCCAGTGGGGCAGGGGTGTGCATGGATCCAGGCATGTTCAGTTTTGTGCACCCCCCCAGCAGACTCCCCTGGTTCAGCTCAAATTCAAGCAAGTCTGGGGGTTCTAATGAAAAAAAAAATTTTTTAAGAAACTCACCACGATAGAGTTGCTGCCATGGCGGGGGAGAGGAGACTCCCCATCCCCTGCAGACCCCCCCCCCAGTCTCAATTTAGCCCAGTTTGGGCTGTTTTCAGCCTGTTCTGGGCCTTTTCCCACTGACGGTGGCCATTTTGGAGGCTGCTGCACATGCACACTAGCCATCTGTCATGACCCGGCCACACAGATGATCAGTGTGCATGTGCGGTGGCCTCCAATTGTTTTTCTTCATTAGAACCCTCAGACCGGCCAGAGTGGGGTGGGTTGGCTCGAGTTTGAGCCAAACCGGGTCTAGCTCAGCTCAAGGGCGAGCTGGGGGCAAGCCCTCAAACCAGGTTCGATGGTGAACTGGCACACCCTCCAGTGGGGTGGGGTGAACCATGGTGTCATATGAAGACTGACAGCACCTCACTCCTCAACAGGTAAGTATGTACTCTGCAATTCCAGTTTTTCAAAATGCAGGAAACTGTGTCTTGGATTGGCCACGTGTAAACCATGACTCCATGTTGGGGCTTAGCATAGTATTTAAGACCTCTTTGGGAAGTAGCTTCATTTTGTGCTGTGGCTGCCTTTTGATTCCCTCAAGCTGGGTGATTTGTTAATTGTCATCCTGCCGTCTGGAGCAGGTTCCGCTTCATCCCTGGGAACTGCACAATACTAGAAGTCTCCTTCTTGCTGTTGCTAGGAAGAAACATTTCCGAGCTCATACCTAGCAATTAGTTCATCAAACAGCAATTGGAAAGTGCCATGTCCCTGCAGTGATAATTTGAAGAGAGTTTGATGTTCCCTATCAGTCCGTGTGCCTGGTTCTTGTCTCGATGAGCGATGTTTGCCAGGCTTGTAATTTGGAAGGCATTTTTGTCCAACTTGTAATGCTTGGCTGTACTGCAACTTGAGCAGCATTTCTTCCAAGAGAAATTTCTTCTCTGGCTTAGGAGGTTAAATGGGATCCTGAGCATGCTCAGTAGAGCAGGTGAACCAAGCAAGCTCCTTGGTAGGGCCGCATCTCAAATTTCTTATTAATTAATTAATTAACCGTTTACTTCCAATGAAACTGTGAACTGAATGGCCAGATCAGCTGCTGCCAAGGCAGCCTTTTGCTTAGCAAGTGCCATAGCCAGGTATTAAAATCAGTCCTGTGATTAGAGAAGCTTGATTGCTACCAGCACATGGAAATCTTTATCGCCTGGCTGCTTCTGTTAAAACAGCCTTCCAGGTCTCTGTCTCCTGCCCAACAGAGGTCAAGTGGTTTAGTAAATAAGCATGAGATGGGGAGCACAGCACAGAGATCACGTGAGATCTGAATTAGATATAATTTGAAGACAAGAAGAGTAATCCAATTTTAGCAATGCTTCCTGAAGTAGTTCTGTTATAAAAAGTGTCTGATGCATTTTTGCTACAAAAGGACAATAGCCGTGAGAGCAAAAGACAAAATAAAATGGGATATGTGCACCCAGCAATCCTGTTCAGCACTGCACCCCAACGGTCAGTGACAACATTGTTTCTGGTCATCTCCAACACCATCTGCCCCTTTCTCTCTAAACTCTGCCTTTTTATCTCCCATAACTAGCCCCGCAGCGTGCCTCAAATAGCCAATTGGGAGTAGGTTCTGTTTGACATTGTCCCTAATTTGTTTGTCCTGACCTCAGCAACACCTAAACTAAACTTCTGACCTTTCCCTTACTTTTGGCTTATTTAATTTATTTATTTAGCACATTTTTATTTAGCCTAGTCACTGGAACTTACAGATTTTCCACCACTGACCTTTCCCCTACTTTCGTCTTGATCACTTATAGGGGGCATTCACAAGACCGGACAGGGCAGGGGCAAGAGCTGGTCCAACTCTCTTTCCCCCACAGACAAGAGTAGAAATGTTGCAGGGAGCATGGATCACACTTCTTAGGAATATAGGAAGTTGCCAGATACGGAGTCAGACCACTGGTCTATATCTAGCTCACTATTGTCTACCCAGACTGGCAGCGGCTTCTCCAAGGTGGCAGGCAGGAATCTCTCTCAGCCTTATCTTGGAGATGCTGCCAGGGAGGGAACTTGGAACTTTCTGCTCTTCCCAGAATGGCTCCATCCCCTGAGGGGAATCTCTTCCAGTGCTCACACATCAAGTCTCCCATTCACATGCAACCAGGGTGGACCCTGCTTAGCTAAGGGGACAAGTTGTGCTTGCTACCACAAGACCAGCTCTCCTCTCAGACGATCTGCATGGTGCTCCGGAGGTCAGGATGATGCACAATAACTGCCCTGCTTATGACTGGGTTCCCCTTCTGCAACCCACTCTCTCTAGCAGGTCTAGATTTTAGGGTACAGAATAGTGATTTAGGATTCCTCATGCTCCTATTTGAATTTATCGCCCGCCAATTATCTTTTTTAAAAATCCCAATTCCCAAGATTCTGTTCTTTTTAAAACCAAGGATGAGGCTATGGAGAAGGTGCAGGTTTGATTCTTAATAGCTGTGATCACCAGGGATGGGAGCAAATTTAGCCCCAATCCTGTCCATCATAATGACTGGCATTTTTCTATTTGAAGAAAAAATGTACTGCTGTTTGCTTATTTAGTAACTATAGGTGTATTGCTGCCGGTTATTCCTAAGCTTGTGTGTGTGTGTTTGTTCCATCTCTACAGTATGTTGTAATTCCAAATTCTTAGTTTGGAAGAAGACGGTACAAAATTCTGACCAGGGTTTCTTTTTAATGTGCAGTTCCCCTAGCCCTGCCAGAAAACTGCAATCCTAAAAGAACTTCGGTGCAGTTCAAACATTCAAGTCATGCAAAAAGTGCACTATGTTGGATGACATGAAAGGATGACTGATAACAATGAGAAAGGTCAAGCAACTCAATCAGGCTCCTTTGGAATCTACACCTTGATCAAGCATACCTGTATCTCCTTCCCCTGGAGCCCTGCCAGATGGTGGTTTTACTTTGGTAGGGCAGGTGTGTGTTCACATATCTTCCAGATTTATGTCAAAGTCCGGTGAGCAATTGGCGAGCACTTCACACATGATTCGGGGTTTTCATTGTGCATTGGCAGCACTTAGCCCAATTTATGTCCGGGGTTGCAAGGTGAATTTTCACCCCCACTAGGGCTGTGGGACAAGGCGACATTTGGTGCCTTTGGTTCAGCACCAAAGTTCCTTGGCCAGCTCCCGCAACTTGGACGCACCCTCCCTAGGACCCCCTCCCCCAATTTGTCAATATTGTGTATTTGCCAATAAACAGATTCCAAAAAAAGAGAGCAAATCTCTTGTGCTCCTGCTTCCCTGCTTATTTCCTAAATGGCCATCCCCGAAACTTGCTACTGCTTGGGGAATTGGGAAATGACAAGGCCTTGCTAGGAACAATTATTTCCAGTGCTAATGAGAGGCATTTCATCCAGGTGTCTAAGGAAGAGAAGTTGTTGCATCAAACAAATGTTTTTCTCCATTTTATTTTCATGTTGAGAATATCTACAGCTCTTGTTATGAAATTGCCTTTCCCGCTCGCTCATATTTATCTTTTTCTGCATGTTGGATTTTTTCCAGGCAAGGTTCCATTATTGCCTTGTGTCAATCAATCATGTAGTGTGTTGCCATTCTCCTGTATGGATGTCAAAACCAGTCGTCAACTTTTTTCAAGGTCTGAATGGTGTGTGCAGGTGGGGTGATGTTTTTCTACTGTTGATTCAGGACTTGTTTATTCCCAGCTCGAAATAATTGCCAAGATGGGGAGAGAGAAAAAACAAAACTCAACTCTGTGTGTCTTGTGCAACTAAGAAACACAATTAGCAGCGGAAAGAGAAATCGTCTCTGTCTCAGATCGGCAGAGAGCTCGAATCCAATCAATTGAACAGGGTGAACAAGGCACACTCCTTATAGCGAAACCACTGAGAGATTTCTGGTTGAATTGTTTTGGAAAAAACATTATTAAACTTGTGTGGGAACAGATTCCAGATCTGTAAGATTTCTACTGCAACATCAGGGGAATCATTTCAGGCTTCAGAGGTGGTGTGGGGAGAGACTTCAATACTGGGGAGGGAATTTAGATTTGCCGTAAGATTAAATGCACTTGGATATATTTAAAACTGAACTGGAAAAGAAAAGCAACATTAAGGTTGTTCACAATTGAAAACTGGGTAGACAGTCTCCTATCCAGGTCTGGGAGCTGTGCACACTTCTGATTTCGCTTGTGAACACACAACTAGGTAGGAGGAGGAGGGAGTGATTGTGTGTGAGTCAGGAGCTGAGGAGGGCAGCCTTTCCTTCTACCTTAGTCAAATGCTGGGTAGGATGGCGCTGTCCTACCCAGCTCCTGCCTCTCACACAACCACTCCCTCTCCTACTACCTAGTTAGGAACATAGGAACCTTCTACTGAGTCAAACCCTTTGTCCATCCTGCTCAGTATTGTCTACCCAGACTGGCAGCAGCTTCTGAAAGGTTGCAGGCAGGAGTCACTCTCAGCCCGATCTTGGAGATGCTGCCAGGGAGGGAACGTGGAACCTTCTGCTCTTCCCAGAGCGGCTCCATCCCCCGAGGGGAAGATCTCACAGTGCTCACACATCAAGTCTCCCATTCATATGCAACCAGGGCAGACCCTGCTTAGCTAAGGGGACCGTGTGTGCTTGAGACCACAAGACCAGCTCTCCTTGTTGTTTGCTCACAACACAAGCACACAGCTCTCTGACCTGGGTAGGACACTTGTTCTACCCAGTTTTTGATTGTGTGAACAGCCTTAATATATTCTAAATATCTTTGTATTTACTTGTTAATAGTGTACTCTTTAATGACCAGAGATGTGGGTGCTTTTGAGGAATGTAGATGGTCTCAAACAAAGGGGGTGGGAGGTGGCAACATTTTCCCTTGCTTTAGATTATGCCTCTCAGAGTTTATACTGAAGTGTAGCTGGACACATTTTGTGTCGGAGGGGACAGTTTTTGTGCAGTTGATCATACAAGGCTGTATAAGAACGTGGATTATTTCTTAAATAAAGCTGTTCTCATGGGCAGCCTAACTCAGGCTAGGGACGCCCAGCCTGGATTAGGTTGCATGTGAGAACTGCCAGGATTGGGCCCATTCCTGGCGGGGCAGCGCCACCTGGCCCCACTTCTTAGCCCCTTAATCCAGGCTACAGGCTTGTATGTGCACTGCCCAAGTTGTGAGCGGTCATCTGGGGGAAGGTAGGTTGAACCCTTCCTTCCCTGCACCTGACTTCACGCGGTTGTGTGAACAGCCTCAATGTTTATGAAGACTAAATAAGATTTTAAAGAGAGAGAGAGATGAACATCAATACTGTTTCCTTTCTGTTTTCATAACCTTCCATGAACATCATATTATGGGATGGGGGCTGCAGAATGTCCAGACCCGATCTTTGCATTGAAATATCTTGGACTGGACCTCTTGCATTGCATGGGGGTTTTGTGTGTGAGAGTGCTAAGTTTAATGACAGAACAGGCACTGCTTTAAACTTTCTTTGATTGAACAAACGTTCAATTCCACCTTCCTCAGTAGCACACAGTTACTGATTTAAAGAGGCTCATTGTGATAAGGAGGCACAGCTGCCTCTCCTTCCCAGACCTTCCTTTGCTCCTCTCTCTCTCCCATCCTACTGCAGTGTTAAGAGCTGTGCTGGCTGTAGAGGAGATTGGAGAGAGAGGAGAAAATGGCGTTCTGGGAAGCAGAGGCAGCTGTGCCTCCTGCGGTGCCTCCCACAGCTTGTTAGGACTAGCCACTCCTGGATTTAAGCTGACACTGTGACTGAGGTTTAAAGCTGGAGTTCCCAACCTTTGGTCTCCAGATGTTGTTGGACTCCCACTATTCCCAGTCACAAGGCCATTCTGCTTCTATTTGTGGAGGAGTTTCCTATGAGGATATGGATGTACTATGGTTTCTGTGGTCAAACCTGAGGAGCTTTGTGTTTGCAGCCCCAGACCTTCTGAAGACTAGGGATGTGCACGGAACCGGCTGGCCCGGTTCAGTCCAGCACCCCGCCCCCTCGAACCCGCCCCCCTTAGTTTGGCTTGCCCCTGTGTGCTTCATTTTTTTAAAAAAAAAAACCTTTACCCCCCTCGGGGGAGTTCCTGGAGGTGGCGGGGGGTGTCCCATGGAGGTTTCCCCTCCCCCCACCAGCCTTCTAAATAACCCCCTTGCCCCGTTCAGGTGCTCTTCGGCCGCAGTTCAGCCTTGGCTCGGTGGCCATATTGGGGGCTGTGCACCTACGCAGCTCTACCTGATGAATGGCCGGCCTGCAGGCAGTGTGGAGTGGAAGAGAGAGGAGCAAATGGAGCTCCAGGAAAGAGAGGAAGCGGTGCCTCCTTTGGCACCCCCATGGCGCATCAGGACAAACCACTCCTGGATGAAGGGCAGAATTAACATTAATGTAAAATCGGCCTGTCTATACTCTCGTGTACACACACACACACACACACACACACACACACACACCCCTGCACCTCAACTGAGGATAATACTTTATGTGCTTGGGGAACTGGATTCTGCTACTCAGGCTTCTGCCACAATCAATCCGTGGCTCTCTAAGGGTGTCATGAGATTATTTGTGTCTGCTTAAGACAGATTGATGATGACCACAAATATTTAGATATCACTTTTCAACAACAACGAAAAGCAGTTTACTTAGAGAAATAAGGAATAAATGAGATGGTTCTTTGTCCAGAAAGGATCCATAGTCTAAAAGGCAGATGCAGCCAAGCTGCTGGGTTCAAGCAGGGACTCACTGAGTTTCCACTGGAGCTGTGAGAGGAGTGCCCTCCCTGTGTGTGGTCCCCTCCCTGGTCTGGAGGGTGAGGTGGTTCTGGGAGCTGAGCGGCAGAGGGTCGGCTCCAAGGGCTCGAGGCTGGTTGCTGGGGAGGCTGTACCTCCACAGCAGGTCAGGGGAGCACACAGGAAAGCACTGGGTGCCAGGAACAGGGCTGGGCTGGACACAGCAGGACTGAGAGGGGTGCTCAGGAAAAGCTGTTCTCTCCAGGACTGGGCTTGCCGCTGGAAGCGGCTTCTAAGGGCTTAGGGAGAGCCAGGCCTGTTCCTGAGGCTATTCACACGATGGGCAAAAATTGGGCTAGAGGAGGCTAGCCCGATTTTCTCCCAGCGTGAGAACCACCAGGCTCGGCTGTGAGCCCAGTGGTTCTTAAGTGCTCCCCTAACCTGGGCTCTACGATCGTGAGTTGCCGCGGCGCGGCTCCGTGCCGCGTCAACTCACGAGTAGCCCCCCCCCCCCGACTGGGAGGCTGAAAAACAGCCTCCCGGCTCGGGGGTCTCTCCAGCATGCCCATGTTCTTGAGAAGCTGTCCACTCTCCCTTCCCTCCTTTACCTGAAGGGAAGGCAACTGCCCACCTCTTTGCCTGCTGCACATCTTCATCTGAAACCCCCAATCCCAGCAAAACTTCAGGACAGTACAAAGAGAGAGAAAACAAGGGAGTGGAAAGCAGCCGGCCAGACAGAAACCCCCTTTGGAAAGGTAGCTGCTGGAATGAGGTGGCTGGCGTTGTCCAGCGCCTTGACCCCTGCCCAGGGGAATCCCCCAAGGAGGCTCATCCTTCCTGGGCCAATCCCTAATAGCCTTCACCAAGGAACTAATGATGACAAATGGCCGCCAGCAACAAGAACAACCCACCCTCCCCCCCGCCACCGCTTCAACAGCTGCCTGTGGAGCAGAACCAGCAGCGGAGAGGAAGCTGCAAAAGGCGGGAAATGCCAGAGGGCTCCTGCCCTTGAAGTCTCCTCGAAGGTGAGGGTGGCAAGAAAGAAAGGCAGCAAGCTGGGCCTGCAGTTGTCTTCGGCAGGCCTTGCGCTGGCTAAACTCTCTGCCGCTAAAACCAAGGGGCCTGAAATTGGCCCGTGTTTCGAAATGCAGGGATTTCTTGAGGGAGGGAGGTGAACTCGGTGCAGAATGTCCCAAAGCTTCATTGACTACATAGAGAGGATGACAAAAAGTGTACTTCTCTCTTTGAGATGCTCTCGCCTGTGGGTAGCCACCTAATGGCACAGCGGGGAAAGGCTTGACTTAACAGAAGGTTGTCGGTTCAAATCCCCATTGGTATGTTTCCCAGACTATGGGAAACACCTATATCAGGCAGCAGTGGTATAGGAAGATGCTGAAAGGCATCATCTCATACTGCATGGGAAGAGGCAATGGTCAACCCCTCCTGTATTCTATCCAAGACAACCACAGGGCTCTGTGGGTGCCGGGAATCGAAATCGACTTGATGGCACACTTTACCTTTACCTTGCCTGGTGGACTCCCCAGAGGCATCTGGTGGGCCACTGTGTGGAACAGGATGCTGGCCTTGGGCCTGATCCAGCAGGGCTGCTGTTCTGTCCGTAAGTCTGTTCTCAGTGGCATCTGGAGCCCCACCAGTGCAGCTGCATGTAGGCGGCTGATTAGGTGGCCAACAGCAAAGAAGTGGGTGGGTGGGTGGGTGGGTAGAGAGAAGGGGGAAGAGGAAAGGAGGAAGCCAGCAAGGGCCAGTGGCCAGCGATCTTAAAGCTTGTCGCAGGGCTGTCACTGACCTTCCTACCCCCTTGCTGAAAAGCGGCATTGAAAAAAGTGAATTCCTCTAAAGGGAATAACTTAAGAGGTCTCACAATCAACATTGTATGTACTCCATTGGAGGACATACTCCTGCTCCTCCATCAGACATCCCAAGATGCCAAGAAACCCATTCTGGATGCCCAGGAAACTCGTGCAGGTTTCCCAGAATAATTACAAATTTGGACTAGGGTAGATGGGATAGCCCTGAGGGGGGGAGGCAGCCTGGTGAGCAGTGCTGCCTTAAATAGACCCGAAATGAGTCATGTTGGCCTGGCCACAGCATGGACCAGCTGACCTTCATGCCTTTCCTTTTCGCCTTCAAATGGCTGCTTTCCCCACCAAGAGAGCAGGCGAAGTGATGACGGAGCTAGGCCACTGAAGGGTCACTATGAGTCCCTCTGAGGTGCCAGGGAGTGAAAGGGACCTCCTGCCAGGAGGCTCCAGCTGCGTCTCATCCTTCACGCTCACTGCTGGCCACTTGGAAGGATGGTTTGGAACTTCCAGATGGTCTTTCAGGAAATGGCTAAACGTATTTCCTGTCCTGGAAAACAGGCCAAATGGCAGGTCATTCACACAGCCAGCCCTACCCATGTTATCTGGGTAGGGCTAGTTGTGCAGAACGCCGAGATCGGAACCGCTCCTGCACTGGGGTTGCCTGGATTTTCTACCAGGGCTAACAGTGAGTATTCTACCCCACTCTCCAGTTGAGTAGCTTCTAGCCCACTCTTTATCCCACTTCCCTTTTACTCCACTCCCCAGTTGAGTAGCTTCTACCCCACTCTCTACCTGCTTCTACCCCACTCTCCAGTTGTGCCACTGCTCAGACTGCCTGCAGCCCGAGCAGCCACAGAGCTGAGAAACAAGAGCACCCAGCTGTGGGGAAATGCACCATTGTGGGATGCTGGAGGGCTTCAGCTCCCAGCTCTGCCACTCGCTGCAGAGCTGCTCATGTGGGTGCACAAGTGGCAGAGGGACAGGGTGCGGCAGAATCATCTGCGGGGAGGCAGAAAGGAGCCTGGTTTCCTGCCAGCCTTTTGCAGGGTGTGCACAGCCTTGTTCTGTTACTGGCTCCATTGGGGAAGAGAGCTGGTCTTGGTCCACCTTGGCACGCATTCGGATGGGAGAGTAAATGTGAGCGCTGTAAGATATTCCCCTAAGGCAGGCCTGCTCAACTCTGTCCCCCGCCAGCTGTTTTTGGACTACAACTCCCATAATCCCCAGCCATAGTGGCCAATAGCCAGGGATTGTGAGAGTTGTAGGCCAACATCTACAGGAGGGCTGAATTTGTACAGGCCTGCCTTATGGGATGGGGCCATGACTTATTTTATTTTATTTATTTATTTATTTATATACCACTTTTCCTCTGAGGAGCTCAGAACGGTGTACAATACATAGTTGTGTCTCCTCACAAAAACCCTGTGAGGTAGGTTAGGCCGAGAGATACATGAATGGCCCAGAGTCACCCAGTGAGTTTCATGGTTGAATGGGGATTCGAACTCGGGTCTTCCTGGTCCTAGTCCAGCACTCTAACCACTATGCTATGCTGGCTTAGTGGAAGAGCATGCTTGCATGCAGGAGGCCTCACTTGCCCTCCTTGGCAGCTCCTGCCTGAAACCATGGCATGCCACTGACATTCAATGTAGGCAATCCTCAGCTAGATGGACCATTGGTGTAAGGCAGTTTTCTGCTCTTTCTACTCAACAGCCAGCCATCTGGGAACCATTTCAGCCATCTGGGAACAGCCAAAGGCTGGTGACCATGAGTTGCCACCAGCTATTAAGAACAAGCCGTTCCCTTGCTAGGACATCTTTCTGATTATTCATTACCTTTTGGCCCAAGAAAGCTAATGGCGAGCAAGTGAGCCAACATGAAAGGCCTTATAAATAACCCACACGGCAACAGACAATAAGATAAATAATACAATGGGGGAAGGGGGAGGGAAGGAAGGTTGCCAGATAAATAATGCAAGCCTGTGGATACCAAGCATGCATTATGGAGAAAGTGATGGAAAACAAAGGCGTGATGAAGGGTTGGAAGGAAGTCAGGGTGGAAAGGGCCAGGCGGAGGTCTTGGCTTCCTTGGTGCAGGGCTGTGGCTCACAATTAGCCCCAGCTTGTTCAACAGATCTGAAAGTCATGGCTGCGTTTTGGATGGCAGGGCAATTAGTCTTTCATTACCAGTGGAAAGTGACAAGTCAGGATTTGGGGAGGGATTGCAGAGGAGTGGGTGGAGAGGTAAAACATACTGGAGCGATTCAAACAACTAGGTGGGCGGGGGAAGGTAAGGCTGGGCCAACTCACCTTCCCCCCAGGTGAGCGACTGACATGCAGCCATGAAACTAGCTGGGTGACTCTGGACCAGTCGCTTCTCTCTCAGCCTAACCTACTTCACAGGGTTGTTGTGAAAGAGAAACTCAAGTATGTAGTACACCGCTCTGGGCTCCTTGGAGGAAGAGCGGGATATATAATAATAATAATAATATTATTATTATTTCCCCAGGAGACGGGCACTCTAGCATCCATCTCTGTCTCCCAATATTTGCCTAGTTTTTATTTTGCTTTTCACTATTATCACAATGATAGGTACACAGCCACCATACAATGCAGTAAGTGGGCATTCTGTATTGTATGTTGCTCTTTTTATGCCGTGAAGCATCGAACCATAGTTAATGTACTCCTGCACCTCATTTAAAAGAAGCAACAACTTTATTTGTTGTTTGTCAAAGCTGTGGCTTGTTCTAAACCCAAGAACTCAAGTCTGCCTATTTATTATGCCTGGCAATGTTAAAGCAGTATTTTCACTTCTCTTGTACTGAACACACTTGAACATTAAGCGGTTCTCCTTTTTAAAAAGCAAGGAAATTCAATTAAAGGAAAAAAAAGGCACGTTTGCTTTACAGCGATAGTTACGGGGATGGAAGCTCCAACTGAACTTCGAAAAGTGAGGTAATTACAGTGAGGGAAATAAGTATTTGATCCCCTGCTGATTTTGTCCGTTTGCCCTCTGACACACAAATGACCAGGCTATAAATAAAGTGACTATAAATAAGTATTCGATCCCCTATCAACCAGCAAGATTTCAGGCTCCCAGGTGTCTTTTCACTATATGCAGGTAACGAGCTGAGAGGAGGAACACCCTCTGTAAGGGAGTGCTCCTAATCCCAGCTTGTTACAGTACCTGTATAAAAGACACCTGTCCATAGAAGCAAGCACTCACTCAGCTTCCAAACTCACCACCATGCCCAAGACCAAAGAGCTGTCGAAGGATGTCAGGGACAAGGTTGTAGACCTGCACAAGGCTGGACTGGGCTACAAGACTATCGCCAAGCAGCTTGGTGAGAAGGTGACTACAGTTGGCACGAGAACTCGCAAATGGAAGAAACACAAAATAACTGTCAATCTCCCTCAGTCTGGGGCTCCATGCAAGATCTCACCTCGTGGAGTTGCAATGATCATGAGAACGGTGACAAAGCAGCCCAGAACTACACGGGGGGAACTTGTCAATGATCTCAGGGCAGCTGGAACCATAGTCACCAAGAAAACAATTGTTAGCACACTACGCCGTGAAGGGCTGAAATCTTACAGTGCCCGCAAGGTCCCCCTGCTCGAGGCAGCACATGTACAGGCCCGTCTGCAGTTTGCCAATGCACATCTGAATGATCCAGAGGAGAACTGGTCGAAAGTGTTGTGGTCAGATGAGACCAAAATCGAGCTCTTTGGCATCAACTCAACTCGCCGTGTGTGGAGGAGGAGGAATGCTGCCTATGAGCCCAAGAACACCATCCCCACCGTCAAACATGGAGGTGGACACATTACGCTTTGGGGGTGTCTTTCTGCTAAGGGGACAGGACACCTTCACCGCATCGAAGGGACGATGGACGGGACCATGTACCGTCAGATCTTGGGTGAGCACCTCAGCCAGGGCATTGAGCATGGGTGGTGGATGGGTATTCCAGCATGACAATGACCCAAAACACACAGCCAAGGCAACAAAGGAGTGGCTCAAGAAGAAGCACATGAAGGTCTTGGAGTGGCCCAGCCAGTCTCCAGACCTTAATCCCATAGAAAATCTGTGGAGGGAGCTGAAGGTTCGGGTTGCCAAACATCAGCCTCGAAACCTTTCTGACTTGGAGAGGATCTGCATAGAGGAGTGGGACAACATCCCTCCTGGGTTGTGTGCAAACCTGGTGGCCAACTACAAGAAACGTCTGACCTCTGTGATTGCCAACAAGGGTTTTGCCACCAAGTACTAAGACATCTTTTGTGAAGGGATCGAATACTATTTCCCTCACTACAATGCAAATCCATCGCTGACTTTTGGGCACTGGGCTTTTGAGGGTTTGTTTGTTGTTATTCTGTCTCTCACAGCTACAATAAACCTACCATTCCAATTATAGCCTGGTCATTTGTGTGTCAGAGGGCAAACGGACAAAATCAGCAGGGGATCAAATACTTATTTCCCTCACTGTAAATGTTCTGTGATGATCACACCATGTGGGTCTGAGACCTTATATCCAGTCTGAGATTGTACTGACCTAGAAAAATCATAGCCATGGAAACACAATGTGAATAGGGCTCATGTCTTTGTCTCTCATTTATGCTCTACTTCAAAAGTGTGGAGAGCTGGTCTTGTGGCAGCAAGCGCGACTGGTCCCCTTAGCTAAGCAGGGTCCACCCTGGTTGCATATGAATGGCAGACGCAGACGTGATGTGTGAGCATTGTAAGATATTCCCCTTAGGGGATGGAGTCGCTCTGGGAAGAGCAGAAGGTCCCAAGTTCCCTTTCTGGCACCTCTAAAGATAGGGCTGAGAGAGACTCCTGCCTGCAGCCATGGAGAAGCCGCTGCCAGTCTGTGTAGACGATACTGAGCTAGATGGACCAATGGTCTGACTCAGTATATGGCAGCTTCCTATGTTCCTATGAATATAGACAATATGATATGCAGATTAGAGAATGGCAAAGTTAAATTGGAATACCAAGAAATGTCCCATTTCAGCCCCGTTTAAGTAGCCTAACTGAGCAAACTGATAGACACAATTTTTCCTGTTCCAGTAAACAGATGTTGACTTAATAATATGCTGTAACTGTAACTGCTACTTCTTAGCAAAACAGAGCATCAGATTATTCTCTTCTTGGGGATGTAGAATAGAAAGTAGGGGTAGGGACATAATTAAGAGTATAAAAATGACAATTTATGAATAGCCGCTTGGTCAGTGTGAGATCACTATGCAGGCTTAAGCATTTCAAGATGCAATTTAAGGAGTGTTTGCCAAAGTGTGGGCAGATCTTTCTCTTCTTCCTCCTCTTTTTAAAACCTCCATTGTCACTGCTGCCCCAAGCCGCTGCCTCAATTTTGTGAATTCCATGGCTTCTCTTCCTTTCCTCCGAGCATATGCTGCAATCTGATTGTGTCCATGCAAATCTCTTTGTCAAACATTAATGGCCCCTTGCAATTCTATTAGCGTGAACCAGCACGGCAGCTGTCTCTCCATATTCTGGATCACGTCGGTCAATAATGCCAATCCAAGGGCAACACAATCCAATGGTTTCAAATTGCCACTGATGCGTTTATTGGCGGGTATCGCTGTGGAGGGGGAAGCAGACCAGCCTGCGAATAAATAAGCCTTATTTTCCCAGATAAGGAAAAGGAGCCAAGAAAAGGGTGGGGGGAGGAGAAGTGGTGTGATTTGTTTTGCATTTGGTGATAACCTTTTGTTGAAGCAAAGAAGGGACAATCCGTCCCAGATTTCTGACTGGAGGACAGGACTCATACAGGACTCCATTACAGCATACAAGCTTTGCGTTTGGGTCAGAGAGTCAAGGTTTTGAACTGCTAAATTAAAGGATTTCTGATGTAAAAATGGCGAAGGAGACTCCATCTTAGAGAGCTTGGAGGACTAATTGGATCAGTGTCCCAACTGAGCACACGACAATTCTCCATTGTGACTGGGGATGGTGGGAGATGTAGTGAAACATCATCAGAAGACATGATAGAGGTCTATAAAATCATGCATGGTGTGGAGAAAGTGGAGAGAAAGAAATTCTTTTCCCTCTCACACAACACTAGAACCAGGGGTCTCCCCATGAAATTGATTGCCAGTAAATCTAGGACCAGCAAACGGAAGTCCTTTTTCACACAACACATAATCCACTTGTGGAATTCTCTGCCACAAGATGTGGTGGCAGCCAACAACCTGGATGGCTTGAAGACGGGTTTGGATAACTTCATGGAGGAGAGGTCTATCAATGGCTACTAGTCGGAGGGCTGTGGGCCACCTCCAGCCTCAAAGGCTGGATGCCTCTGAGTACCAGTTGCAGGGGAGTAACAGCAGGTGAGAGGGCATGCCCTCAACTCCTGCCTGTGGCTTCCAGCGGCATCTGGTGGACCACTGTGAGAAACAGGATGCTGGACTAGATGGGCCTTCTTGGGCCTGATCCAGCAGGGCTGTTCTTATGTTTTTATGAAGACTCGAGGTTGGAAACCTTTGCCTTGGAGCAAGCATTATTCATGTGTACCTGTAGGGGGTGCTCAATGAACTGCTCAGAGCCCTGACTCTCCTCCTCCTCCTCCTCCAGCAAGGAAGCCCAGCAGTAGAGGCACCTACCCAGGGCAGGGGTGAGAGTTCATTGCCTCACTGAGCTCTCTGCAGCTTCCATCTTCATGGTGCTCTATTAATATGGTTATTATCATCTTATTTGATGTTGATAGAGACTTTAAAACACACACGTAATGATTCTTGAGAGTATGATTTGAGTTTAATTATCCAAAGAGGGGTTGTGGACCTGGGGTCCGGATGGGCCTGTGGGCTTTTCTAGTGGACCACTGTGTGAAACAGGCAGCGGGTGGTTTCTTGAACTTTCCTGGCAGTATAATCTATGCAAAACGACATTGCCCAGTCCATGATGGGGGTGGGGACTCACATGCTAGTAGTATAGAGATATGGAGAAGAGAGCCTCATTTTTCCAGAGAACTGAAGGCAGGGTGACAGAAGCATTGTTGCCTGAGAGATGCACACTCCTTCCACTCTTCATCGCTTTTTGTGGTGCTTCACTGTGCCTCCGCGCAGTAATGGCCTATGTCCAGCGTGGTGGTGTGCTACTGTAATGTATTGTGTTAGCATGTGGATGTAGCACAAAGCCTGTGTGCAACTCGTTCTTGTGCTAGTGAACACGTTTAGCACATTGCACAACACGTTGCACAGGCTGCAAAATGCCTTGCACAAGCACTGTTTTGTGTATGTCCCAAAGGAGGCCTTTCTGCACAACGTTGCAGAATGCCACAACCACCTAGGGTGTGTGTATACGCTTGCGTTGTGTGATCGCAACACTAGTCTGGATGAAATAGACCAATGTCTCTTTCCATTGTATCACCTGCAGCTCTTTAAGCAAATAAGCAAACACACTGAATTCCTTGCTTCCAGCTGCAGAAACAAATGTGCACAACCTTCCCCCAGCATGGGCCGGCATCCTGGCAGTCATAAATGCAATCATTCACACAGGACCACCACAGCCCAGGACTGTGCAGCCAAAGCTGACATACTGCTGGGATGGGAAAGGAAAGGAGGGGGAGAGGCAACCCATCCACCCCCCAGTTGAGACCATTCCATCCGTCTGTGATTGCAGAAGACTCCTGGCAGAGGCAGCTGACGATCCCCCAGCGATCCTGGCGGACTTTTCCATTGTGTCAGCAATTTCTCACTGCCATTTGAGCCTAAGTAAATCTTTGTTTGGAGGATACCATAGGGTACTATTAAGGGACTGGAAGATTCATTAATTTGCCACCTCCTCTCCTGTCATCTATTGTACCTTCGTTTCTCAAGGCCTAGAACAGATCCCATTGAACTGATGAAGAAGATTGTGTGTGTATGTGTGTGTTATGAATATCACACACAGCAAGCGAGCATTCTTTGGCTTGCTTTTTAAAAGGCCAATGAGGATCTTGTTCCCTCCCCTCCCCAACTCTTGTGTAGGATCCAATACATCAGGAATGGCTGGAGGAAAATGGTAATGGCCTAATCGCTGTATGATTTGCCTGGCTGACAAATTCAGTACCCAGGGGGATCAATGAAACCCTAAATTCCACACTACGTAGACCTCCATGTAGAAGAGAAAGCAGAGGTGCCCTGGAGAGATGTTGTGGGCATGGGAGACTGGGAAGACAGTTCCTGGGAGGACAAACGGCAGGAAGTTCAGATTTTGCATGAACCACATCAGGGGCATCATTAGGGGGTTAATTACTCGGACGCCTGAATCTCATCTGGCACCTCTCTCCTCCATGACCTCTTCCAGAAGGAAAGTGCAGCAGTGGAGGCACCTGCACAGAGCAGGGGAAAGAGCTCCTGGCCTCACCTGGCTCTCAGGTGCTGTATTTGACTCTTTTTAAAAAAATGTAATTATTGTCCTTGGAGGGATATAATTACTTAGCCCAAATCTTTTAAGTCCTAGGATCACCTCTGCCCACAGGGCAAAGTCAGCAGAGCAAAATCCCTTTCTTGAATAAGGTCTTATCATCCTCATTAGTAGCAGGAGATGCCTAGCTTGAGGTGTTCACAGTAGCTGCTTTATTTTAATGTTCACTGTCTCAGTTTCCTAGTCTGATGATTAAACAGATTCAAGCTTGCAACCGTATAGCACATTAGCAAAGGCATAGGAGGACAATTCAGCAGAGTAATGCGTGCCTATGCAACGGAAATGGGTTAATATTCCCAGCGTGCGCTGGGTTAATATTCCCAGATTTGTGTGGGGATGAAAATTGCTGTCCAAATTCTAGAAGCCAATTTTGGCCACAAGCCAAAGCTGCCAAAACAAAGTGTGGGCAGATTGCCTCCTGGATCTCCAACTCTTCTAGAGTCTAGAAGTCAATTTCCTGCATCGGAAGCCACCCTCGTCTGAAGGCAGGATCAGAGCTTTCTTTCTTCTCAGTGCCCGTTGGTCCATGGCTCAAAGAGCCTCTGTGTCTTAAAGGAAGAAGCGATAATACATGTATGGACACCAGAGGCCCATTTATGCATCTTGAACATTGACTCAAGGCCAGGCCCAACCACCAGGATGATGGACATGTGTACATTTGCCCAGGAATGACGGAATCCCTGATATGCACGATCTGCAAATTGTCCCCTGCTGTTCTTTCTCAGGGGCGTATCTAGGATGGGGCAGGCAGGGCACATGCCCTGAGCACCACTTGAAGGGGGGGGTGCCATTTTTTTAGTGTTTTTTTTTAATGGCCGCCAAAAACACAATGGCCACTGTACATGCTCAAATGGCCTCTGTGAGGCCTTAGGCCATGCCAGGCCTTACAGAGGCCATTTGAGCATGCACAGTGGCCATTAGAATTTTTTTTTTTTTAAATGGCCACCACACATGCTCAAATGGTCCCTGCGAGGCCCTAGAAGCCAGCGGGGGGAGTGGGAACCTTTGCAGACCCCACCCAATGGCCTTTAGGAAGCCCCCTGAAGGGGCTATAAGTCACTGTACACATATTCAGTTTGGCACTATGTACAGAGAATCAGGGCTTGTGAATACTGAGCTGAAGCTTATGAGTTAGGATTGTTCTCATTTGCTCTTACTTTGCTTCTTGTGATAAGTGAGTTAAATGTGATGCCTTAATAATATGGCTATTAATGGTGAGTTTGTCTTTGAATCAGTGTGACATCCTTAGTATTAAGGCCCACTGGGAGTTTCTTGCTCTTTCTCTCATTCTAACTGTCTTTCTGAAAGACTAGAATATATTCCAATCCAAGCAGTGACACAGCTTACTCTGAATAGCCTTTAATTATTTTCAGAGTATCTGGGAAAAGTCAAATTCTCCATTTATTTTTAAAAATTATGTAATAATGATGCTACGATGCATAGTAGAGAATTAGACAGGCACTTCTGTTTAGTTTTCCAAGTACACCTCCACATAGTATTTATGTATTTCATGAGCCCCAGCCTACTGAAATGTGTAGTTTTCGAGCATTTTTTGGTCTGGCTACATCCACTGCTAAATAGTTTTTGAAATATTAAAAAAATTAACGAGCTTGACTTGTATTTTTGAGCTGATATTATGGTAAAGTTATGTGAAAGATGGGTGTCAGATGTTTGGACAGGGGCGCAATTTCAGTGCTTGACCTAGGCGCTATTTTCCCTAGATACGCCTCTGTTCTTTCTCTAAAGATGCTCTGCATGGCATGTAGATAAGTAAATACAAATGGTAGGGGTATTACTCGCAATAAAGCTGGGGAAAAGGGAAGAAGTCAGAGTACTAAGAACGTATAATATATTTTTTGACATTTTCCATACGTTTGTTATTATGAACAAACTTCTCATAATAATTATTCTGACTTCTTCCCTTTTTCTCAACAGGTGTGTATACAAGGCAGGATCTGTACTTGGTGACTATAACGTGGTGCAGGGGCATAGCAAGGTTGGAGTGGGCCCAGAGACAAGATTTTAAAATCTTGCCTTCCTTCCCCATCACTGAAGCTCTGAACCCCCCATCACTGAACCCCCCCATCACTGAAGCTCAACTCATGAAGTAAAGAAATCTTAAATAAGGCTGAATATTGGTAACAAAAAGCATAGTAAAAATTCATAGATAGATAGATATAGGTTTTGTAAATTGTGGATGATGCAAGTCATTTAATGGTACTAGAGAAAGACATGCTGTTCTAGTAGCTCCAGGTCTTAACACTCACATCAATTTTGGAGGATGAAAACAACTGAAGGAAGCCCGGGCGGGTTCACAGCTGGGGGAGTCAGTCATGAGCCTTGCCTCTGGGGGGCCCCCAAGGCAGTGGGCTCCCAGACAACTGTCTTCCTGTGCCCAATTATAGCTACGCCCTGACTTGGTGACTTTTATTCCATGTCTGCTAGTGACTTTCATAGAATCATGGGCCCAGAAGGTTAGTTCTTGACCTGTTCTCACGTACAATGCCTTCTAGTGTTCTAGAAAGATGTCATAGGGGTTGGACTATGCTCAAGGCTTTGCAGCTGTAGAAGTAGTGGATAGCTCACTGAAAATGTTGGCCCTGTGTGCAGTAGCTATAAAGAAGGGCTGATTCCATTCAGGATCATTAGGAAAGGGATTCCAAATACAACTGCAAATATAATAATATCCTTGTACAAATCGATGGTGCAACAACGGTACAATTGTGGTCACTGCAACTTAATGACATTGTGGAGCTAGAAAAGGGCAACCAAAGTGATCAGGAGTGGGGTGGGGGGTGGAGTAACTCCCCTGTGAGGAAAGGCTACAAAAGTTGGGCCTGTTAATTTAGAAAGGCAGCATGTAAGAGGGACATAAAATTATACACGCTGTGGATAACATGGATAGAGAGGTTTTCTCCCTTTGAACCTGGAGTCATCCATTGAAGCTACTGCTATTGATTGATTGATTGATTGATTGATTGATTAAGTGCCGTCAAGTCGGTGTCAATTCTTAGCGACCACATAGATAGATTCTCTCCAGGATGATCTGTCTTCAACTTGGCCTTTAAGGTCTCTCAGTGGTGCATTCATTGCTGTCATAATCATTACTACTATGACGACGATGATTACAACTACGACAACGAATATTTATATACCACTCTTCAACAAAATTCTCAAAGCGGTTTACATAGAAATATAAATATACATAAATAAGATGGTCCCCTGTCCACAAAGGGCTCACAATCTAAAAAGAAATGTAAGGGAGACACCAGCAACAGCCACTGGAGGGATGCTGTGCTGAGGTTGGATAGGGCCAGTTGCTCTCCCCCCTGCTGAATATAAGATAATCACCACTTTTAAAAGTGTCTCTTTGCTCAGTTAGCAGGGGTATTAGCTAAATGCTGGAAAGTTCAAGACAGACAAACGAAAGTACTTCTTTACAGTTAAACTATGAAATTCACTGCTGAAATTCACCAATCAAGATGGCTTGAAAGGGGGATTGGACCAATTCATGGCCCAAATGTTCAAAGGCAAGGTTCCTCTTGTCTGGCAGACCATGCCTCACTGGAGATGTCCAGGGTGCCGGAGTCTTTGCTGGTGGTGGAATGTGACTGCTCCAAGTGGGGGATCCTCTGGACTCTGCCAAGAAGGGAGGTCTAATACGTTATTGATCTGCCTTTCAGAAGGTGAAGGAAGGCACAAAGAGGTCAACTCTCCTGGATGTGATCCTTAGCTTGTTTTTTCTGTCATGAGCCGAACTGTATCAGCTTTGCCTTGGTGGCAAACTGAGTCGAAAGCCTCTGTGTCCTCCTGACACCCTGGCTACAGGCTGGCTTTTTCTTCATTACATGCTGCAGAAGTGCGACTCCCAAATTTTGGTTTAGCTGCTTCCTCCTCCTCCTCCTCCTCTTCATTAATTGTTTATTGTTTATTATTAATTTTGAGTTTTTCACTCGCTGCCCCTGCTCCCCCTTGAACTGCTGAAGCTTATTAAGAGATGAAAGATTTGAAGGACATGCATAGTTAATAGCCTGGAATTGTTTGAATAATTTAATTTTGCCACTGCAGCAGCATTCATCAGGTATGGCCTTAATTTTGCAATTAGGAGATACAGGCAGAAGCTGCCGTATTTTGCATGATTAAGGCTGAGGCGAACAGAGGGAAGTGGGCCAGGAGGAGGAGGGTGGGGGAGAAGGGGTCAACATGGACCATGAGTGCTGGAGAAAAGAGTGATGAGCAGCACACCTGTTCATCTAGGTGCTCAAGTATTAGGGCTAAGAAAGCAAGTTGTTTGGGCATCAGCAGAAGCATAGTTTTCGCAAGACTGCTCCTCCCAGTGGACGCTTTGCTATTTATATTTTGAATGCGATTTGCCTGAACGGAAGCATTTTGCCGCTGTTGAGCGGCTAATCTGGAAAGCGCCCAGGACAGGCAGGGAAGGACCTGTCAGAAACGCTGGAGAGCCTTACTTAGATGGACCCAGGCAGGGTCTGACTCGCAGCACCATAAGTCCATATGCTATTGGCAGTCTAAAGAGGGTTCTAAAAGGGAAATGCCTAGGGAAGGAGGGAATAGAAGAAGCAGGGAGTGGGCTAGGAAGGAGGGTTGGAAAAGAGAGCAGTCCATAAGAAGGGATGGAAGAAAAGATGTGAGGCTGTGAGCCTGCAGAAAGAAGGAAATGAGGGAAATAGAGATAGCATTAGCAGAGATGAAAGGCTGGAGAGGCGAGGAAGGCTGGAGGTCACAACTTGGCTTAAAATCAAAACTAGCCACATTCTCGATGGCTGGCCTGCCACCTTCCCCACCCCACTTCTTTTTCTTAGTTTCTAACCATTTATCAAATACACTTTTCTGTAATGGAGCATTCTAAATATGGAAAACAACAACAATATGTTGACTTACCCGTATGGCAGGTCCTTATGACTGCAGGATTCTTCTTGGTTCTCATAATTCCCTCTTCATGAATGGAATGGCCTGCCAAGCACCCAAATAACCCTCGTGTGAGATCTCAACTTTCCCCTGGTGTCTGAAGAACGTACCGAGCAGGGCTCCCTCTGGCTCCCCCCCCCCCCAATCTGTGTGCGGAATAAGTTCTGTTCAGGGTGGCGGTAACAAGGCAGTGTGTGTGCATGTGAAGCCAGAGTGGGGCCTTCCTGATTCAGCCTGAGCGGGATCTAAAATTAAATTAGCAGGCATTAAAACACACAGACACACACACCCTTGTGTGCACGTGCACACCTTAGAGGGAACACACTGCTCCTGAAAATAGTTTGAAGAAATAGCATTATTCAGACTCACATATAGCCAGGCTACGGAGCCTCATTTTTATAAACAAACTAAATTAATTAAATTAATAGTTTTTCTCTCTGGATCTCCTGCAAAATCTGGTCCAGATTAGCCTCATACATAAATTATTATTATTTTTTCTTGTTTACACAGTCAGACATTATTGACTGGTTTGTTTTATCCAGACATCGAGTCCTTCCCAAGGACCTGGGGCGGCTGAATTTTATTGTCAATTGTTATAGATATCGTCGCAGAATATAGGCTGTTCCCAGTAAAGCTGCTTTTTGTCATTGGCTGGTGGTGATTTCTGTGACCCCTATGGTGTTGAGGTGCTCTTCAAGGTCTTTTGGAACTGCACCCAGGGCGCCAATTACCACTGGGATGATTTTGGTCTTTTTCTGCCACAGCCTTTCAATTTCAATTTGTAGATCTTTGTATTTGGTGATTTTTTCTATTTCTTTTTCTTCTATTCTGCTATCCCCTGGTATTGCTATGTCGATTATTTTAACTTGTTTTTCTTTCTTCTCGACTACAGTTATATCTGGTGTATTGTGTGGCAGATGTTTGTCTGTTTGTAGTCGGAAGTCCCATAAGATTTTTAGATCTTCATTTTCTTCAACTTTTTCAATTTTATGGTCCCACCAATTCTTGGCTACAGGTAGCTTGTATTTTTTGCAGATGTTCCAGTGTATCATCCCTGCTACTTTGTCATGCCTTTGTTTGTAGTCAGTCTGTGCGATCTTTTTTCAACAGCTGATTAGGTGGTCCACTGTTTCATCTGCTTCTTTACAAAGGCGGCACTTGCTGTTTGTTGTGGATTTTTCGACTTTTGCTCTTATTGCATTTGTTCTTAGTGCCTGTTCTTGTGCAGCCAGTATTAAACCCTCTGTTTCTTTCTTCAAGTAACCATTCTTAAGCCATTGCCAGGTCTTGGTGATGTCTGATTTTCCACTTATATTGTGCAAATATTGACCATGCAGGGGCTTATTTCTCCATTTTTCTGCTCGGTTCTTGACTTGTTCTTTCTTGTAGGCCTGCTTTGTTTCATTGGTGTTGAATAGTTTCGTGTTATTGACCATTACAAGTGCATCTTCTTCACTGTCCTTGATACTTCAAGGCCTCTTTTCTCCTCCTCTACTGTTTGATGGACTTGCAGCATTCCTCTTCCACCTGAGCTGCGAGGGAGGTAGAGCCTATCGACATCACTGCGGGGGTGCAGAGCATGATTGATGGTCATTATTTTCCTGGTCTTACGATCCGGCGTCTCTAGCTCTGCCTGGGTCCAGTCTATTATTCCTGCAGTGTATCTGATAACAGGTATAGCCCAGGTGTTTATGGCTTGTATGGTGTTCCCGCCATTGAGTTTGAACTTAAGGATTTTTCTAACTCTCCTGATGTATTCACTTCCAATTTTTCTTTTAACTTCAGTGTGTGTGATGTTATCAGCCTAGAGAATGCCCAAGTATTTGTTAAATTATTATTAATAATAATAATAATAATAATAATTTATTTATTAATTATTAATTTGATTTCTATACCGCCCCTCCAAAAATGGCTCAGGGCAGTTTACGCAGCGAAATAATAAATAAATACAGGTGAAACTCGGAAAATTAGAATATCGTGCAAAAGTCCATTAATTTCAATAATGCAAATTAAAAGGTGAAACTGATATATGAGACAGATGCATTACATGCAAAGCGAGATAAGTCAAGCCTTAATTTGTTATAATTGTGATGGTCATGGCGTACAGCTCATGAAAACCCCAAATCCACAATCTCAGAAAATTAGAATATTACATGGAAACAAGAAGACAAGGATTGAAGAATAGAACAATATCGGACCTCTGAAAAGTATAAGCATGCATATGTATTCAGTACTTGGTTTGGGCCCCTTTTGCTGCAATTACTGCCTCAATGCAGCGTGGCATGGATGCTATCAGCCTGTGGCACTGATGAAGTATTATGGAAGACCAGGATGCTTCATTAGCGGCCTTCAGCAATTCTGCATTGTTTGGTCTCATGTCTCTCATCCTTCTCTTGGCAATGCCCCATAGATTCTCTATGGGGTCAGCTCAGGCGAGTTTGCTGGCCAATCAAGCACAGTACACTGTATACTTTTCAGAGGTCCGATATTGTTCTATTCTTCAATCCTTGTCTTCTTGGTTCCATGTAATATTCTAATTTTCTGGGATTGTGGATTTGGGGTTTTCATGAGCTGTACGCCATGATCATCACAATTATAACAAATTAAGGCTTGACTTATCTCGCTTTGCATGTAATGCGTCTGTCTCATATATCAGTTTCACCTTTTAATTTGCATTACTGAAATTAATGGACTTTTGCACGATATTCTAATTTTCCGAGTTTCACCTGTAAGATGGTTCCCTGTCCCCAAAGGGCTCACATTCTAAAAAGAAACACAATTTAGACACCTGCAACAGTCACTGGAGGTAGTGTGCTGGGGGTGGAAAGGGCCAGTTACTCTCCCCCTGCTAAATAAAGAGAATCACCACAGTAAAAGGTGCCGCTTTGCCCCATTAGCAGGGGAAACTAGTTACAGCGGCCCCCAAAACATGAGCTGGATTTCTAAACTAAAACTCCCACCTTGTACTGGTACTCTACTGTTAACGAACCTGCTGACTTTATGTGTTCTTTTCTATGTAAACTGCTTTCCAAACCTTGGTTGAAAAGTGGCATATAAGTAGGAGTAATTCAGCGAGAATTACAGATAAGGAAGTTTTAGATCGAGTTAAACCAATAATATCGCTAGAAGCTAAGATTACCAAACATAGACTGACATATTTTGGTCATGTCATGCAAACTGACTCACTCGAAAAGACAATTATGCTGGGAATGATCAGTGGGAGAAAGAGACGGGGACGGCCTTGTGCTCGGTGGCTGGATATTATAAAAAATGACACTGGAATGACCATGGCGGACTTAAAGGAAGCTGTCCGAAATAGGATGGCATGGAGTGCAGTGATCCATAGAGTGACCGAGAATCGGACATAACTGAACAGAGAGAGAGAGAGAGAGAGAGTTCTGCTACGTCTCTTTCTGAAAGAAAACCCAGAATCATCCCTTGTACCCCCCCAGGCCCCAATGAAGACAGTTGGAGTAAATTAGGGCCACGTTATTAATGTACAGCAGATAACAAGCTTGCAACAAGGTCCCTAACTCATCAGAGTGCGGGTACTCCTCTCGTGTGGTGGCCACCTCTTCGTGAGGGCCTTCCCACACCAGGGTGAAGGGCTGGGCACTGACTCAGTCCAGCTCCATATCCTGACCTCCTCTCACCGTGAGGCTTCACCCCGCTGAGGGGGGAGCGGCCCGACTCACCCCAAACCCAAGCTGCTAGAGCTCTGAGCTGGTAAGTCACGCCACCCCTGAATGGGGGCCATTCCCAGCACACCGGGCCACCAAAACCCTAAAGGGCTGTTCCTTGACCCCCACCCCACCCCAAATGGCCCTCCAGCCAGGCTCGGACTGGCTTACCGAGCAGCAGGGCATTTTCCTGGTGCACCCTTGGCTGGTGCGCCCTGCTGCGCTCGCTGGACTCTCCCCGCGCCAGCTGCCCGGCTCCCCTTTCCCCCTCTCCCTGTCTGGAGAGCCCCACCTCCTCTCCTTCCAATTGGTCGTGAGAAGTAGGCTCAGACTGCCCTTAGGGCAACAGGGCATATTCCTGGTGCGCTCCACCTGCCCCACTCCACCTGGTGTGCCCCACCCCACCCCTGCGCCCCAACTCCCACCCTTAAGTACCCATTCTGCTCAAAACCCGGCCCCCTCCCCACTTACATTCCACCGCCCTCTCAGTGCCCCCAGTCCGAACCCTGCCTCCAGCCAAACACTGATAAAAACATAAGAACAGCCCTTCTGGATCAGGCCCAAGGAAGCCCATCTAGTCCAGCATCCTGTTTCACACAGTGGCCCACCAGATGCCGCTGGAAGCCTACAGGGAGGAGTTGAGCTACTGAGTCTACCCCACACCCACACTCTCCTGCCAAGTGACTGGTTATTCTACTATGCCTGCCTGCAACCCAATTCCAAAGCCTCAGTGAGAAGTAGGTGAAAAAAGGCCACGCCTACAGTCAATCTGGCGCGACCCCAAAAATCCCTACTTGGCTCCTGCAGGCGACCGGTTATCCCCCACTGAGTGCTGGGCTGGTGGTTGGATGCCTGGCTGCTGGGAGACTGATGAAATGGTGGCTGCCAGGCAAGATTCCCCCTGTCCCCTCTCCCGATTGGTCAGCACTGGCCATGTGGAGGGGGCCCAAGATGGCAGCCGCTGCGACTGCTTCCAAGCCTGCCTCACAACCCTGCCTCACCACGCGGGTGGGGAACGGCATTACTGTGCAAGCTCAGGACTCTCTAGGCATTGGAAATTCTCTGGTACTTCCCAGAATTGACTTCTTCTTATTCTGCAACGTTAGCAGGCACTCGAAGGTCCATTTCAAGCCCGCCATGCTTTCTCTGGTGGTGTCAGTCTGAGCTGCAGGGTGCTGTGAGGAAGCCATGCCAGACTTGCCAGTCCCAATGATGATTTTCCTCCCTGGAACAGGGAGCTGAACATGCCGGCTGCAATTTTACTCCTAATTCCAAAGCATCATCATCATCCTCTGGAGCAACCTTCTTGAAGGGCATCTTCTGCCCACCAGGGTCTCATGGTTCCTCCCTCCTACACTCTTATAGAAGCAAACAGACTTGATCAGAATAAATTATGGCGACAGGGTGGTGAAATCACCCCCTCACCCAAAAGGTCTTTCTAGCCGTTCAGTGTTTGTGTAGACATATGGCAGCTGAAGTTGGCTGTAGAGCCATGCCCATGATGCAGTGTGCACACTCATTTTACTATCCCCTCAGGTTCGGCAGGTTTCTGCAATGCTTCAAAAACTTGCAAAAGCTGCTTGGCCAGAGACAAAAGCTGATCCAAATGTTTGAGTATACAACTCTCTTGAAAATGGTTGTCAGTATTCAGCCAACTTCTATTTAGTTACAGCACATGGAGGGAATGGTGATGTTCTGCTTCAGCCAAAGATGGATGGTGAGTGTATTGCCAATACCATCATTATCATGTGATCAACTGGCATTTCTAAAAGGTTATAGTGGCTTCCACACTAGAGCCCTTCAGCGCTGCTGAAGTCCCATTCAGTAAAGGTCCCCCACAACTTTAATGAGAAGCTTCCTCCTTATGTCTTCTAACTCTAATAGTTTTCTGTTCAGCAGGTAATTCATCAATAATTCATTAATGATAAATTGCCCTTTAATTGCTCTGTAATTAGTCTGTTTCTGTTCCCCATGGGGGGTACATTTAATTATTGGTCTCCTCTCATTTTTCTTTCTTTCTTTAGAAATAGTGCTCTTTCACTATACAATAAAGAAAGGAGCAGAAAGAAGAGAGGAAATCAGTAAAGTCCATCCAAGTGATTAATTATGGAGCAATCAAGGAGCAATTCAGCAGGGCTGTGCTGAACAGGAAAAAAATTCGAGGGAAATAGTTTTTTACTTCCAGAAGCAGCAGCTATTAATTAAAGGAACAGTAGCTTTGAAAAACTTCCTCAGAACTTTACCAGTCCATGCTGGATGGTCCAGTACTGTACTTGTACTTTAACTGGGGGAGAGGGAGGGGGCGGGAATCACTACAAAATACAGTTGGAAAATGATGGGTGGATGGCACAGGAAACCCTGAGATGCCACCAGGCATCATCCGGATTCTCCATAAAAAGTGAGCAGCCATTTCAGACTAAATGGTGAATATGGAAGCCACCTAAAGCATGGGCTTGCATTCAAAACAGCAGGACCAGCTTCGAAGGAACTACACAATTAATTCTATGCAACCAATGCAAGTTCTGGACTTCTTCTGAAACAGGAGCTCCCCCTCTGCTCTAGACACAATGTAATAAGCCAGCACTGAAAACTGGGTTCCAGAAATAATTTGCACTATGGAGACCTGTTGTTGGAAGGAAAGAAATTAATAACAGCTCTGCCAGCACTTGTATCGAGGAGGGGCTGCTTAAGGGTGAGGGAAGAAGGACCAGAACTCAGTGGCAGAGAATCTGCTTTGGGTGCAGAAGGTCTCAGGTTCAGTTGATGGCATCTCCAAGTAGGGCTGGAAGAGACACAACCAACAAGACATAAAATGAAGCCAAATACAACTGGATCCAGATGGAACTGGGTGCTTTCCAGACTAGCTGCCCAACAGCAGCAAAATGCCTCCATTCAGGCAAGTTGCATTCAAATCATAAACAGCAGGGGGAGCAGTCTCGCGGAAACTAATAACCTGAAACAACAGCAACTTTCTTATGCTGGATACACGATGTCCTAACTCTGTATCTCAGTGATTAAATTAGCAACAAGGCATTGGCAATGTGAACGGCACCCTGCTGTCCGCGTAGGGACTGGGGTGTCACAACTCAGGAAGTGTGGAAGCACGCTTCCGAGATGTGTCCTCACCCTGTTGCAGGGTCTAATCTGGAAAGCACCCTGGAAAACTGTACAAGATCAGGAGTAAGTCAGGAATATATTCACAATGTATTTCTTAACCTATACCCAGTCTTAATACAGAAACGTGTAATTTGTATATATTAAAATCCTAATGAGTAATAGTCCACAATAGTTTCATCCACATAAATACTTCTTTAGAACTTCATAAAAGCTGGGAGAGACTCCTGCCCGAAACCTTGGATAGCTGCTGCCAGTCAATGTAGACAAGATTGAGCTAGAAGGAGCAAGGATCTGACTCAGGAGGAGGCAGTTTCCTAGATAACCTATATATAAAACCTTTTATTCTGTTCTTGCGGTCTCTGTCCCCGAATTGCTTCCACATGCCTGGGGGTGGGAATCCTGTGCCTTCCGTGTCTTTTATCATAAAGGGAAACAGCAAGCAGCAATTCTGAGGGGACAAATAGGGGGAGAGGAAATAGCCTAGGAGCCCTCCCCACCCTGGTCCTGCATCATCTCTTTCTAAGCCATCATCCATTTAGTTACTGCTTTTATTTACTGTGATCACTTTTTAGTTAAAAGAGGAGGGGGGGAACCAAACCATGAGAAGAGGGTTTACATGTCTCTCCCGTGTGCCTTCTAGATTGGGCCTCAGTAAGTCACCTGCTAGTTCTTCTCAAGTTGACTTGGAATAAGCAGAGCTCTTTCTGGGCTGGTGGAGGGAGATGGGAAATTCCAATATGATGGTAAAGACGAATATTTACTTACCGTTTCCCCACAAAAGCTCCCAAAGTGGTTTACATAGATATAAACAAACAAACAAAATGTCTCCCTGTCCCCAAAGGGCTCACAGTCTTAAAAAGAAACACAAGAGAGACCCCAGCCACAGCCACTGGAGGGATGCTGTGCTGGGGCTGGATAGGGCCAGTTGCTCTCCCCCTGCTCAATAAAGAGAATCAGCCCTTTGAAAAGGTGCCCCTTTGCTCGGTTAGCAATTTCCATTTGGAAATTCCGTGCATCCCATGGCCATTTGGAAGGAGGAACATAGGAAGTTGTCAGATATTGAGTCAGATGCTTGGTCCATCTAGTTCAGTATCGTCTGCCCAGCCTGGCAGCGGCATCTCCAAGGTTGTAGGCAGGAGTCTCTCTCTGCCCTAGCTTGGAGCTGCCAGGGAGGTGCATGTGTTTGGTTCCTAAATAAAAACTTACCGTGGCTGACATCCAAACACTGCTCCGATGCAAACATGTTATGACAGATACGACAAATATTTATATACCGCTTTTCAACAAAAGTTTCCCAAAGCAGTTTACATAGAAATAAAGTAAGTAAATAAGCCCCCACTGACTGAGCAAAGAGGCACCTTTCAAAGTGGCAATTCTCTTCTGTTGAGCAGGGGGAGAGCAACTGGCCCTCTCCAACCCCAGCACAGCATCCCTCCAGGGGCTGTTGTTGGTGTTGACCTTATCTCTCTCTTTTTTGGTTGTGAGCCCTTTGGGGACAGGCAACTATCTTATTTATTTCTTTTTCTTTGGAAACCGCTTTGGAAACTTTGTTGAAAAGCGGTATAGTAGTAGCAGCAGCAGCAGCAGCAGCAGTAGAAGATAAACAAACAAACAAACAAAATGTCTAAAATGTCTCCCTGTCCCCAAAGGGCTCGCCATCTAAAAAAGAAACCTAAGACAGACACCAGCAACAGCCACGGGAGGGATGTTGTGCTGGGGCTGGATAGGGCCAGTTGCTCTCCTCCTGCTATATGAAGAGAAGCACCAAGGTGCTTCTTTTGTTCAGTTAGCAAGGGATGTTGCAGTTAGCTACGAACCTCTTTAATCTCCTCTCCCCTACAGGCCTCCATCCCCCCTCCACCAATAAATATTCCCCCTTACTCCCCTTACTGCTTTGTCACCAGCAACAGTGGGGGGGGCAGAAGGGAGGGAGGAGGTCGCCTGCCATGCTGTCATCACCAGTGCCAAACTCAGCAGCAAGCAGTGGGGGGGGGGGGCAGAGAGAGGAAGAACCCCTCCTTGCCTTGCTTCTTTCCCCACCAACATTAGAGCAGGTTCAAGGTCAGTGGAGACATTTTCAGACTGCTGAGTCCCCATCGGGGTATGTAGGATGCTGCCTCATACCACGCCGGACCGTCGGTCCATCTAGCTCAGTATTGTCTGCTTTGATGGGCAGCGGCTTTCCAAGCTTTCAGAAAGGGGTCTTTTCCTCCCCTACCAGGGAACCAGGAACCAGCTTCTGAGCGCAAAGCAGATGCGCTTCCACCGAGCCACGGCTCCTCCTCGAATGGGTTGAAATTGGAGCTAGAGAAGACCTTCGGTGTGTGTGTGTGTGGTCATAATGCTTGCCTTCCATTGGAGGTGCGTATTAGGGATTGGAGGTTCATATGCTAAGCTGGACATGAGCTTAGAGCAGGGTTTCTTAACCTTGGGCCCCCAGATGTTGTAGGGCTACAACTCCCAGCATCCCCAGACATGGCCTTTGTGGCTGAGGATGATGGGAGTTGTAGTCCAACAACATCTGGGGGCCCAAGGTTAAGAAACCCTGGCTTAGAGGTGCTCTTACCCATGGACTTCCGGGCCGAAGTCCAGGGTCTCCACAGCCCCAGCCCCCCCCCCAATCTTCTTTAGTCTGTCGATGGTATGATTGCCCAGCCAAACATGATGATACTAAATTTGCAGAGGAGGGGGGATCTCCAAAGGCCTCTAGGTCCAGGCTCCAAAATAACCTAGGTGCACGTCTGATTCCCACTTTAGGTGATTTCTCTACCCTGCTGCTGCCAGGCCAGTCTAGGTTTGAAGTGGTGGTGGGGAGAAACTGGTCCCCAGTTCCTCAGCCACTGGGGTCATGCTTGGCTCAATCCTCCTCATAATCTTGTGCCAGGGTAGGTGGGGGGAAGAATGAATGAATGAAAATGGATTCATCTGGTCCCTTCACTGCTTTATCTTCGCCAAGCACAGCCCTTGTAAACAGAAAGATGACAGAAAAATCCACAATCTTGAATTTATCATGGAGATGCAGCCACTTCCCGCGGCTGCATTCTCCAGCAGATAGCATTGTTGTGTTGGCATCTGCAGCTCAAGCAAGGAGAACCTCTTCAAAAAGGCAAAATCTCTCTTAGCTTTTCCTCATCCATATTTTTGTAACAGCAGAAATCTGTGCTAAACACTGGCAGTAGTCTATTTTCGTTGGTCTAAAAGACAATAATTATTGCCACCGAGCCAACAAATACAATTAAAACAGTCAAGAAAACCCTGAATTATTTGGCTGATCAGTTTCAATGTGTGATTAGACTATTTGCTTTAAATTTCTTATTAGCGGCCAAGTTTGTTCTGATCTGACACTGGGAAACAGCAGTCACGCTTATGCTCAAGGGATGATGAAATGATTGCTGAAATGGACAGGCTTAGGGAGAAGGGAGGAGAGCTGGTCTTGTGGCAGCAAGCATGAATTGTCCCCTTTGCTAAGCAGGGTTCACCCTGGTTGCATTTGAATGGGAGACTGCATGTGTGAGCACTGTGAGATATTCCCCCTATGGGCCACTTTGGGAAGAGCACCTGCATGCAGAAGGTTCCAAGTTCCCTCCCTGGCCTGGCATCTCCCAGATAAGGCTGAGAAAGACTTCTGCCTGTGACCCTGGAGAAGCTGCTGCCAGTCTGGGTAGCAAATGATCCGGTTACAGTTGCCAGCACCTAATTTGGTGGTGACCCAGGACCAGGCTTTCTCTGCGGCTGCCCCGGGGCTTTGGAATAAGCTTCCTGCTGAAATAAGAGAATCTCCTTCTCTGTTTGTTTTCAGGAAGAACCTCAAGACCCTTCTGTTCTCTCAGGCTTTTAATTAGAATTAATTTTAATATATTTTTTAAAAAAACTTGTTTTAATAATTTTATTCTATTGTATTTATTGTCATGTATTTTAATTTGTGACTTTTAAATATTTTAAATTTTGTACACCACCTAGAGATGTACATATCAGGTGATATAAAAATATGATAGATAGATAGATAGATAGATGCTGAGCTAGATGGACCAATGGTCTGACTTGACATATGGCAGCTTCCTATGTTCCTATGTAAGCTGCAGCAAAAAAATGTGGGATAATTTTTTCCCCCTCCCAGCTTCAAGCGGGAGAAAATGTTTGTATATTTTGGAACAGCTACATATTAATTGTTGTAAATGCATTATGAAAAGTTATTTCTTGCATCCTTACATAAACATGTTTGTTACTTTTAAAACAAACAATGAAACTAAAATGGAAAGGAAGACCAAGTAATTCTAGTGGGTGGTTAGAACAAATAAATAAAACATGTATGGCCCTACTTGCCTTTTTCAGTTTATATCCCCATTAACTCCAGTGATAAACGTCTCCCTCTGCTGCATTCAGGGGGCTGCTCTTTCCAGGCAGGTTTCGAACCTTCCAGAGGCTCATTCCAAAAAAGTGTTTGTGCTAATCAATGCCTGGGATATGCTCCTAGGTTCTGTCCTATTCCTAGAAATGATCAGACATAAGGGAAGTTTTCTATTTGATTATCAATGCCCAGGATTGTGAGCCCTTTGGGGACAGGGGACCATCTTCTTGATGTATTATTTATTTTTCTATGTAAACTGCTTTGAGAACTTGGGTTGACAAGCGGTATATAAATATTGTTGTTGTAGTAGTAGGATGAAAAAAATAGCTTGAGATGCTGCTGTTTTCCAAGAGGTATCCATTAGGCATCGTGTGGTTTCTCATAATCCACCAGCAAGTAATTTGGTGGGGACCTCCAGTTGCAGGGGAGTGCATGCTCCTGATGGGTGTGTCATCTGCGCCCCCTCTCTGACTTTTGCCCAACTCCTATAACTAAGATTTGAAGCTGGGTGAAGAATGTCAGGCAAAGGTTGGGTTGGCAGAAGCCACTCACTGGCTACTATAGGAAAGAATGGCCGCGTAGGTCTATGTCAGCAACTTAGGGGTTAACTCAATTCATTTGAAGCACTTAAAAAGTTCTGGTAACTTACCTTAACCTATAAGATTCTATAAAGAAATTAAAAGTAGCTAAATCAGCTTAAGAGTTAAGTTTTTTTCTTTGTGAAGGTATAGTACCAGCAATAATTGCTGTGTGGCATGAAGATGACCACCTTTGGAGCAGTTGTGAAGAAACCGAGGAAGAAGAGCTTCCAGCCGCCTCTAATGACAGCTGAGACATGTGCAGAGGGCAGGGTTGGAAAGCCACTTGGAGCTCCCAATTTTTCAGATGGGAGGCTACTTGTTTCTGACAGCCCCTACACACACGAGTGCAAAGTCTGGTGGGCCTCAGAGGCAGGATGCCTCTCAATACCAGTTGCAGGGGAGCAACAGCAGGAGAGAGGGCATGCAGATACCTCTTGCCTGTGGGCTTTCAGAGGAATCTGGTGGGCCGCTGTGTGAAACAGGATGCTGGACTACAGGTGAAACTCGGAAAATTAGAATATCGTGCAAAAGTCCATTAATTTCAGTAATGCAAATTAAAAGGTGAAACTGATATATGAGACAGACGCATTACATGCAAAGTGAGATAAGTCAAGCCTTAATTTGTTATAATTGTGATGATCATGGCGTACAGCTCATGAAAACCCCAAATCCACAATCCCAGAAAATTAGAATATTACATGGAACCAAGAAGACAAGGATTGAAGAATAGAACAATATTGGACCTCTGAAAAGTATACAGTGTACTGTGCTTGATTGGCCAGCAAACTCGCCTGACCTGACCCCATAGAGAATCTATGGGGCATTGCCAAGAGAAGGATGAGAGACATGAGACCAAACAATGCAGAAGAGCTGAAGGCCGCTAATGAAGCATCCTGGTCTTCCATAACACCTCATCAGTGCCACAGGCTGATAGCATCCATGCCATGCCGCATTGAGGCAGTAATTGCTGCAAAAGGGGCCCAAACCAAGTACTGAATACATATGCATGCTTATACTTTTCAGAGGTCCGATATTGTTCTATTCTACAATCCTTGTCTTCTTGGTTCCATGTAATATTCTAATTTTCTGGGATTGTGGATTTGGGGTTTTCATGAGCTATACACCATGATGATCACAATTATAACAAATTAAGGCTTGACTTATCTCGCTTTGCATGTAATGCGTCTGTCTCATATATCAGTTTCACCTTTTAATTTGCATTACTGAAATTAATGGACTTTTGCATGATATTCTAATTTTCCGAGTTTCACCTGTAGATGGGCCTTGGGCCTGATCCAGCAGGGCTGTTCTTATGTTCTTATGTAATGGAAATAACAGGAAAATGGGAATGGCTGGAGGCAGGTCCATAGTGGAACTGCAGGTGTGAAGCCATTTCCCAGAGTGATTTACAGCATAGCTACTAGCATGTGGGATCAACCAAGACACTCCATGGAGCATGAGATCTGTCCTTCTTTCCCCCAGATCCTGTGACTGGCAAGGCAGAGCTGCAGCTGAGACTTTATGGATCCTTGGAGTCATGGCATTGGCCCAGTAAGTGAATACCTTTCGTGGCATTAAACTTACCAGCTTTGCAACTTTGCTTAGAGTGAAATTCCCAGGCCAATTGGGGCAAAACACCTGAAGAACTTTGAGGGAGAAAAAAAGAGTTTTCGTAAGTATTTCTCAGGGGAGAACGCTGCAGGCTGCTGTACTGCTTAGGCCAGAGGCTCCCAACTAGGGTTCTTCCATATGTGGCTCAACTACAACTCCCATCACACCAGCCATAGTAAATTGGGGCTGGGGATTTTGAGATTTGTAGTTCAGCGGCAACCTCTGGAGGAACCATGGTTGGGAACCACTGCCTTAGCACTGAGCTGTATAAACATACTACAATGGCATGTCAGCTCTTTATTATTTATCATATTTTTATACCACCTGATATGTATATCTCTAGGTGGTGTACAACATTTTAAAAATTTATAAGTCACAAATTAAAATGCATGACAATAAAAAAACAATAGAATAAAATTATTAAAACAAGTTTTTTAAATTATTAAAATTAATCCTAATTAAAAGCCTGAGAGAATAGGAGGGTCTTGAGGTTCTTTCTCAAAACAAACAGAGAAGGAGATGCTCTTATTTCAGCAGGGAGCATATCCCAAAGCCCTGGGGCAGCCACAGAGATGGGCCCGTCATGAGTCACCACCAGACGAGCTGGTGGCAACTGTAACTGGACCTCTCCAGAAGATCGTAACAGGCGGCAGGGATTATGACAAAGGAGGTGCTCTCTCAAATAGCCTGGACCCGAGCCATTAAGGGCTTTATAGGTAATAAACAGCACTTTGTATTTCACCCGGAAACATATCGGCAGCCAGTGCAGTTCTTTCAAAACCGGTGTTATATGCTCCCTTCGTGTTGTCCCAGAGACCAATCTGGCTGCCTCATTCTGTACCAATTGTAGTTGCTGGACAACATACAGAGGCAGCCCCACATAGAGCGCATTACAGTTGTCAAGCCTGGAGGTTACCAGCATATGTACCACTGTTTTGTCATTCAGCTTTAGAAATGGACGTAGCTGACGTATCAACCGAAGCTGATAAAAAGCACTCCTGGCCACTGCCTCATAAGTTCAGAACACTGAACTTATGTGGTTCAGTGTTCTTGAACTGGGTCTATTTGGCATCTCAGAACCTATGTCTCTGGACAAGCACAGGAGCATTTACTGGCAATTCAACATTATTCCTGGAAGTGATGCAATGGATGTATTGTATCACACGAGATGGTCAGCTCCAGCACTGGGAGTTAGGAGGACTTTGGGAGAGGCACTTTCAGGGAACCCTTAAACCAGAGTGAAGATGTGCAATCTGAGCATTCTTCCACATTCCCTTTAAACTTTCTGAATCCCCGCCTCCCCCAAAGTGAGAATGGTGGTAGTGGAAGGCATCAGCAAATACTCCATCTCACCACCATCTGGAGCTGAGAGTGGTATTTCTGTTTGCATGTAGATACATCAGGATAATTGTCATGTCTGTGTAGTGGAGTGCTTTGAATTTTCATTGGCATTATGATGATGAAGAAAATTATTTTCCCATTTCCTTGATATTGTTAATAGATGGGGGTGGGGTGGGGTGGGGTGGGGTAGGTAAACAGCATGCTGGAAAAAATGACAGAAAATACATTTGGAGAAGTGGTAAAGACAGGATGGCTTAGCCATTTGGCAAGCAAGTTGGAAAGACAGACTCGAGCTTTTTGTGCTTGACAGGTTTAGGGAACAAAATTAAACCAGGGAAGGGAGCATCTTTTTAATTGGAACAATTAACAAACGCTTCCTTTGCATAAATGCTCAGCTCCATAGAAGAGACAGAGAAGGATGGAGTGGGAGGACAGAATGTGTATGACACCCCAGGAGTTAATCGCTAATTTACAAAGATCTAGTATAAATTGCTGTTAATTAGCTCAGTAAATGCTTGCTGTGGGCTGCTGAATTGGAACCCATACGAAAGGGGGAGGCTGGCAGTTGGGAAGGGATCGGTCCTCCTCCACCGCCACCCGTCTGTGGACTTTAAGAAAATGAATGCTGGTAAATGTAGGTGCCTGTGCATGAGATTGGAGGCAAACATCATCCATTGCACACCCGGGGGGGTATGCGTAATGTGTGTGTCCAAGTGCAAAAGAGGTAAAGTGAGAATTGGCAAAAAAAGAAAAGAAAAGAAGCACTCTTACAAATTACAGAGAGGCAGAGGGCTTGTACTTCAAAAGTTTCTTCCTCTTGGAGAAGGTGAGCTGGTCTTGTGGTGACAAGCACAAATTGTCCCCTTGGCTCTACTAATAGGGCATCACCTTCGAGCCTAGTTCTTACAGGGGTGATTAAAGGCCCATGTCTGGTTGTACCATTTCAGAGGGCGGCTCAAACGATAGAAGCTGTCTCCTGACACAGTAGTTTTCTATGTGGAAGGAAGTGTGTGTGTGTGTGTGGGGGGGGTGCATTCCATCTCGAGAAGTGGTACAATCCGGACATAGATTTATCACCTCATTCGGCATCTGTTTTTTTAGTTATAAAAGCGGCTCCTGTTTGCTTTCTGTTTTAAACTGGGTGTGGGCTTACTTAGTGTGGTCTGTTACTGCTGTTTTTTTATTAGGATCCCTGTGGTCCACTGCTGCCTGTGTTTTAAATTTACAAAGCACAGGTGCTTACTCAAGATATCCTGATGGTTAAGGTGCAACTCACCTGGGTTAAGACAGAGTCTTCACTCTTGCTCAAAAATATAAAAAGGTCCTTGCTGAATTAGACCAAGAAAGGCCAACTATTCAGTATTCTTTGCAACAATCCTAACCACCAGAAGGCGCCAGGGAGTTATTCACACAAGGCTTCATGCTACAGGATAAATGTTGAGTGAAGCCACTTCGAATTACACTCGCGGCATTGAGGGAAGCAGCCCTCCCCTCTGCTCTCGGGTTTTCTTCTGGTTCAGGTTCACATTGCATGCCTCTGTGTTTTCCTTATAGCCAACTGTGGGGTGGGGGGGAGATAGATTTCTAAAGCCCATGTCTGCATTCCTAAAAGAGTGTATCCCTCTGATCATGTTAATGATTCTACCTCAGTGCCTCTCCCTATTTGCTCTGGCCTTTTCAGAAAAGCTCGCTTAAAACCAGCATTTTAAAAACCCGGCCATACATCAAGATAAGCTAGAGTTCAGAAGACAAAGCCCGATTTGTGTGTGGAGTGCTTCCAAAGATCTCGAAGGGACTTCAGGGTAAATTTGGCTGGTGTGTAAATGCACACACTCTCTTCCGGAGGAGATTTGGGGCAACAGCCCTGTGTGTAAAACCTCCAGGTAGTCCACAGGACTACCACCTGTGAACTGCTGCAGTCTGACATCCTCCCATCCCTCTTTACACATCCCTGCAGAACCAAACGTGACAATCTCGATAAACCTCTAGATTGACCAGGAAAAGCACCATGTAAGAAAAGCAATGCAAAAATTTATATTTTATTTCAATTCAAAAATTTAAAATAGCTCTCAAATTCAATAAAGTATGCTGAGACACAAAGGATAAGCCTCATATACAGAGACAGGATAACTTAAAATTTTATATATTGCAGACAAGCCAGCTTTATGTGTAGAATACATATTTACAATTGGTTTTACTCTTTTTTTTTTTTTGCTTTTTCGTTTTTTTAAAATGGAAACCATATTTATACATTTTATTACATTTACAAAAAAGGCTGATTCTTCCACTACCATTTACTACAATAATGAAAAAAGAAAATTTACATTTTGGCTCCCCCACCCCCCACCCCTGCTGTACAAACCTTCATTTCATAAAAATATATCTCTGTACAAAAGAAGGGTTTTTTTCTTTTTCTTTTCTTTTTTTTTAAGATTTTCTTCATTTTTTTCCCCTGTTAAACTGTAACATAAGTCCAGTGGGCACTGAAAATGAGATGTCTTGTCCAGCTTTCAAAAAGCAACAGGGACATCAAAGAGGTGTCCTTTCCCCATCCCCCCCCATTTAACTAGGGAAAAGGGTTTGTTTGTTTTTTAAAAAAGAATCAAACTTCCATTAAAGAGTGGCAGAGCCCCTCTCTCCCCCTTGACAGAGCAGCAGTGTAGGCACCACACCTTGAATGTGACCACTGTGGTGAGGCTCACACTTTGCATCTTCAGGGAGAAAACCAGGCGGGGTGGCCAGGCTGCCTTTCAGGGAAGCTTGTCCAACATTACTGAACTTCTTCTAATGGAGGACCCTTGGAGAGGTCATGGGGAACTCCAGGGTTCCCTGGGACACATTTTGAAAGCCATTGTTCTACTGCATTATCTAAGCAAGGCTAAGTGCGGAATGCTCTAGGAACAGGGTAGAAAGCTCCCACACCCCTAATCATCTGAGAAGAACGCTCACGATTCTAGAGGCTCACTCATACAGAGTAGGTGAGTTCATGAGGGAGAGCAACACGGCTTTTGACCAACCAGATTCTACACTGGCCCAAAAAGCTGAACAGGCAGGACTGAGGCATGCCCGCCATGGCAAGTAGGTTCCTTTAAGACCATCATTCAACATGCTAATTCTGGGATGTTGCTGCACCCTGCTGAATGGGCCATGTGGTTTCCCATCCTCTATAACCAGGGGCTTCAGCTCTGGAAACAGGGAAGACCTTGCGTTTGAGAGTCCTGTTTTCATGAAAGTTGAAGGTTCTAATTTTAGATGTTTGGAGCTCAGAGTGAGTGTTTGCACCTGCATTTTCAAACAAGAAGTAGTTTGCCTCACATTTTAACTTCACTTCAGGAGCTTTCCCACACTGGTGATTTTGCTGCAGCAGGGCTTTTACGCATAGCAGGTTTGACCGCGAGTTTACGGGGAGGCTTTACTGTTAAAAGCTGCCTTGGGATTTTCTTAATGAAAGGCGGGGTATAAATTTAACAATAATAACTTGAAGTTGTCCCAAAAAACCAACACAAATAGTGTTGTTTTTTTACCCCTGGATATAAATCAGGTTACACTCTAATGCACAGTGAAAAACCCAAATTTTGTGTGAACCGCTCCCCGATAACTTGCCGGAACTTTGAGGTAAATCTAGCCGATATGCGAATGCACCCCCTCCATTCCGGAGGAGGAGATGCGAGCAAAAGGGCTTCAAAAGCCCCATGTGAAAAGCTTCCAGGAAGTGCCTAAAGTTAAGCCATTTTGAGCACTGTACCAAAGTTTTAGGACTCATATAATGTGCTGCAACTGCGAATTGTTGGGAGCAAAGCTGAATAATGCCATTGGCTGTATGGACGGCACCTTCTGCCACTGTCCTGGCATCACTGTAAATGCTTCCCACATATAAATCCCCCCCCACACCCCCGCCTAAGTGTAGCGAAGCTGCATTAAATCGCTGTTTGGAAAAGCTCCAGGGTACAGGACTTTGCATCTGTACTGTTCACTAGGGATGTGCGAAACGTTTCGGATACAAAACGTTTTGTACCCAAAACAGTCTGTTTCGGGTGTTTTGTAGACAAAACAAAACACCCATTTTCCAGATCCAAAAGTTTTGAATACAAAACAAAACGTCCGTTTCGGCTACAAAACGTTTTGTTGTTTCGGACCTCCATTTTGTGGTGATCTCTGAGTCAGTCTCCATTTTGTGTTTGACATCTCTTTGAATTCCCCACCCTTCCAGCCTTCTGATCGGTGACCTAAATCATGGGCTGACCTGCTGACAATTCCCTCCTTGTTCCGCATTGGCTCTTTTGCTTCTTCCCACTCTTTACTGACCCCACATTGGCCAGGGGAAGGATTGCTAACCCATGGGGTGCTGGGTTCTGTTGTTTCTGTGGTGTTCTGAGTGTAGATTCTCTGGTAGCATATGAGAGTGGATTCTTGTTTTTCACTGAAAATCTCATATGCTACCAGAGAATCTACAATGAACACCTCAGAAACACAAAACCCAGTATCACAAGGGCTTGTGGATATGGAGGTGGTTGCCACCCTATGTGGACTACACAACCCCTCGCTCTGGAAAACCCCAGTGCCCCCCAAGTGGAATTATGGGGCTGCTGAAACCTCCATTATTCCCTATGGGAGAAATCTTTAAAGACACGTAAACTTCAACAATTCACAAAAGATCAGCCCTTTGCCCAATGGAGAGGAGAACTGGTCTTGTGGTTGAGCATGACTTGTCTCCATAGCTAAGCAGATCTGCCCTGATTGCATATAGCAATAGCACTTACATTTATATACCGCTCTATAGCCGGAGCTCTCTAAGTGGTTTTACAATGATTTTTAGCATATTGCCCCCAACATTCTGGGTACTCATTTTACCAACCTCGAAAGGATGGAAGGCTGAGTCAACCTTGAGCCCCTGGTCAGGATCGAACTTGTAACCTTCTGGTTACAGGGCAGCAGTTTTACCACTGCGCCACCAGGGGCTCAATACCACTGCACCACCAGGGGCTCAATATGAATGGGAGACTTGATGTGTGAGCACTGCAAGATATTCCCCTCAGGGGATGACGCCGCTCTGGGAAGAGCAGAAGGTTTCAAGTTCCCTCCCTGGCTTCTCCAAGATAGGGCTGAGAGAGATTCCTGCCTGCAACCTTGGAGAAGCTGCTGCCAGTCTGTAAAGACAATACTGAGCTAGATAGACCAATGGTCTGACTCAGTATATGGCAGTTTCCTATGTTCCTAATTCTTTTGAGATAATTCTGGAAGTTTCCTTGCCCCCTTTGGGCACTACCACCCACCACACTCCACTCTGGTTCATCCCTTTCCACTTGATTTGAAGCGATACATTTGCTGGAATATCCATTATTTCCTGTGGGGAAATACTTAAAGATGTGTAAACTTAAAAAATTCACAAAAAATCAGCCCTTTGCCTAATTCCTTTGAAATTTGGGTGGTAGCTTCCACCCATTGGACACTACGAGCACCACCCACTCTTTTTGCCCTGGGACCCTTTTTAAAAATCCAAATCAATTTGGATTCAGATTCGGAAAATTCGGCTACAAAACAAAACAGGGCTGATTCAGATTCAGAAAATTTGGGTACAAAACAAAACGGGGGTGTTTCGATTCGGATACAAATCAAAACAAGAAAATTCCAAAATGCACACCCCTACTGTTCACTCAGCCATTTCAGGTGAAAATATTATTTTGTATTTAACACAAACACACTTTACATATGGGTGAAAACTGGGGTGAAGATTTTCTGCCTTGTCTCCCTGAGATGGGGTGTGTTTGTGTGTGTGTGCCTACTGCTGCTTTCTACTCTGCTCCCATGGCGTTTTTCACTCAGCAGGATTTACTGTGAGTTTGAAGTTGCCCCCCCCTCCCCAAACCGATGCAAAAAGTAGATCTTTTTCACCCACTTTACCCATAAATTGGGCTACTCTCTAATGCACAATGGAAATCCCAAATCATGTGCGAAGAGCTCCTCGATTGCTTGCAGGGACTTCAGGGTAAATCTGGCTGATATGTGAACAGGAGATGTGAGCTAAAAGCCCAGTGTGAAGAATGCCCAGACTGAGAAGCAAAGTGATGGCTACTCCATCTCCTCATGCTACTTTCACCCCGGTCATTCTACCCAACTATTTCTGCACAGGATATCTTAAGTAATTACCCAGAATGATCAAAGTTACATTCCAGGAGTAATATTTTGCAAGGAAAAAGGAGAGGCGGAGTAAGTTTCTGGCTTGTTGCCTTGAGGCCCTCCATTTAACCTTGAACTCATACTTGGCCAATCATACACTAGTTTGCACATTGGCGGGAGTACCCAAAGTAAATTGAGGCAAGGTGTAAAAATACCCCTCATTAAGTTATTTTGCTGCTCTGCCCATATAAAACACTTGCATCTTTCCTACTGACATGGGAAGAAGAAAATAATAAACCTGCCAAAGCAATGAGCTTGGAGACTTACTCCAGATTTATTCATTTCTTGCAAAGATTTAATGGGCAAAAAAATAAGGCAGGATGATTATTTTTCTGGCCCCACCTAATGGAGCAGCATGGAAATGACTTGACTTAGCAAACCAGAGGTTGCCGGCTCGAATCTCCACTGGTATGTTTCCCAGACTATGGGAAATGCCTATACGGGCAGCAGTGATATAGGAAGATGCTGAAAGGCCTCATCTCATATTGCGCAGGAGATGGCAATGGTAAAGCCCTCCTGTATTCTACCAAAGAAAAACCACAGGGCTCTGTGGTCGCCACGAGTCGATACCGACTCAACGGCACACTTTACCTCTAGTTGCCCATCAGCCAATTGTGCATTAGGGCTCCAAACCATGGATCACCTCCCTGCCTCCTGCGACATTTTTGCTTGTTCTGAGCCAAATCTCCAAGCTGTAAGAGTGGACCAAACAAAACAATGTGGAATCTTGAAAGCCAACATGGTTGGTTTCTCCTTTTATTGGTGCAAACTGGAAAGAAGGCAAACAGCCTCTATGGACATAAAAAATGTCATTGTGTTTGCACACAGTAAAGTGAAGCTGGGCTTTGAATTTCCTCTGGGATTCCAAGGCGGCTTTCTGTGGAAATTACACAGTAGTTATTTGGAGAAAGGGCAAAGAGTTCTTGCTGTGGGGTTATTGTTACGTTCTCAGGGTTGCTTTTTTTTAAAGCTTCTCCTGGAGGGCCTCATTCTTTAAAGTGTAAAGTTTAAACTAAAGAACAGGAGCTTTCCCAAACAGCATGCTTTAGCGCAGGTTTTCTGCAAGGCTTTACTGCAAGTTCAAAGTTGCCAAAAAAACCCCACAGATGGGGGGACTAGATGGGCACTCCTCAACCTACAAAGAGTTGCAAACAAAGCTCCACAACACATTACATTAACCAAGTCCCCAATTTCCAAACGCCACCCTGCACAGGCAGACAAGTTGTTCCTCTTGGGAACTCCATGCGCTCCGAGTTATGAATATCTGACTTCTCGAAGAGCGCTTGGAACATAAACCAAGGTTGGGTGGGGCGGGGGCTCCCTGCACCTGGCATGTTCCACATTCTCAGGTTTCAAGAGAGCACCTAAAATATATACCACCACTTGCCTTCCATTGAAGGGCTGTATAAAGGGGAATATGCAGATTTTCAGCAGACACATTGGCTTTCCCAGTGCAAATTCAGCAGAGAAAGAGTTACAGTTTCCCGAGATGAACAAGCAACCCTAATAAGGAGAGTAGCTCTGCTACTCTGAATGCTGAAGGGGGAAGAACAGGTGGAGTTAAGTTCACTGAGTCCCAAAGGAATGGTACAGAAGTGAAGGGATTTACACCATAAGTTGCTTAGTTGGATCTGCAGCACTGAGGTTTGAAACGGCCCGGTGCAAACACGTTTGGTTGGGCGGCTCCTCTCCAACCCCCCAACAAAGGTGGGTTGTGCCATGCATGCAAGTCAGGAGGCTATTGGGGATTCTTCAGAGTGACAACAACATTACAAGAGACAGAGACCTGCTATCGCTCTGGGTCTCTCACCTGCTACTCCTCAAAAGGTCTCTGTAAACACAGCCCCTGCTGCCCGCACACTTTGCACTGCCCTTCTGTGTGCTCAGCACAAGGCCGCCATGCCGTGTGTTGGGTTTACCTGGGCAGCAAGAGGAACAGAGAGCAAAGGCATACAGAGGTCATCCACACAACCTCACGCTTCCGTCGGGGAGGTCTGTGGGGAAGGCAGAAGCTTGTCTGCCTTCTCTGGCAGATGAGTGTCGTCGTCTTTGCCTTCCCCATGCCACGCAGTGGCACGGCGAAGGCAAAAGCTGGGAGCAGGACAACATCCTCCCCCCACATCCCAGAGTGCCTCATGCCACGTGCATGGCGGCTACTCTCATTAGAGCAACCACGGCTCTTGGCACAGCTGCTCCTTCCCCTCGGCTCGCTGCCAGAAATGGCAGCAGTCTGTGGGGGAAACCTATTTACCCAGGGGCTATCATGGGTTAGGGTTAACCTAACCCTAACTCTAATCACCCACCAAGGTAAAACCAACCACAGGTTCATTTTACCTCAGTAAAACCCTGGGTAAAAAACCAGGGTTGCCACGTTCCGACAAGGGCCTCCTGGGTTACCCCAGGTAGCTCGTGTCGTGTGAATAGCCTTACAGAGTGGTGATGGCCGCTGTGTGTTTTGTAACGGCCAGTTCAGTCCTGAGAAGATGCTTCCCTTTGTGCTCACAGTGCCACACTGGGGATGCATCAGTGGCAGGCCACATGCTTGGCATGCAGAAGGTCCCAGGTTCAATCCCTGGAGTTGGTGGCAGCAGCAGCAGTTAAAAGGATCGCATGAAGCAGGTTTGGGGAAAGGACCTCTGTCTGAGATGTTGGACAGTTGCTGCCAGTCAGAGCAGAGAGTCCTAGGCAAGATGAACCAACAGTCTGGTTCGTATCGTCAAGAGGCTACTCCAGATAATGAGAAAAGCCTGGATTTTACCATTCATGCTAAAGGAGTGTTAGACTGAGCCAGATTACTAGTGCAAAATACTGCCCTTGTGGCAAGAGGAGGAGATGAGAGGGTCAGAACTCTTCACTGTATTTCTGTAATTAAGTAGCTGTGAGCTGGTGTGGGAGAGCATACAGCCCAGAATGCGAGAAAAAGGGAGTGATCCTGCTATGGTGGTACAGAGCAAGGAGCTTAGCAGAAAGAAAGAAAGAAAGAAAGAAAGAAAGAAAGAAAGAAAGAAAGAAAGAAAGAAAGAAAGAAAGAAAGAGAAATTAGTGGCAATGGGGGCTGGTGATGTCACAGCTATTAGATGCTCCTGACGCTCACGCTGCCACATCTGACAGGGCATTCTAAAAAGCAAGGAAAGTGGTGGGCTAGGTGTAGGGAAATATCACATTTCCCCAAAGACAAAATATTGCAGTTCATGGGCTGGCAAAATGCGATAGACCTTCAGAGAATGCATTTGTTGGGAGAAAGATATTTGGATCCCCCACAAGAGCTGTGTAAAGTCAACACATTCCTTGTTCCAAGAACATCACTAGAAAGGCCAGCAATTTCTGGATACCCAGTCAATGCTAGCAAGGTCAAGACAGCCACGGCAGTCGTGGTTTAAAAGGCAAGGTTTGAACAGGCCCTCCCCCCCAACAGCTGGATCTGAAACAAGGCAGAGCAGCAGCACGTCAAATTATGAATGCAAAGGCTACCTGAAAATGCAAAAGGAGAGGGCTCTTGAGTTGGAGAGAGGAGCGTCGGGTTTTGTAAGAAATCGCAAACCCTCGCCGCAGGACATTGGCAGGAAATAAGATTTGGGGTGGGGTGGGAGTGAGAGGATCAGCAGATATGAAGCAACCATGCCTCCATTTGCAAAACCTGCGGTTTGAGCTCAACGCCATGGTTATTTTCATCGCAAGCTCTCTGCATCCACAAGGAATCCTCCGCCCGTTCCTCTTGCCTGCCTGTCATTTCCTCCTGCAACCAGGGAATGGATGCCACCAGCTTTTCCCATGTTGCCATGTCGTACTCTGTCAAGAGGCGAACAAGCAGAGGGGAACCACCTCGGATCTCTGAGCAGTAGTCACCAGGCTGGCCGATCTGCTGAAAAACAGCTCAGAAGTGGGGAAGTGCTGGAGCGGGCGGTGGCGGGGGGAGGGGGGTTTCCACTCCCCACACCCTCAACACGAGGGCTGGAGCAGATGCTTTGGTTGATCTGATTATCAGCTGCAGGACAGGCCAGATGGTCAATGGAGGTGCAGAGTGGCGACGGACCGCAAGGCAGAGTCTCTCTTTCTCTCGGTATCAGCTTCAAGGCACCGTATCACAGCTCTGGAGCCCCAGCCTTTCTGCGAGGGGTGATCATGGGCAAAGGTGAACCAGGAGTGACGCAGGGCACTGACAAGACCCCATCCCTGGAGAAGGCTGCAGAGGGAGAGAGAGAGAGAGAGAGAGAAGCAAGGCCCTGTGGGTGCATGCCGCAGTCCACTTTGGCTACTAACACAGCGGGGGGGGGGGGGGGCTGAGGGGCACTGCAGGAACAACCAGGAGGGAAGGTGCCCATGGGGGGAAAACGAGGGGCAGCCATTGGTGTCCCATTTCAGCGATCAACCTACGTTGGGCTGCGACAGCCACCTGTTAGTCCCCATGCAGATCGAACAGGGCTACAAAAAGCCATAAGGCCACACTTTGCAGAGCACTCTTGGAAGAACAGAGAACACTCTGGGCTGCGTCACACTTCCAAAGAGCTGGTCTGGTGGTAGCCAGCATGACTTGTCCCCTGAGCTAAGCAGGGTCTGCCCTGGTTGCATATGAATGGGAGACTTGATGTGTGAGCACGGTGAGATATTCCCCTTAGTGGATGGAGCTGCTCTGGGAAGAGCAGAAGGTTTCAAGTTCCCTCCCTGGCTTCTTCAAGATAGGGCTGAGAGAGACTCTTGCCTGCAGCCTTGGAGAAGCCATTGCCAGTCTGTGAAGACAATACTGAGCTAGATAGACCAATGGTCTGACTCAGTATATGGCAGTTTCCTATGTTTCCTAAACAACCATGTGCTCTACAGGAACTTGGGGCTTCTGATTTAGTTTCACTGTCAGGTTTGACAGGCAGAGGACTTCAGCAGGCACTAAACATGGTGACATGGAGAAATATGGACGTCCGGACAAAAAGCTAGAGTAAGATAGCAGGAAAGTTTAAAAATTAGGTTCACATGAAGCCTGGCCTGGCCCGGCCCTGCATTATCAGGGATTTGTGTCCCAACTGACAGACAATGAGGTCATTCACACCATCAAAACCTGTATTCTGCCCGGGTTTGGGAGCTGTCAAAAAAACCAAAACACCTCCCAATTTTTGTGTGTGTGGAAGCAAGGTAGGGGGAAAACCTGGGTAGAAGTGACTGTGTGGAAGCAAGGTAGGAGGGAAACCTGGGTAGCTTTTCCTCCTACCTTGAATCCACACAACCAAACACTGGGAGCACACACAGCTCCCAGACCTGGGTAGAACACCGTTTTGGCTTGTGTGAATGACCGCTTTAATTGGCAAAGGGCAGCCAAGATTCTGCCAGTTAAAATGCCAGAGTAGCTAGAGACGGCTGAAAGTCAAAGTGGGTGAGCTGAGGCAGAGGCCTAGTACTTACTGCACAGGATTGTAAATGCTATACTGCGGTGCACACGGTGCTGACTGTAAACTCTGCCTCATTGCCCATGATGTCTGTTGGCTGCAAGTTGCGATCATACATCGGGTTTTCGAACGTTCCTCGGACGTTGGTGTTTTCATGGCCAGCGTAGCCATTGAACGGTACCTTCGGTCTCCTTCTACCAGACAGGATAAACAGAGGTTATCTGCCAGAACACCAGGAGATGTCCAACTAGTTCGGAACACAAGAACAACTAACAAATGGAACTCACGAGGGAGGAGAGTTGGTCTTGTGGTAGTTGCCCTCTTTGCTAAGCAGGGTCTGCCCTGGTTGACATTTGAATGGGAGACTACATGTGAGCACAGTAAGCTATTTATTCCCTTTAGGCCGCTACAGGAAGAGCACCTGCCTACTTCCACAAAGGAGGTTCCAAGTTCCCTCCCTGGCAGCATCTCCAAGATAGGGCTAAGAGAGATTCCTGTCCTGCCTGCAACTTTGGAGAAGCTGAGCTGGACGGACCGATGGTCAGAGACAATATAAGGCAGCGTCCTATGTACACTATCACAGGATGTTACAATGGCATGGAAGACAGGTCTGTTAATACTAGGAACGGAACTTTTGTGTTCAGAGAATACCTCTGATTATCAGATGGGACCCAATACCTCTGGTGATCAGATCAGATCAGCACAGGAGATGCTCAGTCTCCATTCTCAATCTGCTTGAGGGCTTCCTGAAGATGTCTGGATGGCCGCAGTCTGAAACAGAGTGCTGGCTCACAGCAAGGCAGGAGCACTCAATTACGTGTTTCGAAACACACTGCGAGATAATTTTCCTCTCTGAGGAGCCCATTTGCATCGGTTATAGCGGCATTTTGAGAAACTTCCCTCAACAATCTAGTTCTTGAAAACTCTTTTGTGACCTCTTCCTCTCTCCTCTCACAGCCCCTGCCAACAAGCCAAAACAACGGGGACCTCACTTAAGTGAGGCTTAGAAGTCTCAGCACTTTCTCCCACCTCCATCTGCCATGCTGATGCTCAAGGCCAAACTAGATGCAATATTGATTTTGATGCCTTCCTCCCCTGGCAGGGTGTTTAAAAAACCCCAACAAAAACTGTTGAGTAGATTTGGAGGCTATGAGACACAATGGGCCTCCCTTGCTTTGCTCTAGGGCCTCACCTGTGTTTGTAAAGATAGAGCACAAACCCTGCAATAATCAGGGCGATGAAAGGCACGAGGATAGCAGCTGCCACTGAACTGCTGTTAGATGCAAACGGATGTCCCATCGACTCAGGATCCCGTTCAGTGATGCTGTCTGGAAAAGAAAGCACTCACCAAGTCACAAGCCACGCTTTGCTGACAAGACAGGGGCTGAGGGGCTTTGCGTGGGGAAGGTCTGTCCTCTGGCATGCACTTTCCATGTGCAAATGCAACAGATCAGCACGAAGCAAAAGGCATGGAAAGTTGTTTCCGGTTGGAGTGCTGATGAGGCTTGACGCTTCCCGACAGGGGAGACCGAGGAGGAGTTATTGACTCACCCGTCTTCCATCATCTCTGGGTGAATGCCTGTTGACCCCAAGTGAACCCCACACCTTGGAGCCCCCAGCCACCCCAGTTTCAGATCATGGTGGTTCAAGAGTATGTACAACAGTCACGTCAAAACGAATGATTAGGGTTTCCATTTTTATATCAATGATTCATCTTTTTAATTGACTATAGAGGCATCCTGATTAATTGGACAATACACTTTTTTCCAAGATGTCAATTATTTGACACCCCCCCCCCATGTTAGTTAAGCAATTACTTCTAAAAACTGCAGATGGCAGGCACTGTCTTAAAGAGGCATCCCCCTTCTACTATCACACAGGAAGGGAAGGCCTCTCACATGATGGCCCCAGCAGCAGCATAAGTGGGCATGATCTTCAAAACAATTATTTTAGTCACAGGGTGGCTTTAAGAGGGGTTTGGATAACTTCATGGAGGAGAGGTCTATCAACAGCTACTAGTCGGAGGGCTAGAGGCTAGGGATGTGCAAAAAATTTCGGGCACAGATCGATCTGTGCCCGAAACGAGTAATTCGGGTGATTTGGGTCCGAGCCGAATCACCCCCGATATTTTTCGGGGCCGAGCCGAATCACACCTGATTCGTGCCCGAAAAATTCGGGTGATTCGGGATGACATCTCTCTGAATTTCCCGCCTTTTTGCCTCCATTGATTTCAATGCAAAAAGGTGAGATTTGACATCAGCTCGAATTTCAGGTCCCAGGGGCAAAATAGTGGGGTGGGGTGGTAGTGCCTAATGGATGGAAGCTACCACCCAAATTTCAGGGGAATTGGGCAAAGGGCTGATTTTTGGGGAATTTTTGAAGTTTTAGTGTCTTTGGGGCAGTTCGGGGGCATAGTGTGGGATCTGGGCAAAAAGAGTGGGGTTGGGTGGTAGTGCCTAATGGGTGGAGGCTACCAACACAATTTCAGAGTGATTGGGCAGAGGGCTGATTTTTGGGGAATTGTTGAAGTTTACGCGTCTTTAAGGTTTTTCCCCCATAGAGAAGCATTGAGGTGTCAGCAAATGTATAGCTTCACGCGGGGGGCAAAGGGGTGGCCTAGAGCAGTGTGGGGTTGGTTGTAGTGCCAGGTAGGGTCAAGGAAGCTACTTGAATTTTTTCAAAGGATTTTGGCAGAGGGCTGATTTTTGGGGAATTGTTGAAGTTTACGCGTCTTTAAGGTTTTTCCCCATAGAGAAGCATTGAGGTGTCAGCAGCCCCATAACTGCACTTGGGGGGTGCTGGGGTGGCCCAGAGTGAGTGGTAGTGTAGTGCACATAGGGTGCCAACCACCCCCATGGGTTTCTAACCCATGGGGTACAGGGTTCTGTTGTTTCAGAAGTATTCTGAGTGTGGATTCTATGATAGCAAATTAGAGTGGATTCATGGTGTTTCATTGAAAATCTCATTAGCTATCATAGAATCCACACTCAGAATACCTCTGAAACAACAGAACCCTGTACCCCATGGGTTAGAAACCCATGGGGGTGGTTGGCACCCTATGTGCACTACACTACCACTCGCTCTGGGCCACCCCAGCACCCCCCAAGTGCAGTTATGGGGCTGCTGACACCTCAATGCTTCTCTATGGGGAAAAACCTTAAAGACGCGTAAACTTCAACAATTCCCCAAAAATCAGCCCTCTGCCCAAATCCTTTGAAAAAATTCAAGTAGCTTCCTTGATCCTACCTGGCACTACCACCAACCCCACACTGCTCTAGGCCACCCCTTTGCCCCCCGCGTGAAGCTATACATTTGCTGACACCTCAATGCTTCTCTATGGGGAAAAACCTTAAAGACGCGTAAACTTCAACAATTCCCCAAAAATCAGCCCTTTGCCCAATTCCCCTGAAATTTGGGTGGTAGCCTCCAACCATTGGGCACTACCACCTCACCCCACTATTTTGCCCCTGGGACCCGTTTTTCTTTCCCGAATCGATTCGGATTCGGATTCAATCCGAATCCGAACCGAATCAGGGGTGATTCAGGTAGCTGATTCGGGCACAGAACAGAATGGGGGTGATTCGGTTCGGGTCCCGAACTGAATCACTGAAAACCCAAATTGCACACCCCTACTAGAGGCCACCTCCAGCTTGCAGGAGAGTGGCAGCAGGAGAGAGGGCATGCCCTTAACTACTGCCTGTAGGCTTCCAGCAGCATCTGGTGGACCACTGTGTGAATGTATACCCTGTGTGAAACAGGATGCTGTGTGAAATAGGATGCTGGACTAGATGGGCTTCCTTGAGCCTGAGCCAGCAGGGCTGTTCTTATGTTCTTAATTATTTTATTGACTGAAACTCTTTTGATTAACTAAGGTTCCTTAAATACCTGAGTTAAATCAATAGTTCAGTAGTGGGCGATGGCCCCACTAATGTGCAAGTCTTAAAGAAGGAAGACAAAACCATTCACGTCTCTCTCAACTTGAATTCCTTTTGTTGGTCATATGGAAAACAAAATCCAGTTAAGTCTGATACCTCATAGGTATTCCGTGTAAATTGAAAACATCTTAGCTATTATACTGCTGTATACAGGTTATAAAAGTATATACTAGTTATCAATGTAATGCTATGTACAACTCACTTTTAAAGAAGGACAAACCGTCAAGACCAGCTTACCTAGCCTCTGAAGGCCAAATTGTCCAAAGTCTTTGCCATGTACAAAGCCCTGGTAGACAAACGTCCCACTCGATGAGTCAGGAGTGACCTGCATTGAGGGAGAAAGAACAGGTTACAGAATTAGAATAGATTACAGAATTCCCTTTCTGGCTGCAGAAGGATTTTGACTTTGTTGGGGACGGTGTGTGAAGTGTGTGTGTCCGCACAATGTAGAGTTCTAGACTTTTCTACCAAAAGGACCCAAGGAGGTTTACAATTAAATTACATTACACAATAAAGCAATCGAACAATACATAACCAACCACAATATGATTTTTGTCAAGCAAAGACAGAGCACCAGCATCAGGAAGAGATGATTAGAACCTTTGCTGCAGAAGAGGAGTGCCTTGTCGTTGTGTGTGTGTGTGTGTGTGTGTGTGTGTGTGTATGCGCCAGGTTCGCAGAGCTCTGTGTGCTCCTTTCTCTCCCACCTCCCACGCTGCCTGCAAGCTGGCCATTCGTTAGGTATTCAACAGCTCTACCTGATGAATGTCCAGCCTGCAGGCAGTGTGTGGTGCGGGAGGGAGAGGAGCAAACAGAGCTCCGGGAAGGAAAGGCAGCTGCACCTCCTTTGGCGCCCCTCTGCCCTCGCTCATCAGGATGAGCGGCTCCTGTTCCAGAAGGATTAGGAGCCAAAGCCTGAGCAAACAAGAGCATGACCACCTAAATGGTGAGGCAGCCCAGTGGGCCATTCCAAAATTGCAAATGGGAGACTTCTGCTCTGCAGTTGCATCTTATATTCCTAAGGAAAGGAAGGCAAAGCCGAGCCTACATTTCAGTATTATGTTGTCTCTCATACCTTGTAACACCCACTGTCACTGCTTCCTCTTTTTCCTTTACTACTCCCTGGATTTCCCCCCTCCCAGCCCCTCAAAATTTCTCCACAGACAGGCTTCATTTGCATGCAATGCGGACCCATGGGTCCAATAGACCTGCGGCTCTGCTCCCCGCACCCTGCTTGCCTGTCTGCATTCCGATGGGATGGAGAGTGGGCTCTCTGCAGAGAGGAGGGGGAACTGGCTGGGCAGGCTTCCTTCTTGCTTGAAGGACAGCCTGCACAGCCAATCACAGCCAGAGAGAAGGAGCTTCCTCCCTCAACTCTGGTTAGACCGAATGCAGGCTCCAGTGCTGCATTTTGACAAAATGCTCTGCAACTGGAACCCCAGCAGCAAAACTCACTACAAACCAAGGGTTGAAATTGGACTTTGTGGAGAGCAACCTTGGGTCGCTTTAGAAACGGGGCCAGAGTTGTACGCATTCAGACGTAACGGTTGGGCAACCTCTGGTCCCTGCCACTCCGGTTCAACATTACATGCGAATGTGGCCTCAGGCTGCTACTCAGATCGGTGAAGCTGGCTTGCTGCCACTGGAGAATGGCTTGCCTCCATAGGTAGCAACCCTTGCCCTCTGCAGATCTGCCATAAAGACACTTTGGGCACACTGTCATGCATGCTTAACATGTACATCGGCAGTCATACTCACATGTCCATCTAAAGCCCATTTATCATTCTTAAATTTGTTCATGATCTCCACTGGCCCCGCAATCTGATACAACTGGAGGAGGAGATGCACGTCTTCTCTTTTGTAAATGCCTGGAAAAAGAACATGGGTTGGGACCTCCAAGCACCTGTGGATCATCTTATCAAAAAGAAAATGAGGGAAAAGAGCATGGTGTGGAGCAAAAGGAATCGTGATGTTGGGGAAGGCAATTACACTGGTTGGAGGGGTCCTTCACCCAGGACGGCTCCAAACTCCAGCTGTGGTTCCTCTACATTTCCTTTATTTAGTTGCCCAAGTCTTCAGGTAACACTACATTATTTAGGATGGTGAAATCTTGAGCAGAAAACAAAGGGCTCCAAAGGGATCTCTCCAAAGTGGATGAACAGAGGACGAAGTTTCAGTTGACAGTGATTCCTTAGAAACTGACTTTGGGCTGCCTCTCTGACCAATGACTTGCCCCACTTCTTGACTCAAGACCTCAGCCCAGGAACTCTGCTGGTGGAAGGAGCCATAAACTCCTGCTGAACAAGCATTCCACACCAGATTGCTGCTGGTCAAACATTACTCTTATGGCTGCAGGGAGACCTCCATTGTACTTCCAGGAGGAAAATGCATTATTCTGGAATGGTGCATGACAGACTACCTCCGTTTCTAGATTTCACCTTGATTATGGAATAGCTTCCCCAATGAGGCTCACCTGGCACCATCATTATATTTATTTAGACACCAGGTGAAGACCTATTTGCTCACCCACCTTTAAAAAAACATTTGTGTGTTTTGTATTTAGCTATATTTTTAATTACAGTTTTTACTTTGTTTTGATGTGTTTTTTTAACTAGCATGTTCATTTTAACGGTGTTTTCAATTGTATCTTGTATTTTATTCTTTACTCCATGAGCCACTAAGAAAACTACTGTTATGGGGCACAGGTAGATACATAGATGATGATAATAATCAGTAGTGGTAGTAGCAGTAGTACATTAGCAATGATTATGCTGGTTTTCAGAAGCTGAGGGGGCTGGCCGCTTTACCTGAAACCTGCAGCTCCACACCGCTGTGGTCTATCAAGGTGGCGTTGACTTTGCTAGTAAGTGGGTCAAAGCTGGTGACAGAGAGCATAGCTGGCTGCTTCTTGCCCATGTACTCATAAGAGCCTTTCCAAAAGGAGTTCTTTGCAAAAACATCCATGGGAACTGGAAACAATACAAGGCAGAAGAGGGAAGGAAGGACATTGGTGACCGAATGGTAAGGAAGGAAGGAAGGAAGGAAGGAAGGAAGGAAAGAGTTATCCAAAACTGCCCAGCATTGGTTTATACACCTTAATGGCATACCCTCGCTACAAACATATGTTGGTTTTATACCAGTTAAAGCTGTCATAGTGCCCCTCAAAGGATTCTGGGGAATATCATTTGGTACAAAGGGTGTTAAAGAATTCAGCTCTTTCGCCCTGAACTCAGAGTCTCTGGGGAGGGAAAATAATTAAGTAGCTTTTAAGTCTCTTTAATTATGATATAGCTTTTAAATCTCTCATATCATTTCCACAGGGATGAAGAATTCGGTACTTGCTTGACTCTTTGCTAGGAAATGTACATCTAAGACATTCTGTGGAGGAATGCATTACAAGTCATTTGCATGTGGGGCAGATAAGAGTTAGGATCCCAGGATACGGTTCAGGGATGGATGGGTGTGGTTCTTTAACTTATCCTCTTACAGTGAGATCACTGAAGCTTGAGTCTGAGGCTATTCACACGGACTGCAAAAATTGGGCTAAGGGAGCCTAGCCCGTTTTTTGCAGTCCGTGTGAACCACCGGGCTCGGCTGCGAGCCCGGGGGTTCCTGAGCGGGTAACCCGCTCAAATAACCCGCCCCTTAAACTGGGTATGTGGAGCGAGCGCTCTGCAAACCCATTTTTTTGGATCATGAGCTCACGAGAAGAGCCCGAACCGGGAGGCTTAAAAGCAGCCTCCCGGCTCGAGGGTCTCTCCAGTATGCCCTGCACGTTCGCGAAGGGCATACTGGAGCTTCCAGGGGCCACGCGGCCCCTGATCCTCCCAGCCCCCGCTGGCTCCATCACGGAGCCGGCAGTCATGTGGGTGGCCAATCCGGCCGCCCAGGGCTGCCGCCCCGCACGGCCGGATCGGCCACCCACACGAATGATCTCCCCACAAACCTGGACAAAGCAGGTCTCACTGATTGTGAGACCCACCTCTCTGTGTGGTATCCCCCAAGCCTTGGGCTCAGATCTTGGTTTATTCCAAAGAACTTGGTTAGATTAAATCAAGATCTCTTGGTTGGGACATCATGCCAAACTTGGTTTGTTTCTAAGCTAAATCAGAAGTGGAATTCATTGGAGGGGGAGGGAGGAGCACCTACTCCCCAGGCTCAGAGAAGCCACATGGAGCCAGGCTTTAACTGTGGCTCTGTGTGACACCTGAACCAGCCCAATGAATGTCTATGTTGCTTCCTGTTTCCTTCAGCTGTCTGTCTGAAGCCTCTTGTTGCCTCTTCTCCTGTTATTCAACCTGCAGAGGAGCAGGGCAGACTATAGAACTGCCTTCTAAAGAAGTCTGCTCAGACCAATCTCTCCCTCCCCTCGCCCCACCCTCTCTCTCATTATCAAGGTTGAGACCATTTTTAGATCAGCCAGCATTTCCATTTGGGTTGCTGAATATTAGCTGCGCCTGAAATCTTCTGCCTGCTTATTTTTGTTTGTTTTTTAAAATGATGGCTTACTGATTATCATAGCTTATATGCACATATGTAATGTAAAGGATTTGTTTAAAGACATTTATACCTCAACTTTCTGTCACTTGGATATCCAAGGGTTAGGGCCTCAAAAGACGGTTCAGTCCTGGTTCAGACCAGGCAGAGGCTGGTCTGGTAATTCAACACACCTTTATCTGTAAATTTATCTTGCTTAATTTAGGGCTGCCACTTGATTACAGAAATCTTAGTCCATTAAGTGACAGAGTTTTAACCAATTAGTCAGCCAATTAAGTCTACCTAAATGTGCACATGAATGAAACAATTATTCTGGGGAAAGTAGCATTCGTTCTTTAATTTTAGATGACACATCACCACTCACAACCAGCACCGTCCAGGGTAATGGCATTTCCTCCTGTGTGAGAGAGCTTGAAAGGAAGTGCTTGTCACCCTGCATTTGCAAGCACTCCTATTAAAAAATAACTAACCATTTATTAAAGATCTGCTGCCCAGTTAATAAATGGAGACAACCAATTGGTCAACCAAATGCTGCAACTGAAATTTTATTATTTTGTTAGAACACATCTTAGAAGAGTTTTCATTAGAGTTGCACAGAATGTTCTCCCTTTGTGGGTTGAAAGTAAGGCTTTGGAGGTGGATTGATATTTTCAAAACATGACTTAATTGTGAGAATATTCAATTTTTAAAAATTTGCTGCCATTGTTTCTCTTATATGCCATTTCTTCTTTTCAGCACACACACACAAACACACACACCCCATCTCAGCTGCTTTTTCTTCCTGGATTAGTCAACATCGGGGACTAATCAACATCTGGGAGACCTACGTTTGAATCCCCATTCAGCCATGAAACTTACTGGGTGACTCTGGGCCAGTTATGTATCTCTCAGCCTAACCTACCTCACAGGGTTGTTGTGAGGATAAAAATAAGCATGTACACTGCTCTGAGCTCCTTGGAGGAAGAGCGGGATATAAATGTAAAAAGAAAATCAATCAATCAAAACAATCAATCAATTAGAAATAAACGCGCATATTCCTAGCCAAATGGGGAACTAATAATGAATGGGTGACATCATGATACTATGTAGCTAACATAGATTTGACTATGTGATGATATCACTGAGTGTAAAGAAAGCCACTTAAGAGTGGAGGCCAGGCTTCTTGAATCAGTCACATGGTTGATCCCAGCTCATCCCTCCAATTTGCATAAATCAAGGATTATGTAAAAGGAAGGATATCAGGGTGTTTCCACATTGCCACTCCAATTTGGCTAGGCAATGACAACATAAACTATCACATCAAATCAACTCAGAGGGAGGGAAATGCTTCCTAAACAGGCAAAACACTTCCAAAGCAATCATTTAAAACAAAAAGTGGGGAGTGGATGAAATTTCTCGGCTCTGCCAAATATTTTGTGCACAGAAACCCGTTAATTTGGGGGGCTCTGGGGCAATTTTTATATTCTGGTTGTATTTGATTTTCTAAATTGGGTCCTAAGGTTAACAAACAAGAGCCATACCTGACACCTTGGGAAGGGGAGGGTCTCGGGCAGTGCCCACTGGTCTCCCGCTGGGTCGGATATCCGCTGAAAAAGATAAGCAAAGCAAAGCAACCGAAGGAGTTAACATGTGATCGCTGAAACATAAATGCAGTTTTGATGCAGGGATGAAATAGGGGTTGGTCTGGCCTAGCAGCTATTTCTGGAACAAAAAGAAAACACTGGGGCCATTCACACGACCTACCAGGTGGGCGGTCAGAAGGAAGCCCTCCCAAACCTTGCTTCCCTGCAGATGATTGTTGTTTTCCTGGTGGGAGTGTGGTCCACACTCCCACACCAACAGCCATGCTCCATGCAGATTTATAGTCCCAAGCCTCGGAAATCCCACAATGCACAGAGTCAGTGAGTGGTGCATTGTGGGGATTAGGGATGTGCATGGAATTGACGGGGTGGCTTGAAGGTGGAGGGGGGCTCATACCCCTCCCACCACGTTTCTCCTGCTGGCGCTGCACTTTAAAAGGGTCCGGTGGGGCGGCTGCGTACTTCCCTGCCGCCCTGTTGCCTTGTTGGACCGCAAGTGAACAGAAGTTCCCGGTGCACATACACATGTCGGGCGCATGCTGGGTACTTCCGGTCCAACGAGGCAATGGGGCAGCAGGGAGGTATGCTGCTGCCCCACCGGACCCTTTTCCAGTGCAGCGCCAGCGGTGAAAATGCAGCAGGAGGGGTAAGAGCACCCTCCCCCGCCCTTAATAGGTTCCCCCCCCACCTTCAAACCAGTTTGGAGGCCCGTAGAAGGGCCTCCAAACAGGTTCCTGCACATCCCTAGTGGGGATGCCCCCAGGGACGGGCAGGCACCCGTCAGTGTTGCTGCACTGGCTGAAAGCAGCCAGCGCTAACAGATGGTCAGGTCAACGGGAGTGAGTGCTTCCTTAACCTCATTTAAGAGGTGGGCTTCCTAGGCAGGTTTGCCATCAAGGTGCCTCTGGGAGCCACATGCTTCACAGCAGTTTTCACGGGCAGCCAAGCCTGGGTTAGCCTGGCCATGCCTGCTCGTGAGAACAGCCTCACGGTGTGAGTGCAGTAAGAGGAGGGAGGGAGACAGACAGTCCTTCGGCTGAGGTAGCAGCATCTTCCTTATGAGAGAAGGCATAGAGAAATATAGTTGAACGTGTGGGGTGTCGGCCAATGAATTTTGGTTGACAAGAGATTCAGAACAGACAAAAGGAAGCACTTCTTTACACAGTGCACAATTAAGTTATGAAACTGGCCATCAGAAGATGGAGCAATGGCCACTAGCTGAGATGTTGTTGTTTTTAAAAAGAAAGCCACTTTATATGTTTACCAATGGCTATTATCTGCGGTTGCAAAATGGAACCCCCATGTTCAAAAGCATATAAGGTACCTCTGAATATCGGGTACAAACAAAAAGTGAAGGGGCCTTTACGCCCAGCTCCTGGGCTTCTCAGAGGATTCTTGCTGAGCTCGGTTGGAGGCAGGATGCTGGGCTAAAAGGCAACAATTCTGCTTTTCTTATAAGCTGCTGGAGCAGAGAAAATGTTTCAAATGTAAACTGCCTTCAGTCCTTGGAATAGTGAAAAAGAGGGATGTAGACGGAAACAATCATGATTTCAAAAAGCATGGAAGGCCAAGAACAAGATTCCACCTCATCCCGGCATGCTTACCAAGGCAAATGGGTGGCTTTCCGGTCCAGCTGCCATCTGCTTTACAGGTCCTGTGTTCCGATCCTCCAGTGAGGTAGAAGCCATTCTGGCAAGAGTAGATCAAGGTGTATCCCAAGGAAGGCAGGTCCAGAGCACCCACATTGGCATGGGATGGGGTCTCTGGTTCCTTGCAGTTGTGCGCTGGAAGGACAACGACGAGAGCACCCTGAAAAACCCACCCACATCAACCGTGCAAAACCTAAGGCAAGGCAGATTCCGCAACTCTGTCGAGACCAGTCAATGAGAGTTGCCTGTTGTAAAATGCCAGGGAGTCTTGAACTGGAGATGCTAGTAGATGTCTTATTCCCCGTGTCACTGTGTGTCGCTTGCCAGCCAGAGGAGGGAGCCGATCCCTTCAGTATTTCAGCACCACCATGCTGATGGTGCAATAGCTAGCTCAGCACAGGTCAGGCGACTCAAGAGGCCAGCCGGGGCCCACCTGGATGTACAGCTGATGACTCTGGCCTGGCTTTTTGGTTGGGGCACCTTCTCACTCCATTACAGCTTAATCAATGGAATTATTTGCCAGGGGATGTGGTGAGGGCCACCAACCTGGCCGGCTTTAAAAGGGGCTTACACAAATTCATGGAAGACAGGTCTATCAATGGCTACTAGTTTGCTGGATGTGGGCCACCTCCGGCCTCAGAGGCAGGATGGCTCTGGATACCAGTTGCAGGGGAGCAACAACAGGAGAGAGGGCATGCCCTCACCTCTTGCTTGTGGGCTTCCCAGAGGCATCTGGTGGGCCACTGTGTAAAACAGGATGCTGGACTAGATGGGCCTTCTTGGGCCTGATTCAGCAGGGCTCTTCTTATGAGCTGCTCTCAGATGGGCCAGCCTCCTCTTATCCACTTGGCCTGCCCACCTGCTCCTTGGATAGTTTATTATGTATGGATTTATTTAAAATATTTATACCCCGCCCCTTCAGACCATCAGAACTGGCATGCTTTGGGCAGCAGGTTCAAAATCCAAAGTCCGGTTTGGTGACTTGCTTCACTGCACAGCCCCAGTCCCCAGGATATTCATTCAGGGTGCACTACAAAAGCCAGCCGAGAGACCTCCCACTTAGCCTCAGGCCACCAAACTCACGGATGCAATCTGGCTGGACTCCGCTCCACGTCAGGTTCAAGAGGCAGGTCCTTGTGGTGGATCCTTGCAAGAGATATCCTTCATAACACTTGAAGAAGACGATGCTCCCGACCTGTTGGAAAGGGAAATGAGGAGCTGATGCTTTAAAGTAGAAGTTGTGAAGACTTTTCAGAGCTGAAGCTTTCCCTGAATCCCAGATTGAGGATTCAGGGAAAGAGTCATTTTACCTCCTTCTTCTCATAAACGAACCGCCCAGAGCAGACAGATGGGGTGCTATAGAAATATAGCAAAACAAACAAAACAACTCCTAAATCTTCTGATTGGCAGTGGATTTAGGACTGAGAAAAGAAAGGATTTCTTCACACAATAGAAATTTGATGTGCGGAATCCATTGGTGCTTACTCGGCATCCCATGGTGCAGGATGTAGTGATGGTCATGGGTTTAAACAGCTTTGAAAGGGGACTAAATCATGGGGAAGGAAGCACTCCGTCAACAGCTAATGCCCATGAAGACTCAATGGAAACTCTGTGTTCAGAGGCACCACCTTTTCAAGTGGTGGTTACTTTATGTTCTACAGAAGAAGCAATAGCAATAGCAATAGCACTTACATTTATATACCGCTCTATAGCCGAAGCTCTCTAAGCGGTTTACAATGATTTTAGCATATTGCCCCCAACATTCTGGGTACTCATTTTACCGACCTCGGAAGGATGGAAGGCTGAGTCAACCTTGAGCCCCTGGTCAGGACTGAACTTGTAACCTTCTGGTTACAGGGCAGCAGTTTTACCACTGCGCCACCAGGGGCTCTAAAAGAAGTAACTGGCCCTATCCAGACCAGCACAGCATCCCTCCGGGAGTTGCTGCTGGTCTCTCTTGAGATTCTTTTTAGAGTGAGCACTTTGGGGACGGATAATCCCTTCCTCCTCCTCCTGCTCCTCCTCCTCGTAAACCGCTTTGTAATAGTAGTAAAGGCAGTCTGCCTTTGAATACCAGTTCCAGGAGAGCCATGGTGGGAGATAGGGCATGGAAACTTGTGGGCTTCCCAGAGGCCTCTAGTTGGCCAGTGTGGGAAGCGGGATGCCGGCTCTTAAAACATCTCCTAATTTACATAGTCCTGCCTCTGGAGCACATGGGAGGAGTTAACCCACATCAGATGTGCTCGTCCAGCAGGACTCTTATGTTCTTATGTGTTGGTCCTGGTTTTTTCTAAATCCAGAAAAGTATACAAATGGGTAGTAAACCAGAACTGTATTGAGTAGGTTTACAAATATAAATATTTAGGCATTTCCCCCCAATATAATCTTAACTGGAATACCCACAGGCTGTCCTCCATCAATATAGCCCATAAAACTCTTAGTGCCTTTTTGCACTTCTGCTATTCTAAAGGAGGCCAGTATATATCTATGACACTCCAGGTATTTTGGGCTAAGATTGTGGCTCAATTACTTTTTGGCGCCTCATTATGGATACAGGGGGTAACAACTGAATTGGAGAGAGTACAGTCTCTCCTAAGAGCAACCTTTGCAGTGCCTAGGTGCGTGCCATATTCCGTTCTTTGCCTGGAATCTGGGTCTTTTTCTATAGCCTGTAAAGCTTGGGAATCTACTTTTGCTAGATGGATTAAACTCTGTTTAGAGATTCGGGAATTTCCTTTTTCCTGTTACTTATGGTTGGACTCTTATCCAAACCCCTGGCTATCTTATGTAAACAACAAAATAATGCAGCTGGGACTCTCTCCTTCTGAACTACTTACTCTGGAGAATAATAAGGTGAAGAAAATACTATTTCTACGGTTGCATGATATTGAACATCAGGAACTTGCGTCTTTGGCTAACAGGACCTGCTCTCCCCTACACTTTGGGATCCCCCCCCCCCGGGAGATAGAGGTGCAAATTATCTAACAACGCTTCACTTCTCCAAGTTTCGGGTGGCGTTTGCTCAGGCTCGCTTAAATGTGCTGCCCTCCTCTCTTTTGGAAAGGAGGTTCACTAAGGATTCTTCAGCTACGGTTTTCTGCCCTTGTGGTTCTGGCCTCCTGGAAACTGTTAGCCATGTTTTGTTATATTGCTCTTTGTATCAAGGTGTTAGAGAAGAACTTATTTCCCCCCTGTTAGTTAGATTTCCTGGAAGGTGTGAGCTTTTTTATTCACCATATTGCCTTGCGGATACAAGCTGTGAGATCACAAAAGTGGTGGCCAATTTTTTTTGTATTGCTATGAGATTAAGGTCTCAATTTTAGGAGTTGTTTTACTGTTCTTAAAGTAATCTATCCTGGATGCTTGTATACTGTTTTATTGTGTGTAATTATCAGTCACTATTTGTGTATATTAGTTATATTTGTTATTCTGATTTTTATCTCTTAGCTGGCCAATGGCTATAATAAAAACCGATTGATTGATGTTCTTATGTGCATGTCTATGAAATACTTTTAGGACCAAACATAACATGGATAAGGGCAGGGGTGTCACTAGGGTAGAAGGGGCCCATATTCGCCCCTATCCCTGGGGGCCCCTTGGAGTGAGGCAGATAATGAAGAAAATAGGGAAGGGTGGAGCTGGAGGACCCTCAGGAGCTTGCCGGGGGGATTCTTTGAACCCATCCGCTCAATTTTAGCTACACCCCTGGATAAGGGTCTTCTGATTCAATAAAATGTTTTTAAAGTCCTCCTGTTTTAAAAACCTTCCTCCCATTGTCTCCTACACAATGCACCTCCACTATCACGTTATAGCTGCACTCATGTCATCAGAGCTTACTCGAGTACCATTCATTGTATTGCAAGATTAACAGGGAAACCCAGAATTAATACACTGAAGCCTAGGATTAAGAGTGACAAATTAGCAGCTTTGCAGGGGGAAAAGAACCACCTTATGCTCAAATGCCTACAGAAATGTATTATTAATCCTTTCCTGTGATCCATTGTGGCAAGGAAGGTGCTTTTGGAGAGAAAGAGGGATGAACCTCTTCATTTGCAGGTAGACCCTGGGTTACTGAGATCCAAGAACCACATTAAGGCTGAGATATGCACGGGCAACTTAAGCAGGATTTGGTTATCCAGCTCCTGTGAGGATTAAAACGAAGGTCTAACTCTTGCATACATAGTGTTATAGCCATGGTAGTCTGTTATGCCATTGAAGGGGTCTGTGAAAAGCTAAGTTAGCCTAACCAGTGCCATCTTTGCTTCTGTAAAATCTGCTTGCAACTATTAGAACACAGAGACAGAGAAACAGTTTGCTAAATTGAGAAAAGGTCAGAGAAGGGGATTCTTCTAATCACAAACAAACAGTTGGCCAGACAGTTGCTGACAATTGCAAATTGCTTAAGTTTAGAAACCTCAAGGAAGGGACAGAGAGTTGGGGGCCTTGCAAAGGACACCCTTACGAAATGTGTATGATAATATATAGGAAAACCACTTGTTTGAAATAGCCAATAGAATTGCTTTGCAAAGGGGGATAACCATATATGGGGGAAGGGGAAATAAGGGGAGTTTGTTTACTCAAGGGTATAAAAGCGTCTGTAAACTTCTTTGACACGCGCCACTTCTTGCATGATTGTGAGAGGGGACGCCGGGTTTGCTTTGCTCAGCTGAATAAAGAAAAGAATCTCCTGCTTGTCTCTGTTAATTGGCAAGTATTGTTTAAAGGGCCGAGAGTCAGCCTGCCCAGGCTAGCTGGGGGGGCGTGGGACACCCCCTAAAAGGGGACCCCAACACCATGTGAAGAGATGGCTATCTCTCTGGAAAATTTTGGACTGCCTAATAGTGAAAGGAGATTTATTCATGGGCATCAACGATCAGTTAGCGTTCCTAGAATTTGACATGCAGGTCACACTCTCCTGCCAGAATTGGAGCTAAAAGCAGCGTAGCAAGGATAGTAGAAAGAAATGGTGCATAGAGCTGAAAGTTGTTTTGAGAACATTTTCAGCTTGAACCTGGGAGGGGAGGCAATTTCACAATGCTGTGCTCCCCACTCAGCTTTTTCGGAAGCCTCTGCCACTCATTTGGTATTACCTGTTTGGTGGCGGTAGTATTTACATTCCCTGTTGCAACTTCCTTAGTGCTACTGGAAGATGCCTGCTTGAGGACAGGAATAATTCTTACTTGACTCCATGACCAAATCATGATTTGTCATGAAGCTAAATCAGAGTGAGGACTAAAGGACTAAAGAATGCCTTCTGCCCTCACTCTGATATATTCTGGGTAGGACACACTGAGAGAGCAGTACTGAGTAATAGCAAAAACCATAAATGCAGCTGGCCATAAGTAGGGTGAATACTTTGCCCCTGTTTGTGCCTGTGAAGGAATGAGGCCTGGACCTCCCTCAATACAGATTTCTGAATTGAATGTGTATTTGCTTACTCCCTATGTTCTGTGGTTTTTAAAAAAACCCAAATTGTGCAGGGGTCAAAAGTTCACAACTCTTGTTCTACAGTTTTGTTTGGGAAGGAAAAGAGTTGTACTGATTAAATTTTGGAGGGGTTTGATTTGACTGGATCTGTTTTAAAATAATGGAGGAAACTAATGGTTTGGATTATTTTGTTTAGAAACTTTTCAGGTAAAAAGGTGAGAATAAACTGAGGCTTGCCTGCAGCAGAAAGTTAGTTCAAGTGAAGGAGTTCAAAGAGTGCAAGTTCTAGTTGGAGTGGAAGCTGGAGTCTTGGAGAGCCAGGAGAGAAGAGCTGAGAAGAGCTGCTGAAATTAGAGCTGAGGAATCACTGGGAAAGTTGAGCTGAAACTCTCTGAAGAACTGAATCACTCTCAAAGCAGCTGAAGGATCAGCCTGGAACTGAACCACCAGAACCGGGTAGAAAGAGCAAGACCTGAGACTGAGAAAGTCAGGCTCTCAGCAGCAGCTGACTAGAAGTGATTATAGGAAGACTGCTGGTAAGGACTCTGAATTAGAGCACAGTATTCGGTGCAGGTTAATTTGGATGTGTTTTTCTCATATTTTATTTGTTCCTTATGCTCATTTGGCTGTTTTTTTCTTTGTACTAAAATTTCCAAAAGAACTACTGTCACAATTTTTTGAATTTAACCAATTGTAGCCTTTGTCTGTTTTCCGCACCACACGCTTAGAAGCCTTTCCATCCTACCTATCTTTGAAGGAAACAGAGATTTGGAAGTCTGTTTTAGTAGACACGGCCAAAAAAAAAATACAAAAGTCTACTTGGTGGCAGAGGTGAAACTTTCTTAAGATCACGGGGCTGGTTGAGGCCATGGCAGTGCCTTTCTCTCAAATCATCAAGGAAGAGACCCCTCCAGCTATGCAGCCTGAAAACAGGGTGGTGAAGTTGGGGGTGGGGTCAGAACTTCTGTTCAGTACCACAGATACAGTAGATGTATAGTTTCTGATAAGTCGGTGTGCTTTTTTACATCCTCACCCTGGTTCAGAAGATTGTGTCACACACACACACATACACACACACAGACAGGCTTCCCATTGCAAAGCTACACCAGCCAGCTGAATGTACTTCTGTAATCCCCCCAAAAGCATGCTTTAAATAATTAATAGGGAAGTGATTGAAAATGAATCCCCTTTTTCTTTTTTAAAAAGAAAGATATGCCTTGCTGTTTCTTGCTCCACCTTTCCGTAATCAAGCAGCAGTTCTTCGTTTTGAATTCTCCTGGGGGCTGGGAGGGCATGTTCAACAACAACAACAACAACTTTGTTGGTTGCCCTATAAGAATTGTTCTCTGGGAGGCTCACAAACAGTGTTCCCTCCTACAGGGATTCCCAGATGTTGTTGACTACAACTCCCAGAATCCCCATCTACAACGGCTTTTGCTTGGGGATTCTGGGAGTTGTAGTCAACAACATCTGGGAATCCCTGTTAGATGGAACCCTGCTCACAGAGTAATCTTTTACTTTCTGCATTGATCATTTACCCATACATTCTTATTCTTTGTGGTTAGCTACTGTACTGCTCTTCAAGAGTGCCAAAAGGGATACATGTGGCATCCGTGCTCACAGCACAATATCGTTCATCTGCTTGCGAACATTCATGTCTGGCCGTTGCAGGAGAAGGATACAGCACAGCCTCCTGTGATGCCACAGGTAGTAAATGAAAATGTCTTCCTGTCAAGCCTGAAGAAGCTACATCACTTTTCCATGGGCCCCAGAACCCTGACCTTTCCAATTAGCAATGAGAATTGGCAGGCCGCCCTTTGCATTTCAGAGAACTGGTAGTGGAGGAAAGAAGCCATCCACAGCTCTGCTCCTATGAAGAGTGAAGATTATTCAAGGAGCCACCAAAGGGAAAGGATGGGGCATGACCTCTTCATGCAACACATTTGCACTTCTATCTGGTCATGGGAATCATCTGATGCCTGTGAAGTATTACACGGCAATTGGTCCAGGAATGGGGAGGATTACAGATTAGATGGACAGGCAGATGCATTCGAAAAAATGGATTAGAAAAATGGATTAGAAAAAGAGAAGACAACCAGTAGCGGCAGCTGCTCGAGTGGCTCCTCTCCCTCCTGCCCCGCTCGAGGGCTGCGTTGCCCACAGCTCTACCTGAAGAAAGGCCAGCCTGTGGCAGCACAGGAGAGAGAAGAGCCACCTGAACTGTCTCCAGTGGTGCCCCCCCCACCCACTTAGGACGAGCCGCTACTGAAGACAACAACAATAAAACAAGGGGTTAAAAAGACACAGTACGATACGATGGATTGGAAGCGTTATTACCTGATAACCTTGGGAGTTGTTCTGCATCCCAAAAAGAGGCACACCGGGGTCTACACATGTGGTGAGTGTGGAGTCTAAAGGGAAGGACAGACAAAACATGGCAAAGTGAAGGAACAGGAAAGAGCGGCAGGATCTCTAAAGCTTTGCCAGCCCCTGAATCCCACTCCGGCTCCCTCTGCCCCCCCCCCCCCGGATGGGCGAGCCAGGAAGCCAGACTGCATGACCAACCACCCAGGCCTAAGTCCCCCCCCGCCCCGCCCACATTAGCTTGGTGTGGATTGCAAATGCAAGCCACTTTGGGAGTCAATATAAGCTGAAAAGCAGGGCATACAGGCAATAATCTCCCCTGATTGAAAACGGAGAGGAGCTGACGTTGTGCATCGAACTGGCTGAGCACCCACTCACAAGGTTCAGCCTGGCACAGTATGGCCCCAGCCTTTTTACCTATGCAGCTGGGCTGCGTCCCACTCCACGTTCCATCAGATTGGCAGAACCTCCGAGCCGACCCTACCAGCACCAAGGGGGGTGAGCAGGAGTACGAGACAGAAGAGCGGTAGGAGAACCCTCTGTCTTCACGCCTTCCTTGAGCTGGGATCCCCGGATCCCCGCAGAAAACAGCTGCAAAAAAAACAGGCAGGTCACCCCAGTGAAGGCCAATTCTATTATGCTAGTCTGCTGACTCCTACCCCTGGCTGGATCAAATGCTGGATTTTCCAAGGAAAACTCGCAGCAGGCAGAAGGGGAACCCTGGCTTCTTTCTGTGCACTTTGGTCTTGTTCTCAATTATTGTTTAATTAATTTCCACCTCCCCACTCCATCTCCTGGCAAACAGGGTGAAGGAAAACAGAAGGCGAGCTTTTATTTTTCACTCTCTTGCTTTTGCTTAAATTTAAGAATGGATCCTCAATTGCACGATGGCAAAACACCATGTGGCACCATGTTAAACGGTAAAACCTGTTCACTCTACAACAGGTGAGGTGAGGTGCGCAGCACGGAAGCTGCTTTTTCGCATCTTTTAATAGCTGTTGTACAGCTGCCAACTGCTCAATGGGGGCGGAGGGAGGGAGGAAAAATGATGCCACCTTGAAGCCTGAACTAACCAGCTGGGTTGTTTAACCAGAACTGCGTGCAGGGTCTCTGCCAGACAAGCTCTGTCTGAACCGAGACACCCACAGCTTCTTCAGTGGCTTGCTGCCGCCTCGGGAGAGGAGTTTAGCATCTAAGGGTGGGCCAGGTCTGCAAACGAAGCTTAGCTCCTCTAGTGCAGTCTAAATGAAAGAAGATGGGTTTCTGAAAAGGACTCAGGAAGTATCACACCATGTTTCTCCCAGAGGAAAGAAGGAGGAGGGTGCGCTGTTAGGGTTGGCCACTTTGAGCATGGCCCACATTGGACCATTTCACCATTGGGGGAAAGGGAAGGGTGGGGGACATAAATTAAGCAAGAGCTTGGAGGGGACGATATTCCCTAACCGCATTCGCCCAGTATTTCCTCTCCTGCTTACTGGGTCTTGGTACCTGTTTAGCACAGAGGTTTCTGGCCTTGAGTCCCTAGATGCTGTTGAACTACAATTCCCATTATCCCTTTGGCCACTGTGGCTGGGAGGGTAGTCCAACAACATCTGAGGATGCAGGGTGGGCTGAGGAATCTTTGAGCTAGCAGCTTGAGAAAGCTCACACTTTCTCCTGACCCCTCTGAGATGCCAGAAGCATCAGGACTCTCCCCTGGCCTTTTGTCCAATTTAGACCACCTCTGGTACCAGAGGCCCCAAGGGGAGAAGTGTAACGTATTTCACCCACCCCCAAGCTGATTTCCTCTACAGAGCGGCCAGAGTGGCTTGCTTACGGAAGCACTGGGGGAGGTCTCCACTCCACGTTCCGTTCCCCTCGCAGGTCAGGACGGCAGGCAGGGAGAGCTGGTAGCCTTCCAGGCAGGTGTAGCTCACGCTTGATCCCCAGCTGAAATCGGACCCCACCACTTTCCCGTTGGGGACGACTTGAGGAGCTTTGCAGACAATAGCTAGGCAAAGAGAGAAAGGGAAAGGCATCCTCAGTCTGGGGGTGAGCAGAACGCAATGCTATGCTGTGGGGCTGCTGTGGTGTGCCCTTCCAAGGAAATGTTGGGGCTGTGCAAAAGGGGCAGTTGTGCAACCATTTGGGGCAATGGGGAAACTTGCAGCAGTGAAACGTAGGAAGCGGCCTTATACTGAGTCAGGCCCTTGGTCCATCTAGCTCAGCATCGGCTACCCAGACGGGCAGAGGCTTCTCCAAGGTTACAGGCAGGAGCTTCTCTCAGCCTTATCTTGGAGATGCTGCCAGGAAGGGAACCTGGAACCTTCTGCACACAAGCATGCAGGTGCTCTTCCCAGAGCAGCCCCAGCCCCTGATGGGAATATCTTCCAGTGCTCATACATGGAGTCTCCTATTCAAATGCAAATCAGAGCAGACCCTGCTTAGCAAAGTGGACAATTCATGCTTGGTACCACAACACCAGTTCTCCATGCAGTTTGCATGGCCATAACGCTGCCTTTGAAGGGCACACAGTGCGGCATCACATGTCCACAACACTGCCCTGGATGTGGGCCACTGGAGGAAATACATAGACCAATGGGCCAGTATGAGACCGCTTCATACACCCTTGCCTGGAGTGGATGGTGTCCTCCATTCTGGCTGCATGGACCAATGTCTGGCATTCCAGGGTTTCAGAGTGAGAAGCTTTTCCTAGCCCTACCTGGGGATGCTTCCAGGGAATGAGCCGGAGACTTTCTGCATGTTCATCCGGGGCTCTACTCTACTCTTACTGCTGAGGGGCAAGGATCCATTATGGGCCCCATGTGGTGTCAGAGACCTCAAAGCAGACAAGGGGAGGCCTAGTGTGCTCTCATCTTGTTTCCAGTAATATTTTTAGTCTGTTATAATGTATTACATTTACATGCCATTCTTTCTCTCAAGAGCTCTAGGTAGCATACAGGTTCTTCCTCCCTGCCTAGATTATCCTCACAAGGATGGGTGGGAGATGGTGACTCGTCCAAGATCACTCCATGAGCCTCATAGCTCAGTGGGGATCTGAACCCTGATCTCCGCAACAATCCTAAACCCCAGTCCTAATCCAACTCCAACACATTCTCTTAATGTATTGGAGCCTTAAGTGGCCTGGAGAGGCCTGGAGACATCTTGCCTCCCATGATTTCCCAGGAGGGTCCTGGAACCCACTGGAAAGTAGTGTATTCTGGACCTGCTTCTTAATCCTTCTGTTACAAATCATAACAACCACACACCACAAAAACCTAATTGAGACACAGAACATGTATAAACAGTTGTTAAACTAGCATGCATTATCAGCCTAATACCCCTATGAACCCTGAACAACTATGGCGTTCAAGTCACAATCACCAGCTTTAATGGAATAACCATTGCAACAGTAACATTAACCTCAGTTTCACATTTATCCCCATTGCCCTATACATTACCTGGAAGCTTTTCCGAGAGCAGGTTTACCGCAAGGCTTTACTGTAAGTTCAGAGCATAATGGATACTCCGAAGCAAAAAGAGAGTTGTTGGTTTTTTTTTTACCCCAGACATAAATCAGGCTAGGTTCCAATACAGAGGGGGGAATCTGAATCGTGTGTGACGTGCTCTCTGAAATATTGCATGGACTTTGGGGTACATCTGGCCGATATGTGGACACACAGCCTCCCTCCCAAAGTAAAGTCACCGTAAAGCTGCCATCTGAAAATGCTCCTGGCCCATTCTAGAATTTGCTGCCTGATACATGCACAAACATTAATCCGTTCTATCAGTATATTCTCCTGTTTTTATTGGCCATACTTACACTAGTAACATAAAACAACAGATCCCAATTCTCAATTGGGCGAGAAGGGGTCAGAATTATATCATTTCTCCTAACTGGGTGGTGGTTTGCCCGCACAGACACAAACTCTTCTGCACTACAAGCTGTCACTTACAACTAAATTGGTGGTACTGGGCTAATCATAACCATTTCATGATTAGTCACCCCCCACTGCCCCCCGAGAAATCCATGAACCCCTCTTGGAGTTTTGGAGTGAACCAAACTCCAAATACTTATGGGCTTAGTTTTAGCAGCAATAGGGAAGTCCACTCAATACACCTTCCACTCCCGGCTGCCATATAGGGACCACCCCCAATATCCGCATTACTTCACTCAAGCACTATAGCAAACTCTATCCGATCAATGGCCAGCCTGCAGACAGTGCAGCTCTCATTATGCTGGGATGAGGAGGGATGGGAAAGAGAGGAGCAAACGGAGCTCTGGTAAGGAGAGGCAGCGGTGCCTCCTTTGGCACCCCGCCCCCACGCCCGGTCATCTGGAGAGGTCCATCCTCAGTTACCACCCGTACGCCTGGTGGCGACTCAGAACTGGGCCTTCTCTGCAGCAGCTCCTTGGCTGTGGAATGCCTTCCCGGCAGAAATCCATCGTTCGAGCTCATTGTTCACCTTCAAGAGAGCCCCGAAAATGTATTTGTTCAGTCTGGCTTTCCAAGGTTTTTTAATGGTTCTTAAATGTTGTTAACTGGCTTTAAATGGTTTTACACTGTTTTTAAACATGGTGTGTTTTTTCAAAAAAATTATTGTTTTAAGCTATTTTAAACGGTTGGTGGTTTGTTTTTGTTGCTGCACACCACCCAGAGCCTTTGGATAGGGTGGCATAGAAATGTAATAAATAAATAAATAAAACTTAATGAGGTGAGAAGAGCCTGGATGGGGTTTGCAGGAAGAGCAGACTGAGCCGCAGTCGAGCAGTCAGTTTGCTCTGGGAGGCCAAATTGGCCACCCACATGACTGCCAGCTTTGTTACGGAGCCGGCGGGGGATGGGAGGATCGGGGGGCCACGTAGCCCCCGGAAGCCCCAGCATGCCCTGTGCGAGCGTGCAGGGCATGCTGGAGAGACCCCCCGAGCCGGGAGGCTGTTTTTCAGCCTCCCGGTCAGGGGTCTACTTGTGAGTTGCCACGGCAACTCATGATCGAAAAGCCCGGGTTAGCTCACACTCACTCTGCTAACCCGGGCTTAGGGGAGGGTTGCTTTAGCGGGTGAACTGCTTTCGTGAGAGCGGGCTCGGCTGCGAATCCGGTGGTTCTTATGGGCACACAAAATCGGGCTAGGCTCCCTTAGCCCAATTTTGTATGACCGTGAGAATAGCCTCAATATCTTGGTGCTGGACTGATTCACTCAGACACATATGTCACTTTTCTACACTACACTTTTTCTACAATTCTACAGTGGATGACTGGCAAACGAATCTTTTGCAAAGCACTGCAGGTTGGATATTCTTCCCATGGCTTTAGGCTTCTGATGACCCGTTCCAACAGGCTGGATCCTGCATCACTGGATGCTGCTGTTGTCAAGTGATAAACATATGCGTGTGCAAACCAGCAGAACTGGCTCAGGCTTCTAGTTAAGCCCTTTAGGATCAGAGAATAATGCTGTTTTCATGTTTGCAATGGACCCTAACTTCAAAATAATACATCCTACTGAGATCAATGGAGCTTATTTCCAACAGTGACAAAGTGTGGGGCAAGCTAAGGATACAAAGATGAAAAGCCATTATAAATCTGGCTGATCATTACCTAAGCACATCTCAACTGCCATTTCAGCACGGCAAAGCTCTAACACCTCCTAATATGTCTGTAAGACATACTTCTAAGCTCAGCGCCAGATCTAGGAGCCTGAGACACTTGTGGAGATGGATTATGCCCCCTATAAGCCCTTTCTGTGCAAGCCCATAAGCAGAAAAGTACAAGTGTCTCTGCTGCTGGCCAATGACTTCAGAGACAAGCTTGTCTCTACTGGAGAAAGCAAAGATTAATGAAATCAGGTGTTTGTGTGTTTTAGAAAGCTCCATTTTGCTCTGTCCTGCTTGCTGTGTTCTGAGGACAAGGCCAATGCAGACCACACCTGCTTCTTCCTCCTTTGCTATGTCCCCACACATAGCCAGGGTGAAGCCAGAAAGCTACTTCTGTGAGTACACTGCAATGCTAGGCTGCTTCTTCCTAGTGCCCATCCAGCAGGTGGAATTTGTCACAAATCCCTGCAGCTAGCAGCCACCAGTCTGTTGGAGATGAACTTCCAGTGCATCGACCTTTTGCACCAACTGTCCTAATGACCACTAGGGGCATTGGGAGTAGAGACAGTGAGTCAGGGTCTCCCTATCTGTCCCTACTCTATGACCCCTGAACTGACTCTGCAGCACTTTCTGTGCTGAGCCACAATCCTTCCTTTCCTCCTAGAGAGCAGATGGAGACATCTCTCTCTCTCTCTCCTTACCTATCCACTATGTAGTCCTTTAGATTAGAGATAGGTCTTTCCTATCTAAGTGTATTTAACCAATACATGTTTAGTGTTTAGTCACACAAGGATCTCCATGTGTTTTCTCTAAACAGCTGCAATGTCCAAACCATCCTCTGCTACCTACTCTGAGTGTGTGCTCATTCCTTAGTGCTCTGCTGTTTTACCTATTGTGGGTAAAAATCAACAACCTCTAACACAGTCATCAAAAGCCATGGAGCCAGTATCCTCTAGGGAACAGTTTCTACAGAAGAAGCATCCTTAGCTATTAAGAGTGTTCCCAACGATGGACAGCCAGATCCCTCTTGCAAGCAGGCAACTGCTGATTACTCTCAACCATGGTACTTCCATGGTACCAACTGTACTGCCTCTGAACACAGAGGTTCAGTTTAGCTAACCTAAATGTTAACAGCCACTATCAGGGCTTTTGGGCTCTCTTCTCCAAACAGAATGGACCAGACCTTCCCCGTTGTATTCTGGCAGCGTGTTTGCCATTCCCGCCCATTGCTCTTCTCATGCTTCCTGATCTAGGACTGTTGCTGTTCTCCTCTCAAACTTCCCCGACGCTTTGGTCAGCCCCTCTACAAAGTGGAAGGGGTTCTGATCCCACAACAGCCCAAGCAATAATGCTGAAATTCCGGCAACTTGCTGTAATCGTATACGAAAACGGTGGCCATTTATATATCGCTTTTCAACTAAGGTTCCCAATCCATTTTACATATCAATGAAAATAAATAAATAAATAAATAAATAAATAGATAGATAGATAGGCTCCCTGCCCCCAAAGGGCTCACCATCTAAAAAAGGAACTTAAGATAGACCCCAGCAACAGCCACTGGAGGGATGTTGTGCAGGAAATGGAGAGGGCCAAATGCTCTTTCCCTGCTCAATAAGGAGAATCACCACTTTTAAAAGGTGCTTCTCTGTTCAGTTAAGCAGGGGTAACCCACATTTCTGACCCTCTCCTCCCTGCCAAGACTAGATCCAGCTCTTTGATCATATTGGTTGCCCTTTTTCGAACCTTTTCCCATCATAAGTTACCCCACTTTGGGAAACAGCTGCCAGCATCCACCTGCTGTAATCCAAATTTCTTAAGCAAGCCTTGCCTTGCGTTTGTTGGAAGATGACATTTCTGAAAAGTAATTCCTGCAGGTGCCAAACAACCAAGGTGGCCTCACCTTTGCAGACGGGCTTTGTGCCATTCCAGGTCCGGTCCTTAGTGCAAGTCAAAGAAGAGGCTCTGTCCAGCTCCATTGTGTAACCCGGCATGCACTGAAACACGACTGTCTTGTTGTAGGTAAAGTCGCTGCCCAACCGAAGGCCGTTGGCTGGCACCCCGGGGTCCCCACAATTTATCACTGTAGGTTGGAGAGGGGGAAAGATGCTGCAGTTCAACTCCCAGCATTTTTCAAAAGCAAAGCTGCAAAAACTGCCTTTCCGTTAAAAGAGAAAGTCAGTGAATACATAAAAATCATAAATAAAAATCAGCAATCTTGTCATTCCCATATCGTAGGCAGTGGGTGAATGGATGGGGAGAGGAGGGAAGAGCTGTTGGCCCAGTCCTCAAGCTTGTGTGCTGGGGCAAGCATTTGTGCCCCATGAGAAATCAATGTAATTAAATAATGAAAGATCTCTAGGAGCCAAAAGTACCCACCGGCAGACGAGGTTGCCTGTGGTGACCCTGCTCGAGTCACTGGTTCTACCCTTGGTTCATTCCAATCAGCATCTTCTGGGGGTGAGTAATTCTGCTGCATCTCTGCTTCATACCTGATTGGCTTGTTCAGCCATTCCTGATGCAGAAATGTCAAATGACCTGCCCGCACAGTGAATCACACAGAAACCCCAAGGGTGGACTCCTCTGAAGGCAGGCAAGTGATGTGGTGGTGTGCATAGCATACCTTTTTCAGGTGTAAGAGTGAAGTGATTCTCCAATTTTAGTTTTTAATTATTTTTTTAAAAGCATGCCACAGGGCTCAGAAACTGAGCTGAGGTGCTTATCTCGCCTCAGCATTTGTCCCCCCCCCTGCATTTTATTGAACTCCCCCATCACAACATTTGCCCCACTCCAATTGTGTCTTTCCTCTGGCCCCACACCTCAATTTATGTCTGGAGTTGCTGCTCAAACTTGCCCTCTGTCTGTACCCCCTGCACTGAGCTAAGGGCACCCAAATTGAAATAATTGTTTGATTAATTATCTTGAACTGGAAGCTTGTGCGGTGCTACTGGTTAGCTGTGGTTACAGCACAGGACCTGAGCAGATCCAGCAAAGGTGTTAAGTTCTTCTACTCCCTATCATCACTTTGCTGAAGAGAGAAGCACCTCCTCTTGGGCAACTCACCTGTACACTCTGGAGTGGTCCCCGTCCAGGTCCCATTGACAGTGCAATGTCTGCTGAGCACACCTGTAGAGTAATATCCTTCCCGGCACTTGTATATGATGGAGCTGGAGAACACCAGGCCGTCGTTAAATATCACCCGTGCATTGCTGGGAGTCCCCGGGTTTCCACAAGATATAACTGCAATCAATCAATGCCAAATGAGAAGTGTAAAAGTTGTTTTAAAAATCACTGCAAAGGTTATCTGCAAAGGTCAGCTGGACCACAAAAGTATTTCAACTTTTCCCCTCTGGAGATTGTGCAACCCAACTTTTAAAGAGCAATCTTTCAAATTGCCAAATTCACTCTCAATGCAGTTTTTAGACTTGAATAAAGAATAAAAATAAACTTGAAGCCAGAATAAAAGGTGGAAACGAAAATTTGGATTTAGTATACCGCCCCAAACTTCTGTCTCTGGGGGCGTTTAATTTTGGTTAAAAGTAGCTTTAACATTTAACTTTTGGTTAAAACTTTACCTGCTCCCAAGTGGTTTGCCCCCTTTGATATTAGTGGATACTTTCAGATCCACCTGGAGCTTTCAGACAGCCAGCTTTACTGCAAGTTTACTGTGAGGCTTTACTGCGAGTTTGGCACATAACTGATACTGCAATGCAAAAAGAGTATTTTTTTTACCCCAGACATAAATTGGCCTAGCTTCCAATATGGAGGGAAAAAACCCAAATTTTGTGTGAAGTGCTCTATGGAATATCCCACAAACTTCGGGGGTAAATCTGGCTAATATGTAGACGCACACCCACCCTCCCAAAGTAAAGTCGTGGTAAAGTCGCCACCTGAAAAAGCTCCAGGGGTACAAAATGAAACATTGGTACTCATCATGAAGGTTCCTTCTTGCAGGTGTAATGGAGGGAGCCCATTGTGGGTTATCTCCTCCCACATGCTCTAGAGGCAAGACTATTCAAATGAAGGGAACCTTTAAGACCCTGTGTGAGGTGGTCCCTCTTCAGTTCTGTTGTAAAGCTGAGTAAAGAAATACTCCCACTGAGGCAAAGTACTCAAAGCAGAGGAAGACAGGCCAGATAACAGCTGAGAGAAGTTGCGATGCAGAGAGATGCAGAGAGTTCTACACTTAACCACCCACTGTGGAATATACCACAGCTTACTAACCAGGTGAGTAAGGATAGGTTTAATGTGTCAGCAGTCCCTGTTGCAAAAGTCGCCATCCAAAGGCAGCTTAGGACCAAGTGAATGTGTCAAGTCTGTAATGCCAGATTTGGACAGAGTGTTCCACGTATGCAGCTGTTTTACAGATTTCTTCGAAGGAAACGTTGGTGGAAAAGGACGCCGATGTGGCTGCTGTGCTGGTGGAATGAGCCGTGACATGGAATGGCATAGGCAGAGGTTGCACTTCAGACGCCAGAGAGGTGCATGATTAATTTAGGTACCATTTGTCCCATGGTAGCAGGCAAAAAAGAGACAGTAAGGAATCCGACTTGTGGAAGGAGATGTAAGTGCATAGAGCATGCTGTATGTACAGTTTAGGCCACGGTCGCTCTTTAGGATGCACTGGATGTGGACAGAAAGGAGAAAGGTAGTTGTCCCAAGATCTGTGAAACGTAGAGTTGGCTTTAGGAATAAAAGAGGGGTCTGGAGTCAGGTAGACTGAATCTTTAGAGAAAACGCACAGTTGGTACAGTCAGAGGCGCTAACACAGACGCGCCTTGAAGGAAACAATGTAATGTGGATGGTTCGAGATAATACATCTGGATAGATAGGAGCCTCGACCAATGAAGAAGCCTCTGCTTTCATGCATTTGCTTTAAGGCCTTCGTTAAGGCCGCCATCCGTAAACAGCTGGAGAGCTCAAAACGGCCATAGTCGTTTGATTCCGAGATGATGTATCATAGTTATAGCTGTTTGCTGAATCTTCTTTAGCGTATTTGCATCCATCTCGATGGAGCAAGAAGAAAGTCCCCCTAACAACTGCACTTCAATGCAGAAAAGTGTGGTTTTTAAAACCATGAAGAAATCCTATGGCTGCCTCCTCCAGAACAGGTGGCTTTTAGAGACCCCGGGGTTGCTTCTTGGAAGAATGTTAGCTCCTACAAGGGTGCTGTAGAAAATTTGCATTTATCTCCTCAATTAAAACTTGTTTACTAAGGAGGCCCTTGGCCTAGGAGGCTCATAAAGATGAGTGCTGACCAGATCTTTCCTCTGGTTTGGTGCCCCCCTGGCTTCCCTTTATGCCTTCTTAAATGGCCCCAAATCGCCTCCTAGCCAGGCAGTGCAATATTTTTGGATCGGCTTACAGAGGCCAACAAGCTCTAAAGCCCTGGCTCTGAACTGGCAATTTTACATGCCATTTATGGTCAACAGTATCTTACATTTTGCTTGAAACACAAAGTGGGTGGTGGGTGGGGTGAAGAGGCACAAAGGAGGCGACTCAAAGTCTGACAGCAGTCAGACACCCGTGAACTGCAAAGGTGTACTTTGCTGGTTATATCAGAACGTGGTGGAGCCGAACAATGTTTGCCAATTAAAGGGGCATTAATTCCAAAGGAGCCTAACAGCCGCCTGTGCTTGGCAGAGACCCATCTTTGCTCGCGCACCAGTGGCTTGATTTTAAACAAAAGTCTCATTCGGAAATCCAATCAGGGGCATGAAACAGAATGGCAAGGCAGCAATGAAAGCAGCAGCAGCAGGCTTCCATTCGGCACTGCTTTTATAAGACATCCCACCCACCCCATGTCTGTTGCCTGCCACCCCCAGGGCCCCGTCTGGCCTCTTGCTTGGACAGAGGCGACTCGAAAGGGGTGGGAAAGCGCTTTGGATTTTGGTTGGGGTTTTTTTTCTTTTCTTTTTCCAAATGCCCATTTCCATTTTAAAGCTCACTGGAAATTAAAGCTAAATGAAGCCTGACATCTCTGCGTGGAAAGTGGGTCTTGGATAGGAGGCAGTCTGTGCGGCATGAAACAGAGCCGCTAACGCAGCAGAGTTCCAACACACTGCGATTAATTAACTTGCTTCATTTCAAACCATTTGTGGCCTTTGAAATATTGATTGGTTTTTCTTTCTTCTTCTTTTTTTAAAAAAATCCATTTTTCTCTGTGCATTTTTATGATTATGGAAAGAAGACTTTCATATTAATAATCCCACAAGAGAATAAGCGCCTTTACTTTTGTTGCCACACAATCTACAACAGGGAGACGCATCTTCCTGCTGCATCCCAGGCTGTGGAAGGGGCCTTGGAGGCAGACAGAGGAGGGAGGGAGGGAGGGAGGGAGGGAGGGAGCTGGTCTATTGGCATCTTCTGAGCCTGCCCAGGACAAAATCCAGGGGAGAGCAAGCCACAAGAGAGCTAGACAAGACTAGCTCCAAGACGGAAGGTTTCCATTCTGCAAGCAAGGAATCCCAAGACCACCAACTCACTCTCCTGCAAGCTCCCAGAGGCAGGAGACGTCTATGGGTAATGACCACCTTCAAGGGCCCCTTCCAGTTCCTGCTCACTTTCGGGTTCACTCTGCCCCACTTCCCAGTTTGACTTGCATTAGTTCTAAAATTAAGGTCAAAATTGGTCCCGGCATGGTTTGCCACTGTTTTCAATTTGCGTCTTTCCTCCTCTTTTTCCTTGCAGACTCATGCTCATCAGTGTGGATCCATGGCAAGTCTCTGCAGGCATCAGAATGAAGTGGTAGAATAATGCTCCACATGAAAATTCCCTGCAGGCAGAAAACTAGCCCGTCAAGAAAACTAGCATGCCATTGGCTAGAAGGTGAAGGGTCCCCAAGGACCACTGGAGGCTACATTCTCTGCCTCCTAGGAAAACATTGTGGCAAGTGGAAGACCCACCAGGTTACAACCATTGCCAGGGAAGGAACTGGGAGCTTGCTTTTCTCCTCTCGACCAGAAAACTACAGTCTGCTCCACCTGTCTGTTGCCATGGGACTGCAGATCTCAATGGGGAAAGGACAAAGTGCTGTTCATTTTGTGTGTCTATATTTTATTTATTTATTTATTTGATTTCTATACCACCCTTCCAAAAATGGCCCAGGGCAGTTTACACAGAGAAATAATAAATAAATAAGATAAGATGGATCCCTGTCCCCAAAGGGCTCACAATCTAAAAAGAAACATAAGACAGACACCAGCAACAGTCACTGGAGATACTGTGCTGAGGGTGGAGAGGGCCAGTTACTCTCCCCCTACTAAATAAAGAGAATCACCACATTAAAAGGTACCTCTTTGCCAAGTTAGCATATGTGTGCTAATTATTATTACTGCAATTCCGTGTAATCTGCCTTGAGTACTTTTTGGTCAAAAGATAAAGTAGAAACCCTCCAAACAAAGAAATCCAGCCTCTTCTCTGCAGTAAGCAACTCCACCCTCCAAGATGACACTCCCTGAACGAAGGACATAGCTAGGGAGAGGGGGCCTGTGTACACCCCTTTCCCCGGTGGTCCCTTGGAGGAAGGGAGATAATGAAGAAAATAGGGAGGGGTGGACCTGAGGTGGGTGGGTTCTTTGAAACCACCTGCTCAATAACAGCTACACCCCTGCATTGCACTATCCCAGCTACAATTCTCAAAGGAAGAGTTTCCAATGGGGTCCCATCCTAGGTCACGACCACCAAGTCCTGTTATTTCAAGTAGGTCAAGCACAGGAGAACAAAGGCAGAACCTTGACGACTGACTGGGTTCTTTCCCAACAGTGTCATCCTTTGATCCAGACACAGTTCAAATGCCAGCCCTCAGAATTCCTTTTTGCCTTCTCATCCCCTGCCCCGAATACAAATCAAAGGCGCTGTCAACGACACATCACCGTGAATTACTTTCTGTCCCCTGATCGGTGAGCGCCTAACATTAAAGGATCCGCATTAGAGGCATAATATTCCTATTATTCATAGAGTTGTGATTAAAAAGCCCTGCCTGGGATCTGTGTTCCTGGACGCTTTTGAACCTGACAAGTTATTTATCCTGGGATTAATACACTGAACCCCTCCCCAACTCTGGCACAAAAAAAAAAAAAAAGATTTCTGAAGAAAAAAGAAATCAAATCCTTCAGACCCCCAGTATATTAAAAAATGGGACACGGTGTCTTTTCAATCATTGGTGGCATCAATTCAGAATACATTTCCAACTCATTTGCAGAGCCTTCGGCTTTCCGATCAGCCAAAGAGACATGGAGGTCTCTCTGCACGCCATTTTTCCTGCCTCACTTTGGGCTTTTGGGGGCTTCTGCTGATTGATTTTGAAATACTTGTATAAGAGCAACAGTATGAAAAGCTTGCCTGAGGTTCATCATGGCGGATTAGCTTTTGTATAAAAAAATTAATGTCTTTACATAACAGCCAAGCAAGGCAAGGAATGTAAAAATATAGCTTTACATAAATGTTTATGAGGCTTTTAATAGGAAATTTAATGTAAATTAATCTGGCATGGTATGACTGTGGGAAACAGAGGCATCTTTTGCTGTATAACCACCTGCTTACTGAAACCAGTTGTGGAATTCATATACGTCAAAGGTTAGCAGGTTCAGACATTTCTCTGGCATTTTGTAGAAATGTTTATTCTATTTATAAATTGCTTAATAGGGTTTTTTTCTTTTTTCTTCTTCAATTAAAGTCCTTTCTTATGGTCACAGACCAGCACACTTTACAAACAGAAGCCCAACAAGAACTTACAGGGTTATTATACAGTAGTTAAGCACATAGTTAAGCATAAAGGTCAGTTAACAATGATGCTTAATGAACTCTGGGCGAATTTTACTGGCTATTAAACAGAATTTAGCCACATTATAAGATCTCAGGTCATTCTGGTCAGTTAATAGTTGATCAGGTCATTCTGGTCAGTTTTAATAGTTTTAACATTTTAAATTTTAATGTGTCAATCTTTTTATTGGTTGTTATTGTTTTGTAAATGGCCCAGCGAACTCGTATTTTGGGCGGTAGAAAAAGGCAATAAACAAACAAACAAACAAACAAACAAACAAACTCAAGATAAAAAGAATCTGTACAGCCTGGATGGCAGCTAATAAAAGGGGTTATATACATTGTTCCTGCTCTATGGTATTTTGGCACGGTTATCTGGTTTAGGTACCTGGCAGGGTTGAAATTCAGAACTTGGTTGCCCAAATGGACACCAACAGGAATAGAGCCCCTGATCAATTCGATGCTCCATTCATCTTCTTCCATTTCAGCACACTGGACATGCTTCCCCGCCCCCAACTCATCATCCCCACAGCAAGGTACGATGGGTCCTGAATGCCTAAGCTGATTTCTGGCTGTGGGATAAGAACTTCAAAGTTCTTGTTCCCACAAGATGCAGTGATGGTCACAGGTTTAGATGGCTTTAAAACTGGGATGAGACACATTTCTGGAGGATGGCCTATCAAGGGGCATCTAGCCATGATAGCTAAGTAAACAGCTAGACCCAAGAGAACCTCCATGTTCAGAGGCACTGTATCTCTGGAGATTGAATATGGAGGAAAGTAGGGCTGTAGCCCCCCAGAGGCATCTGGCTGACCAGTATTGGAAATAGGATGCCGGACTTGGCTGGATCCAGCAGGGCTCTTCTTACATTGGTGTGAAATGCCTCCAGTTTCTAGGACAATACTGCTGTGTCGCACAAAATGCCCACATACACAACTCCCTAAGCCAGGGGTTACTAACCTTGGGTCCCCAGATGTTGTTGTACTACAGTTGCCATTATGGCTGGGGATGATGGAGAGTTGTAGTCCAATAATATCTGGTAAACCAAGGTTGGGAATCCTTGCCCTAAGTCAGGGATGGGCAAACTTGGCCCTCCAGATGTTGTGAGCTGGGAGAGTTGTAGTTCAACAACAGCTGAAGGGCCAAGGTTTGCCCACCCCTGCCCGGAGTGATTGTCCTTAAAGATAGCACTGGGCTGATTCTGGTCACAAGATGTGAGCCGCCTCCACTCCAAAATATGGCTGAAAAGGTCAAAAGGGATCCAGGCATCCCCTTTTCACGTGTTATGATCGACACTTGCAAAAGTTACCACCGGCTCATTTGGTGGCGACTCAGAGGCGGGCCTTCTCTGTAGCTGCTCCTGGGCTGTGGAAGGCACTCCCAGCAGAAATCCGCAATCTGAATTCTTTATTGACCTTCAGGAGAGCCCTTAAAACCTATCTGTTTGGCCTGGCCTTCCAGGGTTTTTAATTAGTTTCAATTGTTTTAATGCTGTAACCTGGTTTTCAGGGTATTTTAATTGTTTAATTGTTTTTTGTGATGTTTTATTTGTTAATTGATGCTTTACATTGTTTATATTTCTGTTTTAACTGTTATTGGTTTTAATGGTTTTGTTTTAATTGTAAACCGCCCTGAGTCACTTTGGAAGGGCGGTATAAAATTCAAATAAATAAATAAATAAATAAATAAATAAATAAATAAGTGTACAGCGTACACAGGTAAAGAGCTGTACGGATCTTCACCAGAATGTTGAATGCAAGCACAGCAGCACATTTTCCAAACCTTCCACCATTTGAGGGACATACCTACATTGGCTTTTAAAATGGAAAAGGAACAGGTCCGCAGTTTGGAAGTGCTTCTGGACCCAACTCTCTTTGATATTTCAAGTAGAGGCAGTGGCCAAGAGTGCCTTCTATCAGCTTCGGCTGATAGGGCCAACTGTGCCCTTCCCTGGAAGAGTGTGGCCAGACGAGATAAACTTAGCTGTGTATGACCTTACCACGCTTGTAACTCAGTTTTATGTAATTTATTCTTTTGATGTTGTGTATTTTTATTGTATTGTATTGTTTTTATTCCTTTTTGGGGGGGTCATGGACCATAATAATAAATTTGATTTGAGTGTGGCCTTAAGGCAGTGGTGCACATCCTAGTCACCTCCCAGCTTGACTACTGCAATGCACTCTACCTGGGGCTGCCTCTGTATGTAGTCTGCAAGCTGCAATTGGTGCAGAATGCTGCTGCCGGGTTAGTCTCCAGGTTGTCCCGAAGAAACCATATTACTCCTGTTCAATGGCCCCTCTAATTTTTTTCATCCCTGTGTGGAATGAGTTTTGTTCTGGGCGGCAGTATCAAGGCACCTGTGTGCGCACATGCATTCAGAGTGGGGCTTTCCTGATTCAATCTGAGTGGGATCTAAAATGATCCGAGCGGACATCCAAAAACATGTGAGCGTGTGCACGTCCGCACGCCTTAGAGGGAACAGTGCTCCTGTTTTGAAAGAACTATATTAGCTGCCAATAGGTTTCCAGACAAAGTGGTGGTTATTACCTATAAAGCCCTTAAAAGTTTGGGCCCAAGGTATTTAAGAGAACACCTTCTTCATTATGAACTCTGCCGCCTATTAAGAGGTTTGTCTGAGGGTGCCACCAGCTTGTTTGGTGGAGACTCAAAGGCGAGCCTTCTCTGTGGTTACCCCAGAGTCGTGGAAGGCACTTCCTGCTGATATTAGAACTGCTCCACCCCTGTTGGCTTTTAGGAAACAACTAAAAACACATTTCTTCAGTCAAGCTTTTTAACTGAAGTTTTAAAGTTGAATGTTATCAATTGTTTTAACTTCAGTTTATTTATATATGTTTTAAATGTGTTACATTTTTGCTTTGTTTAGTTGCTGTAAACCACCTAGAGACTTTGATAGCAGGTGGTATATAAATGTGCTAAATAAATAAATAAATAACAAATAAAATGAACACCGGCACAGTCATTCGTCCAAACATCTGAATGCAGGTGTGGCGCATTGTCTGAATAGGGCTTGTGCCTCACCGCATGACCTGGAGGTTCAGCCAAGGATGGAGCCAGGCCAAAAGCTCCATGGAGGAACAGGTGGCTGTATATCTGCAGAAGTGGCAAGCGATGCAGAAGATGCTGGTAAGCAGGCTAGCAGGGGTGAAGGCTTGCAAAGGAGAGGTAGAAGAGAACTGAGAAGTAAGGGTGGGCAAGCCGGCTCGAGGTCGAACAGCTTTGCACTTGGCATGGCCCGGCTCGAGGTTTTCTGTCACGACCCGGCCACACAAATGGCCAGTGTGCATGCGTGGTGGCCTCCAAAATGGCCACCACCAGTGCAGAGAGGCCTGTAATGGGCCAAAAAAGGGGTCAAAAGTGACTGGGGGGAGGAGGCAGGGGGAGGGGGGACATGAGAAGATCCCCACAGCCACAGCAGTACCCCTCCCCTCGAAGCCCTGCAATGGCGGTAAGTCTGCTCTCTCTCTGTATGTGAATTCCACCACCACCACCTGGGCCCGAACCAGTTCAGCCCAGAGCCAGACCAGGCCTGGTTCTAGTGTGCACAGAACTGGATTGGACCCAGTTTGGTTCGAGTCTGGTCCTACTCAAACCAAACTGGGTTTTCTAGTTTCATGCACACCCCTACGGAGAAGCCGGGTTTGCCCAAATGCTTCCGCACCTCCAATCCCTGCAACTTGGCTCCAACTCTGCTTGTATGGTACATGATGGATGACCAGTCTTTCACCCATACCCACCTTCACATTCTGGTTGTGTCCCACTCCAGGATCCATTGGCTTGACACATTCTCTGCAGCGACCCCCGGAGTGTGTAGCCTGGCTCACAGCTGAACCAGACCGTGCTTTCCACACCTAACTCATTCCCCCCATGCCGAATGCCGTGAGAAGGGATTCCTGGATCACCACAAAGTCCTCGGAGGCTTCCTGCCAGAGGGAAAGATAATTAAAAAAAAAAAAAAAAAACCCGCATCAGCTAACCACCACTGCATCTTGAGACAACACCATTTCCCTTGTTCTGTTATTTTCTTTTGTCCTGTGTTCCACTCCTCCTAAATTCTGGTTTAACTACAAGAATTTCAAAAATTAACTCAGCGCTGGAACATTCATAGTTTGCTAAACCCAGCAGAGCTGTTTTATGTGGAAAAGTCACTGCTTCGCACAGGCTCCCATGGGACAGGGGAAGAACCATCAGCAGCCCACTGTGACCAGTTTGATTGTCACTTTGCAGATAAAGTTGCTTGCATCCGTGCTGATTTGGACTCCAGGGTTTTGGCAGTTCCAGGAGACGTGCCTCGGCCACCATCTGGTCCAATTGTGATAGATTCGTTTGAGTTAGTGCAGCCTGAGGAAGTGGGCAAGATCCTAGGCAGTGTGTGGGAAACATCATGCACTCTGGACCCTTGCTCTTCACAGCTAGTAAAATCTGCTAGGGAAGGAACAGGTAGGTGGTTGGAGCCAATTATCAATGCTTCAATAATGGAGGGCAAGATGCCATCGAGCCTCATGCAGGTGGTGGTAAGATCACTATTAAAAAAGCCCTCCCTTGATTTCATCAACCTTGATAACTTTTGGCCTGTTTCAAATCTTCCATTTTAAGGAAGGCGATAGAGTGTGTGGTATCTGTCCAGCTGAAAAGGATCGTGGACAATATGGATACGCTAGACCTTTGGTTCAAATTGGAGTTTGGGCACTGCAAACTGCAGATCTGCTGCGCCAGCATTACATCCGGATGCTGGCACCATAGTTTCGGCCCCATGGAACCGGTGTTGAGGAAGGAAGCGTCTCCCTCCCTCCAGCCCGATTGGCTGTGTGGGCTGTCCTTCTGTCAAGAAGGAAGCCCGCACCATAAACTCTCCCGCCTCTCTGCAGTCTCTCTGACTGCGGAGAGGCATCTCTCCCCAACATCTGAATGTGGGCAGGAGGGAGGGGTGGGTGGAACCAGGGTCCATTGGATCCATGGTTACATCTGAATGGGGCCACCGGATTTCATATTACATGTATGTAATATGAAAATGTATGAATTTGTGTGTCACACAAAGTCTGAGTGCATGCCCTCTTCTTTGTGACTGGGAAGCCCCCAGTGCTAGATTTATTACGGACTCTGACCACTTGTGAGGGTCTTGGATGGTGTGGTCAACTATCCCTGGCCTAGGAGGAGAGATACTCAAGGGCTTATACATTTCTGACTTGCAAAGGATGCCAGCTGTGGTTCGCCAGGAGAAAAAGCCACCCCTTCCCATTTCAGTAGGCGTCATCCTCAGACTTTAAAGCCTATTTCTGCAGCCCAGTGGACTAGAAACGTGCTTACCTTGTGAAGGTCTTTTTTCCCTAGTCTGGAGATCATCAGTATGGGATCAAGCACTGAGCATGCCCAAGGCAGACCAGAAGTTTGATTGAAGATCCTCCCACTGCACGGTATCATCCCCAGTTCCGGGACTGTTGCGAAATGGCGAAGAGGACCTGAAACGCTCTGCCGAGAGATAACTAAACATATAAACAAGGAGAGAACTACCAGCTGAAGAAGGTAAGAGAGAGAAAAATGAACCAGGCGAAAGGAAGACAGGCAAGAATAGTAAGCTGTAACCCTGGAGACATACCTCCTCCCAAAAACGAATGAGCCCCGACTCTGAGAATGGAGGGCACAGACATCCGGGAGGGCCTGATGATCTCCAGACTAGGGAAAAAGGACCTTCACAAGGTAAGACCCAATGTTCCTTTCCCCCCTGTCTGGAGATCATCAGTATGGGACATACCCAAGCCGATAAGAACATGTCCCAGTAACGGGCGGGGAGGATGTCACACCACCTGTTGAAGAACCCTGCGGCCAAAGGCAGCCTGAGACTCCAAGAAGGAAGGAATTTTGTAGTGGTGAATAAAGGGAGTGATAGAGCTCCAGGTTGCAGCTCTACAGATTTCTGCTAGTGGGGTATGGGAAGAAAAAGCCGCGGAGACAGTGGCACTGCGGGTGGAATGAGCCGTAATACCCAGTGGCGGATTCAGCCCCAGGGATTCATAAGCTATTTTAATACATGCCCTGATCCAAGCCACCAAGGATGATTTGGAAGGATGATGACCCAGGTTATGAGGAGAGAAGGAGACGAATAGTGCATCTGACTTCCTGATGTCCTTAGTCCGTCGAACATAGAAGCGCAGTGAGGGCGTTCAGAACCTTGTTAAGGTTCCAAGACGGGAAACGCGGAATTGGAGGTGGAGCCAAGTTCGATGCCCCTTTGAGGAAGCAAGAGATGTGAGGATGGAGAGACTGCGTACCAGGATCGGAGAGTTGGAGGATAGATGCCAGCGCGGACACCTGCCTGCGCAAGGTGGCAGGCTTGAGATGTAGTCCCAAACCTGCTTGCAAAAAATCCAGGACCTCCGGAACCCCTGCCGAAAGAGGGTTAAGGCGCTTCGCGCGGGCCCATCCTGCAAAGGCTGCCCATGTAGCCTGGTAGATTCATTGAGTGGATGGACGCCGGGAGGCCAAGATCGTGTTCAGAACCTGGGAGGAGTAACCTGCGGCCTTCAGGAGGTCGCGTTCAATGTCCACGCGCAGAGCTGTAGCCAATTTGGATCTGGATGACGAAGCGGTCCTTGGAGAAGCAGGTCTGGATGCTGAGAAAGACGCCACGGTGGGGCTGCACTGAGGTTGACCAGATCCGCGAACCATGTCCGTCTGGGCCAATAAGGGGCTATGAGGATGACTCTGGCTTTTTCCAATCGAATCTTCCTGACCATCTGAGCGAGAATGGGAGTGGGAGGGAAGGCCTAAAGAAGAGCCTTTGGCCATGGGAGAGAGAGGGAGTCCGTTCCTGCTGCTGCTGGAGTGTGGTATCTTGTGAAGAATTTTGGAAGTTGAGTGTTTACGGGGGACGCGAAGAGATCTATCAAAGGAGTGCCAAAGCGCTGCGCTATCTGCATGAAGACCTGGGGGTGAAGGCTCCATTCGGAAGGGTCGACCTGGTGCCTGCTCAGCCAATCCGCCATGGTGTTGTCCGTTCCGCTCAGATGTTCTGCTTTGATGGAGAGGAGATTCTCCTCTGCCCACTGGAATAAGAGGTTTGTTTCTGACATCAGGCCCTTGGAGTGCGTGCCTCCTTGACGGTTTATGTGCGCCTTGGTGGTCGTGTTGTCGGTTCTGAGGAGGACGTGGGACCCCTGAATGCAGTCCTGGAAGGCCAGTAGGGCGAGCCTGGCTGCTCGAAGTTCGAGGCGATTGATGCTCCACGAGGACTCCTGGGAGGACCACAGGCCCTGAACTGGGCAGTCCTGGCACACTGCCCCCCATCCCGAGAGACTGGCATTGGAGGTAATTAGAATCCTGTCTGGCTCCGTGAAGAGAAGACCTTTCTGTACTGAGGGAGAAACCCACCATAGGAAGGAACGTCAAACCTTGTTGGTCAGGTCTAATGTCATGTGAGTGCCTGAGGTTATGTAGTCCTGGAACGGGAGTAAGAGCCATTGTAGAGGCCTGGAGTGCCATCTGGCCCATGGAACGCATTCCATTGCTGCTATCATCATTCCTAAGAGTTGAGCTAGAAGCAACACGTCCGCCGATTCGGAGTGGAGAAGAGGCTGAAGTAGGGTGGAGATTTTGATCCTCCTGTCTTCTGGAAGAAAGACCAGAGCAGGAACGGTGTGAAATACTACTCCTAGATGTTGAAGGGATTGAGAGGGATGCAGGTGGCTCTTGTCCCAATTTATCACAAATCTGTGGTCCTTGAGACAATCCAGGGTGGCCTGGACATGGCGAGAGGCCGTCCCGAAGGAGGGCACTCTCACGAGTAAATCGTCTAAGTACGGATGTATCCGTATGCCCTGGAGGTGAAGGTGCGCCGTGATGGCCGCCATAAGTTTGGTGAACACCCGTGGGGCCGTGGATAGGCCGAATTGGAGAGCACAGTACTGCAAGTGGCGACCGCTGTAGAAGAAATGAAGGTATTTCCTGGTCGCCTGGTGGATGGGCACATGCAGGTAGGCCTTGGAGAGGTCGATGGAAGCCAGGAATTTGTTGGGAAGGACCGCCTGTTTGATGGAGCGGAGTGATTCCATCTGGAATTTCTGTTTCCTCACAAAACAGTTGAGGCGTCTTAGATTCAGTACCGCCCGTCTGGACCCGTCTTTCTTGGGGACCAAGAATAACAGCGAGTAAACGCTGGAACATTTTTCTGTGCAGGGAACCGGTTCGACTACCCCTATGTTGAGGAGGTGTTGAATCGCTTCGAGCATCAGACGACGTTTCTCGGGGCGCCTTGAAGATGGCGTAGCGAAGAAAGAATCTGGAGGAGGCGATGAGAAGTTTATTGCGTAACCGTGAGTGACGGTGTCTAAGACCCATTGATCCTGAGAAGTGGATTGCCAGGTGAGGGTGAAATGCTGAAGTCTGCCTCCTATGGGCAGATAGTCATTGCCTTTTTCCAAAGTGGTTAGAGGGATTGGGAGACTTGAGGCCTGACTGTCTAAAGTTGCCCCTGCCCCTGGGCCTCCACTGAGATCTACTGAAGCCTCTAAAGGAGGGTTGTCTGAAGTCTCCCGATCTGGAGGAGGCCTGAAACTGTGGTTGCCTGAAGGAACGAAAGGAATAGCTCTGGTTACGTGGGTACCTGCGGAAATCCCGCCTAGTGGTGGGCATAACTTTTCTCTTATCTTTGGAGTCCACCAGGACCGAATCTAAAGGGGGGGCCAAATAGATTGGTGCCTGAGTAAGGGGAGGCCTGAAGGGCCATCCTAGATTTAGTGTCGACCTGCCAGCCTTTTAACCAGAGGGATCTGCAGAGGGCGACTGCCGAAGCCAGCGAACGCGAAGCATACTGTACACAATCGAGGCTAGAGTCTGCCATGAAGGCAGAGGCCTTGGCTAACTTATTCAGGCCTTGTCTCAGCTGGGTATGACCGGGAGGAACCAGAGCTGCAAGCTGCTTAATCCAGAGGATGGAAGCTCGTGCGAAAATAGAGTTAGAGGTAGCCATTTTAATAATGGTGGCTGAAGCCTCGTGGGCCTTCTTTAAAAGGGAGTCATTCTTTTTATCTTCTGTGGTTTTAAGCTGCTCTTGCCCTTCCACATTGAGGAGGGAACCCGAAACCATTTGGACTACGGGGGGGGTCCACTTTGGGTGTAGCTAAAAGAGCTGACACCTCTGTAGACAGATTATAGTGTTTCTTGGGTAGTGTACCAATGGGCCCCAATAACGTGGGGAAGGGCACTGAAACGGAAGCCCCAGAGGAGGAAGGAAAAACCTCCTGGTCAAACTCAGAGGGGGGTACAACATCAGCGGAAGAAACATCCTTAATAGCCCGCTTAGCTTTAGAAAGGATAACCTCAAAGTCTTGAGAAGAAAAAAGACGAGGAGAGATAGAGGGCACAGGTGTGGATTCCTCCTCAGATAATTCGCCCTCTTCTTTGTCTGGCTTCCCGTCCGGGTTGATGGGGGGTTCGCTATCGGAGATAGGGTGAGTGGGGGCAGGGAGGGAGGGTAGGATAGGATTAGGAATAAGGGGCATTCCCTCCCCGTCCTTCCTGGGAAGCTTAGGTAAAGGGAGAGCCGACCTAGAGTCAGAGGAGGATGAAGAAACATGCCTGCACCTTTTACGCTTGTGAAAGGAATTAGGCGCGAAATGACCTCTCTCGAAGAGAGGAATAGCCTCCCTGCATGGACTAGAAGTGGGCGACGAGGAGGAGAGTCTGCCTCTAACTCTAGGCGCTCGGGAAACCGGAGCGGCCGGCAAGAGAGGGGGGGCGGGGGGAACCGACCCCAAACCACTTGGAGGAAGGTTAGGCTGAGTGGGCAGCAGGAGAAGACATTCATTAATAAAGAAAGTTTTGAGCCAGCCCGCTACGTCTGGAGACAATTGAGAGATAGGGGGGCCCGTTACAGTACCTGCGCCGTCCGGAGCAGAAGCCGGGAGGGAGATTGGAGGAGGAGCGGTAGCCTGGACGCTCTCGGGCGGGCGGCTGGAAATGGCAGCCGAGACTTGAGCCGCGAGCAGCGGGGGAGGAAGCCCGCCCTCTACAGGCATTGCTGGTGAAGTGCCCAGAGAAAAGGACTCGCCCGAAGGGAGGGAGTCATCCTTACCCCGTTTGGTTTTCGATTCCTTTTGCCGGCGGGAACGCTTGAAGACTGCCTGTACAAGAAGGCGCTCACTCAGCCGAACGGATGCGGACAATTTCATAGCCTTTTTGGCTTTTTCCTTCCCTTCTTTGCTCGTCTTCTTTTTGGCTGCTTTGCGTGGGGAGAGCAGCTGGGGCGGGGGAAGGGCCGCCGCCGAGGCGGGGTAGGCCGTCCCCGAGGTAGAAGGGGTGCCTGGGTCAGGCAGGGGGAAATCCGGGTTTCCCTCAGGTGCCGCAGTGCCCTCAGATAGGGGGCCATGCAAAAGCTCCTCCGTGTGTGCTACCTCCATGAAGCCCCCGAGCAGAGTGCCAACAAAATGAACAGTAAAAATGAAAGTAACTAACCAATCAGCCAAATTGAAAAACAAAAAACAAGGTTGGAAAATTTTGGCAAAGAAAGTAAGCTAAGGCAGTCTCCTTCCCTACTGGCACACTCAGAAAGAAAAAGGAGAGAACAAACGGATCCTCAAAGCAGAGCGATAAAGTATGCGACCAAGCCTTGAGCAAGACAGACCGGAACTGGGGATGATACCGTGCGGTGGGAGGATCTTCAATCAAACTTCCGGTCTGCCTTGGGCATGCTCAGTGCTTGATCCCATACTGATGATCTCCAGACAGGGGAAAATGGAAATGACGTGCCACTGGGTAGAACATCAATTGTAAACACAGCCTCTAGTGGCTCTGAGTCAACTGCTAGCCAGGTGTCCAGCTCGGTAGTAGCAGCTGTTGCTGTTCTGGGGTACCTTTCATTTGGTTTGCCAGTGCTGGTCTCCTTCAAACCCAAAAACTTGCAAGATGTTTCAAAGCCACCCGTTGTCTGCACAGAGATGGAGCTGCCGACTTTATTGGGAATCCAGTGGAGAAACAGATGCTCCAGTGAGCCAGCATGTCATTGGCTCTCAGAGGAACACCAGTTCAGTCAAGGAGGGTATCTTTGAATGGCTGCTTTGACAGATGGGACAGTGCCTGTGCTTCTTCACATATGGCAGTCATCTGTTGTTGGCTCCCCTCTCCCGCTCCGTAAGCAGCTTTGAAAACACAGCCGGTCCCCAGACTGGGCATGGTTTTCAATCTCCTCCTGTGATTGCTACTGTGCCTCCTTCATTTACGCTCCTTGTAATCAGACATGGGGGGAACTGAACCCAGGATCTTCTGCATGCAAAATGCTACCAAGGGGCTTACGGCCCCCTTTCCTGCAGCTTTGCAGGGCTGATGTAAACTCCTAATGAGAACTTTCATCTTTTATCAAAAGGATTTGCTTGCCAAACAAGGAGTAAAAACACCCTCCAGGGTAGGAATCACAGTACCTGGAAGTGATTCGGAGCACCTCTGCCCCCTTGACCAATGCTGTGAGGCAGAGCTACCAACTCAGCATTCCCAGAATTCAGATCACTAGACTACAGGCAGGGTAATTTTTTAAAAAGAAAAATGATGGTGGAACATGCAAATTGGAGATGAGTGGAACATAGGAAGCTGCCTTATACCAAGTCAGGCCATAGGTCCATCCAGCTCAGGATTGTCTACACCAGGCCTGCTCAACTTAGGCCCCCCAGCTGTTTTTGGACTACAACTCCCATAATCCCCAGCCACAATGGCTAATAGCCAGCGATTATGGGAACTGTAGGCCAACATCTGCAGGAGGGCGAAAGTTGAGCAGGCCTGATCTACACAGACTGGCAGTGGAATCTCCAAGGTTGTAGGTAGGAGTCTCTCTCAGCCCTATCTTGGAGATGCCAGGCAAAGAACTTGGAAGCTTCAGCATATAAGCAGGCAGATGCTCTTCCCAGAGTGGCCCCATCCCCTAAGGAGTACATCTTACAGTGCTCACATGTAGTCTCCCATTCATATGCAAACCAGGGTGGACCCTGCTTAGCAAAGGGGGCAATTCATGCTTGCTGCCACAAGACCAGCTCTCCTTCCCCTGAGTGAGCTTCCTCAGAATAACTTCAGATAGACTTGGAAATGAATTATTTCTCACTCCACTCCCTCAAATCAGAAATAACTTGGGTCCTCATCCAATTAAACCAAGGCTCAAAAAAGAAGCCTCCTAGCAAGGTAAGAGAGAAATGCCTGTCTTGTTTAGCAAATAGGTTTGTTTTAAAGGGCTGCACCTTGGAAAATTGGGAGAGGGTCTCCATGGGGGAGCCTCTGATCCTTAGGAAACCAGACACTGGAAGGAAGTGCTAATTCCTTTCTGCTCAGATTTGAATCTGAGTCAGAGAAGAATTTGGGAGTTTGCATGCTTCTTCTAGGAGGTGAGATTTAACAAAAGTCACTTGCAAATCTGAGCCAGTAGAATTTCACTGGCATCAGTTTGCTATCTGAAGTGGTATTAGTCCAGCAATGGACATATCAAAGGAACCCACCAATATCTTGCTGAAACTGTAAAACGTTCGTATCCCACAAAGGGGAAAGGACCATTCTGGTAGATATCCCATAGGAATAGATGAATCTGCCTTAGAACAAGTCAGACCATTAGTCCATCTTGCTCAGAATGCCCTACAGAGATTCTCCTGGGATTTCAGACAGGGGTCTTTCCCAGGCCTGTATAACTATATGGGGGGCTGGATCAGATGGTGCTTCATCCACCGGCCCAACGACATGCAATAAGGATATGTGGCCCGCCTTCCAGAACATCAGGACCCCAAAAACATACATGTGGGTGAGATTTGTGGGTGAGATTTGAATCAGAAGTTCTTTACTCCAAAACGGTTTCAGGGAGACCACACCAGAAATTCATACTTCTTGAGGGCTGCACGTGCACCGACCCACGAGACGTGCTCTGAACATGTTTGTGGCGAACTATAAAACCAAGGGTGGCTCGGGGGGGTGGGGGTGGAGCAAGGGGGGCAAATGCCCACTCAGACAAGTACTCCCCCACCTTCCCCCCATTTGTTTCAGAAACCTAATATGATGGGACATAGCTCACCCACTCAGAAATACACTTTGCCCCTTCTGTGCTTCCACACCATTTTTTATTGGAGGGGGGGAGGTGCCACTAACCCTCACATTTCCCCCCTGCCAGTATGCGGCTTGTTGGTCTGCAGCCTGCTTAATTCTATGAATGGAAATGTGGGAATAAGTTGCTGGTGCTGTCCCCCTTGTGGTTCTATTTGAGAAAGACAGAGAGACCATTAGCATCAACCCCAACGGTGCCACCACCGAGCCCCACCTGAGCAGTGAGGGAGGGAGCCGCTCCAGCGCCCGTCGAGCTGACACATGCGGGTAGAGTTGCCAATCAAGCTCCTCCCCTCCAGGCAGCTGTAACGCACCACCGAGCCAACGGTATAGATGTCCCCTGAAATCTGGGCATAGGGTGGTGACCCGGGGTGACCGCAGGAGACCACTGAAACAAAGGTGACAAAATGCTTGTAAGTCTAGTGTTAGCTTCCCGGCACAAACATCCAGAAGGAGAACAGAAAGGCCTCTGACTGCTACCAGTGCTGGCAGCATCAGCCTGACTCTCACCCCACCCACCAAGAATAGCTTTGGGACCATTTCTTACTCTAGTTTTTATTTATTTATTTATTTATTTATTATCAACAAGCATTTATATACTGATTTTCAACAAAAGGTTCTCAACATGATTGACACAGAAAAAGAAATAAGATGGTTCCCTAATGGTGCAGCAGGGAAATGACTTGACTAGCAAGCTAGAGTTTGCTGGTTCAAATCCCCACTGGTATGTTTCCCAGACTATGGGGAATACATATCAGGCAGCACCAAGATAGGAAGGTGCTGAAAGGCATCATCTCATACTATGTGGGAAATGGCAATGGTAATAAACCCCTCCTGTATTCTACCGAAGGCAACCACAGGGCGCCAGGAGTCGACACCGATTCGAGGGCACTTTTCCTTTACCTGTCCCCAGAGGGTCCATAAAGAAACATAACAGCCGCTGGAAGGATGTTATAGTGTGAATGAGTAGGGACCGTTGCTCTCCCTCTGCTAAACATAAGAGAGTCATCACTTTCAAAGGTGCCTCTTTGTGTAGTTCCCCGGGCTGGTTCCCAAACTGTGTGCCCAAAGAGGGCCTGAAGATGGTTCCCTGTCATAAAGGGGCTCACAATTAAAAAAGAAACCCAAGGGAGACACCAGCAACAGCCACCAGAAAGTTGCTATGTTGGGGTTGGATAGGGCCAGATACTCCCCTACTGCTAAACATAAGAGAACAGCCACTTTATTACTTATTTATTTGACGTATTTGTATACCACCTACTACCAAAATCTCTAGGCAGTTTACAACATTAATCATTAATCGATATTTAAAAGGTGCCTCTCAGTTAGCAGAGACATATATCCATGAAAAGCCAGAGAGGCTCCAGGGAATGCCTAGATCTTTTTTTTTTTTTTTGGGGGGGGGGGGGACTTTCAGTCCCATTTTGGAGTACCAGCAGTTCAGACCTAGTGACCAGAAATGGTTCATGGTCATGGTGTCTCTCTGAGAGGGGAATCCATGGGACCCATGGTGGGATCCCTCAGGGCAGGGGTTCCCAAACTTAGGTTTCCAGATCTTGTTGGATGGCAACTTCGATCACCATTTTAACTGAGTGAACAGCCACCAGAGTGGACCCCCATGCATCGGGACTGTGGAGAGGGCCAGGAGTTTTGACTGCAGAACAAAAACACTCCTTCCTTTGTGGGGCAGGGAGTCTGGGGGTCCACTAACTGGGCTAACTGACCCCAAAGAAAGGAGATTTTTTGTTCTGCAGTAAAAACCCCTACCCCCTAGTGGGGGCTAACCCTCCCCCATTAAATAGCAGTCTGGCCACAATCTCCATCAGAACAATAGTGGGGGTGTCCCAATAGTTGGGGGTCAAAGCCCCCTACCAGGGTTTTGATCCAGAGGGACCCCTAAAGCAACCCAAAGACCACCAGCCCTCCTCATGTGCATAATGCCACATGTAGTCCGGCCCTTGCACGGGTGATGCCTCATCTAGAATGGCTTGCAAATACCGTCTTTCACGGTTTCGTCCTGGCACCTGGAGGAGAGAGAGAGCTTCTCAAGGATCCAGCTTCTCCCATGATCATTATATCTGCTATGACAGGAGCGGCTCATCCAAACTAGCCAGGGAGTGGGGGCCAAGGAGGCACAGCTGCCCCTCTTTCCTGGAGCTTCACTTGCTCTTCTCTCTCCTGCCCCGTGATGCCTGCAGGCTGGCCATTCGTCAGGCAGAGCTGTGCAGTTGACCATGCAGCTCTACCTGATGAATGGCCAGCCTGCAGGCGGCACAGCTGAGTGGGAGACAGAGGAGCGAATGGAGCTCTGGGAAGGAAAGGTGGCTGTGCCTCCTTTGCCGCCCCCCACAGCCCGTTAGGACAACCCGCTCCTGTGGGTTGGAGGGTTCTTAATGTGGAAGAGGATCTTTGCCACCAAGGTCTGTCTGTCTTTACCCCACTGCTCCCTCTCTCCTCGATGATGAGTTCTAAAAATGCTGGTGACATTTGGATGGAATATGCTAAATGTACTCCTTAATAACAAAAAGCGGGTGGGAGGGGGGACTGAACAACTGTGCTTGCATATTTAGGCTTTTTTATTTTCATTTTAAGGCTCCTGGCACTAAGCTGAGAGTAGGACCAAGCCAAGATTTCCAAAGAGAGGCTTTGAGAGTGAACGCTTAAGAACTCACGCTGTGGCAAATAATTCAATAACCGATCCTCCAGGAATGGTCCCTAAGCTAAAATACAGCAGCAGTGCTGGCACTTTTAAGGATTAACAATTTCCAATGGGCCATATGTCATGAATACATAATTCATCTATCCTAATAAAGTGGGTTTCTGTTGCCCGCCCCCCACCCAATTGCTGGAACTTAGCAATAATGTCTCTTGGTAACCCTTCCCCACAAAGATTCTTAATATTCCTGGATCTTTTAGATAAGCCTTTGGATACCTGCTTCTTCCATAAACTGGTTCTGTTGAGGCCAACCAGCAGACACAGGAATTCTTCCTGGCCTGAACCTTTGCTCTTCTTCCTAGTGGATTTACAACAGTTCCTATGCTGCCCCTGTGCCCCATCCTGGCCACTAGCAGGGGGTCCTCTTTCAGTTCAGTCTGGGAAGATGGACTCCTTACATATCCATATTGTGCCTGAGCAGTCAAGCTACCAAAATAATCTCCAGACTTTGAGACTTCTGTCACTGGCACATGAACACATCTATGTTGTGTCCCTGTCTACATTTCCTTTTGATGTGCAATTCTTCTTCCTTTGTCTGTTTAAATTGCTGTCATTTTTTAAAATGCTTATTGCCAAGTCCTACGCTGTGAGGTGATTTTTATATTTATTAAGGGGCTGGTGGTGGAGGAAAAGGAGATTTCCATCCTGGTCCTCCTCTCACCCTGTTGCCAAACCCGCATAAAGCAACCTGAGAAGTCCTTCTAGTTGTATTGACACTCTTTCTTGCTTTTCTCAACATTCCATGGATGTTTTGGACAAGTAAGAACCTTCAAATTCACCTTGAAACTTTTGCTTTAGGCAAAAGTGGATGGCAACTCTAGTTTCAGGCTCTCTAAACATTGCCTAGTGGTGTGGTTCTTCCCCAACCCCAGGGTCCCAAGATGACATCTATTGCAGGAGATGACATCTACAACAGTTTGGCCAACAATCTGCATCTATGCATTCTGTGGGTCCCAGTAGGGATAAGAATGCCCCCCCCGAAATTATTTTCCAGAATTTTTGCAACTTGTAAAACTTATCTTGAAATTCCCGTTATGGTTTTGCTCAAGCAGGAACCTTTAAATCAGCCTTGTTATTTTGCTTAAGGCAAAATGTGTGGCCTGCTTTACGTTTCAGAAACGTAAACCCTTTAACTTGGCTTGGCCAGTTCTTCTCTTATCATCCCTAAGTGTAGCACTGTGGGATTCACTTGTCAATTTCCCATGGTTTGTAGATTGTGGCAAGGCGGCATGCTGGTAACCGGGGGGAAACAAAAGAGGTGCCGAACAAAAACGGTGTTTATATCATTCAACTGCTCAGTGTGAGGGTAGAAAGGAAGGAATAAAAGAAAACGAAAGAAAAAAAATCCCCGGAAAAGGGTGAGATTTTGGAACAGCTCAACTTAATCCAATATAAAGGATCTATACAGGAGCTGTTTTGATTCCCTTGGGCAGTTCCATCTGTCTGGATGCCAGTTTTTCATATTAATTGGCAATTAATTGGTGCAGCCGGTGTTTGTCCTGGTAGTATCCTGCTGCCTAAAAGAAGGCAGAATCTAGACTGGAATGTCCCCCAACCACAGATGTTCCCAGATGTTGTTCCCTACATCTCCCAGCATCCCTAGTTACAATGCCTTCGGTCAGGGATTATAGGAGTTGAAGTCAAAAACATCTGGGAATCCCTGTTAGAGGGAATACTGCCCAAAACCCTTCCCACTGGTCCACCATTTATGGGTTTCATACCTGAACAGAACATATGGATGTATGAACCCTTCCTGGAGGTGGGATGCTGGATATATGAACTGGGGGTGGGGAGAGCTTCTCAGCTCTTATCTTTCCTTCACCACCACTACTGCTGCTTCTGAGGATTGATTGCAGCTTAGTCCCAGCAGGCAAGGAAAGAGGATTGGGAAGCATTACTGCATTCCTTACCTTGGAGCCAGGCTACAGTGTACTTGGAGCCGGGCTACAGTGTACTTGGAGCCAGGCTACACTGGACTCTGAGGGTGGAGAGTCCTGAAGCTCCCATGGAAATAGGCAGAGAAAGCTGGAGATGATTAAGGCAGTCAGAAAGAGAAGCAGGAGCCTCTGTCTGCTTGGCTCTTTCCTCATTTCTCTGCTTAGCAGCTAATCTCCTCTGCTCTTCCCTCTCCCAACTCCCAAGCAAAGTCAGTTGTTAAGTAGAAAGCAAAGCAGAAATAAGAAATGAGTGGAGAAATGCAGTCAGTAGGTTCTGCTTCCCATCCAGCTTTCTTTCTATCTCCAGGGGTGCTTCAAAAGCATCAACCAAGGCTGGCTCACAAAGGTCTACTTCTCATTCTTGTAAAACATAGTGTAAAGCATAGCTAGTCTCGTGGAACTATAACTGCTAGGTGCTCCTTCCCTTTTTGGAAGCAGCAAAATGGCTGGCTAAGGTCAAATCACCATGGAGTCAGATCCTAGGAGAGGAACTACAGGAAAAAGAGCAGCAGACCTCTGCCAAAATAAGTTGTCTAAGTTGCCCAGAGCTGGCTTTGGATATACAAAGCAAGGAAAAGTGTGTGTGTGTGTGTGTGTGTATTCTGAATTATTGTCATATTACAGTTTGCTGTAAACATAAGTACTGTTAAAAATTACCATTATTAACTTGTGTGTCTCCTTTCTTATCAATTTACTCAACTATACTCAGTCAAGGCAAAGATCCTATAATGCCAACTTCGGTTTAAGAAAGGTTTACTAATTAGAACTGGGCATTTAAGAATCTAAGAACAAAAGCAACTTTTCACCCTGATTCAAGTCAAATGAATACCAAAGTGAAGCTTTTCCAACATAGTTACAGGATCCTTGCCTTAACTACATTTATTTGAGCAAATGGTTAAGAAAGGAGACATACAAGTTAATAAATGTTATGTTGGGTTGTGCATGCAGTTTAGTATCTGGTACAGAATTTGGATTCCTGGGAGTTTTTGTTTTAATTAATCAATTAAAAAATGGTTTTCTAGTCCTCATAGAGAACAGTTTGAAAACACATAGGATCCATGCGTTTGGATCTATGAAAACACATAGGATCCAATGAGTGCAGTGTTTGCCAGCCTGTACATTTGTGGTACTCTTTGGGCCAGTTCTTATGATGCACCCACCAGTCCCTTGGCATCGCATGGGGGAGGAACATGTGCACGCATATCTCCCTCCACCTGCAGCATTGCCATTCCACAGCATAACTGCATTAGGGGTGGTTTGTCTGAACCATCACATGATTAACACTGCATAGTGAGGGGTGGTTGAAATGAACTCCTTCTCCCTTCACACAATGATGTGGTGGAATGCCAATGAGCAGACGGTGGAGGAAGATGTGTGCATGCATGCTCTCCCTGCTGTGATTCCAAGCGTCTAGGGGATGGGCCATCCCAATGGACCCCTTGGCTTATAACTCTCCTAGCTGTCTTCCTCCCATCACACTGCATTTCTCGTTAGCCCTGACCCTAAATGAAAGAGAAACGCACACTGCACTGATCATAGGGGCATTCCCGTGAAGAAAGTGGGAGCAGCAGACGGCTTCCAGCTTGCTTTGGGGATTTCGTTCTCAGCACAGAATGTGAGCTTCCTCAAATGCAGCTGGGCTAGCAAAGCTCAAGAGCTCCCTCGTCTAGATTTTAATTGGCCAGCTGGAAAACGACTGGCCATCCCTCTCCTCTCGCTCTGTCTATGGATGGCCCTACAGAAATAGCCGATCAAGAGGACTAATGAGAATGTTTGCAACAAGATAAGACCACGAGGGCACTGTGCCTCTACAGGAAACGGGATAACTTACAATGACACACTGGGAGGGGCCGGTCCCAAGTGCCATCCCCCTGACAGGTAAGGACCTGGGTGCCCAATAAGTAATATCCGTGGTTGCACTGATAAGAGACTGTCGTTCCAAAGCTGTATCTGTGAGGCCCGTTCAGCTGCACTTGTCGAACGCTGTTTTCCAGGTGCCCGGGGTCAGTACAGTTTACAACTGCAAGCAAATTAAAGAAACAAATAAAAAAGAAAAACAGACGGTGTAACCAGGGACAAAGGAGTTTTGCTTTGCTTCTGCACTAAAATGAGAGGCAAGATGGCCGGATTCGTACATCATACTTGTCAAGAATGTAGTTTCCTTTTTAATAAACTCTTGGCAATAATTACAAACTGCCAATTACCAGGGAGGCGGGCCCCGCTGAAGCTGAAGAATAAGTGGAGGATATAATGAACATCCAGATTGTTTCAGGATTGGGGCCCTACCTCGTCTGCAACCAAGACAGAGGAGATGCTATGATGCGCAGGAGACGTATTTCTCAGGAACACAGGAGGAGGCTGTCATGGGAGGACCAGGGGAAGGTGTGCCAGAGATTGGGGGGGGGCGCAGAAGGGAGGGAATTTGAGAAGTGAACTTATGAAATAAGATGCTAAAATATAATGCTTAAAAAAGAGAGAGAGCTAGGAAGCCCTGGAGGGTTGAAGAGCAGCAACTTGGTTGGTTCTGGGGGCGAGACAGCTGGCCAAATAATTAGCTACCTTCTACGTGGGCCCAGTTTACATGTCCTGTCGAAAATTTATTGATTTTATCTAACATATTTGTATGAAATGCTTCTCCCTTGTTTCTTTCGGCCAATAACCAGCAAAGAGCTTACAACATCTCCACCCCCAACAACCACTCAAATTTCGATAGATCTATGAAACCAAATTTTACAAACCAATCAGCAACACATTCAAAAATTAATAGCCCCTGTCTCCTTGATGTCAGCACAGCCCTGGTGAAATAAAAGTGTTCCTGAAAGTCGTGAGTGCAGTGGGGTGGGGTGGGTCTGGGGCCACAGATATCGACAGGAGGCTGCCACTGAGCCCTGCTACTCCAAGTAAGGCAGGACGGGGGCGGGGGTTAATTACATGAGGAGCATTCGCGAGCCACTGTGCTGTTGATTCACTACATGCCCAAATCACTGCTCACCAGGGATGACGTGAAACTCAACTGTGCACCTCTGTAGGACTTTTGCAATAAACAAGACCTCAGGCCTGGCCCTGCTGGGAGGCCAGGAGAGAGTTCCTTCAATCCCTGAGCTACTTGCTATTTCTGCCAGCGCATAATCATTTTTTAATGAAATGCTTGGCATTCATTTTCTATTTGCTGAGCTTGTTTTCCCCTTATCGCCAGCAAATCTGTGACTGAAAAGGAGGGTCTTCGCTTCCCCCGCTCCCCCACTGTCTTCCGCACTGCACTGAAGCTGAGGTGCCTTGATTAATGAGAAAGCATCTCTCCTGCCGGCTTCTGCTCTCCTCCCAAACTTGCTGCCTTCTGCTGCAGCGAATAACTGAATATGACTGAAGTGTGGACACAGGTGTCAGCTTCGGTCTGCTGATTTGGGACCAGCACTTGGCAAAAGCCTCTGAACCACCCAGGTCTTGGGCACGGAGATAACGCCAAGGAGGACACAAAGGACTTACTGCGGCAGGTGGGCAAGGCATTACTCCACTGGCCGTTGGCCAGGCACTGGGATTGGGACGTCCCCTCCAGGTGGTACCCAGTACTGCATACAAACTTGGCCACGTCATTCAAGTTGAACTGGTTGCCCTGTGTCAGGCCGTTCACCGGGTTGCCTGGATGACCACAAGTAATGGCTGCAGTGGGAAAGAAAGAAGTTACCACTCCTGGCGTTGGGCTGAACCACTGAGCAATCAAGCCAGGAGCAAATCATCATCACGTACAACCACAGGCTAACCTGTCCAAGTACAGACGACGCCCACACTCTTACAGTGACTGATTCCATTGCCATGTCTCCATTTTCTCCTCTGCTTCTGTCACAGTTTACCACAAATTCACTTTGTGGGACCTCCTAAATCTCCCGCAATACCCAAATCCATTCCTAGGTCATGACACTCACAGTCCCTCTTTCGCTCTGCCTGAGCAGAATGTTAACCTCGTCTTCATTGTCATTCTGAACAGAATGTTTTCTCCTTAAGAAACACATTTAAGGGGAAAGTGCAGGGCTTGGATATTTCAGACTAGTTTATGATGCTAAATACCACCCACAAACAACAATTGCAACTTTAAGAAGTGTGACAAAACCAGCGGCCAATTTTCCCACTTCCTGCTATCTCCAGATTTAGGCTACAGGTTGCTCTTTAAGGAGCACTAGAAGCAGGGAATCTTCAAAATTCAATGCCAACGCTCTGAGTGGATTGCAGTGCTCAGCAAATGCAGATGCTGAATTCCACAATGACATGGAAACATCTGGAGAGCTGATGTCTAGTTTGTAGATTTCTACATAAAATCACCCAAAGAGAAAGGAGCAAGAACTTTTCTCTAGAACTTGTGTTTGCATCCTTTTTATCGTACTTCTCCAATGGGATGCAGAATCCTTTGCATTATCTAGATTTATTACTAGTTAAGGATGTTGCTCATAGACAGGTGAGTTGACTTCCAGATATCTAAGTACCTGGCCCCTCTCCCCCACCCCAGATCTTCCACACCAGAAAACCAAAGCAGAATACTTCTGGTACACTGATGAGGATTTTGTACAGTTTGTATGTATTGCAGATGTGCTACTATTTTGTAAAGATGAATCTAAGGGACAAAGGCAGTACTAAGTGTGTAGATCCTGTTGAACTGCAAAATCTTCAAAATTAAATGCTTCTTCATATCTATAGAACCTGCCTCTTAGCCCTGTACTAAAACATGCAACTGTTTAATAAAGACAGCAACATACTTACGCACACAGACAGGAGTCTTTCCAGACCAGTGGTGGTCCTGCTGACAGATCCGTACAGACATCCCAATGAGCCGGAAGCCGGGGTTGCACTGGTAGACGACACTGCCCCTGTAGCTGTAGTTCTCGCCATTTATTTGCCCGTTGACGATGGGGCTTGGCTCACCGCAATGGCCCGCTGGACAGAGACCAAGACCAGAAAAACTCATCAGGCAGTGCTAGTGGTGGTGACCTCAAAGCAGAACATGGTCCTAAGAGCCTAAGGCTGGGGTTATTGGCTACCCTAAATCACAGTCTCTCTAATGTCTACCTCAGAGCCCAAGGTTGGGGCTAAATCTGCCTGAAAGAAATAAAATTAATAAAACTGCATCCAGGTAGGCCACCAAGGAAAACTGCAATTTTGCAACTGCTACTATAATTTAAATTTTGCAGTTTAAATTATGCATTTAAATTTAGAAAAATAATATGATTTGTCTTCCCATATCTATTTTTTTAAATTCTTATTCTTTCTCCCCCCCCCCTTTTTTTTTTTTTTTTGCTATTTTGCATTTGCTAGTCATAGGGTAAGGGAGATATGCAGGGCACTGAAGCCATGCCCTCCAAGTGTTTGAAACCTCACATGGTCCTTCCCCCTCCAGTGTCTGAGAATGCAGCAGGTCTCATCCAGGGGCACAGCTCTAAACAAGCAGGAGAAATGTCCCTGGGTCTTTGAGGGAGGGGGCTACCAGCTGAGCAACAGCTTGCTCTTCCCTCTTGCCTCTCTGAAGGAGAAGGTGGGGGAATCTTCTTGTCCCAGGGCCCACTTCCTAGTCCCATCCATACACTTTCAAGCATACATTCAAGCATAAGGGCTAGAAACTTGCTTGATTTTTAAAATAAAAGCAGAGAGTCTCAGGAAGCTGACTTCTGCATCCAGGGTTGCATCTGAGCTCCTGTGGAAATGTGGCATGCAGAGGAATGAGTGGGCAGTAAGCCTTTTAGAATCAGTTTTCAGTGTTTTTGAAGGGGGTGGCGCAGAAACCTCAAGGGCTCTATTAGAAAATATTTACCAATTAGAAACTGAAAGGTCATTCACACAGCCTTTTGCTGGGAGGGAGAGGGCAGCAGGTGTGGGGGAAGGCAGGAGACAGGTCTTCCAGTTCAGTGTACATGTCTCTTCCCACACAAGCGTGGGTAGGGCTGCTCGTGTGAAAATCTCTGAGAGTAGGCCTTGTCCTCATATGCGCCATACTTGCTTTTCCACTCTAGCAGAAGAGACATGTAAACTGAACTTGAAGACTCTTTATTGGCTTATGGAATAACCTTTATTCTCATTTACTGGAACATGGGGGCTTGCTGGCCCTGTAGACCTTTTCTAGTGTGTTTTATCTGCCATTTCCGGTCAGGAAAAAGTGTGCAATCAAATATAAACAGAATCTCATCGTTCAGTTGCTCACATGAGGAATTGGGCAGGTAAGAATCACACGAGTTTCACACCCAAGCCTTGCTCCTGATCTCTCCCCAAATGTCCCAAGAGAAAACAACATTGTCTGAACGGGGACAAGTGCTCATCCTTGCAGAACTAAGACAGAATGTAGCAGCAAGATGTGCCCAAGAAGATACCAGGGAGAAACGGATGTCTCCGGCCCTGTTGCTGCTTAGTAGGAGGTTCTCCCTGACAGTCTCCTCTGCCTGCCTTCCAGTTCGACACAGAAATGATGTGATGGAATACATGTGCATATGTGTGGGTGCACATTGGTAAGTCTTATGGAAGAGGCTTACCAATGTAATGGATAATTTACACGACCAGCATTTTCTGTGCAGGACCTGGGTACATAACTGGTACATAACTGGGTACAGAAGCTCGTCTGAAGCTTTGGAACCCGATATTCCCCAGCAATTGTCAAGCTAGGCTACCCAGCTTTTCTACCCAGCTCTTAATCAAGGTAAGACAGAAACGTCCACTGTCCGTCCTCTGTTTTCGGTCACGTGGGCCCTTGTGGTGGCTTTGGCAACTCCTGGGGCCAGTGATCATAGAGTGCTGTGAATCTGAGGCCAGGAGAAGGAGCCCTAATGCATTGGTGTGGGCTGCAGCTCTGTTCCCTGTGCAATGCATTCTGGGATAATGGAGGACTTCCTCCTCCTGATCCCAGATCTGCTGATCACTGCCGCACTGGTCATCTGGGTACTTGATCGACAGAGGCAAATGGGAAAGATGCTCCCTCCAAGTAAGTATGTAGTACACCACTCTGGGCTCCTTGGAGGAAGAGCGGGATATAAAATGTAAATAAATAAATAAATAAATAAATAAATAAATAAATAAATCTGGGGGAAGGTAGGTAGGTTCCCGCCTTCCCCCCTGCTCCCCTCTATTTGGTTGTATCAGATATTGGTTGATATTTGGTTGTATCCCCTCTATTTGGTTGAGGGTATCTGGTCCCCTAAAACCAGATACCCTCAAAAATCTGAAAAGAAAATCAAGGTGAAGATGTATAGGCATCCCTACATGATGCAGAATCAGGAGGCGGGTGTGTGTGTGTGGGAACCACCCATAAGGAAAAACTGTAAGGAATTCCTTATGGTTCTAAGCCTATATATTAACATCTTTCAAGGGCTTTCCCCTGCTGCTTGAGATATGGAATTCTGAGATAACTCACAATTTCAGAAACAAAAGCTACCTCACTGTTTGAAGCAAAGGACGTGCTTAGTATTTTCTTTTCAGTCTCTAAAATATGGGTGGAAATGAAAGCAAGAAAGTGTGCCCTTAACTCACAAACCTCAACCCATTAAAACTAGCCCCTAAAGATTAATCAGTTCTCCTTGGTCAATCTACTGATTTGATTAAGGTTTGCAGCCTGAGTTCCAAAAGCCCTAAAATATGGGCTGCAGAAACAAGATCTAAGTGGTGCATTGAACCGGACTGTTAATCAGAGCTGCAAATTACCTGTAGCTTAAGCAGTTCAAAGGGGCTCTAGAAAATATTCCCCAAATACCCACCTAGGCACTTCACTTCGAGCCCGCTCCAGAGTCCGTTTGCCATACACTCCCGCACACGTGAGCCCACCAAGGTGTAACCAGTATTGCAGGAGAAGATGGCAGTAGCGCCGTAAATGGTTAAGGTCCCGATCCTGTTTCCATTGGGTGGTATGGGCAGGTCTCCACAAGAGATGACTGGAAAAAGAAAGAAAAAGAAACCATTCTAGCAAAGGAAGGTAGCAACTTGGGAAAGATACCACACAATGAGCTGTCAAGAGAACACGGCTTACGAAGCAGGACTCGAGGTCTGGTCTTGGAGAGTACCTTTCTTTAAGAGGCTGCGACCACATTGTTAGAACTTTGACTATCAAAGGATGTCTTTATCCAAGGCCCACACACACTGTGATCCTCTGTGCTGAATATAGCCCATCTGTTCCTAAGAGGAGAAAAGTGCTTCCATGGTGCTGGAATCGTACTCCTAACCTCTGGAAATCTCACTCAATCCCTCATGCTGGCTTCCAAGATTTTGAAAAGCACAGCCCACAGACTTTTAAGTACCTCTTTAAGTCAGGATCAGGAATTTGAGAGAGAGAGAGAGAGAGAGAGAGAGAGAGAGAGAGAGAGAGATCAGGAAGCCAAATTTGCTGCCCAATATCACAAACAGTGTTTTTTCACCACATCTGCAGAATTTCCACACAGGATCCTGCCCCATTGTTTTTGCAGCTGCAGGCAAGTAGTACGAAGGGGAGGGGCTGCCCAGCTCCTGACAGCCATTGGACATGGCTGGTGGGTCTGTTTGGCTTGGCAGCAGCACAAGTTGTGTGGGTCTCTCTTAAGAGATCAAATCGAGTTGCTCACCATGATCTCCTAAGCAGTTTACAATGCTGTTTACAGGTGAAGCCACAGACAGAGACAGACAGGAAGGCAGACAGAGAGATAGGTAGGTAGGTAGGGATGAGAGACAGACATACAGAGAGGTACCAGAGACAGACAGGCACACATTGACATAGATCCACCCTACAAGATCATTCGGGGGGTCCTGCACCACATGCTGTTGACTCCCCACAGATGACAGAATGCCCTGTCTAGGGATGTTGGTAACATCTTAGCTCTCCCAATCTTCTGCCTTCATCTAAAGACCCTATTCTTCAGCTGGAGTTTTGCGGCTTAAGTGGGTTGCTTTGCCCGAGTTTGGGTCTGGAATTTATTGGGTCTCAGATGGTGTGGTTCTCTATCTTTGAACTGAGTTTGGAACGTTGTTTTTGTCTTTATCTTAAATAGTTTAAAAATGTATTATATTGTTAAAACTGATATTATCCTGTACGCTGCTGTTGGGCTTGTAGCAAGAGGCAGTTTATAAATGTTAAAATAAAATAGATAGATAGATAGATAGAGAGAGAGAGAGAGAGAGAGAGAGAGAGAGAGAGAGCAACTTCAGACTTGAACACTCAAAAGGTATATTTATTTTATTTATCAAATTTGTATGCTGCCCCAAACAAAAGCTTAGAACCACAATTAAAATAAACAGCTTGGGTGAAAAGGTAGGTCTTTAAAGATTTTTTTAAAGTTGTCAGAGATGGGGAGGCTCTCATCTCAACAGGGAATGCATTCCACTCGGGACTCGGAGAGTCTCGGGGAAGCAACAGAGAAAGCCTGCCTGACAGCCTGACAGTTTCCTCCAAGACTGCCTGGAGCTGGTAGGCCACCACCTTCTCAATTACCTTGCCCAACCATGGAAGGTTGGAGACAGGCCTGTACTCTGAAGGATCAATGCAGGCTTCCTTCAGAGGAAGTCTAATAATTACCTCCTTAAGACAAGGATCAAGAATGTTGGACAAGGGTCAAGAAAACAGGTGGTAGGCCGTACAGCTCCAATTAGCTTGTCCACCTCCTTAGGAGTCACAAACTGAAACTGATCACATAAGAGGAGTTGTTGGACACCTCCGCATCAGACACTGCAGTAATTGTGGGATCTGAATTGGCCCGAATACGAGAGATTTTGTTCACAAAGAACGCATTACAAATGTTGCAGAAGGTGATTCCAAATTCTGATTCAGAGAAGGAGGGGTCTGTACTAACCTCCTCACAACCCTGAACCATTCTGTCAGATGTGAGCTTGCAGATGCAATACAGGCAGGAAAGAATTGCTTCTTTGCCGCACGTATTGGCAGAGCATAGATCTTCAAAAGTGCTCTATGACTTAATTTGTCAGATTCGAGTCAAGTCTTTCTCCACGTGCTCTAGTCATCTACCTTGCTACTTCTGCTCTTGTAGATCTTCTGTAAACCAAGGGGACAATTTTGATGTGGGCCGGAGAGGATGCTTTGGAGCAATCATGTCTACTGCCCTAGTGAGTTGACTGTTCCAATCTCTACCAGGGCATCAACAGGATTATCATCAGTGCTAAAAACAAATCCTTCCAAGGCTTCTTGGAATCCTATTGGATCCAATAACCTTCTTGGGTGGACCATCCTAATAGGCCCCTCACCCCATGGAGGTGGGACGTGAGTGTGAGTTCAACCTTAACCGGATGGTGGTCCATCCATGACAATGGGGAAATCACAGGAGTCCCCACCCATGGAACACCACCCTGATCAGAGTAAAAGACCAGATCAAACAGGTGACGAGCAATGTGAATCGGTGCCAAGACTGCCTGGGATAGGCCCGTAGTTGTCATGGTCTATGAACTCCTGAGCTGCCCCAGAAAAATTGGTCCCAAAGCGATCATCAAAGTCTCCCAGCACCACAAGTCTGGGGGACTCCAACACCAACCTGTCAACCAAGTCTGTTAGCTCAGTTAGGGACTCTGTTGGGCAGTGTCCTGGCATTATAAAAGAGCAAGGTGAAGCTCTGTGGGTAGTTGGCATGGAATAGGAATCTGCCTAGCTCAAAAAGTTTGGATGACGTACAAAAAACCCATTATTTGTAGATAATGTTTGCGGGACAGGGCCTTCTCTGTTGCTGCCCCCAGACTCTGGAATACTCTCCCGGTGGCTGTTCGCTCCTCGGTCTTCATCTCAGTTTTTAGAAAGCGTGTGAAATCTTGGCTTTTTACCCAGGCTTTTATATGACTGTCTCTACAGCTGCTGTTTTGGATTTTGTATGGTTATATTGAGCTTGTATTTTAAATCTTTTTAGTCAGATCTACTTTTTTTTAATATTCTAGCTTAATATTTTAATTGTGTAATGTTTATAGTCTTGTTTTAATTTGTGTGAACCGCCTTGAGATTGTTTTAATGAAAGGTGGAATACAAATTAAACAAACAAACAAACAAACAAAATAAAATACAATATTTCTGTCGCAATGTCAGGGATTGAACCAGTGACCTTCTGCACGCAAAGCAGATGCTTTCCCACTGAGCTACATCGGATTGCAATGCAGCCTTTGTGGAAGCAGGAACATAATCTCCAGGACTAGACCCAAATAACTGGGGAGGGAAAGATGAACTCTGTTCGCTACATCAACTCATTTGGGTGAAACTAGATGGGGTGGTGGGAAATTCACAATCAGATCTCTTGTGGGTTGTTTTTTAAAAATGCAGCCACTGTCCCACCTCCCCAGTTCACAGCAGGACTGGCACTGGAGTAAGTGGGACAACCCTTTCCCTGCACCATTTCCGGATCCAAACCCTGCCCCCAGGCAGAGCTGCCACTTGTTCCACAGGGCAAAACATACAAGCAAGCATTTAATACTGCTTGTGACTCCTTTTCCCCAGCACTGTGGTCCCCACCTGCCCTACTGTTTAGTTTTTCATTTAAAAAGAATTTCTAGTGGTGGCTCAGTTTCCCAGATTCCTAGGAAGACTGAAACCTGTCCATGAACTCATCCAATGAGATAAAAGTAGGGAAACAGAACAGTCAGGTCAGGAGTGTTCTTGTAAGAGGTACAAAGGGTTATTTTCTTGGCAGCTACATATTTAAGAAGTGAGGGTGTAGGGGGAGAACAAAGCAAACATCTTTCATAAATATTGGATTTGAAAACACAGAACACTTGTCCCAATGTACAAGACAGCTGTCACAGTTTTTGCCCTTGTTAGCTTGGGGCGTGTGTGACAGGCTAAAATGTCTGGTTCATTTTTAAAGCTGTTTTAGAGGGCTAAGCTGGGGCAGTCCTGGTGAACACTTTTCTTGCCCTCAGTGGCCCTGTTCCCTCTATGACTAGGGATGTGTGTGAACCGAGGTTTGAGCACTGGTTCAGTACTGAACCGGTTTGGATGCGGTCCGAACTGGTTCGGTACCATGGGGAGGGGAATGGGATCTTTTTAAGAAAAGGAGAGCAGCCCCTTACCTGCTCACCGCCGCCACAAGCAGCTTCCTGCTGTGGGACCCCTTGTCTCAAGAACCCGTGTGTGGCGCCGGCACATGCATAGCATCCGCACATGTGCAGGCACCATTTGCGTGGGCAGCATGGTAATGCTAACCACACAAATGGCACCTGCACATGCGCAGATGGCACTGTGCATGGATCCATGGGGAGAGAGAGCAGAGGTTCCTGCGGTGGAGAGCATGGAAAAGGCCTACTCCCCTCCCTGCTCTCCTCCCCATGGTGCCAAATCGGTTTGGACCTTATCCCAAACAGTTCGGGACCGAACCAGTGCACGAACCTTGCACTATCTATGACTTCTCATGGATTGCTGCACAAGGAACAAATGATCTGCCACTTCAAGAAACATTGCCCTGGATAGACCTTGCTCACCTTCACCTATCTGATTGGCTAGGGTTACCCATGTGACCAGTCCAAGACTCACTGCCCTCACTTTAAAAGTTCGGTCACTTACTTCCCCGCACATAAACATTCAGGGAAACAAGAAGCTCCAAAGAGTTTAGGGTGGTACAGGGCTCTTCCTCTCCTCTTGTAGCCTCACAACTCTGTGAAGTAGGTTAGGCTGAAAGAGAATGGCCCAAGGTCATCCAGTGAGGTTAGGTTGGGATTTGAAACTGGGTTTCCCTGGTCCAAATCCAACCCTTTCTAACCACTACAACACATTAGCTTAATACTGCAGTATTGCTATTGCTTATACATAAGCTTAAGCAAAAGCAAATGCTATGGGCTGGGATAATTTGTTTGATGTCTTCTCATTGCCTGAAGCTTGAAGGACAGCAATGTTTCCTACAAGGCATTCAAGACCAATCACTGCTAGAGAGAAGTAGTGTTTTGGGGGTGGATGGGGGTGGTTATCCTAGCCAGACCTTCTAGGGATGTGCAGAAACGGTTCTATTCAAACCCAGATCAAATTGAACTGGGATGGTTCGACCAGTTTGAACTCGAACTGGCCCGTCGGTTCAAGGAGTAGAGTTCCTCATTGGTTCGAGGAGCGGAGTTAAAAAAAAAAGGAGTGGAGTTCCAAGTTTGAACCTATCCGACCCCAGTTCGAATGGATCTTGTTCAGAACCGGTTCTGCGGTTCGAGGGGTATGCTTGTGAAGATTCCCCTTCACAAGGAAAAGGCTGGGAACCAAGGGCGTAGCAAGGTTGGAGTGAGCCCAGAGACAAGATTTTTAAATGGGCCCCCCTCTGATATACACACACAAACACACTTCACAATATATAGTGCACTCACCATCACATCCCCATTATGAATATGGTGAATATCTAGTTCACAGGGACAGATCCAGCAGGAAATTACAGGGGGTGCAACAAGAATCCCCCCGATAAAAGATTCCACCCCCATATAAATATTGGGGCTTGGATTTTCTCTTTCTTGCAAATGTACTATGCCAGGGGGTGTCAAACTAAAATTTGGTGGTGGGCCAGATTAGATTCTGATGCACCTCTGGTGAGCCAGACATAGCCTTGCACCCACCTCATATCACCTATCTTCCTCCTCCTCTTTGCTCTCATTCCTTTTCCTTTTCTCCCCCCTTTAATTTGCTGAATTCACTACTTTTTACACTAAAATACACTCAGGGAAAGATTGATTTTTTAAATTTTTTTAGAAGAAATTCGGAACAAACCTGCTAATACCAGCTTTTTACATGGAAAATCCTATCACTCTTCCTCTCTCCCTTACAGAGATGTTTCTAGGTACTTAAAAGATCCAGGGGGTGCAACACGTGCGGGTGGGGAGTCATGTGACATGCATCTGGGGGGCCCCTTGAGGCAGTGGGGCCCCAAGACAACTGTCTCCCCTTGCCTAATGGTAGTTACGCCCCTGCTGGGAACACTGCCTTTAAAATACTTCTAATGGAGGCTGGGGAGGGGGGCGGTGAGAGGGCACCTTACCAACACTGGCGGCAGCAGCAGTGGAAGCTCCTCTAAACTCCAGACCGGGTCCGGTGCGCGCAGCAGTGCAGCGTGCCTCGGTTCCAGTATCCGCACATGCATTTTAAAGGCAGGGTTCCCCTGTCTTTTGCTTGTAAAGGGGAATCCTCACAGAATTCCCCTTTACACGCATACCCCTCAAAACGAATCAAGTTCGGCCCAGTTCGACCATCAAACCAAACCTCCAGAATCAGTTCAGAGCACACCCCTAAAACCTTCCTGGCTTTGACCTTTCCCTGCTACAATCAGGCATACTATCATGCTAGTGACTTAGAGAAGGAACCACAAGTATTCCGCAAATGGGTGTGCTTAAGGAAACAGCTGAGGGGAAGTCTCAACAAGTAACAGAAACCTAGAGCAGCAGGTCCCTTCTGGGCTCATCAACTTGGAGTCTGTCTTTGCTTCCCATTATCCACTCCTGGGCACTTCCAAGGCCAAGATGGCGGCCCACTTACTTCTGCAAGTTGGCATGGGCTCTCCAATGCTCCACTTCCCGCTGGCCTGGCACCGGATGACACGGTGCCCCGTGTAGTAGTAGCCAGGGTCACAGATCAACATGAGCTGGGCGTTGTACTGGTACTGGGTCTCATAGATCAGCCGCCACCGGCCGTGTTCCACTGCAATGCTGCTGATATCTGGGCAGCCGACCGCTGAATGCCAAAAAGAAAACAGAAACAGAAACAGAGCAGTCAGTGACAGTCAAACCAAAGACCTGTTGAATTCCTGCTAACTGACCAAAGAGGCACCTTTTAAAGTGGTGACTCTCTTATATTTAGCGGGGGGGGGGGGGGGAGAGCAATTTGCCCTATCCGACCCCAGCACAGCATCCATCCAGTGACTGTTTCTGGTGTCAACCTTAAGTTTTGTTTTAGATTATGAGCCGTTTGGGGACAGGTGGCCATCTTATTGATGTATTATTTATCTTTCTATATAAACCGCTTTGAGAACTTTGGTTGAAGAGCAGTATATAAAAATATGTTGTTGTTGTTGTTGTTGTTGTTGAATTTACCGTAAGAGCGCCAGCCAGATGACTTGGAGAGGTTCACACGCAAGGCAAAAAAGTTGCATCAGCCCCCGATCAGGCTGTCAGAGCCATCAGGCTATTGGAAGCATACTTCCTTTGAATATTCTTTTGATTTTAGTGGTGTTTTAATGTGCCTTTTGGAAGGGAGGTATAATAATAATAATAATAATAAATAAATAAATAATAAATAATATGGAGATTGCAATGGCAGTGTGAAAACGACCCTGAGTTGCCCATAAACCAGGATGTAGAACTAGGATATTGTGCACATTCAACACGCCAACAGTTGAGATCAGGGGTTCTTAACCTTTCCCCCCCCAAAGCTAACTCCCAAAAATATATTGTCAAATAGAGTACATATTCATTAAAACTGATTTTAAAAAGAAAATGATTTTTTTAAAAACTCTTGAATTTTATCATTATTGACACTGTTGACAAGAGACACCAGAGTTTAACAGGCCCCACTGTTCCCAGCAATGCATAAAGTTCTTGAAAATAACTATCCCAAATTCTTCTTCTCTTTTTAAGCCCCTCTCTCTATTTTTCACTGCAGCTTTATGATAAGATACACCAATCAATGAGGTGGGGGTTCATGGGCTATACTTAAAGAACTGCCTCCAGTCTGTAAGGGCAAAAGGCTTAAGAACCTCTGATTTAGATACTATCCAAGCAACATCAAACATAAAGTTATGGTAGCTAAATGGAACCTCCACGTTCAGAGGAAGTATACCTATGAATAAAAGATGCTGATGATAAGTAGCAGGGAAGGCTAGGTCGATCAAATGCTATTAGTCATGTCAGCTAAAAATAAAGGAAAAATGAAAGGTTGTGCTGTTGAGTTGCTGTCGACCCCTGGCGATTACAGAGCCATGTGGTTTTCTTGGTAGAATACAAGAGGGGTTGACCATTTCTATCTCCCGCACAGTATGAGATGATGCCTTCCAGCACATTCCTATATTGCTGCTGCCCGATACAGGAATTTCCCATATTCTGGTAAACACCCCAGTGGGGATTCGAACCAAAGGCTTCCTACTCTCTAGGCAGGTTACTTCCCTACTGTGCCATTAGGTGGTTCAGCTAAAAAATAGAACCTCCATATTCAGGGGCAGTGAAACCCTACATTTCAGATTCTGGGGACAAATTAACATAGGAAGCCTACTGCCTTCATGCCTTCCTTGTCAGCTTCTCAAGGCAATCGGTCGGCCATTGCCGGAAAGAGAATGTTTAGAAGAGAAAGAGACGGACTTCTGATCTGAAGGGCTAAGCTTTTGTTAAATCCTGAATAACTCTGCAACGTCTTACTTGAACAATCTTAGGAGGGAAAGTACGAATAAAAAGGAGTGAAACTTCCCCAAGCGACTCACCCACGCAGGGAAGAGGGTTGTTGCCATTGCTCCACTGACCATTTGGCAGGCACTCCACTGTGGAACCTTCGCGGGCCTGGAGGTGGAAGCCTGGGTGGCACTGGTAGACCGCCTTGGTGCCCACTGTGTACTCCTTGCCAAACACAACCCCAAACTTGGGAGCTTTGGGGACTCCACAGGAGAGAGCTGAGAAGGAAAGAAGGAACCATGTGATCAGCTACTGCTGAGCAGGGAGAAAGCATTGAGTCCTTTGGGACAAGGCACCATTTTTCTCATCCCTTTCTTACAGTGTGAACTGCTTTGGGAACATTTAGTTGAAAAACAGTAAACAAGAAGAAGAAGCACCTGATAAAGGTTGCCTGATAAAGGTTGGATGGAGGTTCCCATGGGTTTACCCTGCAGCCGGAGTCCCTGCCTCTCCACAACCCTTCCCAACCAATGCACAAAATAACCCCTGTGGTTCTCTCTTATCTTTATTATTAATTTATTTTTGCTTTGCTATAACCATGAAAGCCACAAAGTAGCAGCAAAAATGCCTGGGAAGCAGAGGGGACTTTGGTAATTTAGTGTTCCTCGCCTCCCTACAACGCTTCCACCATGGCATGCAGTCCTTTCTGTCATAGCAACATAAGAAGCTGCCATATACTGAGTCAGACCATTGGTCTATCTAGCTCAGAATTGTCTACACAGACTGGCAGTGGCTTCTCCAAGGTTGCAGGCAGGAATCTCTCTCAGCCCTGTCTTGGAGATGCTGCCAGGGAGGGAACTTGGAACCTTCTGCTCTTCCCAGAGTGGCTCCATCCCCTCAGGGGAATCTCTTCCAGTGCTCACACATATAGTCTCCCATTCATATGCAACCAGGGCGGACCCTGCTTAGCTAAGGGGACAAGTCATGCTTGCGACCACAAGACCAGCTCTCCTCTCCTTATTAACCACAGCCCCTCCCCAGGTCACTTGTATAACTGGCAAAAGAGCCACCCAAGCTCAGGAAGAAATGAAGCAGCAATCAGGATCAAAGGACCAGTCGCATCCTGGCTTTGCGATGATAATTGCGAGCATGTCATGCGAGCCAGCTAAGGAGCTTGGCAAATCCTCCGGCAAGACCAGGCGTCTAGACGGTGAGCTGTGTTGCATACCAATTTTGCAGATTGGCACCGGCAGCCCATAGAACCATAGGGGGCTGCAAATCCTCACCCTCCCAGCTCCAATTATGTAATCTCTTTCACCTTCAGGTGTTATCTGATCAAAAGGAGCAGGCAGCCTTGCCTGTCTCAGCCTTCCACAGTTTTTTCAAATCTCTGTCCTACTCAAGCTCCCCAGGATGATTCCATAGGGGGACTTTTTTCCAGGCCGGCTTCTCTCTCTCTCTCTCTCTCTCTCTCTCTCTCTCTCTCTCTCTCTCTCTCTCTCTCTCTCACACACACACACACACACACACACACACACACACACACACACACACCATGCAACACTTACACTGAACACTCCCTTCTGCCTCACCGTCCATCCGTACAGCGGACAGAGGAAATAACACACTGTGCCCAGTCCAAACAGATAAAGGACCAGCACTGGCATGAACCAGGACCAAGCTGGAGTGGCTTTTACTGAATCTAGACCCGGAGGATGGATTCTCCAATTCTAGGTCTCTCAAGGCAGTTGCTGGAACTGGGGGCTAGACCTAGAACCTTGGCTTAAGTCAAATGTAGGATTGTAGCCAAAGGCACAACAAGCAAAAGGTCCTGCTTTGTTGCCCAGCAAAGGAAGATGGCGAGGTGGCTCCGAGGATTCATACTGAGCCAGACGAATTCAGAGGCTTCAGCCTTTCTAGCTAAAAGTCACACGTTGCAGACTCCCACTCCCTTCCTGGAGTGCCGCGAGGTGAACCTCCTCCCACCCCCCGCTTTTAAAATTATTTTGCATTGTGTAAGACAAAAATGTATGGATTGTTGGAAGTTAAAGGACTTTGCGCTGTCTCTTTGCCTCAGACAGTGGAGGGCAGACTAGTAAGTCAGAGGGCTAGAGAGTCAAGACATTGGTCATCCCTTCTCCACTGCTCTGATGCTATCCCTTTGAAATGTAGATTGCTACTCTTAGGGAATTCAGCTCCCTCCTTCCTCTCTCTCTTCCTACCTGCCCGCCTACCTTGCAACATGGCAAGCCTCTCTCCCTGCACCATACGTGCAGAGAGGATGCAGAATCCATCTACATCCAGCTAGATAGATAGATTAGAGATCCTAACTCCTCACTTTCCTATCTAGAATGGAGTTCCTTAATAAATGTCTTTTATATTGATTTGAAACTATGAATTGGCTCCAAGTTACTTTACTCTCAGCATACACGCATGCCTAACTAAATTTCCGCTGTGTTGTGCCTCTGTGCACTCTGCTATAATGAGAAAGGGATTCTCTCACCACAGAGAATTTCCAACATGGATAGCATGTTCACTGTTTGTTTCAACAGTTGTTAATAGTTACAATAATCCAAAGTTTTTTCAACATCAGCAACCAGATTCTGAAATCCAGACTCTAAACTTGGTTTCCGTCCCCCGCAGAGCAATACAAATAAGCATGATTTGACTCAAAAGCAACTGTCGAAATTTTGACCTCTCTCAGTTTGACATAATTGGTTATTGGCTCCATCACTGCAATATCCCACATTTTAATTAACCATCTCTTAACATCTGGCATGCTGGCTCACTCCTATCTTCCCGCAATAGCCTCTGTTTGGAGGCTTTCCATTAATCCTGAGTCCATACAGAGCCTAGCTCGGCCTAATGCAGACCTGCCCAGACCAGCTGTAGTTGACGGGAAAGTTCATTAAGCCACTTAAGGCAGCCCTCGACTTCCATCCACCTCGCCTTCAGCGCAGATGGTCGGGCAGAAATAGACTCTGTGGCAGGCCCTGGGATTCAGCAATCAGCTCATCAAACAAGACTGAGGCGCCTCTTGTGCTTGTCTGCATCAAAACAACACATCCTGGTTCAGAAAATTTGGCATCCTCCAGCCGAAAATGCCACAACTGAGTCTTTATCAAATGGCTCGACACGAAGCAGAGAAACCTGCCTTTTTGGCATGGTAATAAATCCTCCATCTGCTCCACGGTACCTAGTTGGAAGCGCCGCTCTCTAGAAATGACAGAAGAGAGGATGGAAACACACTGGACTCTTTGTAGGGAAAGCTGAATCAATATTTATCTTCAAGAGAGAGTCATCCAGAGCTTACAATTTCTGACAGTGAGAAAGCTGCCAGGATGGTGCTGTTTATAAGCTCCGCTTGTGCAAAGGAAATCAACCATGAATCAGTATAAAGAATGGGAATAGCCCATCAAGCATCTGCAAACTCCAAAGGGAGTTGTCATTAGCATTTATGACAATGACTGAGCTGGTTATGTGCAAACAGGTTTGACGTCGAATGTGTTCAACGTTGAACCGGTTTGGTTCGACTGCTCAGGGTCGAACTGAACCACCCCGCTTGGTCTGACCCTGGACCGATCCCCCTTGGGGGTTCAAGATTTTTATTAATTAATTATTATTATTATTCCTTGTTTACACAGTCAGACAGATGTTATTGACTGGTTTGTTTTATCCAGACATCGAGTCCTTCCCAAGGAGCTCGGGTGGCTGAATTTTATTGTCAATGTTGTTGCTGTTGTTATAGATATCGTCGCAGAATACAGGCTGTTCCCAGTAAAGCTGCTTTTTGTAATTGGCTGATGGTGATTTCTGTGACCCCTATGGTGTTGAGGTGCTCTTCAAGGTCTTTTGGAACTGCACCCAGAGCGCCAATGACCACTGGGATTATTTGGGTCTTTTTCTGCCACAGCCTTTCAATTTCAATTTGTAGATCTTTGTATTTGGTGATTTTTTCTATTTCTTTTTCTTCTATTCTGCTATCCCCTGGTATTGCTATGTCGATTATTTTGACTTGTTTTTCTTTCTTCTCGACTACAGTTATATCCGGTGTCTTGTGTGGCAGATGTTTGTCTGTTTGTAGTCGGAAGTCCCATAATATTTTTACATCTTCATTTTCTTCAACTTTTTCAATTTTATGGTCCCACCAATTCTTGGCTACAGGTAGCTTGTATTTTTTGCAGATGTTCCAGTGTATCATCCCTGCTACCTTGTCATGCCTTTGTTTGTAGTAAGTCTGTGCGATCTTCTTACAACAGCTGATCAGGTGGTCCACTGTTTCATCAGCTTCTTTACAAAGGCGGCACTTGCTGTTTGTTGTGGATTTTTCGACTTTTGCTCTTATTGCATTTGTTCTTAGTGCCTGTTCTTGTGCAGCCAGTATTAAACCCTCTGTTTCTTTCTTCAAGTTGCCATTCTTAAGCCATTGCCAGGTCTTGCTGATGTCTGATTTTCCACTTATATTGTGCAAATATTGACCATGCAGGGGCTTATTTCTCAATTTTTCTGCTCGGTTCTTGACTTGTTCTTTCTTGTAGACCTGCTTTGTTTCATTGGTGTTGAATAGTTTCTCGTTCTTGACCATTTGAAGTGCATCTTCTTCACTGTCCTTGATATATTCTTCAAGGCCTCTTTTCTCTTCCTCTACTGTTTGATGGACTTGCAGCATTCCTCTTCCACCTGAGCTGCGAGGGAGGTATAGCCTATGTACATCACTGCAGGGGTGCAGAGCATGATTGATGGTCATGATTTTCCTGGTCTTACGCTCTAGCTTCTCTAGCTCTGCCTGGGTCCAGTCTATTATTCCTGCAGTGTATCTGATAACAGGTATAGCCCAGGTGTTTATGGCTTGTATGGTGTTCCCGCCATTGAGTTTGGACTTGAGGATTTTTCTAAATCTCCTGATGTATTCACTTCCCATTTTTCTTTTAACTTCAGTGTGTGCGATGTTATCAGCCTGGAGAATGCCCAAGTATTTGTAATGTTCTTTCTCTTCCAGGTTCTTGATGTTGCTTCCATTGGGTAGTTCTATTCCTTCTGTTTTTCTTATTTTCCCTCTATTCATTATTAATGCACACTTGTCTAGTCCAAACTCCATTGCTATATCGCTACTGAATATACAGACAGTGCTTAGCAGTGATTCAATTTCTGACTAGGACTTTCCATACAACTTCAGATCGTCCATGTACAGCAGATGGTTGATTTTACTTGATGTTTTAGATGTTTGGTATCCAAGGCCTGTTTTGTTTAGTATTTGTGAAAGTGGAGTCATGGCGATTACTAACAACAGAGGGGATAGTGAGTCCCCTTGGAAAATGCCTCTTCTAATGCTAACCTGTCCAAGTGTCTCGCCATTGATTGTTAACTGTGTACTCCACATGTTCATTGCTTTTAAAAAATAAATATCTGAATGTTTTTGCTGACACCAGTTGTTTCTAAACATTTTAGTATCCATGTGTGAGGCAATGAATCGAAGGCTTTCTTGTAGTCAATCCATGCAACACTTAGATTTGTTTATCTTCTCTTGCAATTTTCTAAAATCATTTTGTCAATCAGCAGCTGGTCTTTTGTGCCTCTGGTGTTCGGGCAATTTCCTTTCTGTTCAACTGGAAGCTGTTTGTTAGTTAATATGTGTTGCATCACTTCATCTGCTATTATTCCAGTTAATAATTTGAACATGGTTGGCAGGCAGGTTATCGGTCTATAATTACTTGGAACTGCACCTTTTGCTGAGTCTTTCATGATGAGATGAGTTTTCCCAGTTGTTAGCCATTGTTCAACATCACCGGCTTGCAAAATGTGATTGAACTGTTTTGATAGTTGTTTATGAAGGCTTGTTAGGTGTTTAAACCAAAAGCCATGCAGTTCATCGTTGCCTGGCGCAGTCCAATTTTTAATTTTCTTTGCTCTTTCACTGATTAATTCTGATGTTATTATTAGATCTTGCATTTGTTGGTTACATTTTTTGACCTCTTTCATCCAGCCTGCTTTTTTATTATAATCTATTGGATTGCATAGGCGTAACTATAGGGGGGGCAGGGGGGGCACGCGCCCCGGGCGCCACTTGGCAGGGGGCGCCAAAAAGTGCCCCCACTGATTTGCCGGAAATTTCTTTTTCTTTTTTTTCTTTTTTGCAGAGCAGTCCCCCGGTCCCGGCGCCCCCCCCCCATTGGCATTGCTCATCCAGCACTGGGCGCCGCGGCATCTTCGTAGTCCAAGTCTCTGACTCTCACTCCCCGGCGCACCCCGCCGCCCCGCCAACAGTCGCGCATGCGTCGAGAGGAGGACACGCACCAGAGCAAATTTCCTGAACAACTCCCTCTTCTGAACAACTTCCTGAACGCCCGAACCAGTTCCCCTTTTTGCTCATTCAAGTCTTTCCTCCCCTATAATCTAACCACGTTTTAACTGAAAAGGTTCAGGGAGGGGGAGATGGGGGGATGTGGAACCTTGGGTTCCACATCCCCCCATCTCTCCCTTCCTGGACTTTTTCACTATGTAATGCAAGCTAATTTAATTATATGTCATCATCAAAATGGATTAGCTGTTTCAGCCCATCAGGAAAGTCTAAACCTCCACCGATTTAATTAACCAGACTGAAAATCAGATGAACAGAGAATGTTTTAATGAAAGGTGGTATATAAATTTAACAATAAGTAAAACTATCATTAGGATCAATTAGCGATTACTTAAACATTGGTGCTGCCAAGCTATTTGTAAATAAAACTTGAAGCCCTTTGAAAATAAGCTGGAATTAATTGTAGGTTGGGCAGGGGGTGAAAGTATATACTTCTAAACATTTATTGTTAAATTTATATACCACCTTTCATTAAAAACAACCCCAAAGTGGTTTGGTTTTAGTCATGGATTTTAATTTTAATTGCTCTTTTTGTCAATGTGATGAAGATAAGTTAAATCTGAGTGGTCTTAGGCAACCAATGTTGCATCTGAAATGCCATTTCATTTTTTATTGTCATAAATACTCTCCAACCAATTTAAATAGCAAAGGTGTATATTATCGCTTTATTCAATTGCAGGGAATCTCAAAAAAGCAGGATTTGCAACTAAGGCAGTGCATATCTTCTCTAAAATGGCCCTTTTATAGTTTTTCTAACTTTGAAATCGTAACATAAAACAAAGCATAAATGCATAAATGCTTCCCCCTCCATTTGAAACCTTTTCTGGTGTAAATAGCGCGGTTTTGGAAAAGGGGAGTCTTTCTTTAACAGCGGGAGAATAAGGAGTCTTTAGCACTATCACCCTAGTCCCTCGAATTACTTTGGAGTCCTTGGTTTTCGTTTTGTTAAAATACAGTCACTCACAAGAGAAAGTCAGGAACAGAACCAGGGCGTGAGGGAGGGGCATCATAATCATAATAATCATCTTTGCATCATAATTCTGATGTTTGAGATACAAGCCAACTTCACAGGGTTGTTGTGAGGAAAAACCTAAGTATGTAGTGCATTTTGAAATTTTTGGTAATTTTTGTAATTTTTTAATGTTTTTAAATAAAAGTTTTCTGAAACATGTGTGTCAGTCAGATGTATATTGGGGGGGCGGCGGGGGCGCAATTTCAGTGCTTGCCCCAGGCGCCGTTTTCCCTAGTTACGCCTCTGTTGGATTGTACCATAATTTCCCCCAGAATTGTACTGTTTCTTCTTTATTTGGTGTTTCTAGGTTTCTTGCAGTTTCTCCTTCTATGCTTTGGTAGAAACGTCTCTGATTCGACTGGAATTGGAGATTCTGCCTGTGTTGTATAATTCTGGCTTCATATCTGCTAATCTTCTTTGACACTGCTGTTATTTGCTGCTTTATTATTTCCAGGAATTCTCTAATTTTCCTTGAATCTAGGTGGTATTTTTGGATCAGATACTGTTTGGTGTTTTCATTCTTCAGCTTCTTGTCTGTCATATCTTTCAGTTTACTAGCATCTGATCTAAGCCTGGAGATTTTATTTTCTAATCTCATCTTCCATTTAGGTGATGTACTGCTTTCTTTTTTGACAGGTCCACTGTTCTTATATCCGAGCTCTTGTGTTGTTATTGTTGCTGCACTGTACATTAGTTGGTTTGTTTCTTGCAAATTATTGCTTGTTATTTCTGCAAGTGCAGCACTGACATCTTTTAATGCCTGAGCAAGTTGTTTTTTGGCAACTGTTTTTAGAGCGGGAAGTCGAACCCTGGTGGATGTTTGGTTCATGTGCTCAGTTATTTTTTGCTTTAGTTCTTGTTGCTTTTCTGTTAAATGGCATTCGGGTTTTTGAGGTGAAGGCAAAGGGGAGGTTGCCTGGTTTTGATTTTGAAACAGTTCAGCAACAGTGGCATCCTCGATTTCCAACACCTCCTCCACCTGCGCCTGAGCAACTTCTTCAATTGGTGATAATTCTTCTTCCATATATTGAGCCTGTGTTGCTCTTTGCAGTTCTTCCAGCTCAACTCCTGTGAATACTTTATTTCTTATTATGAATCTTCTCTGGTCTGCTAGCCTTTGTTCTGTTATTTCTGTGTCTGGATGCTTCTCTTTCCAAATTTGGTACATTCTTTTTAAATAACCTCTTCTAGTTGGACTAGACTTGTAATAACAGATCATTATTTCCTTGTTGGCATTTTTCGTATATATTTTTTGGTTAAGCGACGTTTCTTCCAGTAACTTTGCTGTCTCCAGCCCTGGTTGCTCAACTGAAGATCCTGAGTCCTGTTGCCCACTTGCCACCAGATGTCCAGGGACTATAGCATCTGGCACGGTCCTTGTTGACCTGGGCGACAACCGATCCGGTATAGATTTATTAAAGTTACGTCTCACCATATTGTTGATGGGAGAAGCACTCTTTGTCTGGCTCCTCTGGTGAGCCCTGTCCAGTATGGTTGGACCTCTGGCATAGCTCTCACCTTCATCCAAGCACACAAGCCCACAACCACACCAAGGTAGTGCCTCACTGGGGGATTATTAATTCTTAATAATAATAATTATTATTATTGCACTTACCCCCTCTGGGGGAGTTGTTTGGGGCGGAGGGGTGGGTGGGTCTGCGAAGGTTCCCCTTCCCCCTACCAGCCTCCTTTATGCCACTCGTCGGCCTTTCCCCCTTAGCAAGGTGGCCATTTTAGAGGCCACCACGCCTGTGCAATGGACCCCTGAGTGGCCTGGGGTGACCAGCTGGTTCTGTGCACACACCTAGTTATCGTGTTTTCCATATTTCTGGCATCTATGGATGCTTCAGTGACAAAGCATGTGCAAAAGCATCCGGACCTCAACGATGAGTCCTTATCAGATAGCCCTCCCCACTGCTGGTTTCCCTTCACTAGGGTGTGTTTTTTACTATGGGTGGGGAGCCATGGGGGCCTGGAAGGGAGTTTGGGCCCTGGATATCTGAAGAACCACCTGCTCCCAAGGGTTTCTGCCCGCTCTGTTCTGTGTGCCGATGGTGAGAGAGGCTCAGTTGCCAAGCACGTGGGACAAGGCCTTCTCAGTCATTGTCCCCAGGCTCTAGAATGCTTTCCCGGCTGAAAACCGCTCCTCAGTCTCCTTGACAGTTTTTAGGGGAAAGGTAAAAGACGTGGCTCTTCACCCAGGCTTTTGAATGAGAGGGTTTTTGTTTGTTTTGCTGCTGCTGCTTTGTGTTATGTATTATTATTATTATTTTATGGGTTGTTAAATGTTTATTTAGAGATTATTTTTAGATTTATATTATCGCACTTTTGTATTGTGTATTTTAATTTTTGAGATCATTTGTACCTTTGTATTTCAATTGTACATTATTTTAATTATACTGTAAACCACTTTGAAATCATTTTAATGAAAAGTGGTTTATAACTTGAACAAACCAACCAACTATGCTCCACACACAAGCTATTACGAAGTCACATTGGGTTCAGATTTCAGATGAATATCTAGTGTTTCAGAGAACAAACGCTTGATGAAGGGTGGTACCCAAATTCTAAAGGTCTCTTGACATTTAGAAATCACCGGGTGCTTTGGAAGCCTGGCACACTCCTCACCACTGCCTTGGCTGTGGCTACTGCTACTTCTGAACGGTGTCTCATTGCTGCTTCCAGTTACTAGGCTCTTAGCCTGTATGCTGTGTTGCATTAACCAATCACATAAAGCGTGTTTTCAATGGCATTCGTGATCTGCAACAACCTGTCACATCCTTTCGGTGGCTGTTCCCATCTGCCTGCACAAAGGTACCACCACATATACAGCACCCTCAACTGCAGAAGAGGCTGAGTGACTTTCAAAATAAACATCTGAATAACGGTTACCTGTACGGGATGGCAGGCATCATGGTCCTCATGCCAAAGCACAAACGGCAGGATAGTGAATTGTTTGGCTGTTTAATTGGTGTTTTATGGTGTTTTAATTGTTAATTATTGTATGCAGTTTTACAATTTCTGTGTTAATTGATTTTAATGGTGTTTTAATGTAAACCGCCCTGAGTCTTTTGGAAGGGCGGTATAAATTTTTTAAATAATTAATAAATAAATAGTGAGGATCTGAATAATTGCTGCACTCTGATTATTAACGCCACACAAAAATGGGCTTGATTATGCATGCATTTATTACATTTCTATCTCACCCTTGTTTCTAGGAACTCTGAGAAGTACACCTGGCATTTCCCCAATTTTATCTTCACAGTGACTCTGTGAGATTGATTAGGCCAGGGGTTCCCAATCTTGGGTCACCAGACTCCACTGGACTACAATTCCCATCATCCAAAGTTTGCTGTGGCTGTGGATGATGGGTGTTGTAGTCCAACACCATCTGGAGAGCTGAGGTTGGGGACCCATGAATTAGGCTAAGAGTGCATGACTGGTCCATGGTCTCTCAGTGGCTGAATGGGAACTGGAACCCAGGTTCCCCTGTCCCAGCTAACATTCAGTCAGACTCCATGGGCTCTCAGCACCAGCGTGTACATCCAGACCCTGCTTTTATTGGTGCTTCGCTGGTCCGACACGAGCGTTCTCAAAGCTGTTGCCTGTTTAGGACAACAGTGAACATATTTATTATTCATTTATTAAATGTATATACTGCTTTCCCACTTGATGTTCTATGTCCAGTTTTCATATTGGAAAACTACTATTACTTAGTGGAAAGGTGGGAGTCAAACAAAAACATTTGCACTGATTTCCACTGGAAAAACAACTGACTTGAAATGTGTGAGAGGAGAGCTGGTCTTGTGGTAGCAAGCATTACTTGTCCCCATAGCTAAGCAGGATCCACCCTGGTTGCATAAGAAAGGGAGACTTGAAGTGTGAGCACTCCAAGATATTCCCCTCAGGGGATGGAGCCGCTCTGGGAAGAGTAGAAGGTTCCAAGTTCCCTCCCTGGCAGCATCTCCCAAGATAGGGCTGAGAGAGATTCCTGCCTGCAACTTTGGAGAAGCCGCTGCCAGTCTGTGAAGACAATACTGAGCTAGATAGACCAATGGTCTGACTCGGTACATGGCAGCTTCCTATCTTCCTGTGTTCCTAAATGAATCACGGTGGGTTTAGGACAGCACAGTGCTTTGTGAAATCACGCACCAATGGTGAAGCACATTAATTGAAGTCACAGTCCCACTGCCTACTATTTTCAAAACAGAAGGCACAAGAAAGACCCCAGAAAAATCCAGAGACAAGAACAATAGATTCCCCTCTCAGATGTCTTTCCCCATTTATCTGGGCACTGGTGTTCTTGCTGCAGCTGTAGGAGATTGCTGGAAATTCCCTCACCTATACAAACGGCACGCATCAGTGCCTAATATTTAAAATTTCTTTTTATAGCCGCTCAGGATTTAGCGTTATTCAGTGGAATGTGCCCTTTCCAGGGCAGCCAGCTCTTGGGGATGGTGGGATGATAATTGTTATGTACTATCACTCAGTTGCCCTGGGTTCCGGTAGCAGGAAAAAACAAAACTGACTCTTCATTTCAGAATACAGTAATAATTAATTCCTGCTTTCACAGGTAGAGAGATGTGCCTGCATCACTGGGCTTAACGTCTCGCTCCCAGTGGGATTCGAGAGTTACGGTTGCCATGGCAACCCCAGGCTAGTGCTGACTGGGCCATACCGCTGCCCAATTTGGCGGCTTCACTCGGTAGAGTTGCTTTTATCCCATTTAGGTTAGATTTCAGTCTCTCCTCTTTCAGAGACAACCCTCTAAGAGGATTCTCCAACGTTTTCCCTTGGGAATGACCCTGGAATTCCTCTTGGAATGTTAGTGTTTCCTTGTGAGAAATCCTAAAATTCTTCTTTGAACTCTTCTTGGAGGCACCCCTTTCCAATTTCAGTTCTAATAAAGCAGCAGCAAATGCATTGCTAGAGAAATGAAACATACTCCAGAGCTATTGTTTACACAGCAGTCAGACAAGCAGGAAGGCACCCACTCTGCCTCTTCAGCATGGGCACCTCCCCTTGCTGGGAGGAAGAGGCGAGTGCCAGTTCCCTGGCGAACAGTATGTAAGTTTCTGAAGCTGGCTCTGTTCTGCCACAGATCCTGAAACTATTCACACGACACTGGGTTACCCCAGGCAGCTCATGTCAAATCAAATCAAGTATTTTATTCATTCATTCATTCAATTTCTATACCGCCCTTCCAAAAATGGCTCAGGGCAAGTCTTAAACCAGCATAGCTCATGTCATCTGGAGTGCTGGGAACCCACTGGTCCCAGCTGCTCCAGATCTTCGGAGCCTGCCTGCTATGCAGTGCTTTACTGAGGTAGGACAAATGAATGGTTCATTCCACCCCAGTAGGTGATTGTGTGAACTATCATCTCAGCTAGCAGGGATTCTGACCAGACCACCACCATCTTAGGCAGCGAGCTGGGTGGAAGGAGTGACCGCCCAGAGCAGAGCGGCTACTATACTGATCGCAGTTGCTCAGCTGCTTGCATGCTGCCTTCTGGGTCCATGGAGGACCCAGCTGGGTTTTTACCTCTGCTGCTGCCGCTCTGCTGCTCACTGCCTAGCATACAAGCGGCGGAGGCTTGAGGAACCTCCAAATTGTCTGCGGGGAGGCAGGTAGAAGCCTGCCTCCCCACCCACCCTCACTATCGCCCGTGTGAGTGGTTGTGAGAATGACCTACCTATAGATATGATTGCACAGAGGTCACAAGAAATAATCAGACTTTCTTTTTAAAAAAAATTCTAGCCTTTAGGGTGGCATTCGCAGGCAAAGCTTTGAAAATGAGAAGACATAAGCAGCCAGGAGTCAGAAAAGTAAATTCATTAGTTTCTAAAAAAAACCCTGATATTCTGAGGACAGGAGATATCAGGACAACTGATATTCCAAGGACAAAAGATGTACCTTTGGATGCAATGATATAAAAGCCAGACCCTACAGATCTGAAGTTAATGTAGTTCCATTCCATTTTTTTAATTCATTGAAATAGAACATCCATCCGAGTCTTGTCCGCTTGGTCCCTAGAACAGAGTGAGACTGAAACAAGGGATGGCGATTCCGCATTTATGTCATAGTTACCCACCTTGGCACAGGGGGATGGCTTCATTCCAGTGGAAGTAACCTTGCGGGTGTCTCGAACATGTGCCAACACTGTGGCCAACAAGACGGTAGCCAGCATCACAACCAAACCGGATGGTGCTTCCAGGCTGTAGACCGCCGTGGCTGAGGATGGAGCCATGGAGAGGAGGTGGGGGGAGGCTGCAATAAGGAGCTAGACAGAGGAGGACACACGCGCAGTCAAAAGCATGAGCTCATCAGCAAGAGAGTGGGAGGAAACAGATGCATCCCTCCTCCCCATGAGTCCGAAACACACACCAAGCCTACATGTGCCACAGTCCTGGAACGGATGCCCTGCTCTTAGACAGTCGCACACGGACCACTATAGAAGAAGGAGGAGATGGTGCTAAAGTTTCAAAAGAGGGAAATTTAAAGAGAATTGCAGAGTTCCTCCAAGGAGCAAATGAGATTCTTAGAGATGGGGGGATGTTGGAGAACGTTCTCAGATGGTTACTTTGCATCCCTTAGGGCTCAGGGCATCAAAACGTGATTGGCATGGTCTTCATACCATCTTCAAGATCAAGATCATGGGGAAAGGGCCTATTTTGTGATGGGTTGTACATCCATACAGCTTTTTTCGGATATGATGTCCAGTAAGGAGACACCTGGTGGGTCGGGGGGGGGGGGGGGTGCATGCCAGGCAGGCAGAGCAGTCTGCACAATTTCACTTCCCCATCACTCAACAGGCACTGTGGTTTCTGCATAAAGCTCTCACCTCTTCCCTTCCTCAAAACACAACTTTTCTCATAAGCTTTTGGCTTTAGATTGTGAGCCCTTTGGGGACAGGGATCCATCTTATTTATTTATTATTTCTCTATGTAAACTGCCCTGAGCCATTTTTGGAAGGGCGGTATAGAAATTGAATTATTATTATTATTATTATTATTATTATTATTATTATTATTATTAACCTCTGAATCCCTTATATGCAACTGAATCTCACGGATGATTCCCCTATTGCCCTGGTCTCTCCTCCTCCTCTTCTCTCCTTTTTATGTATACCTTGTCTCTCCCTTCACAATCAATATATTTTCTTCCAGTGTTAAAAACCCCCAAAAAACCTTACCCTGCAAGCTTCTTGGGGGCAGAGACGTGTCTTTGCTTGTGCTTACATTCGTCTTTAAAGCACCGGGCACATCCATAATGCTACAGACACATATAATTGTATCACTCAGGTTCAAAGGTTTGGCTTCCTAAACCCTTTCCTAATAATTTAGTCCCTAATACTCATTGGCCAGAGAGCAGATCAGGTGATACTCTCCCCACCCCCACCCATAAATGCTCTCAGGTCAGGCTTGCTGGTCTGAGCACTAGGGAAGCTACTTTTGTTGTTTACAGACTGCCTTCATTGTCCTCCTCTTTTGCCAGTGCTTCATCTTAGTTTCACAAGAGACTCTGAGGCTGTTCACACAACCGAAAATGGGTAGGACAAGAGTCTTACCCTGGTTTGGGAGCTGTGTGGGCTCCCAATTTTTGGTTGTGTGGGAGCAAATTTTCAGTTGTTTGGGGAAGAGGTAGGAAAGGGGGAAGTAGGAGGAGGGAGAAGTGACTGTGTGGGAGGCAGGAGCTGGGTAGGGCAGCTTTTCCTCCTACCCTGCTCAAATGTTGGGTATGAAAGCTGGGTAGGATGGTACTGTCCTACCCAGCCCCCGACTCCCACACAATTACTTCTCCCTCTCCTACTTCCCCCTTTCCTACCTCTTCCCCACACAACTGAAAATTGGAAATGTGCACAGTTCCCAAATCTGGTTAGAACACTTGTCCTACCCAGGTTTGATTGTGTGAACAACCTCACTCCCACATTACACCTGCTTCCGGTTGTGGAGAAACCATCCGAGAACATTCTCTAAGCAATTCTAGTGCTCTAAGCATTTCCACTTTGGAAGAACCCTGAAGGGTCTTTGAGTTTCAGCTTCCCCTTAGAGGGTCCCTGAAATTCTCTTTCAAATTTCACTTTGGAAAATGTTGGTTCCAATCCTACAGTTATCACAAGACCACTGTTTTAAAAATCTATGCATTGTGCAGTTGCCTTCTTCCAAATCAGATCATGGGAGCATCCAGCCCAGTATTGGCAGCATCTCCCCAGCTTATTTTGCTTTAATTGATAAATAATAGCATGAGGTATTTTAATTGGAGATGTTGAGAGGGGTGAACTCGGGGCGCTCCTTATGATCTCTCTTTTTAAACTTGGGGTTCCTCTCAGACTCTCATTTCCTCTCTTTCTTCAGCATTTTGTACTTCTCCATTTGGGACTGTAGATGTCAGCCAGGAAAATGAAAAGAAACCCGCAACAATCTCAGAGGAACAAAGCAACTGTTGTTCATTCAGCAACAAAACCAAAACATAATTTCTGCCAATTAAATATTAATTCATTCATTTACAGAATAACGGCATTAACTTATTTATGACACATTTATATGTGTCCCTGTTCTAAGTTTGATTGCTTTTCATTAAGTAATTAAATTTTGCTACGTTACAAGAATGGTTTGTTTAATTTTAAGGAAGTCTTTGCCAAACACTCAGTAATTGCCTTTATACAGGCGGAGTAATTAAAGTTCATATGAACCGAGACCAGGATACAATGCCCCAGAACAAAATCATGGTGAAACCAGCAACAGTTTCTCTTCTGAGATATCCATTTAAAAAATGATTATTTATCACTAGACAAAGGACCAAAAACAAAACAAAACTGCTCAAACATTGTCCCATAACTGCTACGGGATTCTCTCACTGATATTATTCTAGCTCTTTATCAGACAATTCGGAAGCTAATATGCTGTATACCCAGCAGCTAAGAGGGTAGTCTGCTTTCTCTTACACCTTTGTTTTATGTTTTATCCTCCTCCCAACACTTTTGCTGGAAGAAAGAGTCAGGCCCAAATGGTTACCGTAACCGTAACTGGTTAGGGGTAAGATGTGGGGGTACTATCCACTCTCACTCCAAGAAATGTATAGCCGGGGTGCAGTCACGGCTTGTCCTAATGAGCCAGGGGGGCACCAAAGGAGGCAGCTCCAGTTGCTCCTGTCTCTCTCCCCACCCTGCCCAAGAGTTGCGCTGCCTGCAGGTTGGCCATTCGTCAGGTAGAGCTGAACGGGAAGAGAGACAAGAGCAATCCGAGCTGCCTCCTTTGCCATCTCCCCCTCTCTCTGGGCTCCTTAGGATGAACCATTACTGTCGTTGGCACGGGGAGTGGGGGAAGTAGTGTGACATGACCTCTAGTTAGCAAAGATCATCAAATGAGCACTGCAGAGACTGAAGAAATGCAAATGACGATGATGATGATGATGAGACCATACTTTCTTTCCAATAGCACATTCAAAGGGAGCTATTACTTTGGAACGCAACTAAAAGTTCAATATGTACATTTTTTTAAAACCGGAAAAGTGTATTGCTGCTACTGATGCCTAGTGAAATTTTCTTGGTCATATTTAGTTTATAAAAATGCTCATCATGTGGCTGAAACACTTGTATATTCTTCCCCTGCCTCCAAAATATAAATATTTTAGCACAAGCAATTCCACCCTGCCTCTGTCTCTCCTGAGTTGATTTCTAGATTTTAAACCACCCCCCCCGGGGCAGGAGCCTGCCTTCTGGTTCTTTGTACAGTGCCATATACATGGATGGCACTGTAAAAATAAACGATGTTGTAATTTGTAGAGTAACATGCTGCTACGTATGTAGTTTTGATTACAGAAGTATTTTCTAAATCATTAAAAAGAATCCTCATTCCTAAATTCTGCTAGAAAATAGACTTACAAAAGACTGGCGCCTTTAAGGTATGTTCTCAAGATCACTGTTCTTTCAAAAACAAAATATCACCACCAATTTAATGAAACAGCAAGAGACATCACCCCAAATAAAGTATTGTTCAACTTGGTTACACAAGAGGAGAAAACAAATGAGTGAGCCAAGGAAAATTGGTTCATTTATTCCCGAATGCAAGAAATTGGGGTGGGTGCTTGAATTCTCTGAAGAACTTCATTCTGCAAAAATGAAGGTAAGGTAAACATCTCAGCTCAACGCACACAGTTCATGCCCCTTCCGTCGCCTGCTGTTGACTAACCTGAATAGCGAATCCTGAAGCCCTTCCTGCTATAGGCATGGTCAGAGGACCAGTGGAGATAGACTCTGTTCCCAGTGCTGGTTGCAGATAGCGGGGCAGAGTAATTCCCACTTAGAGACAGCAGCAGTGGACTGTGGCCTGAAGGACCTTTCAGAGAGACCAGACAAACAGAGCATAAGAATGCATGTCAAACCCTGCTTGGCTGGACCAAAAGGGCATGGAGTCCAGCACTGGCCAGATGTCTTTGGAAGCTCAGAAGCAGGATATTAAGGCAAAAGCCAGCCTCCCTTGCTTGCCTCCAGGATGTGGTATTCAGGGGCATAGAACCTCTGGACATGGATGCTCCATTTAGGCCTTGTGGCTTAAAACGGCTGCCACTTCTCTCCATGAATTAGTCTAATCCTTGTATTAAAGATCACCTCGACTTTACCACCACATCTTCTGGCAGTGGCACCAGTTATTCACGCTCTGTTTGAAAGAGGACTTCCTCTTCTCAGCTCTGAGCATGTTGTGTTGTACCGAGGAGGTCTTTCGAGTCCATGCCCTTGCGCAGTGCAGGAAACTGCTGCAACATCCTTGACAGATGCCTGTACAGCTTAACCTCCAGCAAAAGAGAGTCCAGCACTGCACGAGGTGGGCTGTTCCACTGACAAACAGCAATTTCAGTCAGCAAATGTCTATCTCAGTCAGCTTCCTTGTGATTTCAACCCACTGGTTCTAGTCCTGCTCTCAGGATCAATGGGGGACAATCCCGCTTCTATTTCTATGCGACAGACCTTCAGATATCTGAAAGCAGCCATCAAAGCTCCCCTTCATCTTCTCTTCTCCAAGCTGGACAGCACCTTCAACCATTCCTCACAGGACTTGGTTTCCAGGTCCCTCACCATCTCGGCTGCCCTCTTCTGAACCCGTTCCAGTTGCTGGTTATGGTTATGGGGCTGGTTATGACTTTTAAAGCCCTTAACGGTTTGGGTCTGGATATCGGAAGGACCGATCTCAAGGGTTTCTGCCCACTTGACAAGATCGCCAGAGGGGGCTCTGCTGCATGTGCCAACAACAAGGGAGGCTCAGCTGCAGTGCACACGGGCGGGGCCTTCTCAGCCACTGCCCTTTGGGAGCTGGCATTCTCCTGGCTGGCATCCACTCCTCAACTTCCTTGGTGGCTTTTAGAAAGCAAGTAACAACGTGATTTTTTTTTTTAACCAAGGCTTTTCGATGAATATTCTGTGCTACTGCTGCAGCTCTGGATACTGTTGCATTGTTTTAATAGCTTTATGCTCTTTTTCATACTGAAATTTAATATCTATAGTGTGTGTAATATTTGTATTTTAAAGATACTGTAAACTATCTTGGGATTTTTTTTAATGAAAGGCATATACAAATCCTATAATATTTAAATAAACAAACTACTATCTTGACACCATTCTCAGTTTTATAAGCCAGTATATGCATCCTACACACAACTGAAGTCATCCTTTTTCTAGCAACTTGACTGATTCAAATAACTCAAGATTCCCACTTCCAGCCCCCAAATTGTCCTGATGACTCACCATCAAAGATCCCAAATTCATCGTACTGCTTCTCGCTCAAGAAGTACTCAACAGTGATGGAGATGTTGTACTCTGGCTCCACCTTGATCACCCAAGAGCACGTCTGCAGGTGGCGGTAGTTGCCTGTGAAGGCTGGGCTCAGGATCACTCCCGTGGAGTCTGTGAGGACCTCGTTGGTAGGGCATTGGGCTAATTGTTGCAAAAGGAAACAAGACATGAAGCGTCATTAATAATAATAATAATACTACAACAACAACTATAATACATTTGATTTCTATACTGCCCTTCCAAAAATGGCTCACAGGGCATTTTACACAGATAAATAAAAACAAATAAGATGGAACCCTGTCCCCAAAGGGCTCACGATCTAAAAATAAACACGATAGACACCAGCAACAGTCACTGCAGGGGTACTGTGCTGGGGGTGGATAGGGCCAGTTACTCTCCCCCTGCTAAATAAAGAGAATCACCACAGTAAAAGGTGCCTCTTTGCCCAGTTAGCAGGGGTACAACAACAATAATACAACTACAACAACAACACAACAACAAACTTTATTTGTTAGCTGCCCCATAACCAATTGTTCTCTGGGCGGCTTACAACACAACATGAAAGCATGAAATAAAAACACACAACACATGAAATCACAACAGACCAAAAGGGAAAAAAAGAGAAAAAACAAAATACAATACAAAGCAATTTAAATACTCTTGATAAAAATCAGTTAAAAATAATTTTAAAAATATAATTGTGTGTCAGTGCCAGAGAGAACGAGCAACAGGAGACTAAAGAGGACCCCATAGGAACTTAGCCCAACCCAGAGCTATGAGGCTGCTTCCTCATATGCCTATTTCAGCGGCTGCCAACCTGGGGTCCCCAGATGTTGTTGGACTACAACTCCCATCTTCCCCAGTCGCAGTGGCCTTTGGCCATTTGGGAGTTGTACTCCAGCGTCATCTAGGGAGCCCAGGTTGAAAACCTCTGAAGCAGGCATATGAGGGAGCAGCAGCCTCCTAGTTCTGGGTTGGGCTACCCTCATTCAACATCAGTTGAGCTTGTTCTCTTAAGCATGGAGGATCGATGGACTGGCTGTCAACTCTGGCAAACTCTCCCTCCCCTTGGACAATGTGAAGCATCTTTTGGAAGTATCTTTTTTGGAACCACAAAAATATCGCCCCTGCCAGATCAGATGAAAGGTCCACCTAGTTGAGCATTCTGTTTACAGCCAGATGTCTCTGGAAGCTCACAGACAGGGTGAGAAGGTGAGGCCCTTTCCCCCATTGTTTGTCCCCACCATCTGGCGCTCAGACGCAAACAACCGCTCATCATGGAGGCACCCTTTCCATTCAGACTGGCTTTCTGGGCTGGATCAAGCCAAGAGGTCAGAATTTTAGCACTTGCTTTGCTTTGCAGACTCTGATAATGGGAATTTAATTAGAGGTTCATATTTGTTTTCAAATATAATTGGTGCTTTTCCTTGAGCTGTCAGGAAGGGGCTAGCTATAAATTAAAAGCCAATACATGGAGGTTAACAGGCCTGTTGTCACTTAAATCCATAATGGCCCTTAATACTCCACCTGCAAGTAATTAACACATTATAAGCAGAGATCTAGCAAAGGCCACAGGCCTGAGCCTTTGGTTTGAATTATGGCTGAACCACACAGGGGTTCCCCCCACCCCCGAGAATGCCTCAGGATAACACTATGTCTGGGATATTTGGGGATGTGTGGGGGGTGGCTGCCATGGGTCAGGAGCAGCAGCAATGACTTTGATCCCGCATCCTTGAAAACTGTGCGCCCTTCTCTGAAAACTGCTGAGATGGTCACACCCATTTTGTGACCTATATATGGGCAATGAAATTGGGGAGATAATTCTCTGGTCAAACCTAGGATTGTTTCCCCCCATTTTAGGTAAATAACGTTGGGCTCCAACACACAAAGAAACTAATCAAGACCTCCAATGGTATCCTTAATCAAGGCCATGAAACTTGCTGGGTGACTCTGGGCCAGTCACTTCTCCCTCAGCCTAACCTACATCACAAGGTTGTTGTGAGGAGAAACTTAAGTATGTAGCACACCACTCTAGGGTCAATTAATCAATCATGTTTATTTGCGGTCATAGACCAAAATTTAAGGCATACATAATAATAAATCCTGATCAGCAGTTTCCAGTTTACATAATCTGGTTTACCATCTGTGAGGAGAAACTTAAGTATGTAGCACACCACTCTAGGGTCCTTGGAGGAAAAGCGGGATATAAAATGTAAATAATAAATAACAATAAGGCCGGGAGCAGACTAGGGAATGAGGAGGAGGCCCTGCTCCACTGAATGAATGAATGAATGAATGAATGAATGGAGGAAACTGTCTTCCTAGCCCTGGAGGTGGAACCTTCCCCCAAATTAGCTGCTCTCTTTCCCTTGAGAGAAGAAAGACATCCTTTGTTGCTTCCACTCCTAGCTGTTATGGCTAATCAACACTAATGGACCCAACCCTCCATCAGATCCACACCTGAGGGGCATGAGGAACACTGTTTTTCACCATCTTCTGTCAGTTCTGACCCCGCCATGCACTTCTGCACAAGCACCTCAGAGGATTCCCTCAACACCACTTACCTTCACAGGTTGGGGGAGGCCCTTCAAACTGGAGGTGGGTGCCAAGCCTACAGGTCAGGATCTCATTTCCAACCAAGGTATATCCAGGAAGACACCGGTACCTAATGATGTCACCTGGGCAAGAGGCAAAGACAGGTTTGACCAGCAGAAAGGGCCAAGAGTCAATTTCAGGGTTGCCAGAACCTAAGGGGTATACTCGTGGGTCAAATGGGCCATAAGCCAGAATTTGTCTTTTTAAAAGCCAAATCTGGCCACCTAGCTCAGAAACCCCATTTTAGGGCTAAGCGAGATGTGACAGGAAGGGAGATCTATAATCAGAATTTCTTGCACTTTTAAAAAAGTGACAACAATGGAGGGGGGTGTGTGATCCTAAATCAGGACCACAGGTCTGGGGAAAGGGTATTATTTTATTTTTTTAAACCCTTTCCTCCACTTCTCCAATTAAAATCACCTCCCCACACCAAGCTACTATTTTTCTAGTGGGGGATAAGGGAAAGTATACAGGTAGCATCCAACAAGCTTCTGTGGCTGGGGGGTGGTGGGGTTGCAGAAGGAATGCAGTCCATACCTATGTTGAAATCTTCATTCTCAGTGATGATTTCAGCATTCGGGACCATAGTTGGAGGCTGGCATCTAGAAAGCTGATAGGCTGAGATGGGAGGGAAATCAGCCATAGATCAACGTGCTAAGCCATGTAGAGAACATGCAGACTTGTTTTTAAGATCATTGCAAGGAAGCTAAGTGCATAAGAACTAGCTGGGAAGGGCTAATCCACATTTTGGGAGGCTCTTCTCTCAAGTCTAGTTGAAATGGCATCTCCCCCTACCCAAAAGCAATCTGCTTCTTTTCTTTGTGTGGAGACAGACAGTTTTTAAAGGAAGGTCATGTGAGAGAGGCATGGCTTCCTGTGCTGTTCACATGAATAACTTTTGTCCCATTATTACCTCTGATCAAACTGCTTTGGAAGTAGAGTTACCATGCCCTCCGAAATTCTGGGTTTCAGCCAGATTTTAAGCATCTCACCCAGATCGCTTAGCCAACCCAGATTTGCCTGGATTTCAGATTTCATTTTTCTTTTAAAGCTAAGCTCTAGCCCTTGTCTTTGGTAGAATACAGGAGAGGTTTCCCATTGCCTCCTCCCACACAGTACGAGATGAGGCCTTTCAGCATCTTCCTATACCACTGCTGCCCAATACAGGTGTTTCCCATAGTCTGTGAAACATACCAGCAGGGATTCAAACCGGCAACCTCATTTCTCAGCAAGTCATTTCCCGTTGAGCCATTATAACAACAATAAATTTAATATATACACCACATAACATAACCAATCCCCTTTCTACCTTCTGCTACTTGTTGAGCAAGTTACATCTCATTATATAAACTGTGGCACGGAATTTGGCCATTGTGAAAGTTATCTCTGCTTTCTGATCTGCCAACAAATACGAGACATAAAACATTTCCGATTGCCTCGGTGAGGGTGACAAAAGGGGTACTATAAACATATTACAAATCCTTTGATAAAATTTAGAGTTTAAAATTCTATGCTCTGTTGTCTCTATCTCATATGAGCTACAGGGGCAAACTTTCTTCATATAGTATTTTCAAGAATTTTCTGAGTGGCACTGCAGATGGCAAAGCGTCACATCTATCTATCTATCTATCTATCTATCTATCTATCTAATGGATTATTTATTATATATTTAGTATACCGCCCACTACTGATGTCTCTAGGTGGTTTTACAGCATAAAACAAAATTTAGCCAAGGTTAGTGCCCTTCTAAGACTAAGAACCTTTAAACTAAAAAGATATTTTGTTGGTTTAAAGCAGCTGTTTAGTCTCTCCCATTTAATGGATTTAGGCAGTAGTCTTAGATCTCTTTGGTGTTCCATATCTAATATACATTGTTTTAACCCCTCTATGGCCTGATCATGGCCTAGGATTGAATCCTGGTTTCAGTCAGGATTGCCCTGAAATTCCGGGTTGTCACAATCAGCTCCACAGGACTCACTAATCCCGATTAACTTTTTCACCAGAATACCTGTGATTGTGTGAACCAAGTTTTACTCAGGTGGCAGTCCTAACACACACACACACACACACACACACACACACACACACACACACACACGGCTTCTCAGTGAGTTGCACAGACCATAGAAATAGATGGCAAACATCCCTCCGTTGGCTGCATCACTGTAGAACTTCAGGAGAACTTGGTTGGAAGAGCTTTGGGTGGCTTTCTTCGCTGAGTTTCCAGTGAAAACACCCAGCTGTGGAGCTGTCTGCTGAGGCCCATCCCTAAAGAGAAAGGTGAGAGGAGCAGGGAGAAGAAGAATCACAATATGTTGTCAGGAGTTTCAGGGTTCAAATGGGGTATCATGTGGATCAGACTCTGGTTCTGGGCCTCTGTCACCTCCTGCCTGGAGGACAGAGCTGCAAGCAGTTTCAACTAGGACTTTTGCACATCAGGGGCCAATCCATTGCCTCTGTCTGATACTTCCAGATCTGCTGCCTGTTGGTTGAAGGGCAGATAGTCTAGTGCTAAGCCAAAATGTGGATGGGTGGGGCAGTTTTGTGGAAAGTTTGGTCAGAATCTAAAGACCACCATTAGGGGTGTGCACAGAACTGGCTGGGCCAGTTTGGTCCGGCAGCCCCTCAAACTCCCCAGTTAGGTTCGGTCCAGAGGCCAATTGCGCAGGCACGGCGGCCTCCAAAATAGCCACCGTGTCAGGGAGAAAGGCCCAAATGGGCCGAAGAATGGCCAAATGGGCTGGTTTAGAACAGAAGGGAGGCCAGTGGGGGAGGGGAAACCTCCATGGACCCCCCTGCCACCTCAGAGAACACCCCCAGAGGGGGTAAGGTTTAAAAGAAATTAATTTTTTAAAAAAAATTCACGAACCCCCTGAGTGGGGGGGAGGGGAGTGTTGGTCTGGGGTTTGGGCCGAACAGGGGGTGGTTCGGTTCAACCCCGAACCATCAAACCTGTTTGCACACCCCTAACCACTACCCCAATCTCTTGGCAATTTGGGGGAATCATTATGGAGAGGCTGAGAAATGAGTCGACCCCTGATTGCTAGGCTCACCATGTGACTACTACAAGTAACATGACTCTCATCTGTACAGGCTTCACTAGCCCTTAGGGACATCAGCACTCTGCTAAATCTGACTGGCTACATTGTGGTGTGGGGTCATCATGTCCAGTATGCAATTCATAACTGCCCACCTGCTCAGCCATTGCAGACCATTAGTTGGGCCCCGTTCATATATCCCGCTTACCAGATAGTTATGAAATCATTGTATGGCTCCGTCTGCAGTAAGGTGAAGTTGAGGTAAATGCCGTATCCGGGCGACACTGTGAGCATCCATATGCACTCCTGGGAATTAGGATACTGATTGGGGAAGCCAGGGGAGTAGATGGTGCCATTCTGTGCCGTGATGTTGCCTCCACAGGGGACTGTGTGTGATTCAAAGCAAAGAGAAACGGAAGTCTGGTAAACCAAGAACCTTCTGGTAAACCAAGAAGTCAGAGCTGCTCTGACTTCAGTAACTTGCTACTTCCCTCCACTAGAACCCCCAGGATTCGCCAAGTGCTTTCAGTTCACAAAGCAAAAGTTCTATGCAGGATGCCTCAAGCCGGCATCATGCTTTGAAAAAGAAGATTTCAACCAGCAGATGCCAAGTTGTCGACTGCCAACCTTCCTGTCCTCGGAAAGGTCCAGAGACTCTGCCTCCCCTGGCGTGTCCCTGTCACAGCTAGAAATCCCAAGCCACAAAGCGGCTTTTATCCTCACCCGGAATCATGCCTTTCCCTCCACTGTATTGGAAGGCAAATACAGAAAGATCCCAATTGCAGAGAGACTTTGTCCCTGTGGCCCGAGGGAGGTAGAAACCACAGAACATGTACTCCTCTTTTGCCCCTTTAAAAAGAGACATTCGGGACAAGCTTCTATTTCCGGTACTTCGCAAGTACCCTGGCCGCCCAAACCATGTCTACACCCAGTTGCTGCTCTCAGATGAAGACCCGGCCTTCACGTTTAACACTGCCCCGTTTTAGCCACCACTTTTTGCATTTTATATATTTCACATTTTATATGTCCATAATTTCCTAAATACAGCTGTTTAATAATCTCATAGTTACCCTCTTTTTCTAAGGATAGCAGCTTTATAGTCTTATACTAGTAACCTTAAAGTAATATAGTTTTATGGTTCCATAATTTGTTTTTATTATTTTGAATCATGCTCTACTGTTCGATCTGATGCTGGTCTTGGACTGTAATAAAGATGATTGACTGACTGAAGTTGTCTACCGGTAGACGACAGCCAAACTTCTGCTCTCCCTCCTCTAAATGTACATTATGTAGGATGCCAAAGAGAGTGGCAAGAATCCAGAGATGGGTGGAGAATGCAAAATCCTTGCCTGGTGGCTACGGGACTCAGCTGTGAATTAAGAGACCTTTTGTTAAAATCTTGCCTTCTCATGAACAACTTTCATCGCCTTAGGCAAGCCACTCTATTCTCCACAACAGCCCCCACAGAATAAGATTATAACCCAATCTGCTTTACAAGACTGTTGTAAGGATTATTGAGATAATGTACAAGGTATGCTTTGTTGGGGTAAGCAGTGAGGTGGCCCAATTTGCAGATGATACCAAACTCTTTTGGGTAGTGAAATCCAAAATGGACTGTGAGGAACTCCAAAAGGATCTCTCCAAACTGGGTGAGTGGGTGACAAAATGGCAAATGCGGTACAATGTCGGCAAGTGTTGGTGACTGACCAGGAGAGGGATCTTGGCGTCGTGGTGTACAGCTCGTTGAAAGTGTCGACTCAATGTGCGGTAGCTGTGAAAAAGGCCAATTCCATGCTAGGGATCATTAGGAAGGGGACAGAAAATAAAACTGCTAATATTATAATGCCCTTATACAAAACTATGGTGTGGCCACACCTGGAGATTCTGGTCACCAGATCTAAAGAAGGACATTGTAGAAAAGGTGCAGAAGAGGGCAACCAAGATGATCAGGGCCCTGGAGCACCTTTCGTATGAGGCTAGGCTACAACACCTGGGGCCATTTAGTTTAGAAAAAAGACGACTGCAGGGAGACATGATAGATGTCTATAAAATCATGCATGGTGTGGAGAAAGTGGAGAGAGAGAAATTCTTCACCCTCTCACATAACACTAGAACCAGGGACCATCCCATGAAATTGATTGCCAGGAAATCTAGGACCAACAAACGGAACTACTTTTTCACACAACGCATAATCAAGTTGTGGAATTCTCTGTCACAAGATGTGGTGACAGCCAACAACCTGGATGGCTTGAAGAGGGGTTTGGATAAATTTCATGGAGGAGAGGTCTATCATCGGCTACTAGTTGGAGCGCCACCTCCATCCTCAGAGGCAGGATACCTCTGAATACCTGTTGCTGGGGACTAACAGCAGGAGAGAGGGTATGACCTCAACTCCTGCCTGTGGGCTCCCTGTGCCATCTAAGAGGAGAGCTGGTCTTTTGGTAGCAGGCATGACTTGTCCCCCATAGCTAAGCAGGGTCTGCCCTGGTTGCATCTGAATGGGAGACGATGTGTGAGCACTGCAAGATATTCCCCTCAGGGGATGAAACCGCTCTGAGAAGAGCGGAAGGTTTCAAGTTCCCTCCCTGGCTTCTCCAAGATAGGACAAGATTTTGGAGAGGAGATCTGGTCTTGTGGTAGCAAGCATGACTTGTCCCCATAGCTAAGCAGGGTCTGCCCTGGTTGCATATGAATGGGAGACTTGATGTGTGAGCACTGGAAGATATTCCCCTCAGGGGATGAAGCTGCTCTGGGAAGAGCAGAAGCTTTCAAGTTCCCTCCCTGGCAGCATCTCCAGGATAGGGCTGAGAGAAACTCCTGCCTGCAACCTTGGAGAAGTCGCTGCCAGTCTGTGAAGACAATACTGAGCTAGATAGACCAATGGTCTGACTCAGTATATGGCAGTTTCCTATGTTCCTATGTTCCACTCTGTGAAACAGGATTCTGGACTAGATGGGCCTTGGGCCTGATCCAGCAGGGCCATACTTATGTTTGGCGGCGACCCGGGACTGGGCCTTCTCTGTGGCTGGCCTGGGGAATATGCTTCCTGTTGAAATATGAGCTAGGGATGTGTGAACTGGTTTGGGGTTTGGTTCAATAGATCAGGGGTTCGTGGTTAAACTGGAACACCTACTCCCTCCATTTCAGTCTGAACCAGGACCAACCCCCCTTGCCAGTTCGCGATTTAAAAAAATAATTATTTATTTTACCTCTAGCCCCACTGGGGGGGCTTCCTAAGGGCCGCGGTGGGGGGGGTCCATGAAGGTCCCCCCTCCCTGCACTGGCCTCAATCGTCACCGCCACGGCCCGTTTTAGAGCTTATTTCGGCCCGGTCAGGCCTCTGTACTTTTCGCAGTGGCCATTTTGACCACTGCCGCACATGTGCAAACGGCCTCTGCAAGGCCCTGGGCCTTGCAGAAGCCATTTGCGCATGCACCATGGCCGAAATAAGCTCTAAACAGGCCGTGGTGGTGATGATCGGAACGGGTGGGGGAGGGGAAGCCTTTACAGACCGCCCCCCGCGGTGGCCCACAGGAAGCCCCCTGAAGGGGCTAAAGGGGAAAGAAGACTTCACGAACTCCCCCGGACCGAACCGAACTGAACGGGGGGGGGGGGTGTTTGTAAGGGGTGCCGGACCGAAGTGGCCCAGTATGGTTCGAGGCTGGGCCAGCTTCAAACCGAACTGGGCCAGCCGGTTCCATGCACATCCCTAATAAGAGCATCTCCTTCTCCGGTTTGTTTTTAGGAAGACCCTTAAGAAACAGCTGTTTTCGCAGGCTTTTAACTGAAACCCATTTCAAACTGTTTAATTTGTTTTTATCAGACTGTTTTTGCTGTATTTTGTAAAAATTCAACTTGTTTTTATTCTGTTTTATATTGTGTTTTAAATTTTGTACACCGCTTAGAGATGTACATATCAGGCGGTATTAAAATATGATTGAGAAAATAAATAAATAAATAAATAAATAAATAAATAAATAACTCTTTCAAGCTCCTCCTGTGTGGAGGGGAGGGCCTTGTGCGCCTCTCTCCAGGGAGGAAATGCAGAAGTCTGACTTTGCATATAGTGGAGAAGTATGCAGAAGAAGAAACAGCAGCAACAGCAAAGGAGGAGGAGGTGGCAGCACTTTGAATGTCCTGCTCCCTGTCTCCCTCCCTCCGGCTTTTCTAAAAACAGTAGCAATGGGGGGGGGGGAGATCGGCAGGGAAGGAGTGGCAGTGACAGGGAAAGAGGAGGAAGAATGCACCTGGGCGTGGGAGAGGAGGGCTGGCCTAGATTTTTCAGGAAAGTGCTATCTGAAGTGGCTTTCAGGGTTCCTCTCAAGGCGAAACATCTGAGAACATTCAAGCAAGGCCAAATCAGTGAAACTTTCTCAGAGGGTCTCTGCATGTCCCTATAAATGGAGCACTCCATTCCCAGGTTTATTATTGACACATCTGCAAGTAATGTACTTTGCACATTAAAGAAGTCATAGAAAATCAGTAGGTCTTCAAACTATCTTCAAACCCTTTCCACGTTCATTTCCCTGTCATGGAACACCCACATATTGCAGAGCCTGGGAAGAGGCTACCAAAATGGTTCATGCAGAGCGGCACTGAGTGGACCTGTGAAACCTCAATCTCCTCTTGCATCAAATGAGAGGACACCCTAGCATGCATCCTCCTGAGGCAGACTGCACAGGGCAGGGGGAGATCAGTCATGGAGGGCCAGCTGTCTGTCAGGGGAATGTGTCTACCAAGCCTGATCTCCTCATGGAGGAACTCCTGTCCTCTCTCAGGAACCCCAGAGCACAATTTGAAAACCAGCGATCTGCAAAGCTCATTAAATCAAAAGATCATCAAAAGAATGTGGCGCTTGCAAGACAAGAAGTCAGCAGCGTCTCAGAATCCCGGCAGCTGCCCATGCCGGAAAGATTAAAAGCACATACTGACAACTCATCCCCAAATCTGTGGGGCGTGATTGTTGGAAAGGCTGGCTCTCAGCAAGAGGAGCAGGGTGGTTAGTCATTAAACGTACTCTGGCACAGCAAGGTGGATGTTAAAGACACAAAGCCAGGAGGTGATCAAAGCTCGTTTCCTGCCTCCTTATTTATTCTGCCGCTTGGCTCATCCTTAAGTTCCACTGTTGATGATTTATTTAAATTTGAAAAGGGAAAAATCTACTTGGGACAATAAAGTAGTATTTTAATTCCGCTAGCCGAGGGGAGGGGTAAAAGAGGCAAAGAGTGGAAGGAAGAGAAGGCTGACTCCACACAGGAGCCAACAGGTAGGGATGTGCACAAACTAAAAATCGTGGTTCGACTTGAATTCGAATCGAATTTGAGCCGAACCGTGTGCTGCCGAACTGGTTCAGTCAAACCGACCGGCCAGTCTGATAGACCGAACTGATCTGGTGGTTAGGGTGGTTCCACTTGTAAAGTGGAATCTGGTGAGGATTCCCCTTTACAACTACAGGACAGGTGTGGGGGGGCCTGGCAATGCTAAGGGGAAGCTGGGCGGGGGTGGTGAGAGATGGAGTAAGTTGCTTACCCAGCTGGCACAGCTGCCGGAGCAGCCACTCACAGCTTCACACCTTCCCTGGCCACCTTCCCTGGCATGGCATGTTTAGGATGCCACCCACATGGTGGTGGATCTATTTGCATGGCGTCTGTGCATTCATGGAGGCTGGAACCACTCTGCCCCCACGGCAGGCGGCTTCCTAAACAAAGGAGTGTGCACACCTGGCACTGTGCCCGGAAGGGGGAGTAGTGGTGATTGGTGGTGCTGGCACCAGCACTGACCAGGTAAGCATCTTACTACCTCTCTCGCTGCCCCCGCATGGCTGCCTGTTTGCTACCAAATTGGTTTGTCCAACCCGGACTTGGTTTGGTTTGATCGTGGACCGAACTACCCCGGCCCACTAAATTGGCCCAGTTCAGGGCAAACCGGCCTATTTCAAGGAGAACTGGTTCGGTACGAACCGTTCATGCACACCCCTACCAACAGGCATATATCGGGCCTTGGAAATCTCTATGAAAGTAACAGTGGGTTTTGTGCAAGTGAATGAGGGATCCATGTGAATAGCGGGCAGCAGGAAAGTAGTTTTGAGATCTGCATTTCCCAAAGCTGGGACAAGGGGGGACCAATGTCCTTGAGACGCTCGGGTCAGGGGGCCAGCACGGTACCCCCTCACCCCCACTCCTCCTCCAGGTACACCTTGATCTCCTCCCACACCCAACTGGTGAATGAGATGCTTGCCGGTTGGGAAAGTGAGGCATGGTCCATCACCCACTCCTTGCCAGCCGATGAACAAAGGACCAGCTGGGTGCTTTCTCTCTCTCTCTTTTTCCAAGTGAGGGAGAGAAAGCAAGCACCCAGCCGGCCATTCGTTTACCAGCTGTGAAGGAGCAGAAGAAGGGCCATGCAGCCCCTCCCCCTTTCTGGTGGCTGTCCACTGATCTAAAGGCTTCTTTCCTTTTTGTTACAAGCGATGCAATAAGAAAACCAAAGTCCAAGTGGACCCCAGCTGTTTCTCTCTCTAGGTAAAAACAGAAATTGGTGGAGGATGGAAGGTTCCCCCACATCTACATCCCAGCATGGGTAAGTAGCCAGAAATTTTGTGATAGCAGTGGCTACTGGGGCAAACCAGCCTGGGACTTTGTAAGTCAGTGCAAAATGGCAAAACCCTAAATCCCTCACCTAATTGATTCATTAAAATAAGACACTGCCACTGCCCATGCTTGGGAGCAAGGTAGATCTTCCCTTTTCTTTCTTTCAGCTTGCTCAGAGACGTGCCCTTCCCAGAGGGGACTCAATAAAGGCATACCTTCACACCTGGGCAGTGGGTGGTCCCAGTTCCTATTGGTTCCATGTTGGCAGGTCAATACCGGGTGGCCAATCAGCTGATAGCCAGGGAGGCACTCAAAGGAGATGGACTGGCCCACGCTGTACCCAGCTCCTCTCACAATGCCATTGGCAAAGGGCTCCGGGTCGGGGCACTCCTGGAGCTCATAGGCTGAAAATCAAAAGAGCCAACAGGTGGCAGGTTTCAAGTTAAACCAGCTATTAAACCCTTAATAATTTCTTTGTTTTGCCTACAGCTCCCTTCCTTCTGCACCTCCCTCCAGCAGACAGGGCATCCATTTCCTTTTCGTGCAACTTGGTGCGGAACAGTGGGCTCCCCCCCCCCGCATTACAGGGTTGGCATTTTCTCTTTCTCTACCAAACACTGAGCAGACGAGAGTAAATTGCAAGCTGTACGCCAGGATTCTTGCTCTTCACCCATCTCATTAATTAATTAATCCATCCATCTCATTTATTATTTTTTATTATTTATTCAATTTCTATACCACCCTTCTAAAAATGGCTCAGGGCGGATTACACAGAGAAATAACAAATAAATAAGATAAATAAAATGGAACCCTGTCCCCAAAGGGCTCACAATCTAAAAAGAAACATCAGATAGACACCAGCAACAGGCACTGGAAGCACTGTGCTCGTGGGTGGACAGGGCCAATTACTCTCCCCCTACTAAATAAAGAGAATCACCACGTTAAAAAGGTGCCTCTTTGCCAAATTAGCAGAGGTAACTCATCCATCCATCCATTTATTCATTCATTCATCCATCTCATTCATCCATCCAACCATCTCATTCATTCATGCATGCATGCATTCATTCATTCCATTCATTATTTCTCTATGTAAACCACTTTGGAAACTTTCGTTGAAAAGCAGTATATAAATATTTGTTGTTTGTTTTGTTCATCTGTTAAGCCTGGAGTGAGAATGGAGGCTCCAACTACATGCTATGCAGAGTGTCTCCTCTGTGGTTTGCTTAGTACAGGAATGCTCTGTGTGGCTTATAGTCTATTAAAAGCAATACCACACTAGATATACAAGAAACAAGAAACACAATTGAGGAGGCAGGGATAATAAAGAAAGTCACATTTAAACCTAGAGCTTCCGGGGGCAGGAAGAAGAAGATGGGTGCATGGGGAAAGGCTGCTGAACCCATTTGTCCTGGATCAAAAATGCTCTTCCCAAACAACTCCACTTGACATAAGGCTTGAACTGGGTGCACCAAAAGCTTGGTTTCACATTCTCACTTGAATTGATCAAGGAAGCGACATTCCCCGCAAAACCTCACATTCTTCTAAGAGTCAGGCTGAATCCCCAGCACTCTCATCATATGCTTTGAAACTTGTCCTCCTGGTAAGGAAGCACCTTTCAGCTAATCAAACTGAGAAGTGACAAGATTTCTTTTCCAAAGGCTCTTGCATACAAGAGCTGTACAGTCAGAGACCCTGAGCTAACTTGGAAGTCCAGAGATTCCCTCAATCAGCAGGAGAGAGCTGTGCAGTCCTCATAGACATTTTTTTTGGCGGCGGGGGGTGGGGAGCTCAGTCCTAAATTATTGCTGCCCAACTTCCATGCTGAGACCGATATTGTAAAATACTGCAGTGGTGCACACTCTGGCCTCCTTTTCAATATGGGGCCCTTGAAGCTGGGGAAAGGGTAGCAATTCCTGGGAGGGATGGGATCTTTAAAGTCAAGACCTGGGTGGATTCCCTGCCAGAGGATTCTCACTGATCCACTTGGAGTTGTGGGTGAACAACTGAGCCCTCACTGCTCCATCATCCCAAGGGGATTGGAGAGGAAGCAGCTGCAAAGAAGGTCCCCCTTTGTTCTTAGGCTGTTTCCCTACAGAAGAAGGGAGGAGAGCTGGTCTTGCGGTAGCAAACATGATTTGTCTCCTTAGCTAAGCAAAGGCCACATTGGTTTGCATTTGGATGGGAGACTACATGTGAACTCTGTGCAATATGGGGCATTAGCTCAGTGGAAGGTCCCAGGTTCGCAATGTGACATCTCCAGGTAAGGCTGGGAGAAACTCCTGCTTGTAACTTTGGAGAACCACTGCCCAGAGAACCTCGTTAATTGCACTCGCGATTAACAAGTGGGTCCAGCACCTGCGGTTTCGCATATCCACGGTCGGGTAATGGACACCCAACCTTGATATACATTGCGGGGGGGTGACAAGGAAGGGAGGGTTAAACCTGCATATCTCTGGGTTGGGAGTGACCTTGGAGGTCGTTTCTGGCTGTCATTTTGTCTTTGGGAGAGATCAAGACCCATTTTATGCCTCATTTTTTAAAAACCCAAACAGCAATTTACAGCCTATTTCCTAGTCTTGGGGGCACGGCTGAACTGCTGGGGACCCATGGAGCATGGTAGGCCACTTCCCCCCACTTTTTAGGGCTATTTTACCCATTTTCCAGACATTTTTCTGACCTCCGGAAACCTAACCACCGGATTTACATTGCCACCATTACTCAGTATTCACAGTTTCTGTATCTGCGGGAGTAGCGGAAAACAGAACCCCCACAAATACTGGAGTTCTCCTGTACTGAGCTAGATTCACCAAGGGTTTGACAGTATAAGGTGGCTTCCTGTAGCTTCCTAGGGTCCCTGTGCACGGTTTAAGCTGGGGGTCAGAGATACCCCCTTATATTCCTCTTCCAGTTCCAGCATGGGATTAGCATCCAAACCCACAAATCGCCAAGCATGCTGTACGCTGATGACCTTGAGCAAAAGGAACCCACCTATTTACTTGCAGAACACATGGCTGCTGGCTTGATAGGAGTGAGGATCAAAGGGTAGATCAGAAGATTTACCAAGGCGGCCTGGCTCATTGCCTGTGCCAGGGGTTCTCAACGCTGGGTCCCCAGATGTCGCTGGACTTCAACTCCCATAATCCTTAGTCCACATGGCCTTTGGTCAGGGATTATGGGAGCTGAAGTCCAGTAACATCAGGGGACCCAACGTTGAGAATCCCTGGCCTGTGCGAAGTCCACAACCAAGAAATGAGAGCAACCACTCCTCAGCAACTAATAACAGAGGCAAGCTTCCTCTGGACGGGGAGGCCCCTCTTCCATATCGTGGCTAATAATTATGGACTGAGCTGTCCTCCTCCATAAAGTTGTCTGTTCTCCTTCCCAAGCCTTCTAGGCTAGCAGCCAGCACCAGGAGCAGCAAATTTCATAAATTAATCATGCAGTGTTTGAATAAGTTATTTCTTCTGTCTGCCTCCAGTACCTTGCAGTTTCATGGGATAATCCCAAGATCTAGGAACACAGGAAGCTGCCTTATACTGGGCCCACTTAGCTCAATACTGTCTGCACTGACAGTATGTGGCTCTCCAGGGCTTCAAACCAGGGGTCTTTCCCAGGCCTGCCTGGAGATGCTGCCAGGGATATCTGCTTCCCCTCTCCAAAGTCCACAGGTAGCTTCATAGGAAATTGTTCCCTCTGGCTCAGTATTGTCTACACCAGGGTTTCTTAACCTTGGGCCCCCAGATGTTGTTGGACTACAACTCCCATTATCCCCAGACATGGCCTTGGTGGCAGAGGATGATGGGAGTTGTAGTCCAAAACCATTTGGGGGCCCAAGGTTATGAAACCCTGGCCTACACTGACTGTCAGTGGCTCTCCAAGGTTTCAGGCAAGAGTCTCTCCCATCCCTACCTGGAGATGCTGCCAGGGAGTGAACCTGGGTTCTTCTGCATGCAAAGCAGATACTCTTCCTCTGAGCTACAGCAGAAGAACTTCAACCCAATCTCTCCCTGTGCCAACTCATTTTCTAAACTTCCATATCCCCTGCTAATTGATTAAAAAGGAACCTTTTCAAGTGGGGATTAAGAACATAAGAACAGCCCTGCTGGATCAGGCCCAAGAAGGCCCATCTAGTCCAGCCTCCTGTTTCACACAGTGGCCCACCAGATGCCTCTGGGGAGTCCACAGGCAAGAGGTGAGGGCATGCCCTCTCTCCCATGGATGCTCCCCTGCAAGTGGTATTGAGAGGCATCGTGCCTCTGAGGCTGGAGATGACAGATACTCTTCTATTTGGCAGGCGGAGAGCAACTGGCCCTATCCAGCCCCAGCACAGCAAACCTCCAGTGGCTGTTGCTGGCATCTCCCTTGGTCTTTTATTTTATTCTTTTTTAAGATTGGGATCCTCCCTGGGGCACAGAACCATCTTCTCATGGCTTTTGCTATGGAAACCTTGGTGGGAACATTGTGTGTTGGACACATGCTCAATAAATAATAAGTAAATGGCCCCCTAGGGCAAAGGTTGGCCTCCTTAAGGTGTCCCCCACTCACTGGGTCAAGGAGCTCACCTTTTCAAAATGGTGGTGGCACTCTTCTGTTTAACTGCCCTGTTCAACCCCAGCACAACACCCCTCCAGTGGCTGTCGCTGGTGTTTCCTTTGTCTTTCTTTTTTGGATTGTGAGCCCTTTAGGGCAGGGAATCATCGTCTCTTCTGTTGCTATGTAAACTGCTTTAGAAACTTTGTTGTTGAAAAGCAGCATATTTATGTATTTATTGCATTTTCATATAGCTAAATTCTAAGGTTTCGTGGCGCTTTACAGATACATACATATTCTAAAGAAAATCAACACCACCACCATGCCCAGCTGTCTGCTTCCTCAACCAAACAGCCCTACATGCTTTCGCTTTTCCTCATTGGCTCTCATCCACCCCTAGTTATTTTCGGTGTCCCCTGCCTCCCGCCTTCTCTGTTCTCTCCCCCACTGGCAACAACCCCCAACCTATGTGGATGTGAGGGTGATCTGGCTGCGACATCTGTCACCCCATTGATCGCCAGGGTTGATTCAGCTGATCTGGCTGGCTAGGTGGGTGCCCCCTTCCTCCCCCACTGCTCCATCTGTGTCCCTCCCAAAGCTGCACGCTCAGTGGAAGAGGACGACCATCCCAGAGAGAAGGAGTGTACCGTTCTTCAGTCAAGGGTATACGATAGGTGTGCTCCTCAACCTATGCTAGTAAGCACCTTTGAGAATGGACTTGCATACTTGCATTTCTTTCATTTAGGTCATTTTCAGTCTGCTTTTCAGTCTTGAGAGATCCCCACAGTGGGGTACGATTCAAACAGCTCAGTGTCGGAGCATCTGCTTTGCATGCAGCAGGTCCCAGGTTCACATGCATGACTGTGAGCATGGCATATGCACGCACGGCAGCCGCCCAGTAGGACTTTGCAAATATCGAATGTCAGCGGTGGGGGGGGGAGCAGAGGGAGGGGTAAGTGCACCCTCCCCCGCCTTTAAAGTGTGACCTCTCCCCACCTTCGAATGTCGAACCTCCCAGTGTTTGAACCTGTTTGGAGGCCTGTAAAAGGACCTCTGAACAGGTTTGTACACATTCCTAGTGGATAATACTGACCTATTATTATATTATTTCTTGTTTACACAGTCAGACAGGTCTTATTGACTGGTTTGTTTTATCCAGACATTGAGTCCTTCCCAAGGACCTGGGATGGCTCAATTTTATTGTCAGTTGTTATAGATATCGTCGCAGAATATAGGCTGTTCCCAGTAAAGCTGCTTTTTGTAACTGGCTGATGGTGATTTCTGTGGTCCCTATGGTGTTGAGGTGCTCTTCAAGGTCTTTTGGAACTGCACCCACGGCGCCAATTATTATTTATTATTATTATTATTAAAACTTTTATACCGCCCTTCCAAAAGGCTCAGGGCAGACCTAGATGGACCAAGGGTCTCACTCTGTATAAGGCAGCTTCCTATGTTGCTGTGTTCCACTGAAATGAAAGAGCAATAATCCAACAAGAAAACAGCAGAGAGGCATTTGTGCTTCTCTTACTCTGGACAGAGCCACAGACGCTAAACAAAAAAGAACTAAAGATCCCAACCATGTGCCGACACCAAAGCTTCCCTTCCTTGCAATTAGAACAGCAGTTGGGAAACTGCAAGGCAAGAGACCGTGGCAGCAGGAATTCCTCCGATGTTCTGCAACAATCAGGAGGCCTCTGAGCATTCCCATGGCCCTCTAGGAAAACACATTGCGCATTAACTTGTCTGTAATGGGAGAGCGAACAGGGCCTGGCTATTAGGATTAAGCAAGGCTCCTGTGTATCCCCTTTACAGTCAATTAGGACCAAATCCTCAAGGTACAACTTCAAAAGGAGAACAGCAGCCGTAGCGTTCAGCACCCCTTCCGTGCTCCCCAAGGGCATGACAGTCACAGCATTTGGCTCTGCTGCCCACTCCTTACCTTGGTACTCCACCTTAAAGCCGGGTTTGTTCTGAGAATGGTCGCTGTGGAAATAGATGGTGGTTTCGTGGGACGTGGACAGGAGTGAGCCTGGCAGGTCGGTCCCGCTGAAGCGGCTGATGACGTTGCTGGTGTCGTAGGGCCCGTTGCGGATCTCGACAAAGTCGTGGTTGGGTTCCGTGGAGAAGTTCAGGAACTGGATGTGCGCACCTGGACATCGGCCGGGGGTGGGAGTGGAGGAGGGAATCATAGCAATGCAATCAGGTCAGGAAACTGGCTGTGGCTGGAGTCATGCCCAAAAGACGCCCCCAGGTTTGATGGTAGTAGCCGGAGCGGAGAAGCAACCTGCCTAGAGAGCAGGGAGCTGTGGGTTCGAATCCCCACTGGTATGGTTCCTGTATCGGACAGCAGCGATATAGGAAGCCACTGAAAGCCATCATCTCCTACTGCACGGGAGATGGCAATGGTCAACCCCTCCTGTATTCTACCAAAGACAACCACAGGGCTGTGTAGTTGCCAGGAGTCGACACCAACACGATGGCAAACCTTTCCTTTCTCCCCACATTTCTGAGAGCAGGGACACGTTCCCAGCATTTGGACTTGGAGACGGACTCCAGCTAGGCTGACGTTGGTAGCAAACGGAAGTGCAGACGAGGTCAGGCGCGTAACTATAACAGGGCAAGGGGAGACAGTTGTCTGGGGGCCCACTGCCTTGGGGGGGGGGGCAGAGGCAAGTCACATGATTGACTCCCCAGCCACACACCTTCCCCGGGCTTCCTTCAGTTGTATTTATCCTCCGAAACTGATGTGAGTGTTAAGACCTGGAGCTACCAGAACAGCATGTCTTTCTCTAGGACCATTGAATGACTCGCTGTCCACAATTTACAAAACCTTTTTAAAAATAATTTAGGATGAATTTACTAATGCTTTAGTAAAAGCATTTTACTATGCTTTTTGTTACCACTATTCAGCCTCATTTAAGATTTCTTTTCTTCATGAGCTGAGCTTCAGTGAGGGGGGGCATTTTAAAATCTTGTCTCTGGGCCCACTCCAACCTTGATACGCCCCTGGACGAGGTGGTGGGGCGGCTGCACTACTTCAGACCCTACAAGGAGGACATTAGTTTGGGATGATCCCCAGGGGTGCAGCTATAGTTGCAACAATCATGAGGATTGTTGCAACAGTCATAAACTGGTTTTTAAATTGTTTTAGGTTGATTGCTTTAAATGGTTGTTTGTTTTTGGTTTTTGTACACCACCCAGAGCCTTTGGATGGATAGGATGGTATAGAAATGTAACAAACAAACAACTGAGCAGATGGGTTCAAAGAACCCGGGGGGCCCAGCTCCCGAAGGCCCCCCTGCTCCACCCCTCCCTATTCTCTTCATTATCTCCCTCTCTCCGCCGGGCCACCAGGGAGAGGGGTGAACATGGGCCCCCTCTCCCCTAGCGGTGTCCCTGATGCTCCCCCCACCCAAAAACAAACTCGCAAAGAGAAAGGGCAATGGTGATGGTTCTATCAGAAACCTGCCCTTGACAGGATAGGTTTCTACTTACAGGGAGTGTTTAATATTCAAAAGCAAGATCCACATTTGAAGGCCTGCTCTCTGTCCCACCACCATCAAACGTTGGGGAGGCGGGCAGGGGCAATGTTAAATGCTGCTGGAACCAAGACAGCCAAGCAGATTTGCAGCAGTTAAAGCCTCTTTTGCTGAGGCTTGCCTAATTATTTATTTCTGACATACTTTACGCTTATGCCCCCTAAGAGTTACTGTTAGGGTGAAATCAGACATTACTTTAAGAATAGGCTTTGCAGCTGCATGCTAATTTTTTCTTTGTTAACAAGCAAGTGTGAGGTGTGTGTGCGCGCCTGCTGGCAAGATGCATAGGAACCCTTTGCTTCTGGCATGGTTCTAATCTGGATCAGTCCCCTCCCCATGCCTGCCACTTACACAGGAAGGTAAGTCCCTCATCCTCTAAGCCAGGCAGGAGTTTATTAATTCGGCTTCGTTTAGGACAAGTTGGAATGCGCCCTGTGCACACTCTTACCAAATCCCACGGGAAGGGGTATCCTCCATGTGCAGTCACTGTTGCTAGGGTAGTTTCCTGGGAAACCCGGGCTCAGGATTACCCCTTCCATCTCTTCCATGGTCCCTCCGCACTGAGCTGTTAAGATTGGGAAAAGCCACGTGGTTGTGAACCAAAATGAAGACAAATAAAACGAAATCCACTGCAATCTGCTTGCTGTTTGCCCTGAGATCAGTGATCAGCAGAGAAAACAGTTCAATCCAAATGTACCAAAATTGAACAAACAGCTATTTTGCAGAAAGGTGTCTCTCACCCTGCTCTGAACTATCTCATAAGAGCAACCCCAAATCTTTAAATCTAGCTATTCCATCGAGCTTATCATCACAGGCCATTCTCTGGGTGTGCCTAACATCAGGTGAGGGTTGGCAAAAAAATGTTTTGCCATTACCTCCCTCCCTCCCTCCCTCCCTCCCTCCCTCTCTCTCTCTCTCTCTCTCTCTCTCTCTCTCTCTCTCTCTCTCACACACACACACACACACACACACACACACACACACACACACACACACACACACACGTTCAGTGTCCCCTCTAACAGAAATGTCCAGATTTTGTTGCCTACAACTACCATAATCCCCAGCCAAAGACCACTGCAGCTGGGGATTCTGGGACTTGTAGTGAATGACATCTGGGAATTCCTGTTAAAGGGAACACTGACACTGTTACCAAGCTGTTCCTGCTCACGCTCTTTGTTCCCGGGCTGGTGGTGAGGAAAGAGCAAAAATGTTGCTGGGACTGGCAGTAGTGGCAGCCATGGAGGAGGGAGATGGAATGGAAGGGGAGGCAGGGAGAGCAGGAGGGATCTCTGCTCCTAGAGTGACACCACCCATAGAGCTGGGCTGGCTAGAGTGGTGTTGCCGTTGCCGCCACAGGGGAGGTGAGCAGAGTGGTGGAATGGCTACAGATCTGCTTCCTGAAGAGACTCCTTTCAGCCTGTTACATGGCGGGGCCAGACTTGAAGGTGATCAGGGAAAGGGCCTTCTCTGTGGAGGTGGCAGTGTGAACAAGCTCTAGGATGCTGTCTTCAGGGCTGCTCGCATGGCACTCGCATTTTAGGCAACCAACCTTTTCATTTGCCTTGACTTCAACTTATTATTATACCTGATGCTGCTGTTTAGAGGATTTAAATTTCCAAGTCTTTGCTTCTAACAATCAGAAGTCAAAACAAACTCAGTTTGCTATAAAAATTTCCCGCCCACCACCTAGGATCATGGTGAGATTGAAATCTGCAAGAGGTTGGGTTTCAGTGGAACTAAGAGCCATTCTACACACTGTGGAAGTAACAAAGCTTATTTTTAAGAGTAAGAGCACAACAGCATGCAGAACCAGGTGGCAGAATCGACTGCATGTTTTCAGACTGTAGGCAAAGGAACCTCATATTTAAACAACTCCCTGCATAAAACCGAAAACCTACAGAAGCAGCAGCAAAGCTGGCCTAGAAACTTTCTCTACGCTGTACTTAAAAAAAAACCCCAAAACTTGCAGAGTATTGTTTTACATGGGGCGTTAGGGTTATGGTTAGGGTTAGGGGTAGAGCCGGTTAGGGTTAAGGTTAGGGTTACCCTAACCCTAACCCTAACCGGCACCCCCCAAGAGACTGAATGTTGCTCCTGAGACACACCCCAGAGCCCAAGTTCCTTTCCCACCAATCCAGTCTCTTCCCTGATCCCAACCTCCACATACCTTGACCTCCTCTAGTCTCCATTAATTATCTCAGGTCCCACTAGTACAGTCAAAACCAGGCAGGCCAGGCGAATGCTTTTAATCCATGCTGACAGTGACAAGTAGATGCGCTTCCGCTTAATGGCTCATTATATGTATTTCTTTTCTGCTGACTGTGCTCTTCCCTAACTCTCCACCCCTTCCTTCCCTCTTGATGTCTAGTTAAATGGAACTCCTCCCCAATTATTTAAAAAGGAAACATCTGGATTCCTGGGGTGTGTGTGTGTGGGGGGGGATGCAGCCAGTCAGCCTTGTAGGAGCTCAGCAACATTTCGCCAAAGCTCCATCACTTCTCCCGTTCTAAACGTGACATAAGAAATATTTGCAAGCCTCTAGTCTAGTTGTTGTTGTTTTAGAAAGTTGGGGGGGGGGATCTGTCAAAGGCAATTTCTCATTCATGATCTGCAGCCAACAGATTGGGACTTAAATGCATATTTATATAGCACATTAAGCATCTTGATTTTCAAAGGGCGCAATGAAAAGCAATCCCTCACTGAGAAAAATGGGCTTATGATTTCAGGTATTCTCAGCCGGCACGTATTACATTATGTTGCACTGCAGACCACGGCGCTGGCTGGCTCGTTCTCTGGGGAGTACCCGGTCTTTTTATGATGCACATGGGAGGCTGCTCGCATTAGAGGCTGCCGAATGAAAGCACAACTCCTTCCACACGCCAGGGCAACAGTCCCGAATGGGGAGGGCAGAGGGCAAGGAGGGGCCTGCAAGGCTCAAGGACAGAGACTCAAGGAAAGGCACTAACAAGCACTTCAAGTGTGCTGCAGGGAAAGCATTTGATCCATTTGACAAATCAAACCAGAATTTGATTTGGGGTGAATGCCAAATGACAGTTTGGCTTCATACCTTCCCAGTACAGCATGGCTCCACATTATTATGGCATTTATCAGGTTATAACACACATATGCACGTACACACACACACACACACACACACACACACACACACGATCCAGAACAAAGTTATAATTTGCAGTTGGGTTTTTGTTCTGCAAAAGAGAGCCAGCACAGCATAGTGGTTAGAGTGTTGGACTAGGACCGGGAAGACCCGAGTTCAAATCCCCATTCAACCCTGAAACTCACTGGGTGACTCTGGGCCAGTCACTTAACTCTCAGCCTAACCTACCTCACAGGGTTGTTGTGAGGATAAAAATAAGCATGCACACTGCTCTGAGCTCCTCGGAGGGAGAGCAGGATATAAATCTTAAAAAAAGAAGAAGCCCTGCATTTCTTCATGCAAAAGCCCTCCTCTTATTACTGACCAGAGTTTAAGACAGCCAGATCAGATCAGGACAGCCCAAGTTTTTGGTTAAGCAAAAAGGTTTCAACCACTTATTCAAGGATCACTGCTCTGAGGCATGTCTATCCGGCTCTGGGTTTGAGGACTGTGAGGTCCCAATGTCTTGCACTGCACTGCACAATGCACGCATGCCACAACCACAGCGACCAAAGGCCACTGTGGCGGAGGATCATGGGAGTTGCAGTCCAACCCAAGTCTGAGAACCCCCCACTGTCATGAGTTCTGAGGGGCCAAAATGCTATCTCCAAAATGCTATCAAGTTGCCTCTTGGTGACAACATGCCCTAAATATGGATACAGTGGCCACGTTTGAACGGGAACGGACATCCATGTTTATCATCCCTAAAGCACATACAGAATAAAAGGGGGCCTTGCATTAGCTAAAAAACCTGGTTGCCCAGTCAGGATTCCTGCCACTTATTCCACTCATCCCTCAGACAATCATAACTGATGAGCAAAACATGGTGGCCGTTGCCTACCGATGCAGAGCGGAGGGGGATAATTCCAGCGCCGGACAGTCCCTGGCATGCAGGAGATGTGAGAATGCCCCTGGATGAAGGAAGAAAGGCGGACCATTAGAGAGGGAGGGAGGTACATAAGGAACTGAAAAGCAGCCTTTCCAGTCAGAAAAACAGGAGAGCCTGTGTGCCAAAAACAAGCAAAGGCTTAAATCCTACACTGGGGCTACCCAAAAGGTTTGTGTGTATTTACTTATACTTGCTTCAGCTGCAATTTCCAGCTGTCTACAGCAGGGATTCTCAACGTTGGGTCCCCAGTTGTGATTGGACTTTAACTCCCATAATTCATAATAAGAGCCAGTGTGGTGTAGTGGTTAGAGTGCTGGACTAGGACTGGGGAGACCCGAGTTCAAATCCCCATTAAGCCATGATACTAGCTGGGTGACTCTGGGCCAGTCGCTTCTCTCTCAGCCAAACCTACCTCACAGGGTTGTTGTAAGGAGAAACTCAAGTATGTAGTATACCGCTCTGGGCTCCTTGGAGGACTAGTGGGATATAAATGTAAATAATAAATAATAAATAAATAATTCCCAACCAAAGGCCACTGGGGCAGGGGATTATGGGAGTTGAAGTCCAATAACATCTGGGGACCCAACATTAAGAATCCCTGGTCTACAGGATCCCAAGCCAACAGCCTCGGCCACATTTCTTATAATATATAATAATACATTACATCCCAAACCCCACTGGTTTCAGTGGGACTACAGAGCCTGGCTATATATTATTTATTAGTATGCAGTTGGGTATAAAATATCTCAACATGCCCCACCCCGCCCCCATAAAATATGTGGAAGCGAATACGGGCTCCTTTGCAGCCTGCATCCACATTCCCTCTTTGCATCAACCATTCCAACCCACACCAGGCAGCTCCTAGATCCACAGGTCGGCAAATCTTCATTGCAGTTACGATGAAGAGAGATCAGGTCACATTGGCCAGCTCCAGTGATACGAAGTACCTGGAGTGCATAGCCCGGTTCACACTGAAAGGAGACCACATCGTTCACCAGGTATCTTTCCCCAATCTTCAGTCCGCTGCTGGGGACGGTGGGCTCAGGGCAGCTGGATAAGCCAACGGCTGCAAGAAAGCAAGAAGAGGAAGTGAATGCAGAAGGGGGAGTGTGCATGGGGGGGGGCATGACTGCATCACACCACCCACAGCATGTGGGTAGATGCTATGACAGAAGGAAAAACTTGCACTTGCTGGTGATTTGCCCAACTTTTAAAAAATAATTCTCAGCAGTCCTGAGTTGCTGGGTGTCACTCTTGCTTTTCTCTGCTGCAGAGTACATGGGTTTTGGCATCCAACGGGGACCTTCTTGGAGGCATTGATTACAGGGCAAACAAAAAAACAAACGAATATTTATATACCACTTTTCAACAGAAGTTCTTAGAGCGGTTTACATAGAGAAAGCAATAATGAATTAATAAGATGGATCCCTGTCCGCAAGGGCTCACAGTCTCAAAAGAAACATAAGGTAGATATCAGCAGCAGTCACTGGAAGGATGCTGTGTTGAGGGGTGGATATGGCCAGTTGCTCTCCCTCCGCTCAATAAAGTGAATCACGATGTTTAAAAGGTGCCTCTTTGGCTCAGTTAGCAGGACGGACTTTATGGCTTGCACTAAGGCATGGATCAGGGACCTAAGAGGTTCTAGGACAGGTGCCAGTTTCTGCACCACCACTCGGCTCTGGCCAAATGGGGGAACTGCAGAGAGATCAGCCAGACCAGTAGACCAAAATCGGTCATGTGAAATCCCCTACGAAGACTTCCAGGTGAGGTTTATTTACTACCTCTCTGCTCAAAAAGGTTTTGCAGGTTTTGGTAAAGGTAAAGGTAAAGTGTGCCGTCAAGTCGGTGTTGACTCCTGGCGCCCACAGAGCACCTGGTTTGCTCATTCCCTGGCATCATCTCCAAGTAGGGCTGGAAAGAGCCACTGCCAGCCAGTTCAGACAACAGTGAGCTCGATGGGCCAAGGGTCTGACTTGGTATAGGAACATATACTCAGTCAGACCCTTGGTCCATCTGGCTCCGTATTGTCTACACAGACTGGCAGTGGCTTCTCCAAGGTGGCAGGCAGGAGTCTTTCCCAGTCCTACCTGGAGAAGCCAGGGATCAGGCAGCTTTGATCCTAAGAGCCCGGGAATCCGCAGGTTTAGACCCACACTCTAACCACAACATTACACTGGCCCCCAACGAGACAAAATAAACAAGTAAGTATCTCGAGAGCAATGCTGACTCGGTCTGTCTCAAGGAGGAGGAGGAGGAGAAGAAGAAGAGAGGACACTGGCATGGGCTGGTACACTGTTGATGCATCAAGCAAGCCAAAACCGCTCATCTCGTCTTCTGGGCAGCCGACGCTGTGCACAAGCCAGCCTCTTCTTTCCTTCTGCCAGGACTGGAGTGGTCCTGAAAGTGGCCAGCTGAACAGCTTTGCCCTCCATCCCTCCACATGTACGTGGGGGCTGAACTTTGAAAGAGGATTGCTTCTCTGGGCTTTTCGCTGGGGAGCTGCGTTTAATGGCTCACACTTGAAAAGGCAATTTTCGGAAATGCCAGCCATTCATGTGCAGGGACTATTGGCGGCATGGAAGCAATTTGGTTGCGTTGGTCCAACCAGCCCAGGAGGGGCAGTGGAGCTCCACGAAACACGGAAAGGTTTTCCCTCCTCTTGCTGCTGGAGTTACTGGGCAAATGAAGCTGGGATCTGATGCATAGAAGGCTGCAGATGCAGAGCAGGAATGCCCATGGCTTCCTGGGACTTGAATGAAGGGATGCTGCATGTGAAGCAACGCATCCTGAAGTGGAACCCAGTCCTGGTCCATGCAGGCAGAAGAAAGAAGTGGCACGCATCATCCTGAAGTGATGCAGTAGACTGTACCAGTTGGGGTTCCAGGTAGGAGCACTGCTTTGAAATGCTTTCCCTTGTGTGAAAACAGCCCATGGCAAATAGAAGTTCTCTGAAGAAGCCCCTTTCTTGTTGTGCAAATTTTTCTCTTTGCATAAGTTTTGCCACATAGGGAAGCATTCTTTTTTTTAAGCGACCTTTGCCTGCAGTCTGATGTGGTGCTGCCCTCTCTGCCTCCTTCTGCTGCTGCATGTGAACCTCCCCCACCCCCATGAGGAAAATTGGTTCTGGGATTCCAACCATGTGACTGCGGAACCCGTAATGTCAAAGTGCCAGGAGCAGCTCATCTGAATGCGCCAGGGAGGCGTCAAAGAAGGAAATTGCTCCTCTCTCCTCTGCCTCCTCCCCGAGAGCTGCACTCCCTGCAGGCTGGCCATTTGTCCAGTAGAGCTGTGAAGTTGACCATTACTATTTTTATTTATTATTATTTATCTGATTTCTATACCGCCCTTCCAAAAATGGCTCAGGGCAGTTTACACAGAGAAATAATAAGAAAGAAAAAGAAAGAAAGAAAGAAAGAAAGAAAGAAAGAAAGAAAGAAAGAAAGAAAGAAAGACAGACAGACAGTTGGATCCTTGTCCACAAAGGGCTCACAATCTAAAAGAAACGTAAGATAGACACCAGCAACAGCCACTGGAGGGATGCTGTGCTGGCAGTGGATAGGGCCAGTTACTCTCCCCCTGCTCAATAAAGAGAATCGCCACATTAAAAGGTGCCTCTTTGCCCAGTCAGCAGGCCATTCATCCAGCAGAGCTGTGCAGTTAACCATGCAGCTTTACCTGATGAATGGCCAGCCTGCAAGTAGTGCAGCTCTCTGGCGGGGCGGGAAAGAGCGGAACCAACCGAGCTGCTGCTGGGAAGCAGAGGCAGCTGTGCCCCCCTGGCCCGTTGGGACGAGCTGCTCCTGCGGAGCACCCTCCTCTGCTTAGAAATCAGCTGTCACCAGGGATGGGTGAATTCTCCAGTCAGGAGGTACAGCCAGAGATCCACAACTCACGCAGACACATATCGCCTTTCTCTCCCTTTCCAGCTCTCATTTTCTCGGGGACATCAAGATTGCCTGCGGAACTGTCTGTGTCGTGTCTGCTGCTGCTGAACTTTGTTCGACAGCCAGAAAGAAACAGACCGCTGCTCTCATTCTTTCTGAAACTGACCTCTCTCCCGGGACTCCCTCCAGCTGCTGGCATCGGCCCTTCACATTTCAGCCACTTTGGACAGCACAGCAGGCCCAGCCCAGCTGCTCCAGCATCCTCAACCAGACACACAGCTGTGGGGTTAGTGGACATTTCACCAGCTCAGTGACTAACGGCAGATCGGCGGAGGAACTGGCACCAAACTTGGCAGCACTCACGCGATATCGAGGGATGTGCAGATGGCCCCGAGAACCGCCAGAAAGAACCCAGAAGGCTAAGCCGCATGACTTCCAATGGGAATGGAGCCTAGAGTGCCTCACAGGTGCAAAGAGAACAGCAGGACTGAGGAAGGCACCCCATTGTGAGGGCTAGATATGGGGGAGCCCAAGCAAGAACCTCACTTCCCCATGGAAGGCAGCCCTTGGGAGGTGTGAGATCCTGGAGGAAGGCGGTTTGGGGAAGACATGACCTGCTCACCTCATAGAACCATAGGAAGCTGCCTTCTCCTGAGTCAGACCAGTGGTCCACCTAGCTCAGGATTGTCTACCCAGACTGGCAGCGGCTTCTCCGAGGTTGCAGGCAGAAGTCACTCCCAGCCCTATCTGGAGATGCCAGGGAGGGAACTTGGAACCTTCTGCTCTTCCCAGAGTGGCCCCATCCCCAATGGGGAATATCTTATGGTGCTCACACGTCGCCCATTCAAATGCAATCCAGGGTGGACCCTGCTTAGCAAAGGGGGGCATTCATGCTTGCTACCACAAGACCAGCCTCACCCTGATGGAGGCTCAGAGCTGAGGAAGGTGCACCCTCTCTCCCCCTCCCCCAAACATTCTCAAGTGTTCTGCCTCAGGCATCCACGCAGTACATTTCACATTTATGGAACAGTTGGTGCCAACTCTGTACCAGAGTGCTTTCCAGATTAGACCCTGCAACGGGGTCACGTCATATCCCGGAAGTGTGCTTCCACACTTCCTGCATTGTGACACCGCAGTCCCTACGCGGACTGCAGGGTGCCGTTCACATTTCCGATGCCTTGTTTCAAATTTTATCACTGCGATATAGTGCTATGATGTCATGTGCCCGGCGTGAAAAAGTTGCTGTTTGTTCGGGTTGTTAGTTTCCACAAAACTGCTCCCCCCGCTGTTTACATTTCAAATGCGATTTGCCTGAACGGAGGCATTTTGCTGCTGTTGGGCGGCTAATCTGGAAAGCGCCCAGGCCATTGTTGTGCCATTGGTCCCAGCAAACACCACACAACCAATTGTTCTGGCTCACCTAAGGCCACCTTGATTCATGTGCTGACTTCCGAGCTCTTATTACCACATAAGTTAGGCCTGGTCTGTCCATGCAAATGACTTGGTGGTGGAATTTTGAGGGGGTAAGGAGAACTGGCCGTCTGCTACTTGTGCAGAACAAGCTGCAAAAGATCTTTGGGGTTGTAATGCTGACTTCATCCTGCTGGAGGTGAGTACTTCCAAGCTGCTGGATTCGATTTTCGAACTGTGCTTAATGTCTGGCACCCTCCCTAATCGATACCTATGTGCCAATCTCTGCTAATAAGCACCCAATTTCTTTTTCTTTTTATATTTTCAATTTCTTTTTTATTTTTTAAGTAACATAGTCCCTACTTTTTTCCACCCCACAGTCCTTTCTCATCAATCTCTCTTACATTTTGTTTTTAAGTGACCCACTCAACCAAAGGTGGGCTTTATAAATGCCCATATCAACGAAGGAGCAGTGGTTGAAACTAGTGCTGATCTGAGCCAAAATGAAATCACCTTTTGGGCTGAAGTGAACATAAGAGTAAGCCCTGCTGGATCAGGCCCAGGGCCTATCTAGTCCAGCAGTATCCTCTGCTATGAAGACAGAAGCAAAGAACTGGTTTAGCTTCTCTGCAATCTCCATATCCTCTTTAATAATCCCTTTCAGTCCCTCATCATCTAATATACCAAAGCTCCCTGGCAGGTTTCTGAAGTATTTAAGAAGTTTTTGTTATTCCCATTGATGCTTTTAGCTAAATATTCCTCAAACTTTTTTCGCCTCTCTTATTGTCTCCTTGCATTTCTTTTGCCAGAGTTTGTGGCTCCTTCCTGTTCTCTTCATGTGGGCAGGCTTTCCAATTTTTGAAGGAATTCTTCTTCCCCTTTATTTTTGAAGGAATTCTTCTTCCCCTTTATAACTTCCTTGACTTTACTTGTTAGCCATGCTGAAATCCTTCTGGATTTGGTGGTACCTTTCCTCCTTTTTGGTATACATTCTAACTGGGCTTCTATTATTGTGGTTTTAAATATCCTCTGCTGTGAAGAATTCCATGAATTCTGGAGTGAAATGACTCTCTTGATTTTCCCTTTCAGTTTTCTTTTCACCAAACTCCCCATTTTAGAGAGGTATCCTCTTCTGAAGTTCACAGTATGTGTTAGACTTCCTTGGCAATTCTCTCTTTGCATATATGCTGGATTTTCTCACACTATGGTCACTGTTACAACACTGACATATCGCACCAGGTCCTGTGCACCACTCAGGATTAAGTTCAAAGTCGCCTTCTCTCTGGTTGGTTCCATGACCAACTGTTCTAGGGCCCAGTCATTCAGCATGACTAGAAATGTGGCCTCTTTGTCATTACTTGAATGTGAATTTACCCAGACTATGTGTCACCCATTATTACAGCTCTGTCTCTCTTTGATGCCTCCCTGATTTCCTCCTGCAAACTCCCAGTCACTATCAGCGTTTTGATTGGGAGGGTGATAGCATGTACTTAGTAACACATTCCCTTTCAGGCCTTGTATTGTCACCCACAGAGTTTGTATGGAGAACTCTGGTCTTCCTAGGTTTTCTAGCTTGTTAGATTCTAGCTTCTAGTTAATTCTTGTTAGCTTCTTTAATTCTTTAAAGAAGAATTCTTTAATTCTTGTTAGCTTCTTTAATTCTTTAAAGAAGCTAATTCTTGTTAGCTTCTTTAAAATATAGTGCTACTCCACCCCAATTCACACACACACACACACACACACACACACACACACACACACACACACACACACACACACACCCCGCCGTCCTTCTATAGAGTTTATATCCAGGAATAATAGCGTTCCACAGGTTCTCACTGTTCCTCCATGTTTCTGTTACCTACTATATCTATGTTTCCATTAGCAACCAAGCGCTCCAGCTTGCCCATCTTGGCTTGAAGGCTTCTGGCATTGGCATATCAGCACCTATACACTGAATCTCTTACCTGGTGCATGCTATCTTTCTTACGGCCATTTGATCTCCTTGACCAGCTAGCACATCTTTCTATCTGTTCTTTACCTGGTCCTACTCTGTCCCCTTCTGGTCTGTCTGAAACATTTACATCTGCACACCTTAAGGGATGGCATTTGCTGAACCAGAGACTGCCCAGTTCCTGGCAGCTGCACTCCCCCCGCCCCCGGCGTGCACCACGACAGCCGACTCTTCCCCAGCACTGCCTAACAGTCTATCTAGATGCCATGTGATGTGCACAACCTTTGCACCAGTCAGGCAAGTCACCGTGCAGTCTATACGCGGGTCACAGACCCATCTCTCTAGATGGGCTGCGATAGAATGCATGTATCCTAGATAATAAATGCTCTCAAAACAGAGGCTGCAACCTGGACAACTAACTAAGCAAGCTTAAGAACATTTCGAAAGATTTTGCTGAACTCTTCTCTGACTTAAATATGAAACAGTAATACCTGTGCTTGGTCCACGTTTTGATGGTAGTGGTATTTTGTTTTGTTCAGTTATGTTTTTGCTTGTTTGTTTTCCTTTCCTTAATCTGTGCAGAGTATTGTTGTTATTTTGATTGTGTAACCTCATTTAAACTTGAATAAAGTTTACAAAACTTTAATACAAAACTCAAAAGGGTACTTACTTTTGTACTCCAAATGAAACCCTGCGGCAGACACACTGATGTCAGAGTAGAAGTGCAAATATAGCTGGTTGGAGGTGCTGTTCAGCAGTGCAGGTACTGTGGTTCCTAGGGGAAAAGCAAGAAGCAGAAGTGTCACCAGAGAGCACTTTTCACCAGGGATGGATGGAGTAGATCTGGACCAGGTCTGGAGGTGGTGGTGACCATTTTTCTTGTCACCTTTCATTACAACGGGCAAGGGTGACTGGGAGGGTTCCGTACATCTTTCTGTAGAAGGATACAGGTGGCAGGGAAGCATGTAGGTGCTCCTGACAATGTCATGGGGAGCCTGCTAGTCCTACAGAACCCACCGCTCACCAGCAGAGGCTAGATGGGTGGCCACTGGAGAGAGAGGGGATATTCTTCTTTCTCAGCTTTGGAACTCCCTTCCTAAGCAAGTTCTTCTGCTTACATGGGTTTACACAGGAAAAGGCCTTATACCGAATCAGACTATTGGGTTCATTTAATTCACTGGGTCGTTCTTGTACTCAAAGCCAGGGTCAGAGGAGCCAGGGTAAGAGAGCTGTGAACACTCCTGATCAGCAGTTGTGTGTTTGCAAAGATCAAGGTAGGCAGAGAGGAGAGTGACTATGTTGGGCGCTGGGTAGGACACCTTTTCGCCCACCCTCAATAAAATGCTGGGGACAGGAAGTGGGTTGGCTGTGCCCATCCCACCCAGCTCTCGCCTCCCCCATGATCATTCTTCCCTCCTTCTACCTGGATCCTTGCAAGCCCATGACCACCAGTCAGATGCATGCACATGGCTGTCCCACTCTGGCTGAGTGCTCCTCTGACCTTGATTAGGGTCGTGAGAACAGCCCTACAATGGTCTGTTTTGGTTGGCAGAGGATCTCCAGGGAGGAGCTCCCAGTCCTAGCTGCAGATGCCAGAGACTGAACTTGAGACATTATGCACACAAGTGTATAATGTGCTTGACCACAGAGCTGCCATTTTAATCTCTGCTTTATGTTTTGTGTTGTTTTGCTGCCATTGGGTATTTATTGTTGGATTCTGGGAATGGAAAGGCATATGGTCAAATACACAGAAATTCATTTCAGACACCCAGGAAATGTCCACTTTATTGATCCATCCAAATGAACTAATAATGAAATGGACTCAGGGGAGTCATCCATTGTTGCCACTGTTCCTCCCATTCCCCCATTCCCATTTGGAGGAATCCATTCCCATTTGGAGGAATGGATTCCCATTCCCCAATTCCTCCCTTTCTTTCTGCTATGTCTGGAGATCTGCAGGGCAAAAACTGCCGGTTAGCTCCATCTGAGAATGCAGCCCTTTCACAATAACAGCCCAGTTCATTTTTGATCAGGCCCTAATGAGACTGGCAGAGGGATACCCAGAATGATGTTTTCAAAGTGCAGAGGTGCATTTCGTCGCAACAGGTTTCATTCAGGTGGACAAACAGATTGAGTCAGGGATTTGGAGATGAGATGGAATGGAAAGGTGGGGCTGAATGAGAGACGCAGCAGAACCTCTGGCACCGTTCTCCCATGTTTGCTGCTTGAATAATGACTTGGGGGTCAGAAACAAGAGAGGCAAAAACTGCCCTAGAGGAAGGAGGGCACAGCTCATCATGAACAAGACCCAGAAAGCATTCACGTGAAGCTCCTGCTGAATTTTAAAACTGCCAGTGAATTCCATCGCTGGATAACTATCAGCCATTGCAGATGAATGCCTGAGAGGGTCCCAGAGCATGGTCTAAGGGCCCAGGAAAAAGCCGCCTTGCTGAAGCTAACCAGCTCTTGGCGTGTCAGTACCTGGATAGGAGACCCATGAATGTCACCTTTGGGGATGGGGCTGTAGCTCAGGGGAAGAGCATCTGCTTTGCATGCAGAAGAACCCAGGTTCACTCCCTGGCAGCATCTCCAGGTAGGGATGGGAGAGACTCTTGCCTGAAACCTTGGAGAGCCACTGACAGTCAGTGTAGGCCAGGGTTTCGTAACCTTGGGCCCCCAAATGGTTTTGGACTACAACTCCCATCATCCTCTGCCACCAAGGCCATGTCTGGGGATAATGGGAGTTGTAGTCCAACAACATCTGGGGGCCCAAGGTGAAGAAACCCTGGTGTAGACAATACTGAGCCAGAGGGAACAATTTCCTATGAAGCTACCTGTGGACTTTGGAGAGGGGAAGCAGATATCCTGCCTTGGGATTGTTTTTAATGAAAGGCGGTATATAAATTTAACAATAAAATATAAATAAAATATCTCCTCTCACTCCCAAGTCTTTCCTTTTACACTTTCCTTGTTAGGTTTTTGGGAACTCAATTCCTGCCTCCTCAGTTTTTTACTCCACCTTGAGGTCACACAGTTTTGACACTTGAACGCAGAGAAAGTATGTGCCTGACTTCAGAAATGTTTGATATGCACACATGTGAATGTCAACAATGAATTAATTAAAGAACTTAAGCTCCAATCCTATCTGTGTTTTCCTGGGAGGACCCAGCAGGGTTTATTTCTGTGTCAACATGCACAAAATTGCACTCCACGGTTCCTTTAATTTACACAGGTGGGTGCTTAAAACTCCCCCTGCCTGCTGTTTCCCCCCGCTATGCCTCCTTATCTCTACCTTCCTTGACTTGGGATAGGAAGACTGAGCCAGAGACAGGTGGGGATGCCCATGTCTCCCAGCCGTGTTGCCCTTGGTGTGTTATACACACATCCTCTGAGTGTCATTAACAGAACTCCTTGTCTCAAAGGCTTTGCTCACAACTGCCTGCATTGGGGATCTGTTGCATGGGAGCATTTACACAGCTTCCAGACTCCGTGCTGGCCTCATCTGTGCAAGCTCACCATTGCTTCCTCTACCGGAGGCTTTCCAGATAGCGATTTACTCCTGCTTTGCTACCACTAGGATAGGTTCTGACCCCTTACTCACTCTGGTCCTTGCCTCCTGCCTAAGCCTTCTGATTCCTGAAATCCAGCTGACCCCTAGCGAGTACTTGGATCCTGACCTAGGTGGCCAGATTTGGCTTTTTAAAGCCAAATTTTGGGTTACAGCCCATTTGACTCACAAGTATACCCCTTAGGTTCTGGCCACCCTGATCCTGACTTCTGCCTCAACCCCAGATGTCCCTTATCTACTCAACCCTCCAAGTTCTGGGCTCTCAGTCCCGGCCTCTGGACCTGTGCTCACGGGCACCACTGCCCACAGCCCAGCCATCCTGGCAGCTGCGTGTTATTTGCATGGGGTCAATGCCCATTCTGTGCCAGTCTCAGCACTCACCTGAGAAGCTGCCCAGCATAGTGGCCGTGTTATCCCCACCGTCAAACACTTCTAGGGAATCCCAGTTCTGTTCTGTGACAAAACCGATCACTTGAATCTGGGAATGCAGGAAGGAGAGACAGAAAAGGAAAGAAAAAATGGTATGAACCTCCAGCTTTGAATTAAAAAGCCAAATCTAATTCAAAGAAAGAAAAACTTCAAAAGGCCGTCTTTACAAATCATGTTCTCAGTGCAAACGTATCAGTTCAGAAAGTCCCCGAGGCCTGCTGAGTGCACTGAAGGGGATTATGGGGGTTTTCTAGGGCAGGGATCCTCAACGTTGGGCCCCCAGATGTTATTGGACTTCAATGCCCATAATCCCCAACCAAAGGCCACTGGGGCTTGGGATTATGGGAGTTGAAGTCCACTAACATCTGGGGGCCCAACGTTGAGGATCCCTGCTCTAGGGTACACATACAAACACACAGGTACTACCCAGACCTAACAGGGCCCATTCACACTGGAGGCTCCCAACCCTGAATCCCCAGACGCTGGACTGCAACTTCCCTCATCCCCCCAGCCCCAATGGCCAAATGGTGATACTGGGAATTGCACTCCCATATCAAGGCTGGGAATCACTGCATTCCATGAACAAAGAGCATACCTTTTTGTGATAACTGAGCTGTCCCCTGCCAACTGAGCCAAGAGGCACCTTTTAAAAGTGGTGATCTCTTCACTGAGCAGGGGGAGAGCAACTAGCACTATCCATCCCCAACACAGCATCCCTCCAGTGGCTGTTGCTGGCGTCTATCTTATGTTTCATGTTTAGATTATGAGCCCTTTGGGGACAGGGAGTCTTTGTTAAAATTCTATCTATCTACGGTATCTATCTACGGTATCTATCTATCTATCTATCTATGGTATCTATCTACGGTATCTATCTATCTATCTATGGTATCTATCTACGGTATCTATCTATCTATCTATCTATCTATCTATCTATCTATCTATCTACGGTATCTATCTACGGTATCTATCTATCTACGGTATCTATCTACGGTATCTATCTATCTACGGTATCTATCTACGGTATCTATCTATCTACGGTATCTATCTATGGTATCTATCTATCTATCTATCTATAAACTGCTTTGGGAACTTTTGTCCAAAAGGGGTATATAAATATTTGCTGTATTCATATCCGTCCCCTCAAAAATGCCCAACGCTCCCCTGCAGTTGCGTGTTGCAGAGGAAAACGAGTCGCTGCGGGCAAGCTCTTCTGGGAAGCTTGTCTGCGGTGACTGGCCTTCTCTTTGAGGAGCCCAATCTCCGCTTACAAAGAACCCCAGGGCTCCCTGCCACACACGCCACTTGTCTAAGGCACAAACACACACTCAGTGAGATAAGGAGGGTTGTATGGATTCTTCCTCCCAAGCATGGCTGATCTGCCCCTGATAACGCCAACAGAAGAGACCACAAATGGTCCAGATTATAGCCACCCACAAATATGGCAGGCTGAGTTATGCCCTACAAGTTGTGGCATTTATGTGCTTCCCCCCTCCTTCTTTCAGTTGACTAGAATTAAGGGCTACCCAAAGAATCTATCTATGTGGTCGCTAGAGTCAACACCAACTTGACGGCACTTAATCAATCAATCAATCAATCAATCAATCAATCAAAGATACTGATTGGCAGTAAATTTCATACAGAGAAAGGCAGGGGTGCAGAGAGGCTAGAAGTTGCCATAGGACAGGCTGCTGCTGTCCCCTGCCCCCCACATGCCTGCCATGCCCCACAGGGTGTGTGGCCAACACCAGGGCACAGACACACAGCCCCCATATAGACACACTCAGCCAGTAAACAAAGCTCTCTCAGCCTGGGAGAGATGGATGTGTGGCCTCTTGGCCCTTTCCAGGCCAGTCGGCCAATGCTTTGTTCACCAGCTGGGTGCTTCTTCCCTCCACATGCTCAGAGTGAGGGAGAGAAAGGGAGCACCCAGCTGATGAACAAAGCACTGGCTGGCTGGGAAAGGCCAGGGGGCCACACATCCATCTCTCCCACATGCGAGAACCTTGTTTGCTGGCCGTGTGTGTCTGTGTAGGGGTGAGGGGGCACCTTGGCAGGGGAACATAGGAACATGGGAAGCTGCCATATACAGAGTCAGACCATTGGTCTATCTAGCTCAGTATTGTCTTCACAGACTGGCAGCGACTTCTCCAAGGTTGCAGGCAGGAATCTCTCTTAGCCCTCTCTTGGAGATGCTGCCAGAGAGGGAACTTGGGACCCTCTGCTTTTCCCGGAGCGGCTCCATCCCCTGAGGGGAATCTCTTCCAGTGCTCAGACATCAAGTCTCCCATTCATATGCAACCAGGGCAGACCCTGCTTAGCTAAGGGGACAAGTCGTGCTTGCTACCACAAGACCAGCTCTCCTTCCGCTGTGTGACGTGGCCCAGGGATGTCCTCCCTCATCTGACGGTGGCTATGCCACTTGAGAAAATGAAGTACTTCTCCACACTGGCTTAGATGCGATCAAGTGTGGACTGTTCTACCAGTGGCCATGAGTCATGAGGGCTCTGTGGAGCCTCCATGATCAAAGGCAGTAGGCTGCCCCTGAGGATCAGCTGCTTGGGAGCAACAGGAGGACAGGGCTATCCACTTTGTGCCTTGCTTGTGGGATGAATGGGAAGAATCGGTTGGCCACTGTGGGAAAGAGGATGCTGGACAAGATACACTTCTGGTCTGATCCAGCAAGGTCCTTGCATTCATATGAATGATCATTTGGAAAAAGTCAGCAGGGCCCAGTTGCATCAGAAAAGGGTCCTGGCCCTCTTCATGACCCTCAAAGCCATTCCTGAGCATCTTCCCTGAAGCAGTCTAACATCTGTCTTGCTAAGAAGTCCTCCACTTAATTCCTTCTGCAGGGAAACCTGAAATCAGATTTCAGGAAATCTGGAGCCACCACAAAAAGGAAGGAAGCCAGACAAGCAAAGGATAGGAAGAGACCAAGGGCTCAGGCAGACGAAAATATGTCTATTTGGGGCACTGAACTGGGATACTGATCAGAATCAGATCAGGAACTCCTGGGTTCTCAGACAAAAAATACCTGCTTTAAGAGAACACTAGGTATCTGCCAGCTTCTCCAAAGGAGATGGAGAAACAGAGCCTGCTAAAAACCCTCATCAATACTGTGGTTTTCCCCAAGCCAGTGGTTTTGATGGCAACCCCATAGCATATCGCCTCCATGCTGCTCCCCAGCAGCTTGATGTGGTACAATCCAGGAAAAGCAAGAGTTTTACTAGGTCATTCTGATGATCTTATAAACCGGCCCTCCGTTTGTCCCTACTGTTCTGGCCCCCAACATTCGATGGAAACACTTGGATAAGAAACCCAACCGGCAAGAAATCCCACTCCTGCTCCGCTGAAAGCATCAGAGGGTAAAAAGTGTGCCGTGTGTTGCAGGAGAGATCAGAAACCATCATCTCTGGCATTATAACTTGTTTCCCTGCTTGATTTATCCCAAGTAACATCCTTGCGGGGAAGAAGAAGAAGAAGAAGAAGAAGAAGAAGAAGAAGAAGAAGAAGAAGAAGAAGAAGAAGAAAGCAAAAGCCTTCAGAGTCTGTCTCGCCGAAGTGCTAATGACCCCGCAGAGCCTTCCTTGATCACTCTGGCCAAGTCAGCCTCTGCATAATTATCCCCTACCAATGATTTACTGCATACAAAGCAAGCGCTTGGCTTCGCGCTCACCTCCAGCCCCCTCCCTTTGGAAAGGCATCAACATTCGAAGGTTTTGATGCTACGCTGATGTGCAGGATTTCAGGCGGGATCGGCATATATTTACTGCCAGGGATATAAATTAATTCACCCAAGGAAGAGCTGCCTCTGGAATGAATAATTCATAACCGAAGCGCAAGCAAGTGCACTGATTACATAAAACCCACACCAGGCTGACACGGCCTCTGTTCTGATGCTAAGGAGGCTTCTGGCTCCTCTGATTTGCTGCTGCTCAACCTTTACTTGGGGTAGAAAATGGGGGTCAGTGGGTGTTGAAAAGGGGTGGCACCTCTGCTCCCTGGTTTGTCAAGCAGCAACCCACCCCCATGAAAAGGAGACGGCGGCTTCACCTATACAGCTGAATGAGGCCATGGCTGAGCAAGGCAAAGGTGGCCCGTAGCCATGCAAGAGGAAGCCCCAGTTGCTCAGGCCAGTGAACACGTCTGGCCATATCACATGGCCCACTCTTGCAACTGGTGTTAGGTAGGGGGCTTGCTTAGCGGGAAGCAACGGCTCATCTTAATGAGCCAGAGGGTGGCACCAAAGAGACCCAGCTGCCCCTGCTTCCAAGCAGCAGTTCAGGTTTCTCTCCTGCACTGCCTACAGGCTAGCCATTCATCAGGTAGAGCTGTGCAGTTAAGTGAGCAGATGTGCATTAGCAGCTTTGCCTTGAGGAATTGTGGATCTCGGGCGGGGTGGGGGAGAGAGAGGAGTAACCTGTGCTGCTGCCAGGAAGCAGAGGCAGCTGTGCTTCCTCTGGCATCTCTTTTGCTTGTCAGGACAAACCGCTACGGTTAGCTGGTATGGCTGGTCTTTCTGCGGTATCTTCATTTGAACAGAGCTGGAGGGTGGCACACCCATAAAATTCCCAGACAGCAGGCTTTACTGCGGGTTTTCTGTGAGGCTTTACTGTGAGTTCAAAGTTGCCCCAAAAACCCAATGTAAAAAGTAGATTTTTTTAACCTGGATATAAATTGGGCTACACTCTAATGCACAATGAAAACCTGAATTGTGTGTGAAGCACTCCCTGATAGCTTGCAGGGACTTCAGGGTAAATTTGGCCGATTTGTGGATGTACATCTCTATTCCGGAGGAGATGCGAACTAAAAGCTGGGTGTGGAAAACTTCCTGCTGAATCCCTTGCTGCTATCCCTTGGGAAATCAAGGCTCACCACGGACCTGAGGCCTGCAAAGTGTTTGCCTGGGCAGGAAGAGCATCTCTAAATATCAACAGGGGACCATCATCTCCTTCCTGAACTGCTTCTGAGCTTCCCATTAAAAGCTACTCCCCCCTGCAAAAAGTGGAAACAAACTGAGCATATTTCCCAAGCCCATCCAAATTCGGAAATCGTCTGTCCCCCTTTGGCCCTCTCTCCCACCTAGCCAGCTCCCAGGCTTGAAAACCCTTCCTCCTTCCCTTTGAACCACACAGTGCCAGCTGGGGGAGGAGAGAAGGAAGGCTGGCCTCTTTTTCTCTCCCCTCTCTGTCTGGCACCTGCTGCTGGTGCTTTGCATGGCCCTTGAGAATTGCAAAGAGGTCATGAAGAAGAGGCAACCCTTTCCCCAAGGGCTATGGATATTACTGGTTCAAAAGGAAGGGAGTGTTGCAGATTAAAGGGCTCAGTAAGTGGGTGGCTGGATGAACCAAGAATTCTTCTCCAGCCTGAAAGAGAATGAGGATTCTATTTTTGGAATAAAGACACATCTTTCTACCTTTTTTCCTACTTTCTTTTAGCCTCAGTATACACGTCCCAAAAACCCATTAGCAGTTTTGCACTGAGGAGACTCTCACTTAAGCAGTGCCTTGCAGACAAAAGCAGCCACAGAGAGAGAGAGAGAGAGAGAGAGAGAGAGGTCTTAAGAGCAGAGCAGTTTTCTCCTCCACCCTTAAATTAATGAACAAATTATCGCCTTTCGAAATGCAAGCGCCAAACGCTTTGCAGCGCCACCTCAACAGTTTTAACAGTCTTGTTCTGCTAAAGCCGAGCCTTTTTTCCCTTCTTCCCCTGTGCCAAGACCATGGGAATTTAACGGTAACAATGCAAACAAGCTGGTAACAATGCAAACAAGCTGCGAGAAATCCAGGGCAAAATTAACCCTCCTTCTCCTTCTTTCTAAAGGGCCTGTTAATTAGCTTCAGCACCCACGGAAAGACATACTCGCTGCCAGCTTGGAATTTGCAAAAAGTCTCGGTTGCTGGTGCCAACTGTTCCCTGCTCTCCCCTTTGTCTCCCTACTGAAACAGAGCAGTTCTGAAACTGGGCAGGCGTGAAATATGGGCGGGTGGTTCACCTTCAAGGCCCGTTGGGTGCTCCAAGGCTTGAAATGGGACCTTGGTGGTCTGTGGCTGGAGCCTGGCCTATTGAGCTACTTGGGTGGATGTATTCAGGCCACAGAGCCCTTTTCAAGCACAAGTGAACAGAGCTGGGTGTGTAACACAGCACACCCTGTGACTGGGCACCTGGATGGACCTTCTGTATTGACTACGCCACCTCCAGCCTCCAAGGCAGGATGCCTCTGAGTACCAGTTGCAGGGAAGCAATAGCAGAAGAGTGGGCACGCCCTCAACTCCTGCCTGTGGCTTCCAGTGGCATGTGACGGGCCACCATGTGAAACAGGATGCTGGGCTAGATGGGCCTTGGGCCGGATCCAGCAGGGCCGTTCTTATGTCCTTATGTTCAATGCCTTCTGTCTTTTTCTCACCTAGAGGTCAATATCTTCCACCGGCTGCATCTTGCTCCTGGCCCTCAGTCTAGCTCTTGCCCACAGAAGTGCACCTAGATAATTTTGGAGCCTGGACCTAAAGGCCTTTGGAGGCCCCCCACCACCACCACCACCACTCCCCACTGCAAGTTAAATATCATTTTTTAATATGTTGGTTCTTGAGGGCACAAACCATACCACCCAGGACAGACTAAAGATGATTGGGGGGGGGCAGGGGGTGTGGAGCTAGGTGGCCAGATTTGGCTTTAAAAAAGCCAAATTCTGGCTTACAGCCCATTTGATCCACGAGTATACCTCTGAGGTTCTGGCAACCCTGGCTGTGGAGGCCCTGGACTCAGGCCCCGAAATCCAGGGATAAGAGTGCTTTGGCTTGCCCATGGTTTGAATTTGTGCACAGCCTCCCACAGTCCCTGCTTGACCCTCACAGCTAGCAGTGCCTTCTTTTTAACAAATGCTGAATGTATCTCTGCTCTGTCTCTTCGTATAGCAGCTCTTTGTGTGGCAACCAGATTGCACGAAGCAGCCCTGAAAAAGGGGCCCAGATATAGCATATTACTGGGCTTGAGCAATTTGCTGGCACCCTTACTAGAAAACCAAGGCAGTGGCTGAGGCCGCAGCTGCGGGACAGAGATAAAAGAGAGGCCGCGCACATGGGAAGAGGAGCAAGAGGGGCGCAAGAGAGAGAGAGAGACAACCTGTGTGAATGTGGTGGCTGCGGCAGCCAGACAGCGGGGGAAAGAGAGAGGGAGGAAAAGCAAAGGTGAGGGGAGCAAGAGAGAAAGACGGGGGGGGGGATATGTAGAGGCAATGGGAGAAGGAGAAGGAGGGAGAGAAAGAGTCTGTGTAAGTGGGATAGCCGGTGTGGTGGGAGGGTAAGAAGAGAGATTGCGAGAGGAGCAAGAGAAAGAGAGAACACCCCTGCAAGTGCGGGGCCATGGTGGCAGGGCAGGAGGGAAAGAAAGAGAGAGACCCAGTGTGCGGTGCAAGAGAAGCAGGAGGGGAGAGAGCAAGCGGGCGCACAAGTGGTGGCTGAGGAGATTAGAGGAGGCAGCAGGAGGAGGGGGAGAGGCAAGCCAGGGGCCGCCACTGGGGTCTCCACGGGCCGCTTTTGGCCCAGGGGCCTCGCAATGAAGAACAGTACCCTAGGTTTACACACTACTGCGCCACCAACACGGCCACTCCTCCTCCGGCTGCCCCCCCCCCACGGCTTGCCCCGCTGTTGGCCTCCTGCTTTGCTGCTCCTCGCCCCCACGGCTGCCTCCTGTCCCGTGCCTTCTCGCTGCTGATGCTCCTCCTCGGCTCCTGCAGTGGTGGGTGTTCCATGGTCTTTCTCTTCACTCGAATGAGGAGAGAAGCGACGGAACCCCTTACTGCTGCAGGATCGGGCTATGGAATGGAAGATGTACTTAGGGTTCATGCACGTCTTCCATTTCGTAGCTGGGTCCTGCAGCAGTAAGAATTTCAGTCACCTCTCTCCTTGCTCAAACCACTGCGGGAGCTGGATACCGAGCAGCAGTGGCAGCAGCAAGAAGCCACAGGACAGGAGGCAACGTTGAGGGAGAGCAGGAAGCAAGTCATGGCAGTGAGGGTGGCGACTGGTGGGAGCAGTGTGGTGGCTGGTTTTCATTGATACCTTTGAATACCATTAGTTATACCCCCGTTAGTCACCTAATGGCACAGCGGGGAAGTAACTTGCCTAGGGAGCAAGAGGTTTCTGGTTCGAATCCCTGCTGGTTTGTTTCCCAGACTACGGGAAACACCTATATTGGGCAGCAGTGATATAGGAAGGTACTGAAAGGCATCATCTCACACTGTGTGGAAGACGGCAATGGTAAATCTCTCCCGTATTCTATCAAAGAAAACCACAGGGCTCTGTGGGAGCCAGGAGTTGACACTGACTCAACGGCACACTTTTGCACCCCTGGTGCCTTTACAGACTAGAAAATAATGGGCTGGGTTTTTAGGCAAGGATTTTAACTAGGCAAGGATCCTAGTCAAAACGTTAATCAGGATTTGATAACCAGGATAGATAACCAGGATTCAGTCTTTGTTCTGGGTTACCTATCCTAGTGAGGTACTGCTTAACCAGAGTGGTTTGATCAGAATTGCCCTTAAATTCTGGGCTCTCACAATCAGCTCTGCTGGGCTCACTAATCCTGATTAACCTTTTCACTAGGATCCTTGTGCTTGTGTGAACCCAGCCATGGCCTACAGCAATAACTAGCACTACCACCTCCTTATGGAACTGCCTTATCTAAAGGGGGAAATGGAGGTGGGGTTAATATCTAGCCATGTCAGGCCTCAGAGTATTTGGACTGTGACAACATTATGTGCTCTGTTTAGGGTTGGCACTGATTTATTTTATTTTTAAAAGAAAATTCAAAGCAAATTTCAGGATTCCTCCCAAGATATACAAAGGTTTTCAAAGTGATTTACGTAGAAAGAGGAATAATAAATAAATAAGATGGTTCCCTGTCCCAGAAGGGTTCACAATATAAAACAAATATAAGGTAAACACACCAGCAACAGCCACTGGAGGAATGTTGTGCAGGGGTTAGATAGGGCCAGATGCTCTTCCCCTGTAAGAAAACCACCACCTTAAAAAGGTGCCTCAGAGAACCACCTGAAATTTCCAAGGGGAACCCACAGAGTTTCCACAGGACAAATGAGATTTCTCAAGGGACTTCTGCATATCCTTCATTCTGCTATGCTAGCCCTCCGTGAGCTTACTGTACAGAGAACAGGTTTGTCCTCTGAATGTCTTACCTGTATTCCAGCTCCTTCAGGGACAGTTATTTTCCACACACAGTTGAGGCTGTTCAGGTAAGGCTCAGGGAATCCAGGGGACAAGATGGTACCTTTTCTCTCTGTTAAATTCCCACCACAGGGCACTAGAACAAGCCAATGAGAACCCCCCGTTACCAAGCAACAGATCAATTGCACAATAAGTTGATGCCTTGGTAGCTTCCTGCTAAGTACTAGCAGGCAGCAATATAAAAAAATGTTTCCCAGAATTACTTTCCACTCTATCGCTCATTTTTTTTTAAAAATCTGGTTAATATTGCATAATGCCTTGCCAAAATTTAATGGGATTCGATTGCTGTTTGAGAAATTTATCATTTCAGGGAAAAAAGGTTTGCAAAAATGTCCTTCCTTCCACTGTTCTGTGCATTTTTGCACCTGTTTGCAACCACTGTTCTCTTGATCTGCTGCCAGTTCATGGGAGAGGGGTGCTGAAAGAGAACACACACACCCCTCTCAGGAAATCAGCCTTACCTGCCCTCACTTATCATGTTTTGCTGGCAGTTTAATTAATGGCCAAAACTGTACGAAAAGACTTCGGCCTCTATCCAGTTCTAGCTCTGCACAGTTACTTAGGAACACACAAAGCTACCTTATATCAAACCAGACCTTAAATTCATCTAGCTCAGCATTATCTACACTGAATGGCAGTTGCTCTCCAAGGATTCAGGCAGGAGTCCCTCCCAGATCTACCTGGAAGTGTCAGCGATTGAAGACCAGCTCTCCCTCCCTTTAAGCAAGCTCTGCTTGCTTATGCAGCAGAATGTGGAGGTGGATGTTCAGACCATTAAAAAGAATGCAGCAAGGATGGAGGAAATCTGCATATGCAAATGTTGTCCATCTTCACTGGATTATTTTTGATGGGATATACATTTGGATACATATCTAGAGATCTGCATGGAATGATTTTTTTAAATTCATTTCAAATTTGAATCAAATTCTGAAAATTCATTTCAAATTCAAATCTGGTTTGAAAATTCAATCCTGTTTTGGCGCCTCTTTTAATAAGTCAGAGGGCCTGAATGGTTTAAAGAAGGTGCCCAGCAGCGCTTGAATCGAATTTCAAAAATTCAGTTCAAATTGAATTGCCCTTTTAAGGGGTGATTCGATTTGAATTCGAATCACCCAGATTCAAGTTGAATTGATTTGCACATCTCTACATGTATCCCCAGTCCCATCCTGCCCCAAACAATGAACTACGAGTCGAGCTTAGGAAAGAGAAGCACAATTGCTTCAGCAACAGAAACAAATCCCCTCTTTTTTCCAACTTCTGCCTCTTTGCAAACTGTTTTCCAGAGGACTTTAAAAACTGTCCTCCAAATACATAATGAAATTTGCATCAGGATACTCATCCCATGTCCTCTCTTGGCAAGTATTTTGCCAAGGGAGGGCGAATTACTGTTCATTCTGCAGATTGCCCCTCCCATGGTAGCTCAGCACTTATATTGTTGTTGTTATTAGTTTCGGCTGTTTTAAATATATAATCACCCAATTAGTTTCGGCTCACATACACAGGCTTCTTTGCACTCTGTGTAAATCAACAACAGCCACCATTAAAGTATTATACCAAATGCAACCAAGATCTGACATGAAGAAAAACTGAATTCTGCACCCCATATAAATCATGCACTATTATGTAAATTGTTTTGCTCTGCAGAATTCATTCTGCAATGTTATTTTGCATAACTTCCTCCTCTTCTTCTAGTCAGAAAGAAGAGGAAAGAGTTATGCAGGGCACTGAAACCCTGATCCCGACCACATGAAATCTTTGGCCAGCCCCCTGCCACTGAGATTTCAGCAGGCCTCATCCATGCTCTTTTAAGAACACCTTCGCAAACAGGCGAGCTGGAAATTTTCCTTTAAAAAATAATAATGAGATTCTCAGAAGCTAAATGCTTCAACCAATGCCATGTGATATGCTTTCTCTGCAGTCCAATGCAATGACAGCACACACACAGTCTTGGTATAGATACCCAAACAGAGTTGTATCACCAGAGTCTGGAATATGTTGTGGTCAAGCAGCTTGGCTCACAAATACACTCAACTGTAGACATGGTTGCTAAAGTTGGGAGATCTCAACCCATGAAGGGAGGGTGCCATCTAGCCCCACTCCATAATCTTCTCTATAAATTAGTTTGTATATAAGTATTGTGAGCCTGGCCTTATGCCACTGGCTTGTTAATAAAGCAGCTGATTCTTGTCTGCTGCACCTCAAGTTCCAGCTCAAAGTGAAATCCCAGTTCAAGCCCAAATTTCCCGGAGTCCTGGAGCTGGAGAACACAACCTCCCAGTCTGGACGGAACGGATTCCAGTTCAGCTGCCCACAACCCCAGCCTAGCCTAGGTGGGTACGTACCGACACAGGTTGGCACAGAGGAGTTCCACTGAGCCAGGGCCCCGGGCATCGTCAGGCACTCGATGCTGCGGGATCCCTGTAGGGCGTAACCAGCACTGCACTCAAACCGGATCACAGCCCCCACGGAGAAGTCGCTGCCGATCCTCCTTCCATAGCGGGGCTCTGGGACAGAGCTGCACTGTGTGGCACTGGTCCGTGGAACCGCTTCAGAAGACACACAGAGAGAGAACTTGGTGGCACAGAATAAGTGGCTACAACGAGCAGAACCTCAGATCAAGGCAACGGCATTTATTCTGATTATTTTTAGTATTATTTACATTTTATATCTCGCTCTGCCTCCAAGGAGCCCAGAGAGGTGTACTACGTACTTGAGTTTCTCTTTCACGACAACCCTGTGAAGTAGGTTAGGCTGAGAGAGAAGTGACTGGCCCTGAGTCACCCAGCTAGTATCATGGCTGAATGGGGATTTTGAACTCGGGTCTCCCCGGTCCTAGTCTGGCACTCTAACCACTACACCACGCTGGCTCTAGAGGACAGTTTCTCAGGTTCCAGACTGCACCCCCCACCCCTGGAGTGCTGAGATCAAGAGGGGGGTACAAAATTCAAGGGATAGACATGACCCTCCTCCTACCTTCCTGTGTCTTTATTCAGTACTGCATTTAACAGAACTTTCAGGGAAAGTTCAGGCAAAGAAGCTGCATGGAGCTCTTTCTCCAGCAAACTCCCGAGAGAGAGGAAAAAAAACACAGAGGAGGAAGACAAGCATGGATAAAGGGCCACCTTCAGGAGAGAGGGAGGCACCCAGTCTAGATCAACTGTTCGATGATGTCCGGTTGAAGAAATTAATCTCCCCGCCCCACCCCCACAATTATTTCCAGAGTAGATTCAGCTGTGTCCACCCAAATGGCATATGGGGATTCCAAAGCCCTCATTTGTGGAATAGATAATTGGTGCTGAATCTGGAGGACACCAGGCAGAAGGCAAAGTCAGAAGTCAGGCCTGAGCTTAGAAGAGGTGAGAAGAACGAGAGCCCTGGTTGGCAACCGATTTTGAACCAGAGCCATAATTTGAGGTGAGCAAGGATGGGAGAGCCCCGCTGAAGACCCAGGCCAACGATGCTTTAACGGCTTCCTCCCCAGAGGCTTCTGCAGAGCCATCCCAGTCCATTGTGCAGCTCGGATGCTCACTCCTGGGAGTTGGCAGCAAAAACGGCGGAGGGATGAAAAGTCAGAGGAGCCAAGTTGGGGGCCAGATGTGGCTTCGGACTGCCCTTGGGCCACTAGTTGCTTGCTTATCATGCCCCTAGAGGCAAGGAACGCTCTCTCCCTGGAGGAGAACCCACCCTCCCTGTTCACTTTGGCTGCTGATTTTTGGGTTTTGCATGTGCCTCCAAAGCAGACTAGCATTGCTGAAGCCGGTCTGTTGGGCCCAGCGGACGGCTAAGACAGGAATCCCTGAACTGAGCTTTTAAGGCGGACTCAGCTGAAACAGAACAGCAACAGAGTCAGGCTTGGCAGGGGTGGGGGGTCAGAAACCGGGAAGGGGTTGTTCATACTGCTGTTCCTCTCCAAGAGGCAATCAGCAAAGATTGTGCAGCCCAAGGGGGGTTGCAATTAACACTCTAGAGGGAAGGAGGCAATCTTTATTTGACTTCATCAAAGCCTTTGATTCGTTTAAATCATTAACAATTGCTATCAAAACCCCCCACATAATTAGGCAGAGAGTCAGCTGAAAGGTTCTCTGATTAGGACAAAACAGTGTCAGAAGGAATCAGGGTTGAGTTTCCCTGTGGCGGCTGAAGCTTGCGACTGGGCTGAGCCAGCCAGGATTTCCAGGGGTTATCCAAAACGACGAAGCCCTCCTGGAGAAGAAACATCCCACGGCTTTGTAAACTTTCCCTACTGGGATAATCATGCACACCAGAATTGTCATTAATTAGGGCCTCCCAATTCAGCCTTTGAAAAACACCATGGGGAGAGATGGCTTTTTAAAAAGAGAAATAAAAATGGCAAACAAATAGAAGAGCCACATTTTGATTGGTAAAATGGGAGACATCGAGGCTGGCAGCCAGAAGGGTACTCTGCATACACACAGAGGCAGTGTGGTTGTAAAATCAGAGAGCCTTAGAGTTGGGAGGGGCCTTGGGAGGTCATCTAGTCCTGTCCCCTGCTTAGCACAAGAATCTGCTACAGCATCGCTGGCAGACGGCCATCTAGCAAAGGAGATTTCGCCACTGCATGAGGCAGGCTGTTCCACTGTCCAACAGGTCTCAAAGTTAGGAAATTCTTCCGAATGTCTAGCCTGAGTCTGCTTCCTTGCCCTTTTAACCCCTTGCTTCTAGTCTTGCCTCCGGAAGCAACAGAGGACAAGTCCACTCCTCCTCCTGTGTGACAGATGCTGTGCCTTTGTGGATGGTAATGGCGGCGGCAGCAACACGGGGGCATTACCCACCCACCCCCAGGCAACTGTAGTGTTAGTTCCCAGTTGATACTGGGGGGGTGGGGGGTGGCAGGAGCTGGGAAGAGTAGCAGTATTTGAAATCCTGTTCCTGCTGCCACAGCCCACAAAGGCCCGCTCGGAGGTAAGACCAGCCTCTCCCCATATCTTGTCCAGGTTTTGTGACACCCCCACACACCACCCCCATAAAACTACAGGCTTCAGCCCACACTTGATTCCCCCTCTCCGGCACAGATACATTTCCTGGAAGTCTGTTTGGCAAATTTGTTCATCCAGCACTACCACAGACTCTTGGAGCATTTCTCTCCGGCTAGAGATCCTGGGATTGGATTACAAACCTCGGGGCCCCTGGTGGAGGACCCTCTAGGGCTTCCCTGCTGGAGTCAAACTTGACCGTGGGAGGCATTGCAAAATCAACTAACATGCTAGCTAATCCATCCATCGCAGGCCAACTGTAATCGGTGAAGGCGGATTTTAATAGGGGAGGCTCCGAGAGAATGGTATGTTTGGGTTTTTTAGGCTATTTTGGTCCTGGTGTTCTACAGTCGTACAAATAGCTTTTCATCCGAACGCCACATTTGACTGGTTCTCACGATCGTTCATAGGGTAGGATAGTAGGGTAGGATAAGCTTCCTACCCAAGCTTGGAAGCTGCACACACCCGCTCTGTGATCACATGTGAGTAAAAGGCAAGGAAGGAGAGGGTGGAAGTGATTGTCTGCGAAGTTCCCATTGGGCAGGTGGGCTCCATTCTACCCAACAACTGTGCAAGAAAAGCCCTTGTACCCAGTGGGAGTTGTGCGGGCCATCACCACCACCCCTTTTTTGTGAGCACACAATCACAAAACGGGAGCACATTAAAGATCTATTAAACTATTAAAGATCCTGTGAAGCAGCCTCTTGTAGACTTTGGTTATTGCATCTTGGCCACTGAACTCAGCAGGACTTACTTTCAAGAACATTAGGAATGCCTTCCAATTTATTTTGTGCTTTGTTTGTACATCCCAAGCGTTGTGCTTTTATCACAACATCTCTTTTTCTTGGCTAAGCTGTTTTACTGGATGACTCGTTTTGCCTTACAGGTCCACACAGCCCCCTGCTTCCACTCCAATTAGTTGTTTAACTTCACTCATCCAGGTTTATTTCCAGTTTCTTCTCCTACCTTGATAGACAAAATGGAAGCCTTTAGCAGTGGCTTGACCTTTAGCACTGAACTTGATGAGGATTTGGTTGGTGGTGGCCAGAGGCAAGGATTCACCTACAGAAGGAGAAAGCAACATCATAAACACCCACAACGGAATACAATAAAAACCATATATTCTTACTTTTAAAAGCCAAGATCAATGTGGTGCAACATTCTGGTGAGATGGGAATTCTGGGTCTTTGGAGCTCTGCCTCTGTCCATCTTCGAGGAAAGTGTGTAGAGTCAACAGATCACACTCCAAACTACCTCATCTTCTGACACTGGATCCAGAGTATAGCTGTGCCGAGTCCAATATGCATGGCCTGAAATGCGTGATCTCCCCCACTCCCCGATTCCTCTCTGCTATTGGGCTTGCATGATTTGGCCCCTAACTGTGTAGGCACTAGTGGAATGGAGCCGATTCCACTGCCCCATCTCACACTGATGTTGCACAAATTCCTCTAAACGTGTTGTGAATGGTAGTTCTCCCGATTCTGTTCCCCATACAGCCTCACTAACACTTGGAAATCCCTACCCATGTCCTTAGGAAAAAATGCCAAAATCCCAACGTTGAGGCACTTTAAAAAGTGCACCTAAGAAGCACCTTTAAAAGTGGGGATTCCCTAATATTTAGCTGGGGTCAGCAGTTGCCTCTTTGCCACCACCCATCTTGGCACTGAAGCAGGACTGGATGGAAGGAAATAAGGAGGCCACTCAGCTCCCGGTAAAGGCCCCGAACCAGACGGGCCTATTGAGACAAGAGGGAAGGTCTCCCCATTCTGGGGGACAGAGGTCTTACCTGTGTGAGACCCAGACAGAGAACTGAGGAGGCGGGAGTGCTGGTTGGGGCCGTCATGCACTTCAATGATATCATGGAGAGCCGTTTGGAAGAAGGCAAATTGACCGAACACCACTGTGAACAAAACACACCAAGAAAGAAGGGCTTGGTTATGCTCATTATCAACTCCATCAGAACACCAATGCTGGGGAATACCCACGTAAGAGTTTTTGTGCTGCTTCTCCCTTTCTATTTAAAGAGGAAGGGATTGTCCAAAGCAGTGGCTGGCATCTGGACTAAATTACTCATGAGTAGTCAAACTGAAATTAACTAACTTGTCCCACTAATTTCAATGGGACGATTAGTATAACTACTACTACTGTTTATATACTGCTTTTCAACCATTCTTGAAATGGATGAAACATTCAAATTCAATTCTTGAACTGGTTTACACTGAATTGATTCAACAATTCAAAAGTTCTCGAAGTGATTTACATAGGAAAAGAATAACAAAAAGGAGAACATCCTCTGTTCTCAAAGGGTTCACAATCTTAGTATGGAAGTCAGCAGTAACTTCCGAGGTGGCCCATGCCCAGAAGGCAGCAAGGAAGAATGCAAGAAATAAGTGGAGTGTCCATTTCTTGAGAGTGCCTGGTTCCTTTTATGTGTTAAGAAAGTAAGCTGCGGGACAGCTTTGGACTGGATTTGGCCCACAGAGCGCCAATTATCCACATGCAACAAATCTGAACACCTGATGATGTCCGGCTATATCTGGCCCTGGAACAATTTTTCCTGATCCCTGGTGGCCCCGACACATTTTAATTATTTATTACATTTCAATCCTGTCTTTCTTCAATCATGGAACTCAACGCAGCGAATTTAAGGTCGGCTGCCCAGTGGCCACCCATCCAGGTAATGACCAGACCTAGACCTGCTTAGCTTCAGCAAAGTGTCTGTATCCTGCACCCTCAGACCATTCTTCAGGATTCTAATCGCAGTAGAGGTAATCCATTTGCTCAGTTTCAACCATAAGGAAAAGAGACCAGAAGTTGTGAGAGACAGAAAGATTCCCCATGACAGCTCTCTGTTTCTGTATATAGCCGGACTTCTTACTCGTGTCCCCAGATGTGGTTAGACTACAACTCCTACCATCCCCAGCCACAATGGTTTTTGCACATTCTGTCAGGGGGTTGTGGAAGTTGTAGTCCATCTGAGGACATAGGCTGGAGAATCCCTGCTATACAGTATGCTTGCAACACAGAGCCGAGCTACTGGCTTGGTAAAAGAGGGGGATGAGCACTGCGTGGAGTCTCCCGGAGAATGTGCGGCGGCAAGCGGCAGCCAGGTAAGCAGCTTACTTACTTGCTTGCTCACCGCCCTCACCTGGCCCCCCCTTATCGTGTCAAACTGGTTCGCCCAAACCGGGCCTGGCTCTGCCCTGGCCCGCTCCCCAATTGAACCGATGAACCAGCCCCGGTTCGAGGAAAACCGATTCGGCATGAGCTGTTCATGCACACTCCAAAGCCAAACCACTGGTTCCTGTATCTCTGTGTTGTCTACAATGTTAGGCAGATACTCTTCCGGCACTCAGGCAGGGGTCTTTTCCAGGCCTACCTGGTGATGCCAGAGATTGAACAGATGCTCTCCCACAGAGCTACAGTCCTTTCCTGCCAAAAACACCTGAGCACCAGCTACAGTATCCCTGGCCACTGGATACTGGAGAGCAACCGTGGGAGAGGGCTCTTGGCTTTAAGCTTTGCTTCGGGGCTTCCCAGAAGCGTCAGACCGACTACACTAGAGGAAGGAGGATGCCGAACTAGATAGATGTTTGGTCTGACCCAACAGAGCTCTCCTGACGCTCCAATCCAACCTGCACAAATCGGAGGGATCCATTTGTATTGCGAAGTGGATCGGCGACCCACATAACACTGCCTGGAGAGCAGAACCACCCTTTAGCATACAGAAGTAGGCCATTCCTGCTATTGACAGAACTGTGGATGCTCAGCACAAACCCAAAGACTCAGGTTGCAGAATCAGAAGCCCTTTCAAAAATAAATGGAGGCTGCACGGAGGCAGCGTTTGTTTAGATTGTGCCCAGGAGCAGCGTTCCATATTCTGGTTTTTTCGAAATGACTCTTTCATTGTAAATGCATCAGGGCGACAAGCAGATTTTTTTCCCTCCCTCTGCTAAAAGTGAGAAGAAAAAAGCAACAAGGAGATCATTAGACCATTTTTTAAAAGCTGCCTTCTGAAGGGGTGTGTGTGTGTGTGTGTGTGTGTGTGTGTGTGTGTGTTTCAAAGCACAAGAGCTTTGAAACCCTGAGGCTCACACTCTTGTTGTTGTCATCACCTTTTTTTTTTTGCTTGCAAGATTTGTTTCACAGCTTGTAAATGCTCGTTTACAGATTCACAAGCTCCTCAGTTCCTTGCTAGGAAATTTCAGTGGCAAAGCCAGAGGCAATGGCTGTGAAATTTGCAGAATCCATTGTTCCCCTGCTGGCCTGCTGGGTGGTGGCCTATTGATGCTGCCTGCTGGGGAAACCCCCAAGGAAGCCTCTCTGGAGCCCTCTGGTGGCAGAACCTGGTGCACACGAGAGGAGAGCAGGTCTTGTGGCAGCAAGCATGGACTGTCCCCTTAGCTAAGCAGGATCTGCCCTGGTTGCATTTGAATGGGAGACTTGATGTGTGAGCACTGTGAGATATTCCCCTCGGGATGAAGCCGCTCTGGAAAAAGCAGAAGGTTCCGAGTTCCCTCCCTGGCAGCATCTCCAAGATAGAGAAAGATTCCTGCCTGCAGCCTTGGAGAAGCTGCTGCTCAGTAGACAATACTGAGCTAGATGGACCAAGGGTCTGGCTCAGTATATGGCAGCTTCCTATGTTCCTATGACCTCAGGCAGATGCCGCTCTTGGCCGATTAGGGGTGCTACAAAGAACAAGGTCAATTCTCATTACCTAGGGCCATAGGAAGCTTCCTTCTACCGAGTCTACTGAGCCTTGGTCTACCTAGCTCAGTATTGTCTACCCAGACTGGCAGCGGCTTCTCCAAGGCTGCAGGCAGGAGTCTCTCTCAGCCCCATCTTGGAGATGCAGCCAGGGAGGGAACTGGGGACTTCCTGCATGCAAGAACACAGGTGCTCTTTTCCCAGAGCGGCTCCCATCCCCTAAGGGAGAGATTTTCCAGTGCTCACACATGGAGTCTCTCATTCAAATGCAACCAGGGTGGACCCTGCTTAGCTAAGGGGACAAGTCATGCTTGCTACCACAAGACCAGCCACCTAATGGCTCAGCGGGGAAATGATTTGACTAGCAAGCCAGAGGTTGCCAGTTTGAATCCCTGCTGGTGTGTTTCCCAGACTATGGGAAACACCTATTTCAGGCAGCAGCAAAATAGGAAGAGGCTGAAAGGCATCATCTCATACTGCGTGGGGAGAGGGAATGGTAAACCCCTCCTGTATTCTACCAAAGAAAACCACAGGGCTCTGTGGTCACCAGTAGTCAACACCAACTCAACGGCATACTTTATTTACTTACCACAAGACCAGCTCTTATACAACCGGGATTTTTAAAGTACAAACCCCTTTCTGCTTAGGGGGTCCGCTGGCCTTTCTTAACTGCACCCCCCCCTGCCCCCAGCTTGATATCTGGATGAGCTTGAACCTTGGCACTACGCTACTGGATTGCATGAATGCAGCCAATGCACTTGCATTTTAAACACCGTTTGTAGGAAGCAGACAACTCCCTGGTTGCCTCCATAACTAGAACACCTTTCCAGTACACTGACAGGACAAATAACTTCTATAAAATATGTGATGCAAAGTAAGCAGTTGCATGAGGGCACACTTACAGACAGCGGCATAACTGAGGGTTTGCGGTGGTGGGGGGAGCAGGATTTGGTTCAGCTTGACATATAATTTTGATTAATTTAGATTATTATAATAGTAACAAGACTTTGGATTTGTTTAACCTTTTCAGCGTAGTAGGAAGTGCTTCATATGCAGCATCTTGATAGGATCCTTACAGCCGGGCCGGCACAACGTCAGCCCTCTTGTAGATGTTGGACTACAACTCCCATCATCTCTGACTACTGGCCACTGTGGCAGGGGGTGGTGGGATTTGTAGTCCAACAAGAAGGCTGGAGTTATGCAGCCCAGCTGAAAACTGGTGCTCTTTTTTTTTTTTTAAGGTAGGCCAGTGTTGATATCCCTAAACTGCAAATGAGGAGCTAAGAGCAAGAAACAGTGGCTTGCCTCTGAGGCAGGCGTTCTCAGCCTTAAGTCCCCAGTTGTGGTTGGACTCCAGCTCCCAAGGGTTTCTACCCGTATGCCAAGATTTGCTGCCAGAGCACACCCAGCCCGGCGGCTTCAGATCACACCCCTTGATGGAAACTTGGTTGCCACAAGCAGGTACAAGTGAAATCCATTCCCTTGGACCGCAAGGTATGCAGAAGGCAAGGTGAAGCAGCCTGCCTGACGCAGCAGTCACTGGGTCACCATGAGAAGACAGCAAATTGCCAACAGACTTGACTTCTGCAATGTGCTCTACGTGGGGCGGCCTTTGTATGTAGTCCAGAAACTTCAGTTGGTTCAGAATGCGGCAGCCAGGTTGGTCTCTGGGTCATCTTGGAGAGACCATGTTTCTCCTTTACTGATGGAGTTAACACTGGCTGCCAAAAGGTTTCTGGACAAAATACAAAATGCTAGTTATAACTTACAAAGCCCTAAATGGCTTAGGCCCTGGGTATTTAGGAGAGTGTCTTCTTCACTACGAGCCCCACCGCCCACTGAGGTCATAAGAGGAGGTCGGTCTCCAGTTACCGTCAACTTGTTTGGTGGCTACACAGAGACGGGCCTTCTCGGTTGCTGCCCCGGGATTGTGGAATGCGCTTCCTGCTGCGATACGACCCTCCCCATCTCTGGCAATTTTTAAAAAACCACCTGAAAACCCATCTTTCCACCCAAGCTTTCTCAGCTTCCTAAAAATATTAAGGTTTTAAACTGTTAAATTGTTTTAAGTTTCTGTATATGTTTTGAACTTGTTTTATGCTATTGTTAATCACTCAGAGACAAAAGTTTGGGGCAGTGTACACACTTGATAAATAAATAAATAAAGTAGTTGGTCATCCTACTTTTACTCCACGTGGGTCATGATTGGGCTCTCCTGCCTCGGGCACCCAAATGCCTCGGGCGGCTTCTGCTGGGCAGAGCAAGACCCACCGACACTCAGTTTAATGATCAGAGCTCACAAACCCCAACCCCGGGATGTACCGTAATCCTTGGGCACGACGATGAAATACAGGCACACTTGTCCGCTGGTGTAGTTCCGGGGATAGTTTGGAGACAGGACCACACCATCCGATCCAGTGTACTGACCACCGCAGGGCGCTGAAAGAGGCGAAAAGGAAGCTGTCAGGTTAACCATCCCCAGCCTGTGCCCACCCCCGCTTCCTCCTGCCTCATTTTCCAAGATGTCCAACTGTGCCTTCTCAATTCATAGCATGGCAAGCTGCAGGCTGGCTTCAATCTCTCATTAAGAAAATACAGAATTCACCCTAAGCGGAGTTTGTGCCTGATACATATTTCATGGTGCCACTGACTGGAGGGGGTGTCATGTAAGGGATGTACTTTAATGTGTGATTCTTCACCAGCATCTCTTTGATCTCAAAGACAAGACTGTCGGAAGGGATGGTCTGCTATGCATCGGTTGTTGGGCGGCAGGGGCGAATGTGCATGCAAACTCCATTTTGTGGGGTGGGCTATCATCTTTGGCAATGCCATCCTATCATTCTAGGATTCTGGCTGCATCGCGGTGAGCTGGTCTTGTGGTAGCAAGCATGACTTTCCCCCCTAGCTAAGCAGAGTCTGCCCTGGTTGCATAGGAATGGGAGAACACGTGAGCACTGTCAGATATTCCCCTCAGGGGATGGAGCTGCTCTCGGAAGAGCATCTAGGTTCCAAGTTCCCTCCCTGGCAGCAACTCCAAGATAGGGCTGAGAGAGATTCCTGCCTGCAACCTTGGAGTAGCCGCTGCCAGTCTGTGAAGACAATACTGAGCTAGATAGACCAATGGTCTGACTCAGTATACGGCAGCTTCCTATGTTCCGGTGCTGCAGGGATGTTCAAGGATGAGACCACATGCCCACCAACACACTTTGCCAAGCTTACCTGTACATGTCGGCCGCAATTTGTTCCACACGGGTTTCCCGTCCCCTCCTATGATGCATGTCAAGGTGGATACCCCTTCGATCATGTAGCCACTGTCACAGTAGTAGGTGATCGTTGACCCCAGTTTCAGCTCGCTTCCTGCCCGGGTGCCATTCTTAATCAAGCCGGGATCAAAGCAGGATTCTCGGGGGTTTTCTGCAACAGGAAATTGCCAGGCTATCATTTGTTTCCTGTCACAGTTAATGTTTCTCTGTTGTTATGCTGGGTAGCTGTGTGTGAATGCATCCTCTCAAAAACTGCCAGCTAGTTAGATTTGTGAGATTCTGAGACAACTTCCATTTTGGGATGACAGAGGCCTATCAGGGAAGCCAAATACATCTTAAGGGAAGGATTCCCAACACTGGGTCCCTAGATGGTGTTGAACTACAACTCCCATCATCCCAAGCCACAAGGGCAGGGTATGATGGCAGTTGTAGTCCAACAATGTCTGGGAACCCAACGCTGGGAACCCTGGCCGTAAGGGATGAAACAAGGGATGAAACCATGATATGGAAGATAGCTAGGAGTTTGTTACTTGCTGCACACAAAAATATTGGCAAACATTTGTAGTGCGTTAAAAAATGATCGAACCGGGAAGGGATGGCCACACTTTCCCAGGTCTAGGTGAGGCCATTGGTGTCACACCAAAATCCAGACCTGGAGTGTGTGAGCCAACAGGCAGAGAGAACTGGAGGATGCTCAGGCAAGTGGCCAGCCAGGATCCCAAGAACTGGTACCACGCCTGGCTGATCCAGAGGCTCTTTAGGGCCTGCCAATTTTAGGGGTCGCCAGTTGTAGGGATGTGGCACACCCCTCTTTACTTCTGGTCTGAGCACATACAACTTGGATTCCTTGAAAATAATTCCTCTTATGAAGAGAGTTGGCAGAATGTACACAGAGGTCTAAGGTGAGGTCTATAGAGTGCTGACCTGCCCCTCTCCCTTGGCCTGGAAGCCCCAGCCGGCTTTCTTCTGCTTGCCCCTTTAAGACTGCAAGACTATCATAGGCAATGGTATCAACAGCACTCCATTCCCACTCTCTTCTTCATTCCCTGTAGATGTAGGGTCCTTTTTTAAGAGTGTCAATTTGCATATAAAAATATCAGTAAAGCTTGAATCGGGCAAAAGTGCCTGCCTTTTCTCTGTTCTCCCCCACCCCCACATCTCCCTCTGATTTTTTAGGGCATGAAATATAATTAGGGGCTTTGATTAATCCAGAGCTTTTGTCATCTGAAGAATGCTCGTTAAAAGCCCAGGGCTCTTTATTTTGTTTCATTTTAATTGTGCACGGCATGGTCCAGGAACAATCAGAAAACGTGCCTGGGAATTAGATTGCCGTGGCTTCTAGAGTTCTCCCTTTTCTCCAAAAGGCTTGAAACCTCGAGCCCTGAGGTTGCTCCTCAGCTGGGGAAACAGGAATTGTGTGTTTCAGGCGCCTCGGCAAATTGCAGCTGCACCCTCAGCGGTGCTTGTTCTGCGAGGCAGCAGGGCAAGCACAGGTGGCTTTGAAGTACAGCATTTACAGTCAGGATCGCGTTTCCTCAGATCTACCAACAGGAGCTCTCTTCCCCACACGAGAAAGAGGTTACCACTTGAGCAGAGCTCTCAGGCTTCCTGAACTCAGCATCCCAATTTAGCAGCAGCATCTATTCAAAATGTGGAAGTTCCGGCTGTGTTTGCTGCTCTTACACCTCTCTGGTAAGACCCAGGCCATGCGGGAAGAGCTCACAACACATGGCCCCAGTTTGCATGTCAACCCCGGACCCGTTTCCAGAAGAGACGGAGCCCGTGTAGAGAGCAGCTGCATCTAGGCTCTTGCGAAATAGCGTAGAGCTTCGAATTCCCCGGAAGAGCATGAGAAGGGCCTGCATGCAGCAGTCTCTTGCTCCTCAGGACATCGCAAGCGAGCCTTACGTTTGGGTTGCCGTGGAAACCTGAAATAATTCTGCTTAACGCCTTTGAGGAGCCACCATTGCCTGCTTTACACAGGGAACTGATAATGCTTTTATTGCTGGCAGCAAAACTTTGCATTGCTAAGGAATGGAAAAAAGGAAGAACCTTCCAAAATTTAAATGGCTTGATAAAATTTGGGAGGTACCAGTTCAGGACAAACTCTCTTGCCAGCTAAACGCCTCTGCTCACCCAGATTCTAAGTGTTGCTTTTCAGAAGGTTGGTTACCCATTTTAGCCTAAGGAAAGTAAGCATATGAGATAACCAGGCAGTGTGTGTGTCTGTGTCTGTGTGTGTCCCACTATCAACTTGACAATGCCTAGATCAACGTGAACCAAAACGGGTACAGTCGTAGGGACACCTCAATGGCATTGTTTGCCATGATGTCATCCACCCCAATTCAAGATGGTGGACGCATGAACGCTTGAGGCGCAAGTGGGCTAACTTGTGAACTGCCTAACCAATTTGAACCACACTTGCTGCAGCTGTAGCGACACATAGGGATGGCTCAACTGCATGGTTTGTAATGATGTAATCCACCTTGATTCAAGATGGTGGACATGTGAACATTTAAGGTTGAAGTGGGAAAACTTGTGAAGATGTAATTATCAGTTAAGATTATAGTGAAAGGAAAGTAGGCAGATTAGTTCTTACCAGAACTTGTTTAAATTTTAGTAAAGTAAAGTTGTGCCCTCGAGTCAGTGTTGACTCCTGGAGACCACAGAGCCCTGTGGTTGTCTTTAGGAATATAGGAATATAGGAAACTGCCATATACTGAGTCAGACCATTGGTCTATCTAGCTCAGTATTGTCTTCACAGACTGGCAGCGGCTTCTCCAAGGTTGCAGGCAGGAATCTCTCTCAGCCCTATCTTGGAGAAGCCAGGGAGGGGACTTGAAACCTTCTGCTCTAATGGTAAGGGTTTACCATTGCCGCCTCCCACACAGTATGAGATGATGCCTTTCAGCATCTTCCTATATCGCTGCTGCTCAATATAGGTGTTTACCATAGTCTGGGAAACATACCAGCGGGGATTTGAACCAGCAAGCTGTTGCTCACTCAGCAAGTCATTTCCCTGCTGTGCCATTAGGTGGCTTTGTTTAAATTTTACTGATGCCAAAAAACCTCTATATACAAGACCTGAAAGGCTGAAAAAGGTTTTTATTTTATAATTTTATTATAAATGAATTAAGTGTAGTACTGATCCTGAGGTGTTATATTTATTTGTTCATCAGCTTTTATAGTTATTTTTGTAATTTTTCTTTTGTCCATTTCTGCAAAAAGTGATTTTTAAAAATGGAGCCCAAAGAGACTGGAATGAAGCACAGAGGAGAAGCTCTTAGATAAGAGCCTCTTAAGTTCTCCTCTCTCCTCTGCCTTATTTCAGTCTTGTAGCCTGCAATACCGGGAGATTCTTTGGCCATCAACAACAAAAGGTTGTCTCGCATATGCCAGCACCTACAGGCCACTCAGATGTCCACCCCCACCACACAAAGTTGTTTCTCTTGTCCAAAGTGTTGACTTCTAAGGAATATTATGAGTCCCTTTCCCCATGCTGCAGAAACCCACACGCCCACAGGCTCCCTGCGACCATTCTTTGCTTTTTCTTGTTAATCCGAAGAACCAGGATACCTTTCATCTAAGAAGCAGCAGATACCATTTCAGCCTGACACAGTGCCTCCCACCCAGCTGTCAGGCATCTTAGCTGTACTCTTGATCTCTGGATCTATGCTTGCCTTCAGGAAAAAAATAAAGCAAAACCATGCAGCTCTAACTCTTTCCTTGTTCTGCTGCGGGCAGAAAGGGGATATTTCTTGGCCAGTTACCTTGCTACCCTTGCCTATTATTTCTCTCCCCCCACCCTCACTACAGCCATCACAAAATCATCTCAGGGAATATCAGACTTCTGCTAGAGACACACTCTCTGCCATACCTCTGCCTGTCTTCTTTGATAGCTTTTTGCCACGTATATGCCCTACATTCACTTTAAATGCTTTCCACACTGGGAAGGTGCTCCTTGAACAAAGAGAAGTTTCCCCCCCCCTCTCTCAGAGGACCGGAATATTATCACCCCATGAAACTGATTCCCTTCCAACAAAAGGGAACACTTTTTCACACAGCGCAGAATTAATCTATGGAATTTTCTGCCATGGGAGATGGTGAGAGCCACCAGCCTGGATGGCTTTAAAAGGTGCTTGGACAATTTCACAGAGGACAGGTCTATCAACGGCTGCTAGTCTGGGTGGCAACAGGTTCCCTCCAGGTCCAGTGGAAGGATCCCTCTGAATCCCAACTGGAGACTGGGAGCAATAGCAGGAGAGGGGGCATGCCTTCGTCTCTGGTTTGGGGGCTTCGCAGAGGTGAGCCGCTCTGGAAAATGAGATGCTGGTCAAGCTAGGCATTGGGCCTGATCCAGCATGGTTTAGCTAGGCATTGGGCCTGATCCAGCAGAGCTCTTATGTTCTTATAGGTGGTGCTCTTCTGCTAATGTTAACCTTAAACAGGAGCATCAGGTAATGATGTCATACTTATGTAACGCCATCACTTCCAATGTGGAAGGTTCTTCCCTGAACATGTGCTGTCTCACCTAACACTTCCACTCCACACTCAGGGACACCAAGAAACCGAGCACCAAATTTATTCTTCATGCTGCATGCACAGAGCAAGCGAAAGCACGAGAGAGAAACCAGTGGCATCCAGTACTCTTTCCCCCACCCTCAAGATCCCCCTCCTCCTGCCAATGTGAAAGTTGGCACTTTAAGAGCAGCTGCCCCTTGGGCGAATTTAACTGGAGAGTTGCACTTCTTTGACATTCACCCAGCGGGTGCATCTTTGCTCCTGGCACGAAAGCTGATGCAGTCTCAAAGATGCCAATAAAGTGCTCCAAAACCCTTGTGTTCTGGACGAGCATTCTCTCAAAGTCAACGATGCCCCTTAGTTATGTCATTTGGAGACCAGAGAGCTGCTAGCACTGATGACATGTAAGGCGGCCGCAGAAAGCAAGGCCAGTTGGGCCCCATGAATGGCAGCACCAGCCAGCCCAACAGGGCCCTCGGGTTCTCTCTTGCACACACATCCTCCCTAGCTGCCTCTCTCCTGCTCCTTTCCTCCCTTGCTACCTCCCAATTCCCACAAGTTCTGTTTTCTGCAGCGTCCCAACCTCCAGCCTCGCCAGCTTTTCCTTTCCATGCGTGGGCAAGTTAATGAGCAAAGTTAAAACCTCATTCTTTGCTCCCAGCAGCCCTGCTCTGTGGGAGGCACGTAAGCACGATTAACTCTGTAGGTGTGTTTAGAGGAGAGGCAGAAAGAACGGGAAGGAAAAACACACCACCACCACCCAAACAGCAGCACTGACTTAATCAGGCCACCCTTCATTAAATGCAACGCAGCTAGCAAAAGATGGGCACGGAGGCAAACCCAAAAGCAGCACTTTTCGTTCTTAAATGCATTTGATATTTTAATTGGCTACATCTGAATAATTGATCATTGTTTTTCACCTAATTACTTTATTGCTAGGTCTGGAGATGGCAGTCTGGGGAAAAAATGATCATGGGGAATCTCCCTGTTGGATTTTGGTACCACCATGAGTTACATAACCCAGGGCTTGTGGGATAATATGTTTATCCTGAGATAACAACCCCTGAACTCATTCAAAACCTCTGATTCGTTTACATGTTCAAGGGGTGAAGCAAAGGTTGGCTGGCAATGGCGGGCATAAGCAGGAGATCTTCATTCATCTCTCTTTCACCCCGGAATAAATTATCATGCAAACAATACCAGGATAGTAGTTATACCTCTTCAGGATGGAGTTCAGAGTTCCATAGGAACACAGGGCTGCCATGGCCCAGACGGTCACAGCCCCGACTCAGAGCCAGATGGTCTTGTGGTAGCAAGCATGGATTGTCCCCTTTGCTAAGCAGGGTCCACCCTAGTGGCATTTGAATGGGAGACTAGAAGCATGGACACTGTAAGAGATTTCCCTCAGGGGATGGAGCAGCTCTGGGAAGAGCAGAAGGTTCCAAGTTCCCTCCCTGGCAGCATCTTCAAGAGAGATCTGAGAGAGATTCCTGCCTGCAGCCTTGGAGAAGCCGCTGCCAGTCTGTGAAGACAATACTGAGCCAGATAGCAATAGCAATAGCACTTATATTTATATACCGCTTTATAGCCGGAGCTCTCTAAGCGGTTTACAATGATTTAGCATATTGCCCCCAACATTCTGGGTACTCATTTTACCGACCTTGGAAGGATGGAAGGCTGCGTCAACCTTTAGCCTCTGGTCAGGATCGAACTTGTAACCTTCTGGTTACAGGGCGGCAGTTTTACCACTGCGCCACCAGGGGCTCTTTGATGGACCAGTGGTCTGATGGACCAGTGGTCTGGTCCATCAGACCAATGGACCAGTGGTCTGACTTGGTATAAGGCAGCTCCCTATGTTCCTAACCTGAGAAAGCCCCAGAGCTGGCCAATGCATCTCCGATATCTGCACTCCGGCATAAAGTTCAGTGGGAGCAGAGGAGAAGTGCCTGACACTGAAGGCTGCCCCTTTAAGGCTTCCCTTCCCCGGGCAAGGAGGTGCCCACGCTGTTGCTCCGACCAGCTTGCAGGTGCTGCCAGAGCAGAGGTAAGCACCTCCTAATTTATCCTTAAAGGTGCCTCTTGCTGACCCCCACCCATCACTGTCTGATGCAGCTCCTCTCCCAGATGATCACTTCCTCCCCCTCCAACCACGCTGCTTCCCTCGCACACGATCACAAAAGGGGAGCATGTGCAGCTTACAAACTAGGGCAGGACACTTGTCCTACTTTAATTATAATCGTGTGGATGGCCTTATTATTTTGGCCGTTTCTCTTGTACTCTGCAGATCCTGGAAGAATCTCTCTCTCCAGTCTCTTTCTCTGCTGGCCTGTCTTTCTGTTGCATGCTCTCTCTCTCTCTCTCTCACCCCCATCTCCCTCCTAATGCATGCACTGTTCACGGCAAGGGTTCACTTCCAGAAGGATAACAGAAAACAGATGTTTGCTGTCGTGCTGCATTAAATATGAGTCAGAGGCCTGCAGCCAAAGGAGGGGTTGGATAAAAAGTGGATGCAAAGAATCACAGCGCGGGCCAACGCCTTGATGCTGTGCTAGTGCAAAAAGATTGCACAGCTGCCCTAAACCATGGGGATTTAGGGCAGGGACCAAGCTCTTATTACTAATTATTATTATTGAAAATATTTATATCTCACCCCTCCAGTGCAATACTGATCAGGGCAGCTCACGGCAATAAAACAACAAAAGCAATATAAAATTTGACACAATGACACAAATAAAACACAATGTAGAATAAAAACAAACAGTTAAAATTAAAAACCCAGTAATAAAACACATTAGAAAGGCTCTCTGAACAAAGTGGGTTTTAAGAACTTTAAAAAAAACCCCTCTGGCGAATCTCTTCTGGGAGGGCATTCCAGAGGCGAGGGTCCACCACCGAAAAGTCCCTGTCTCTTGTCCCCAACAACTGAATCTCAATCAACGGAGGGGCCACGAGCATGGAATTATTACTGTATATCACCAACATGTGCAGGCCACAGGTCACACGTCTGCACGAGTGCGACCCTAGTCTTAGCCCCACTCTCAGTGCAAGTACAGTGATTCAGGATGTTGGCCACGGATATCCTTTGGAGAAGCACACACCTGTGAAATGGATGACGAATCCTGTGTTGCTGACTGAGGCATCACTCCGGAAGGCCAGGAAGAGATTGTTGCCACTGCTTTCAATCCTCTCTGGCAACTGGGTGTCGTAGAAGCTCCCGATCAAAGGGCTGAGTGAGTTGGGCCCATCGTAGATGTGCAAGAAATCATAGCCCGGCTCCAAATTGAAGCTGCGAGAGAAAACAACAGACTGACTTATTAAAGGTCATTAGATACCCTTCTAGAAAGATGTTCACTCAAAGTGACTTACAAAGAGGCAAATGAAACACAGACACAACCACATAATTAGAAATGACAGCCCATAGGTAAATGGAAACAGATTGATTCAGAATTAAAGCAGCCTCAGAGGGTACAACTCTCACATACATCCTGGCCACATCCTGACAATCCAAACTCCACTGTCAGCAGCATCACTGTCACCTTTATAACAGAGGAGAGAACAGGTCCCTGCCCCGAGGGGATCATGTTTAGAATTGCTACGGGACAGGAGAGCTGAGGGGGAGGGAGAGGAAAGGCCACGGAGGACTCTGAAGGTGAGTTCAGAGAGTCTGTGCTGCATCCAGCAGCAGACAGGAAGAGATTCAAGGAGAGGGTGATGTGACCTCTTAAGGGGCTTGGAGGAGAGCGGGTCTCGTGGTAGCAAGCATGACTTGCCCCCTTAGCTAAGCAGGGTCCGCTCTGGTTGCATAGGAATGGGAGACTAGAAGTGTGAGCACTGGAAGATCTTCCCCTCAGGGGATGGAGCCGCTCTGGGAAGAGCAGAAGGTTCCAAGGTTCCCTGGCAGCATCTCCAAGAGAGGGTTGAGAGAGACTCCTGCCTGCAACCTTGGAGAAGACGCTGCCAGTCTGTGCAGACAATACTGAGCTAGATAGACCAGTGGTCTGACTCAGTATATATGGCAGCTTCCTAGGTTCCTATGTTCGTGTTCAAGAGTTGAGCTGTGCATCCCCGACCCCTTTTTTTAATGCGCCAACTTTGGAGGGGAGACTTTTTCAACCCACTGCCTCAGCCCACCTGCTCACCTTGCCAGCCTGGCCATCTGACCCCACCATTTGCCACCGCCACTGCCTGCTCCCCGCCTACCAGCAGCTCCGCGGCCTCCACTAACCACCAGCATTGGCCGCCTGCCTGTGCCGCTCTGCTGGGCAGCCGAAGCAATATCCTGATAACAGAGCAAAGAGGCAACTTTTTTAAAGTGGCGATTCTCTTGATTTAGCGGGGGGTGGGGAGCAACTGGCCTTATCCATCCCCAGCACAGCATCCCTCCAGTGGCTGTTGCTGGTGTCTGTCTTAGGTTTCTTTTTTAGATTGTGAGCCCTTTGGGGGCAGGGAGCCATCTTTATTTCTATGTCTGTAAACCGCTTTGGGAGCTTTTGTTGAAAAGCGGTATATAAATATTTGTCCTGTTCAAATTCGTAATATAATAATGCCACTGCCCAGTGCGTACCTGGGGCATCGTTAGATCATGTTGACCACCTGGCAGAGGGGCGAAGGCAGGCGGCCAGCACCAGTGGCTAATGGGGGCCGCAGAGTGGCTGGCGGGTGGGGGCTGCAGCAGTGCCCCTCCTTGGCCCTGGCACCCCACATTCATTGAACGTGACTGCTCAATGGAAGTTCTGCCCTGACGATGAAATTTGGAGCCCCCAAATCTGGGGGAATCCAGACGGGGAGAACTGGGTAAGGATCCTTAGGTTTCACCCATCTCAAGCTGGGGATCCTCCAAACATGTATGGAACATTGCTCAGAAATGATGTAAGGAGTGTGAAATAGTGGTGTGGAGGCCGGCTGGACTGGATTTGAACCTTACCCAGCCCAGCACGGCTTTGGCCAAACCGGGACGAGCCAGTTCATGGGTCGGCTCGGGTATACTTGTAAAGGGGAATCCTTGAGGATTCCCCTTTATAAGTAAAGGGCATCCCTAATCCTAATGGTAAAGATAGTGAGGGTAGGACGGAGGAGTAGCTAAAGAAAGCGTCCTCTGCCGGCCTTCTTACCGTTAGAGGAGGTGGTGAGGCAGCAGAGAAGGGGCAGGGTCTCCTCCAAGCCCCCTGCTGGCCTCCCAAATGACAGCCTGGTTTGGGCCTCTGTGAGTGTGCAGAGGATTAGGGATGTCCTCTACTTGTAAAGGAGAATCCTCAAGGATTCCCCTTTACAAGTATACCCGAGCTGGCCTGCAAGCCAATTCTTTGAACCGGGGGCCAGTCTGGTTCAGGCTTGGAAATTGGACCACCCGAACTGAGCCGGTTCGATGGCAAGCCGCTCGCATACTCCCAGTATGACACATGCTGATTTCTTCAGCAGACGCAAGAGCCTGCAACCTGAGGCCTTCTAAGCCACACCCGTTCTTCTCGGTAGGAGTGCCCCGCAGGAAAAGAACTGAACCACTTACGTGTGAAACACCAAGGCAATGACGTAATCGGGAGACACAGTCAGTTTCCAGTCGCACTCCTTTCCTGGGGGGTAAGGCTCTGGGTAGTTTGGTGACAAGATCACTCCTGAAGGCCCGGTCAGGATCCCTCCACAGGGAGCTAAGCAAGAAGGAAAGGAAAGAAGGAAGAGGCATTCCCAAAGGAGAGAAGGAAGAGGCATTCTCAAAGCTAAGACCTTTAAGGCCTACATTTTAGGAACATCTGCCAAGCACCTATTTCAGGGACTGGAGGGTCTCAGGTAGTCCAAGAAACTGGTTTACCTCCCAATAGCCTCAGCCACTGCCCCTACATCTACTATGACTTTCAAGGTTTGCCGAGAATGCAGCTTCTCTTCCCCCCCCTCAAGAAACACATGATGAGATTAAGCAGATGGAGAGAGGCCTTCTTGGTGGTTGGTTCCTAAAGCTTTGCACTTTTAGTTGCTTAAGAGACTCAGCAAACCTTTCCCCCTCCCAGCTCCTTGGGGGCTATTATGCTGCCTGATGGTTATCACTGGCCAAATGGCAGGGACATTTTCTCGCACAGTCTCTGCCTCCTGGTGCTTAGCTTAGTGAGCTAGTTATTGGAGCAGCCCTTGAAAAGCACACCCACCTTCCATCAAAACAGCCTGATCCATATGCTTACTTCCACTGAGTCTCTTGCTGGCTTTTAGGCATGCGAATACATAACAGTAACCTCTGCCAGATCAGTCCCGGAGTCCATCCAGACCAGCACTTTGTGGACAAGGTCAGAAGCACAGCAAGACCGCGGAAGTAATCTCTTTGCACTTGGTATTGAGGTATACTGCCTTGGGACACGGAGGCTCCACTTAGCTGCCCTGGCTCAACTGACAGACCTGCCATCCTCCACAAATTCCCCCTTTCTCTTTAAAGCTAAGAACAGAGACCACCCCCACCTCTTGTTAAGTTGGGGTTGCATGAAACAGTTCTCTTGTTTGGGCTGAAAATAATTGTACTGGCTGATATCCAGACTCATGCTTCCCTAGTGCAATGAAGAAGGATGCACCCATGCCTGAGGGTCGTGGATGCTCAAAGCTGCACAAGCTCCGGTGGTCTCGGTCTATTTGTGCATATGTTCCACGCACACAGCAAGGAGCGCAGAGAGCTTGGCATCTTTCCCTGCAACATCGATGGCCTGAGGGAGAGGCTGCATGCCGGCGATTGCACAACTGCACCCTGTTGCATCAGCGCAACCCTTGTCTGGAATGCTTAACAGCCTTGCATCAGTGCAACAACCCCTGCTAACTGAGCAAAGAGGTACCATTTAATGTGGCGATTCTCTTACATATAGCAGGGGGAGAGCAACTGGCCCTATCCTTCCCCAGCACAGCATCCCTCCAGCAGCTGTTGCTGGTGTCTATCTTACGTTTCTTTTTTAGACTGTGACAGCGGACAGGGAGCCATTTTAGACATTCTATTTATTTACTTACTTTATTTCTACATAAACCGCTTCAGGAAACTTTTGTGGAAAAGCGGTATATAAATATTTGTCGTATCTGTCATAACATGTTTGCATCAGAGCAGTGTTTGGATGTCAGCCACGGTAAGTTTTTATTTAGGAACCAAACACATGCACCTCCCTGGCAGCTCCAAGATAGGGCAGAGAGAGACTCCTGCCTACAACCTTGGAGATGCTGCTGCCAGGCTGGGTAGACGATACTGAGCTAGATGGACCAAGCATCTGACTCAATATCTGACAACTTCCTATGTTCCTCCTTCCAAATGGCCAGGGAATGCATGGAATTTCCAAATGGCCAATGGCCATTTGGAAATTCTATGCATTCCTAGGCCATTTGGAAGGAACCAGGGCTTTTTAGTGGGCATTCCCTGCCATTCATTTTAGTACATTCCCTAGAACAACTGCTTTGCATGCAGAAAGTTCCAAGTTCCCTCCCTGGCAGCATCTCCAAGATAGGGCTGAGAGAGACTCCTGCCTGCAACCTTGCAGAAGCTGCTGCCAGTCTGTGAAGACAATACTGAGCCAGATGGAGAGCTGGTCTTGTGGTAGCAAACATGACTTGTTCCATTTAGCTAAGCAGGTTGCATTTGAATGGGAGACCACATTTGAATACTGTAAGATATTCCCCTTAAGGGATGGAGACGCTCTGGGAAGAGCTGAAGGTTCCAAGTTCCCTCCCTGGCAGCATCTCCAAGATAGGACAAGATTATTTTTTTTAATAGGACAAGATTTTTTAATTGAACCAACAAACTACCAAAGCATACAGTACGTTGCTGAGAGAGATTCCTGCCTGCAACCTGGGAGAAGCCACTGCCAGTATGTGAAGACAATACTGAGCTAGAGAGACCAATGGTCTGACTCGGCAGAAGGCAGTTTCCTATGTTCCTAACCAACCAAACCTTAGGAGTAGGGATGGGTTAGAAATCCAAATAAGGACAATTTTACTTAAGGAATTGTCCACTCCTTCCCTAGACCACCACATAACACTGAGTTTCTCCACTCTCCCTCAGATCTCTTCTTCCAGTGCAAATGGACAACAGCTGGATACAATTTTTAAGAAGAGTGATATAATAGTGGGCATGAAAAGCAGAGGTGCTTAACTGTCCCCCCCCGGCCCATGACCCTCCCCAGAAAATGGCTCTCCCCAAACCATTTAAAAGTATTGTTTTCCTTCTAGCAAGTTGGCAAAATTTTGTTACATCCCAAGTTGTGTAAGGACTTGTAAGGACTGTATTATATATTGTTATATTCTAAACTGTGTTTTGTAAGAAAGGGTTGGCAAAATCATGATCACTGAAGGCTACTACTTATTGTGTTATATTCCTGTCTGGTAGATGACGGTAATAAAGATTCCATTCCTGTTCTTTTCCCAGCCAGGCTCCAACCCCGGAAGCAGGCTCAGCTGGGGGGAAACCAGCCTCAGGGGAAATCTCTGCATCCTCCCTCCTGATTCTTCCCTGTAAATAAAGGTAAAGTGTGCTGTCAAGTCAGTATCGACTCCTGGCGACCACAGAGCCCTGTGGTTGTCTTTGGTAGAATGCAGGAGGTGTTGACCATTGCCTCCTCCTGCGCAGTATGAGATTATGCCTTTCAGCATCTTCCAATATTTCTGCTGCCCTACAGAGGTGTTTGCCATAGACTGGGAAGCATACCAGCGGGGATTCAAACCGGCAACCTCTGGCTTGCTAGTCAAGTCATTTCCCCACTGTGCCATTAGATGGCTCCTCCCTGTAAATGCCCCCCTAATATCATCTTGCAAATGTGTACTTGGGAAACACACGTTTGCCAAGGGGATGGGAGCTTTTAGCAATATCTGGCCAAGATGAGGATGTGCCATGAGGTGGAGTTGGCTGCTTGAAATCCAAGCAAACCAAACAAAAACTCTGAAACTGTCTTCCACTGAATGGAAGAGGTTGGGGGAGCACCCTGACTTACTTTTCAATCAGTTTTGGAAAGTAAGGAAATTAATTAATTTCCCTTGCTTCGGACAAAATTTGAGAAATACAAATTAAGTATAAGGCATATGACATAGACAGCTAAGATTTAATTAGCCCATTAATTGAACATTTATTGCTCTGGTGTGCTTGGCATGACAATTTTTATCTGCTGCAGACTTGTGTATGCACACCTTTGCATGCATGCACTGTGAACATGCACACCCTGTTTCTTCATCTCAAGGACAATGCCGCATTCTTCCTTTTTTTCAGAATCTCATATCACCTTGAAGGGAAACTGTCATTCAGTTATATCTACCCTCCAACCAGTCTGAAACCTGCACAAACCTTGTAAAGCACTGCATGTGGACCAAGGCCTAACTGGCAAGAGAAAGCTCTTCCGAGTGGCTGCTGAAACAGTAGCATTGCCCCTTGTGAAGGCCTGCCCTAGACAGCCACCTACAATCCCCTAATTGCATCACAGGACTCCAAAACGTAAGGATCTGCAGTCCTCCGGCTACTGGGATTTCTCCCACCTAATCAGAGTTGCAGATCCAAAGATGAAAGGGAGCAGAGATTGCTTAGCCTGCCTCCCCTCAGAGCAGCTGATCCCATCCTGAAGAGCCCTCTCTCCCTCTCTGCCGGCTTCAGCAACGGCCTTTATATCCACTGCCAGAGTCCCACCCAGCAAGAAGTAGAGATGGCACCCTTTGTTCCAATAGTTCTGTTGGGGTGCATCCTGGCCAGTTCGCTGCCTTCCTCAAACTGAGCTGCAGGCCTTTTACAGGGGTAGTGGAGAGCCATACCTATGCAGGTGGGGGGGTCCGGCTGCCAGAAAAACCTGTTCTCGATCTGCACGCAGCTGATCTTGGCATCCCCTTGCAGGACGTAGCCAGGGTCACACTGGAAAACGATGGAGTCGCCCGCTTCCTTGCTGTTGCCACTACGGCTCCCGTTCTGCGGCACCCCGGGGTCATTGCAGGAGGTGGCAGTGGACACTAGAAGCCCAAGTGGGGAAAAGTGAAAGGTAAGATGAGCAGCGGGAACAGTAGACGTATGCCATGTATGTATCCCCCATGCATAAATGCACACGTGAGGAAGGAACAGAATTGTATCTGCAGGTTGTGCCTCATGGCAGTTGCACTTTCAGCATTAGCAAGACACGTGGTAGAGTCCTTTCCCACTCGTGCTAAATGCACAGCCACCACAAGGTGAATGGGAGACTTGATGTGTGAGCACTGCAAGATATTCCCCTCAGGGGATGAAGCCACGCTGGGAAGAGCAGAAAGTTTCAAGTTCCCTCCCTGGCAGCATCTCCAAGATAGGGCTGAGAGAGATTCCTGCCTGCAACCTTGGAGAAGCTGCTGCCAGTCTGTGAAGACAATACTGAGCTAGATAGACCAATGGTCTGACTCAGTATATGGCAGTTTCCTATGTTCCTAAGGTGTTAGACCAGCAGGCGTGGTCCTGATCCCCTCCCACATGATCACTGAAAGTGTGGGCGGGTCTTGTCTTCAAACTATTCATTTGTCAGGGATTCTACAGCTTAGACCTGCAACCGCATGTCCTGAGGGTGGGAACAGGGATGTACAAACAGTGCCCCATGCGACTGGCAGGCAGGAGACATCTTTAGGGCTGGCCAAGGCTGGTGTGATGGCAGGAAGCTGGCTGGTCGACAGCACTTGCTTTTCACAGCAATGCTTAGCATTTCTCAAGTGCTTTAGAGGGTTCAGTGTTACCTTGCCATCCTTGGCACAGCCCTGTAAGCTAGTTTAGTCTTCTTCTTCCTCACGTCTTGCAGATGTGAGGCTGTGAGGGAGTGGCTTGCGCGGTGGAGGGGAGATGCCAGCCGGTGGGCTTTTAGCTTGCATCTCCTCCAGAACTGAGGGGGTGCGTCTACATATCGGCCAGTTTACCTGAAGTCCCTGTGGACTATTGGGGAGGACTTCACACATGATTCGGGGTTTTCATTGCGCGTTAAGAGCGTAGCCCTATTTATATCCGGGGTACAAAAAAACCCACCCCTCTTTTTGCATCTGGGTTTGGGGGGGGAGGGCTTGGGGGGCAACTTTGAACTTGCCGGAAAGCTTCACAGTAAGCCTACTGCGTGAGAAAGCTCTATGGGACATCTCTGAAATGTCTGCATTTGTCTGCCTCCTGCTGGCTCAGCCAGAGTATGTGAGCCAGAGTACTGCCCAGAACCAGCACAAAGGGCTAAATGCTGGGCCTTTCCATGCCTCATTTTCTCTTTGCTTCTCCTTGGTCCAGCTGCACAGAACGTGGAGAGCCAACAGTGTTTAACTTTCCAAAATGAGAGGTGCTGCCGGGGTTCAAGAGTGCCTGGAACCCATTTCCTGCATCTGGAAACTTCTTCCCACCTCATCCTAGATGACCCGAGGACTGATTTTGGTTCTCCAGTGACAAAGTACATTCTCAAATCCCGTCTAGTTGTTATTATTTAGAATATTCCTACACTGCTTTTTCATGAGGGGGGGGAATTCTCGAGGAGGAGAAGGAGAAGGAAGAGGAGCAGCAATAGCAGAAGATGATGATGAAGAAGAAATAATAATTTATTTTTAGATGGTTAACCACCCAGGGACTTCTCTATGGGGCAGTATAGAAATGTACTAAAGAAGGAGAAGGGGAAGGGGAAGAAGAAAGTTCCCTGTCCCAAATTTATCTTAACACACAATCTTAAACACACAAACCACGATGCTGTGTTGGGGTTGAATAGGGACCGTTGCTTTCCCCCTGCTCAACAGAAGAAAGCTGCCATCTTAAGAAGGTATTGGCAGTGTGTGTGTGTGTGTGTGTGTGTGTGTGTGTGTGTGTGTGTAGGGGGGCCTAAACAAGGCGAACCTTTGCCTGAGGGGGCCACTCATTGATTACTCATTGAGCATCCGACCACACTGCTCTTCAACACAAAAAGTCCCCACAGAGGTTTCTGTGGGAAAAGGAATGAGAAGATGGTTCTCTGCCCCAAAGAGGCTCCCCGTCTAAGAAGAAACCCAAGGGAGACACCAGCAAGAGCCACTGGAAAGATCCAGTGCTGAGCTTGGATAGGGCCATTTGGTCTCCCCCTGCTAAATATGAGAGAGTCACCACTTGAGAGGTGACTCTGCCCAGTTGGCACTCTGGTCCTGAAAAGAGAAGGAGCACATCTTCACATCACCCGCACATATACATATGTGTGAGTGCGCACAGGGCACCCATTCAGCTCACACACACCCCATCACTGACCTCACAAGCAACGTATGTTGCTCCCGTAGTAAAAAGCTGGAGGGGACGGCAAGTTCAAGCACACTCCGCGAAATGCGGCCTGCTGCCCATCCACACGCAGTCATGTTTACTAAGCCTGGGCATCTGCTAATCTTACCCGGCATTTTGTTACAAGCCTATGTCAAACATATGCTTTCAAATAAACTGGACCGCTGGCAGATTTCTCTTCTGGTGAGTGATGGAGAGGAATTTCCGCCTCCAGCTTTCAGAGTCAGTGGTGGGCCTGACCTTTTTATGAAAGGCTCAGGAAGGCCTTGGGAAATCTGCTGTTGTGTTAAGTGAAAACTCACTCCGGTTCTTTTCAGCAAAGTCCTGGGCATTAAGAACAAAGGACAGCATCTCTCTAAATTGTATGTGTGTGTGTGGGGGGGGATGGATTAGGAGCACAACTTGATGAAATGAGGGGCTTTGAACTTAAAAAACAAATGAAACAGAAGTGGTTTTCCACAAGAAACCCCCGGGGGAAACTTATCAGGGGTTCATCAGTAAGAAAATCACTGACAGTTGCCAGTAGCAGCTCGTTCTAAGGAGTCAGGCGAGCACCAAGGAAGCAGCTCGAGTTGCTCTTCTCTCTCCTCAGCTGCCTGCAGGCTGGCCATTCATCAGGTAGAGCTGCAGAGCTCTACCTGACAAATGGCCAGCAGCACGGCTCTCGTTTCGGGCAGGGCAGGAGAGAGAGGGGCAACGCAAGCAGCCTCCTTTGGCACCCACCCACTCTCGGCTCCTTAGGAGAAGCCACTTCTGACAGTTTTCCCACTGCTGTGGATATTCCCCCACGGTGCACAAGGGCAGCTAAGTGAGGAGCGCGTTCTAGGAAGTAGGGCAATCCTGAGGCTTTATAGACCTGACCCAGGCCCTGCACAATCTGGGCACCAACTCACAAATGCTTCCCAGAATCCTCTGCCAGTCACACGGGTTCTTTGCAGTGCAGTTCCCAGTTTTCTCATTTGGACATTTTCAGGCAGGTTCGCTTTCCCCCAATCCTGGGTGCAGCCCCCACATCTGTGGCTTTGATGGCATCTTCACATAGATACCAGCTATGTGAGACTAAGGGAACGCTAGCCCAGATTATTATTATTCTTTAAATAATAATAATTAATTATTATTATTATTTACATTTATAAACCGCCCCATCCAGAGGCTCAGATGATGGCATCCCTTCTTCCTCCCAACACCCACCCCCTCACAGACACTTTCACAGAGGCCCACCATAACCTGGCTCTGCTATGTACCATTATTTGTTCTTGCCACAAAAGGGCACACTCAAATGAGTTTTCTAGACTGGAACGTAATGGGCCTGATGCAGGCGATCTATTTGCAGTGGCAGAAAGCACCATGGAATGAGACAAAACAGAGTCACCCTGTCCTAGGCACCATCCCCGTCCCCCGCCCGGCCAAACTACTGGAGCTTCTCATTAAACCAAAGGCCATTGTGCCCAGCGGGGGATGGCGGGAGTTGCAAGGCTGGAAAGCCCTGAACTAGACTTACCTGAAAACTGAATGGCAAAGCCCTGCTTGCTGGTGAAGAAGTCAGTGTTGAACTGAAGGACCACAGAGTTGAAAGTGCTGTGGACGTCGCTGGGCAGGAGAGAACCACTCACTTCCTTCAAGAGGATCCCCTTCTCCACTGGCCCATCCCAGATCCTTAGGACATCATGGAACTCCTCTGTGTGGAAAACCATGAAATGGAGCCTGTGTTGGGAATGGGGAGGTGAGAGAAGAGCAAACAGCTACCATGAGGGAACACTTACATTGCAGACTTACTTTGTTTTAAACCAGACCTGCATAGCAGAAAGAGCAGGGGCCGCTTCTAAACCTCAGGGACTTTTTTGCTAGCTCTCAGGTAGGAATCACTTGCAGCAGCAACAGCAGGAGCACTGGAGAGCTCTCGGCTTGTCCCATTACTACTACTACTACTCCGGAATATTTATATACTGGAACAACCCAAGTTCTCAACGCAGTTTACACAGAAAAATAAACACATGGATAAGATGACCCCTGGGTGGGGGTCATCCAAAAGAAGGCACTCTCCCAGGTAACCCAGTCCTAAGCTGTTTAGGGCTTTAAAAGGTAGTCACCAGCACTTTGTATTTCGCCTGGAAACCTATTGGTAGCCAATGTAGTTGCTTTAAAACAGATGTAACATGGTCTCTTGGAGAAACCCTGGAGACCAAGCTAACTGCTGCATTTTGGACCGACAGATGTTTCTGAACCACATACAAAGGCAGCTCCACATAGAGTGTATTGCAGTAGCCAAGCCTAGAGGTGACCAGAGAGTGGGCCACAGTTCTGAGATCATCGTCTTATGATAGACCTCTCCAAATAGCTGAACGGTTGTCACACAGAAAGAGGAGTGGACTTGTTCTCTGTTGCTCCAGAGGGAAAGATGAGAACCAACAGGTTGAAATTACAAGGAAGCAGATTTAGGCTAGACATTAGCAAGAACTACCGAATGGGAAGTGGTGTTCACCAGTGGATTGTCCCACTGTCCCAACCTTCAGTGATTAAGGCTCTAGTGTAGAAATATGAGACAGATGGGAAATAGAAACAAGACAATAAGAACGTTTCATTGTTCTAGAAATGGATATATTTGCTACAGAAAAGGAGGAATAACTGGATCAAGATGGACTAATTCAATTCAAACAGAGGCGCCCGGATCGAGTCGGGAGAGGGCCTGCAGGAAAAGAAAGTGGCCCACTGTGCCTTGAAAGGTCTCTGTGCACTTGAAGGTGAATTGAACCTTCCATTGCCTTTTATTGCCTTTTATGATTGGCCCTTCGTTGTTAGGCAGTAGCAGCAGTGTGAAGCTTTTAATATTTTAATTCCATCTCCAGGATAATGGGCGCTACAGCAATGCATTATAGATGTCAGGCAACTGCATGATTATTAATTGACTGCTTTTTCAAGAGGGCCATCACCTCTCCGGCTTTTTATTTAATATGCCTGTTATGTTTGTATTAGCGTAAGAACTTGTACTGGAGATGCAATAAAATGTTGATTTAAAAGGGGGTGGGGTGGGGTGGGGCTGGTACGGCGGCGAGGGAGAGATCCTATCCTATCTGCAGAAGGAGGCGAATGCATGAAGTATTCACTGTAGCTTGGCCTGCCCCCCAAACTTCTCAACACTGAAGCCCTTCTCCCTCTGAGGAAATGGATCCCAATGGAACAGCCACCCATGGCTCTGTCATAAGTCCATTAATCATATCTATATCTATATCTATCTATCTTTCTATCTATCTATCTATATATCAGTCCTCCAACCATCATTCTTTGGCAAACTAAGCTATGCATCAATTATTGCTTATGGGCCAGTTCAGACATTATGGGAAACCACATTTCTCACTCAGCATCTTCTAACCCTGAGCTTGCATGCTCCTCCATCCCCTGCCCTCTTACCCCTTAGCTCTGTTATGGGTCCATGATGTCAACATCCTAGTCTGTTTAAATCATGGCTCCATGGCTCATGCAAAGCCAGGAAGTGTGGTTGGCCAACCAGGATGTGCAGCCCACTTTGGACTCTGGTTTCACATCTTGGTATGTAGAAGGGAGCTCAGTTCCTAGCTTTGCACAAGATGTAGAGACATGGTTTAAATAAGGGAGTGTGTTGACAAACACAGGCTGAGAGGAGAGAAGCAGAGAGGAGATGGGGGGTGAGAAGTCATGTTCATGTCGCGGGAAACCATGGCTTTCTGACACATCTGAATCTGCCTTATTTGTGCAATATGAATGCTTGCCACTAGAAGCAGGGCCTTTTACTGCCATGGCCCCAAGACTGCAGAACAACCTTGCCACGGAACTGAGAAATTGTTCTTCTTTGCTTGCATTACAGAAGGGCTGTAAAACCTTTCTTTTTGTTGGGTCTTCATTTGGCATCTCCTGCTAAAGGGACTTTTCTGACGGGTGGATATTTTCTAGTTATTTTCTGACTTTCAACCTCTATTATATTGCTCTTATATGATTGTGGGGTTCCTTCCCCACTTTCTGTTGCTATGAGCCACTTTGAACACATGCTGGGAGAACAGAATATAAATTTAAAATAAGGAACCACTTCCTTCAATTCAACCAAGACTTTTTAAAACATATATTTAAAATCCTCCCCCAAACCACTTGTTTGAAACTGGAGTCAAGAATGCTTATCCACTAACTTTAAGAAAAGCACTACAAAACCCTTCCTAGATGGGTACAAGGAATAGTTAAGTGCACACCACTTATGTAAAATGATAGAAGTGGATGATTAGGAAGGCCAGAGGTGTTGAAGGATGAACACACACAAAGAGAATAGATTCTACATGCTCAGAAAAAGCTGCCTTGAACTTGCAAACTAAACAAGCTTACTTATTCAGCAGGTGTATAATTGACCATTTATACTGGAGTAAACTCCCAGAGATTATGAAATCTAAACCAAAAAGATAATGATCTCAGAACTGTGGTGCACTCTCAGGTAACCTCTAGGTTTGACTACTGCAATGTGCTCTATGTGGGGCTGCCTTTGTATGTGGTTCGGAAATGTCAATTGGTTCAAAATGCGATGGCTAGATTGGTCTCCGGATTTCTTGGAGAGACCATATTATGCCGATTTTAAAGCCATTGCATTGGCTATCAATAGGTTTCCGGGCAAAATACAAAGTGCTGGTGACTACCTTTAAAGCCCTAAATGGCACAGGACTGAATTACCTGGGAGAGTGCCTTCTTCTGCATGATCCCCATTGCACATTAAGGTTGCACAAAGAGGTCTGTCTCCAGATGGCAACTGGGGGGCAGGCCTTCTCTGTAGTCGCTCCTGGGCTCTGGGATGTGCTCCCTATAGCTGTCCATGAGTCAACATCTTTACCCCCCTTTAAAAGAGCCCTTAAGGCTTTTTAGCCGGGCTTTTAGTTATCTGTGAATGTTTAAAATTCTTTTAATGGTTGTTTTATTCTGCTTTTAATTGTATTTACTTTTGTGAACCGCCTAGAGCCTATGGAGTCAGGCAGTATATTAAATAAACAAGTAAGTAAGTAAGTAAGTAAGTAAGTAAGTAAGTTGATTTAATTCCATTTCTATGTTATATCGTTCTGTGCAAGCTCAGGGCGTGCCTAGGTAATTCTGCGGTGCCAGCACACTGGGCATGTTCCTGTGTTCCAGCCTACACCGCTCCCCTGGAAGTTGCTGACTGAATGGCAGAACCAGAACTTTAGATTGTGCAGAGATGCTGCAAGCAGTCTCCTCTGTCGGTGGGTACTGTGGGCTGGTGATATTCAGTTTATTTCTTGCAGCACAGAAGCCATTCTCTCTTGGCTCACAGTTAAGAAATAACTAAATTAGATACTATTTAAAGCAAGGAAGCAAGTCAACCAGGTTAAGTGGAAAAACAGAGCCGAGAAGTGGGCGAAGGAGGCCTTCAAGCCCGACCCTCATTTACTAGTGCAGGACAGCTACAGCATCTCTGGTGGATGGCCATCCAGCCTCCGTGTGAAAACCTCCAGTGAACAGCACGAAACAGCATGAACGAGGCTGTTCCTAGGGATGTGCAAGCCAGCTCGCATCGAGTCAGCTCGGTTCAAGCAGTCCGAGTTTGAACCAGACCAACCCCCAGTTCAAAGAATCGTTTCATGGGCCGGCTCGAAGGGTATACTTGTCAAGGGGAATACTGATTTCCGTTCACAAGTACACCCCTCAAGCTGGCCTCTGAACCAGTTTGGCCTGGTTTGATGGCCAAACTGGACTGGACCCGGTTCCGCCGAGCCCGTTGAATCCAGTACGGATTTGAAACGGCTGGCTCGCACACACCTAGCTGTTTCACTGTCAAACAGCTCTACCAGTTAGGAGATAATTCAAGCAGGGATTCACAGCAGCAATTGGGACACTGTGGCCGATTCTCCAATGGCAGTAGCAGCTAGTTTAGACACTAGGAACAAATGCTCCCTGCCTTGGTGGCTCTGGTCTTTACCGATGTTGGGGGGCAGGGGTAGTATTCTCTGCCACCATGGCTAAAGTAGTGCAAAATCACCACCGTTATCGTGGACTTTGCTCTCATATTCCAGGAGAAGAGATGCAGATGGAGCGGAGTGGGAGATATTTGTCTGGATATTAATATCCAGATTATCAAAAACCTTCTGGTGTATCAAACAGCAACTTAGCAATGCTTTAACAACTGGGTTTGCATTTTCATAAATGGAACCGAGGTCCCGCTGACATAAACAGGAGCATTCAGATCCTTCTGTTTTCTATTAAAAAACCTTCCCTTCACAACTCCTCCACGGTTGCTTTCTCTTGCAATAAGAATGGAGAGCATTTATTAAGTCACAAACATAATATCGCACCTTCACAGTCCATGTTAACTAATCCAGAATAGCTACCGCCCACTGGTTCTATACGCTCACTTGTAGAGATGAGTATCACGGATTCACCCATGAGCATGAATGGAGAGGGAGAAGGAGGGGGGGACGCCAAGCTTAGTTTCCACTGCTCTTGTGGGTTGTGAATGCAAAGAGATGGTGGTTAAAGAGGGACAGTCCAAGTATAATGCCAAACCTGTCACAATCCTGGGTCTGGAAGCCTCAGGCTGAATGGGGTGGGGGGATGAATCTGGCAGGGAAGCTCAAACCCTGCTGATTATCTCCCCTCCACTATAGCCAGAAAAGTCTCCCTACCGGCATCCTAAGACTTGGGGGACTCCTCTGATGACCAGCCTCCCAAGGTAGAAGCACCCCACCCTCAACAAAGCCAGCACTCACGGAATAGGGCACTGCCCCTTTAAGTTCTGCTCTTGGAGGAAAGTGGGCAGAGCTGGAGACAGGAGTCAGAGAGCAGGACTGACTGGAACTTTAAGATCCCTCAGGGTCTAGTAGTTAGGACTTGGCTCAGGTTCCATTCCTGGCCAGGGAAGCCATTGCTTTCAGGGGCTGGGGCTGTAGCTCAGTGTTAGAGCATCTGCTTTGCATGAAGAAGGTCCCATGTTCAATCCCGAGTAGCATCTCCAGGTAGGGCTGGAAGAGAGCTCTGTCTGAAACCTTGGAGAGTTACTGTCAGTGCCAGTCAGTGTTGGCAATACTAAGCTAGGTGGAACACTGGTCTGACTAAGTATAAGGCATAAGAACATAAGAACAGCTCTGCTGGATCAGGCCCAAGAATGCCCATCTAGTCCAGCATCCTGTTTCACACAGTGGCCCACCAGATGCCACTGGGAGCCCACAGGCAGGAGCTGAAAGGGGCAGGCCCTCTCTCCTGTTGTTACTCCCCTGCAACTGGTACTCAGAGGCATCCTGCCTTGGAGGCTGGAGGTGGCCTAGAGCCCTCCAGCTAGTAGCTGTTGATAGACTTCTCCTCCATGAAGTGATCCAAACCCCTCTTAAAGCAATCCAGGTTGTTGGCTGTCACCTCATCTTGTGGCAAAGAATTCCACAAGTTGATTATGCGTTGTATGAAAAAGTACTTCCGTTTGTTGGTCCTAAATTTCTTGGCAATCAATTTCATGGGATGACCCATGGTTCTAGTGTTATGCAAGAGGGAGAGAAATGTCTCTCTCTCCACTTTCTCCACACCATGCATGATTCTATAGACCTCTATTACGTCTCCCCGCAGTCGCATTTTTTCTAAACTAAAAAGCCCCAGGTGTTGTAGCCTCGTCTCATAAGAAAGGCAGCTTCCTATGTTCCATTTGAGAAGGACATCCTCCTGTCCCTGGGTGGATGCTCTGCACTCACTGCTGCTACACTTGGAGCTTGTCACGTCCTGAACATGCCCCGAGGAAGAATCCTTGCTCCCATTTCAAACCAGCTTCCTGCTTTGGCTGGATGTCCTTGCACCTCTGACCCAGGGCTCCCTGGAACCAGCGAACCCCGGCCTGGAACTGAATAGCCATCGTTTAGACTCCAAGCCATGGTTTGCATTCCAGGCGCACACGCAGAAGAGGCCTGTTTTCTTAGAGGGGAGAAAGCTCTTGGCAGTGCACATACAAAGGACTGCAAGTGAACAGGACTAAAGTTTAATAAAGCAGTAATATTGTGCAGCAGCAGCAAATAACTTGATTTTCTCCCCAGCAGAAAAAAAACAAAATAAAACAATAAAGCACATTTCAACTGACAGTTCGTACTGCAAATATAAATTAAAAACATAGGGACTGGCATTGAAGGGTATGGAGAAAAGAACTGGCAAGGCTGTTCATTGCCTGCATGGGTGTGATCCAGGAGCGGCTGGTCGAACCGAGCTGGGAGAGGGGTGTCAAAGGAGGCACAGCTGCCTCTGCTTCCCATAGCTTCGCTTGCTTCTCCCTCTCCTGTCCCGCCCTTTGGCCAACTGGTTAACCGCACAGCCCTACTTGACTAATGGCTAGCCTGCAGGCAACGCAGCTCTCATTAACGCTGGGGGTGGGGAGAGGTGAGAGAGAGAGGAACAAACGGAGCCCTGGGAAGGAGAGGCAGCTTTATGGGCTGGGGTTTTTTTTTGACAAATTGGAACTCACAGGAAAGCCAGCTATTTGGGAAAACTCCTTGGGAAAACTCCTGGAGATGCTGCCAGGGATTGAACCTGGGACCTTCTGTGTGCCAAGCAGATGCTCTGCCACCGAGCAATGGCCCCATCCCCTAAAGAGAATATCCCCAGGCCCAGTGGCCTTTGGCTGGGGATTATGGGAGTTGAAGTCCAAGAACATCTGGGGGCCCAACGTTGAGGATCCCTGTCGTAGAGCACTCATATGTAGTCACCCATCCATATACAAACCAAGGCAGATCCTGCTTAGAAAGGGGCCAATTCATGCTTGCTACCAGAACAGCTCTCCTCCCCAAGTGTGCTCTTAAACTCACAGCTCACTGCCACGAATTAATCAACTAAGGCTCTAGTTGATTAATATACTAAGAAACGCTTCTTGCAGTCCTATTTTTAGCCTACCCCTCTTTATGCCAAATAGCAAACACCGCAGAATAAATTAGGCAAAATAAGAGAAATCATGCTAATGTGGGTAATTTGCATAATTCACACAGGCTGCATAAGTCAGCTGTTCTTGCCAGAGACTTTTGAGTTATTTTGGAAAAGAATTTCTCAATTACATATTTAGGTTTTTAAACACTGAATACCAATAAACCGGCGCTGAGTTGCCTGCGCTCCACCGACACTGATCACGCAGGCTGGCCTAAGAATTGCTGCCAGGTAGGAAGTTCTGCCTCGCTGGGCAAGTGTGTCTTGGGGTGCAGAGCTAGGTGCCCAGCTGGCTCCTCCCAACTCTGTGGTGTGACAAACTTACCCGATCGTGCAGCCGGCTTCTGCCTCAATGGTCCAAACACAGTTGAGGTTGTGGTCGTAGGGCGTCGGATACCCAGGGGACAAGATCCTTCCTGAAGACTCGCCTTTGATGGTGCCCCCACACTCCGCTGAAAGAAACAACACCACCATTCAGCAAAAGGGGTTCATCTTGGTCTCGGCAGACAACTTTTAATTTGCGTCTTTCTCTTGGGAAGTGCACCTAAGCTTGTTATAGTCCATGCTAACTGTGGGCCTAAGGGGTGCAGGATCACAGTAAGTATACATAGGCCCAGGGAGGTGATCAACCCCTGCTAACTGGGCAAAGAGACACCTTTTTAACGTGGTGATTCTCTTTATTTAGCAGGGGGAGAGAAACTGGCCCTCTCCACCCCCAGCTCAGCATCCCTCCAGTGACTGTTGCTGGTGTCTCTCTTCTGTTTCTTTTTAGACTGTGAGCCTTTTGGGGAAAGGGGTCCATCTTTTATTTATTTATTTATCCATTCATTCATCTCTCTCTCTCTCTCTCTCTCTCTCTCTCTGTAAACTGCTTTGGAAACATTTGTTGAAAAGTGGTATATAAATATTTGTTGTTGTTGCTGTTGTTGATCATAGAGACAGAGAGAGAGTGTGCAGAGAGGCATTTTTGAGGGCTGCACCACAATTCTACCTATACTTTCCCCTGAGATTTTTACACACAGCTTTACCACAAGTTTACAGGGTAGCTTTACTGCGAACTCAAAGTTGTCCCCCAAACCCAACACAAACAGTGGATTTTTTTCACACCGGATATAAATCAGGCTACACTCTAAAGCACAGTGAAAAACCCAAATTGTATGTGAACTGCTCCCCGATAACTTGCAGGGACTTTGGGGTAAATCTGGCCAAAACCGCCCTGAGCCATTTTGGAAGGGCGGTATATAAATCAAATCAAATCAAATCAAATCAAATCAAATAAATAAATAAATAAGTGAACACACTCTCTCCATTCTGGAGGAGATGCGAGTTAAAGGGCTTTAAAAGCCCCATGTGAAAAACGTCCTGGGGAGGTCCACCAAAGTCTGAACCAGATAATTTTCTGGTACTAGTGCTCAGTATTAATACACTTCACCTTATAACCCATGGATTGCCAGCTGAGGCAGCACTGGGGTCCATCACAAGATTTTGTTCAGCCATCCCAACCCAGTATTGTACCAGCTTTCCAGCGGGCTGAGAATACCATGGAGGAGGACATAAGGGTAGATATGACTTGACTTCCTGTTCTGACCAGCTTCAGCAAGGGCAGAAATATTATCTATCTATCTACCATATTTTTATACCACCTGATATGTATATCTCTAGGCGGTGTACAAAATTTAACACACAACATAAAAGACGCAAAACAGGTAAAATTCCACAAAACACAGTAAAAACAATCTGAGAATAAAAACAAGTCACTGAAATTAATTTCAGCTAAAAGCCTGTGAAAACAGGTGCATCTTGAGGGCCTTCCTATAGGCAAACAGAGATGGAGATGCTCTTATTTCAACAGGGAGCATATTCCAAAGCCCCGGGGCAGCCACAGAGAAGGCCTGGTCTCGAGTCGCCACCAAACGAGCTGGCAGCAACTGTAACCCGACATCTCCAGAAAACCGCCATGGGCGGCAGGGTTCGTGACAGAGAAGGCCCTCTCTTGTGTATCTCAGCTCCCACTTCTGCTCCTGCACCATCCCTCTATTTGGAGCATAGGCTCAGCACCCAGCCGAGGGCAACGAGGAGGCACTTCTGACCTCAGTGCAGCTGAACAGAAGACGACGAGGAGAGGCCCCTCCCACCCTCACGTCGCCCTCCTGTACACTCTGAGCTGCCATTGTCAGCTCCAGGATTACAGGCACCCTTCACAAGGCATGTTTAGTCGGCAGCCATCACTGGGAAGAAGAAGGGCATCCAGCTTCTGACCCTTCTGAGAGAACAGCAGCACTGCTAGGATGCTAGGCCCTTGGCCAACATGGGGAATCTCTGGCAAGTCAGAGAGTAAAGGCTGGTGTGGACCCCGCCAGGGGCGTGGTGAGAGGCAGCTTTAAGGGTAAATTGATAGGGGCTTATCTCTGCTCTCACTACACCTGAACGCTGCTCGGAACAGCAGCACACTGGCCAGCACCTACTATGGTGGGGGATCGCCTCCACCACTCACCTGGCCTCCGGGAGGTGGGGGGAGGGATTGGCTCCATGGAGGCCAGGTGAGCGGTGGAGGCGATCCCCCACCATAGTAGGTGCTAGGCGGTGCACTGCAGGTGTGGCAAGAGTGGAGATAAGCACCTACTAATCTACCCCTAAAGGTGCCTCTCGCCACCCCCACCCCAGTTTTACGTATCAAAAGAAGAAAAGTAAAGGCCATTCAAAGTCAAAGCAGAGAGGTCCAAAATATTTTCCGAAAGGACTAGCTCTTTCATGCCAGTGTGAAGTGCATTCACAGCTCCAGCTACCTGCTGCTCTAGCAACCTTTCCCCCTGCTCTCCTCTAAGTAGATGATCTCCTTTTTCTTAGGAACAAGTGAAATTGTCACAAGGCCCGTCAAATTTAGCGTTGTGATGATGATGTGACAGGTGGCAAATGTGCCTAACAGAAGGAGGGCAACCCTTACTCGGAATTAACTTTGTTTGATGCATGGAGTAGCCAGCTCTAACTGACTATGTGATGACATAATATATTCCTAGGAAAAAGAAGCTTGACCTGTTTGTCTTTTAAACGGCACCTCAGCAGCCAGTCAAGGCTGCAAAGACTCTCACTTCGCAGATGCTGCCTGAACAACAGATATTGGGAAGGGGAGCCTGAATGTTTAGTGGGAATCTGCAAGCAGCACAACTGTGAATGATGCTTTTGTTCCCTTTTGAACCCTGAAGAATAGGTGGGCAGGGTATTTTTGACAGCTCAAGAGATCTTAGGAAAGCACTACAGACACAGAGCAACCTTCAAATCTGGCTCATCCAAACCTCCCATTTCCTTCTTTTACAAGACTGCAATGGACCCTGAAAATGTTGTGAACCGAGTGGGTTAGACATTAACTATGTAAATAAATTACACTCATCCAAAATGAACATTACCCACTAATATATGTGAAAGAAAGGGGCCCTATTTTTATTTCCAGACAAAACTCAGAAAATAAAGCTGGAAATCCAAAAGACAGAGGCTCCCTTGTGGGTGATTGGAGCCAAACTGTTAAAAGTAAGAAATTGCAATGAAAAGAGGACCTTGATTTGTATCCTCCTTGTACACTAAAAGAGACAAACAGCCACGCTCCTATCGATTGCCTAGTTAACCTGAAGGTTATTAGAAAGGGCCGGCGTGAAATCTGCAATGGAAACACCAGCAATTAAAACTACTGCTGGCGTTTAAAAGTGGACCGGATGAAGCACTAGTAAGTAAATCTTCTGGAACGGTCCTGCCATTGATTGATTCCTGCTTTTAGAGCTGGTGCTTCCACCTTACTGCATTAGCTCATGCAAAGCAACCGTCAGACTCAGTGTCCGGGTCGGACCCAAATCCAGACAAGGAGGGAGTGTTCCCTCCAACGTGGGCTCTTGAGGTCGGTGGTTTTTGCTAGAGAAGAGGAAACCAGGGCGATTTCCAGAGGGTAACTTTAAATGGCTTTGCTACGTAGAGGCTTGGTGTGTGTTCGTCCGATCTGGCTTGCATAAAGGAGCCGCAAGGTGCTGTGTGCACAGCCACAGACTGCCTTTAGATATTACCTCGATGTTTCGGGCTTAAAGCGTTGTATGTGCGTTACAAAATAGTAGCTGACTTGAGAAAGCTTTGAAGGCTAGCTGGGTTTCCTCAGAAGTCAACAATTCAGTTCAATGGGCTTCCTCCCAAGATTGTAGCTGTAGAAGTGTGGCTTGCACAGAGGCAGACTATTGTACACACACAAACACACACACACTTTTTTTTTTTGCAAGGATCCGGAGCTCTTGCCCAAATTGCAGGATGGGGCCAGAGGAAGACCAGCCACCGATTAAAAACAGCCACTGGTTTCAACCCACAACTCGTTCTGAGGGTGGAAGGCACTGCAGCTGCTGTGTGCAAGGCTTGGTTGGAGAACACACCAGTGTTGTCCTCTTGAGCCTTCTGGAGACTCCTCCTGAGCCTTTTGGAAGCTGGCGCCCATGCACAAATTCACCAGGGCAGGAGGAGGGGAGGCTAAGCCAACAGTCACCCCGTCCACCCTTCCTCTTCTCTCTCTCTCCCAGGAGAAAGTGGTGTAAAATCTGACAGCAGCTTCAAAACGTTAGGGTTAGCCACGGGATTTTACACCAGTTCCTCCCACACAGTCTGGAAAGCACCCAGGAGATCCTGCTCTGTTGTCCAGGCAAAAGCAGGATGCCAGATTCTGTGTACGTATATAACCTGAGCCTGGCCATTGGACTTTGTACTGCCTACCACTCACAAGGGAGATTTATTATTATTATTGTTATTATTAATGGCATTCTAACAAATATGCATATACCATTTCCCCACAAAAAACTGTTTGTTTCCCAGCGTGGTTTATACAGAAAGGTCAATAAGATGGGCTCACAATCTTGAAAGGCATATATAGTAGACTAGACACCAGCCACAGCCAAGGGAAGGATGGCTGGATTGGGACACTCACTCTTCTCCTGCTAAATCTAAGAGATCCATCACTTTGAATGGTGCCACTTTGTTCAATTCGCAGGGTAGGACACTCCTATTCCCCTGCTAACTGAGCAAAGAGGCACCTTTGAAAGTGGCGATTCTCTTTATTGAGCAGGGGGAGAGCAACTGGCCCTCTCCACCCCCAGCACAACATCCCTTCAGTGGCTGTTGCTGGTGTCCCTCTTAGGTTTCTTTTTTAGATTGTGAGCCCCTTGGGGACAGGAAACCAATTAATGTATTCATATCTATGTAAACTGCTTTGGGAACCTTTGTTTGCAAAGTGGTATATAAATATCCATCGTATTCGTATTCATTCTAGTGCCTGTCCCAGGTAGCTCACCAGGTGCCAGCCTCAGGCCAAAAGGTCCCTAATCCAAGCCACAGTCCCCGGCAGAAATGTAGGGATGAGTTACCATGTCGAAACTGACTCATTATTTGAAATCAATGAAAAGGGAACCAAGGCAATTAGAGCCTCACAGTCCCTGAAGCCCAAGATGAATTATCTCGGCAATAATCCTAACCCTTAAGATAAAACAAGCCATTTTTCTACGTCAACTGGCCTATGGGGAACATGCCACATGGCATCTGTTAGCCATGGTGGAGGTTCATAGCAGGGTCTGGCGGTCAGACGGAAGGGAGGAGTCATACCTACGCAGGTGGGGAGGAGCTGATCCCAGGCGCGGCGCTCTCCAGTCAGGCACGCCAGCACCCGGCTCCCTCGTAACATGTAGCCAGGATCACAATTAAAAGAGACAGAGCTGCCCGCAAAGTGCCCTTCATCGCGGACTTTGTAGCCAAACTGCGGGATGCCAGGGTCCTCGCACTTGATCAGCTCAAAACCTGGAAGCAGAGAAAAAGGCAGCTTGTTACACTGGAGAGATGGCCCAGCCTTTGCTAGAATATCTGACTTCCAGGCTGTTTCCAGGCCCTAATCAAAGTGCTGGTTTTAACCTTTAAAGCCCTAAATGGCCAGGGACCAACAAGTAAGCCGAGAGAGTGCCTTGCCCCATACGCCCCTCCCCGTCCCACACCTTGAGATCTTCTTCAGAGGTCCTGCCCCCAATGAACAAAGGTGGGCGGTTAGCAGGGGGAGGGCATCCATTTATGGAACAACCTCCCCAGTGAGGCTCACCTGCAACAAGGTCAGGACGTATCTGGGAAGTGTGCTTCCCCACTTCCTGTGTCGTGACACCGCAGTCCCTATGCAGACAGCAGGGTGCCGTTCACATTTCCAATGCCTTGTTTTGGATTTAATCACTGTGATGTAGTGCTATGATGTTGTGTATCTGGCGTTAAAAAGTTGCTGTTTTTCCGGGCTGTTAATTTTCCTGAGACTGCTCCCCCTGCTGTTTATGTTTCGAATGCGATTTGCCAGAACGGAAGCATTTTGCTGCTTTTGAGGAGCTAATCTGGAAAGCACCCTGGACCCATCACTTTGTTCTTTTAGATACCAGGTGAAGACCTCTCTGTTCACCCACACCTTTAAAAAAGGTGTTTTTGTTTTAAAAAAAGGTGTGTTGTTGTTTTTTAAAAAAGTTTGAAAAATGTGTTGTGTAGTATTGTATTGTAATCTTTTGTTTTGTTTTGATTGTATGTTTTTTTCCATTGTTCCACTTTGTGAGCCACCCAGAAAACAACTGTTATGGGGCAGCCAAAACATAAAGTTGTTGTTGTCGTTTATTTACGATCTTAGATCAAACATCAATATACACGGAATATACACAGTAAAAAGAGAAACAATAATGGAAACAAAGTCTAAAATGTCATCAAATATATAAAATCAGGAATCTTTGACAGTAACCGATTGCTGTGCTCTAGCTTCTCTTAGTTTGGTCAATGTATAACAAAATTTAGCAACCGCCAGGGATATTGTTGGGTCCCTGTCTTCTAATAAGCATATAAGAATTGTCTCCACTGAGTGGCTTTGGAGATCTTTCAGATACTGAGATAAAAATAAATCTCTTTCATCAGTATAAAGTGGACAATGTAACAGTGAATGCGTCAGTGTTTCGGGAGCAGCTCCGCAAAGGCATAGTCTCTCCTCATAGGGTTTTCTCTCAAATTTCCCTACTAGCATCGCTGAGGGTAAAGCATTCAAGCGAGCTCTTGTAAACGCCCAGCACAGCTTTGGTGAATAGATTGTATAGAAATAAGAGGCTGTGACCCAGTCTTTCTTAGTGCTTAGGAATTGTAGCGGCCTATTTACAGAGGCCCTTTCCTCCTGGAAATTTATGTCCCTAAGCCTTTGTTTAACTAGGGATCTTGCCGTTGACTCACCCTGTTCTAACAATTGTGTTGGGCAGAAGCCCATCTTCCGGAGTCTTTCCTCAACCGTCATACACCAATGGGGTTGTGGGGTAGCGGCAAGGAGATGAGGTATAAGTCCTGCCGGGTAAAGATAAGTCTTAATCCAATACAGGATAATGAGCAGCCAGGCCCTGGTCTCCAATTTCCATAGCCCAGTCTCCAGCCGTATTAAGGAGTTCGGGACGCATTTTGGTACCCCCAATAGTGATCTCAGAAAGCCCGATTGTACTTTTTCTAAAGCTTGTCTTTTGGCGGTCTAACCTGAATCCCATATAGCAGCTGAGGTATCACTTTAGCCTGAAAGGCCTTATTAGCTGCCGGAATATAGCCACCACCTTGTGCCCAGAAAAATTTCCTGATTGCCATGGAAGATCGAGTGGCATTCAATTTAGCGGCACTGGTGTGCATAGAGGTACCGCCATTAAACTGAAACACCACCCCCAGGTATCTGTAAGACTTCACCTGCTCTACTCTGGCACCACCTATGGACCATCTAAAAATCCGTTGCTTCTTTGCAAATCTCACGATTTTAGTTTTGGTGTAGTTGATTTCCAAAAATTCTTCATTGCAGAACAAACTCAAGCATTCTAACGCTCTTTTTAGACCAACTCTGGTCTGTGACAATAAGGCTGTGTCATCTGCATACATCAGGATAGGTAAACACCTGTCCCCTATCTTTGGCACGTGAGTTTCAACTTGCTGTAGACGGGTGATTAGACCGTTTACATAGAAATTGAAAAGAGCTGGGGCTAGTATGCATCCCTGCCAGACCCCCCTTTCTACAGGGATCTCTCTGGATAATTGGCCATTGTGGTCACATTTTACTCTCAGACTCGTGTTCTCGTAGAGTTTATATATTAGAGATAGCAATCTCTTGTCAATAGAAGAGTTTGCAAATTTCTCCCACAGAGCATCCCTGGATATTAAGTCAAAGGCACTCTTAAAGTCTATAAAGGCGACATATAAAGGCGCCTTTCTGCCCTCAATGTATTTCTCTATTAAACTCTGGAGGACCAAACAGTGATCCATCACAGATCTTCCTTTTCTGAACCCCGCTTGTTCTTGTTCTAGAATGTTTTCTTTCTCCATCCAGTCCAACAATTTTGAGTTTAGATGTTTAGCGTATAGCTTACCAATTACGCTTAATAGACTTATGGGTCTATAATTCGACGGGTCATCAGACGGGCCTTTTTTGTGAATTGGAATGACAAAGTTGTAATTCGTCCTCCTCCACTGAGCTACTCTACGTCATCATTTCATTTATTTATCTGTCATATTAGTACACCGCCCCAAACCGCTTTCTCTTGGCAGTTTACAACATAAAACCAGTTAAAACAGAAATAAAAACCTTCAAACACATTTAAAACCTCAAGTCTAGTTAAGAAGCTTGGGTGAAAAAATGTGTCTTTAGAGACTTTTAAAAAGTTGTCAGAGGTGGGGAGGCTCTTATTTCAGCAGGAAGCACATTCCAGAGTCTTGGGGTGGCAACAGAGAAGGCCCGCCCCTGTGTACTACAGACTAACCTCTCAATGGCCGGTGGGGTTCATGACGAAGAAGATGTTCTCTTAGTGAAGATGTTCTCTTAAATACCCAGGGCCTGAGCTGTTTAGGGCTTTTTAGGTTATAACCAGCACCTTGTATTTTGCCCAGAAACGTATTGGTAGCCAGTATAGTTCTTTTAATGTAGGAGTAATCCCAATGTTGGTCTCCTTAGGGATCTTAAAATCCAAGGAGATAATTAGGCAGCAGATATGGGACACAACAACTCAGGAAGCCAGGGCCCAAGTCCGACTTTTACCTTTCCTAGGTAATGCAACTCACCTTCATAGACCAGCAAAATATTGCCATGAACTTGTCCTTGCCGACCCGAGAAGGGCATTTGCCATGGCATGCTTGAATGTGCTGCCCTCAGCTTTTTTAGAGGGTCACCATTTCGGTATTCCTTTCTCTCAACCGTTATGCCCATGTCAGTCAGGAGCGGTTGAGACCATTGATCATATGTTGTTTCACTGTTTGTTTTATAGTGATATTCGCCTAGCACTTTCGTCACCTATTTTGTTAAGATTCCCAGGTAGGCCACTGGCCTTTTGTGTGTCTCCTCTTGTCCAACAGTGATATTAATGTTTCCACCAAGGTGGGAAAATTTTGCTACACTGCAAGCTTTGTAAGGAAGCAATTGGTAAAATCATGAGTGTCAAATGTACTATAAATTGTTATATCATAAACGATGTTTGTTAAAAATACTGGCAGAATCATGGTTGCTGGAGGTTACTACTTATCTATTGTGTTGTATTTTTGTCTGGTCAATGACTGAAATAAAGATTTCATTCCATATGGGAGTAATATGGTCTCTTTGAGGGGAGAGGGAACCCACACGGATCCCCCGGAGGCTATAGCAAGCCCCCCGAAGGGGCTACAGGTAGTTACTTTTCATTTTACATTTTAAAAAAAAGTTTGCGGACCTGCCGGACTAGACCGGACCAGCAGTTCGGTTCTGTTCCGGATGGAACCAGGGATGGTGGTGGTTGTTTGGTTCGATCATGAACCCACAAACCCACGAACCCCCAGACCGAACCTTTGGACTGCCGGACCGGTTCTGCACATCCCTAGTTGGAGACAGGCCTGTAGTTGCTTAAATTAAGCGTGCCAGTACTCACACCGAGTGTGAGTTTTTGGCCGAGCCAAAAACTTGCAGATAAGGAATATTAGCTCAGAATTTGGGAAGGTGTGTGTGTGTGTCAGGGGAGAGGAGGAAGCAGAATGGAATTTAGCTCTTTGCCTTACTTTGTCACAACCTGCTTTACATAAGTGGCAGCAGAAGTCCTACTGGGAGCTGTCATCTACACCCCAACCCCCCACCTCTGCAATTCTATAGAATAAATCCTTTTCCATCCAGAATTGCCATTGAAGCCACACTCTATCACTAATATGTTTTGTGCCTCCCATTTTGTGCCTGGGAAAAACTGCTGAAATGCCCTCCGCATTTCACTACCACAACACACCTGGGTGAGGTGAGTGGGCTTTGGGAGTAGAACTTTTAGGCAACCACCTCTACGGTTGGAAATGAAGGACTAGGGATCTCTCCACCTGCTGTCTGTGCATGGCTGAACACAGCAGTAAGCAACTGGCGCCCCCTGTGCAGGACCTAACATGCAAAACTAGTTCAGCACCCAAGCCATGTTCTTCAAGCAACTGGAAAGAGCCTTCTAGCTTCAAGTCAAGTTCCTTACAGCTGGTTACAAGAGGCAGAGGAAATGGCCAGGAACGGACAGTCGGCACGGCCTGTCTAGGACACAGCTTCCAATTTCCAGCTGGGGCCATTTTGCGACCTGAAAGTACAGCAACACTAGCTCTCCCTGCTGGCTCACTCCTGCACACAGGCCAAGACGCAGGCAGAGGGCGCCTTCCCCAGCTCCTCCTCTTCCTCCACCGCCATCCCATGCGCAGAGTACGAAAGACTCTGTCAGTCGTCTCTTCCTTCAGCATCTCACAGAAGTGCTTGGAATGGTGCTTTATCCTTCTGTTGGATTTTATCATTAGGTGACTGCTGCTGCTTCTGTGACGGTATCGATTTTATGTTTCGAACTTCTATTATACTTGTTTTTCATTATATCAATTGTACACTACCTTCGGAGCTTGATGTTGAAGAGTGGCTTATATGCCCTTTAAACACATAAAAAATAATGCCCGCAGATGTTTGGCCCCCTTTGTCCATGGTCTGGCTCACTGCACGGGCAAGAGCAGCTGAGGGGCTCCAGTGAGGGGCCTCTGGCAGGACCTTTGCTGGGAAGAAAAGGACCTTAACAAGCATTTTATCTGCCCGCAGTCTCAGGAAAAAGAGGCACAGGAACAAAATAGCGTACAAGTATATGAGAGAGAGTGTGTGTGAGAGAGAGAGTGAGAGTGAGAGAGAGCACGCCAGATTGGATCCTCTGAGCTTCCAGTTGCCAATCCCTACTCTGTTGGATCACACTGGCCCACATACTCCAGTTTTCTTTTCTTTTTCTCTCTTTTCTAAATGCATTTTTGAGCATTTATCAACCAGCCTGCTGCATGCTGCAGAGAGTAAGGCTGAAAGTGTGTAAATGTATGGGGGAGCTTGTATCACTTTTGAAATATAAGAACACCTTAATAAACACTTCATTTGAAAATCTGTTACATAAATACTGAGTAGAATAATTTCATTAATAATGGCATTTTTGCTGATCCACGCAAAGATGAAACAAACAAAAACCAGATAAAGCAAGTAAACATGGTTTTTGGCAGAGGAGTAAATGCCAGATTCATTTCCAATGGAGTGATTTACAAATGTTATACAATATTCACAGGAACTAACACTAATGAATAAAAGGAAAAGGGCGTGCTGCTTGTATTTGGAGCGAATGATTGCTTGCTCGTTTCCAAGCAGGACAACAATAAATGGCAAGCAAACCTCCCAGAAAGACTAAGGACTGCCCTTGCATCTAGTTGCCCTTCTCTGGCAAGGTGGCCACTGCGTAATAATTGCACAATAATTCTGCTTCCAACACTATCGTTACATGAGAAGAGTGGGCCACTAGCAACAGGCTCAAGAAAAGCTTTCTTATAGTGACGCTCCAGCTCTTCTGCCATCACACTTACTAGAGAACTGCAGTTCGAAGCCTTGACTGGTGCTGTTGCCATCTGAGATGAATTCAAGCCACATGGTGCTGGAGGTGCTGTTGATGCTGTGGCCCAACATCTCTGCTCGGCTGAAGGAGCCCAGGAGGCGAGCAGAATTGTTGTTGCCATCGTAAATCTGGAAAACAGAGAGAATTCGCAAATGGGAGGTGGGGGGCTTCCTTGACCCCAACTCCTTCTGGTCAATGGAGATAGGAAACCTTTGGCTAATTTCATATATTTCCTGCTTATATAACTCTGTAAAGCAAAGAACATTTGTGCCATAATAAAGAACAATTTATATCAAGAGACCAACCAAGTGAAGAGAGGAGACTTGGCAGATAGGAGCAGCTTAGTTTTCAAAGGGGTCGCCAAGGGCGATGAAAGGGGGTTGAGCACCTTCCCTGCCACAAGGTGCCTCCCTTTCTCCCATATAAAGGCATGACTGCCATTTACTCCTATGGTGAAGAGGAAGGTGCTGCACTTGGGGGGCACAATTGTGGTGGGCACAAAGACTGCTCTCCTCACTGAGGTGCAGGGCCTGATCCTTTCTTGCACGCAACAACAGCCTTGCGGACCCTTGCAAGTGGGCTTTCCCAATGTCCAAAGTGCTCCCCACCTGGGCACTCTTAAGAGCAGGGTGGCAAAGCTGGGGGATGTATTTCTGCTCAGCACTTCAAGGAGGTGGAAGTCAGGCAGAGAGAAAAAAGGCAGGAGAAAGACGTGGGCAGGGGAAGGAGGGGAGGGAGGGAGGGAGGATGACGGACCGATGCAGCAGAAAACTATATACAGATATTAAAAGAGGGCCCCAGTTCTAGACTGGAATGAAAGGTGCTCCCTACTTTCCCTGCACCACTACAACCCAGCCACCCGGGAAGGAAAGAGCAATGGTGGTCTAATGCTGTTTCTGGAACATCAGTCTTGTCCTCTTGGAGGCAAAAGGCAGAAGTCCAAACCACAGTCCCTGATATTGTGCCATCCCTTTAAAAAGAGGAAAAGCTGTCCTAAAAGGTTGTTATTCCCATGTCCCCAAAGTCGTTAGTTTAATTTAAACAGAAAATGAATGAAATACTGATTGAGGGTGCTTCATCTAACCAGGTTTCAGAAAATCTGGGCTAAAAATATTTGGCAGGTCTATTCTCAACTGGAAGAGTGGACTCCAATTGTGGCTTTCTACTAGGCGAGGCTGCAAACATGGTTTGGGATTAAGCAGCTTGGAATTTCCCACCATGCTGAATGTTTAATCTCTCTGTCAATGCCTTCTTCTGCACCAGACAATACCTTGAGGATGTCCCGGGCCTCCAGGTTGAAAGCCCTGGCTTTGAGCTGAATTCCTTTCCCCGGCTGTGTCTGGATGGAGTAGATACATTCATGGTTATTGTTGTAGTTGAGCGGATAGTTCGGGGACAACAGAACGCCTTGAGTTCCAGTTACAGAGGAGCCACATTCAGCTATGGAGAAGTGCAGAATGATTGAATTTTAACATCTATGGGACACGCCATTGCATAAAGTGTGAGCACACACTTTGGTTTGTTATCCACCAGTGTTTACGTCTACACATGTTTCCTTGGATCCAACACAAAGCACATCTCAAGAGTTGTGCTTATAGGAATGAAAGGCAGAGCTGTGGGGTGACTCTCAAGGTGACTGGCATCATTTTCTGATGGAAAGACATTGCTCACAGAAGGCCCTAGCTGCACTGGATTCCTTCCCTGTGCCCCCTGCCATTGTTGCCGGATCCCCACTATATCCCGGAACCTTCAGGCCCTTAACCATCTCGTACAGGGATGTGCAAACCAATCTGAATTCAAACTGATTCAAAATGAATCTGGGTGATTCGAGAGATCCGAATTCAAATCACCCCTTACAAGGGCAATTCAGTTCAAATTCAAAACATTTTCAAAATTCGATTCAAGAGCTGTTTGTCACATTTTGAAAATAATCCATGCCCCCTGAGTGGTTAAAAAAGCCCCCCAAACAGGGTTGAATCGATTCAAATTCTAATTGCATTTTCAGTCCAAATTCAAATCTGATTCAAATTCAAAGTGAATTTTCAGAATTTGATTCAGATTTGAAACAAAAAAATTCATTACGTGCACATCTCTACTCTATTAGCTCCTTTGTGTTCCTAAGGAGCAAACATAACGTGCAACAAAGCAGGAATAGAAATCCCTTCCCAGTACCAGTGGCAGCACAATCACTTCCCTTTGACTCTTCAGTATGCCATCCTACATAGTCACCTAGATTTACTACATGTTAGGACCGCCCCCAGCAGGCATCTGTGGCATGCAGTCTTTTATTGGAGCAAAATTATACTGCACAAGCACATGTGCGTGTGTCTATGGAATTCATTAGGCTCCTGATTAACCAGAGTGGCAAAATCATTGTGAGCACTTCTGTAGCTTGATTAGCTCAGCAAGAGAACACCCCTACCCCCTGAATCCTTGTATGGCAGCATTTTCCAGTTCACCAAGTAAGCAGAAATGCTCCAACATGCATAGCAAATGTTTTAGGATGGCTACTCTGGTCTGATTCTCATACCCTCTGTTACCTTATAGGCATGGTAGCTATTTTTCACCAAGACCAGTTGCATATTTAATGTTCTGGATTCCTGAAATGGTAATGAACACCCCATGGGGATGTCTGCTTCTTCCCCACCTTCCTTCCTTCCTTCCTCTGGACTCATCCTTCCTTCTTCGTAGCTAACTATGGTACAGTGCTATATTGGAACTGATGGCAGTGCTTAACCAAAGTTCATGTCAAACAACCGTTTGCCACCATGGTTTGCAAATGGTGGTTTCAACTAACCATGGTTATGATTTAACATCAGCACTGATTTAGACTGCAACATGGTTAGCTCTGCATCTCCACTACACAACTTTTTCAGCCTCCTGTTGTCAGAGGGCAAGTCAGACAGTATAGCAGCATCAGGAGAAAAAAAAATTCAAGGCAAATGCAAGGCCAGTGCCTTCTGTTCTTCATTCACTCTTGCTACCCCCACCCTTGTTCTACCACTTCCCACTCAATGACCACAACAACACCCACAACCCCACACAGGGCTAGCGCCTTGCCCATTTAACATTAGGATATGGTAGATGCCCAAGCAAAATTAAAGCACGTGACCACCTACCAACACACCTTGGCAGAGGCGAACTCCACACACGCCGTCTACCGCCCAGGCAGGTAATCCGTGAGACGCCCTCCAGTCGATAGCCAGGGAAGCAGGAGAAGGCCAGGACATCCCCCACGCCAAACTGCAGCCCTTTGCGGATGCTGTAAGCTGGCACCTCAGGCTCATCACAAGGTTCCAAGTCATATTCTGACAGAGAGACATGAGCACTGGCATTAGCAAACCATTCATAATCCCTTGATTTTATTTTTTTAAAAAATTTCTTCCAGATGTGCATTTAGCGTAGCTTTTAAAAAACGGAATATTTTATCTTTTACATCATGGAAAGCAAATCAGCACAATAAAAACAATAGATAAACAGAAGCACAGGACAACCCAGTCCAATTTTTTTCCAACAAAGAAGATTGAACAGAACAGAACAGAAGAAGAAGATTGACATGCTGTTGCTGAGCAGTCTGCAAAGGAGGGAGCATCCAGAAAAGCCACTGACCTAGTTCACACTGCCATGGAGGCTTTACACCCAGGGCTTCTACCCCAAATCTCATTCAGAAGAGAGTGTGTGCGTTCACACACCAGGCAAACTTACCCTGAAGTCCCTTCGAGATTCTTGGACCCACTCCACACACAAATCAGGCTTTGTGATGTGAATTCTTATCTTGACATATTTCCAGATTTTTAAAATGCTGATTTCAAGCTACTTTTTCTGAAAATGCCGGAGCAAATAGGGAGAGGCTCTGACGTAGAATCAATGCTCTCTTTAGGAAGCTCTCTCTCTCTTTCCCTCCCCATTGGCTAGAGTGAACTTGTTTCAAAACAAAACCCAAGTGCAGAGGGGAGGGGCTGCTTCCCTCAATGCAGCGAGTGTAGTTTGAACTGGCTTTGCTCAACATTCACCCCGAAGCATGATGCCATGTGTGAATAACTCCATGGTAAACCTTTTTCCTGACATACTAGTTCTCTGTGTTCAGGACACTAAACAAAAATCACCTACAAGTCTTGAAGTGGAAGAGTCCAGAAACAGATTTGTCCTCTCAGTGAGAATTAAGCCCTGCTGGCAGGACACCTCTGTACATATACATTGTGTGGCTCCAAGGAGGAAACTGATAATCAGAACCCCAAACCAGGAGCTTTTTCAGATGGTGATTTTTCCGCAACTTTACTTTGGGAGCATGTGTGTGTGTCTACATATCGGCCAGATTTACCCTGAAGTTCATGCAATATTTCAGAGAGCACTTCACACATGAATTGGGTTTTCCCCTCCGTACTGGAACCTAGCTTGATTTAGGTCCGGGGTAAAAAATAAATAAATCATGCCCTGAACCTGCAGTAAAGCCTCACGTTAAACCCGTTGTAAAGCCTTCTGTCTATTAACTGAAGCTATTAACTGCTAAGGGGAAGTAGCACCCGCCCAAGCTCAGCAGTTATCTGCCAACAGTGTGGAAAAAGAGAGAGAAAGGCAACATAAAAAAAACCCCACTGGGATGCAACAGGTTGTCTGGATGCTCCATAAAAACAGAGTGGACCCCGGCTATCCATTCCAGGGAGTGGAAGCATTTCATAGTGTGGAAGCAAACCTTTGTTGTTTTTGCTGCAGGAGACTAACATGCCTATGCATTTTATTTTTCTAAAAGGAATAACCGTGCTTACCTGAAAAGGTGATGTTGAAGCCCTCATAAGAAATGGAGAAGTCTGAGATGAAACGAATTTGGGCAGAGAAGTTGCCAAACAGGCCGGCGCTGAAAGGAGCAGGCAAGCGGGAGCCGGTGAGCTGCTTCAGTGGTTGGCTGTAGCTGCCGTTCTCGGTGATCAGCAGGTAGTCGTGGCCACTTTCCAAATGGAAAGTATGGAAAGTGAAGAAGACGCCTGCAGGGTGATGCAAATGCACTTGGTCAAAGGCATGCTCTTAGAAAGAGGTTGGGAACAACATTGGTTAGAGAACACAATCCGCTGAGCCACCTAGCACCACTGTAAGCCAGCTTCAAAGTTACACAGTATTCTTCATGGGGCAAAGAATCAGCTTTTCATTCTGAAAAAAAAAAAAAGGCAGTCCAGACTACATACATATGCTAAAACACACAAGCTTTTTACGAGACCTCTGTAATGCAAACATAAAAACAGGTGTTTGATGTAAAACATCAGACTCAGTGCTATACAGAAGTGGCTGAGTGGTGCTCTTAAATACAACTCAATGTCATGATTCAGCAAAAGGACTGATAGTGATCAGCCAACCCCGTTACAGTGTCAATTACAAACTCCCAAGGTCTCATACTCAGAGGGTGAGAGTAAAAATTCCCAACCTCACGTAACAGGTAAAGGAGGAAACAATGGAAGGGAGAAAATAAAACAACATAAAATGAAGGTCATGCCCACACTCAATAACCAATGAATTTCATTGCTTCCCACATTTCTTCTTCGACATTTATAGTTGACATTATAGTCCCATGCCTGTCAACTTTTATTTTATTTATGTATTTTATTTGATTGATTGATTGATTGATTGTTAAAATTGTATACCGCCTTTCATTAAAACAATCTCAAGGAAAAATTAAAACAAGACTATAAAAATTACACATCTAAAATATTAAACTAGAATATAAAAACATAGACCTGACTAAAAAGATTTAAAATATAAGCACAATATAACCATACAAAACCCAAAGCAGCAGCAGTAGAGACAATCATATAAAAGCCTGGGTAAAAATTCAGGATTTAACATGCTTTCTAAAAACTGTGATGGAGACTGAGGAGCGAATAGCCAATGGGAGAGCATTCTAGAGTCTGGGGGCAGCAAGAGGGAAGGCCCTGTCCCACGTGCACGACAACCAAGCCTCCCTCATTGTCGGCACCTGGAGCAGAGCCCCCTCAGATGACCTTGTCAAGTGGGCAGCAACTCTTGGGAGCAGGCGGTCCCTCAGGTATCCCGGGCCCAAACCATTGAGGGCTTTAAAGGTCAAATCCAGCACCTTGAATTGGACCTGGAAACAAACTGGCAGCCAGTGAAGCTCTTTCAAAATGGGTGTGATGTGATCCCAGCAGGAAACTCAAGATAAAATCCTAGCTGCCTCATTTTGCACTAGCTGCAGTTTCCAAATATTCTTCAAGGGCAGGCCCATGCAGAGCACATTACAGTAATCCAACCGTGATGTGACTAAGGCATGGGTAACTGTAACCTTTGCAACTGCCAGAGACTGAACCTGGGATGTTCTGTAGACAAAACATGTGCTCTTCCACTAACCGCCATTTCGGAAAGGAAGGTATAAAAATTGAGTGAATGAATGAATAACCTATGCCACCTCCTCAAATGTAACATATGCGCTGTAATTCTTACAACAACCCTGTAAGATGGGCCAGCATTATTATCCCCATGTTACAGCTGGAGTGTTGAGAGGCAGTGGCTTTCCTAAGGAGTTCAGTGCAGACGCAAGATGTGAATTGGGGACTTCCCGACTGGGAGCTCAGCCTCGTTGCCAGTGTGCTATATGAAAGACACACACAGATCAAAGCCCACAGATAAGGGTTTCCAAGCTAGTGAATAATTTGGGAGTCATGATGCTCATGTGCTACTTGAAGCAAGCACAGCAAGCCCCAAAGGCACATATTTCAGAGTCAAGGTGCCTCTGAGATTTGAGTCTTAGGAGTCTGCTGTGCATGTCTCAAATAGAATGTAAAAACGTTGAGAAAAGTGATGCTTGGGGACATGCACATTGGCCCATGGAGCAGCAGGGTGGATATGGGCATGCACAACAGTGAAGGAAAAGCTCTCTGCAAGCATTCCATGTCATTCCTTTCTATGTGATAATGTGCTCCCAGGGAGACCCCAGACACTGAACATGCATCTGAAGGGGAGTCGTGAGAAACTCTGACCACATTTGCATGTAACACAGAACCGTGGGTCCAATGCACCCACGGTTCTGTGCCCCTTCCCCCACTCTCCTGTCTGCATTCGGATGTACTGGAGAGACATTCGGATGTACTTAAATCAGCGAGATTGCAGAGAGGTGGGGACTGGCTGTGCAGGCTTCCTTCTAGCTTAAAGGACAGCCTACATAGCCAATCAGGGAGGGAAAGAAAGAGGAGCTTCCTCCCTCAGCTCCAGTCCAGCTGAATGCAGCCTCCAGTGTTGCATTTGGACAGAAAGGAGGCTCCCTAGACCCTCGGTTTGGAGGAGCAAAACACTATAAACCAAAGGTTCAAAGAAGGTTCATCAGAGTGATCTAGGATCGCACTACGGATGGGACCAGAGTTGGCTGGGTTCAGATGTAATGGTAAGGTCTCTTCAACTCCAGTCCCTCGTGATGTGAGAATGTCGTCCCTGGCCAAAAAATTGAGCCCGGCTGGAGCAAAACTGGGGCCAGGAAGAGGAAATGGTGGTGTTACTGTTGAGCAATCTAATCTCTTAAAAACATCCTGGGATTTCTTCTTTTCTCTTTCTGAAGCAGTTTAATATCTTAAAAAATAGATTTATTTTTAAACTGTAATTTTACAGACCATTAGTCCATAATGCAGATAAGTTCTCTTGGTCACACAGCAAAGAAATTAAAAGCATAGAGAATCAGAACTGAGAAAGGAACAGAGGGAAAAATATGTCATGACTAATGTACTAAGATTTCGGTAAAAACTAGGGCTGAGTCAAATCTGCTCTTGGTTTTTGCGAAAGGAAGGAAGGAAGGAAGGAAGGAAGGAAGGAAGGAAGGAAGGAAGGAAGGAAGGAAGGAAATCAACCATGTAAAATAAAAACCTGCTTCCAATGCTCCTCATGAAATCCTCACCTAGGCTCCTGGGAATACCATCACTTGCCAAAATCTAGTAACGCTGCCCATATCACTACACACATCATCAAATCACTGTATGATCCCTAATATCTGGAATTGCCCCACTATTATTATAGAATATATTATTATGCTTTGCGTTTCTGTCAAAAGAACACCCACATTCTTTTATGCCGCTTACAAATATTAAAGACACAATTATGACATGCCATTTTTGTAATTTTTTTTAAAGCCCAAACCAAATGCAATGCTTAATGCAGAAGCATTACAATACAGAATGTATCCTTTAGGTTATCATTACTTGGAACATCTATCTCCTGCTTTTCATCAGAAAAAGTTCTCCAAATGGTTTATATAGCAAAAGGAAGGAGCAGATGGTTACGTGCCTCAAGGGCTCACAGTCCAAAAAGAAACACAAGACTAAGAAATAAGAACTTTTAAAAACAAAGCAGCCAGTCACCTCCTTTAAAAGAGTAACGGGTCCACCCCCGGAGGTGTACAGATCCAGAGGAATTCCTGATGGGTCTGGTTATTTCCCTGATAATGGGGGAGCAATCCTGCAGGGGCTCTGGTTGACCTCTGGAACATGTTCATAATTAGAAGGTGAGGTAAAGGAGACTGACTGTGTGTCGAACATTTGACCATGTTCTTGCTTGTTGATTGATGCAAGTGGCTGCTGTTATATTGTCTGTCATAAGGGGTTCTCCCCTTACATGTTCATTGTAGCAGTGGCCAAAAACCTAAGAGAATCTTGAATACTGTGAGGAAATGTATGTGGTGATGAACCTGGGTGTTGTTTAACCACCTCCTGGAGAGTAGGAGGCCTTTGCAATGGGCACCCCAACTGCTTAACAAGGCATCTGTTGTTAGGATGGCATTCAGTTGTTGAGGGATAAATGGGAAAACATTTGGAGGCTTTGATATCGATTCCACCAAATCACTTCATGGTGAACCCTTCCTGGTATTGACAGTTTCCTAGATTGAGGGTCTGTGGAAGGTTTGAAGCTTGGTTGGCCCAGGAACCAATCATGAATGAGCCCCATCTTTAATCTCACCTGGGACAACATCACAGTCATAAGAATTTATTGCACTGTCAGCTGATGTCAACAGCCAGCAATTTTGCAGCATTGTCTACATCTCTGATTCAACGGGTAGGTAGGATAGTAGAATCTAGGGGGGTAATGGTAAACCCCTCCTGTATTCTACCAAAGACAACTACAGGGCTCTGTGGTCACTAGGAGTCGACACTGACTCTACGGGACACTTTATCTTTTACTGATGAATTCCATAGATTGCATCATTGACTTCTCCAGGTAAAACTGTAGTGTAACAGAACTTCCAGTAATCTTCACCATTGCACAAACTTACTTCTGCTGGGATGGAGTTGGAGGTATTTATTTTAACAGACTAAAGAATGCATACACAGGACCACAGCAGCTTCTGATCCCTTCAGTCATCTTGTGGCTCAGACACACCGAGGCTCTTCTTCCCAGACGCCTCTGGTGGTCAAAGCCACTCCTACAACCATTCACCTTTCAGTCCCCACAGACCCCAGTTTTGCAACAAATCCAGTGTGAAGCATATATTCTTCTAGACAGTCATTTGCAGGACTACAAGAAGCCAATTGTCTATAAATGGAAAGAGCTGGATTTGTTGGTGCTCAAGGTATGCTGCCACAACTGCCATGGTGAATACCCTTGGTGCTGACGCTAATCCAAAGGGAAGTACTGAGTGTATGTCATGTTCCAATCTTGAAACTCAAGTACCTGCAGTCGTTTAAGCACATGGGGATATAGAAATAAGCATCTTTTAAATCCAGGAATGTGAACCACATGTTCTTTGACAGGAGTGGAAGGATCAAAGGGATGATGACCAAAAGGCTCATCATCTGGGGTAAGGGAGAAGAGCTGGTCTTGGGTAGCAGGCATGAACTAAGCAGGGTCCACCCTGGTTTGCTGTTGGATGGGAGACTACAGGTGTGAGCACTATAAGATATTCCCCTTAGGGGATGGGGCTGCTACGGGAAGAACATCTGCTTGCGTGCATGCAGAAGATTCCAGGTTCCCTCCTTGGCAGCATCTCCAAGATAGGGCTGAGAGAGACTCCTGCCTGCAACCTCGGAGAAGCCACTTCCAGTCTGAGTAGACAATGCTGAGTGAGATGGACCTATGGTCTGACTCGGTATAAGGCATCCACCTATGTTCCTATGCACTGACTGCCCCATCCTTTCAGTTGCCTGGCTACCCCTTGCTGAAGTGTCCAGCCTCCCACCCAAGATCTCAGCCTGGCCCATCTTAAGGGAAACAGGGGCTTAGCCCTCCCCCTGATTCTACCAGGGCCAGGTGCCACCATGTCATGACCATGGCAAGAGTCCCTGCCACTCTCCGGTCGACGGGATTTACACCCCTACCTGCAGTGTTCCCTCTAACAGGGATTCCCAGCTGTTGTTGACTTCAGCTCCCATAATCCCCAAGCAAAAGGCATTGCAGCTGGGGATTCTGGGAGTTGTAGTAAACAACAACCGGGAATCCCTGTTAGAGGGAACACTGCCTGCCTGCTCATCCCATCTTCACCGGCTGCTGCTTCTTCCAGTGTTCAGCAGAGGTCATAGATCTCAGTTCTCACGTATCACTAGTGGCCTGGGGGAGCACCCTGTGAGCAGAGAGAAGTGTCCGAAAGAAGTACCAAGGTGCTGAACAAATAATATAATCAATCAATCAATCAATCAATCAATCAATCAATCAATCAATCAACATAACTCACAACTCTCACAACTGAGTGGGAAGAAGGTTACCGTGCATTGTGCAAAATAAGTACTAAAGTGTGACCAAACTGAGAATGTGATGATTATAGTTTTGGGATTAGATCAATGGTCCACTGAGTTCCGTGTTCTCTGTTCCAACATTGGCTCTCTTCGCAAGGACCAGATCCCTGTCAGATACCGATTGGTGCCTGGGGACTGTTGTGATTAAATAAAGGTTTGCCAGTAGCAGCGAGGGGCGTGTGCACGCTGTTAACTGTAAAGCAGCTGCGTAGAGAAAGCAAAGCCGACAGCAACCAAGCTTTGATAGCACCAGATTTAAAAGGCTAGCCTCTTAATTCCACTGGATAACAGAAAGCACCATGCTTAGCGTCAGCTTGGTGAGGAGGAGAGCTGCTTTCTGTTTCAAAGGAGGAAATGGTTACATTTGCGAGGGTGGATCAGAGACAGCGAGATCCTTGATATGCGAATGAGCTTGTTTCTGTTCCCTCTGCTCGGGCCCCCAGAGACTGGGGGAGATCAAGCCTCCCCGTCAAGCTGTGCAAGCCAAAGAAAAAGACTGAGCAAGCAGGTAAAAGCCCCAGGAGAACCAGGAGCAAAAGCAAGACTGCAAACCTAGAAGACAAGGGAGGGATTGAGGTGTCAATCAAAGTCAACCACAATCAATACTTCAAATGTAGAGCAGAGGCAAGATTCTAGAATAGAAGTTTCAGATTGAAACTGAAGTGGTAAGGGGAAGGGGGACCCCCCGAAGTCAAGCCCTGGGACACCTTTTCTTTTCTTTGAGACACCTGTTTTGCCGCAGCAGCAACCCTCTCGATGGCTGCCACTTCCCCCCAGAACAAGTTGTTCACTACATCATGCCGTCACACAGTGCCATGACGAAGGGGCTTCTGAGGGAAGGGAGAAAAGGCAGCTGTCAGCAGCCACAAGGAGCAGTGAGAAGAGCCTGGATGGGGTTTGCGGGGAGAGCGGGCTAAGCCCACTCTCCCAGAAGATGAGCAGTCTGAACTGGCCGCCCACACAACTGCTGGCTTCGTTACAGAGCCGGCGGGGGCTGGGGGGAATCGGGGCCGCACGCCCCCCGGAATCTCCTGGTTCTCACAGGCATATGAAATCAGGTTAGGCTCGATTTCGTATGACCGTGAGAATAGCCTCACATAGTGAGAAGATAGGTCCCTTTCCTGAAGGAGCCTGGCCTTCTGCACTTGCTTGGTCAACAAAGCAGAACTGTCTATCTGCTGCCCTTCAGCCAACAGCCACCCCAGCTTTGGCCTGGCCCCGAAACTGTCCATTTCTGATAGGATGTTGCACTCCTGGGTTGGATGGCTTTTTGGTTCTTTCTGGTAAATCATCAGGTCACCTAATCTGGAAGAATGTGTCCTCCAACTAGACACCACTGCACACTCACAGAGTATGAAGATGTTCCCCCTTATGGTTTGCCCCCAGCAATCCCTTGTTGTTCATCCTCAGGGACTGTTATCTAGAGCATGGATTCTCAGCCTTGGGTCTCCAGATGTTACTGGACTTCAACTCCCATAATCCTCAGCCCCAATGGCCTTCAGTTGGGAATTATGGGAGTTGAAGTCCAACAACATCTGGGGACCCAAGGTTGAGAACCCATGATCTAGAGGTATACCAACTCTGTCAGTATATCATCCAGCTTTTCATGGATAATAGCTACTGGTAGGCCTACTCTTCTCTCTGAATTTTTCTGCATCTTAAAAAAGAAGAAGAAGATCTAACCAAGTGCCCAGCACTGCATATTGAATTCCTCTAAAACAGCTCCTTTGAATGATTCACACTCACCCTGCACTTAAAGCAACCATCAACGTCCCTCACTCTTCCGAATTCACTCTGGTCCCATATGGTTGATACAGAAGATGACCCGGACTTTCCCTAAATGAACTGTGTAGCTGATTACAGCTTTTGTCTTAGAGCAAGCTCACGTGAGGGAAAGAAATGCTGAACCATCCCTGCTGAGCTACCTGGCTAGGCTTCTCCTAAAATTCTTCTGTATTATCGGTAGGCTCAAAATGCTGCTGCTGCCACCCCTTTTGTCTACAGAAACTCTCTGGGCTTGGGGCGGGATAACTCAAGAAAAAACCTCTTTTAATTTGGCACTTGGAGTACAAAAACCTTCCACATGCAAGCCTACACATGGTGAGAAAACGGATAGCTGCTGAACGTTTGAGGATGTGTTTGCACCAGAGGAATCCCCCTTCAGCCCCGCCTTTTTCTGTTAAAACCAAACTTGGAGAGGCTTGTAAAATACTGTACTTAGTAAGATTACAAAAATAGGTTGGCTCAATGCACGCTTATATGTTTACAGAGGCTTTTGCAACACCCAAGGTAGGATGGGCGTAGGCTAGTGTTTCTTATTTAAATTACCTTGCAGGTAAACTATAATAGAACAGTATCCAGAATATGCAGAGTGCACACATACAAAGAAATATAAGTTCCTAACGCACAGTCTGACTAAACAAACTGCTCCCTATGCTGAATTCCCTTTTCCTTGAACTCACCCAATTCCTGGTGATAATAAATCTTCCTGCAATCCTTTCTTTTAAGGATCTACAGAGTTAATCCATGAGAGAAACCTCCATTCTGGCTTTGACCACGAGGGAGCAAAACTCCTTTGCCAGTCACTAAGCTTTTCCACATGGACTTCTCTCTAACAAAGACCGCCCTTTTTGTTCCAAGAATCCCCAGCAACCACTCTCTAGGTCCCACCCACCTGGTGTACTGATTGACTCAGACTGCCCTGGAGTTCACCAGCATGTCGGCCAAGACAAGGGATCACTCCCTGAACTCTTTAGAGGGAGGGGAGGTTGATCACTACAAACTGCTTGTAACAAAGGTGTCTACAAATCCAACCGCCACACTTCCCTGCGTGGCTTGCCCACACAGTTCACACCAGGGGCCCGAAAGCCACTCTGATCCCCAAGAAAACAAGGCTCCTGGTGCCACATGAATGAATTGCATTTTACAGGAGAGTGTCAGGCTCTGTGTGTTGTGTATTCAGCTTAGCAGTGGGATAATGGGAGGCCTCTCATCAGAAGAGAGACTCCAAGGCTGAGTAGATTAATGAAGAGTGGATGGCTCCTGCTCCCTGGGATAGCTTGCACAGTGTGCAATGCCTCCGCTGCTGTGCTGCGCTTTTCAGCGGCTGGTTTATCTGCCTTAATACAATTGGCATCACTGAACTGACTGGCGGCAGCCCCCGTGGTGTTAGTATTTAGCAGGAAGAGGAGGACAGAGCCACTGAAAGCCGCTCAACATTAATGTGTCCTTATGTGCCTGCTTTGCTCACTTGCTCGCTCTGAACAGTCTGGAAGTTTGCAGCAGCACGTTGTCAAATGAGGCTTGGTCCAAAGGGGGTCCCAGAGAGCAGAGGAACTGGGGGCCCACGGATAACTGACCGCAGTGGGAGAAACTAGTAGGATGAGGTCTGCAAGAAGCTTATGCTCTGGCCTGATGGGCACAGAGAAAGATGGGTGGGAATCTGGCATAGCAGAGGTGATGTAACCCTTGACTACATGCCAGAAAAGGAGGGTGGTGGTTGGGGGGGGAGAAGGGTGAGCTGGAGGAAGATGTTGGGAACTGTATGGGAAGCTCCAGGGGGAAACCAGGGAAGCGGGGCAGAGCCACCATTGAATGGACGGGTTCAAAGAACCTGGCTGCGAGTCACGGAAGCATGAGTGTTTGCTGGCCGGGTGCATTTACTTCCCTTTCTCTCCCTCACTGGAACACCAGTAAATGCTGGCTGCGAATGCACTCAGGAGGGCTCACACAAGCCCTCCGGTGATCAGGCCACATGACATCACGCACAAGGGGTGTCACTGGTTTGCGTGGCGTACACACACAGCGGGGCCACCAGGGCCTCGAGAACCCAGGCCTCCCCTCCCTGTCTCTGCCACTGGAGGGGATTTTGCTTGATCCAAAAGGCAGGGAACCTGGCTAGCTAGCTGAAAGCCAGCCTCTGACAGGCCATCACACCTTTTTTTAATACACCCCTTTATCTTCTGCCATACGAATGAATGGCTGCCATTCATTCTTAGGGGTGTGTGCAATGAGCTGCATGTGGGGATACAGTAATGGCAACTTTCGTTCCTCTCCTACTGGAGACTTAAATCTTACTGACAAGGAATTGCCACAATACACAAAGTTTCCCTCTGCACATACCCTGCCCAGCGGGATGGCAAGCATTTTGCTAGCAGGTGCCTGTACACAAATAAGACCCCCCGCCTAACACAAGCCCTGTTCAGACATTCTGCTGTGCACACTTACAGGTGTCTAAATGTGCGTTTGTGTGAATGATGGTACATGTGTTCATTTTAAAAGAATACCTGGGTACAGGCCCTCTCAACTGCAAGGTGACGGGTAGGAAGTGTACTGCTGTACATACATTGGAACATAACGCGTGAAACAGGTACATGCACCTGTTCCTGTGTACACTGTACACAGTATGTACAGGCACTGACTATGATGTGTGGATCGAGCTACAAACCCACATGCAGGAATAACACCCCCCCCGCCCCACACGATAACATTCTACCACTCTTTCACAAGATCCAGAAAGAGCATCCACAATAGGGCTGTTATGTGTGAAAAGGGAGAGGGCTACACAGAGAAGTGGAAGCTGGATTCTTAATGGATGGTCCCCTGCTAACTGAGCAAAAAAAGCACCCTTTAAAAATGGTGGTTCTATTTATTGAGCAGGGGGAGAGCAACTGGCCCTATCCATCCCCAGCACAGCATCCCTCCAGTGGCTGTTGCTGGTGTCTGTCTTGCGTTTCTTTTTAGATGGTGAGCCCTTTGGGGACAGGGATCCATCTTATTTATGTATTATTTATTTTTCTATGTAAATCACTTTGAGAACTTTGGTTGAAGAGTGGAATATAAATATCTGTCGTATTTGTATGGGGATCACAAGGGGCAGGAAGTAACACTAGCCTTCCTCACAACCATGACTTCATATACACACCTTCATTTCTCCCCATTTAAATGAAGTCACCATCCCTTTCAACTTTCTTTCCAGCAAACTTGATGGACCTTTAGATAACAAACATTTATATTGCAGACTTTGAGCGTTCAAAGCAGTTCATACATTATTCCAACAATCACTTTTAGAACTCTGTAAGACAAGTATCCCCTATTGAGAGATCTACTTAAGGCCATCCAGTGAATTCATGGCGGGATTCAGCCTTGAACCAGGGATTTCCCTGCTCGTAGCACATACTCTAAGTACTACGCTACTCCAGGATAAGGTCTTAGCTGTCCTGCCTCATACAAACCCCAGAAATTTGGGTAATTGAGAACCTGCCTTTCCTGAGGAACATCCTGAGACCTCTGAAAAGCAGATGCTCCTGCAGATGTTGGCAACATGACACAAAAACACGATGTATGATTTACCTTTGCCGTGAGAAGCCTCTATAACCCAAGTGCAGTTTAAATTGTTGGGGTAGAAATCTGGGAAGCCCGGAGACAGGACAGTGCCACTGGATCCACGGATGTAGCCTCCACAGAGAGCTGTGAACAACCAGCAAGAGAGACATTAACACCCAAATTTCTCAGAGTGTAAAGCTGACCTACCCACAGGGGAGTGAGCAGTTGGTTTAGCAAAGCAACAAGCACCTCCCCAAACTACAAATCTGGCTTTTGTGCACACAAAAAGATGGTAGCCTGCTGGTTACAATATCATAATAAAACTTTTACAACCATGTACTGGGCACAGAGGGATGTCCCCATGCAGATGGCTGAATGGAAGCAAAAAAACAAAACAAAAAACCAACCCAGGCTTACAACACAAGGGAAGCCATCTCTTGTCCTCGGCCACCTTGCATCTGCGATAAAAACCTAAAGGTACATTTTCTGTGCTGTGCAATGATTCTGTCCACTATGCACATTCTTGTAACAAGGGCTGCTCCCCAGCAAAGAGGTGTCAACAACCTGGCTGCTAGGACAGAACAACCTCCCCAACTGAGTCTATGTCACCACCAGACCATTGCAAGCGGTGCCATTTGAAGTCCCAGGGGCACAGTGAAAGCACATAGCAGCCCCGCCTCCGCTGAAGCTGAACGGATCTGACTCTGGCCAGGGTATTATGCATTATTTCAAATGTATTATTATTATTATTTCATGTATTATTTCAAATACATGAAATACATGAAATAAATACATTATCCCTGCTAACTTGGCAAAGAGGCACCTTTTCATGTGGCGATTCTCTTTATTTAGCAGGGGGAGAGTAACTGGCCCGATCCACCCCCAGCACAGGACCTCCAGTGACTTTTTAGATTGTGAGCCCTTCGGTGACAGGGTTCCATCTTATTTGTTTGTTATATCTTTGTGTAAACCGCCCTGAGCCATTTTTGGAAGGGTGGTATGGAAATCGAATGAATGAATGAATTCACAGCAACCCTGTTTGCTGCTGCAGCCATTATACCTGATCCCTCTGTCTTCACAGAAGGGCTGTCTAAATTATCCAAGGCACATTTATGCAGCATAGGTCCTTGGGGAGCAGTTTCCTCCACACATGGCACTGAAAGGGCAATACGGACTAACAGGATCAGCATCTACATGGGGCTCTGCAGGCAGTTGGGGGGCCCTGCTACCGATGACCCTCACTTTTTAAAAGGGTTGTATGTGTGTGTTCCTCTGCCATTGCCACCTCCTCTCTGCCCTTCCCTCTCCTCTTGGAGTGGCAGTTTGCCCCAGAGGCCCTGCGATGACATGGCCCCATTTCAGGAGTGGGGCGGGCAGGGAGGATACGGCACTGACAGGGTGACTTCCTCGACTGAGAGCGTTGTTCTGTGGCAGCTGCCTTCAGGTGTTGCCTCCCAACCCTGGCCTCTTCATTCTGAAACAAGAGTTTGTCCCATAAGCCCCTGGATTATTACAGGGGCTTCTGGGACAAACTCCTGTTTCAGGGTGGGAAGAGAGGAGGGCAGATTGTGTATGACTCTCTCACGCTCCTTTTAGCCATGTCAGCAACCGGGGAAAGGAAACAAGGGGAGGGGAGAGGGGAGGGGAGGGGAGGGGAGAGGAGAAGAGAGGGGAGGGGAGGGGAGGGGGAAGGGAGGAGCGGAGAGGAGCCATGCCAAGGTAAACCCCACCAGTCAAGCCAACAAGCTCTATGGCTTGTAGAGGGAGCTTAGCCACATAGGAGGAAACTCTGCTGTCTATCTAATACACAATTATGGCTGCCTAATACAATACACAGTTACCTGGACAAATATGCTAGATGAAGATCCAGTGCTTACTTGAGAGACTGCATGATGAAAGATCTTGGGGATACAGGCATGAGCAACACAGAATGCAGAAACCGAGAAAAGAGATGTAGCAGAGATCGTTAGAAATGAAGTCAGAACACATTTTGGTTGACAGTGTGGCCTATAGGATGGAGGAGTGGCTGGAATTGATGCAGCATATCATTTTATTAAGATTCTTTTCCAAATTCAGATGCTTCAAGCTTTCAGTGCTTACCCTCACAGCTGGGCAGAGGCCTGCTCCACTGAAAATTCGGTTCGCACTCCAGAGCGTCACTGTCACTCAGGGTGTAGCCTGGGTCACAGCTGAAGGTCACCAGGGCCCCCACGTAGAAATCATTCCCGTGCCGCTGCCCATTGACTGGAATTCCTGGGTCCAAGCAGTGGTCTGACTGGAGCTTTACCGCTGCAAACAATACAGTTGTACAGATGGATCATCCATGACTGGTGGCCATGGGCACATATTTTGCCATTTTTTCCTGAACCCAAGTTCAAGCACCAAAGTGTGAAACAGCTCTCAGGAAACAGACTGAAGGAAAGGTTAAAAATGCACAAATGCAACAGCACTAATCAGACAGAGGGCGGGGGGAAGATGGAGGTGGAGGAGGAGATGGAGGAGGAGGAGGAGGAGGAGGAAGAGAAGGAGAAGGAAAAGGAAAAGGAGAGAAAGAGAAGGAGAGAAAGAGGAGAGAAAAAAGAGAAGAAGGAGAGAAAGAGGAGAGAAGGAGGAGAGAAGAAGAAGGAGATAGAGAGAAGGAGACGGAGAAGGATGACTTTCTGTCATCTGGGGTCCTTCCATTTAATTTCAGATAATGCGTTACAATTTAAATAGCTTGGGACTAGATTTTACAATGCTGATTCTGTATAATTTTGAGATTTTTAAAAAATATAACAATTCCTTTGGGTATCAAAATGAGTCAAATTTTATTCGTCTTTTGCATACTATTTGTGCTTGTCAGAAATGTCCTTGTGGGGGAGGGAAGAGTAATCTATTTTTTCGCAGTGGGCATCCCAAAAATGTAGAGGCCACGATCAACTTTAAAGAGTTTCAGGTTTTCTAACATTTGATACAAGTAGTCAGAATTTATCTGAAATAGCGGGTCACTTGAAAGCAAGTGGGGGGAAGCAGCCATGGGGCTTGAACAGCAACTCCTGATGCAAGCACGGATATAATTACCTGCATGTCTCAACTTACTTTCATAGTGGATCTGAAAGCCGATGTCAGAGTGGCTTTTGTCCGTAGTGAAGAGGAGATAGAGGAAGTTGCTGGTGCTAATAAGGAACTGGGGGACCTGAGTGCCGTCATAGATGCCTATCAGTGGTGATGAATAGGATCTGCCATCACGCACTTCCAGTGTGTCATAATTAACCTCTGTTTTAAATCTACAATAGAAAAAGGTGAACAGCGGTAAACAGAGCAAACCTTCCATCCCCACTGTCTCCTGTCTCCTACTATTTAAATTTTGGACCCAAGCCTTCAACTTCTTCCCTGATCTTCCCCTCATCAAGATATCTCACTGAACCTCATGATTACCCTTACTCCACTGCATCCGTTCTCTGTACTGGGAGGCACATCACTGCCCATGAGGTGAGGCGGGTGGCTACCAGGGAGAGGGCCTTTTCGGTGGTTGCACCCCATTAATGGAACAGCCTCCCCAGTGAGGTTCGCCTGGCTTCGTCATTTTGTTCTTTTAGGCACCAGGTAAAGACTTTGTTGTTCACTCAGGCCTTTTAAATTTAGGATTTCAGATTTGATCTGATTTTAACTAATTTTAAAATGAGTTTTTAAGTTTAAGTTTAAAATGAGTTTTATTGTATTTTGTATTTTCATTTCACCTTTTTCATCTCTGATGGTTTAATGTGTTATGTGTTTGTATTGTATATTTTAATCCTCTGTTGTGAGCCTACCAGAGAACAATTTGTTATGGAACAGCTAACAAATAAAGTTGTTTATTATTAACTAATTTATTATTTCTTGTTTACACAGTCAGACAGGTGTTATTGACTGGTTTGTTTTATCCAGACATCGAGTTCTTCCCAAGGACCTGGGATGGCTGAATTTTATCATCAATACTGTTGGTTATTATAGATATCGTCGCAGAATATAGGCTGTTCCCAGTAAAGCTGCTTTTTGTAATTGGCTGATGGTGATTTCTGTGGCCCCTATGGTGTTGAGGTGCTCTTCAAGGTCTTTTGGAACTGCACCCAGGGCGCCAATTACCACTGGGATTATTTGGGTCTTTTTCTGCCACAGCCTTTCAATTTCAATTTGTAGATCTTTGTATTTGGTGATTTTTTTCTATTTCTTTTTCTTCTATTCTGCTATCCCCTGGTATTGCTATGTCAATTATTTTGACTTGTTTTTCTTTCTTCTCGACTACAGTGATATCTGGTGTATTGTGTGGCAGATGTCTGTCTGTTTGTAGTCGGAAGTCCCATAATATTTTTACATCTTCATTTTCTTCAACTTTTTCAATTTTATGGTCCCACCAATTCTTGGCTATTATTATTATTATTATTATTATTATTATTATTATTATTATTAAGTGTCATTCCCCAGCCCTGGGCTGAGCATTGTCTCCTCATGTCATTAGAGCCACTCAAAGGGGCAAGTGAAACATTTATTGACAGCTTGTTCCTCAGCGCCCTCCCATGAGCCTTCATTTGAGCCAGATCTTCCAAAGGGAGATCTACACCCCAGCCTACCTACACCCCAGCCCAGAACACAGTGGCTCCTTCATGAGCTGTGGTAAGCCTGCTAGATACTTGTACGCCATGCTGCTTTTGTTGAAATCAGTGGTAACAAAAAAATCACCTGTCAAATGTAATTTTGATGGGATATCCTGGCTGAGCTTCTATGACCCACACACAGTTCAGAGAGTCCTTGTAGAATCCTGGCCAGCCTGGAGACAGGATCATCCCACTTGGAGAGGTTAGATGGCCACCACATGGAGCTGACAGTTGTGGGGAGTGGGAGAGAAAACATATAGATATTAGACCAAACGAGCAGCAGCAGAAAAACCTGTTCTGCTACTGTAGTCATAGAAGCATCTGCATCAGTTCCACAAAGAAATACATCTTGCGTTCCTTAAAACTGATTTGTGGCTATTTCAAATCACAACATCAATCTCCAAGGTTCAGGGTAGTGGCAGTCAGGAGAGATTATCACCAGCGCTATGCCAAATTCTCAACAGACTTGACTTTCTGCTCAAACAATGGTGTCATGTTGAGAGGACCCGCTTCCATAAAATTGCATCTGATCAACACAAACTTTTTGCTGTTGATTAAAAAACAACAACAAAAACATTTAGAGCTAACTGGTGGACCTGTGATTTCAAGGCAGCAGAACTGCAGCCAATGTGTGTGCAGAGGTGAGGCAGGTGAATATGAAGGGTGGCATCTTTTCTCTTGTGGTGCCCAGGCTTTGCAACATCTTCCCAAGGGACATCTACTGGGCTCTGTCTTTTCTGGACAATTTCAACAAGCCCTTGCCACTTCTCACAGAGATGCTTTAACTGCTCTTTGCACTGCTTGGTTTGATCATATTTACTCAGTTTTTGCATTTTGTTTGCTGTTCTGATAGAAGGGTAGGGTAAAAGCTGTTGGAAATGTAACCAAACATACAATTACAACTTCCCCTGGAATTTCCAAAATATATTGCTTGTGTAATCAACTCCCAATTCATGTTCAGATTTCACTTTAGCTGAAATTCAGGTAAACTCTTTTCCATCTTCCCACCAAACTGCAGTCAATTTGAACACAGGAACATAGGAAACTGCCTTGTATTGAGTCAGACCATTGGTCCATCTGTCTCAGTATTGTCTTCACATTCTGGCAGCGGCTTTTCCAAGGTTGCAGGCAGGAATCTCTCTCAGCCCTATCTTGGGGATGCCAGGGGATGCCAGCCCTATCTTGGGGATGCCCTATCTTGGGGATGCCAGGGAGGGAACTTGGAACCTTCAGCATGCAAGCAAGCATGCACGTGCTCTTCTCAGAGCATCCCATCCCCTGTGGTCTCCCATTCAAATGCAAAGCAGGGTGGACCCTGCTTAGCAAAGAGGACAATTCATGCTTGCTACCACAAGACCAGCTCTCCTCCTTTGCTAGGCCTGTTCTGCCTATAATAATAATTATTTTTTTAAAAAATGTCAAACTGCACTTTAAATATTCTAGACCGACTTCCCTCCTCTTATTTAATTAAAAAAAGGAAGCTAATTAGGATTTGATTTTAATTGAGCTCATACTGGAGGGTGAGTCAAAGGCGAGCTGAAAGAGGGGGTGATAAAGGAGTATGTGTTAATAGCAGTGGGGTTATCAAAGCGGCTCAAAGATGAAAAGCAGTTTTCAAAATTGATATATATTTTTTCATCCCCACCACTTAGAGAGAAAGCAAGCAAGAATATGCACAATTAAAAATTTGCGAAGGGCAAACGAGGAGGGTATGGTGGATTTCATTTATTTTTTTAAAGCCCAAGGCACAAGTGAATTGTATTGGTCTGGCGACAGAATTTAATAGAACAAAATATTGGTCTGAGGATGCAGTGTAGTTACTTTGCTGCAGCTAAGCAGGTCTGGTTAGTGCAAGGATGGGAGACTGCCTGGGAACCAGTGGTGTAGCCACCACTAGGCAAGAGGGGACAAATGTCCCTGGGTCACCGGGGTCAGGGAGGGGCCACCACAGCACCCTCCCCCAGGGCACCCCTCTTCCCCCTCCTGCACTCAGCCAGCAAACAAAGCATTCGCTGGCTAGGAGTGTGAAATGCGGCCCCTCGCCTGCTTGTTCACTGTTGGTTAACAAAGGGGCAGCTGGGTGCTTGCTCGCTTGCCCTCGCTCTGGGCAAGGGAGAGGAAGGAAGGAAGCACCCAGCGGGCAACGAAGCACCAGCTGGGGAGGAGTGGGGAAGGGGCCACTTGGCCCCTTCTGGGTGTTGGCCTCGCCCCCTGCATCTGATGTTGGCACAGAGGGCAGGGCTGGGGCAAGCGTGCAACAATGAAAAGAAGAGGCACCCATGGGACCTTGTCCCTGGGATGCCGGCAAGCTCCCTATGCCCCAATGGGAACGTCATGCCAGCTGCCTTGAGTTTCACCATGGAAGAATGCTGGGGCAATAAACCCTGCAATTCCTCTTGCATAAGAAGAGTCTCGCTGGATCAGGAGGTCTGTTGAGTCCTACATTTTCTTTCCCACAGTGGCCAAACAGATGCCCGCGGGAAGCCCAAAAGCAGGAGATAAAGAGATGCTGAAATTTTCACCATTGCTCCCCTGCAACTGGTATTCAAAGGCACCTTGGCCCTGAACGTGGAGGTAGGATATTGCTATCAACATTAGTCGCTTCCAGGATGCCTTCCAGGAATCTGCCTTGAGAGCAAAACTGGAAAGCAGAGACAGCTGGGAGGAGGAGTCAGTCTGCAAGCAGTTTAGCATCCAGCTGAGGAGCCAGACAGGTCACGTAGAACGCTACTGGCCTTGTGAGCTGACCTCTGCGCTGCAGAGCTGGGAGCTGCAGCACCCTCCTCTGGCCACCGTGGGGGTGCTGAAGCGCAACAAAAAGCAGAACCAACTCCTTTTCCTGCCAAGGTATCACACTGGGTTCCACTCGCACAGTCTTAGGTTTGAGATCCTGGAGTGTCTTCTACCTCCTTGGAAGGAGGCAGAAGGTTGTCTTCTACATTCCTTGGAGAATGTAGAAAAATCCCCTGAGAAATTTAGCTTGTATTAAAGAAACGTGCATGGCTTCCCTTGAAAATTCTCTGATGTTCCAACAGGCGAGAAACCTTGAAATTTGCTTCAAATCTTAGTTTTTGAAAATGCCAGGAACATCCCTACCTCTCCCTCAACGGAATGGGAGCAGGACAAGTCCTAACACCAGGCAGGGTGAAGCAGCCACCACAGCTGACAGATTTTGTAGCACCTTGAAAAGCTAGAAAATTGTTATTCATTATTTTTGTTGCATTGTGGCATTTTTACCAACTTGGTGGGTGCCCTTTGGATTTTTGCCTCAGGGGCAGGGGTGTAGCGACCGTTGAGCAAAAGGGAGGCAACGGTCCCCAGGCTCCAAGGGTCTGGGGGGGCCCAAGACTGGCCAAGGCACCCCCTTGACCCCTCCCACACCCAGATGGCGAGCAAAGTGCACACCGGCAGGAAGTGCGCACCGGCAGGAGCGTGAGGCACGCCACTCTCCTCTCCAGCCAGCGTTTCATACTGGCTGGGGAAGGATGGACTCTCCCCATCTGGGCATTTGCCCCTCCCCTGTATCTGACATCAGACACAAGAGGGCAGGGCCAGTGCTGAGAATGGGGCTGTGACAGCCCTGTTCTTGGCACTGGCCCGCCTCCTTGCGTCTGACATCAGATGCAGGGGGCGTCCGCTCTTTGTGTGCACAAAGGAACATCCAGTGGTGTGTGTGTGGGGGGGAGTCACTGGTTGGACTTTGTCCCCCGGCCCCCACCAAGCTCCCTACGCCACTGCTCAGGGGGGCAAAGACGTTGCCTCACCTCTGAATGGGAAAGGGAATAAATACCCATCACTGTGCCCCCTCCCTCCTCTTAGGCCCTGCAATATTGTCTTTTGGCATTAAAGACACAGATGGCCAATTACTGGAATTGCTTCTCAAGATTTTGTCACATCTACAATTCAAAACGTTTTGCAAAGATATCACTCACTGGCATCTTTTTCAGGGCGCGGGAGGAAGCCTTTTTAATTCCTAGAAACTTGTTTTCATTTCACTTTCTGTCTTCCTGCAGTGAAAAAAACTTTAAAGCTCTCAGAGCAGCTTTGAGGCGGAAAATATCAGTTATATCAGAGACTTTAATTTGCGATCACTTTAACTTCTCTCTCTCTCCGTTTTGGCTCAATCAGAGGCATACGAAGCGGAGCGATGGATGACAAGACGTCTAATTCCAGCGTGCCAGAATCTGTAGACTTCAGATACGTTGTAAGGTGAGTGATGAGCTGCAGACTCATCCCGGGAGCAAATGCCTGGACTTTTTTTATTTGAGAGCAGCTGCCTCGGTCACCCCAACGGATACGATCCAAAATAGTTCAGATCACTCCTTTTGTGGAATCAAAGTGTGCTGATGGGAACAGCAAGCTTTGGCACTGCGCACAACTCTCCTGAAAGTGTCAAAAGCCCACCATTTCCCCTGCAACAAAGCGTGCGTTGGCTGTGACACCTGGGGCTGGATGTGCTGCTAGAGCTTGTACCTGACCAGCAATGGAAGGTACAAACCATAACTCGTGGTGGAGCACATGTTCTGCATGAATGAGGTTCTTGGGTCCAGTCCTGGAATATCCATGCAAATACGGACCAAGGTGTCAATTGCTCTCTTTCATTGACATCATTGAAAGATGATGGTGGAGACATCATTGGACACCGTTGAAAGGTAAAGGTGGAACATTGGCCATCACGGAGAAGAGAACAACAGCACCAAAACGCCAACCTCCTGCCTGGGCACAAGCAGTGCTCAAAAGTGAAATTCAGCCCCTAGAAACTGGGGAGATAGGTAGCTGTTCAAGCGGGGGTTCTCTTTATGTAGCAGGGTGAGAGCTAGGGGTGTGCTTGGGACCGGCTGTTCCGGTTGGATTTGAGTCCAAACTGGACCTGAACTGGACCAGTTCAGTCTGGCACCCCCTTGAGGCACCCCCCTGGTCCAGGGGGGAGGGGTTTGTAAGTTTTTTTAAAAAATAGTATTCTTTTAAAATTACCCCCACTGGGGGAGTTGTCTGAGGCGGCAGGGGGGTCCCCAGAGGTTCCTCCTTCCCCTGCTGGCCTCCCTCATGCTCTAAACCCAGGCCACACAGAGGCCTATCGTGGCCACCACGCCAAGGGGGAGAGGCTGAAGAGCGACCAAAGCATAAGGAAGGCTGGCGGGGGAAGGGGAGGGAGTAAGTTAATTTAATAAAAACAAACAACAAACAACTCACAAACACATGGGGGGTGTTGGACCAAACAGGGTTGGTTGGGTTCGACCCTGAACAGTCGAACTGAATTGGTTCGCACATCCCTAGTGAGAGCAACTGTCCTATTCAGCCCTAACACAGCGCCTTTCAGGGGCTGGGGCTGGTGCCTTCATTTTGTGTTCTCCTTATAAAATGAGCCTTTATGGGACAGGCAATATATTTTCTCATAACCTTTTACTACATAAACCACTTTCAGAACTTTTTGTTCAAAAGTTGCCTATAAACACTAATAATTTACATAGGATATGAATGTACTCAGTTGCAACATACAGTTTGGGTCAGAAAGCAAAACAAAGCAAAACCCCTCAAAAACGTGCATTGTGTTATGCCTATGAGATAAAGCTGCAAGAATAAACTTCTTAAATTAATTCATTACAGCTTTCTCTGAAAGCTCACTTCCAATTTTCTAAAGACTTGCGCGCTGAACAGAGGGTGCCATCACACTCGCTACGTGCATGTAATTCTTACTTTGTAAGTTCAAAAACCTGAAGAAGAGACAGGAGGAAAAGGCTGAAGAAGAAACACGTGAAACCTGCAAGCTTTGTGTTTTCCTCCTTTCCACCAGAAGGCAACCAAACTGAGTCTCGTCCTCCCCATCCCACCCTTTCCATAACAAAGGTGATGGCAATGCAACATGGCGGCTTACCTTCACATCTCAGCACAGCATTATCCCAAACCACATTGCCTTCCTTCAAGACACAGGTGACAGTTTCTGAGCCGTGCGTCCTTATGAAACCCTCATCACACAGAAAAGACACGGAACTACCAAGCTGAAGACTGTCACCAAACCGCTTCCCATTGACTGGCACACCTGGATCCGGGCACTCGTTGTGTCTGAAAGCTGGGTGGGGTGGGGGGGGAGTAAGAAAATGGTGGTTGAGTGACAGCATTTCCCTCACACAATTCAACACTTTCAGTCTCCCTGCCCCAAACCATACATTATGTCTCACTCCAAGAATAATTCTAGGAAGTACACACATGGAGTTCAGCAGAAGCCTTGGGAAATCACATATCAACTTCTACTATTTCCTGCTGTCAGCTGGTAATTATGTCAGTCTCACAAAGATACCTATTATGGAGGGGTTTTTTTAATTAAAAAAAGCAAAGATTGTTTTTATGGGAAGAGGGCACTCATCACACCTCTTAGTAGAGATGTGCAAATTGATTCGAGTTGAATCAATTCATTCGAGTTGAATCAATTCGAGTTGAATCAATAGGGCCATTTCACGTGTTTTGAACTGGAATCAAATTGCCCTTAGAATAAAGGGCCTGATTCGAGTTCAAATCAAATCAAGCCTGATTCGAGCTCGAATTGATTCGAGTGATTCAAGCACCATTTTGTCACCATATTTTTCCCTTGCTGGCACTGGCTTCCAAATGGCTTGAGATCTTCTTGCTTTTTGGTTGGCTTCTTATCATACAAATCAAGTGTTGTCATGGGCAACTGTGCCCCCATTGGCTGGGGGGGAGGCAGGAGGGAAGTGGAAGCAAAGGAGGGATTTTCAAAATGTATTTAAGGGGGCTGCTTGGAGGCAGAGGGACAGAGAAACATTTGTGCCCGAGGAGAGGAGAAAAATTTAAAAAAGAGCCTGCAGCAGCTCAGCAGTGGCGGCGGCCTGTGCTTAGCTATTTTTCTTTCCAACACAACTGCTTATTTCATTTCTTTCTTTTTTTTTAATTGTACCAGCAGCTTTAAACTGTGTGTGTTTTAACTGGGTGCTGCTGCTCTGCTTTGAATTTGTCTTCTTATTTTGATTTTTGCTTCTTCTTGCTTGTAGCCAGCCCCCAGTGGCTTTAATAATTGAGGTGTTGTGCTATTTTTTTCCCTTTTGCAGCCCCAAGTTGCACCTTTGCATGGCTCTTACCTGACGGCAGAGTGGGTGGAGCTCACCTGAAAATACTTATCATTTTACCTCCCCGTCTGTCTTTTTCTGTAGTCATTTCTCTGTCTTCCTCCCTGCCTGTGCCTCTTCCCTGCCTGCAGTAGGGATGTGCATGGAACTAATATGGCCTGTTTGTGAAAGGTTAAAAAAAAATTGCCTGCAAAGTGGTTTGCTTCCTCATTTTACTGTGTGTATTACCTGCATCCCTGAGCCACATGGGAACCAGTCCAAAGAATCATAGAGAAACAAGAAACAGAAAAGTCATCTTCTTATTAACATATTCAAAGATATTTAACTATATATCTATACTATATATCTTTTATGTTCAATTTACCAACACTAATTGTAACATACTCTTTGCCAGGAGTAAAAACCAAAACCAAAAACTGGTGATGTGTTATTCCAGTGAGAAAAACTACAAAAACAAACTTCTTAAATGTATTATTTCAGTATTATCTGTAAACTCTATTCAAAAGACATGCTGGATGAATAGAAAGTATACTTCACTTGCTATATGCAAAATGTTTATCTCACCTTTCTCATCAAAGGCAGCTTAAGGAAGCTCCCAATCAAAACTTGTACAAAAAAGCAAAACCATGAAGAGCAAAATAATGAGAAAACATTATACTCAACCCTCACTGAGGCCTTTCCTGTCCCCTTTCGGTGTGTGGGCAGATTTTTCTCAAAACCATTTGGGCTTTCCTTTAAACTTCTCAGATGTTTCATGCAAGCTGGGATCTCCAAATGGAATTTGGATTTCCACTTTAAGTGACATTTGGAAGCAGGACCGTCCACAGATCTTGTCAAAATTGATGACTGCTAGCAGGCCTGATCTTAGGGAGGGGTGACCAGGGCAATTCCCCCAAGCCCCACACTGGGACAGGCCCTGTGGGAGAGCAGCCTGCCCTCCAAATATTAACCTCCCTCCCCTCCCCCAGATTGTTGGATCTGTAGCGCTGCAGCCTGCAGGAGGCTTGCTTGCTAAAGGCTCCCTGCAGGAGAGGAGGTGCTGCTACAGCTCCCTTTCCCGGACCCAGCTCTCAGCTTTTCAGTGGGTGGGTGGGGCTTCCAAGACACTTAAATGCTTCCCTATTCTGACTCTCTAGTCTGTCTGTCTCTCTTAGACAAGGTACGAAAAGGCTAGGTTTCCCTGGTGGGTGTCCATCTAAGGGTTAAAGTAAAGGAATCCATTTTCCTAGGGAGACAAATGGTAGGAAAAGTGAGGGGCCAAGAAACTCTTCCTCTCCCGCTGCCGTTGATTTCTTTCTTCCTCCCCGTCAGGTAAGGCCGGCTGTCCTTACCTCTGAAGACGCACTGGTGAGAGGGCCCAAGGCGACAGGGATGGGTGGCAGCTGGGGAGAGATGGAGGAAAGACTGCCAATGGGCAGGGACTCAGTTCCAGCAGAGGAGGAGCTGAGCCCTGATAAAACTGAAGGGGAGGCATGCAAGAATAACATCAGCAGCATGCCTCCCGAAGGGAGGGGGTCTGAGCAGGAGGAAGGAGAAGGGGGAGAGGCATTGGCAACAGCTGTAAGGGGTGATCAAATGCAGGTAATAAAGAGGGGTGATGCCCCTGTAATTGGGGGCGGGAGATGCATAGCCTGCAAGGAGGCATTTAAGGAGCCCGCCAGGGATGAGAAGGAGGCTGGTGGAGAGTGTTGGAGGCCCCAGAAGAGGGGCAGACACGAGGAACAAGCAGCCTGGGACAGAGGATGCAAAGGGTGGTGCTCAGCCCCCTTCCTGTCCCTGCTCTGAGTCTGGTCCCGATAAGCCTAGACAGGCTGGGAAGAGGAGACAGGGATGCGTAGCTGGACACTCCCGGACGAGGCTCAAGCATTTTCCATTTGCTGCCGCTTTCCTTTCGTTTTCCGTCTCTCCCCTTCATTCCAGCACTCAGAGGAGCTCATGGGAAGGCTGAGAGCAGGAGGGTGGTCGTGGGGTGATTAGCCACACTTATCAGTTGGCTTCTTAAAATTTCTCAGATATTTTGCCCAACCAGGGACCTCCACATTCATCTTAGAATTAGGTGGCACACACTGTGCAGAGTAATCTGGCTAAAACTTAACAAGTAGTGTATGTATTTGTTCTGTTATTCCCCATGTTCTGCAGACAAGTGTTTCTGTTAATGCACTGCCAACCCTCCCTTTCCTCACCAAATTTGCAACAGCAACGGCTTTGCTGGCGAGCTTCCAGATTGCAATCCACTGTAACCCCTCTATTCAGCTTGTGCGACCCAGAATAACCCCCCACATCCCACTGAACAAATCTCACATCCAGACTCTTAAACACAGGGTATTAAGCGACCGGCAAAAACCACAGGTTAGCTGACTTTGATGAACCTGTCCCCTAATCCAGCACGGCAAATTATTTTTAATAATAGCTGGTTTGCAGTCACCAACCAGAAATACCATTAATTTTGCAGAGCTGTTAACCACTGTTATAACAAAGGTCGTTCATCACTCCTGCCAAGCCAATGCAATTGCATTCCTTAGAAAATTATAGGAGAGAGCGTAAGAGCAAATTGCCGAGGGAAGTTGGCATTCGCTTAGACTATGAAAGACTCAAAGTTTGGAGGATCCAAAAATAATCCTCAGTCATTATTGAATCCATGTAACCAAGTTTATTCCTCCTTTTCATTGACTGTTCTGAGAACATATCCAGTTTCAGATAGGTCCGTACACAGTAACAGGTCTCCAAACCATTGTTGAGCCATTTTTTTAAAAAAATAGTGTGTTTTAAAAATAGGTTGAGTAGGAAGCCACTTATGGAGGTGTGCAACAGCATTCAAACACACACTGGCACAATGTACAAGCCAGTCAGGACATGGAATAGGAAAGACACACACGTATATGCAACTTGCATATTGGGAGCCAGCATGGAACAGTGGTTAGAGAGTAAGCCTTGGACCTGGGAGATCCAGGTTCATGAAACTCACTGGGTGGCTTGGGGCCAGTCACTCCCTCTGAACGCAATCAACCATATAGGGTTGTTGCAAGAATAAAATGGGTTGGGGAGGGATATACAAGGGGCAGTCCTGTACATTGCCCTGATTTTCTTGGTAGAAGGGCAGGATAAGATACGTAAAAATAAATAAATATAGATGAGTATGATTTCTAGAGTACCCTACACTCCAGCACCTCTTTTTTTTTTCTTTTAAACATCATGTATACGTTTCACAGAAGTACTGCTTGGAATGAAGGCAGGTCGCATTGAAAACATACCCAGTAGGGGGAGCACTCTCGCAGCCACTAAAAACCTGAAAAAACAGCAACTTTTTTACACCGCATAGACGATGTCCTAGCTCTATAGTGCAGCGATTAAATTTGAGAAAAGGCATTGGCAATGTGGACGGCGCCCTGCTGTCCACGTAGGGACTGCGGTGTCACAACGCAGGAAGTGTGGAAGCACACTTCCGAGATGCGTCCTGACCCCATTGTAGGGTCTAGTCTGGAAAGCGCCCTGGTGTTTGAAGGGAAAAGAGCTGGCTGACATCTTGACTAAATTACTTGAGAGAAATCCTATTGATATTAAGTAGTCCTTTAGAGCAGAGATTCTCAACGTTGGGTCCCTAGATGTTATTGGACTTCAACTCCCATAACCCCCAGCCCCAGTGGCCCAAAAATCAGCCTGGGACGGGCTGTGGTGGTGAATTAAGAGGCCAGAGGGGAGACCTATGCAGACCCCCACCCCCAGCCTTTAGGAAGCCCAGCAAAGGGCCTACAGGTTAAAAAAAATTAAAAAATTAATATAATATAAATCACTCTACACATATTCAGTTTGGCACTATGTACAGAGAATCAGGGCTTGTGAATACTGAGCTGAAGCTTATGAGTTAGGATTATATTCATTTATCTTACTTTGCTTCTTGTGATAAATGAGTTAAATGTGATATCTTAATAATATGGCTATTAATGGTTACTTTGTCTTTGAATCAGTGTTAAATCCTTAGTATTAAGGCCAGTGGGAGCTTCTTGCTCTCTTTCTCTCATTTTAACTGTCTTTCTGAAATACTAGAATATATTCCAAGCAGTGACACAGTTGACTCTGCATATCCTTTAATTATTTTCAGAGTATCAGGGAAAAGTCAAATTCTCAAATTCTAAAAACTTATCTAATAGTGATGCTACAATACATAGTAGAAAATTAGACAGGCACTTCTGTTTAGTTTTCCGAGTACACCTCCACATAGTATTTGGGTATTTCATGAGCCCCAGCATAGTGAAATTTGTAATTTTCCAGCATTTTGGGGGGTGGATACGTCCACTGCTAAATAGTTTTTGAAAAATTAAAAGATTAACGAGCTTGACTTGTATTTTTGAGCTGATATTATGGTAAAGTTATCTGAAAGATGGGTGTCGGATGTTTGGACAAGGAGCACAATTTCAGTGCTTGCCCTAGGCGCTATCTTCCCTAGATACGCCTCTGGGGACAGCCACTACAGCTTAGCAGCTAAGTAGCTCAGGCTCCTCTAGAACCCAGACCCTACTCATTTCTTCCTCCTTCATCAAAGATGCTTCCTGCAGACTCCACTGCTACTTCCCACAGAGTTTCCATCAATGAATAAAACACTTTTTTTGCAGTACAAGTACTGCTGTCAAATTCCCAATTCTGAGGATTTCCTTCCACACTGTGTAGGCGTCAAAATGTCATGGAATGTAATTCTAGGCAGCAAACTCTGTGGGCACAGACAAGGAAAATGCATAGGCATGTGTGGTAGTGGCACATGCTCTGTGTGCAAATCATATTCGCATACCACTGTAGCCAGCAATTGTCAGGGCAGGTGATCCGCCTGCTTGCCCAGGGAGGATGAAGTAATTGTCTGTGGGGAAGGTAGGTTCGAGCAGCCTTCCCCCACTCCAAGCCCTTCTCACCAATTGTGCAAAAGGGCTCATAGCTTTCGATTTGTATGCTTTTTGTGTTTCTAGATAGATTGAAGCTGCCGCCACCGCTTTTCTCACCCGCCCACCGCTGCTGCTTTTATCTCCCCCCCCTCCTCCGCCCGCCACCGCCACTTTCTTCCCCCTCTCCTCTTCCCTCCTCACTCCGCCGGGCCTCTCGCCGGAACTCTCACAGCAGGTCACGAGAGTTCCGCCGCCAAATCGTGGACACACATGCCGGCTAAGAGAATTAATCATATAGATGGGTACAAACCTGGGCTACCCAGTGGAGGAGTCTCACGATTGGAGCCAATCCCAGTGGTTCTCAAAACCAACCCTACCTGGGTAGGGCTGGTTGTGAGAATAACCTCGTTGTCCTCACATATTGAAAAACATGAGGAGGACCATATACATTAAAAAAACAAAACTTCATGATGAAAAATGAAGAATTCCAGTGTAAACTTCTGACTATGCAGTACAACTAGAGAAGCTTACAATCACATTTTTTAAGTTCTATGTCAGCTCCTGCTCTGGCACTAAGTTCATCTAAAATCCATAAGAACATGGGATGTCCAGAATTCAATGCACTCTATGCAGCCTTAAGTATTCAGAACCTGCTACCAATGGAAAATAGAAGTATAGCTGGGAAAGATTCCACCACCGCCAAGCCACACCACACAAGCTTTTCTGTCTACTTACTGGTAAATGTGATATTGAAGCCTCGCTTCTCAGTGGAGTGATCAGTCTGGAATTCTAGCCGGGTGACATGGCCACTGCTAGTCAGAGAAGAAGGTAGCTGGCTGCCAGAAAACGTCCCCAGGACTGGTGATTCAGCTGTCCCGCCATCTTTTACAGCCAGGAAGTCAAACTGAGGTTCCACATCAAAATCATTAAAAGCCAAGTGGATCCGGCTTTCAGGCTTTGCGATGATCAACCAGACACAATGCAGGCTGCTGCCATATTCCTCGGGGTAGTTTGGGGAGAGCACAATCCCAGATGGGGTGGTGAAGTTAAAGAAACAGGAAACTGTAATGATAAGGAGAAAAGTAAATGTCAGTCACAGGTCACACGATCCCTCAAAGTCTTTGATGGGCTCACATTTCAAAAAAGAAAAAGAAAAAACCACCACAAGAGGCAGGGGAGACTCATGCACATCCATAATATCTCAGTATCACAAAGGCAATATAAAGACAAAAGGAAAAGAGAAGAGAAAATTAATAGGAAAAGAGCCTTTTAAAAAATGTATTGGGTTTTCTAGGGTTTTTAAATTGTTTTTTAACTGATTGTTTCATGGTATTTTAAGGTTTTTGTTGTTGTTGTTGTTGACTGATCTTAACTGGTTTTGTTTTGTTTGTAAACCACCCTGGGCCAAATTGGGAGGGGCAGTATAAAAATTCAATAAATAAATAATAATTAATAAATATGCAGAGAAGAAATGGGTGAGCTCTCTTCCACTTGCCTCAGGACAATTCAGAAATGATCCAATTCCTTCTCTCTAAAATCAGGGAAAAATTGGAAAATCTTCTGAGTCAATTTGATTCGAAAATAACCCCACTGCGTCAGCCCACCCGACCACCCGCTCCACTAATGAGGAAGACATGGCAGAGAAGGGCTCTGAGCTCAGGCTTGGAGAAGAACTTTGGGATCTGGAAAAACTCAGCTCTCCTTTGAGAGGACATTTTGAAAGTACCCAAACTTCTTTTCTGAGAGGTTTGCTGGCATCTCCCGTTTAGAGAGAAAAATGAGCACACAGTTGGTGCAGCGTTCAAATTCTCAACCTGTAATATTTTTGCTTTTAACCCAATAAAATAATACTCTGGCTGGCATGGAGAAACCATGTTCTTAGCATTACTTATAAACAATGTAAAAATCTTATTTAAAAAATCTTACCCAGTGTAAGATTTGCCTGAAAGTGCACAAATACAGAGATGGGTTTTTGTTTATTGGTGAACTGGAAGTGTGTGTGTGTGTTTCTTTATTACTTTTAAAAATAATTCTGGCTGCTGATTTGCATGTCAACATTCACAAAACTTTTGACATTTGCCATAGTGTGATCAATTGCATAAAGTATTTCCATGCCAACATCACACATTCCTACCAGAAGCTTCTGGGGAACATTCCATACAGTACACCAGGATCAGGTGGAAAATGGCACAGCCCATTACTAAAGGAGCTGCCACCACTGTTTCAGGCAGAGGTAATGCATGGACTGGTCCCCATCTGCATGCCCAGCACAAGTGAATGAAGGCAAGTGCTCCCTATCCTGCCCTTATCTCCCATTAGGAGTGGGCCAATGGCTTGAGCTAACGAGGTATGAAGCCAGATGGTGGAAAAGTAAAAGGCAATTAAGCAAAATGCTTAAAGCACAACAGTGAATACGGAGACCCCCTTAGTTGTCCAGAGAAAAGTTTTGCCACATTTCTGTTGATAGGGTCCATTTGCTTCTGACAGCAAAGAGGCTATTTAATTGGTCCTGCCCTCTGTTTGTACAATGCACTAAGATATACTACCTCCATCCTCCACAGAACTAAATTTACATGCTACACTTCACCTCCAACATCTCCCCATACTAATCCTTTCCACCTACAGCCCCAAATGTAAACCCTTTTCATGCTTGTTGCCAACCAGAAATAATTTGCTGTCGTGTTTATATAAAAATATACAACACAAAGATTTATGTACAAGTTTTGGGGTAAGAATGCTAGCCATGACTATTACTACTGTTTATGCCATTGTCTTTCCATCCCACTCCCCACAGGGTGGTTATGTCCTCCCTTTGACTCCCTAATGACCTCCATTCAAAAATGGTGGACATAAATCTACGGTGTGACTTTACTTAGAATACTGTGTACAGTTCTGGTCACTCACACATTAAAAAGGATATTGTAGTGCTAGAAAAGAGCAATCAAAATGACCCTAACCCTGGCACCATCTTGGAAGGTGTGCATGGGGTGCGGGGAAGTGTAGCCCTTCCCAGTTCTCCTCTGAGAACTCTTGAGAGAGGACTCCATCTCTCATAAAGCAAACCGGAAACCACAGTAATATGTAGAATTCAGCACTGTGGGAAATGACTACTACACTGAAGGGTGTGGGGTGTTGTTTTTTGCTAAAGTGGCCCTCACTTAACAAATAGTGAAGATCATTGATCTAGATCAGGGCTGCTTAACTTTGGCCTCCTGCAGACAGTGGCCTACAATTTCCATAATCCCTGACTATTGTCCACAGTAGCTGGGGATGCTGGGAGCTGTAGTACAAAAACAGCTGGAGTGCCAAAATTGAGAAGCTCTGATCTAGATCAGGGATTCTCAACGTTGGGTTCCCAGATGTTACTGGACTTCAACTCCCATAATCCCTAGTCCCAGTGGCCTTTGGTTGGGGATTATGGGAGTTGAAGTCCGATAACATCTGGGGACCCAATGCTGAGAATCCCTGATCTAGATGGTTTTAAAAAGGTAGTGGATAAATGCATGGAGGACCTGGCACTATCAATGGCAGCTAGACTTGCTAGCTGCATATTTCCACCAGGATCAGAGGTGACATGCCCCTGAACACCTGATGCTAGGGGATGCCAACAAGAGGGGCAATGCCCACTTTCCCCTACTTCCAGGCTTTCCAGATGCACCTGGCTGGCCACTGCGTGAAGCAGCATGCTGGACTAGATAGGCCTCTGGCCTGATCCATCAGGGCTTCCTTTCTGTCCATCTATGTTGTCCATTTCCTGAGGCTGAAAGCACTGCAAATGAGGAGTTCTGCTATTAGGAGGTGGAAATAACATGGTGACAGAAATAGCTGAAGGCTTGGGGAAGGCTGGAAAAAAGTTATAAATAATACTGGTTGGACATCCAAAACCGACCAAGAAGCAGAGGTGAACAATCCTCTACATAAAGGCACTTGGGACTAACTCACTTACAAGAATATCAACATTGTGATGATATTTTCACACCACCTAGAAACCTTTTCGGGCACATCACCTAAAAGTCACACATTTCTTACACACCTCGCCGAAAGCACTCTGATAGAGTTGTAAAAAGGATTAGAAATGAGACATCTTTGTTCTCCTTGGAATAAAGGGCAAGAAGAGTTCCTTGGGAGGAGGAGGGAACAGGGGTTAAACCAGTTTAAGTCGGGAATATGGACACGCCCACACAACACACTTTCCCATTTAGCTTCCCCAGACATGCATCAATGTTGGACAACCGCTCAGTGGTATTGTTCAACACTTATGTCTGGATCCCCAAATATCCCTTATTTGTTCATTACCCCGGATATCAGACTTAAGACCAGAGTTTGTGGAACTGATGCAATCTTATGAAAGAAAAAGCTTGATTTTCAAAACAGCTACATTTCAGGCAAATGCAATGTGAGAAAGGTGGGAAGGGGAGAATGGCAAAAGGACAAGCACACCCTCACTTTCCACCACTCAAGAGACCCCACACTTCAAACTGGTCTACTGCTAATTTTGTCAAGAAGAGGGAGCTGAGTAAATGGCCCCATCCCTTGTTCTCACTACAAGGAAATACACCCTGCATACCTATCTGCATCAGTGGAAAGAGTGAGAGAGAAAATAATATAATGAACAGACCAGCTGCCTCCATGTTTCCCAGTTGTAGGAGAGAGAAACAGAAAATGGATCTCATGGCTAAGAAAAACAAAACAGGACGCCTGCAATCAAAAGTCTAGCTTTGAACTCTAGTCGTCTTTGTCTCTGCATTTCCAGTCCACATGCATCTCTCTTTTCTAACAGTTCTTCCTTCCACCTGACTTTTCCTCATTCCTCTGGATTGTTCACACTTCTGACTCCCCTTCTCTAGATGCCTCAACCTGTCCTGCACATCTCTTATCAGAGCAACAGTTTTCCTTCTCCCTGCCCTGCCCCTTTGGCTACATTAGGGAAGCCCAGCCAACCAATGCCAAAAGCTCCATCACCATTACTCTCACTCAACATCTTTGTATACTGCAGGACATACAAATATCCAATATAAGATCCAGTTGCTTAAGATGTGAAGGAAACCACCCCCACCCCCCAGATTTCTATTGTCTTTTGATCCAAGAAGTCTTGAAATAAGCCAAGCCAAGCCAAAGTGTGCAAATCCACATAACTGGATCCACACCAACTGTGTCACTTTACACACAATATCAGATTAGCATGTGGCCAAGAGTCTTTGGTGTTGGAGAAGACTTTTGAGGATACCATGGACAGCCAGGAAAACAAACAAATGGATCATAGAACAAATCAATCCAGAATTTTTACTCGAGGCACAAATGACCACCAGGCTCAAACTATCATAGTTCAGACACATTACGCAAAGACCCAGCTCCCTTGAGAAGTCCATAATGCTGGGGAAAGTTGAAGGAAAGAGAAGAAGAGGATGACCAGCAGCAAGGTGGATAGACTCGATTACGACAGCAATGAATGCACCACTGAGAGACCTTAAAGGCCAAGTTGAAGACAGATAATCCTGGAGAGCATCTATGTGGTCTCTAAGAGTCGACACCGACTTGACGGCACTTAATCAATCAATCAGTCAATCAGTCAATCAATCAATCAATCAATCAAGAGACATGTGAATTGGCCCAAGAGCAAACTCACATACTGTGTTAGCCTTGGCAGACTGTGGTATTCAAAATGACTTTGTGATGTACCATCTTTTTCACACACACACACACACACACACACACACACACACACACACACGGCAACAACTGCTAGGGATGTGCATGAAATTTGAATGAATTGATTAAAATCAAATCAATCTGCAACCACTGAACTGTGTGGAGATTCATTCAAATTGAAATTTGAATGAATTTGAATTGAATTTAAATGAAATTGAATTTGAGCAAATTCAAACTGAATTCGAACAAATTCAATTCAAATTTGGATGAATTCAAATTGATTGAATGCATCTCCACTCTGTTCAATAGTTCCAAATTAAATCAATTTGAATCGATTTGTGTGCATTTCATGCACATCCCTAATATCTGCTAGGATTGTTGTTCCTTTTAATGGATGTTCTCAATGAACTTTGAAAACTGTTTTTGTCAAGGAAATTCCTTCATTGGGGGGCTTTGGCCCAGTCACCATCTCTTACCCTAACCTACCTCTTTGGGCTCATGTGAGGAAAAAATGGAACAACTCCATCTGTGCTAAAGGTAAAGTGTGCTGTTGAGTTGGTGTCAACTCCTGGTGACTGCTAGAAAACTCGTATTTTGCAGGAACAGGATGGGTGTGGGGAGTAGGACAGCATGGAGGTAGAGACTAAAACTTCTCTCTAGGGTTAGTAATGTGCATTTAAAAAACAAACCAACCAGTAACAGCTACAATTCTCAGGGCGATGAAATCCTCTGATTTCAAGAAGATGTTGTACCTGCCTGAGAAACAGTTAAATGTAAAGCACTGGAAGTTTCAAATTAGGGATTCAGGCAACAGGGCTCAGGTTCCTTACTTGCTGAGCCATAAAAGCTGCTCCCAGGCAGAGGATGGAATTATCAGTCTGCTTTCTGCTGCACTGCAGCGCCATCCATATAATGGCTGGAACTGGTACTGCAGTTCTTCAACTCAGTTGACCTGAGGAATGAAAATAAGGGCCTGGCTGGCCCACATAACAATTGCTCTAATCTTGGTTCCTCAGTCTGGGAAACATCACTTGATGGAGCAATAGCAGAGCCTTGCCTTGCCTCACCCAACTGTGCCCTGCCTGTCTGACTCAGTACTTGACCCCAGCCTGTCCCTGAGTATGACTCTTGCCTCTGGTCCTTGCCTGCCTGGTTCAGCACTTCACTCCAGCATGTCTTGAACAAGTCTGATGCCTTTGGGCCCTCTGGCCTTTCTCTGCCTGCTCCACAACTGCGATGTCTCCAGGCTCAAAGCCAGGCCAAGGCCTAACACCAACTGCATGGGGAATGTGACACAGGCACCTAGCCTGATGTGCACATGAATACACAGTCACTCATTCTGGAGAGGCTTTCCCCTAGGACGCCTTGCACCGCATTCTGTGGTAGGCAGCTTATTTTTCAGGCCAGCATTGAGTGTAACTAGGCTTACGGGGATTTAATGTAAGCCTGTGGGAGGCTAATCTATACACTGCTTTTGAGGTTTGCTCTGAAATCATTTAAAAATCTGCAACATCATTTAAAACACACAGAGAGAGAGAGAGAGAGAGAGAGAGTGAGAGAGAGAGAGAGCCAACATCAACTTCAGGCAGGCAGTTGCTTCTCAGCACTCTAGTGCCTACTGCTCATCAGCTGATTTATCTGCATCCGCATCCCAGCAAGCAGATCCAATGTTCTGGTGGGCTGTGAGTAGGGCTGCATCCCACCCCCTGATTACTAGAAGCCCCATCCAGATTCCCCCACCCGCAGGGTGCATTTGTCCAACTGGTTTCTATACATTCGTCCTATGGAATGCTAGTGCATTAGGAAAGCATTTGGTGCCAATGCTCTAAAGGGGTATGTGGACAGGGCTTCCGGTTGTATTACTCACTGGTCAGAGTTTCACTTCTGGATTTGGCTGCAGAAAGGTGAGTCCCTGGTTAAAAGATATCGAGCCATTTCAGATGATATGCCAGTCAGCCCTCTCAGTCATGGGGGAGCACATCTCCACCATCAAATGGTGTGGGTGGTCTGTCTCTTCCCCCATGTGGCCCCCTCCCCAACCGTGATTAGGACAGACCAGTGTCCTAATCCAGTTAGGATTAGATCATCCAAACTAGTCCATAGTGGGAACACTGAATCTGCTGGCTGGGAAGAGCTCCTTGTTCTTCATAAGAGGTTGCCCACATGGTTTAATGGTACAATCCTGAACCTAGAAACTTCTCTGGTAGACCACAGTCTACATCCTGCTCCTCCTCCACCAAGTGCCCCTCAGCATTCAACACATCCCAACCCTCCTTCCTAGGATCTAATAAGTACATCTCCAATTCTCCCATTAATTACATAATGAGAAATCAACATCTGGAAAACGTGATCAGAGAGGGAGTCATTGTATGAAGAGGACATTTCCTTGAGACACTTCTAAATAGGTCCAGCTCCAATGGCGTAATAGGGCCAACTGAAAAACAGCATTGGGAGCTCACGCAATAACTTTTAGAAGCGGCCCTTTCATCAAACAAACCTGGAAACATTACACAAGTACTAGTTATTCAAGCAGCTTATTCCAAACCAAACAAGAATTGCAGGCTGGTCCTTGAAAACACAGGTGAATAATCTATTTCAACAAAATATTTTTGACGATATGTGCTCAAGAGACTTTACTGGATACCAGATGTCACACAGAGATGCTTTGAACATTCATGAACCTTCTGCTTTCAGAGTAAAATCCCATATTTGCTTTCTCCCAATCTAGAAGCAGACTTGTGAATATTCGGATCTGGATCCCTACACCAAAAAAAAGGCTTAATAATGCAAATGCTGCACTATCGAGCCAAACATGCACACAGTATTTCAGGTCTACAGATATTTCCCATGTTGTTTGCACTTTGAAGTGGGAAATGTGTTGTACAATAAAGTACCACGTTTATTCAGGTCCATTTTGTAAAACTCACATACATGACTTTGCAGATCAATGTCCTGAACATGCAATGCCTGAGCACGGGAAAGCAGAAAATAAACCCGGATCTGCTGACGCTAGGACCAGGAACCCATGGATCTATATCCTCTTGCTCTATGCATTGACCCACCAAGGCAAGAGTCTGGGTGTACATCTCTGTCTATGGAGTCTGGCCAGTGACTTCCCTCATATGAAAAGGACGATAATGGTTTCCAGGCTAGGTTGGGACTATGCACGAGCAGCAATAGTATCAGCTGTTTCTAACTTGTGGTTCCTGGCTTCTGACTCTTGGCTCTTGCTTCTGACTCTTGGTTTCTGCTCTTGGTACTGACGGTCCATCAGTGATGGGTCTTGCACATACTGAACATTACATAAAATAAAGCTCTAGCATAGGGGTAGGCAATGTGTAGCTCTCCAGATGTTGCTGAATTACATCTCCCATAATCCCCAGCTGTAAAAAATTGTGGCTGGGGGGTGATGGGAGTTGTAGTTCAGCAACATCTGTAGAGCCTTGCCTTGAGCATATGACTACCCAACATAACTCAGCTATCCTTTGCTTGGTTCATTTGCTGAAATCCATGCCAACCCCTTTACCATAACCAACAAAAGAAATGTTTGACCTCCTATCAACCCTCATTTTTCCAAATCGCCGTTCTGGAGCCCTATTTGAGACTGTGCACTGCAGGGAGGAAGAGGCGAAAGAAGGAAGGGGAAAAAAGGAAGTAATGACCCACTGACGGGTTAGTTCTGAGCTAAACGTAAAACTCATCAGAGTTAACAGGAAATTATATGGTGACTCTGGAAACACTGCAAGGAGAAAGCCATTGATCACAGTTGGAATTCATATTTTATAATCCTGAAGGCACATGTGGGGCAGCAAGTGGAAAAGGCAAGCCATTCAGAAAGCAGCCTGTTTACGATGGGGGGCTAGGGATCATTCAGCAGGTATAATAAGGCAATATGGGATTAACAAGAAAGGGCAATTACTGCTGAGGGTTGCAAAATTAACACTCAAAGAAGAAACCATTTAGGTGCACAAGAGGGCCGAGGAGCAGGATTAGCAGAAGCACTGAACTTCAGAAGGAGGGGAAGAAAACTTTTGTGGCTAGCTAAATGGACGGAAGTGATGACAGAGATCATTTTCACACACTCTATTAAGAGGCACATTTCAGCTTCCTTTGGGATGAGTGGTCCCTGCGTGGCTAATGCAGGACAGAAGACAGAGAAGAAATCCAATCTATGCAGTTTACACATTCACATTATATTGTTCAGGCACAAGCCAACTTAAAACCACCGGTGTGAAAATGCCCTTTGAGGTTGGCTGTATATGGAGAGCTGATGTTCCATATGCAGACCAAAATTCCAGAGAGCCACCACATCATGTGGACACAGATGGTCAACGGTGCCAGCATGCAGAAGTGTCAGGACCCGGGCTATAAGAATTCCATGTATACGTGGACTGTACCATGGTGTCAGGAGCCCAGCCCTGAGCAGTAGTGTAGAGTCTGAGAAGCCAGCCCCATTTTCAGTCCCAGTTCTGAGCCCTGACCTAGACTGGAACGCTGAAACTGCCAGCTGGGAGACCCACAAACCGGCACTCACTGAGCCCCAGCTGTGCAATGAACCAGCCTCTTTGAGACAGGGTATCTCATACTCCCCCATGGTTTGCACAGCAATGCCGGTGATGGTCAAGGGAGTGATTTGATGGAGCAGAACAGGAGTGCTGGGCTTCAGGCCAGAAGAGTGTCCCTTTGACTCTCTGCTCTCCAGACAAGGAGGTACTGAATTTAAGAGTTCATCCCACCTCTGGCCCTTGTTGGCACACATTGCACTGGGAGCTCTCCAGGGTGCTGCAATCCTAACTGTCTTGCCTTTCCTTGCCTCACAAGTTCTTGATTGCAAACAAAACACATGGAAGCACAGAACTGAGTTTCTGACACACAATTCCGTATTCTAAGAGCTTATCATTCAGAACAAACAAACAGGAGCATGCTTCTAGAACAGGGGTGCACAGATTGACCTTCCAAGCGTTATTGTGGCTGGGGAAGACGGGAGTAGTAGTTCAACAACAGCTGGAGGGCCAGGTTTGCCCTCTCCTGGTCTAGTCTAGACCCTATGGCTGTAGAGACAAGCTGGTGGGAAATATATGAGCAAGTTTATATTTTGGGGCTGAGTGGAAGTTTTGGTGAATGATATAGAAGAGAGCATGTTTAGTGCCTTTCAGAACTCCTGGGGTCTCTCCTGTTGATCTTGTTATCTAGCCTCTATTCCTATAGCATTTCTACACACACACGCCCCACAGTCTTCAAATCTCCTTTCTGCCTCCATTTTCACAGACCTTATGACAAAATTCCAAATCATAAAAAATCCAGCCATGACAGCTGAATAAATTATGCAAGTTAAGTGAATCTATGCAAATTTAAATAATTTGAAATAATGTTATGCTGGGTAATCTATCATCAAAGCAGCAAGAGGTGTCTGGAACCTTCACCAGTACCATTTTCCCTTTAGAGTTTTAAATATGTTCAGTCCTGAGACTGAAAATGGGAGAACTGAGAGGGTCAGTGTCATGAGATGACCTCAGGAACCAGAATAGGAAATACTCCGTGCAGGGCACTAACACCCACTTGTATGCTGGAATAATTCAATATTGGAGATAATAGGGTTAGATGAAAGATGGCCTCTAGAACCACCACCTTAGATAATTAATGTTAAAAAAAAGCTACCCTTAGACTCATACAAACTATGATCCACTGGATTACCAAGCAAAATAAAATCAAAATGTTAGAAGTTGGATGCAAAACCATCATCAGTAAGGGAACATATAAAGCACTCTGCTATAATAGGAGAATATATTCTACACATATGATAGGCATGCATTCTGTGCAGCGAACGGCGGGTCCAAAGGAGCCACAACTCTGTTTCAAACCCGAATTTTGCTGAAGCTTGAGGTTGACAAGAATTCCATTTCAAAGATGGCAAGTACAGCCTTCAAATCCTGAATTTCATTTTCCCCACACTCTCCCAACTCACCATGTGTCCCCATGTATATTAACGACATTTGTAACTGGACTTGATAGGGACTTACCAAATATATAAATAGTGTCATTAAATCAAGAAAAATAACATCAGTAAGTCAAGAAACATAAGCTACAACTATAATACAATGGATGATAAACAAACAAACAAACAAACAAACAAACAAACAAACAAACAATATGTATCCACTGCCCCCTCTCCAAAGTCTTGCTGAACAAAAATGTTTTAGGCTTATTAATGAAATGTGAGAAGTGAGTCTCTCTGTGGAGGGAGCACCACAAAGGATCACCAACCACCAACAAAAAGCCTCCCTGAAAGATGCTTCATTTATGTAGTACAGGAGTATAGAAGGATGGTTCACAAGATTGGTTATCCTGACATAGCAGGGCTTTGCTTATGTCCTTAACTTGTTTAAATCTCCAGTTGCAGGGGCAGAGTTCAAATAACTCAGCCACAAGCCACGGAAGGGCTGTGCTACATCTCCGGAGACTGGGCCACACCCCTTATGTGCGTGGTGCACACGGCACGTGTGGTGTGGACACGGTGGTGCTGCTGGGGACAGAACGGAACCTGGGCCTCCGTTCCCTGGCTTCACCACTGTCCAGTTGGATTTAGGAGGGAGAGAGAGCAAGATCAGAAGGAATAAGTTGAAAGACCTTGAGAAAGCCACAGCATGGCTATTTTCATAGAGAATTATGAACGTCACAATGATGGTGTGTGTGTGTGTTTTCCACACAAATTCAAGATTTGTTTCTCATCTCTGAAACGGAACACTTTCAATTCAGCCTGAAATTTGACAAAAGTCAAATGGATTTGGGGATTTTGAACCTGGATTTGGAAATTTAAGTTTCAAGTTAAGAAACCTACCAGGAACATGCCACCCCCACCTGCCTGCTGGCTGTGCATTATTGTGTAGCTCTCAACAATACAATATCTCAAAATTGGGAGCCACTAACCAAGACAAACACTATAATAATCAGATGCTAAGACACACGTGATAAAATATTGGCTTTCCTACCCCCCTTTTTTTGCTCCTTCACCCCACAAAGCGAGCCCTTACATTTTTTAAATGTAGCATCTCCATTAGCTCTTTCAGATCTATGCATACTCAGAAACAGATTTCTCTGCATCCAGCAGAAAGCAATAAGATGCATGCATGGGTGCGAAAGCTGGAATGATGAAGGAATGGATGGTTATGGAATTGTTAGGCCCTTAGGAGGCAGACAACATAACCCCTCACCTGAGAGCAGAGCAATATCAGTGAAACCGCACAAGAATCCAGGTTTCCAAGAGAAACAGCAGGTTCTACAAGATCCTGCCTGCTGGGCCCAGAGCCAAGAGAAAACTGGCACAGACTTGGCTGACTGCCATTTTGCTACCTGGGAGCCTGGACAGCCATAGGAACATAGGAAGCTGCCATATACCGAGTCAGACCATTGGTCTATCTAGCACAGTATTGTCTTCACAGACTGGCAGCGGCTTCTCCAAGGTTGCAAGCAAGAATCTCTCTCAGCCCTATCTTGGAGATGCTGGCAGGGAGGGGACTTGAAACCTTCTGCTCTTCCCAGAGTGGCTCCATCCCCTGAGGGGGAATCTCTTCCAGTGCTCACCCTTCTAGTCTCCCATTCAAATGCAACCAGGGCAGACCCTGCTTAGCTAAGGGGACAAGTCATGCTTGCTGCCAGAAGACCTTCCTCACCATAATACAATCTTTTACACTCTCCTTGCCCCAGACATAGCCATGAATGATTGCCACTTCCTGTGTCTCTGCTAACTGAGCAAAGAGACACCTTTTAATGTGGTGATTATCTTATATTTAGCAGAGGGGGAAACAACTGGCCCTATCCAACTCCAGCATAGCATCCCACTAGTGGCTGTTGCTGGTATCTGCCTTATGTTTATTTCTAGACTGTGAGCCCTTTGGGGACGGGGGACCATCTTCTTGATATATCTGTTATTTTTCAATGCAAACCGCTTTGAGAACTTTGGTTGAAGAAAGGTATATAAGTAGAAGTAGTAATAGTGGTGGTGGTGGTGGTGTCCCACAGGGATATGCTCAAGCAATCCTCAGAGGGAAATGCTACCACTCCTTGTTACAATGTCCAACAACAGGAGTCCAGTCTGAAGGTAAAGAAAGTCTGAGCTTCCCCCTTCCTCAAGACACTGGGGCTGTTCACACAACCAAACCTGAGTAGAAAAAGCATCCTACCCAGCTTCGGGAGCTGCGCATGCTCCCATTTTGTGATTGTGTGAGTTAAAAACAAGGTAGGAGGAGGAGAAAGTGTCCATGCAAGAGCCTTGCACTGGGTAGGATGGCTTTTCCTTCTCCCTCATTAAACAACTGGGTGCAGCACTGTCCTACCCAGCTGCTCTGCTCTCTCACACACGATCACTCCACCCTCCTCCTACCTAGTTTTCTCTCACACGACAGAAAATCAGGAGCACACACAGCTCCTGAAGCTGGGTGGGATGCTCGTCCTACCCCATTAATGGTCATGTGAACAGCCCTACTGACAGCTGTACCACCAATTCTGGGAGTGAATTCGAAGTCTACAAAAGCCAGGATAACAGAGTAATGTGGAAGCAAGCCAGGCAAAGTAGGATAATCAAAGATGTCAAACACCTGAAGGTGGTTGATGGCTCTCAGATCTACCAATCCTATACTCGGAACCTCCTTCTAGATCTCACTCACACAGCAAGCCGAGACAAAAAGGGCCCAAGTAAATCAGGGAAAGGGTGAGTACCTACCTCCTCAGCCTCTAAGGTTCTGATCAAATAGATCACCCATGATGCTCCTGAGCCCAGGACCAATCCTGCCCACAAGCCCCAAGAGACTGGTGGAACAATCTTGGTCTGAGGTGGACCATGAACTGTTCCAAAGCCAGTCAGACAATGGAAGACCTTTTGAAATTCAGAGAAGCTAAGCAGAAATACTACAAACAGAATGCACACATAATGGCTGCCATCCAGACTAACTTACTGGATAGTAACTTACAGTATGTAATGCAGGCAGGGGTTCCTCTAAAGGACCAATTAATTTCAATAGGACTACTCAAGAGTAATTTAGTCTAGATATCAGTCACTGTTTCCCATTTTAAAATACACACAAATGATCTTTCTTACATTTATAGGGATGTGAAGAACACACCCCTCCACATTCACTTGTCTTATAGATATTGACCTGGCTTCCCTTGAACATTCTCAGATGTTTTACTTTGGGAAGAACCCTGAAATCCACTTTATATTTCACTTCTTTGAAATGCTTTCTTTACACTTCATATACAGCTTTTCAACAACTTTGTATAAGTTAACGCTTCCTTTCTGTCCCTCCTCCTCCCCCATCTATTTCTTTTTCTTGTTCCCTGTTATTATTGTATTCCAGTCACAGACCAGTAGCAAGGCCCATATACAAAAAGTTTTGTCCATATGCAACCTTTGGGGATCTCATCCTGTGCAATGTGCAATCAAGAGCACAGTATGTTATGGCTACTTCCTTCATGGATACACAGATATATTTTCCTGCAGTTCCCGATCACGCACATCGGCTCTCCCCACGTCTAACCCTTGCTGCCCTCCTTCAGAGTCAGCTTTTGAATCACTGGGGGAAATTCCCAGAATGACCTGAACAACAACAAAAAGTATCTGACAGTGTGACTCAAGAACAGTCCATACTGAAAGGCTTGAGTTTTCAAACACTCTACTTCAGGGAACCCTCTCTTTGCAGACTTGCTTGCTGAGGAACTCCCACGCATCTGCCAGATAATCTGTGCACATTGCAAAGGATTCTGGGACATATTCTAGCCAGGTCTGCTGGGCTTTATTGTTAATACAGCCTAACTAGCAGCATGACTAAGAACACACTTGATAGTTTTTTTTGGTTGCACATGACAGGGGAAGATCAGTGGTGATAGGCATACTGTCTCTTGGGAAAGACCACCTACCACCACCACCACCACCACCACCACCACCAATTTCCTGGTTGATGAACTCCTGAAGAGCTTCAGAGGAACTCCAGCATACAGTCTGACAACCACTGCCCTAAGAAGAGAGACAATAGAACATACAACTTGGAAGACTAAGGTCCTTTGGAGCTACTCCAGTGCCAAGTACAACCGTGCGGAATACCTATAATTAAGCAATCATGGCGGGACTTTGCCACATTAATTTGGGGGCTGTTCACATGGCTGACACAATGATAAATGGGTACATATTACAATGAACAAAGCATTACATGGAAGTGGCGGAAGGGTGGGCGGGGGAGCATCTACTCTGCTGCAGCCATAACTGGTCCAGACACTCTCCATTAGTGGCAAGTGCTGAATCTCCTCTTGATGTAATAATGGATATTGCTAGATATCAGACAGTATGCACTCTTGGAGCCACGGGAAGGGGATCTCAATTCCCAAAGATCACTCACCCTTGGGTCCAAATTTTACACGGTCACCTTTCAAATGCAGGGTGGAGGAGGTCAATGGAGAATCTTACACGTTAAAAATTGCCTTGTAAGCCAGGCTCCAACCGCTGAGAATTCTGAAGCTTCCCCAGAGACAGGGACAGAAAACTGGATGGGACTGTAAGCAAAAGCCACTGGTTGCCTTCCACCAGCTGCCCATTGCTTGTCTTCTCTCTCTCTCTCTCTCTCTCTCTCTCTCTGCTATTTGCTCCCAAGAATTGAAATGGGGAGAAGGGCCAATCAGTTGCCATAGGAGAAACAAACAACAGATGGACAGAGAAATTTGACCAGTGGCTTCTGCTTCCTTGTGTTTTGTTTGAGACCACCTCCAGATTTCTCAGCCTCTCTCTATCTCGTTGAGCGCTGCACCACAATCTCTTCAAAGGCAAAGACCACAGACGCATCAGGACCTCAATAGAAGTTCAGGAGCCTGAGCAGGGCAAACCAGGAACTGCAAACCAGAAAAAGGAGCTGGGCGGTGGAACAGGGGAATGTTGCTTCAGTGGCTTCTCTCAGCAGACTGCTGGGCTTTACAACCTGAAGGATGCTAAGGCAGGATGACTTGGCCATCTATAGGCAAGTTTTGGTGTTTTAAAAGGGACATTGCCCAATTTTGCAGGCACGTGATTTGAGGGTGGAGTGGAGAGAGGTCTTCACCAGACTCCTTGGACTTGGCGGATGTTGGCAAGGTGGTGCTGTCGTTTTGGGCAGGAGTACAGGCTAGGGATCCTCTGGTTCAGCTAATAGGGGTCCAATGGCACAGGATGTATGTCTCCCACTCTGTTTCTTCTTCTGGACTGTCTGCTCCACCCCTCCTCCTGCATTTTTTGGGGGTCTGGGACAGTGTTCCCTTTAACAGGGATTCCCAGATGTTGTTGACTACAATTCCCAGCATCCCTCAGCTGCAATGGTCTTTGGCTGGGGATTTTGGGAGTTGTAGTCAACAACATCTGGGAATCCCCGTTAGAGGGAACACTGGCCTGGAATCATAACAGTCTCCAGAGAAACCTTCAGCATTCTCAATAGTCAGAGCCTGAATTATATGGCACTACTCTGGGTGTCATGAATGGAACACACAGTCAGGCTCTGGGGTTTGGTCCAGGCTTTGGTCCTCTTGACTCCATGATTGCCCGCAGGAGCACATGGAAGCATCGATGAGCTCATGACATGGCGTGGACCATGTGGAGGAACCAGTTGCATGGAGAGGCTTTTCCCCACAGAGTCTACATCTGTGGTGGCTGTAATCTGAATGATCCTGGGGACTGTGTGTACAAGCCTCCTTGTAGAGGCACTACAATTGGTACCTTCACGTGAACCCCACTGGGTCGGGAGCAGGCCAGGGGTCCCAAATGCTCCCACTGGCAATTGGGTTGAAGGTGCTGAGAGTCTGAACTGAGCTCCACTCCCGTTTTACTCTTCCAACTGTTAGATATGCAAATCTACAGGTTCAATACCCACCCCTCGCCACTGTTTTCAGAGTAGCAACATTAAAAAAATAAAAATAAAAATCTTGAGTTCCCCAATATGCTCTGTAATAATCCATTCCCTACATGTACAATCCAGGTAGCTTCTTCTCTACCCTTGGCAAAGGGATTAAGGAAGTCCCTTCTCTCTGACTTACAAACACAGACTGGTTTCTGAGAGGACCACTGGCTACTCTTTTGACAAGTGATTGTTTTCTGTCCTTTCAGTTCAAATGCAGGCTGGCATTCAAACGTCAATGAGTCCCCATGCCGAAACGTTGACCCTTCTCTCTTGCCATAGGCTGGAACTCCTGGGTCTCCACAACTCCCCTGGTCGATTTCTGAAAGAAACAAGAAGAAAGAGACAAGAACAGAAGTGGGAGAAGCTGAAGGAAGCCTGTGTGCAGTTTTTAGAGCATGATATTGCAGGGATAATAAATCCCCCGCTTTTATTCTTGCAACGTTAAGAAATGGTCTCAAATGAAAAACAAAATTTACCAAGGCTTGTATTTGTAATAAAACTGCGGCAGTCTAGTTTGCTTTCACTATTCAAATGCTGCCTCTGGACAACTGTTCATTTCCTTGTGGAAGGAGCACCTGCAAGGAAGAATTAGCACATGGCTCTCCCAGTCCCTGTCTGCCTGGATGGCAAGTGGGAGACCCAATTCTGAGTCTTCCCTTGTAGGCTACTCTCCTGAGAAACTAATCTGCCAGTTTAAAAGCAGGGCTGTTCCTCTTGCTCCCCCACCTAGCATAGAACACCCTCTTGGGAGCCGAGAAAAATCAGGAGGGGGTTATGTGGCCTATGGGGTGCTGGTTTGCCACCCCTGATTTTAAAAGGCAGTTTTCTAGTCTTCAACGTTTTCCCAAAACCCCCAAAACACATTGCTATTTGAAACCTTCTCCAAAATGGTGCTCTTCAGATGGCTGGGTGAAACAGCTGCCACCCGAGGATCTCACCTGCAGCCAAAGGAAAACAGCATTGTCCACTTCTGCCTGCCGCTCACCCATGTGCAGACCCCTTCCATGGTTAAGTTAAGAAATATAATCATGGTGTGAATGGTAATCTTGCCTTGTTTATCATTCAAAAGACATCTGGGTCAATTTTCAAAGCTTTTCCCATTCTTATTGCCTTCAGTGTTAATTTTAAAACACTTCTAGGTATGCAAACTGGGCGGTGGTGGTGGGGAGAGAAACTTTCATAGAAACCTCAAATGCATCCAGATATTTAATCTGAGATGCAGAGAGCATTTCCTGGGCAGCATCATGGCATCCCTGAGGGGAAACGGGTTATTTCATTTTGTGAAGACTATTGTCTGGAGCAAGCTGCCTGGAAAGTCACTTTGCTAAGAAAATGTTTTGAGGCTCAGACCATTTTGAGCGTAAGAATGAACAGGGTGGTGGGAATGGAGAGGAAGCACAATTGCCTTGTGCTTCTTGCTCTGTCTCTGCTTCTCCATCACCCCAAAGGGGAAATTTACCATGTGAATTCAGAAAGGAGATCAACTTGTGCTGACCTTTCCACCTAAATAATAGCTGCTTTCATTCGCTTCTGATAGGTTCCCCATCTCTTCAGGTTAGGCTGCTTCCCTTTCCACCCAAAACTCATGAAAATCCTCTCTCACAAACCATGTAGACAATACTTGTCCTACACAACCCCAAGTAGTGTCTGCTGTCTACTGAGCAAATGTCACACAACACGACACTCCCTTATCAAAGCCTCACTGCCGATTGCAATTTCTGGCCTTTCCCCCTCATCCCATCCTGTCTGTCCATCTAATATAGAAGGGCCATCTTCTAGGGCCATCACTTCTGGGCTGATGGAGAGTGTCTTGAAAACTGAGTGATGGTGGTAAACAAGCATCAAAACTGAAGTGGTGGAAAGAGATGCATCAATGAAAGGGGAGGCACCACTGTAAGACAGAAACAGAGTGGGAAACTGGGAGGAAGGGAGAGCATGATCCCTGCAGAATGAAACCTTGTATAATATACCCGTCCGTGCATTTCTAAAATGGAGGGAGGATACCCTTTCTTTTGCTAAGAAAGTAAATACTGCCAAGGACAGTTTAAATGTATTCTGAACCCAGAAATGTTTGGTGCACAATTCCCCTTCCCTCCCCCCACCCCAATTATGTGATTTCTAAAGAATTGCTCTCCTCTCCATTGCTATGAGCACTGGGACATTCTCCCTTCAATGCCTTCTTTGGTGTTTTGACACTATTAATCTATGTCACATTCTTCTCATCTTCCACTTTCTTGGGATTTTTTTTTATCCCCTTCATCTGTAATCAACTACTCCAGTGTCATCTTCTTCTCTTTTTTCTTAAACGTTTCTCTCTTGCTTTCTTCAGTTCCTGATGCCAAATTGGAAGCTTCTTTTGTGACACTGTCCTTACAGAGAAAATTACATAATCCAAGATTTGCATTAATCCTTCTCATATTTTGATGCACGTTGAATCGCAATGAGCTTCTTTTGCTATTAAAATGTTTCTAGGAAGGCTCCAAAACAGGTCAGCTGCTCTTTGCCAGATAACGAAAGGCAAGGAGATGCTTCCTATGTAATGGAGAAGCAGTGAATGCAGAATAATCTGCATCTTTTTGCTTTTGCCAGCACTGCTTTGTAACATATGAAGGTCAGGGACCTGTACAGAATCAAAAGTTTGATCCCGCCCCCCAAAGCCCACCCCACCCCATTAAAGAGCAAACACAAGATATATGGAAATGATTAATGCACTGAAATTGCTATCAGGAGCTAAGATCTAGTAGTTCATGTTTTTCAAGTGTCCTGCCTTCGGGAAATTATTTCTACATCAACATGTCTGCTGAGGAAACCTTGCAGCTTGCAGAGGATCAGGGGCTCCTTGTAGGTCACAAGGCTCACCCAGAGTGCTCATTGTACCTGCTAAATTTAAGTATCACCCTGTGTGAACTGAGAGTGGGCCTAAGCACTCTAAGGGGTCAGGGACCCCTGCTAACTTGGCAAAGAGGCACCTTTTTAATGTGGTGATTCTATCCACCCTATCCACCCGCAGCACAGCATCCCTCCAGTGGCTGTTGCTGGTGTCTGTCTTATGTTTCTTTTTAGATTGTGAGCCCTTTGGAGACAGGGTTCCATCTTATTTATTATTTCTCTGTGTAAACCACTCTGAGCCATTTTTGGAAGGGCGGTACAGAAATCAAATCAAATCAAATCAATCAATAAACAAATAAAATAATAGGCATGGTGGTGGGGGAAATTAGCATACTTTTTCTTGGGGTCCAGGGAGGCATGGGCTAAGCTGCAAGCCCATTATCATGAAAGGGAAATGGAGATTAGATTGTTGAGCACACCTGAGGAAGTTATTTCATTGAATATGCCAAGTTATTTCATTGAATATTTTGGAGGTGCCTAGACTAGCTGGATTGTAAGATCGGCTTGAGTGAATCAGAAGCAGATTTAGATCCTTTTGGACACGTGAGCTCCTAGCCCGGTACTCTCTCCAGAGCAATGAGTGAGAAAGGGAGAGAGAGAGCTTTTACAAGAAACTCTAGAACTTGTATGCTGACAGACAGAGAAGTATGCATCACTGTGACATGTTCCATCAAGACGGCCTTATTTCCTTGTTGGCATTAGGCCTTCACAAGCAGAAGCTAACATGGCATAGCAGCAGGAGGGAGGGACAAGCACCATAATAATGACCAGGAACATTGAGATCTGGGGAGACTGGGAGCCAGGGCTGCTGAATGGATGTATAGGGCTGCAGACACATGGAGGTTATGAAGTGAGGCCTCTGGTCTTCAGAATGCACAGAGGTGACACTTCAGTAAAGCAGCAGGGGCAGAGTTTAAAGGGCATGTTTCGCTCAACTATTATTAACAGACATACATGCCAGTCTTCCACCCAATACATACAAATCGAGTAGCCAGAAATGTAAGGAGCTTAAAAAAAAAGGGATTGAAGAGAACTAAACAACACCAACCCACCCTCCAGTTTTTCAAAACAGACTAGGAACCATGGTAAGAAAGGGTGGGCCCATATTCTAAAGTTGATACTGGGCTCAGAGAAATGATGCTTGGACACTGGTTGAAATAGATGTATTTTTGGAACAATGTCCCTCACCCCCCTCCCCCACACGCCAGTTCATGCAGTTTTAACTGGCCAACTAACATGCATGGAATTAATCAACTAAGCTGTCGTTAATTGTATGTCAGCCCTACTATTGGGGTTCTGGTCACTGATCTTTCAGCATAACACAGCTTTCATGGCACCAGTGGTGAGGAATATATTTGCCTATAAAGCGATCGGCAGAAAAAGACCAGCTGGAAGCAATTCCTAGCATTTTTGAGTAACACAAAAGGAAATAAATGTAAGCATCTACAAATTCACAGATGACTAAATTCACTGCAGCAGCTGGAATTTCCTGTCAGTCACCTGCTATTAATAGCTGTCCGTCTTAAAATAGATCTGTTGCATTTCTTCACATTTCCCCAACTAACTCTCTCCTGTTTAGAAAACAAACCCCCTCAAAGCGGAAGCAACCCAAACCTCTGGAACTCTTAGGGCTATCATACGTCCCCCAGACATGTCCTCATTTCCATGAAAAAGAGGAATGGCCTTGAGGAGAGGCAATCTGTCTGGTATTGGCCTTTTAGGAGTGCCAACCACCCTTGGAACCTCACCTTGCTCCTCTGTAATGCCAGGTCGGCCCAGAACAAGTCAGAAACCACCCATGATCTGATTCTGGATGAAGGTGCCGAGCTGGTATGTATTACAGAAACCGGGCTGGGGAGGTGAAGTGGCTGTGGTCTATAAGAACAACATCTCCCTGACCAGGATCCCAGTTGAAGTGTCAGACCATATCAAATGTGTGTACTTAGGTTTGGGGACCAGGGATAGATTGGGACTATCTATCCTGGGCATCTCTATGGGCCAGGAAAGTCTGAGGCTCCATATACAAGATGGAATAGCCAAGCACCATACAAGACAGCTTCATATGGCCATAAGAAATGTCTTCCAAGAGATGATCCCTGACAGAGCAGAGCATTTAGGAAGCAAAAGGAGGTGGAGCTTTAATTACCCTCACCTCAAAAACATCGAGGCTGGAAAAATTGGAATGTTGGGTAACTATTGCCACAGCTGAAAGGCCAACATCTAATCTCCTATTACACAAAGATTAGTCATCCAGCCCCAAATGTTAACCCACATGATTCAGTTCTCAGTTTGCCACACATGGACAACAGGATTCAACTGGAAAAACCATCAGAGAACATTCTCCAAGCTTTCTTCCTGGGAGGAAACCCTGAAATATTTTCAAACTTCATTTTCCACTTGGAAGTAGGGATGTGCATGGAGTCAGGCAGGGGTGGTTCGAAGGGATGCGGGGTAGGAAACCCCCCCCCCCGATTCCTGTAAAAGCTTTCGGGGCAGCAGTGTACCTCCCTGCCGCCCCTTCCCTTCTTTGGGAGGAAGTACCGGGCGTGCATGTGCACATCAGGCATGTGCACACATCATGATCGCGCACAAGCCCGTTTGACGTGTGCACGTGCGTCTGGTACTTCTGACCACTTCTGGCTGAAGAGGGGAAGGGGCGGCAGGGAGGTACACTGCCGCCCCAAAAGCTTTTACAGGAATCTAGTGCTGGTGGGGGGGAAGTGGGAGGAGGAGTAAGGTAACCTCCCTCCCCACCGAATACTCGAACTGGCCAGAGTTCGGAGGCCCGTAAAAGGGTCTCCCTAACAGGTTCATGCACATGCCTACTTGGAAGGAACCTTTAAATACTCTCCAATTTTTCATCTCTCTCTTCAAGAAGGATCTCACATCTAGAGTGCCTGCCCAATGACTGTGTGTCTTCAGCCAAAAGAAGACGACTCACAATCTCATATATTTTCACTTCTACACTTTGCTGACTTGCTCATTTTGCAAACTGCAGGTAGAATCAGTGGCCCTTCACCCATGCATGGGCTTATCTGAAGTACTGGGCTTATTCTTGCTACAACAGAACCACCAATGATCACCCTGGCAATTTACTTCTGGATTTATTTCAGGTTCAATTGTAGCACTGTGGGTTTACACAAATAGTGGCAGTTTGGTGTAAGATTATATCTGGCAGATCCAAGAGTTTCAGGTTTTCCATGGGAGGGAGCAGAGTGAAGAGACTGCACACTAGCTGTGCTTCCAGCCCCCCTCCCCAAACAGTTTATTGTTCCTGCTAGGCTAAGTGTCCAAGGGTCTCCAAAAAAGCTGCAGCCAGTCCCCACACAGCCCCCTTAGCCAAGGCAATCACCCTTTCTTAAATAATGCCAGGCAATACAGGAGGGTCACTACTTTCCTTCTCATCAAAACAAAGAGGAGCAACAGCTATAATTCATTCCCTTTTAAAGTGGTCATGTGTGAAGAATATACAAGAGCACTGTTCTGCTTTATTGATGGCCGGCTACTGCTTTTTGATATGCTCAGGGAGGACGCATTCAATTAAATATACCCTTCATCGGCTAAACATTCCACCTCAGGGATCCATTTTAGCCAAAACTTGTCATAACTGGACTCTTAAGATTCTATTTCAGAAAATTCTATCAGTCCACAGAACCTGAGCTTTCTGAAACCTTCCACTGGGACTTTTCTCCCCCCATAACTGGAAAGTGGGCCTAGCTGAGAAAAAGTGTCCCAGACCAAGGGCCAATGTTCTTCCCATAACCCTAGATCAGCCACAGACTAGGGATGTGCACAAATCAAAATTTTCAATTTGATTCCAATTCGAATTGAATTTGAGCCTCTTTGGGCACCTTTTTTAAACAACCAGGGGGCCTGAATGGTTTTTTAAATGTGCCAAATGGCCCTCGAATCAAATTTGAATCGGATTTCAAAAATTCAATTTGAATCTAATTGCCCTTTTAATGGCACTTGATATACCCAGATTTGAGTCAAATCTATTAGAATTAAAATCAATTTGCACATCCCTACCACAGTCCAAGAAGTGGTCGAATTGTGCCTGAAACAAAGATCAAAGTGAATTCTGAAGGTCCCAGCTAGAGTAAAACATCTGAGGAATTTAGAGGGCAGCTGAAAAAGGTAAAGACCTTTTTGTTAGGAACATAGGAAGCTGCCATATACTGAGTTATACCATAGATCCATCTTGCTCAGTATTGTCTACACAGACTGCCAGTGGCTTCTCCAAGGCTGCAGGCAGGAATCTCTCTCAGCCCTATCTTGGAGATGCCAGGGAAGGAACCTGGAACCTATATGCTCTTCCCAGAGTGGCTCTATCCCCTAAGGGGAATCTCTTCCAGTGCTCACACTTCTAGTCTCCCTTTCATATGCAACCAGGGCAGACACCACTTAGCTAAGGGGACAAGTCATGCTTGCTACCACAAGACCAGCAATCTTCCCTATATCTTGGAATCTTCAAATATAATATTCACTAATTAATATTCAAATATAATATTATTCACCCAGGCCTTTTAAATGTTGGTTTTCAAACTTGATCTGATTTTCAGCTAATTTTAAAATGAGTTTTAAAGCTGTTTTGTATTGTGTATTGTATTTTCTTTTCTTCTTTTTTGTCCGTTATGGTTTAATGTGTTATGTGTTTTTATTGTATGTTTTAATCCTCTGTTGTGGGCGATCCAGAAAACAATTTGTTATGGGGTGGCTAACAAATAAAGTATATTATTATTTATTTATTTTTAAAAAGAGGAGTGCATTTTCTTAGGGGCGAGGGGGCATGCTGCATGCCTGTGACCCACAGACAGCCTGACACACCTGAGATTAAAGACCAGGGCTTCCTGGCTCAGGGGAGTCTGTTTGACTTGTAGGTAAGCCTGAGCCCCTCGAAGACTCATTTTGCAAATAAAGCATTACTATAAGGAAGGGGAAAACCTTAGCAAATGCAAACTCCAGATGGCTTGAGCAAATGTCAACTGGCAACGTGAAACATTGTCCCCTTTTTAGTTTTCACTCCATTAAGCTTCAAAGTCGTTAAGAGAGGTCAATAGCAGTCAGTCAGGAGACGGCGACAGAAAGCAAGAGGGAAGTGTGTGGAGAGGAGTACATTAAAAATAAACATCCCTTGAATATTCGGCAAACATCCATTACAAAGGTCAGCGAACTCATAAAGCTGTTTCAGCATGGAGGCGAAGGAATATACATAGACAGAAACTCGGATACAAACCATTTGTTCTGAGCTACTTCTTTTGAAAACGAGACCTGGAAAGCTTCCGATACAGCAGGGAAGCCATTCAAGTAGATGCAGCGTGATGCGCAGGAAGGGTTTTCGGCACAGATGTGTTCTCTCTGCCTGGAGAGAGCATGGTTTGATCGTGTGGGTCTACTAGAGACTAGAACCGCCTGCTTCCTGCTCTGTGACATGTCAGTCCTAGAAACAGCGATCCTCTGCAGGTGCACTGCATCGTGGCTGGAGTATTCACTTCCTGTGCCTCTTGCTGCTCACCTTGAAGCATTCAGAGATTTGCTCCTTCTCCAGGCACAGCATAGGGGTTCGTGCTGGACTAGAATGCAGGTTCAAATCCCCAATCAGCCATGAAGCTCCATGGGTAACTCTGGGCCAGTCATGTATCTCTCAACCTAACCTCCCTCACAGGGTTGTCATGAGGATAAACATAACCATGTACACCGCTCTGGGCTCCTTGGAGGAAGAGCAGGATATATACTTAAAAATATACAGTATACACAAATATATACACAACTATTCTTAGCAGAAAATAGTGCCGTGCATGGAGGGGGCATTAGGAAAGTCACCTCTTGTGATGCTCAGTAATATCTGGATCCTTCTCTGTGCCCTCCTTGCATTTTGCCAGTCAATTCTGTGTTAAGGCTAGAGTTGAGCCAAAATCTACCCCATGTCCAGCATGTTTGCTAAGGCTGAGAGGTCGTGGAGGCTAGCAAGACAGAGGGGAGGAAGCATCCTATGATGTTTTTGGTGGATGTAAGTGGGGAAATGACTTGATTATCAAGCCAGAGGTTGCCAGTTCGAAACCCCACTGGTATTTTCCCTGGACTATGGGAAACACCTCTATCGGGCAGCAGCAATATAGGAAAGATGCTGAAAGGCATCATCTCATACTGTGTAGGAGCAGGCAATGGTAAACACCTCCTGTATCTACCAAAGACAACCACAGGGCTCTGTGGGTGCCAGGAGTCGAAACCGACTGGGCAGCATACTTTACTTTTAATGCAGGCAGCCCTGCAGTGATCTGTCCAAGTCCTGAAACATGAACTGGGCGCTGTCCAGGGTCCTGATTTCCTACTATCTTCCTCTCTGGTCAATGCCCTGTTCTCTTTGCTGGACGTCCAACTCAGTGTCATGGCAGATGCTGGTCTGGAACAAGGAAAACTGGCTTTTTAGCTATGGCACCCCACCTGTGGAATTCCCTCTCAAAATAAATTTGCTTGGTGCCTTCTATATATTCTTTCTGGCACCAGATAAAAATGTGGTTTTTTGTCCAACTCTTTTGAATTTTTGTGTCTCTATGTTGAGATTTCTAAATGCTGCTGCTTTTAAAATGTTTTTAAATTGCTATCTTGTTGTATTTTGTATTAATACACAGAAGTTACCTAGAGAGCTTTTTATCCTGATGGGAAATGTTTATATTCAATATATTAAAAAATGAAAATATATAATAATTTAACCTCATAAGCACATCATCTGTCTGAATGAGTTTAAGACCGCAATGGCTTAGGAAACACTCTAAGTCAATTCTCATGAGCAGGAAATTCTCTCTTCACTGCCTGTGAGAACTGCTGGGATCCACACAGATCCTTGCACTGGTGCACCACCAAACCCAGCTCCGTAGTCTGGCTGTTAGCCAGAGTTAAGAGTGCAAGCAGACCCTCAGCCCCAGTTCCATGGTCATATGACCTCTAGGTCACAGAGACAGGTGCCTAGAGCACCCATCTCATGGGAGATCCCCCAATTAAAGGATTCCCGGAGGCCACTGTCTCAGCCTCCAGAAAGCTGCGCAGCTCCAAGGACAAATACTCATGTGCTCAGCCAAGCTGCACATCTAGGTGGTGGCGGGAAGGGCATGGAGATCATCTGAGGGGAAGGTAATTTTTGTGCAGCCTTCCCACCCACCCTGCCTCTGGTCGTGTGAATATGCTTCCTATCTTCACCTGCCTGTAAGACAGCAGAATGTAAAGGGCGGTGTGTGTTTTTTTAAGTAACTCTTTCCTCGGAGGCCTACTTATTTAAGTCAATGGTTTATCCAATTACATTTCAATATGAAAATTCAGCCCCACTAAAGACTCTAATTAGCGGATTAAATAAGGAGCTCAGCTACTATAATGAAGTCCAGCCAAGAGGGCTGATCTTAGCGGATTATGAAAGGTGGAGTCAAGCTGACAGGCACCCCCTCAAACACAGCACCCTCTCTTCCACCCACCTCCAGTCGGATTGCTCTAGATATTCAGCTATATTAAAAATCCACTGGCTATATTCAAAGACAAGGACTGACAAGGAATACAAGCATGTTTGTTCTACAGGGTCCCCCCCCCCAAGAAGTTCTGATCTTATTATAACTCATTCTTGTTTCCCTAAATATTCTACAGATGTTCCATCTGCCTGTTCTGTGGATAAGAGCCCACACATTTAGGAATGTGGCAAGGTGGTACAGGTTGGGTTGCAGCACCACAGACAGCTCCATGGGACAAGCTGACCCAAAAGCTGTCAATGGTAGCCTGAGCACTTCAATAGCTCTGAGCTCAGGCTATCCTTCCTGGACAGCGCCTCTCTACCTGGAGAGTGGCTGCCTTAAAGGGGCAGCTTTCTGACTTGGAGTCTGGCTTCCTCCTCTCTACCTGATTGTGCCTAGACCTGAAGCTGGCGCTTGCATGTAGGTATTAGAGTACAAGATGTAGGAGGGACTGGCTCCTCAGGTCGCTTGGTTTTTACACTTCAGGAGGCTTGAGTTCTGAGAGTGGTGTTTGGGCAGGAGGGTGTCTCCAACTCTGGAGCTCTCTTGGGCTCTGGCCTGCTGTCAGGGCCTGGGGCTGGGTCCAGTGCTGATCCTACTATTAGCTAGGGTGAGAATCATGAGGCCACCTGAACAGTGCACAAATTCACATGAAAATCTTGCTTTGGCAACATTTGGTGGAAAGTTAGGGAGTTGTCTTACTGGAACCTACAAATTCACTTTGAAATTTCATGCTAGGCAACATTTGGTGGCGACTGGACTCTAAGACTGCTGGATCAGACCTCTTCATGACCCCTTATCCCCTGTTCCTTGTTCTTGTACTGCAGTGCAGCAAACCTTTTGCTGAGACCCAATTTTGCATCCACATCTGACCGCAAAAGTGCCACAAGGAGAATTTTCCTGACTGCCTTCAGAAACAGAAAAACTGACTTCAGAATGCAACCCCCATGGAGAGAGACCCAATACTCACCCTATCCCAAGAAACATTTCCTCACATCTTGGGAAATCATTTCCCACGATGTGGTGAACACGAATCCCAAATTTGGAAAATAAATCTTTATCACAATGAAATGGGAGAGGGAAAATCACCTTACGGTAGGGGTTCGAAAACAAAAGCCACAGTGTCTCGGGATGATGGGAGTTGTAGCCCAACAACATCTTGGGATCCAAGTTTAAAAACCCTTACCATGAAGTGACTGTACCAATATGGCATGAGCATGATAATGGAGCCTGTTTTATGTGGATCTGTTTGATAGCAGTTAGCCATAAATTATTTGTTAAAATATAAAGCTGCCCTGTTGTGGGCATGACCTTCAGTTCACATCGCCTGCACCAGACCTCAAGTTAGTAAATCAGTTGGCTTTGAATCTAAGGCTCCAGGAATTCACAGGCATTGGTTCTTCTAGAAATTCCTGCACGTCTGAGTCAGGGTTGACAGGTTTTATTGTTTGAGGTCTGAGAAATTGCATAACTTGGAAAGCTGACCTTTTGTGATCCTCGGAATCTTTTGTCTGTGTGAAATACAAAGAATCGTGCACCCATTGTCCAAGATGGTGCTCTGCTAACTGGGCAAAGAGGCACCTTTTACCGTGGTGATCCTCTTTATTTAGCAGGGGGAGAGTAACTGGCCCTCTCTGCCCCCAGCACAGCATCCTTCCAGTGACTGTTGCTGGTGTCTATCTTACATTTCTTTTATATTGTGAGCCCTTTGGGGACAAGGATCCATCTTATTTATTTATTATTTCTCTGTGTAAACTGCCCTGAGCCATTTTTGGAAGGGCGGTATAGAAATCAAATTATTATTATTATTATTATTATTATTATTATTATTATTATTATTATTATTAAATTAACTAAACATATTTATAAGTAACAAATCAAGTCAGAATTCAAGATAAGATACTGCTAAGAATGCAGGAGGGTAAGCAGGACTCCCTAGAGCTTCTAATAGCTTCTAATCCTACCCTTGGTGGGCGCAATGAACAATTCCCCCACCTTTTGGCTCAGGAGGTATCTAAATCGAAGCCCAACTCTACATTCTGGATAACAGGACTTGTTTCTCACCACACAATGTCAGTGCACCCACCAGTGATGGGTCTGACACCCTTGCATTCAAGATTAGTGTGCAGAGGCGGTTTATGCAGAGGGCTCCCTGATCACCCCAGAGACCCTGATCACATGGAGACATCCAATGCATGTGCATCTTTGCATGCACAAAACCACTTCAAATGGACATTAAAATTATGAGCAGTGGTGGGTGTGGCCAGAGGGCACAGTTCTGATTAGTTCCTTATGCATTCAACAAATGCATGGCTGGTGTGGGAGAGGGAATAGTCCTGATGTTGCTGTACCAGCTCTGACCCCACCCGCGCCCTGGACATCTTACTCCTGGGCACTTCTTTCCTATCTTCTTATCAGGAATAAGATTAGCAATTCCATTTTCCACATTGGCACTCTAGCATTTCATTACACTCCAAGATGGAGAGAGTCTCCAGGATATATAGCTATTTAAGCATCCCATATAAGCCAATCTCCCCCTTTTTCCCCAGGGAATTTTTGTTTTGGTTTTTTGCCTCAACTTCATACGGTTCCATTAGCTGCAATTTCTTCTAGACAAGTTGGGCCATAAAGCTGCCTCTGAAATTTGTGTGTGTGTGTTGCACATAATTCCATCATCTAACTGGCAGCCCACTAATTGCTGCCTTCCCTTCAACATTTCTCGCTTTATGCTCCAACTCAAAGCACTTTCAAGGCGGTGGATCACCACCACCCGTTTCTTTCATGCAGCTGGTTCAATTAGTGGGAAGCTACCCAGAGGGGAGGGCTCCCAGCAGGCTCTGAGCTACGCTCTCCGTATTCTGCCATTCAGTCTAGAGCTGAACAGGGGGTGAGTTCCATGAACATTCTGCCCCCTCCCGGCAAAACACCCCCCTTGTGAGGGAGTTCAGAAATTGTTTGCAAGGGGACAGCTGCTGTGGGGAAGAGGGGACATGCCCCAGTTGCCAAGGGAGCAGGCAGAACCTCCCTCACCCCAATCCGGCTGAGCAGGGATGCCCGGTTTGCTCAGAATGAGGATGCACATTCCAGTGGAAGACATCCCGTGGAAAGGAATGCAGCACGGACAGGTGACATCTGCACTGGAATGTGCACGACCAATCCTTTCCTATCCCAATTAGTCCATGAATAATGACCTGCAGCTCCAGCTGAATCAGGATGAATGTCTTGCTGTGCAGCGCTGGTGGGCACTGAAACAGCACAAAACAGCCAGGCAGGGAACAGCTGCTCACTTGTTCATGTATAGATCTGGACCTGTGTACACTGCATATAGTTCACATGAGTGTTGAACATAATCTGTGTACAAGCTGAGTGTACTCTGACAGCAGCCTGTTCCCTGGCATCTGCCATTTCCCTGCCTTCACTTCAATATCCTTGGCTGCTGCTGGTAGGGTGCAGCTTGTTGCAAGTTGACTGCATTGAGAAGCATTGCCTTGGAGGAACATAAATTTCTCCCTGTGGAATTGACCCAGGTTCGACCATTGGCAGCATCTCCAGATAGGGCTGGGAGAGACTCCTGCCTGAAATCTTGGAGAGATGCTGCCAGTCAGTATGGACAATGCTGAGCTAGTTGAACCAATGAGCTGACTGGGTATAAGGATTTGGGGCTGGGGCCACAGCTCAGGAGCAAAAGGTCCCAGGTTCAATCCCTGGTGACATCTCCAGGCAGTCAGTGTAGACAATACCAAGCTAGATGGACCAATGGTCTGACTTGGTGTAAGGCAGCTTTCTATATTCCTAGCCAAGTCATGGTTATTAAGCAAGGGACATGCCTTAAGTAGCACGCCCTCTCTCCTGCCATTACTCCCTTGTAACTGGTATTGGGGCTTTGGGGCTTTGGGGCCCTATAGCCACCAGACTAATAACCATTGATAGACAGATTCATGGAGGGCAGGTCCAAGACCATTTTAAAACCATCCAAGCAAGTGGCCCTCACCACATTCCATGGCAGAGAATTCCACAGATGATGATGATGATGATTAATTTATTTACACAGTCAGACAGGTGTTATTGACTGGTTTGTTTTATCCAGACATCGAGTCCTTCCCAAGGACCTAGGATGGCTGAATTTTATTATCAGTGTTGTTGCTGTTATTATAGATATCATCGCAGAATATAGGCTGTTCCCAGTAAAGTTGCTTTTTGTAATTGGCTGATGGTGATTTCTGTGGCCCCTATGGTGTTGAGGTGCTCTTCAAGTTGATTTGGAATTGCACCTAGGGCACCAATTACCACTGGGATGATTCTGGTCTTTTTCTGCCACAGCCTTTCAATTTCAATTATTATTATTTATTTATTTACACAGTCAGACAGGAATTATTGACTGATTTGTTTTATCCAGACATCGAGTCCTTCCCAAGGACCTGGGATGGCTGAATTTTATTGTCAATTGTTATAGATATTGTCGCAGAATATAAGGCTGTTCCCAGTAAAGTTGCTTTTTGTAATTGGCTGATGGTGATTTCTGTGGCCCCTATGGCCATTATTATTATTATTATCATTATTATTACATTTATATCCCGCTCTTCCTCCAAGGAGCCCAGAGCGGTGTACTACATACATGAGTTCTCTTTCACAACAACCCTGTGAAGTAGGTTAGGCTGAGAGAGAAGTGACTGGCCCAGAGTCACCCAGCTAGTTTCATGGCTGAATGGGGATTTGAACTCGGGTCTCCCCGGTCCTAGTCCAGCACTCTAACCACTACACCACGCTGGCTTACATATGTGCTATGTGGAAAAAGTTCTTCCTTTGGTTGGTCCTAACTTTTCTGGCCTTCAGTTTCATGGTATGACCCCTGGTTCTAGAGCTGTGAGAGAGAGAGAGAGAAAATCCTCTCTGACCAAAGACTGGCTTTATAAGACCCTGCATCTGACTCACAAGGACAGGAAAGCCTACTCAAAGCCCACCTCCCGAAGGAGAGATCATAAGCCACTGAAAGGGTCACTGAACCCCTCCGACTGCGCTCTTCCTCGTCTCCTAACGTGGCCATCCCCCCAGTATCTTCTCTGCTGCTTCTAGAGACTGCTGGCACACATGCCCGAACCACCACCATGGCCCTTTTTGGATACCGCACATGCAAATGGGGACCTGGCAGATGGGTCTGGGTTGCTCGTGGCCCGGGCAAGCAGTAGGTGTGTGGGACAGGCGATGGCCCCCAAGTGGCGGTTCACGTGGCAGGTTGGCTCCCCACCATCCACTGCGTAGGACTGAGCTGCATTCTCCGAAGCTACGAGACTGCCAATTTCAAGTCCTGCACTTTGCTTGGCTTAACACAGTTATCTTCTGAAACGAACTGCCAAACGATCTACAATAACTAACATCCAAAAAGACAAGCTGCTCTTTGGCTATCAACAAAGATTAACTCATTGTGACTGAGAATAGCCTTTTCCTTAAATAATACAGTAACCTACAAGCACTAATGTTTAATGAAAGGCTACAAAGAGCTCACTCATACAGTAGAAATAGTTGAACAGAGTCTTCTTAATATATTTTTGTTCCAGAACACCTTTGCAACGGCCATGAGAGTCAGTTTAAAAGATTAATTATCCCAGGAACACACCCTCCTAAACCCGTGTCCAGGATTGATTTGCCTGCACGTTCTAGGGGTGAATCAAAGGCTGAAGTGAGTCAAAAGACGTGCCTGAAAACCTGCAGTATCCTTTTGATGAGACCAGGGGCGTAGCTGTAATTGAGCAAAAGGGTTCAAAGAACACGGGCCCCCAGCTCCTGAGGGCCCTCCAGTTCCACCCCTCCCTATTTTCTTCAATATCTCCCTCATTCTGGGGTGCCGCCAGAGAGAGGGATGAACACGGGCCCCCTCTCCCCTAGCTACGCCCCTGGATGAGACAACTGGAAGGCATGAAAAGTGTGTGTGTGAACACTCACCACTAATTAGGACAGCAGCCATTGCTCTGTGGTAAAACACATGGGGGCTGTGCATACGGCTACACACATATGCAGTCGGGCAGGGTGAGGGGGAAGGCAGGGATCAATCCACCTTCCCCTCCTGCCGACGACTGCTGACATCTTGGGTGGTGTGCAAGCCGCATACCCACAAGCAGCGCTGCCGAGAGCAGCGCAGATCAATCTCCACGCTGCTCCCAGCTGCGCTGGTAAACCGTCTGGGACTCGTCCTGGCCTCCGTGGATCCCACAATGTGCCACGCGGCATGCACGATGCATTGGGGGATTCCCCCAAGGGACGGGCACGCTAGGTGCCCATCTTTGTGTGGAGCTGGGCCAGCAGTAGCCCAGCTTGCACATGAGCCCCAAGCCCATGAGCCTGGCTTGCACACGAGCACTCGCTCCCTTAACGTCAGCAACAGCTGGGCTAAGAAGCAGGGCTAGATGGCGCGGCCCCACTAGGATCAGGCCCAAACCCAGCGGTTCTCACGTGCAGCCTATAGCCTGGGTTAGGCTGCATGTGAGAACAGCCTCATGGTTTGTGTGCACAAGGTTCTTGGTTAAAATCTAAGTATCTACAGTTAATGAGTCTTCGTTAGCAGAGCTGGGCAACCCTCCACGGCCTAGGGCTTCAGAGAACTATTGCCAGTCAGAGAAGGCAATACTGGGTAAGATGAATCAGGAGTCTTGGTATAAGGCAGGTTTGCATGGCATTTCTTTGAAAGACTAAATCTCCAGAAAGTTCACTAGATGTGTGGACACTTCCTAGCGAGGCAAAGAGGCACCTTTTGAAGTGGAGGAGAGCAACTGGCCCTATTCAGCCCACCCTAGCATTCCTTCCTGTGGCTGTTGCTGGTCTGGTTCTTCTTGGTGTGGAGGCCCCTTTGGGATGACGTAAACAGCTGCTGCGAGATTGTGCTGTTGTTGAAAAGCACCATGCAAACGTTCTAAACAAGAACAACATGACAATAGACAGCCGCTCTAGCAGCACCAAGGATTTAGGTCACCCTCCTGGGTGACCTTCCCATTCCTTCGCAGCCACCTCCCTTCTTTTGTTGATGATAATGGATTTTGCCACAGCTCAGTTTTTGCCTGCTTCCTCTCAGGTGCCAAAGTAACCCCCAATGTTTCCAGTTTAAAAGATCAGAGAGAACAGGATTGGGAAAGATCTCTGGACTGATACCCCACAAACTGTAGGAAACCTTTCCTGAGAAATGGAACAGCATTTGGGTAGCAAAAATGTTGGCAAGAGAAGATTCCCGACAAGTCCCCTCTCAGTGGTTAATTGCTTCACTTTAATATACTCTCTTCAATCTTGCCTTGTTTTTCAGTATATTAAAGAACATATTAGCATAATAAAACACACAGTTAAACAGTAGTTCTAGGTGGTTGCTCAAGGCAGAGATCTGCATTTTGTCAAAGTAGCAGTCCTGCTGGCACCTGTCTTCAAGCACTTTGTGTACTAAAAGAATATCTCTACCCTTTGTCTCTATCCAGCCTCCCCATTCATCTAGCCTGGCAGGTTTCAGATGATCTGTTGAGGGAGCCCTTGAGTTTGGCAGACACTTACTAGGGGATCCTCAACGCAAAGACCAGGCACAGCAGCTCAGCTTCCTTGAAAGGCAGCAGACATCCTGCTGTGGATCTACTCTTGTACTTTCCAGTCACAGGGGATGTCAGGTTCATTGCATGTTCTCTGTGCACAAGGGGCAATACCAAGGCCCAACAATCTGAGGTCCTTCGAGAGATCAATTAGCATGCACAGGATTCCTCCTGAAAGGAGAACACTGGGAAACAACGGCCCTAGCCATTAAAGTGCTGGAACTCTCGAAAAAAGAGGATGGTGTGCACATCAGCGGAAGGAAACTGCATTGCTATCTCATGGCATCTTCCTTTGTTAAGTCCACAACTCTTGGTTTCTCCTTGGCAAGAGGCCCCCAAGGAAGGAAAAATGAATACATAAATGAATTTGATTACCTTCATAAGTCGCTTTAAATCCCAGCAAGTTCCTGACACTGTCTGTCTGGAAGAGAAGCCACATCTGATGTTGGGTGCTGACAATCAGATCAGGGACTGTTGTACCTGTTAAACTGTCATGAAAGAAAATAATAATAATAATAATAATAATAACAACAACAACAATAACAACAACAACAACAACAACAACTTGAAGAGCTCCTCAACACCATAGGGGCCACAGAAATCACCATCAGCCAATTACAAAAAGCAGCTTTACTGGGAACAGCCTATATTTTGCAACGATATCTATAATAACAGCAACAACATTGATAACAAAATTCAGCCATCCCAGGTCCTTGGGAAGGACTCGATGTCTGGATAAAACAAACCAGTTAATAAACCTGTCTGACTGTGTAAATAAATAAATAAATAAATAAATAAATAAATAAATAATAAAAACAAACAACCAGTCAATAACACCTGTCTGACTGTGTAAACAACAACAACAATAATAATAATATATCTAAATAATAGTTAGTTATCCTAGACCCTTGGAAAGGGCCCGATAATTAAAGTACCAAATCCAGACAATAACATCTAGTAGACTGCCATTTACATTTCAGTTAAGGCAAAAAAAAAAAAAAAAAAAGTGAGTTCCTTTGCAGGAAAACCTTTGAGGCAAATCCAAAGAATTTTGATAAGAGTAGTCTTTTGGGGGTGTGTGTGTGAGGGGACATTTTGTTCACTTTAGGTTTTTTTGTTTTGGTCTCTGATCAGCAATACAAAGTAGTCAGATTAAAAAATAAATCTATCTATCTATCTATCTATCTATCTATCTATCTATCTATCTATCTATCACATTTCTATACCATCCTATCCATCCAAAGGCTCTGGGCAGCATTAATGTAAACATTAATATCAAACCATCCTAAAGTATAACAATTGGACTAGGTATTAGAGTTCGTCTGATTCTACAGGCCACCGCAAAGGACTTGGCTATATGTAACATCAGAATCATGGTCAGCAAGAAGAAAGCAAACAAAAAACTAATTTGAACAGTCTAGACAGTTTCTTAGTAAAGGAGCTATAAGAGAAATACGATAATCTCAATAAAAAGCACCATGTAATAAAGCATGGACTATAGACTCAACTGCTCCATCTCCACATGGGTATACCCACTCCTCATAAGGAATCTACTTAAATTTGCTCTCCAGGACAGCTGATGGGAGAGCATTAAAATGTGCCAATGAGATCATCCTTCTATACTTAGACGCCGCTAACATGCTAAGGCATGTAGCTGGTCTGGAGTTATATATTTGGTTCCCAAGGTAAAACTTGTTTGTAAAATAACTCAGATCGTTTTGGCGTGCAATATTTAGGAGTCTTTGTTTGAGGGCCAACTTGGCACCCCATGCTATCAATAGCTCACGAGAGAATCCAAGTAAATGAAATTTCTTTGCTATTAGTAATTTCTATCAAGATTGAAAGTCAGCCAGTATCAAAGGTTCCAAACCCTTAGAGAGAAAGATAAGCTTTAACCATGAATTACATTCCACTAGCCAGACCCTGGTTTCCACACTTGGTACACCTGCCTCTAAACATAAAATCCCACGAGGCACACAGCAAGGCACTTGAAATAGGCTTCTCAGAAATTTGGTTTGGGTTGTTTCTAAGGCCACAAAATTGGAATATAAGGGGACCTGGGCACCATATAGGAGATGGGCTAATGCTTTAGCTTCATATAGTTTGATAGCAGCCGAGATAAACTGCCCACCTCTAGTTCGGAAAAAGCCAAAATTGCTGAAATACTTCTTTGAGTATTTGGCACTATAAACTCTTTAAGCACATGTTAACTGTCTTTTGCTTGGAAAACTACCCCTGAATGTTTAAAATGGTCAACTTGCTCAATTTTAAATCCATCAATACTCCAACTTTTTAGAGGACTTCACAAACATCATTATTTTAGATTTTTGGTAATTAACCTGCAAGGAATCTTCCCTGCAGTAGCATGCAAGAGCCCACAATACTCTTCTTAACCCAACAGGAGTCCGGGGGGTGGGGGTGGGGAATCACAGTATCATCCGCACAAAGGAGCACAGATAGGTATCAAAATTTTGGAGGGTGGTGATCTAAATTATTCAGCCTCTCCACCAAGGCATTTATATAAAAATTGAACAGGAGTGGGGCTAAAATGCAACCCTGCCTTACAGCTTTCTGGGTAAGAATTGCTTCTAAAAGCTGTCCATGTGCAAGGGCACATTTTTCTAGGATTGCCAAACAGAAAACTGTCTTGGATGGAGTGGGGATTAGCCACCAAGCATTTGCTAGATTTGCCTCCACCATAACAGTCTGAAACATGTCCTAGAGTAAAACAGGAACTTTTTGAGCAAAGTTCAACTATCATTCTCTCATTTATAACCAACCTTTTGACCATCATGTCTTCAAAGTGGCCTTTAACATTTTAAAACACAGCACTGTGTGTGAATGCTTAAACTGTGGGGCCATTACATATGTACTAAGGGAAGCTAGATTAAGGAACGTTGCTACAGAGCACCATTTTGTGTGTGTGGGGGACTAGCTTCATAGATGCGCCAACCCCTGAATGTGTTGAGCCAAGAGAGACCATGTTGGCAGAGCTAAGCAACATAGTAATGCAGCAGCAGGATCTTTAGTGCTGCCATATATGGCCCTTCTAAATGTGGCCTCACCCCTAATGTGCCCAAGGACCCGCCGCTCAACCCACACTAAGGACCAAGGCACCAGTATTTTCAAAATTCAATGTTGGCAACGTTAGGGTTCACATATTCTTAAAATATCATTTTTCCTGAAGTGCAGAGTAGAGATTACTTGACAGATAATATTTGCAAAGATATTTTATAAGGACAACAACATGGTAAATACAACCCAGTCTCACAATCTAGGTTAAAACAGAACACATACGGAGATCAACAACCATCCCTAAATGTTTGAGTGTTCAAGCCCAAGGGCTTTGTGATCAATGCATTTTTCCTGAGCTCCAATTATGCAATCAAAATTACAGCACCCCTCCACCAGGAAGCTGGGGCAAATAATGCCCACTATGGCAAAGAGGTGGAATTCACTTCCCTGGAATTCCACAGAATCCACTACCCAAAGAACTCACCCAACGACAACACTATGTAGTAGGTGATTAGTGGAAACCTCTGCCAGGTTTATGGGGACCCAGATTTAAACTGACTGAGTTGCTGCCAGCTTGATTGATCTTGGGCTTTTCTTTACCCTGTGGATTTTATAATATATGATCTTGATGCAGTTTTTATGATGGTTTTATGATTGCTTTATGGGCTTTTTATTGATTTTAATGCTTTTACATTTGTAGGGCTGGGGAGTTTTTTTGTTTGTTTGCTTTCTTTACTGCCTTGTGTGCACTGAATTGTGGAAAAGTGGCCCATCACATTTAGAAATAAAAGAAACAAGGCAAACAACTCCTAGCAACTCAGGCAAGTGGCCCATGCCACCTGCTCCTCCAAACAACGAAAGCCAGACAGCTGGGGTGGGGTGGAAGAAAGAGGGCAAGTTTAGGACTGGGGAGAACTAGGTCCAGGTCCCACTTTGAAGCTCACTGGATTACCCTGTGCCAGTAGCCCTGGCTAGGGTGTGTGTGTGTGTGTGTGTGTGTGTGTGTGTGTGTGTGTGTGTGTGTGTGCGCGTGTGCGTACACACCCACACTCATGGATTTCTGTCCCACTTTACCTGCAAATGTGAAACATGTATCTCTTCAACTTTATAATGTATGGTTCTTGGTGCATAGCCACTCAGATTTATTCATTCCCTCTTCCAGGGGAATCCTGGGAATGATAGTTTGAAGGGGTAAGGCTATTTCATATGTTTTAAAGGGCTTAATTCACACCCCCATAAGTTTGTCCCTAGGGATGCACCGACTAAAGATGCTTCCTAGCATCTCTAAGATAGGGCTGAGAGAGATCCCTGCCTGCAACACTGGAGAAGCCGCTGCCAGTCTGTGTAGACAGTACTGAGCTAGATGGGGAAATGGTCTGACTCAGAATATGGCACCTTTCTATGTTCCTATGTAATGCATTTGACTAAAGATTTATTCTGCAAGAGCATCTGCCTTGGAACCTCTGAACTACACAACCATTTCATTTAGCCAAATTAAACCCCTATTGGTCTCGACATGGGTTTTGCTGGCAGGGGGTCTTCAGTGTTCTTGTTAATCTCTTCTAGGCAGGAACTTTTTTCATTCTTAGACTAGCCAAGTGCCTTGTCCCGATGCATCTCTCAATGCATAAATCATCAGTCTGTCCATCCATCCATCTTCAAGTAAAGACCGAGTCCAGTTACTACTTTGTGCCGAGAGGGGAATCGGTAATGGCATTAGCCTCCCCCATAATTCAGTCTTGGCATAATCTAATGTACTTGTTTTTCCAGGCAGCTGGTGTAATGTGGTTTGAATGATCACTTACTAGATGCATTTCTAGCCTCAAGGTTATCCCGCGTTTCCATTTGGCAGAAGGGGACTGGAGAGTGTTCTGGGTTATAACAATGGTTTTAGAAACGAGGCTCTATGCTATGCTCCCACACTTTCCCTTGATCAGAGATTCGTCAGACCGAAATGCATCAGGGGCATCTCTAGGAAGTGATTAGGGAAGCTGCACCTGCTAAATGTCTGCCTGGATACATCTCTCCCCAGTCCAATGTCCAACTGAAAGACCAAGGCAAAGCGTAGGTGCATGGAGCCTCTTTTCTAAAGCCATGATAATATATCAGTCTTTACAGCATATATTGCCTGCATCTTAATTTGCAATTTCCATTCTTTTTGGAGCATGACTGAAAATGGAAAGCATAGGAACCTAGGAAGCTGCCATGTACTGAATCAGACCATAGGTCCATCTTGCTCAGTATAGTCTACACAGACTGGCAGAGGCTTCTCCAAGGTTGCAGGCAGGAATCTCTCTCGGAGATACCAGGGAAGTTACTTGGAACCTAGATGCTCATTAAGCATCTTAACTCTCATCTTAAACTGAAGGTTTTCGGATTACCAAATTCCTAGGGTGCTTTCCAGACTGTGGGAGGAAATGGTGTAAAATCCTATGGCTAACTCTAATGCTTTGAAGCCACCATCAGATTTTACACCACTGCCTCCCGGGAGAGAGCAAGAGAGAGAAGAGAAGGAGGGGCCAGGTGCCTGACAGGTTTTCCCTCCTCCTCCCCACTCAGGGAATTTGCACACAGGTGCCAGCTTCCAGAAGGCTCAGGAGGAGTTTCCACTGGCGTGTTCTGCAGCCAAACCTTGTGCACGGTTGCTGCTAATAACGAGCAGCATCTTCCAAGCCTCATAACGGGTGGTGGGTTGAAATCAGCGGCTGTCTCTAATCGGTGGTTGCTCTTCCTCTAGCCCAGGCCTGCACAACTTTGGCCCTCCTGCAGATGTTGGCCTACAACTCCCATAATCCCTGGTTATTAGCTACTGTGGCTGGGGATTATGGGAGTTGTAGTCCAAAAACAGCTGGGGGGCCTAAGTTGAGCAGGCCTGCTCTAGCCCCATTCCACGTATTGCGCAAGAGCACCAGGCTCTTGCAAAAAAAAAAAAAAGGAAACAATTTGGCAAAAAATAATCTGCCTCTGTGCAAGCCACACTTCTACAGCTGCAATCCTATGAACTCTTACTAGCCCACTGAACTAAATCGTTTACTTCTGAGTAAACCCAGTAAGCCTGCTAACTGTTCTCAAAACTAAAAACATCAACTACTATTTTATCACACACATACAAGGCTTTAAACCTGAAACGTCAAGATAAGGTCCCAATACAAGCTGCGGCAGTGGCATCTTGCTGTTCCCATATGTAAGACGGTGTCAAAACCCAGATCGTACGGACGCACACCAAGCTTATACGCGGCGAAGCAATTTCCAGTTGCCGTCTGGAAAGCACCCAGGTGTTTTGAAAAGGGAAATCTGATTAGACACTATGGGAATGAGCTTAGCCATGCTGGTTAAGCGGAATCTTCCTATTCTTAGGCAGTATAACTCTGATGTAAAACCTCTGTGTTCAAAGGCAGTTTGCCACCATTTTATATGCCACTGCAAAGCCCTCGTCATCTTGCCTTTGCCTAGCATTCCCTGGTAAGTACAATTGCTACCTCACTGCTGCCAATGCCATGTGTCCCTTCACAAGTCCATCCGTCACCCTGCCCCCCACTGCTCATATAGCTTGTAAGGACCCCTGTTCCCTTGCCACCAGCTTGTGCTTCCTCATAAGCATTCACCCTACCTTGAGTTCTCTTCCACAACTTGCCACCTCCTTGCATTCCCTACCATTCAGGGGCATAACTACGACAGGGCAAAGGGAGACAATTGTCTGGGGGCCCACTGCCTTGCCCCCCCCCAGAGGCAAGTCACTTGACTGACTCCCCCAGCCACGCACCCGCCCGGGCTTCCTTCAGTTGTATTCATCCTCCAAAACTGATGTGAGTGAAGACCTGGAGCTACCAGAACAGCATGTCTTTCTCTAGGACCTTTAAAATGACTTGCATCATCCACAATTTACAAAACCTTTTTAAAAATAATTGAGGATGATAGGATGATGTTCTATTGTGGCACATAGGTTATATGCTTTTTGTTACCACTATTCAGCCTCATTTAAGATTTCTTGATTTCATAAGCTGAGCTTCGGGGGGGCGGGGCGGCATTTTAAAATCTTATCTCTGGGCCCACTACAACCTTGCTACGCCCCTGCTACCATGTTGATACATCACTCCGCGGCCATGGAAATTGCGCTGGGAGGAACTACACTTCCCAGAGGTCCCCCTGTGCTTTCCTAATGTCGCTGTGTGAATTCTCATCTGGCCCCAAGGGGATGCTCCAGATTAATTGAGATTCCAGTGTCCAATGAACAGCCTACTGGTTTTCTACAGTGTACGGGCCATTTTAAAAACTGCTGCATCATAGCCATTTTCTGCACCAGATCTGAAAGTGTGTGTGTGGCCCCTAGTTGATGCCTGCAAACCCTTCAGGCACCTTGGGCAGTTTAGATTTTATCTCCAAGAGAATATTCAGGACTTACAATGTTAAAATGCTGAAACTACTCACCAATCTTAATTATATTAGCAGAATTGGGACATAAGGAAAGTTTTTTTGGTAGGAGTTTTCTCTACCGCCCTCTACAACTGGAGGATAAATTTTCCTTTCTATTGAAAAACTGCTGATCTCGATCAGTATTCTTTGGAAGGTACTGTAATACCATAAGCCTTGTTTGACAGAAATTACTACCCATGCCTCTCCAGAATAATAGCATTATAGGGCTCAATAACTGGGCTAGGCACATAATTGATCTTCAAACTCACAGAATACCACCCCCACCTAAGTATCACAGATCGCTCTTTCTTTTTGACAACACATAGTAGGGATGTGCGAGCTGGCTCGATTTGAACTGTGGTTCGAATTGAACCAGCCCAGTTCGGGTGGCCCGAGTTCAAACTGGACCAGCCTCAATTCTAAGAACCAGTTCAGGAGTATACTTGTAAAGCGGAATCTGGTGAGGATTCCTCTTTCAAAGAAAAGGGCATTCCCTATAGTAATGCGGAGGTGGGAAAAGAAAGGGTACTTTTTACCTTTAATTTTGAGGCAGTGGGGTAGGCCGAGGCAATGGAATCGTAGACTACCCCAACCCTCCCTCTTGCTGGCCTCCCGAAAAGCAGCTTGGGCCGTCTGTGGCTCAGGCCTCCACATGTGCGGGGACAGAAGGTGGCCGTGGCACTGGCCACGGTGGAGACATCGGCAGCTGGGGCTCCTTCAACCCCTCCTCTGGCCTCCCAAAGAGCAGCCCAGGTGGGGCTGGCTGTAAGCCAGGCTGCCGGCAGGGAGGCCAGCAGGGAAGAGGGGTGGTTGGAGGAGCTGCCGCCAATGTCTTCGCCGCCATTGTGGCCAGCGGCACAACCACCTCCACCATCCCTGCACAAGCGGAGGCCTGAATCAGGCCACAGTCAGCCCAAGTAGCTCTTTGAGAGGCCAGCTCGGGTGGGTGGGTTGGAGGAGTCCCTGTGCTTCAAAATTAAAAGGTAAAAAGTACCCTTTCTCCACCTCCCACCACATTACTATAGGGAATGCCCTTTACTTGTTAAGGGTAATCCTCACCGGATTCCTCTTAACAAGTATACCCCCTGAACCGGTTCGTAAACCGGTTCGACCTGGTTCGAAGGGATATTTTCAATCTGTACAACTGGCAACACTTCACTCAGCCCAACAGAGCAACCAGATTCCAAACTGCAAAGTTTCCAAATTTCTGTTTGGACCAAAGTTCTATAAATTACCTACCAAATAATATAATCATGTAAGCTCAAATTACACCTTCAACTAAGAGAAAGTCACTCTCCCCCCATCCCCTCAAAAAACAATTAAATTAAATTAATGGATTCAGTAATAGCAACAGTGTGATCCCACCTAATGATTATTAAGCAGTGAATAAAGACACAAGAAGCAGATAATTTATGTCCCCTTTAAATCTGTATTTAACTTTTTCTTTTTTCTTAAAGAAAACGCACAAACAATAATCATTAAAAATAGGAACTGCTTTAGCAACTACCCTGTTTCACCGAAAATAAGACATACCCCGAAAGTAAGACCTAGCACTAATTTCTGATGTACCACTAATTGCCCTAGTGCATTTTTTGGGGCTAAAATTAATATAAGACACTGTCTTATTTTCGGGGAAACACGGTATGTCCAAAACTAAAGATGATCTTCCCACAAATATCCCATAAAACTAACAGTTCTCCTGCTTGATTTATTTTCCTTCAGGATGATGTTAACACTAACCGCCTAGAGCCTTTAGAGTCAGGCACTAAATTAATTAATTAATTAAATTAATTAATTAATAGGAGAGCCAATCGGGATGAGGAGATTTTACCGGTTCTGGATGGGGTTGCACTCCCCTTGAAGGAGCAATTACGCAGATTGGTGGTATTGCTGGACCTGGTTCTGCTTTTGGATGCTCAGGTGGAGGTGGTGGCCAGAGGTGCCTTTGCACGGCTTCGGCTAGTGTAACAACTGTGTCCCTTTCTTGAGAAGGCAGATCTGGCCACAGTTACCCATGCCTTAGTCACGTCACGGCTGGATTACTGTAAAGTGTTCTACGTATGGCTGCCCTTGAAGAATATCTGGAAACTGCAGCTCGTGCAAAACGCGACAGCTAGGGTTTTATCCAGAGCTGCCCGATGGGAGCACATCACACCCATTCTGAAAGAGTTGCACTGGCTCCCAGTGTGTTTCCGGGTCCAATTCAAGGTGCTGGTTTTGACCTTTAAAGCCCTTAACAGTTTGGGCCCGGGGTACCTGAGGGACCACCTGCTCCCAAGGGTTGCTGCCCGCTTGATAAGGTCATCTGAGGGGGCTCTGCTCCGGGTGCTGACAAGGAGGGAGGCTCGGCTGTCGTGCACTTGGGACAGGGCCTTCTCTGTTGCTGCCCCCAGACTTTGGAATGCTCTGCCAGTGGCCATTCGCTCCTCGGACTCCATCACAGTTTTTAGAAAGCTTGTTAAATCTTGGCTTTTTATCCAGGCTTTTACATGATTGTTTTTATTGCTGCTTCTATGTCTTTTTACCCGTGTATAGTTTTTATGCTTGTATTTTATAGATTTTAAATTTGATTTGTTTTTATATTTATAGCTTAATATTTTTATTGTCATTTTATTGTATGTTTTTTTAACTTTTGTGATTGAGATTGTTTTTGGTTGAAAGGCGGCATATAAATTCAAAAATAAATAAATAAATAAATAAATAAATAATTCAATCAGCAAAATAATGCCATATATAACGACTCATAGAGGCTGTTATCATGACCAGCCTAACCCAGCCTGCGGCAGCCCAGCCTCAGTTAGGCTGGTCGTGAGAAGTGGCGGGATTCCCACAGATCCCGATGCTTCCTGCCCATCTAACCCTCCTAAACAAATCGGCTGTCTGCCGAGGTTAGGGGTGTACTTGCACCCTTAACATGGCTGTCATGTATCGTGTGTCTCCACGGGCTGAGTTCAACCCGAGGAAACACAGAGACGGGAGCATAGAGTCTGATGGGGGAATCCCCCGATACAACGCGTGTGTCGCACGTTGCATTGTGGTATGCCTGGAGGCCAGAACAACCAGTCCTGGCCCCGGATCCCTCTGCCCTGCTTTGTGCTTCACGGAGCAAGGCTGCCTGTGTGGGAGCACGGAGCGCTCTCCCACCACCAAGCCTTGGATCATCTGCGGGGAAGGTAAGCTCTTTAGAGCCTTCTCCACGCCCCCTGCCCACCCACTCTCAGCGATTGTGAGAAGCGCCCCATACTCTGCTTCATGTCCATCCCCCCCGAGAACACCCACCCTCCAACTTTCTTAAGGGATGGAAACCGATAGGAATCCTTACATCTTCTTTCCCTCCTTCCTTCATGCAGGACACACAGCAGGCCTTGATCAGAAGCCCTCCACCCTCCTTTCCTTCACTCCAGAAAGTAGTATACTTTAAAAGTTGTGCACAAGTGACGTAGCCTCTGAGCACAGATGGAGCAGGTTTATTCCCTTTAAGCCTCAGGCCTCCACTTAATGCTTAATGGCTGATCGGATAATGGCTCTTATTCCCTGTGGGATGCTTTAGCTAACGTCAGATTCTTTGAGAACAGTCTCGGTACTGGGTGGGGTGCTAGGGGGGGTTACCACACAGGATTTTTTACATTGTTTTCCACTCACATTTTAAAAGGACCTTTCCATTCTCCTCCACCCCTCCCTGACCATTTCCCAGGATTATTTAACTGTTCCCACTGACTTTAATGTTTACTTCCTTCTAAGTGTACATATCAAACTGCAGGTTCAGTTATCAAAATGCCGCTGGAAAAGGCTTGTGTACTCCAGCCCAGCATCGTCTTTCCCACAGTGCTCAGCTACATGCTTCCAGAAAGCTCCAAAGAAGTGCAGCAAGGAAATCTCGAAACCTTTCCCACCCAGTGCCAACAAACTATTATTGTGCTGTAGACTGTCTTTTAACATGGAGGTTCTACGTGAGAGCCAAACCACCTGTGAATATGCAGGCTTCATTTCTTAAGTATGGCCAAGTGAAGTTTCCATAGCCACTGACAGTTTGGCTCTGATGTAGAACCTCCATGTTCAACAGTAGTCTGCACCGGAATGATGGTTTCTTGGTGCTGAGTAGGGATGGTTTTTAGGATTTCCCTGAGATTCTTTCTTTGGAACTTCCTAGCATGGGAACTTCCTAGCATGGTCCCAATAATATCCATTTTTTACTCAGGAGTAAGCCCCAGAGAAATAAATTAGGTTCCCCCCTCAGAAGGATCCCCCCTTCCATGTTTTGCTGAGGGGCTGGGAGGAGAACCCACATTCTTGCCTAGGATCTCTGCGGGTCCCGATTCCTATGTGTGTTTACTCAGAGGTAAGCTCCAGTGGAATCAATGGACTTGCTTTCTAGTAATTTATTCCAAGCTTTGCTGAGGGACTCTGCTTCCCCCTTTTGGTGGGGCTGAGAGAAAGGGGGCAGAGGGAGAAAACAAATGCCCATAATAGGAAAGAGAGGAATGGTGGTTTAACTATACAAGTGCCAAAGTGCTCACAGATTGTCCTTATCAAGCGTCCATGTTCAGAACCAGGACGTCATTCACTAGGAAATGCCAGGACTTGCCCTTCCCAACTTTGATTTCGGAATTCTCAGTGGGCAGATTCAGTTATGCTCTTAGCTAACTTCCCCTTAGTTATTTCCCCTATTATTATGGGGATTTTGAACAATAACTTACTCAAAAATCACTAGACTGATGTTTTTCAAACCAGCAACAGGCACCAATCCAGTAAGGACCTGAATTTTGGGGGAATGTTAAGAAGACATGAAACATTTAAAAATATATATTATCTGTGGTGGGAAAAGGTCAACACTCCAAACCCTCTTTTTAGGAGTTAAAATTTAAACTGCTGTATCTCAGCCATTTTGCCACGGATTTGCACCAGATTTGGAGGAGTGGTGTCTCTTGTTCCCTAGTTGATGTGTGCAAACTTCCATGGGGATTGGAGGGATTTCATAAGCAATAGAATATCCAGGGCTTATAATAGTGGGATGTTGAAAACGCTAACTATACTGGCACAGTTGTGCCGAATATATGTGGTACTCCTGACGGGCAACTCCTTGGTCTTGGTAATGAATAATTGACAATAAGTGTAAGGTACGTCACCACCTTAGTCTTTTCTTACTCCTTACAGTGGCAGCCAATGACATGAAGTAGGGAAACATGTAGCTTGGGTCTAAGACTCCCAAATGCTGTGCACTGTCCATCCACCAAGTCTTTCAAGTCGATGCTTCATTGGGGTGCAAACCCATCAAACCCGCCGCCATTCACAATTGTTTCAAGACACTTCTCTAAAAGCCTTTACACCAGAACCGACACCTGGCGGCAACTCACAGAGTCAGTCTGCTGACAATTATCTAAAGCAACTAGCCAGTGGCCCCAAATGATTGTGTAGGGTTATCTCACCGACTCTCTTCCAGCCCACTGCAAAACACACTTCTGTTTATCTGGTGGCTTAGCCCCTTAGACCTCACCCCTCACTGAAACAACAAAGAACTCATTCACACAATCAAAAACTGTGCTCTCCCTAGGTTTGGGAGCTGTGTGTGCTCCCCATTTTTCATGGTGTGGAAGCAAGGTAGAAGGAAAAGCTACCCAGGTTATCCTCCTACCTTGCTTCCACACACCAAAAACTGGGAGCACACACAGCTCCCAGACCCAGGTAGAACACAGTTTTTGATTGTGTGATGCTTAGACCTCCAAGTCTAAGCAGATGCCACTGCTTTCACTCACACCCGTCCCCATCGACTCTTCCATTCTGCCCCACTTCTTGCTGTTGCCTCTCCCTCCCCAAATTTCCACTCCTCTTTGTCATCATCAGCATTTCAATTGTAAGGGGAGTAGGATCTCTCTCTTTTGCTGGTGCTATGTAAAATGCCACATGCACAATAAATGCTAACAAGAAAGTCTCCTTTGCATCAGTGTTCAATGAAAAGATGCAAGACAGTTATGATTTCTGATCTACTCTAAATCTCTACATTTGTTGTTGTTGTTGTGGTGGTGGTGGTGGTACATATTATATACCACTTTTCAACAAGAAAAAGTTCTCAAAGTTCTCAGAGTGGTTTACACAGCAAAACAATTGAGAAGATGGCACCAGCCTTTGTAATATGGGACATCTGAATTATAAACTCAGGACTTGCCCGCTACACGTTCATTACAAGCAGAGCCCAAACCCCAAAGATTCTTGGTGGAAATGGACACTTCCAAACACCCCCATGAGCCTGAGACCTCTGCCTCTGCAAGTTCTCTTTGTTGCTGGTTTCCCTAGACCACAACTGTGCATACTGCATGCATAGCACACAACCAGAATACATGGACAAAGCCACCATGAGGAGACTGTCTTTGCCAACAAGCCTCATAGGATAAATCATGTTTTCACATATTTGGAAAGGCAGCCTAGCACTTCTATACATTAATAAATTATAGATTCTGCAGCAGTTGTTCCCAGTTCTTCTTGGGCTTCCTTAGCTGATATGCACATGCATTGACATGGCTATACATATGCTTCCCTGTGGCAACAATGCCTGCACCACACTGTGTGCATGAAGAGTCTGATACTGGATAGGACAAGCTGGCACTGGGCCAACAGCCACCAGGGCTCACTGGTGTGGGTTTCTGGTGAGTGCAGGGACGTCGCTCCTCAGTTCAAGAGGAATACTGATAGGGCTGAGGCAGGAGAAGGGTTGCCATCTCCTATACCCCATCTATATCCCTTCTATCAGGCTGGGCAGAACAAGTAACTCGCTGCTCTAGGGAACAAGATTTTAAATCTAGGTCAGCAGCCAATTACCACATTCCTAAGAGCCTTGCCACAAGTCTATGATCTCAGCAACTCCCTCCCAATAGGGGGAAAAGAACATTAAACAACACTCTATTTCTTCCCTATGACAGCCCACACCAACAAATTATCCGCCTACAAAGGAGAATGTGTACAGTCTGCTAAGATGCCCAGAGCACCTGGAGTAAAGAAGAGGCACTCGTACCAGTACAACCCACACAGAACCATCTAAAGAAAGGCCTACTTACACGTAGAGGACACTCTTCTGGTCTCCAACTTGCCCTCCATCGCCAATGGTCAGCGTGTCATAGCCCCTCTCCAGGTCGAATTCTTCAAAGTTGAGTTTGATGACCTATCAAAGACACATGGAGTTAGTGTGAAATAGGGTTGCCCTGTCCCCTGAAATTCCGGGTTTCACTTGGATTTTAAGCATCTCACCCACCTTGCTTAGTGCACCCAGATTCTCCCAGATTTCAGATTTCATTTTTTTTAAAAAAGCTAAGCTCTAGCCCTTGTAGAAGCAAAGTTATGGATCAAAATGTCCAGTCACTATTTTACTCAAAAATTACTTTTAAGCCAATTTACATAATATGTGAATTAGGCACCCGGATTTGGAACGCCAGAATATAGCAACCCTAGTGTGAAAGGGACTGAATCACTGAGGCACAACTGAAGGATCAAACCCAGTGTACAGAAGCTTGTGGCTTCTGGGCTGAGCTTGGATGCAATAGGCCCAACTCCAAATTCCAACCAAGCATAAAGCTAACTGGCAGTTAGCTCCCAGCCTGTCCTACATCACAGGATTGTTGTGACAATGAATACCTGGGGCAAGAAGCTGGAAGGACTGTACAGAATGCTACAGAAAGGATTAGCTGTAATAACTGCACAAGGAACCAAAACGAAAGAGATATAACCATACCAGAACGGTGGACTGTCTGAAAAGAGAGCTCAAACAGCAGTGATGAGGCAGGATGGCCCATCTGTTTGCCAGACAAGCAATATAGTGCAACCCCTTCCTCACTGCACCTGCTTGACACTCGGGGCGTAACTATAATAGGGCAAGGGGAGACCATTGTCTGGGGGCCCACTGCCTTGCCCCCCCCCGAGGCAAGTCACATAACTGACTCCCCCAGCTGCGCACCCGCCCGGGCTTCCTTCAGTTGTATTCATCCTCCGAAATTGATGTGAGTGTTAAGACCTGGAGCTACCAGAACAGCATGTCTTTCTCTAGTACCATTACATGACTTGCATTGTCCACAATTCACAAAACCTTTAAAAATAATAATTTAGGATGAATTTACTAATGCTTTAGTAAAAGCATTTTACTATGCTTTTTGTTACCACTATTCAGCCTCATTTAAGATTTATTTACTTCATGAGCTGAACTTCAGTGGGGGGGGGGCATTTTGAAATCTTGTCTCTGGGCCCACTCCAACCATGCTATGCCCCTGTTGACACTTCTTGCCTTCTGCACCATAGTGCCTCAGGCAGCCATTTACAGTGAAGCGGGCGGTTTCCATTAATCCTTTATGAAGAACCAGGTCTTAACAGGGACTTTGTTTAAACTGAGCAAAAGCTGAAGAGTTCCAAACCAAAGACAGGCAAAAGGCTCCTTAAGCCTCTCCTCCCCAGTGTAAACACCAGCAGAGTGTTACCACACATGGGGACACACTGACTATGCCAGGCAGAAAACGCCTCTCTCTCTCGCTGGTAGCACCGATCTGGACCGAAAAGGTCTGCTTCTGTCTGGGAGAGCCTCAGGTGTGGCTTGGGTTGGAACAGGGTAGGTACAGGTTATTCCTAACAAGAGGCTTTGGGCATCTCAGCTGCTCACTCCTTGCCCTGTGTCTTGCCTTAGGATGGAAGCAGACAGCTGAGATGCACCGAGAGGGGTGGGTTCTGCCACAGTTTCTCTTGCTTAGTGCTGAAGTGGGCGGCGGTAGTGGGTGGCGGTAGTGGTAAAGAAGCTCAGCCAGGGAGAAAAGGACTAAGGTGCAGAATGTTGTGCATAATCCTCAATAGCGATGCTGTCAAAGGTTGTTATCACCAGGGGGGAAGAAACGTTGGCTCCGTTTATCAGCCAGACAAAATATTTTACTCGTCAGATGGTTTCTCGAGCTCTGTTGGTATATTACTCATCAGGACTTTCCCCCACTCATCAGGCATCATTTTTCACTCGTCACAGACTAGTAGACTAGTGAATTCCCTCAGCCCTGGTTATCACTTCTTGGCAACCTCAACAACTCATAAGCCATCCTGGGAACACTCCATTTCCCAGGCACCTGAATTATTACCATAGTGGCAACCTATAAACTAGGGACAGAGGGACTTCCCTAATGACTTCGCTACAGCAGCCAGGTAAGATGAGAAAAGGGGTGACCTGATTGATTGATTGATTGATTTCTATACCACCCTGCCAAAACTGGCTCAGGGCGGTTTACATAGAGAAATAATACATAAATAAGATGGCTCCCTGTCCCCAAAGGGCTCACAGTCTTAAAAGAAACATAAGATTTACACCAGCAACAGTCACTGGAGGGATGCTGTGCTGGGGGTGGACAGGGCCAGTTCAACTTTATGCTCTTATCAGCATTCATAGAAGTTGGAGAGAAGGTTGGGAGCATATGGGGGGGGGCTGGAGGGGGGGGATTCCATCCCTGTTGCAAGCCTTATAAAACTATCAGGATTGCAACTTGATACGAAAAGGACTTGTAACTGGGCTTGGAAACAACAGAGCTGTTTTCCAAATTTGAAGCCCACCTCCAAATCAAGGCGGGGGTGGTGGGCTTCAGTGGCTATGCTGAGGCCATAGAAAAGCCCTCAGGAGTCTGATCTGGGCGCTAGTTGGTTCTCCAAGTGAGGTTTGCTCACTTGGCCTACTCTTGTTGTTGACTACAGACCCCTTGTTTTCTTTTGGGATCTTCCTGCTGCTTTTTGCCTTGCTTTATTTGTGCCTTACCTGGAGGGCTGGTGGCCAGAACAGTCTAAAACAGGGATCCCTGTACCTTTCTCTTGAGGTACAGCGTGGCCCTTTGGATAACGTTGCAACACAAAACCATTATGGTTGTGGGCAGAAGCTGGGGTTGCACCTTTTGGAATGTCTGCCAAAGTGTTTTGCGCTGTTTGCCCCTACATGCCTGAAGATATATATGATCAACATTGAGTAAAGAACAAATTCAAAAGGAAGATGTTTCACAACATCTGTCCAGAAGAAAATGAAGATACCAGGCATTTCTGATTGATTAAATGAAATATGTAATATTATACATACATCAAGCCATTTCATGGGCATATGTGACCATGAAGTAGATTTCACTACACACACACACAGAGTATATACTGCAGTGTACAAGGACACATGACATTTCCCTGAATTCCACACTTGTATTCATTGATATTCTCCTATTTGAATTATAGCATTTTAGTTCTGAGAGCTGTCAAAGAACTGCACAGCAGATAGTTGCCAGGAGATAGTCATCAACAGCAAAATTAACATTTTAACAATTTAGGACTCCTCACCTTAAAAAAATATATACGGCGTACTAATTATCAAAATACATAATCTAAGAAATGCTGTACTCCTTAAAATTTAAGTTATAATTAATTAATATCTTGAATCAACTCTTGCCTGACCTTGCAGGCTGTGGCACACAATTTAGCCACACTAAATGTTGTTGATGGATTCCAATCTGTAAGAAGAAAGAAGGCATAAAACCCAGTGGATCTGCCTGGCATATTCAGTAAAAGAGGGGCAATAAAAGTAATGTGAATATCCCGATAGAATGGACAATATAAAAGCACGAGTCACAGTTTCAATTTCCTCTGTGCCACATGGGCATTTTCGGTCCAGAAGTGGGGTTTCCCGATATCCGCCTTGAAACCGCAGATGGGAGCACATTAAAGCAGGCCATTGAAAATGCTTTCTGCTGGCTCAACGTTTTCAGACTTAGTGAGATAACTGTTGGGTTTAAGATAGTTTGAGAACCCGCCAGGGCTATTACTTCTAGTGTCCAAGTTTAAATCCTTCTGTCGTTCACTATCTCAGATATGTCGCTAATAATAATTTGTTTGGCATCATTGTATCCCAAGGAGAGTAACAAATTAGGAGAAACCCCATATGTAACAAGCTTATCCTACAAAGGCCTTCTCCAAGGAACAAGTGGAATATATTTGTGCCTTTTTGGAAGTGAAGATATGGTGAAAGTTTCCCAAGAGACATTCTCCCCTATCAACCTCTTTAAAGTATATCATATTTAGGAGAAGTATTTAGAATCGCCCATTGCTCAATTGTATTTTCCTTCCTTCTTTCTTTCTGGCATCTGTAACTCAATATGTGACATAGATCTTAGTCTCTATGATGCTTTACTGACAGCCAGCAAAACAGTTTTGTTTTGGAGAGGGAAGTCTTTGGGAGAAACAAGAGGAGGCAGAGGTCAGCCTCTGGAGGCAGAGGTCAGAGGTCAGCAGGCACATGAGGCAGGGCCTTTGGGGTGGTGGACTCTGCAGGGAGTCATCAGGATTCCTCCTCTTGACACCTCCAGGTGCCAAGTCAAAACACTAGCTAACACAATGGGCAGTGTAACACTGGGAAACATAACAGCAGGGATTCGAACTGGCAACCTCTGACTTGCAAGTCAAGTCATTTCCTCGCTGCACCATGGGGGGGGGAGGTATCATTCCAGCCTAAGCAATAGAATATTATTAATAACTTTAAAAGCAAATGTTTATATGCTAGGTAGAGCAAGGATATGCTAAATATTGGATGTAAGATTAAACTCAAAGTGGACAAGAACGGGGGAATAAGTTTATAGGATGTAATGATAGACATAGCAAATTTGGGGTTTTGTCAGATCTGGTCACTTTGACAGTTTGAGGGAAATTACTCCAAGCAGTACCATTGAAATTAAAAGGAAAAGTTAAGTACAGTAAGAGAGCTTATTCTTTTAATATCAATGGAACAACTCTCAGTAATTTCCCTTAGTATGTCACCCCTTCTATTCTATATTGAAGAAACAGAACTTGGAATTCTGTGAATAATGGTGTGTTTGTCCTACCCTGAATACTGTACTTGGAATTACAAAACAAACAAATAAAATACACTGTTTTCAAAACAAAGATAAAAGTCATTTATGCTCATCCATGGTGTGGGGAGAGAATAAAAACTTGCATCCATTTCAAAACTAGACCTCTTTCTTTCAAGGGTGGCTGTCTCGTGAATCTTTGGTCAAATGGTGTTTGCTATTATTTTCTCCCAAGATGTTTAAACTCAAAGGTATTCACCTTAACTAAGTATCAACCTGTGTTTAAAACATTATTAAAAACCATGTAATGATGAAATAATGTAATTAATATAAAGAACAAAGGGTTGTTAAGTGGCACACATCATTAGTTAAAGCAGTCATTCAAGTAAACTGCATTTTAACGAGTCTGACCCTAATTAAATAGCTAATTACATTTTAGTGCACTGTAGACCACAACCTTGTTGCATAGGAACAAGCTTCCAGAGCACAAGAATTATTTATGTCTGCCTTCCTGCTTTCCTCCCTCCCCTGCCCTCCCCCTTGCCCTAGTTTTATTTTTGCTTTTAGTTAAAGATTGAAAATTATTTAATGAGTCATTAAATAACAAGAGACCTCCTGGCAAATATAGATAAATGGATGGCATAAAGCTCCCTTTTAAGATGTCACAGAGAACAGCCAAAGGTAAGGAATGAACTGACATTTGCCATGAGGCTTTAAACAGGCCCAGCTATTAATTACGGCAGGACTGTAGACAGCTGATCAACTGTCTGTGCCTGCGCTTGGCTAGGAAGGATTGCCTCCAGCTGAACAGCCAGGAAAACGTCACAAAAGCTCCCCAGATCTCCCGGGAGGGATGCCCAAGTCCTGGTGCCATGGACCACCAGGAGGAGAAGCTTGCCAAGACGCAATTCCAAACACTAATCGGTGACCCAAGTGGCAGAGAGAGAGAGGCTCAGGGAAGCACCACCCTGTTGTAGAGGTGGTAATGGGGAAGGCACTCCTCGCTGTTGAGGACTAGATGTCCCAGAAGGGAAAGACGAGAGAGTGACTCACAAGATCAAGGAACAAGAGCCAAGGTGGCCACAGACATGGCTCTGTCGGAGGAAGAGGACCAGGACGGGACTGAATCCTCCTTCCCTTCTCATGCTGAGGCCCAGAGGAAGCACCATAAGGGGTGGACAGGCTGGGAGCATTGTCTGGTGGACATCCAGAACCCCAACAAGAAGTCCTACCCCACCTCTGCCACACCTTTGGGCCCAAGTGACTAACATAAGCCCGTCTTCTTTGGACCACTCTTCCCCGCCTCCCCGAAGATTCGTTCAGCCTCCTCCCGGGCTGCTTTTGAGGTCCTTCTTAAGACTCACCTGTTTTGCCAGGCATTTATCTTTTAATAATAATAATAATTATTTTAATTAATTGGTATCGGAATTGTTGTTCACCGCCTAGAGACTTTGGAGGAGGCGGTATATAAGACAATCCAAACACATAAGTAATAAATAAATACATACATATTTATTTCCAGTGGGCAGGGCTGGAAAACACTGTGGGCTAGTAACTTTTGTGAGCTTATTTGCATGGCTTCACTCTGGCTTACAGAGCCAAACAGGCTTAAGTAACTGTGAGGTTGATCAAAAGTACAGTTAGGCAAGTACACACTAGAAAACCATTTTCTCGGACTGGAGCAAAGTGCTCTCCACAAAGGAGTACAAAAGCTTTTGGGCTGCACAGAACAAAATGCGGCTTCAGATATAAGCTTTGTTCCTTCCCTCTCTGCCAGTGTTGGAAATCGAAGACAATTAGATAACTGAGGAGTAATATTTCAGTCTATCCAATGTGGCCATTATTACACGTGCTGCAGAGATCCCATACCCAGTCAGTGCTGCCTTCTGGACACCCCATCGTCTTTGTTGGCTGCCCCTACTGGGTGCATAATACTCATCATTCCTGCAAACTCCGTAGGGAAATGCTAAGGAGCTGCATCTTTATGAAGCAACCTTACATATAGTCAGCCCATCGGTCCAACTTGTCCAGTATTGCCTGCTCTGCCTAGAAGTGGTCCCTCGCAGCCCTGATATCGGAGATCCTTTAAACCAGAGATGCTGGGGACAAAACCTTAATGACAAAAGTCATTAATCTTCAGCATGCAAAACATGTGCTCTAGCAGTGAGCAATGGCCAGTACAGCCCAGTTCCTACACAGAGTGTGTGTGTGTGTGTGTGTGTGTGTGTGTGTGTAAGCGGGCAAATATCTTGCATGATTATACCTCTAGCATTTGCATGACTGGTAATAACCTCATCCATCAGAGGATTCCCAGCTGCCCACAACTGGGTGACTTCTTCCTAACCACTTCGCCCCCCACCCCTCGCTTTGTTCTCCTGTCACACAGTAATGTCTTTCAGTTGTAGGTTTCAGCAATCTCGGCAGATTTGTCTGACGGCAGTCAAATGCTAAAAGGAATTGATTTGTTTTCCACCTTCTTCTCTTTCTCTCTCTTTCCCCCCTCCTCATCTGTCTGAACAGAGAAGCCCGGGGGACTCCGGGGAACATCTTCAGCCATTTAAACATTGGCAAAGACATCAGACTCCAGTTGCGGAACAACTTCTCGCATTAATAACAACAAGCGGAGCACTAACAAGTAGGCGCAGCTGCACTCGCTTGGAATCCATCACTGCGGTTTGGGGCCAATCATCTAATTCACAGAAACAGGGACAACAAGGGCTAAGTGTCTTGGGACACATCCAGAGAGCATTTTCCCATGCTGCTACCAGGTGTCAGGACAGCAAAGGTGTCCCTGGCAAAGAGGGCTGTGTTTTCTGGGATCACATCTGTCCAAATGATGCATCTCACACCAGCCTCGTATCGGTCTCTGCCATGTGGGAGACCCCATGAACTTGTGGGAGATCAGGGCAGGGAGAAGTGCTATGGGGATGTTGCAACATCACCTCCCAGTCTGGAGACTCAGTAAAGGGGTGACCAAGGAAAGGTGAAGTCTCACCTGTCAGTTGGAATGAGAAGGGAGTTTTCTCCACAAGGGAACTTCCACACACTCTGTGCCCCACCTCCTGCATGAAATAGCACCACCCAGCAAGTGCTATGTGATATGAGTGGGGGATCATCATGTGGTTTTTCTCACAGGGGACTAGAAAGGACTGAACGGACCCAGCAATCCTGTCTCTTTGGATTGCTGGGCCAGTAGTACATTGCCCTACTTTCATCCTCCAGGTTTCACCAACCACTCTGCTCCGGGTGTGCACCATAAAGAGGAAGTGGTGGCAATTTTTACCTGGACACAGACCTGGAGAAGGGCAGGTCCCGTGAAGAGGGGAAGGCGATCCTGGCCCAGATCCCTACTCCTGATTACAGCCCGCCAGAACCAGCAGTGCCAGTGCAGCCAGAGTCAGCCACCCTTGCAGGCCATCCTGGAGCTCTTGAACCAGTGCTGGTCCCATCCCTCAGAGCTGCACCTCAGTTGCCCCCGGGACCCCAGGAGCAGAGGTGATGCTTGGCCAAAGACTGAGCTCCAGTTCTGAAGACAGAGCACACGCTTGGCTGTCAAGGCTCTTTCCCCCCATGGGTCCCCTCGGGAGAGGCGGGGGGGCCAGCAGGAGTGTCTCCTAGGGAGGAGGGCTGCTCTAGGGTTCCAGGAAGGGGTGGAGATCCTGCTAGCCAATGAAGTCCTCAGTTCTTGCCTGCACCATTGCATGTTCAACAGCTCCCCTGTGCACTATTGTCTCCAGCTGCCTGCCTTGCTATGGAAAGAAAGATGGCTTTTGTGGCTTCTTCAGAATCACAGAATGTACTTCCAACAATCCCGCATTACCAAAGCAAGCCTATCTTGCAAAATAACCTCGACATTTTCAAAATGCAGAAACCTTTTCTGCATGTATCCTCCATTGTAGAAGGGAAACACCGATCATGGAAGGAGGCCGTGCACAGTGTATTTTAATCATGTTCCTGTACCTGCGGGTAAGACAGGCCTGCGAGTGAAAGGCACACAGTGCAACAAAGAAATGCAAGGCCTGGTTGGCCAGATGAAACAGCATTATGAGAAGTGTGTACCTACCTTCTAAAAACGAAACCTACATCTATCTCTGAATATGCATTAAGGTTATATTAGAAAACAAGAATGCACTTTTACTAGAAAACGAGGATTAAATAGAATCATCCTGACTAGTGATTTAAATCATCAAAATAGAGTTCTTCCCATGAAGCAATTTAAATCATGTATTAAGTCAATTTGATTTAAATCAAATCAACCCTGCTGGCTTCCAATCCATTTCTGGGCACGATTCAAAGTGCTTGTCTATAAATCCCTAAATGGTTTTGGACCCTGGGACTTGAAGGACCAACTCCTGTTGCACAAGCCTGTCCAGACTCTTAGACCTGCCACAGAGGCCCTGCTCCAAGTCCCTCCTCCCGCTGAAGCTCAGAGGGTGGTGGGTGATGAGAGGGCCTTTTTGGCTATGGTCCCTCAGCCTTGGAATTCCCTCCCCAAGGAAGCCTGCCAGGCACCAGGCGAAGGCGTTTTTGTTTGCCCTGGCTTTTAGTTAGCTGCTGCTGGGTGGGTTTTTAAAAACTTGATTAATATATGGTCTTATGTTTTGCTTTATTTAATTGTTTCACTGCATAATCTATATTGTAAATGTTGTATTTTTATTGTACGTCATCCTGGAAAAATTTCCTGAAGGGTGGCTACAACATTCCCTAAATCAATAAATAAAATAAAAGAGAACACAGAGTCGACTTTAAACATAAAGACTAGAAGTCTGAAATGGATACGAAGAGAGAAAGGGGACTGCAGTGGCAGGAGGGAAATATGATTTTCTGTGATGGATAAAACCTTTCTCAGGAATGTTGTTAGTTTATCAACCACCACCACCACCACCACCCCCTGAAATGCTTGCATTTTACAAATGATTAAGACTTCAACTCCAGCTGGAAATTTCACTCTGGGAGAAATATGGTAGCAGTTCCAGTGATGGTAAGCAAAGGCCTCTGGCATATTTCAATCATTAAGTAAGCAGAGTCTCACTAACACAGCTGACTCCAATGGGCTGTTTGTCATCTTCTCCCCAGCTGGCCGGCAAGATATCCAAATTACTCCATGGTAAACACTAGCAGATTATCTGAGCAGCAGCATACAATCTTTGTTGGCTGTTCTATACAGCTTGGCTTCCTTTCTATGCTGCAAGTCATGAAAGGCAGACCCTCGTTAAATTCCACCTCTCGCTCCTTCTTACCAATTCCTGGCCTGCTTCTCCCATATAGGCCTCTGAATCCCATTAAAAATGCCCTGCTTGACTGCTTGGCGTGGCTTGACCCAGCTTTCACCTCGTAGTTAAGTTTGATCCATGCAATTCAGAAGGTGATCTCCTGCCCCTCAGTTCTACTCAGACTTCCCCTATTTGTGGGTCAAACTGCAAAGGATGCTCACTGCCCAGATCCTCAAAAGGGGGCATACCGCCAATCCTATAGTAATGGATTGACAAGACCTACCTTTGCTGGATTGATGGCTGTTATCACCCACACACAGTAGGCATTGTTATCATACTGGACTGGATAGTTGGGAGAGGTGATAACGCCACTGGGGCCACGGAGGTACATATCGCACATCCTTGCTGTGGATGGAAAAAGAAAGAAAGAAGAAAGAGCATGTGTAGGGAATTATTAGCTCAGGGCGGCTCTTCAGTTCGGAACAAGGAATGCACAGCCATGAAATCAGTTGAAATATTTTCCAACATTTGCCTCCTTTGGTACCAAGCCAGTCACTGAATCATAAATGCAAAGAGCTGCCTGTAGCTGGACTGCAGCCTGCCAGTCACATACAGAGACTCACAAGGGCCTCAAAGAGCCTCCTTTTTAGCTGCCTATCTGGGACCCAGTATGGGACGGCAGAGGGAGAGACTGCCAAGCACCTGGCAGACCAACACAGGGCTGCATTTGGCTAGGTGGGTCACAACCGAAAGTGTAGGTGGTGTTCATCTTTCACTTCCTAATGGGAGAGCAGGTCTATACAGCCTGTGACCCACCTGGGAGCAGGCGGTCTACTAGTCAGGTAGGGTGGCTCAGTAGGGTCTTGAGAAAGAAGCAGCCTGCTCTTTCCCACCCCCCGGTGGGCAGGCAACATATCAAAAATGTGGCCCAATTTGGGTATAAAATGCTAGAGCATGTTTGCATTGGCTGAAGAGAGGGGAACCCACTGGAACTCCTTCTAGCTCCTACTGGCCAGCAGTCAACATGCTCAGCCCTGCAAAATGCCCTCAGAAAATGCTACATAATGATATAGCATCATTCCAGAGGTGGGATGGGGACATTCTAGGCAAAAGCAAATAGCAGCTGCCAACTGATAGGAGCCAGGAGGAGCTTCAGTGAGTTTAATTCCCAGCTCCTGAAAATCTCACCCCCATCCTGAAAACCAATTTATTTCCCTGAAATCCTTTCCCCAATAATTCCCCATCACTCAATACACACTTCTAGTCAACTATTTCCACTACTTCCTACCCTAACAGGTGGTGCAATAACACATCCCAAAACCTGCATTACCAATGTGAGTTTTACTCAACAACAAATATTTATCTACCACTTTTATATACCATCAAGCACATGAAATGCATAGAATTCAAAGACACCTTTGGTTCTTATAAAATCCAATCCACTAGTAAGGGGGTGGGGGCTGCAACCATGCAGGCCACCCTGGATTTGGACAAGAGTAGAATTCAGTAACATCCCTAAACAGAATGGGAACATGGTGCTTCACTGGCCTGAGAGCTTTGCTCAAGTAATCAAGGAAACAAAACTAAAGTAGAACAAAAGCTAAAACAAAAGCGAAACCCCTCCAAAATGCATAAACACACAAACCAAAACGGTTCTCATAGATAAAACGTCGTACAGAATTGCTAGAGCAGGGACATTTTGTGTACACGTTAAATTTTGGACATTTTAAAGCATCCCCCACCTGCATTTTAAAATTGTTTCAAATTCTAATTTTAAAAATACTTAAAGTCCTACAGCTGAATGTTAAGCCAATTATTAATGTATTTATTCTTCACACTTCTGCAGTCACAAGGGCTAAATTTTTGATAGCATTTCATTTGACAATAATCAACTGAAAAATATACCTAGAAAAGGATAGGGACTAGAAGTCACTGTGCACAGAATTCTTCACGCATGGAACTGAAGAAGAGGGTTGACATAGGTGAGGAGTGCATGCAAAATCCAAACATGTGGTTCATTTCCGAACAAGGAGGGTGGGCAGAAGAGGTCCTGGCCTGACTGGCAGCAGCAGTGGCCAATCTGTGGATGGGTGTGGTTTCTTTATAGGGCTTGAGGTGGGCTGTAGCTTCCTTCAGCCTTGCTCAGTCTGGAGGCCTAATCTCAACAGAGTAAACGTTTAATAGAAGGAGGCTGAACTGAGGATTTCTCTAGCCTTCTGGAAGGATGGAAACCAGAGCCCTTCTGAAGAACATTTTTGAGGAAAAGTCGAGAAGAGAAACACAAGGCTTTATGAGAAGAAAGGAAAAGAGGGGAGTTAAGCAAACACCCTCTCCAGGGATCCAGCAGCCTGGATTTCAGGATCCAAATTCAATTTTGGATTCCTAGGGAGAATTTTCCTAATCAATCCCACTGCCAGGTATTCAGGTTAATAATACGTATACCTTTGTGATGTAAAATGTGGCTTCTGAACTTTGCTTGTGAAGGCAACAGCTATGGGACAGACAGACAGCCAGACAGCAGCATTTAGGACTTGGTACATGCCACCTTAAGTGGCGCAGCAGGGAAATGCTTGACTAATAAGAAGAAGGTTGCTGGTCCAAATCCCCGCTGGTACTATATCGGGCAGCAGCGATAGAGGAAGATGCTGAAAGGCATCATCTCATACTGTGCGGGAGGAGGCAATGGTCAACCCCTCCTGCATTCTACCATAGAAAACGACAGGGCTCTGTGGGCGCCAGGAGTCGAAATTGACTTGACGGCACAGTTCACATAAGAAACTGCCCTATATTGAGTCAGAGCACTGGTCCATCCAGCTCAGTATCTGCTACACTGACTGGCAGCAGGGTTTCTGGCAGGATTCTCTCTCAGCCGTATCTGGAGATGCTGCCAGGGACCTGCTGCGTGCAAAGCAAATGCTCAGCCACTAAGCTACAGCCCTGTCTATCAGTCCCGCCACCTTGCCTCTTGCCCCAGCCAGGCAGCTCCTGCTGGACAGAAACTGAATCTAATCTCTCCTCCTAATACGAATAATCTATGTTTTGTGTATGCAGGACTTTGGTTAAAATATATACGTCACGTCTATTTATTTTGTTGAAGGCAGGCCCTGCCCACAGGCTCCCAATCAAAAAGAAGCAGACCTTTGGAAAGGTGAGATCTGGGATGAGGGGGTGGCCATCCCAAGGAAGTCTGAGAAAAGAGGTGGGTCTTCAGATGCAGTTGGAGGGTAGAGACATGAAACCCCACAGGGAAGGAAGGACAAGTGCAAAAGGATAGAAGCGAGGAACAGAAGAAGCCATCTGAAGGAAGGAAGGAAGCGGAATGTAAAGAGACGGAACAAGAGAAGCAATGAAAGAATCTGACCAGCAGGATAACAGACTCAAGGAACAAAATGCAGGGCATATCAGAACGGGAGCTAGTGAAGAGGAGAGAGAAAGAAAGTATATGATCAACCTCCTATCAAGTTGAGGCGGCAGTGGGAGGTGTGTGTGTTCCTAGTGTAAGAAACCACGGACGCTTCTCTTCCCATGCGGGTGCTCCTTCTGACCTGCTTGCGGAACCCAAAGCCATATGCAAGCAGCCTTACTCAGGCTTGCGTGGGCCTACCCAGGTAGGACTTCTCAAGTGAAGCGCCGGGATCTAGGCCGATCCTATCGGGTAGCCCCGGGGTTCCCCCCTGGGCTTTTTCCCAGGCAAAAGAGCATGAGCGCAGCTTCCCAGTTGTGGGTCTACTCAGGCTGTAGGCAGCTCAAGCAGACACAAAGCTGGTCCCATAGAGCACCCAGCTTGTGGGGGAGTCCCGCTCTGCTCGCACAGTGCAATGACAGATACCTGGAAGGCTGCCAGGCTGCATTCACCCGGCCTCCAGAATGCTGCACTGCCAGGAGCAGCATGGCCACAATCCATGCATCCCACAGAAGGAGGAAGATTGTCTGGAGGGAAGGTAGGTTCAATACTGCCTTCTCCCCCTCGCCCTCCCGGCCCCACATAAAGGTCATGTGAATGACCTTAATAAGTGCAAGCCTGCAGCTGCTCCTAAAGGCATCCTTGCCCCAACTTTGATCAATGCAAATCTTCCAGACTCATGTTTTTTTTTGGGGGGGGGGGGAGGTTAGACTAGAAGACGTCAAGATCCCTTCCAATCTAAAATTGTATTATTCTGTGTCACCATGTTATTTTAAGACACCATTCCTCTTCCACAGCCATCCTCTCCTCCCCTTTCCAACTCCATCACACATCCAGTCCCACCCACATTGGAAACCTTCCACTGAGTGGTGGTGGTGGTGGTGTGGTGGTGGGGCTGGGGGACATGGTGTTCATCCACACAAACAAGCTTTACCATGAACAAATTTTCTAAACAAAGTCTCCAGGTACATGGTGTTCGGGTAAACTGTACTTGCCTGAACACAAACAATTAGCTGGCTCGGGAGCAGAGCATCTGTACCTCTAGTTTCCCCTCGTTCTCGGCCCCCCTCCCTCTTGCTCTCCAGGGCACTGCCCCCCCCAGCCACTTTCTTTCTCCCCCGCCAGCCTCTGCTTTCTTCCTTCCCATCCGCCGCTTTCTTTCTCCCTCACACCGGCCGCTTTCTTTCTCTGCCCCATGCACTGCTTTCTTTTGGCCCCAGCTGGGTGCTGCTTTTCCTCCCCCACCCCTGCATTGGCCTGCCCATTGGCCTTACGTTCTCTGACGTCACCGCTTTCCTCTCCCCCTCCCGGCAGCTCACTCGTGAACTCTTGTGAGAGCTGCCGCACATGGGATTTCACTACCCTAAATAGTTTAGTGTCATCTGCAAATTTGGCTACTTATATAGGAACATAGGAAGCTCCCATATACCACGTCAGACCACTGGTCCATCTAACTCAGTGTTGTCTACACAGACTGCAGTGGCTTCTCCAAGGTTGCAAGCAGGAGTCTCTCTCAGCCTTCCTATCTTGGAGATGCTCCCAGGGAGGGAACTTGGGACCTTCTGCTCTTCCCAGAGTGGCTCCATCCCCTCAGGGTAATCTCTTACCGTGCTCACACTTCTAGTCTCCCATTCATATGCAACCAGGGCAGACCCTGCTTAGCCTTCGGTGAGGAACTTCATCAAAAGCTTTTTGGAAGTCCAAGTATACTATATCACCTTGATCAACATGCCTGTTGACACTCTCAAAGAACTCCAAAAGGTTAGTGAGGCAAGACTTGCCCTTGCAGAAGCCATGCTGGTTTTCCTTTGGCAGGGCCTGTTCTATATTTTAACAATTTTGTCCTTAAGTATGCTTTCCACCAATTTAGCTGGCACTGAAATTAAGCTACCTGGCCTGTAGCTTCTCAGATTCCCCCTGGATCCCCTTTGGAAATCGGAGTTATATTAGCTACTTTCTGGTCCTCTGGCACAGAGCCTGATTGTAGGGATGACACATATTTTTGCTAGGAGATCAGCAATTTCACATTTGAATTCCTTCAGAACTCTCAGGTAGATGCCATCTGGCCCTGGCAATTTGTTAATTTTTAGTTTTTCAAGACAGCTTAGAACATCCTCTCTTGTCACCTCAAATTGGCCCAGTTCTTCAACCTCCAAGTCTGAGAAGTTCAGTTCTGGAGCAGGTATATTCTCCACCGTGAAGACAGATTAAAAGAACTCATTTAGCTTCTCTGCAAAATCCTTATCCTCCTTAATAATCCCTTTCATGCCTGCATGATCTAGAGATCTAACTGCCTCCCGGGCAGTTTTCCACTTCTGATATATTTAAATACGTTTCCATTATTTCCCTTGACACTTCTAGCAATATGCTCCTCAAACTCTCCTTTTGCATCCCTTATTGTCTCCTTGCATTTATTTTGCCAGAGTTTATGTTCCTTCCCCTCTCTTTATGTTTCTGTCCTCTCCATTTGGGCAGGATTTCAAATTTCTGAGAGAATTCTTCTTCCCTTTTACAGTTTCCCTGACTCTGCTTGTAAGCCATGCTGGTGTCCTCTTGAACTTGGTGGTACCTTTCCTCCTTCTTGGTATACATTCCAACTGAGCTTCTACTATTATAGTTTTAAATAAATCCCATGCTTCCTGGAATGATTTGACCCTCCTGACTTTCTCTTTCAGCTTCCTTTTTACTTCCTCTTTGGAAGTCCAACGCATCTGTGTTGGACTTCCTTGGCAATGCTCCACTTGCATATAAGTTGAATTAGATCACATTATGAGCACTGCTACCCTATGGTTCTGACATCTCGCACCACGTCCTAGGCACCACTCAGGATTAAGTCCAAGGCCGCCTTCTCTCAGGTTGGTTCTGCAACCAACTGTTCTAAGACACAGTCATTTAGGATGTTTAGAAATTTGGCTTCTCTGTCAACACCCACATGTGACTTTGCCCAGTCTATGTGAGGGTAATTGAAGTCACCCATTATTACTGCTCTACCTCTCTTTTAGGGGTGTGCAATTCGGGTTTTTGGGTGATTCGGCTCGGACCCGAGCCGAATCACCCCCGTTCTGTTTTGTGTCCGAATCTGGGTCACCTGAATCACCCTTGATTCGGTTCGGATTCGGATTTAATCCGAATCTGAATCGATTCGGGGGGTAAAAAGGGGCCCAGGGGCAAAATTTTGGGGTGGGGTGGTAGTGCCCAATGGGTAGAGTCTACCACCCCAATTTCAGGGGGATTGGGCAAAGTCCTGATTTTTGGTGAATTTTTAAAGTTTTAGTGACTTTGGGGAAGTTCGGGGGCATAGCATGGGATTTGGGCAAAAGGAGTGGGGTGGGGTGGTAGTGCCTAATGGGTGCAGGCTACCACCCCAATTTCAGGGGGATTGGGCAAAGGGCTGATTTTTGGTAAATTTCTGAAATTTTCATGTCTTTGGGGCAGATTGGGGCAGAAAGTGGGGCCTGGGGCAGAATAGTGGGGTGGGGTGGTAGTGCCTAATGGGTGCAGGCTACCACCCCAATTTCAGGGGGATTGGGCAGAGGGCTGATTTTTTGAGAATTTTTGAAGTTTGGGTGTCTTAGGGGCAGATTGGGGGCAGAAAGTGGATCTGCCCCAAAGGAGTGGGCTGGGCTGGTAGATAGTGCCTAATGGCTGGAGGCTACCACCCATCCCCAATTTAAGAGTGATTGGGCAGAGGGGGGAATTTTGGTGAATTTATTTTTATGAGGTTTGTCTTCATAAGGTGAAGTGTGCTAAATCGATTACTTCCTCATATTATTCATAGTAAAGGAAAGTGTGAAAAAGTGAAAGTGGGGTCATGAGAGTTGTTTAATTGAAAAAAAATCTCATTTGCTATGATAGAATGAGAAATTCTATCATAGCAAATGAGATTTTTTTTCAATTAAACAACTCTCATGACCCCACTTTCACTTTTTCACACTTTCCTTTACTATGAATAATTTGAGGAAGTAATCGATTTAGCACACTTCACCTTATGAAGACAAACCTCATAAAAATAAATTCACCAAAATTCCCCCCTCTGCCCAATCACTCTTAAATTGGGGATGGGTGGTAGCCTCCAGCCATTAGGCACTATCTACCAGCCCACCCCACTCCTTTGGGGCAGATCCACTTTCTGCCCCCAATCTGCCCCTAAGACACCCAAACTTCAAAAATTCTCAAAAAATCAGCCCTCTGCCCAATCCCCCTGAAATTGGGGTGGTAGCCTGCACCCATTAGGCACTACCACCCCACCCCACTCCTTTTGCCCAGATCCCATGCTATGCCCCCGAACTGCCCCAAAGTCACTAAAACTTTAAAAATTCACAAAAAATCAACCATGAACCAAATCACCCGAATTTTTCAGGTCCGAAATTCGGATGATTCGGCTCGTGCCCGAAAAATATCGTGGGACATCGGGGGTGATTCGGTTCGGCCCCGAATCACCCAAAATTGTTCATTTCGGGCACAGATCGTTCTGTGCCCGAAATTTTTTGCACATCCCTACTCTCTTTGACGCCTCAATGAGTTGCTTCTCCAACTCCAGGTCACTCTCAACATTTTGATCTGGAGGGCGATAGCAAATCCCTAGAAATGCATTTCCTTTCAGTCCTCATATTGTTACCCATAATGATTGTGTAGAAGATTCTGATCCTCCTAGGTTTTCTAGCTTGTTAGACCCCAAATTCACACACCCCACCCCTTTGTCCTTTCTGTAGAGTTTGTATCCAGGAATAACAGTGTCCCACTGGTTCTCACTGTTCCACAAGGTTTCCATTATGCCCACTATATCTATTTTTTCATTAGCAACCAAGCACTCCAGCTCACCCATCTTGGCTTGGAGGCTTCTGGCATTGGTTTATATAAACACCTATGCGCTGAGTCTCTTACCTGGCATTGGCGTGGGCTATCTCCCTTACTGTCATTTGACCTTTTTGACTAGCTCTCCTGGCTCTACTCTGTCCCCTTCTGGTTCATCTGAAACATTTGCATATTTCAGATGCCAAATATCCGCTTGTGATGACAAAATCCCTTGAAGCTGGTATGGATTCCAGGATTATAAAGATGTGGGAGTGTCAAGCAATCATCAACTAAAGGAGAGTGAACAGAAATGCCAAAATCCTGCAAAAGTTATCTGAAGTCCAACAATTACCAGGAGATCTGCTGACCCTCAGGACCACCATCCACTTGTGCTACGGCAGACAGGGAAGAGGCAGAACTCCCAACACTCACCTCCTGGCTATCAGAACTCCTTTAAGAAAAACTCACCTCTTCCCTTAGCTTCTTACAGAGCTCTGGCTGTCCTACCAGCCCAGAGGAAGAGCTCTGATTTCACACTCCTGCCTGTGGCTTCCAGTGGCATCTGGTGGGCCACTGTGTGAAACAGGATGCTGGACTAGATGGGCCTCCTTGGGCCTGATCCAGCAGGACTGTGCTTATGTCCACATGGGACACAAAGGTTTCTATTTTAATGCCAAGAATTTCTGCAGGGTCATCAGAAGTATCCTTCTTATGATCACTCGCACTGCAGCATGTCCATGTATGTTAAACAGAATGATGTCATCATCGCAACAACACAGGAAATTCAGAGAGCACTCTTGAAACATCTCTTAAGAAAACCTCCCAGCCCACTGAATACGTTCCCCCTTGCCCTCTTTCTCTTTGGAGCCTGAATACTGCTCTTCCTCCCTGCTTGCTCTCCAAGGACGCCTCATCACCAGGGCTTGAAAAATACTGTGCATTGGAGCACCTATAAATGCAATGCTAGAGCCTAGTATCTGACATAGCTGCAAGCCAGGCTCATGTCTTTCCTTGGCAAAGCTACAAGTTTGACATTGGCTCAGTCAAGATACACAAGGAAGGCTGTGCAAGAAGCTTACCTTCAACTTCTAGCAACTGGTCACACCTCACCAGGGCACCCCTACCTTAGCTTTTCAGAAACCTTCATTTACAAACATAAACAAAAAAGAAGCAATTAAACCTGCTCCAGTCCTGTTGCAGGCCACACACTTTGCTAAATTAATGGGCCAGCCAAGCTTCTCAGCAAGGAGGTTAATGGATACGGTCTGGAAAAGGGACCCCTACTGGATGAGCTTGATACAGTTCACAGCACCGCAATTTCCCTCCCCTTTCCTCCCTTAAAACAAACCCCCAAGAAGGTGGAAATTGAAACCAATTTCCTCCTCAATTTGGAGCTTTCAGCAAATTTGGCTCGCCTCACCTCTACACACAGGCCTCTGGTCACTCCAGGCTGCTATCATGTCGCTCAGCTTCTTACAGGTGATGCTTTTGGAGCCCTGCAAATCATAGCCTTCGTTGCAGGTGAACTGGACACTGGATCCTAACCTGAAAGGCAGAAGAGATGCCCCTTTCAGCCTCAGAATCAGACTTGGCTCAGAGAGCTAAAGGTTGGGCTTTGTGCTTTCTTGTTTCAAATCAGAGGATCATTCCTGTAAGCAATTTCACAGCCAGTCCCATCAGAAATGCTTGGGATGGTGGATAAATGCAGATCACCACCAACTTGCACCTGATTAAGCAAATCTAGAGGGGAGATGTGAGAATGCCTCTCTTTGCATCCTTGCTGGCTAAATCTTAGCTTGTACCGCTATGGGAGAGACACCTTGATGCCTCTCACAGATCATAATGATACATGTGGGGAAAAGACCGCTGGCCTCTAGGAGCTGTTGGGCCTTTTTAGGTATCATTGGTTAAAACCAGCCACTTGCACTGTGCCCAGATCTAGTGCAGACAGACATCAGGGAACGTCCAAATATCCCAAGTAAAGAGAGTGCTCCAAGTAATGCACGAAGCCAGCTCCCCTAAAAGCACATCCTTTCAGATGCTGGCTGGCATCCACACTGTGACTCAATAGTCCTCCCCAAGAGTTACTCTGTAGGACTACTCAGCTGTAATTTAGTCTGATGTCAGTCACTGACTCTAGAAATTTAGATTACAAAGCTGACACCCAGACTAACTCTCCGCCAATGTGCTGAGGTTTTCTGCTGTGCAAAGGGGTGTGTGGGCTCGTAAGAAAATTTCAATAAACAGATAGATAAATAAATAAATAAATAAATAGTCAGTGTCCTGCCTTCTGCATTGGCCCCAGAACTATGTCCCTGAGGACTGGAGGATAATGAAAATCATCCCTCATTGCTTGTGCCATGGAAAACTCTGGTGTATCAGTAGAGGGTTAGTCTGCATATTTTTAGTCTATATAAATGTATTTTTGGTACACTGTATAAAAATATAAAAATATAAAAATGGTGGCAGGATCATTGAGATTATGAAGTCCATTGGATATTTAGCTTCATTTGACCTATTTAGGGACTGATATATGGTTTTATGTATGCTCCATTGTGTTCAAATCTATGGTAGTAAGATGTAGCAGAATCAGGATGTCCAATTTAGTGGTGGGTCCAGGTGTATTTAATGAAGTTGGGCAGACAGAGCCTCTTTAAGCTGTTAGACTGCACCCACCCCCAATGAGGCAGATAAAAGGAGTTAAAGGGCCACAACTTTATTCAAATTATTCAGAAAAGGAGGATTGGCTCCCCACCTCCCACAGTGCAGAAACTAAAGATTCGCTGACTGCATGTTTGACAAGATTTGTAAAGATGGAAATCACCTATATTCAGCAACTCAAGTTATATTCAAGCACATTCCTTCCACAGATGTTACTTCCCGCTTTGCATTTGTGAGTTGTCACCTTCCCTAGGGCTGGAATTGAAATTTATTCTCACACCTATTAATTTTTGTGATGAAGGGCTTTTGAGTACTTAATTGTTTCTATGTATTTATTTGACATGGTAATACATTTTTGATCTTGATCTATGGATATGGATATTGTTCACTAATATTATATCGAGTGTATTATTGACCAGCTATTATGTATATGTTTTCTTAGCAAGACTTGCTTGTGAAAAAGCAACATTAAAAATATTAAATCAAATAAAAATATACAGAAATAAAAGTACATTTTCATGGGTATCCAGACATGCAGCGGCAGTAGTCCCTTCACTTGACAAAACAAATGTGTGAATACACTCAAAGCAATTCAAGTGCCAAACCCAAAACACTTCCTTGTCTTAAATCTTGCTGTTTTGCTTTGCAGTGTTTTATGACCTGCAACATGTGTGAGCCTATCTGTAAGCCCATCAAGAGTGACTTTTGGACACTTCAAAAGGGCGTTTCCCCATCCCTGTTCTAAATAGTTGCACTGCTCCATCTGCCCAAAACATCATCATGAGATCTCTTGAGAATGTCAAGTCAACGCCATGCTTGACCAGCACAGCAAAACAACGTCACATTTAGTGCTTATTCTGAGTTTGCTTTTTGTGGGGTTTTTTTTTGGGGGGGGGGGGTGTCGTAGCTCAGTGGCAGAGCTAGAAAACCCCTCTGCCTGAGACCCCAGAGAGCAGCTAAAAGTCAAAATAGACTGCTATGAACCAATGATCTGACTTCGTAGAAGGGTAGTTTAATATGCCAAGAGGATTGGGCGGTTAGTATCCGAAGACACTGCAAGGTGGTATATCTTCCCACTCCTCCATTTCCCATTGGACAAAGTGCCAGATTTCAGAAGAAATTGTATTATTTGGGGTGAAAATCAAAAGACAGCCTTTAGCGAACAAAACAGCAATTGACAAAGAAATAAGATTAGATATTGATCGCTTTGCACACTCCTCTCACATACACAACGTGAAGACAGTGATGAGCTTTTTGTAAGCAAAAGGCAAGGAAGGGGTGGCAAAGAGATGAAAGCAGCGGCTCACACAACTGGAATCCTCACAGGGTTGGGTCACATGCATGTCCGTGTCTCCTTAGTCCAGTCCTGTAAAAGTCCTCCTGGAAGCCATGCTCTGTCCTCCTTTTGCTCTCTCCCAAAGTCTCAGAGAACACTGGGGAGGGGGGTTACTTCACCCAATGACTCCTCCGGCCAGGCCAGTCCTTTTGTTGAGCCTCTCCGCGGAGGACTTCAACCTTTTCTCCCATCTCTTCTCCCATCTCCACAGGAACTGCTGTCATCATTGACCTGGCCTTCCTAAATAGCCCTGAACAATTCCATGTGGCCTCCCCTTGCCCGGAAGTCCTGCCCCTGCATGCACTTCTGATTCCTTCATCCCTATCTCTGGGGCCTGTGCCTCACCATTTGGGCCCGCCGCAGAGCTGCACAGAGGCCCATCACCTTCAAAAGATGCAATTGCACATGCCTCGGCGTTAGGTTCCTCCGTGACTGCAATATGCTTGGCTCTGGGCCCACTGGACCTTGCCCCCATTGGCAGTCCTCAAGGAGCACTAGAAAAGACAGGAACTCCCACCACCAGAGCCAGCTTGAGGACAGGTGAGTCAGAAGGGCCACAGACAGCAGAGCCCCAACAGTTGGTTTCTCAGCACTCAATAACAACCTGAAGCCAAAGGTCATAGAGTTTGATCTGAAATGGTCCAATTCATATGCAAACACACACACACACACACACACACACACAGCCACCTGATGTTGTGTCCAAGTGATAAACTTGAAGCAATGGTCTTTTTGACCCTGAGTAATGTTTATTGCTGCCTTCGTCCTGCTACCATGGTAGACTCTCATTTTGTTAAGGTTTTTATGTCTGATATATTTTTCTTTTGGACTGTTTTAAATTGCTGTTCCTTGCTTTGAGCAGGTGTGTAGTGTACTTCTTGGCTTCTCTGGCTGTTGCGGGGGTGGGGGGATGGCCATGGGGGCTTTCATGGAGGGCGCCTGCACTTCTGAATTTGCATCTACATCACTGGCTTTAAGTAAAGTAAAGTTGTGCCACTGAGGCCCTGAGTACATGGTAGCAAAATGGTAACAAAAAGACCCCTCATAATCTAAAGAAATAAAAATTGGCTCATGTGAAAGCGACCAGAGTGTCTGTTGTCTTTCTGTGGGCTTGAGGAAGTGAGCTACATGGACAACCATGGATCCAGCCAAGTGTGAGAGCAGTTGAGAGACCTGGGTTCAAATTCCCCTTCCATACTGAATTCACTGAAGGTATGCAGAAAGTTCGTGGAGAAGAAAAGAAATACCTTGGAAGCCAAGTGTCATGTCAAGTGGGATAACTTGTGCAGATATCACACATATCACCATGGACAACCCAAGATTTTATGTGCAAGCCATTTTCTGTAAAGACGCATCCTATCAGTTTCCATAGTGGAAAATGTTAGATATTTCCATGATCCACCCTGAGACACAATTTATTGGGAATGTAAATCTTCCAACACACTGATACAGGCCATGGATGGCTCTACCTAAATTTAAAACTGGAGAGTGTATCCCTGGAGTCAGTGCAAGTTCAGCAGATGGAGCAAGAGAATTAGAAGTTCATCCGATGGATGAACTCTACATTTCAATATTGTGGAAGAGACTACTTGGTCATTGCACCCAAGCATCCCTCCCCTGAAAGGCTCAGACTGCTTCATATCTACTGATTTTTTGGCATCTAGTAAAATCATGTTTGTTCTACCAGGGGAAGCTTGGGAGATGTTAGGCTCTCTTCAACTTGTGGTTTTATTGGGCGTATTATTTTATTGTTGTTTTAATAGGTTATACATATATAATTTCATACGCAAGCTGCTTTGGGGCATGACAAACAACCACCTAGAAATATACACAAACCAAATAAAGCAGTCTGCACATTAAAAGAGGCTCCAAACTAAGATCCATTGGTCTCACCCCAAGATAAAATGGCACATGTTCTTTTGATCCCTTCACAATATTGGGGAAAGATCACCAAAGGAATATCATGCCACCAAAACATGGTGTCATAGAGAGGTCACAGACTGGCTGCTTAATAATGCAAGAAGTGCTCTGCTGGATAAAATGAAGGATCCATTCAGCGAAACAACATGTTTCCCACAGTGGCCAATCAGATGTCTCTGAGCAGCCTACAGCAAGATTTTAAGACAACAGACCATCTTGACTCCTTAAAGCAAAGTGTGTCGTTGAGTCGGTGTCGACTCCTGGCAACCACAGAGCAGGTTCGAATCCCTGCTGGTGTGTTTGACCATGGCAGCAGTGATATAGGAACATGCTGAAAAGCATCACCTCACACTGTGCGGGTGATGGCCACGGTAAACCCCTCCTGTATTCTACCAAAGACAACCACAGGGCTCTGTGGTCACCAGGAGTCGACAACGACTTGACGGCACACTTAACCTTTTTAATAGTGACCACAGTAATCGAACTGTGAGTGAATAACTGTGGAGGATAATCTATCCTCCTCTGTCTCATCTTCTTTCAAAGGCATCTAAGCTATTACCACTTTTAAAGGCATGTGGCCATCGCCACATCTTGGAGCAATGGAATCCATAGATTAATTAGGCACTGAGTCAAGAAGTCCTTTTGTTTCTCTGTCCTGAATCTACTTTTCAGTTAGTGCTGGGGAGAAGAGACAAGATGTAATTAATGTAATACAGGGGTTCCCAGCCTAGGTACCTAGGTAGTCTTGTTGGACTACAATCCCCAGAATCTTCAGCCCCAATGGCCCAAAGGAATGATGGGAACTGTAGTTCAACAACATCTGGAGATCCAAGGCTGGGAACACCTGATACAATGTACTGTGACCTCTCGGAGACTGTAAGAAGAAGAAGAGGAGGGGGAGGTGAAGAAAAACCCAGGGGAAAGACAAAATATGCATTCTTACCTGAAATCATTTCCTATCCTCTTGCCTCTGTCTGGAATCCCAGGGTCCGGACACATGTTATGTCCCTGGGACACACCAACCTGTGTTACTACAAAGCAAAAAACAGCACATACAGAGATAGAATAGAGCACTTTTAAAAACATCAGCTGTTTCAGTGTTGGTGGATGCGAAGAGGAAAATGGACAATTACAAGTTGGGATGCATTTGGCCCGTGTGGCCCCCCCACCCCACCCGGTCCCCACGTTAATGCCTACTTAGGGGGAAAGTGCAGTGGAAAGCATTTCAGCTCCATTTAGATACCATGGGGATTCTTGGCACAGACACAACTGCTTCCCCACTGCCCTCCTCTGCCCACAACCCTGAGTCACAACTGAAGAAGTCGACTAAGTTTTCATGATGCTTCCAAAGCTGGCTAAGAAAAACGGCACCAGTGGAATGATACAGACCTTTCTCGAAAACCCAGCTACCACCTGGAAGATGCTAATGGAAGGCATGGCCAAATTGAAGAGGAAAAGAAAAGAACTATACAAGATGATACCAAAGGTGTGTAAAGATAATGGAGGGGGCGGGGGAGGATAGAAGCTAGCCAGGATGTGTCAAAGCTGGTAATTCAGTTTAAATGTGGAAAACCTGAAATGGAGCAACCTCTTCCCATTAACATAGAAAAAACAAAAAACAGTGAGTTCCAAAATAATGATTCCCTCCCAACTGCCCACTTGCTCCCTTTGCCACTCACTAAACAGCAGTAGCGAAGGACCTAAACATAAAAACTGCATTGGTCTAACCAGGATAAAATAAGATCCAGAGGATATATGCCCACTCCAACTGCTAATGGGGCAAAAAGAAATTCCAATAAAAAAGAAATATATATATAAACAAATAAAATAGATTTGACTGTACGCGTCCCATGCGTAATGAAGACAAACACAAAAACAGTTTTCCTCCCCACTCTCTTTTTTGTCATGGAGTGTTGAGTGTAGGGTGGAGTGGGGAAGGAATTGTGAACGTTCTTTGCAATGAATGCAAAAGCAACAGAGCATGAAACACAAATGAGCATGCTTCATTCCTACTAAGTTCCTGGTCAATCGCTTATTTTAAAAGACATATATCTAGTGGACTTGAATCTTTACTGTATCGGAGCAGAGCCCTAGAGAAGGAATGGGTGTAAACAGTGATAATGCAATGATTAAAAACTAGCAGTTTCTACCATTGGGCCTAACAGGGCCAATTCACAAATGCAACAACAAACTTAGGTTTACCAGAGTGTGTGCCCTCCATGTAAAGCCGTGGCCAATAATAGCTCCCCAACAAGCATCTTTGCACAATCCAAGAGTTTGCTGCCATACTTGTTTGTTACATTTACCTGTGACAGGTGAAGCTGCCCTTCCAGCGTGGCTTTGGTGGGGCACAGGTTCGAGTAACAGTACACCATTAATCCATCTATGTACATACTAGTTTTCTTCCACATAAGATGTACTGCCCTTGAGTCCAAATATCAAAACAACATGTCTGCAACTCAACACATCTTTAACACAATAGAGGTGCTTAGCTGCTTAAAGCAAATATTCTAAAGCCAGGCTTCTGTTGAATCTCCACACACTCCGAGGCCCTCCCACCCACAGACAGGCCCTTACTGCTTCGGGGACAGAGAACCACCACATCAACCTGCAGTACCTGAACAAAATACAGAGCTGTTGACGCTCACATATGAAAACTGCCCCATGGGCCATGCAACAAATCCACATACCATCCCATGAACCATAACCTCTTCAGAAGCACAGCATCGCCCCTCAGGTCTTTATGCATGCAAGTGGCATGCAAGACCAGTTCCACAAAACCCTCCCATAGGTATGCACCTAAGGAATTGCTCCAGGATCTAAGACATCGACACAGAATGCCAGGAGAACCTCTCCATCCATATGTACCACACTTCTAACATGGGATGCAGACTCATTCTCCATGCTGGAGGCAATTGCCTGCTGGCCTTTTACTGCTGCACACATATCCCCCCACCCTTTGCTTGTGGATCCATTGGCTAGAATGCCTAGAAGCTGCACACCGCCCCCCTCCTTCGTAGACAGGTGAAGGCAAACAACCACACCACTGCCCCCACCCGGAATACAGACAGGTGCCTCAGTAGCATTACATCTTGTCACAGAGATGTGACCCCCAGTGCTGCTGAGGTTACATGGTAAGAGGCCTGAGCTTCCAGACCTTCTCTGCCTGTCTAGCTTAGGAGGATTGGTGCGGGGAATCGAGCCTAGGTTTCTTTGTTTTGCCTCCCATCTCCTTTCCTTCCTGTCCATGTCTTGGAAATCTCACACTCACAGGCTAGACTTTGGGTCCCCGGATGTTGTTGGACTACAACTTGCAGTCATCCCCAGTGATCCTACTCAAGGAAATTGTGGCAGGGGGATGATGGGAGTTGTAGTAAACAATATCTGGGGACCTAAGGATGGGAACCCTTGCTTGAGGGGAGCTCAGGCAAGACCCAGCTAGTCCCAGGACAAGGCACCAGGCAGGCAGGGTACAGCTTGCTTTTGGGGGTTGTTGAAGAGAGCACCATTTTGCATCCCCTACACAAAAGGGAGGAGAGGAACAAGACTCCCCTGGAGGCAGCTGCTGCTGCTGCTTAATGCTCCCACACGAAGGGCTGCCGTCCAGGGGAAATCAGCAGCAGCCATACTCCTCACACTTTTAGCAAGGCCCACAAATATGCCAAGCCCATCTGCCTAGTGTGGTTGGATCCAGCAGCTTTTGTTGCAAAAGCTGCAGAGAGTGCAACCCTCTCTTGGGACTTGGTCTTTAATGAGTTCTGAACCCAGAGCCTGACTGATATGGCTTCAGTGCTGTCACCAAACTTGCACACTAAAACACGCCCCCACCCATTGAATACATTTCTGCAGTAAGCGTGGAAGAGCAAAAATACAGGAAACAAACATTTATTCCAACTAATGAGGAAATGGACAGGAACTGGTCAGCCAACCAACAAAACTGCGTTCAGGCAGGAAACACTCTTATGTCTGGCTTCAAAAGCCACTGAGCTTCAAAAGCCACCCACAATGCACCAGGCCATACTGAGGCTCTGTCTCACACAGGCCACGTCATATTCCTGCTGTACCTTTCGCCTGCCAGCTTTCATACTGGTTCTGTCTCCGCCCACTAGGCTCTGCCTTCCCTGGCTCTGCCCTTGCTACATCCACAAGAATGGTGTTTTGAACACCATGCATGTTTTAACTCACAGAGGCATTGACAAGTGGCAACAGACAATAAATCTATCTATCTAAGTCTCTAAGGCATACCTGTGGCTAATCCCATGCGTGGCAGCTCTCACGAGAGTTCAGAGAGATGCCGGATAACCAAGGGATGGGTGGGAGGGAGGAAAATGGCAGCTGCAGCTGGTGAAGAAAATGCCGGCCGGCCAGAAAGTAAGGGGGGGTGTCAAGAAAGGGGGGGTGGGACAAGAAGCCGGCCGACTGGCCAGCCCACCCACCCGCCAGGGGTGGGGGCAGGAGAAGAAGCCAGTGGCCGGCGGGTTAGCCGGCCAGAAACGGGGTGGGGGGAGAAGCCCACCTGCTCACAAGCGGAGGAGGAGAAGAAACCAGAGCCCGGCTGGCCAGAAAGCGGCAGGTGGGCCAGCCAACCAAAAACGGGGGGGGGAGGGGAGAAGCCTGCCCACCAGCCCGCCAAAAAGCTGAGGGGGTGGGGGTGGGAAAGGAAAAGATGGTCTACGGGCCATCAGGGAAAGAAGGCAGCAGCAGGTGAGTGGGCCAGCTGAAGGCGGAGATGTTCTGCGCCTGGCCCAGCTAGTTCCAATTAAAAGCAAAACATTCACCACTGCTTCCAATATACGGACCACAATCTACTCTATTATGGAACTTATTTTCCAGTGACGCCAAAGCTTTAGAACATGCCAAGGAGTTCTGCAATGCACTTACATTACTGGGAGCTGCACTGCAGGGGTTTTCAAGCTTGGATCCCCACGTGTTGTTGGACCCCTCCCACCATCCCTAGCGACAATGTCCAAAGGCTTTGGGACTTGCAGTCCAATGTTTGGGAGTCCCCACCCTCTTGGCACTTTTCTCAAGCCACAGCTAGGCAGGTTCCAGGAGAGTGGACGGTCCCAGTGCAAGTGGTTCAGAAGTGGGTGGTCCAGAATAGGCAGGACGGACTTCCAGAGTGTGAGCAAGCACCAGAAAGGCAAGAGGCAGGGGTGCCGTCAAAGTCAGGCAGGGTCCAAAGTCCAAGGGAGCAGTCAGGGAAAGGGAGAAGGGACTTCGGCAGTGTTCTCACCCCAGAAGCAAGTTGCTCAGAGGGTGGAAGAAGCTCTGTGGCCAGGGCTTTATAGGTCCTGGTGGACAGGGATTGGCCCTTGGGAATCAGCTGGCTGGGTGCTCAGACAGGCAGCCTAGGTGGTACCCTCAAAGCACAGAGCTCAGCTGCCAAGCGGGAAGCGGTGGCGGCAAAACATTAGTGGCACTGGAGGTCAGGCCCCAGAGCATGATGGCTGTGTGTGTGTGGCCGCCTGGCACACCTCACATCATCCTAAGAACCCTTGCATGGTACATGCACTAGGGCTTGCTTAGCATTATGGAAAGGAAGGCTTCAAGATTTCGAGTTGGAAGATCCCTCTCCCAGGTCCTATCCATCCAAAGTTTCCTTCCATTTATTTCTATTCGTCAGTTCATGGGTCCATTCAAGCACAGCCAGTTGTGACTGCATTGTGTGTTGCGGAGCAGCCAGACCTGTATCTGCCCACCCTCCCTTTCTACAAAGCACTAATAAAGGGATTTCCATCCATTCATTTCCTTGAGGGACAAGGCTCTATTCAATCAAAAGGTGTTTTTAATATCAGCTACAAGGTAAATGAGTTTCTTATTGTTTAGGGAAGCAACATCTTTAGGTTTGGGAGGGTTTTTTTTGGTGGTTTGTGTGTGTGTGTGTGTGTGCGTGCGTGCGCGTGCGTGCGTGTTTTACAGGCCCTTGTTTTAAAGCGTTTACCTGTAGTCCATTTTTTCCTCGAGCCCATCTTGTTTGTTTCATGGCTGGCAGTCTGTATAACTAGGGACAGGTCTGCTCACACACATATGAAATCAGGATGGGAAGAAAGAAGGCAGGCCACCTGATGCACTCTTTGAAGGCCTTGAGCACACAACCATTTGTGTCTATGGAGCCATATATCAACACAATGGCCAGGACCCAAAGAGCCTGTGTGTTGTGTCCCAGTGCTCAGACCCCTGACAGTGGCTGACACCCTGCCTGGTGCCAGCCTTGTGCAAAGAAGCTGCGCTGGGTCTGGAGTCTGCATTCCAGACGAGCGTTGCACTCGCGCAAACATGTTTGTGTTTGTGCCACAAGGTGCATAGCCTGTGCCACACCTCGTATGCTTTGCAGGAACTGTGGCGCAATAGCACAAGAGTGAAATTGCAAGCACCCCCGTGATTCCACACAGCTACTTGGCCTTTTTGCACCAGCACAACTTTGTTCACTGTGCAAGCACAGCATTTGTCAGAACGTCAGCCCGTGACTCCTCGAATGTGGCCCTTCAGCCATGCTCAACCAGGCAGGAGGTCTCATTGACCCTGAACCTGCCAGACCGAAGGGAAAGTCCCTGAAACATTCTCCAAGGCAAAGAATGCTGCCAAGTACCCCATGTGGCTGGTGGCCACGCGGGGGCGAGCCTTCTCGGTTGCTGCACTTGAAAACCCACCTCTTCACCCAAGCTGTTTCGGCTTTTTACATTTTTAGGTTTTAATTTGTGTTTGATTTCAAATTATTTAAATTGTTTTTAAGTTTTTGTGTATGTTTTTAACTTGTTTTTATGTTATTGTTAACCGCCCAGAGACTAAAATTTGAGGCGGCGTACAAATCTGTAAAAAAATAAAAATAAAATAAAATCCAAACCTGGGAGGGGAAGCTGCAGGTGTTTCCAGTGAAGAGTCTGAACTGGCCCCAAACCAAGGGTTTCTTTCCACCCAAAAAGGTTGCCGGGGGGGGGGGGCTTTGCTCCATGTGCCAACATTGAGAGAGGCTAAATTGTCGTGCACACTGGACAGGACCTTCTCTGTTGTTGCCCCCAAGCTCTGGAATGCTCTCCTGGTGAAAGTCCACTCTTTGGCATCTGTGGATGCTTTAAAAAAACAACAACAACTAAAGACCCTTTTACTTGTTCAGGCATTTACCCCGCTGCTGGGTTTTTCGGCTCTCCTGCTTCTGTCTTTTTATGGTGGCTGTTTTTCTGGTATTTTATTGTTTCTACTGTTTAACTGATTGTAAGGTTTTAAATGTGACCTTTATGGAGTTTTATTGTATTTTAACTTTTGTAAGCTGCCTTGGGATGCCTTTATGCAAGGCGGTATAAAACCTGAACAATAAATAAAAACAGCCCAAGGCTGTGGTTCCTGCTAGAGACCCTCACTGGGGAAGGCAGATGGCACGATCTGAGGCCATTCCATGGTTCCCATGCAGACCACCGCCCTTTTAGGCACCTTCAACTGTTTGGATGTTGTTCCAACAGAACCCAATGCTCAGCTGAGCCCTGATAGCCTCACATGGGGGCCTGAAGAGTGTTGTCAGTCTTCAGGCCCCATCTGAGGATTATAAGGGCTCAGCTGAGCTTTCAGTTCTGTTGGAGCAACTGCTACCTTCCTTGGGAACTCTCTAAGGTGCTGCAAAGTCTGAGGTCTTGCAGAGTCTCGCTGCCTGGAAATGTCGGGTATCTTGCTGGACGGCTGCTACTGAAGGGACCCTCCTGGAGGCTTCGTCCAGTGGCCATGCCTGGGGCAGGACAAGCTCATAAGGGCTTTGGGTTTTCTCTCTTTGAAGAGTAAGCACCCAGTCCATACCACCATCTCACAAACTATGCTACTCTGCTTGCTGCCACATAGGAAAGAGGGGAACAAAAAAGAAGCAGCGCCCCACCCACCCCAGATCCAGAATATGCACACACTTTGTTTCCGCTCTAGAGCAGACCACTGGACTTCTGCCTATGAGTGGCATCTGGCACAATCTGGAGACCTTGCACTAGAACTCAAACAAACTGACGGGAGGGAGGAGTGCTAACCATTGATTCAAATCTGCCCATAAAACAAATCAATTTGCTTGCAAGTATTCCCAATTACGGGTGGGTAACCCCTGCGAACCGAGCAAAGAGACACCTTTTAAAGTGGCGATTCTCTTATTTTAGCAAGGGAAGAGCAAACAGCCCTATCCAACCCCAGCACAGCATCCCTCCAGTGGCTGTTGTTGGTATCTGCCTTATGTTTCTTTTTAGATTGTGAGCCTTCTTAGCTTTTAACTGGAAAAGCAGGCATGAGGGGCAGGACCTGTGTCTCGTTTTCTCACTGTGAACCAATTTGTGAGACAATATTGGTCTGAAAAGTGGAACAAAAATATAATAAACCATCACTTTCTTTCCAGCCCATGGACGAGAAAAAGGGGTGAGTTAAAAGGGGTGAGGAGGACCAGGACCCGACTGTTTCTGGTGGCAGCTGTCCCATAGGGGCAAAGTCCTTGAAGGAGAAGGAGCTGGTTGAAGGAACCCTTTGTGTATAAGTTCTGCTCAGGACCCTTTTCCCCTGCCCACAGAAATCTCACACAGGACACAGGAAAAGGTTGTGATAAAGGAAAGCATGCTTGACTGCAAGCTAAGATCCTCCTTAAGAGACTGATGTATGGACATCATCATAACTCCTCTCGCTTACTACTGGGAAGATCTTCTGGAGAAACGTTTGCGACTCTCCTTTGAAGGCAGCCAGTTAAGGAAGAACTTCTGCTGGTTCAACCACAGGGAGGCACTCCATGAGCACAGGATAGTACCACATAAGAGGAGAAGAGGAACATCTTAAACAACGCAGAGATGTCCAGCAGCAATGAGACACCACACTGAAGCCACACCGCTGCAGGTACTAAGTGAACCACACCAAAGGAACAAAGAGAGAGGAAGACCAAATGGCCCCACAGAATTCTGTAAGAACATAAGAACAGCCCTGCTGGATCAGGCCCAAGGAGGCCCATCCAGTCCAGCATCCTGTTTCACACAGTGGCCCACCAGATGCTGCTGGAAGCCTACAGGTAGGAGTTGAGGGCATGCCCTCAACTTCCTTGTGAGGGGAAGAACCTGGGAATGCAAAATACATACAGAAAACAAGGGGTTATTCCATTGGCTGCACCATGCACCACCAGCCAAAACCTTGCCTGTTTGGAATGGGGTGCATTGTCAATTTGACTCCTGCTGATTCAGCAGATACACAGAGACACCTACACTCACAAACTGGCCTGGGAAGATGGAGAAGAATATAATCTCTCCCCTGCCAGCCTTTTGCATATACTGAGAGAAGAGCCTGCCTGATGTGTTAAAAACTCTGCCTTGACAAAGATGGCCATGGTGCCGCTGAATATACAAAATGGAGAATCTGACTGGAGAGACACTTGTTTGCAAGATGGCCACTAGAATGCCTTCACTCTTACAAGCTCACACACATTCTAGTTTCCTGTGTAACAAAAACCTTGTCCCTTTCTAAAATGTGAACCAGACCATTGGCAGAGATAAACTTGAGTTGTCAAAATAGAGAACTCCATCATATTAGACACAAAGTACAGCTTTTTCCAGCCCAATGTTCCTCTCTTTCCTCCAGTCCCTATTGTTTTAACAGTTCCCTCGTCTAAACAGACAAGCATATCAAGCCGGAAATAACTATCAAACTACTTTGGAACAGATGGGGTGGGTAGTTAATGGCAGGATTTTCAACCAAGGGTGTTGGCCTAAATCAGAAGGAAAATTAGCATACCCTTCCAAATCAGAGGATTATATTTCACTTGGAGAGTCTCCCTTTTGGTTTTTAAATGTGCCCAAATGTGAAGCTGTGAAAGAGTTAAAACATACAGCACTTTTCATCCTCCATTGCACCTCCCAGCCCATCTTAGTAACCAGATAATGGCAGAATTGAGCAAAAGGACAGATCTGTTTTCTAAGGTGTAATTCAGATCCACCCCCTTCTTTCTAGCTGACTCTCTCTGAAAGGAACGCCCAATCTAAACATGCCCGAATTGTCCACATTGTACAAGGTGACTACATCACAAGACTGCACAGGCAGCCGTTTCCCTCCCCACTCCCCCCACAAGAGACACACAGACGCTTCCCAAATCTGACATGCAAGCACAATGGTGGCCAGCCTCTGTGGGGAGTCTGACACAAGACGTTAAAGATAATGTCACTGTAACCGTTCCTAGGCAAGCTCCCTGTGCACTGTGGTGCTCTTGCTCCTAGTCTGTTGAGCCAAGGAGCAGGCAGACACACAGCACTGGAGAGGCAGGCGGAAGTGCGGCCCCAACTCTGCTCTGCACCAGGACCAGGCCTACAGGCCCATATGCTCATGTCAAGAGGTGCCTCAGACCATTCCTGCCTGAACCATCTGGTCATCCATTTGCTGCTGCATCCACAATCCAATGCAAAAACCCAGCCTCCTTCCTGCTCTATCTATGCACAGTTCTCCGACAGGACTCCTTAGCCAAGGGTTAGGTTCAGGTTCAAAGGATTGTTCCTCTTTGAAGCACATACCTAAAGGAGGAGGGAATTAGACGATGCTTCGCAAAGCACCACAGACGCAACACTGGCCTGCCCAAAGGAGGTTGCTAACTGTAGTAAAGGGACAGACAGCCCAGTTTAAAAAGCCTAAATGCTCCTAGTAGCCTTTTAAAAGGATAAAATTAACAGAAGGCTAAACTGCGCATCCAGAGTAGTGTGTGTGTGTGTGTGTCCCTCGCTTGCTCCCCCCAGGAGGAAGTGAGGTGGTAATGCAGGGTAGGAGGTGGGGTCACACAAGCATTAAAACTCTGGAAAAAGAGTGATGTTCTGGAGATTTGAGCCTGTGTGTGTGTATACACACACAGACACACACAATTTTTCATCCCTCCCTCCTCCTCCCTGTTGTCTTTTCATTTTAGTGACTAGTTCTTTCTCAGGAAGATGACCAGCAGATAGGCACAGTGAAATTCAATTCAATAACCGGGAAAGGGAAAGAGGAGAGATCTTATTTCAGATTATCACTGAAGTCACGGAGGCTTCTTTGTTGCTAGCTTTCGCACCAGTGGTCCAACTCCTCTTACATTTGTGCTAGACAAATACATTTGGTTATCAAAAACTGTGTTTGCATCCTGATGACTCTGCGGACTATGTGAAGAGAAGCACAGATGCAGAGGCTCCCAAAGCCCTAACGTTTGACAAGAACAAAGAGCTGCTCACACCCCATCCAGCCCTGGTCCCTCCCGTTGCTCCCTCCACCTTCACAGAGTGAGTTAGTATGTGTTTGCAAACGGAGCACTGGAAGGAGGAAGTGAGGCGGTAATGCAGGGTTGGAGGTGGGGTCACAAGCATTAAAACTCTGGGGAAAGAGTGGCAACGTTCTGGAGATTGCTGTACAGTCATATGGAATGTTCAAGGCACTAGGTCTCACTGAGCGTGCAACAGCGGGAGAAACTTACACACGGATGTCTTCTGGTTTGTGTCTTTGCTTGGCATCAATTTCACTCCTCGGGACTTCATTTCCATTTGCTTTTTGACTGCACAGGGAATGCAAGAGAGAACACTGTTCAGTAAAAGAGAGCAAGGGAGCAGGGAAGCAAAACTACTTGGCAAAAACGGAGCTAAGTCCAGTGGGAAGGGCTGCGTTCAGGGAAACCAAATTATAAATCCAGCATGGATGACAGACTGGAATAATTATCCCCTACCTGTCCCACCCTGCCACTCACCAAAAGTACCCAACTTGTCTCCCACTTGCTCTAAAAGCTGTTGTGAATGTGCAGAAACAGTAATGTGGTTGGGACTGTCTTGACAACATCTTCTAACAAAAGCAGGAAGGAGGTTCTCTCGGGAGAACAAAAAGTGAACTAAGTAGGGATAATGCAAAATTCAAGTGTTGTCAAATATTAAGGACCCAATTATACACAGCACTAACATTATATTAAGTGAGGCAAAGGTATTAGTTCGTAATGTACAAGGGTCCAAATGCTAAGTGGCTCTAGTACAGGCCTGATCTGAAGCACCAGAGGTCCACAAGGGCTAAACAGGCCCTTGGAAAAAAATAAGAAGCTGACGGGAAGCTGTCCACTTCACTCATTTCAAAAGATCTTCATTGTGATCTATGAGCTGAGGGCTAAACTAGACAATATTTTATTTTATTTTATTTCTTTAACTTCTATACCGCCCAAACTTTCATCTCTGGAAGGTTAACATAAAAACAATTAAAACACGTATAAAAGTTAAAACAATGCAACAATTTAAAAACAGCCATAAAATTAAAAACAGACAGTTTTTAAAAGCTGGAAAAGTTTGGGTGAAAACATGGGTTGTCAGGTGTTTGCTTGACGATATGCAAGAGATCTGCAAATTGTCTCCTGATGTAGCAGAAGGGGAGGGGAGGGGCTGCTTTCCCCATATGTCATTTCCACTCAAAAGCATAATGCACACCCGTCCCAGCTGCTTCTCCAGCAGAAAAGGGCTTCTGTACCTTTTCCTTCCTCCCCACTGCTGATCTTCTGCTAATGACTGCAGCCTCCAATGCTACTTTTCAGTTGTTGGCTGTTTAGTCCACCCATCTCCTGTGTTTTCGCTGTTTTGGCCCTCGCCCTTTTGTCTTTTGCCAGCAGTTTCAAACATCTGCTGATTCTTACACATAAATCTGTGTCTTTAGACTGTAACATGAGAAATTGGATTTGAACCCACCAAACTCCCGCTGCATGTGAGGGATGGCTTTCTGGAGACTTATCTTTTTGAGCACTCGGCACACAAATGCTTAGCCTATTAAGTCTCGCAAAATGGCTTCTCACCAGGCTCACAGGATTAGAAGCCCCTGACATTTGCCTTAATCAGAGAGGAAATTATAACATTAATCTTACTCATCCATTTTTGCAAGAAGGCATGACTTGGACAGGTGTCTTTTTCACAGCAGAATGGCAATCATGACTCTGTTATTTTTCTTTTAAAAACTTTAGCAACAACTAAGCTCAGAGCAAATGCTGAACTGAAAATTATGACTAAACAGTTTTAAGTGTTACACTGCTATGATTTACATTATACACCACACTGCAGAAGAGTCACACTCATACAATCACCACTGCTAGAAAGATTTTGCAAATTTTACGTTATGCTTCAGAAACCAGTAGAACCCATTTGATCAGAGATGTCAAAGGGACAAAATAAATGAACATTTTGAGTCAAAACCTGGGAGAGGAGCAAATGAGACTGCCCTGAATCAGGGGGCACTTTTGGGGGTAGAGGTGGTGAAATTTGGGGAAAGCTTTTGCCACTAAAAAAAAAAAAAAGAATTATGGCTGCTCCCCTCACCCCCGAATGTTCCAGAAAAAAAACTATGTCCAGAGCATCCTAGGAATAAATCAGGGGCATAGCCACCGTTGTGCGAATGGGTTCAAAGAACCCAGGCCACCAATGGTAGGGGTCGCTGAAGCCCCCAGGGGGCATGGCTCGGGCTCCGGAAGAGCCCCGAACAATCTTCCCCCACCCATGCCCGGGCTACTAAGAGCCCCGAGCCAGCACTTGCCCGTCCTCTTCCAAGCAGCATTTGAGATGTTGCCAGAGGGGCCACCAGGCGGGGCTGGACCCAGGCCGCCACTCAGCTGGCTCCAAGCCTGGAATAAATGATGGTCACCAGTTGCTGGCCACAGAGACTAGGTTCCGTTGATGCCGTAGCCACAGGATGCAGAGAAAAGTTAGTTTACAAAGTAGCCAAAGAGAGAGAACAACTAGGTGACCATCACGCCTGTCACAACCCCTGTTTGCCTCTTTGAAACCTCTAGGCACTTTTCTTCCCCCTCTCAAGAAACTGATGAAATATCCCAATTTACTGTCTGTGAATGGGGTGGCAACTTTGAGAGGCCATTTCATCCCAACTTTAGTGCTAATATTTCTGTCAAAACAAGTGCAACTCTTTCATAGGTTATAGCCATCGAAGTGATTATTAGCAAGCAGAGCCCCACATAGGATTCCTGCACGTTGGCCCCATCCCAAATATCTCCCCAAGTTTTGGAGTTGTGAATGAACTGGTTTTGCCTCTGAAGTGGAACTCTCGCATTAGGAATCCCCATTGTTCCCCACTGCCCACATTTTGCACAGAGTACTGTGCATATCACAGATAGGAGTACCTTGAATTTCCTTCCATTCGAGTCTTTCCTCACCCTCTGTATTATCAAGGCACATCTGTGGATTGATAAGATGCTACCAAAATCTGGATATGATCATACTCATGAGTGCATCAAAGTCCACTCAACATTCCAAATAAATATATACTCTAAATCAGGGATTCTCAACACTGGGTCTCTAGATGTTATTGGACTTCAACTCCCATAATCCCCAGGCCTAGTGGCCTTTGGCTGGGGATTATGGGAGTTGAAGTCCAATAACATCTGGGGACACAACGTTGAGAATCCCTGCTCTAAATAATCATTGCTTTATTGATTGATTAAGTGCCGTCAAGTCAGTGTCGACTCTTAGTGACCATATAGATAGATTCTCTCCAGGATGATCTTTCTTCAACTTAAATGAAGGTTATTTTTGTGTAGAGATTTGTCAATGCATGCAGACACTTATGCACATTGATAAAACAGCACAGAAAAAGAAAAAAGGTCATGTGATTACCCACACGGTAGTATCAAGACTGTCCCTGTATGTTTTACCAAAGTGCAGGAGCGCACACTAACACACACAAAAACCCCTGATGCAATATGATCTCAAGAAGACTGCTTTCTCCCCCAGTGTTGTATCAATGCACATTGGTAACACAGAGCAAGTGAAGGATAAAAATAACTGAAATGCACAAAAAGCTGTGGCCAACCATGCATACTTCAATTCTGGAATTAATTTTAGAAACTTTCCTAGTTAAAACTGGAATGGATGGAACTCAGTGCAGAGTGAACCAGAAACCAGCAAATACCTTGGTACTGAGCGCTGAATCCTTTTTGCCTGTGGTTGCCATCTGATGTGAAGTGAAGCCGAAGCCAGTTTTTGCTGCTGATGACGGGGGCAGGAAGGTTGGTTCCGGTAAACCTGCATGGGGCCAAAAAAAAGGACAGGGGGAAAGACATTGAAAAATCAAAGACCTGTTTTATTTCTATGTAAGCGTCTTCTGTGAAGATGCACAGGAATGGGCCATCCTACTTCAACACACACCTTTCAAAACGTCAGTAATGTTCAGGACAGGCAGATTCCAATGGCTGTTTGCTTGTCCTTAAGAAGAGTGTCTCCCACTCTCGTGAAGGGGCCAAAAAGGGTGGGGGGGCGGTATGGAAACCAGGGCTTATGAGGAACAGTTGAGGACGCTGGGTATGTTTATTAGCCTGGAGAAGAGAAGATTCAGGGAAGATGTGACAGCTGTCTTCGATATGGCATTAAACATGAATTGCCCCCTTTGCTAAGCAGGATTTGCCTTGGTTTGCATCTGGATGGGTGGCCACGTGTGAACGCTGCCTGCTGCAAGGTATTCGCCATAGGGGGCGGGCCATAGCTCAGTGGTAGAACATCTACTTGCATGCAGAAAGTCCTAGGTGTAATCCCTGGCAGCATCTCCAGGGAGGACTGGGAGAAACTGCTGCCTGAAAACTTGGAGAGACGCTGCCAGCCAGGCTAGACAATACTGAGCTAGACAGACAATGTTCTGACTCAGTAGAAGGCAGCTTCCTGTGTTCCTAAATATCTGAAGGGCTGCCACATACGAGGAGGGCAGGATCAGGACCAATGAGCTGAGATTACAAAGAAGTCGACTGAGCTAGACACTGGAAGGAATTCCCCAGCACTGAGAGCTGTTCAACAGTGGAACCGCTGATTTCACACAGTGATGGATTCTCCTTTGTTTCTCAAACAGAAGCTAGAAGGGCATCTGCCAGGGATATACAGTAGCAGATTCATGGACTGAGCAGAGGCTGGATTAGAAAACCTCCAAGGCTCCTTAGAACTCAAGTATCCATAGACTCTGTGAAAAGGAAGTGGAAATCAGCACACTCTGGACTAAATGTATGTTGCTGTCAAGGCCCAAGAACCCTGCTGGGCTTGAAAAGCCAGGAAACATAAGGCCTGATAGCACAGGGCATGGGCTCACAAACCTGAGTCCCTAGTTGTCATTGGACTTGAACTCCCATAATCCCCCAGTCACAATGGCTAAAGGCCAGAATAAAAGTTCAAGTCCAAGAACATCTGGGACCCAAGTTTGAGAACTCCCGGCTTAGGGGTCACAGAAATGCAGGAAGTAAAAGGTTTTCTAAATACCACTGTAATCTACTACAACTATTAGAATTGCTATAATTGTTGGGGGAATTAATAAAGACACTTCGTGGACTTTTATTATTATTAGCTATCACAGCTTATTACGGTATATATTTTTCTACATGAAAGCATCCAGAATAACGTGCATCATAAAATGCAACTACAAATAAAACTTACACAATAACTGTAAAATCGAAAACATCTTAAAATCACAGAATAATTGCAGCCTGAAATCACAATCATAAGTAAAAGAAGCAGTAAAAAGACACACACAAATACACCCCTCTACATATTATGCTTCTTCTTTGAATTCTACGTACATCAATTTTCAAAAAAGGCTTTGGAGAAAAGGAACTTTTCTCTACTAGAGAAAGTAGAAAGCAGTATTTCTACTAGAGAACTCTACTTCCTGGCAAAAACTTGTTAGGTGAGGTGGGAAGGTATTCTTCCCTTGGAAGTCAGTTGCGGAAATGAAGAGTGGGGAAGCTTCACCAGGAATCTGGTCCTTGATCTCACTAACACAGAAAACCTGTGCTTGCCTTTTACTACTTGGGACTGCAGAGATGCGGAAGCTCCCATGATTGAACGCTTCTACATAGCAAAACAAATATTTCCTTGCATATAGAAGACTATCATGCCAGTGACAAGACTAAGCAATGTAGGATCTTTGCACTCATAGAGTCCATGTATTTCACTTCCAGGTACCAGTTGCACATTTCAGGTGGAAGTTGTAACCATATGGAAATTTGCAAATTACATAGGAGGCACTCTCTCACACAGCCCAAACAGAACAAGCAAGGAGCAGAAAATGAGAGGAGGAAATCTCCATAAATGCATCTTTCCTCCATAAATGCATCTTTATGGTTAAAAACTATCACACTTGGGTGATTTGAACAAACCTATATTGCCAAAGAATGTTAGCTGTCTGGGCTAGACAGATCTCATAACTGATGGCATCCTTTCCACAGGCATTACATATGGCATGGTGGAGATCCCTTTGAAATACAGCACAGTCTCTCAGCCAACTGTAGCCTTATGAATACTTGGGAAGAACATGAGAATTTGTTCTTTCAGACTGGTTCTGTTCATGCGGATGTCTCCAAACTTGGGTTCTGGAACATGATCATGCACAAGCTGGGCAACAAGGCTGTTCTCACATGCTGCCTAACCCAGGTTAGGGACACCCAGCCTGGATTAGACTGCACATAAGAACCACCAGGATCAGGCCCAATCCTGGCAGGACGTCGCCACCTAGCCCGGCTTTTAAGTCCAACTGTTAGATGAGGTTAAGGGAGCAATCATGTCTTTGCTAGGGCTATGTTTAGCCCCAGAGGAGGGCACTTGGAGCGTCCGTCTCCTGGGGGAATCCCCCGATGCATCACACGTGTTGCGCGGTGCATTGTTGGATTCCCGGAGGCCAGGACACATCATCCCGATCTCTTCCCTGCCTAGCACAGCACAGGATCTTCTGGAAGCATGGTTTGCACTCCCAGCAATGATACATGGATCATCGGGGGGGGGGGGAGGTAAGTTTTGTGCAACCTTCTGCCTGCCCGCTCCCCTGCCCGCCTGGTCAAGTGGATAGCTCCAACATATGATAACCTGAAGGAGGAATCTATGAGGTGGCACACATCCATGTCCTGCTCACTGAGAACTGAGCCACCAGCAGTGCAAAAAGAACGGTTATCTGTATTTGTTTGCTACACTTCTCATTTCCTCTAGAGACGTAAAAATGAGAATATCAGAAATAACTTCTCCTATTCATCCCAGGTCTATACAGTACAAAGCTGTGCTTACATTTGAACAGGGATGTCCGCCATGCTGTATACAACACCAGTAAACATAATGTAAGTGGCAAAGGGATCTCTCTAGCCTCACAGCAAATGTCATCATCCTATTAACAATCCAGTTAAATAGAAAAGTCACCTTATTCTCTAGACATTAACTTATTCAGTGCTACACTGTGTGTGTGTGTGTGTGTGTGTACATTAATGAATTATTAAATTGTAGGGAAGGATTAGAGAAACAATAATATAATAGGAAAGCTCTTGGCCCAGTCATCATGCATTCTGCCAGGAACAATGTTCCCCTAATAATCACAAGCGCCCTTGAAAATTGGGGTATAAGAAGGCAAAATTAACAGCCTTAACTAGAACAGTGCAAACAACATTAACATGATAAGAGCTATTATGGAATCCAATTACTTTTTACCAAAGTCCATTTCAGACATTTTATTAGCGGCAATGTTATATTAGTTATATGCTATTGGTATTCAAAGACCAATTCTGCTTGGCGAGAATGAAGTTAGGGGAGAGGAGCGGGTGGGAATGGCGGGGAGATGACAACTAAGACAAGAAACCCCGTACACTTTGGTCCGGAAGTCAGACTGCTTTTTTATTTTGACAAAAACAAATCTGTAAACTAACATGCAACCAAACTCCAGCCACCAACATCACCAACATCATCATCATCATCAATTCGATTTCTATACCGCCCATCCAAAAATGGCCCAGGGCAGTTTACACAGAGAAATAATAAATAAATAAGATGGACCCCTATCCCCAAAGGGCTCACAATCTAAAAGAAACATGACACCAGCAACAGTCACTGGAGGTACTGTGCTGGGGCTGGAATCCATTCAAGAGACGATGGAGATACTGAAAGCATGTCAGCGGTGCGACTCAGACACCCAAATGTGCCACCTGCATGTGCAGTTCCTCTCTCTCCCGACCCCCAAGCTAGCTGTTGACATTCTACCCCGCACTACAAACACGTCACACTTGAGTGTGACCAAGAAACCAAACCCAAAATGGGGCTCTACAGATGGGAAAAACAAATATTATTTGTTCTGATGATTTATAATTTGTTTCGATATTACTGATATGAGGTCACCAGGGCACATTAGAGCTGAGGTTATTCCTCTCCTTCAACCCCATCTCCCATCACACCTTCAATTTGCAGCAAACATTTGGGGGCAGCATGAATGCAATGCACATGTGCAATCCTCCTCCTTTACTATTTTATTTATTCATTCATTCATTCATTCATTCGATTTTTATACCATCCTTCCAAAAATGGCTCAGGGCGGTTTACATTAAAACAAAACAATTAAAATCAATTAACAGTTTAAAACAGACCATAAGACACCATAAAACAATCTAAAGTTTAAAAATTCAAAACAGTTTAAGACTCTTATCACAGTCTTGTTAAATGGGTATATGTTTACTGGCTCACAGAGGCCATTAGCAGTAGTTTCCAAAACCTTAACAAAGCTATATCTAAATCTTCTCAGTACTCCATTCCACTGGAAACCATATTCTACGATCTTCCGGATTGCTCGTGATGAAAGGAATCTACCCATCTTTCGAGTTACTTTAATAGTTTAAAGATTATTGCAAAAAAGAGTATTTGTACATATGTTCTAGAAATCCATGAAGTCCCTTTACATAGCCTTTATAACTGTCAGAATTATTTCTGTCTAATGAAAATTCCAGTGCAGTTTCCGGTTTTGGTGAAATCATAAGTCCTGGACTAGAAATACAGTCACAATACTTGGGTATATCATTACTCAGTGTCTGAAGCATAACCCACATTGTGAATGTGAAGCGTGCAGCTAAGAAGCCATAAAATACGAGATAGAACAGCAAAATTAAACCCCAGCTCTTGGCAGTATGCCCCAGAAACTTGCCGCTGTTGGGGTTGTAGTTGAATTGCCACCACTCGACCCCAAACTCTTTCATTCCATACCCTTGTGCGGTACTGTAGTAAAGCAAAGAGTGCTATCAAGTTGGTGTTGAGTCCTGGTGACCACAGAGCCCTGTGGTTGTCTTTGGTAGAATACAGGAGAGGTTTCCCATTGCCTCCTCCCACACAGTACGAGATGAGGCCTTTCAGCATCTTCCTATACCACTGCTGCCCGATATAGGTGTTTCCCATAGTCTGGGAAACATACCAGCAGGGATTCAAACTGGCAACCTCTGCCTTGCTAATCAAGTCATTTTCCCACTGTGCCATTAGGTGGCTCAGTACTGTAGTACCTGCCGCCATATCTAAAGCAGAATCCACTGTGCAATCAGGGCACTTAATACGGCTCCTTTTTGCAATGTGTACCTGTGCCTTCAATTACAAGGCTCATGGCTCAGTGGCTTAGGCTGTGAGATTCTGCTGCTTTCACCCATACAATTTTGAATCCCATAACACCCCAGTTGGTGAGGGTTGGAGGACTGTAGCTAAGTGATAGAACATGTGCTTTGCATGCAGAAGGTCTCTGGATCAAGCAACAGGGAGGGGAAAGATCTGTATGTATGTGCATTTGGCGGTGGGGGGTGTCTCTTTTTATGGTATAACATCAACAGACTCAGTTAAGAATGAGCTGGAAACAGACTCAGTATGATGAGGGTGACTTGAGATTAAAGGCTAAACAGAGATGCAAATGTTCGGACTTGGAGTGGGAATGTGCTGGGATTGCTGTGGAGAGAGGCAGGAGAGGAGAGCTGGACACCAAAGTGAATAATTAAAAGTGAATCATTATTGCCCTGTTTGCACTTGCATGCCATTTCAGCTGCATTTCAGAAACCAATTTCCGCCTCGTCCAGAGGTATGACACAAAGAGCCTTTAAGGCATTACACAGGTTCCTGCCCCTCAGTGGAACTGATTCTGTGTAAAGAGAGCTTCCTTAATGGGATCTGGCTCAGCTGATGGGGGAATATCAGCATCAACACAAGCAACTGCTTGCCCTTTAATTGGTCTAATAACTTATAAAGTGACACCCAGCAAACATACATCTTTGCTGGTATCAGAACCCCAAATCAATCCTGGGGAATTAATAAAGGAGGGTGTGCACAAGGAATAATTGTGATCATCTCTTGGTGTGTCTTGAAAACTACGTACGTTTGGATCTGAAGCCAGACAATATAACTGCGAAAGTACATACTGGGTAAAAACTGGCTTACATTGTATGTTCTATTCTGGCCATTCAATCAATTTTTAATGCCTCTCTTTGTACATAAGCAGAATTTGAAATGATTTATTCCCATCTATTTATTTATTTGCCCACAGGGTTGTGAATACATAATGTCTATGGAGAGGTAGGCCTACATAAATGGAGGTGGGGGACGGGTAAGGTTCTCCTGTCAACTGGAGCGGTCTCTGATCCTGTTTCTCTGCTTGGATTCCTGCTGATATCCATGCCACTCGGAAGCACCCTCATGAAACTGTCACAAACCACCACCACTGCTATTTCCGCTGGGCAGGTGGCTGCAGCAGATTACAATTGGCTGCTGCTTTATTTAAGGAACATATTAGCATAATGTGCAGTTTGGCCTTTAGGAACATAGGAAGCTGCTTTATACTGGGTCAGACCATGGGTCCATCTAGCTGAGTATTGTCTACACAGACTGGCAGCGGCTTGTCCAAGGTTGCTGTCAGGAATCTCTCTCAGCTCTATCTTGGAGAAGCCAGGGAGGGAACTTGGAACCTTCTGCTCTTCCCAGAGCAGCTTCATCCCCCAGGGGAATATCTTATGGTGCTCACACTTCTAGTCTCCCATCCATATGCAACCAGGGTGGACCATGCTTAGCTAAGGGGACAAGTCATGCTTGCTACCACCAGACCAGCTCTCCTTTACCTGTGTTGCAATGTAGCTAAGCTTGGGAGTGCACAGCCTGGTTTAGAGATTACATCTCAGTCAAAAGTTAATGGGAGGGGGGCATTAAGCAACATTCTTCCAGACTCACCCCCACATCTGCAAGATGTGCCAAACCCAAGTAGGGCTCAAGCACTATATTTGCTGTAAATACCAGTCTTGGAACGTGTAAAGTAAGACTAGATCAAAAGACTCCTGAGCAGATGCAGAGAGTATCTCTCCCACCACTGAAGAACTACAGAGCCTTCCCACACATCAGGCATTAGAGAGAAGGCCAACCAGATCAAATGGCGGTGTTTTGAGATCTTTTCCTCCTAGGAATCAAGAACTGGACCGATCTTAAAAGGATGGCTTACTGAGACAATGCATGTGAAGTGCTTTGAACTACAGTGGCACGCTGCATAGAAGAATCTCATTATTTGCGGAATCGCTATTCACAGTTCTGCGTATTGGTAGGGTGCTTCATTGACACCCTTTTTCAGTATCCACAGACACGAAGGGGTTAAAACCCACGTATCTGTGGGTCCTAGAGGGCTGGAGGTGACCACGGAAGTCACTTCCACCCGCCATTTTGTCTCGGGGTTGCCTCCTTTCCTTACAAAATGGCTCATTTCCAGGGGTGTAGCTATAATTGAGCGAATGGGTTCAAAGAACCCAGGCCCCCAGGCACCTGAGAAGTGAGGTTCTCCTGTACATGCTAAGTAGCATTTATTAATCACTGGTGTTGTGCTGTGTGCATTTTAATCATCCGTAACTAACCGCCCTCAGTTTAAAAAAACCCTCCATCACCCCACCCTCCCCATATCCCCAATTACCTTCAGCTTTGTAGCTCATTGTTAAAACCCTTCCTAAACCCTTGTGCTTCTAGGATTTATAGTCCGTGCTCAAAGATGTGTGGTCATTTTTTCTTACAAGCCCTGTACCCCCCGCCACCATCTTCCCTGCCATGAAGGGCTTCATTTAGAATGAATATTGAATCTCTACAAGTGAGTAATGATTATTGATTTTTATTTTCATCTCAATAGCTGGCTAGTCATCCAAACCCTTGCAAATTTCCAATTAGCATGCAGTTATCTTCAGGAAGTTGGATATGTAATCAGATGCTTCATGTTTCTAAATGAGGCCAACACCTTCCCACCCACACCCACCCCAGCAAGGAGTAGATTGTTCAATAAGCAGAGGAAAAACTTGGGGGGAAGGGGCATACCCCTTGGGATTGTTTTAATGAAAGGCGGTATATACATTTAACAATAAATAAATAAATACCTTGATAAATATTCCTTTTTCTATCCAGTGGGATTCAGAGGACAAGTATTGAAGCTTGTCCTAGCTAGAGCTGGGAGAGATTCTCCCTGTACAGGACCAAGTCCCTTATCTCCAATTTCATAACTGTGAAACCAGTATCTGGAACAGTGGAACTCAAAACAGGAGCGATCACGTGATCCTGGGCAGCCAATAGTAGGTCACTGCCTACAATGAATCCCTAATAACTTGTGAACAGTCTAGGTCTGAAGCATTTGTTACTGAGGGACTCTACTATGTTATGCCTTCAGAGTTCCAAACTACCTGCTGTTGCTCCACATATTTGCCACCCCTAACCCATAGAAGGTGGGATTGTGCCAGCACTTGGACCAGAGCACCTGACAATAAGAATATTAGTGATCATATAAGGATGAATGGAGCAAAGTTTATGGGCAAGCTTTGACCACAATCTATAATTTCCTAGGCAAACACGACTTTTAAGTTCCTAGTGCATTTGTTTCAGCAGAACTTTAAAAATGCAAATTTCTAAGTACCAGAGAGTTGCAATAATACAAGAGGTGGGGATCAGAGTAAAGATGCAGATGACACGAGTAAAAAGAAAACGTCTCGGTACTTACTGCTTTCATGCTTAAGATTTCTGCGAACAAGCTTCTCTTACTGAAAAGGGCCTGCAATGATTATCCCACCAGGAGGCTGCAAAGCTTATTAAATATGAAAATTATATGATGAAGTAATACAGCTACAGGAGAGTTTCTCTCATGCTTTCGGTGAGCAGAAGAGACAATGTTTTAAAGACTCTTCATCATTATTACTCTGTTCGCTTTGGGTTTTCTTTTTTCTTTTTTGCCCCTTAACCTTTTCCTTCAAACTTCCAGTCTAATTATCTCGAGAGGTGAAGCAAGGGCTCTTAATTTGAAAACACGTTATTTTAGGCGATTCTCTTTAATAAAGCATGCGGCGAGGACCCCCTAGATCTTATTTTACCAGCAGGATGAGAGAATTCCCGCCAGGGCTGGACTTCTGCAAGGAAAACAAGTAATTAGGTCAAGTTGTTCTTCAAGATTAAAAGCCACAGGAGGAAGGAGCAAAAGCACTGCTCCAAGTATACCCATCTCGTTTCTAAACTGGAATTGATGAAGGCGAGCTCCGCTGATGGGTGCCAGGGGGCTTCAAGATGCTAGGGACTTGCCTATGCACTGAGAAACGACCGTCTGGGTTTCAGGGATTGTGGATTCAGGCTGTAACTCATGGCCTAACAACCCACTGTGTTTACATGGGAAGGGAATCATGTTGTGTTTAAAGTCTCCTTGACCATTTGCCACTGATTAGTTTTGCCACTGCTCAGTGTCTCTCTGCTCAGTCCTGAAATTAGGGTTCCCAGATGTGAACCTTTACCCCAGTTTGGCAACTATTTAACCCCCCTGCAACTATTTCTGTGCAGGGCGCTTTCCAGACTAGACCCTACAAGCCGTATCAGGATGTATCAGTGAAGTGTGCGTCTACACTTCCTGCGTCGTGACACCGCAGTCCCTACGTGGACAGCAGGGGGCCGTTCACATTTCCAGTGCCTTGTTTCGAATTTAATCGCTGCAATATAGAGCTAGGACGTCGTATATCCGGCGTAAGGAAGTTGCTGTTGTTTCAGGTTGTTAGTTGCTGCGAGACTGCTCCCCCTGCTGTTTATGTTTTGAATGTGACTTGCCTGAATAGAGGCATTTTGCTGCTGATGAGCAGCTAGCTGGAAAGCACCCAGGAGGGGGTTTCCAGAGTCCCAGCGATCTTGCTGCAAGTGCCTCAAATCATTCAGTGACTGTTACCTGTGCATAGGCCCATTGGAAATGATGGCTTACTCATGTGTAACATTTGCTGTGTGGTGGCAGAAGGAGCTCATTTGTATGTTGCTGCTCTTCTGACCATTCCCATCTCATTCCCCCAGCCAAGTTTTTTTCAGCAGCCTGACTCCTCATTTTCTCAGCGAGTCACTGTGACTGGCCCAGTGGCCCAAAGGAGGGACTACTACTTCTGCCTGTGCCATGTGTTTCTGCTGCTCTATAGCTGCCATGCACAGCCAGCAAGCTCGCTCCTATACGCACCACTATGAAGGGGGAAACGAGTGCTGAACTGTGGAGAAGGGGTGCATCCGCCTCCAAATGAAATTAAAATGCACCATTTGCCCCATGGGATTCTGTGACCCAAAGGTTATTAGTATTTGAACTGTGTGAAAAGGGTTCTGTGGTGGTTTCCCTCCCCCTTGAACATGAAAAGAAAATGCACCCTTTGTCCCATAGGATTCTGTGACGAAGGCTGGTGTTTGAACTGTGTGGCAAAAGGGGTGTGTGAGTTGTATTTATTCTCAAATTATCCTGTTTCTAGCAAATCATGCATATTTTACCAATTAGCATACACAAATTTTATGCATTTTTCTTAAATGGAAAATGGAGACTTTGCAGGTGAACAGCACCATTTGCACTTTTTTTGGTGACAGAATTCCACTATTTTCACCACCTGGACTGGGCAACCCTACCTGAAATGCACACCTGCTTTCTTCCTCTTTGGCTCAGTAGGAGGGCATATGCGTTGCATGCAGAAAATCCCAGGGTCCAGGTCTCTGGCCTCTCCAGGTATGGCTGAGGGGAAAGACCCCTGTCCAAAACCCTGGAGACAATATTGAACTAGACGGAATTGCAGAAAGTTCTCCAAAGTCAACATTCTTTCCAAATGTAGGTGTTTTTAGAGTCGAAAGATAAACTTTCTCTCTCTTTGCAAGATAAAAATTTCTGTGCTTTCTCCACATCTCAGAAGACCAATAGCCTGACTCAGTAGGAGGCTGCTTTATGTCATGTGTTAAGTTAGAAGTGCGAGTGTGAGTGTGTGCACGTGTGCATATGTAAATACAACCACCTAGCTAGCTAGTTGGCTGTATAATTCTGCTAGGTAGTCCTCCATTTCTCCAGATTTCTGATTATGCAGAACAGCCGAGACAGATGTTGCAGAAGTATACAGTGGTTTCATATATGCCTGTGCAAGCTCACAATTGATAACTGGTGATTTTATTCACCCCTGCTGATCTGTTCCTGCATAGGTGCACCAGATGTCTGGCTGGGTATTGAAACAGCAAATTGGATGGAAAGATCTGCCCTGCAGTAACTTATACTGAAGCAAAGCGACGACTCACCATTATGCACCCCTGTCTGGTGTTTCAAGCATTATGCTTGTTTAGTTATCCATGAGTACCATGCCGCTTGTGAATAAACATGGGGAAATGACTTGCCTAGCAAGCCAGAGGTTGCCAGTTTGAATCCCCGCTGGTATGTTTCCCAGACTGTGGGAAACACCTATATTGGGCAGCAGTGATATAGGACGATGCTGAAAAGCATCATCTCATACTGCGCGGGAGGAGGCAATGGTAAACCCCTCCTGTATTCTACCAAAGAGAACCACAGGGCTCTGTGGTCACCAGGAGTCGACACCAACTTGATGGCACACTTTGGCTTTTGAAATGAATAAATACCAGCTTGACATTTTAATATTTTAGCCGTGACTATCTGGTGGGTTTTAACTGTTTGATTTTTAGCTTGTAATTCTAAATTCTGGTTTTAATCGAGATTTGGTTTCCATTTTATTAGTTTTTTGGTGTATTGGTTTTATTGACTTTGCTAGCTGTTAGCCACCCCGAGCAGGAGTGAACTGGAGGAGTGGGATATAAATATTTTAAGTAAATAAACTACGGGTGTTATGAAGGCACATTGACTCGGCAGTTTCATGGAAATCCAGCTGGTAGGTCCAGTCAGCAAGAAAATAACCCCAAAATAACCATCTCTGTATCTTGACTGAACAAAGAAGCAAGCTCTAAATGGAGTGATTTCCATTGCACTACTGATCAAAACTACTTCACTGACTTGGGCCAATCCATGGCAATGTATTGCAGCTGAGCAGAAGGGCCGACGCTTCAAAGTCAACTATGTCTTGTTCGTAGAGAGAGGCCAGCCTCAGAAGACATCTCCTGGAGCAAAGGATCTCACGGGAGGTGAACCCGGATTGTATTTATCATTTGCTTGCCCACTGTTTTGGTTGCCTTCCCATGAAAGAGGCAAGGCCTTGTGCAGAATGAGGATCAGCTAGGGCTGTCAGCTTTAATTACTGCCTGCTCCCACATTACATTTGTAAGCTAAAAAAACCCAATCAATATTTTTTTCCCCCTCACTGCAAGCGAGTTGCACCGACATTCTTAATTTTCTTTTGGTTTTGATTTGTATACAAAGAATCAGGGCTGGCCCAAGCATTTTTGGCACCCCAGGTGAATGTCCCCATCCCAGCCTCCACCCCTCAAAACAATAGCTGTGTCATTAACCCCATCCCCCGCCTGCTCATCCCCAAAACAGGAGGTAAAGGGAGGCTGTTCTGCGCTTACGCAATGGTTCTGTCTGTTGCATATGACACAGGAAACCACTCATTGGCCTCTCAGTTATTTATTTATCATATTCATATAGCGCCTCATGTGGCTCTGGTGAGATCTCACCAATGGACTAGTGCACACAGTGCCACAGACCCCACTGGAGTCACATCCCCTATCGCAATGGGATCCCCGGTAGTGTGTGTGTGTGTGTGTGTGTGTGTGTGTGTGTGTGTGTGTGTGTTGAGGATGTAAGCCTTTTACCCCTTTATCTTTCTCTGATTAAAATGACATCTGTTCAGCTTCTCTCTCTCTCTCTCTCTCTCTCTCTCTGTCAGATCCAGGAAAAGAACCATGCCCCGGGCACAACATGCATCTGTTGGGCTTCCTTGGCAATGCTCCACTCGCATATAGGCTGAATTGGATCACACTATGGTCACTGTTGCCCAATGGTTCTATAACTTTGACATCTCACACCAGGTCCTGGGCACCCCTCAGGATTAAGTCCAAGGTCGCCTTCTCTCTGGTTGGTTCCGTAACCAACTGTTCTAAGGCACAGTTATTTAGCATGTCTAGAAATTTGGCCTCTCTGTCAGTACACGAACCCGAATTTTCCCAGTCTACGTGAGGGTAATTCTAGTCACTCATTATCACCTCTGTCTCTCTTTGACGCCTCTCTGATTTGCTTCTCCAACGCCAGGTCACACTCAGTGTTTTTATCCAGAGGGCAATAGCACCTCCCTAGTAACACATTTCCTTTCCGTCCTTGTATTGTCACCCATAATGATTCCGTGGAGGACTCTGGTCCTCCTAGGTTTTCTAGCTGGTGGGATTCTATCCTTTCTTTAACACAGTGCCTACTCCACCCCTCCCTGTCCTTGAGTTTGTATCAAGGAATAACAGTGTCCCACTGGTTCTCACTGTTCTGCCAAGTTTCCATTATGCCCACTACATATATGCTTTCATTAGCAACCAAGCAATCCAGCTTGCCTACCTTGGCTTGGAGGCTGCTGGCATTAGTATATAAACACCTATACATCGAGTCTCTTACCTGGGACTGGCATGTGCTACCTCCCTTATTGTCGTTTGACCTTTCTGACCAGCTGCCCTGTGCTTCCGTCTGCTCTACTCTTGGTTCTTCTCTGTCCCCTTCTGATTTATCTGAAAAGCTTGCACTCTCCCACCTTGGCTTGCCTAACCAGATACCACCCAGTTCCTGTCAGCAATCCCCTATGTGTCATTTTAAAAGCTGCACTATGACCTTTCTGATTTTAAGCGCCAGCAGTCTGGTTCCATCTTGGTTCTTGTGGAGCCCATCCCTTTTGTACAGGCTTTGCTTGCCCCAAAATGTATCCTAGATGGAAGAGGGTCAAGATCACAAAAGCTGAAGGAAGCTCCCCCACTGTGACTGGCACTTGCACTCACCAGTCGGGACCCTGGTTTGAAAGACCCCAGCAGTCAAGAGCCTGATGATGAAATCGGTGACATAAAACTTAAGGGGTATGTGGAGAGTGAGCAGTGCCTTTGCAATGCAGTAGACCAGGAGAGAAAGTCAGCCTGTGGAAGCTCCCCAGGGAGGCGCAAATGGGATCTAATGGCTTCTGCCTCCAGGCAAAAGTCTTAACCAATCAAGTGATGGCTCAGTTCTCTGAGACTGGGTATGCACCTTTAGGGCAACCTCTTCAGATGCTTGTCTGTTTCCCTGAAACAGGGCACAGTGCAAATCATTTGCTGGCGTGAGGGTGAACAGCTAAGATCAATCCATCCTTAAAGCAAGAGAGGGATTAGGAGGGTTTTGAACATGTGATTGATTGAGTACCGTCAAATCAGTGTCGACTCTTAGCAACCACATAGATAGACTCTCTCCAGGATGATCTGTTGTCAACTTGGCCTTTGAGGTCTCTCAGTGGTGCATTCATTGCTGTCGTGATCGAGTCCATCCACCTTGCTGCTGGTCAACCTCTACTTCTCTTTCCCTCAACTTTCCCCAGCATTATGGACTTCTCAAGGGAGCTGGATCTGTGCATAATGTGTCCGAAGTGTGATAGTATGAGCCTGGTCATGTGTGCCTCGAGTGAAAGTTCTGGATTGATTTGTTTTATGATCCATTAGTTTGTTTTCCTGGCTGTCCATGGTATCCTCAAAAGTCTTCAAAGTTCAAAAACGTCAATGCTTTTCCTATCTTGCTTCTTCAAAGTCCAGCTTTCGCATCCATAGAGTGTCATGGTGAAAACCATTGTCCTGACAATTCTCATCTTTGACGGTGAAGACACATCACAGCATCTAAATATCCTTTCCAAGGCCTTCATTGCAACCCCTCCAAGAGCTAGTCTGCAGCGTATTTCTTGGCTGCTGGACCCTTTACTGTTGATGGTCAATCCTAAAAGGCAGAAGTATCCACCACTTAAATGTCCATTGTCAATTCTGAGGCTGGTTGCTGTACCCTTTGTCATTAGTTTAGTCTTCTTTACATTTAATTGTAGTCCCATTTTTTCACTGTGCTAATTGACTTTCATTACTAGAGCTAGCAGATCATCTGCATTCTCAGCTATCAGAGTGGTGTCATCAGCGTAGCACAGGTTATTGATATTTCTTCCTCCAACTTTAAAACCACGCTCATCTTCTTCCAATCCAGCTTCTTTCAGTATATGTTCAGCATATAAGTTGAATAAATAAGGAAAAAGTCTACAGCCTTGTCTTACTCCTTTGCTGATCTGGAACTAATCTGTTTCATCATGTTCCATCTGGAATGTGGCTTCCTGCCCTTTGTATAGGTTTATCGAGAACAATGAGATGTTCTGGAACACCCATTTTCCTAAGGATATTCCACAACTTGACATGGTTGACGCAATCAAAGGCTTTTCTGTAGTCAATAAAGCACATATTGACTTCTTTCTGGTATTCTTTGGCTTTCTCAATTATCCAGCATGCATCAGCAATGATGTCTCTTGTTCCTCATGCTTTTCTGAAACCAACTTGAACATCCGGCATTTCCCTTTCCACGTAGGGCTCTAATCTGCGTTGGATGATCCTGAGCATTATTTTGCTAGCATGTGAAATTAAGGATATTGTGCGATGGTCTGCACAATCTGTTAAATCTCCTTTGTTTGGTATGGGTATGTAGGCTGACCTTTTGCAATTTGTTGGCCATTGTATCATTCTCCAAATTTGCTGGCATAGTTTGGTTAGAGCCTTGACTGATTCTTCTTCTGTTGCCTGCCATATTTCCGTAGCCATTCCATCAATTCCTGTAGCCTTCTGACTTGGTAATGACAGAGTGCTGATCCAACATGTATACTCTGTTTATTAATTTACTTGGCTGCCCGCCCGCTCCAGGTTAATTCAGTGGAAGTTTACATGGTCTCTCCCCACCACCGCCTCTCCCTTTTCCAAGGAATACATGATATATATTATCTGAGTATGTCTTGCATGCCTGGGGGTTTGTTGGACAGCTTGGGGGGGGCGGCAGTGCTAGGCATAAGGACTCAGTTATCCACGAGGTCCCTTTAGTTCTATCCCTGAAAATTCCCTGGAGCTTTCCCAGACAGCAGACTTTACTGCAGGTTTACTGCGAGCTCAAATTTGCCCCCCAAAAAACAATGCAAAAAGTAGATTTTTTTCTACAACTGGATATAAATCAGGCTAGACTCTAATGTGCAATGAAAAACCCAAACTGTGTCTGAAGTGCTCCCTGATAGCTCGCAGGGACTTCGGGGTAAATTTGGCTGATATGTGAATTCACTCCTCCATTCCAGAGGAGATGCAAACTAAAAGCCAGGTGTGAAAAACATCCTGCACCCACGCCACCTACTTTCTGAACCTTTGTCACAAAATATGTATGTATTGCCAAACACTTTCTCCAGAAACCTTTATGGATGGAGGCATAGTCACTGAATCTTGACACTTCTGCAGCTCTTGGGAAAATTATATTTCCCCAAGGGCCACTGAGGCACTCCCAGCACACCCAGGGCAGCGGGGGCGGGCGGGGGAGAGCGATCAGATCCCCCTGCCTTCCTCTTCCCACAGCCAAAGCATCACCCCTGCCACTGCTCCAGTTCAGTAAATGCTTCAAGGAAAGGGGAGCTGGGGAAACAATCTGGACTGGCTCAGAAAAAGAAGGGAAGCTTTTTCCAAGTTCTTTCAAAATAGCTCAGGTCACTTCCAAGTCTCAAACCTACAAGATCTGGGTAAATGTTACCTGTCTCAGCCAAATACAGCCTTGGGAGAATAGGGCACAGCATTGCAGTGCAGGGAAGGGTAACTGTCTAGGAACGATCCACACCCTAATTTCCCACCCAAAATGCCACAGATAGATCTCGCCCCCTAGCAGCCCTCTTCCAGGTCATCTAAAGGCTGACTGCCACCCACCCACCCCCCAAAGCAGAAGGAACTGGGAGGTCTCTTACTTTGCTTCCCAACTTTAGGTCTCCAGTGTTTCCAGTGATCGTGATTCAACCTGGCCCGTTGGCGGCTTTGCTCCACTGTCTAATAATTGTCCCGACAGCTATAAAATTGGCTTATTGTTCTACCTTCGGTTACTTCTAAGAATAAACCTCCTCCCTTCCTTTCCAGTATACTTGCACATGGTCTTATAGTTGTTATGTCCGATTTCATCATCTTTTACATTCATCTCCTCAGAGGGCCTGCTTCGCCACATTTCTGCAACTGCCAGTTTTGGAATTCCCTTCCAAACCTATTGATAATTTACCTGTCAGGAAAAGAATGGGAAAGCTACTCATTCCTTGACTCTGGTTGTTCTTAGAAATAAAATGTGCCCTTCTGTCACCATGTATAAAGCCCTCCTAAGGTAGAGAGCTAGAAAAGACAGTTGGCTGGGAAATGTTGTAGACTGCATGCATTGCGTGCTGTGGTGGAAAGGTGCAATTGTTCAAATCGGCTTCATTCCTTTCAGTAGTTGCTGTGAAAACGTGCTCAAATGAGACAGAGCTGTTCAAGATGCAAAGTAAAATTATGCAGCCCGAGCAAATATAGGCACCGGTGTTTCCTATAGGTATAACTTATTCAAATCCCAGAATGTGACTATCTTGGCACAAAATCTAGATTGCTAGGTAACATGCACAGCCACGCAAATGGAAATTAGCAGAGGGAAAAGGCCTCTTGGCTCAACTCAGAATCAGCTTGATATTTACAAGCTTCTTGGCAAGCTTTTGGAAAAATAAAAGCTCATTTGTTTTCTGAGAGTTCTCTCTCAGCTGGCCACGATGGCACAAACACATCTGCAAATCATATTGCACCTTGGGAAGTGCAGTTTGGTGTCAAAACTACACTTCCCACTCCACAGCACCAGATATTGTGGAGAGCTGCTTGGAAATTCAATGCCACGCCCCCAGCAAATGCAATCAATATGAGATTCATTGCAAGAAAGGGGTACTATGCCCCATGTCCTGCCCAGGGACCAGAGCAGCCACCTTTCAGGACATGGCCCACTGAAAGGTGACTATGCATGTGCAGAATCTCATTTAACATTCCAAACCAGAAAACTTCTGGGGGACATGACAGCCCTACACGCATACAGCTGAGCATCACTACCAGCACCACCATTGCCAAAAAGAACACAAAGAAGTGTATGGAACAAATGCAGTAAGCAAACACTTCCCTCTCACAAAGGGGTTCACAAGCTAAAAATAAATTCTAGGGAGACACCAGCAATAGCCATGAGAGGGACACTGCGCTGGGATGAAGAGGGATATAGTTGCTTTTCCTGTGCTGTTCATAGCAAAGCCACCATTTTGAAATGTGCCTCTTGGCCCAGTTAGCAGACCAGATTTGGGACCAGGTAGTTCTGAACATTCAGGGAGATCACTCCACAGTGACTCCACATATGACTGCGTGATGTTTGCCAGAGTGTCTTGTCAGAGTGTCATGGTGGTGCATTAGTCACAATTTACAGCGTGCAAAGTCTGTCTGCAGGCAGATTAGCAGGGACCACATGGGTGGCACAGGCCCTGTTGTGCCAAAACAAAATCTTCACTGGAGCTGGCAAGCTGGGGATGCAGCCATATAGAAGGAGAGGCAGATGCAGGGGAAGGAGGGCAAACAGAGAGGCACTGAGGAGCAGGTAAGCAGGAAAGCAGGTATTGCTAGGAGCAAGCTTGGGCGTCACTGAAGTGGAAGGCTCTAGAAGACCAGGGAGCACCCACTAGCCTCTTTGGCCACCTGACAACTTCTGACTCAATCCCCGCGATACCACCTTTCGACCAGCTGCACGGGACAGCGGGATGCAGGACGGCAACTCCCTCTTTTGGCCAGTTGCCACAATGGTGCAGAGAGCAAGGCACTGCGACTGCCACGAGCCTCCACTTGGAGAGCTGACAGATACTAACAAATGGGAGCTATAAACTCCCGCAAAAGGAAGCATCAGCCTTTGCTTTCAAGTATTTCCCGTTATGCTTCCCAGTACAATGTTACTGTTCATCAAGATTCACTCCCAGGTATCTCCACATCTAACATTCAGCTTGTATGATCCAGTTTCAGAAACAGCTAGCTTATCCAGATGAGGAAGAGGAAGAGGAAATGGAAGAGGGAGAGGAAGAGGAAGAAGAAAATTACTTGTAATATAATTCGCTACTGTATTAAATCCAGCTTCAGTGGGAATACTAATTACACATTTCCACGCTCTACCTCGCCACCAGCTCCCTTCTCTTTCATTTGCCTTCCCACTCATGGGCACCCAAACATAGGAACATAGGAAGCTGCCATATACTGAGTCAGACCATTGGTCTATCTAGCTCAGTATTGTCTACACAGACTGGCAGCCGCTTCTCCAAGGTTGCCGGCAGAAATGCCTCTCAGCCCTATCTTGGAGATGCTGCCAGGGAGGGGATTTGGAACCTAGATGCAATTCTCAGAGTGGCTCTATTCCCATGAGGGGAATATCTTACAGTGCTCACATGTGGTCTCTCATTCAAATGCAACTAGGGTGGACCCTGCTTAGCTAATGGGACAAGTCATGCTTACTACCACAGGACTCACTCCCCCTTTTTCATCAGGCCCAATGAGGCATCATCGCTTTGGAGTCAGCAGCCAAGATGCTGGGAGGTCCCACATGCTATGCCCTCTGAGAGGAGATAGACTCCTCCTGGCTTAGACACCTCTGTGCAGCCCAAATTACATTTCAGGTATGTTGGGAAGTTAATTTGCACCTTTTGATGTGAGTGGAGAGATTGATCAAACAAAACATTCTCCAGTGCAATAACAGGGGGCTTCAGAGTGATTGCGGAATTAGCCCCAAATACTTCTTTGATACACTGATGTGGACAGCTATCCCAGTTGCTTGACAACACGTTTAAGGAAACAGATGAAAACACAACAAAACAGAAACAAAAAATCAGGTAGCTCTCCAAATCCATTAGAAACAACATTCACAAGAGCAGTATAAAGATATCTTTACTGAGACCAACCAATTGTCATAATGTCCAGAGTTTAAAAGGCACACAGGGCTCTTCCCAGAGGCTGGTTTATTAAAAAAAACAAAAAAAAAAAAAAACGGAGCAAAAGATTTTGCTGTCAAAAAGGCATGCTATTGAGCAGCAGTGCCTCTAAGGCACACACAAGTTTTTTTAATGTCTGCTCAGTTTATTTTAGATCCCGCTCAGGTTGAATCAAGAAGGCCCCATTATGAATGTATGTGCACACACACTACCATGATACCACCGCCCAGAACACAACTCATTCAGCTCACAGATGGGAAAAAAACCCTAGAGAAAACCCTAGTGTTGAGCCCTGTCTACAGACTGTTTCATTTTTACAAAGCCCTTTGCATTCACAATCAAAATCCAAACTGATGTGAGCAGGCTCAAACATTTGGTCAAATGAGTCAAAAACTAACAAGATTAAGTTCAAGGGAGACAAATGTAAAATCCTGCACTGGGGTAAGAGAAAGGTGCATAAGTATAGGAAGTGTGAGGTCTGGCTTAGCAGCAGGACATGTGAAAAAGAACAAAGTATTTTAGTGGGACAGAAGTTGAACATGATCCAGCTGTGTGATACGGCTGCTTAAAAGCCAATGCATTCTTGGTGTGCATTAACAGAGGCATAGTATCCAGATGAGATGTAGTAATCATTCTACTCTATTCTGCACTGGTCAGACCTCACATGGAATCAGTATCTAGTTCTGGGCATTACATTTTAAGGAAGGCATTGGTAGAGTAGGGATGTGCAAATTGATTTGAATTCAAATAGATTCAACTCGAATCTGGGTGATTTGAGGGATTAGAATTTGAATCGAATCACCCCTTAAAAGGGCAATTTAATTTGAATTCCAGCCAGATTTTTATCTGAGAGCTATTTGACACCTTTTTAAAACCATTCAGTCCCCCTGATTGGTTTTTAAAAGGCACCAAAACAGAGTCAAACAGATTTGAATTCAAATCAAATTCGAATCACATTTTCGGGCCAGGTTCGGATTTGATTTTAATTCAAAATGAATTTTTGGAATGTGATACAAATTCGAAACTATCAAATATTCATTTCGTGCACATCTCTAGTAAATAGTAATGGGTTCAGAGTAGGGCAGCAAAGATGGTGAGGAATCTGGAAATCAAGCCCTATGAGGAGCTCAATTAATTCAGCTTAGAAAAGAGAGGCTAAAAAGGAGAGATATGATGGTTGCCCTCAAGGTCTGTCACAATTCAGAAACTGAATTGTTCACAGTTGCTCATGAGGTCAGGATTAAACCAATGGGCTTAGCAGAATCAGGCTGGGCATTAAGAGGAATTCCCTGACTGTAAGAGTTGTTAGCCAGTAGAGTAGGCTGCCAGTGGTAGGTTTTCCTTCTCTGGAGTTTTCATAGAGACACTGGACCGCCTTCTGTAAGGGATGTTGTAGGAGTTTCCTACACTAAGCAAGTGGTTGGTCTAGAAGCCCTCTAAGCTCCCATCCAACTCTAAAATTCTGTTAGGTCTCTATTGTGCACAAAACATCTTGGATTACACAGGGGATTACACAGGAAATGAAATTACACAGGAAAGTGTGGGGGGGGAGCCACAAGAAGTCTGTCTCTAGTTTTTATGGTTATAAAACATTTTCTATATGTTTTTATTTAGAAGGTATCTACATAATAAATGGGTGGTTTTTAAATTATTAATTTTAAATGGTGTTTTACCCCTTAGGTGATTAAAATTGCTAATTTAACTCAACCCACCCCTTTGCCTGAGCACCAACATCATATCACAGCCTCTTACATCCCCCTGGAGGCTTTTTTCCACCTACTGATCATCTGTCCTGCACTGGCTGCCAAAGCAGGATGTTTTAGTACACTGACCATATCAAGTTTATGCGTTTATAATAGAGGCTAAATGGCATGTGTAGTCTCAGAAGTGACCTGGGAAGCAAAGCAATGCAGATTGTGTGTCCGGGGGCTTTTAGTCACCAATGTGAACTGAGCAAAGAGGCACTTTAAAAGAGGCACTTGTATTTTGCAGGGGGAGAACAACTGTCCATGTACATATCCAGCCCCAGCACAGCATCACTCCAGTGGTTGTTGCTGCTATCTATTCCCCCCCCCCCCCCGCTCTCCTTTTTAGACTCTAAGACCTTTGGGGAAAGGGCACTATCATTTCTTTTTCGAGATGCACCACTTTGAGTACTTTTTTGGTTGAATGTGGTATATAAATATACTATTACTAACACTGAGCCAAAGATTCACTGTCAAAGTTTTTAAATCAAAAGGGGCATGAAGAGAGGCTCATTGGCTGCATGGCATTGTCATGAAACCACATTAGAGTGAAGGCAGGATGGAGAAATTTATCTGAAGTGGAAATTCTCTCCAATGTTTAGGGCTTTCAGTGTTCCTCCCAAGAAGAAACTTTGGAGAATTTTCTCAGATGGTTTATCCACATCCCTCCCTGCATATCTAGTGTATTGTAGATTCTTATTTGTTTAATTAGGGGGAAAGGCACTGAGAGTGAAGAGTGAAATGACTGACTCCAGTGCAGTGCACCTCTTGCTTTTTCCCTGCTCCCCCCCCACTCACAAAAATACCCCCCAACTTCACAGCTTGTGCACAGACTGAAGACATTTTGATTCAGTAGTATCTAAAAATGTGTACAGGACCAGGACTACTATGGACTTATATACACCTTTTCAACCAAAGTTCTCAAGGCAGTTTATATAGAAGCATAAATAATAAAGATGGTTTATAGTCAAGGTATACACATACAAAATCCCCCAAATCCCTAACCCTCCAAAGGCAAAATGGGGACAGGTACCAGAAAACCAGAACTATCCCTGGTACCTAGGGACAGATGGAGAATATGAACGCACAATTGTCCTCTTAGCGAAGTTGAAGTCCTTTGTTCCACAAAAGCCACTGAACTTTCTCCGTTCATGGCTCTGTATAATTTCCAAATCAGTGTCAGCAAAAATTGCAATCGCAGTAATAAATACGGGCCCCCTTCATTCTTAATAAGCCACTTGCAAGCCCCAGCAAGAGCCATCATCAGCTTTTTATGACTTCAGGCAGGTAGCAGGAAGAAAGAATTAAATTGCCCTCCAAGGTCATCTTGCCAGGTTCTCGGCAAATGAGGCCTCCCCAAGGAATCATAAAACTGAAATACGTGTCTGCTGTATATTAAAACGTTAAAATGGGGGAGATCAAATATTATTAAACATCTGAGCAAGAACTGTAACAGGCAGGAAATCCAGAATCAAGGCTGAGATTCTGGCTAGAATCCAAAATGATGTATTGCTGGGGGGATGTATTGGTGGGGGTGGGATAAAGATCTTTATTTAATTTATTTATTCAAAATATTTCTGTACTGCCCAAAACTTGTGACTCTGGGCGGTTCACAATTAAAATCATTTAAAACATTAAATCAATTAACAATTAAAATCATTTAAAAGATTAAGAACATTTAAAACCCAGTATTTATTTAATAAATATGGAGACAGAAAACTGAAGGAGGACTCTCATACACATATAGGCTTCCTAGTTTGTTTTTGTGTGTGTTTTTAGACATCCACAAAATCATCCTCAGAAGGGAAAACAGAAATTTACATGGGGCAAGTATCAGAAAATCAGGATTGTATCTGGTTAACAAAATAGGGACCACCAGAATATATAAAATAAACAAGCTGGATAGGAGATTAGTGGCATTACACATCTGGCTTAAGTTGTCAGACTATTCATTTATTGTCTTCATGTTGCTCTTTTCTAGAGGGAGCATTGAACTCTACACAATACCTTGCTACAATTCTCAAGGTGGGGGGAAATAAGCAAAGAGTACCTAAAGGTAAAGTCATGCCTAAATGGTTCTAAATTTGGAGAGCTGGAAAACAATGAAAGAAAAAGAGGCTGTAATAAGAGCCACCTCATCCAGTATCGTGTTTCCAAAAGCATCTAAATCCAACAACAAAAAGAATTTAAATAGCACATTTTGAGAGTTCAAAGTGCTCCACAGACATTATTTCACTCAATTATCTCAATTAATTAAAAAAAACAAACCCCTAATGAATAAGTCAATATTATCACCACCTTTGGAGTGATGTGAACAAGGAAACCCTAACCCTCTTAGCAGTGATGCTGCATCAGCTCTAACTAGGGGGGAAAATGTTCTTAGAAAAAGTGTTCTTAGAGCAAAGTGGCTCAAATTCAAGAGATCTCTGAAGTTTTTACAGCATATACCTGAGGTTAATCCAGCTTATATCACAAATTCAAACGCTCCGCTCCTTTATGACTTTTCACCTTCTTCAGTGAGCAATTTTCAGAAAGCAAACCGTTCACAGGTCTGTTCCCACCTAGTGAATTACCTAGCAATATCAAACAGCAATACCAAAAGTTGCTATTAAATGGGGCAGGGGGAGTCACTGGGAGAAGGGGACAGACACCATGCTGGGAATTAGGGCAGAGAGAGGAGGAGGAGGAGGAGGAGGAAGAGGCAACAGCAAAGCAAGCGCTTCACAGCTTCCCAAACCGGTGTGCACCCTATAAGCATGAGAATGACCCACAGTTGCTGATATGTGGCAAGCTTTGAGATGTGATGGGGTGCACTGAGTGGGCCAGAGCCTCCCTCTCCCAATATGTACTCAGCCCTTCATGCCATGTCCACGGCCTCATTCCCACGCTCTGTAAGCAGACTGACAGAGTCATTATCTGCAAAGATCTCTTACCTTCCGGCACCTCTTTAAAGGGCCACATTAATAACGCTGCTTTATTAGGGTAATACATACAAGGGAAAAGAGGGCAACAGCAGCAGAATGAGCAGCGTTGCGGCTAAGAAGGATGTTTATGAAGGTGGAACGATACAGTAATGATGATGGTGAAGAGGCAGGAGGCCATGTGGATTGGTCCCCATGGTAATTGCTACAACGGCTACAGGGATGTGATATATTGCTTCGTTGTTGGGAACTGTTTTAACACCCACGGGATTCCTCACACCACTAGCTGCTGCCATTTTAAGCCGTGCTTCTTAACATGAGTCCCTGCTTAATTTTTTGAAGGATCCTTCATAAATTGTCACGGCATTAAATTCAACATAACAGCAACGTATCTTATGGCGTTTCCCCCTTACATAGGAAGGCCTTATAGCTCAAAAGCTGCATTCTGAAATGTGCTCCAAGAAATCCAGAGGTAGTGCTGATGCCAGAAAATGGGCTTAACGAGGGACAATGCAATCCAGGCTCGGACTGGCCCACAGGGCAACGGGGCATATTCCCAGTGCGCACCACCTGCAGGGCGCCCCTGCACCCCACCGCACTCAGCAGCAGTTAATACCCCCACCCTTAAGCACCCATTCTGCTCAAAACCCAGCGCCCTCCCCACATACATTCTACCGCCCTCTCAGTGCCACCAGCCCAGCCCTGCTGCAATTGGCACCAGTTAAGACATCCCGCGAAGAGGTCTATACTAGAGGACAATACAGTAGCCTAGCCTTGAAATTAGGCAAGGGGCACAGAAGACTCAGACAAGGGTTAAAAAACGAACTGGAACATCAGTCAAAAACCATGTTCGAAACAAGCACAAGAAAATAACTCTGTATTAAAAGCTACCAATGATCCCTGCCAACTGGGCAAAGAGATACCTTTTAATGTGGTGATTCTCTTTATTTAGCAGCGGGAGAGTAACTGGCCCTACCCACCCCCAGCACAGTATCTCTCCAGTGGATGTCGCTGGTGTCTATCTTGTGTTTCTTTTTAGATTGTGAGCCATTTGGGGACAGGGATCCATTGTATGTATGTATGCATTTGTTATTCCACTATGTAAACTGCTTTGGAAATGTTTGTTGAAAAGCGGTATAGAAATATTTGTTATTGTTGTGTAAACACAGACAATAATAAATACATATATACATATAAGACACACATATGATGTTTCCAGATAACACCACATTTCAATACTGTATCAAATCAATTACAGAATGGATGTAAATACAAATACACAGAATTACTCAAATGAAAAGAAAAGACACGAAGTAATTCTATGCATTTGTATGTACAGCAAAATGTTTATAAGGTTGATAAAGTATAAACATGTATTAACTGGAAAAATTGTCATATGTTGTTTTATACATATTTATTATTGTCTGTACTTACAGGCACTTATAACTTCAATATAGATGTATGTCCCTGTTTATTCTGACCATTTTATTATTTATTTATCCAGTTTATATGCCGCCTAACTCCAGAGCCTCTAGGAAGTTCACAAAATAACCACAACAAAAGGAAAATAAGGAAATGTCACAACACTATAAAACATTCACATATTACTAAAAGCCAGGCTAAAAACAAATGTGTATTAAGGGCTCTTTAAACGGCTGGGAAAGAAGTTAAACCACGAACGTCTATAGGAAGCACATTCCACAGCCCAGGAGCAACCATCGTGGTTTTTGATTGAGATTCCACTTTGATGTTTACCTTGGTTTTTTGTGGGACCTGCTCTTCTTTTGTAGTTGGTACAGAAGACACAGAGCAAAGAAGCAACTTTTTTGACTGTATGTTCTCTAATTCCTTAATTGAGGCTGTTTATACACTTGACTCTCTGGTCAAGCGCATAAACAGAGGGAAGAAGAGGACGGCCAGCAGCAAGGTGGAAGGACTCGATTACGACAGCAATGAATGCACCACTGAGAGACCTTAAAGGCCAAGTTGAAGACAGAGCATCCTAGAGAGAATCCCAAACCCATCCATCAAACATGCCACATATCTCCAGACAACTTTGCACAACCCCACACTAGTTATTTGCCGATGCTTGGCCATTCCCATAAGAATTATTAAACGAGGTCTATTAGTGGCATATGGGTGGCACTAAAACTCTCGAAACTATGTACAGATATTGTGACGATGCAGCAGTCAATCACAAACATTCTATTTCCACAGGAACACTGATTGGTCTGGAGAAGATCGCCACCATCCTAGTAAAATTTGGATGACACAACACAGCTTTGAAGATTCAACCCCCAAATTAAATTGAAATTAATTTCAATTCCTATCATATCACTCCTGCAGTACTACAATCATAACCAGAGTTCAGCAATCTGGTCAATCAGGAAAGGCATGGAATTGTGCCAACAAAGAAGAAATTTCAGTTTATTATTCAACACACCTGAAGAGACAACCCACAAATTCAGGATTTGAAGTATTTAAAAGCAATAAAACTACTCTTGCAAGTATGCAATTTACTGATGGTGTTGAATAAAAATTGAAATTTGTAAAACAAAAAAATTCAAGTGGCTTTTTTGGATACTTCTTTTGCACAAAGGATTCAGTAACACGGAACTTCAATTACCACTGGTCTTCAACAGAAGCTGAATCCCAGTTGCATCTGAGTATGCCCTGGCCTTTCCTTTGATCTTCCTGCTCCACACCCCATCTTTGAAGGGAACATTAATGGCTCAGCTCTTCCTGGAGAGACTAGAGAGGCATCCTGAAGTGGTGCTTGTAAGATCATGTATATTTACTTAGCAAGCAGATGAATAATTAGAGCAGAAGAATATGGAACAAGCCGGAGTCCTACCACTTGAGTGATTTTTTTTTTAAATTCTTCAAGGACTGGTGCAACAAAATGGTTTCTTGTTGACAGAGCACTCTGTGAATTCAGAGTAAATAAACCATCTCATCTCACAGGGTCGGGAGTGTATCCTACTCCCCAAGAAGTAGACACTGAAGTATTTACTTTGATCTGTTAGCACACCAAGCAAAAACAGATGGGTTTTTATGGTTGTGTCTCTTGCCAATGGGGGAGAAGGCACATATTTTGAGCTAAATGTGGCCATTCCTTGCAAGCATGCTTGTATTCATCAGACACATCCAGATAAGGCCATTTGCTCTCCATTAAGCATTAGCAAAAAGCAAAAAGGCAGCTCACACAATCAAAAATTGGGTAGGACAAGCACCCCATCCAACTTTGGGAGCTCCATTTCAAGTGGACAACCAGCTAGGTAGGAGGAGGGAGTGATCATGTGTTAGAGAGGAGTAGGATGGTGCTGCCCATGAGTGATCATGGGTAGGATGGTGCTGTCCTACCCAGTTATCGTACCCAGCATTTTACCAAGGTAGGAGGAAAAGGCAATCTACACAGCTCCTGCCTCACACACAACAGCCCTCCACTCCTCCTCACACATGATCAAAATTTGGGAGGGTGCACAGCTCCCAAAGCTGGGTAGAATGCTTGCCCTAACCGGTTTTCAATCATGTGAACTGCCGCATTAGCCAGGTATTGGGAGAGAGTCTGCTTGTCCATATAGAGATCTGGGGCAGATTCAGTCACAGGGCAACTGCAATTATCACATTGCTGCCTGTTCATCTGCAGCTTTCACCATATGGCGCCTCAGTGTGAAGCAGTCCCAGTAGAACAGTCTTCACTAGAAAGCTCCCATATGACGAGTTGATCGCTACATGAATGAATTGTTAAGCCACCAGAATCCACCCTGAAGACTGATTCATACATTGCAGCAGAAGCATGGGGACTTTTCCATACATTGCAGCAGAAGCATGGGGACTTTTCTCCACAACTTCATTCAGTAATACCACTCTAGAGGGTTCAGGACACCAGCTCCCACACAGCCCACGTGCAAAAACAGCACTCATCTCTTGGAAATAAAAAAGATGATCTGACATTTGAGAAAAAGGTGCTCATCAATGTTGACTAAACACAACGGTTAACTCTTCTTTAACTGCACCATCGATAAGGATAATCCATCCTCATGGCACTGTGGTAACATCTGGGCCAAGATGCACTGGGTGAATACCAGTATTTCATATGTGAATGCTGCCCACTGTAGAATGGCAGTATTCTACCAGTTGTTAGGGACCAGTGGGGTCAGACCCTTCAAGAGGTTCATTTGGGAGGTCTTCCGGGTCCTGGTTGTCAGTCCAAGAGGGCAGGGGAAAACACTGCGATCCAGGACAGCCACAGATCAAGTTCCAGAGTCCCAAATGCAGGCAGGAAGATTCCAAAATAATGCAGAGGGCAAGAGAGAGGGCAGGGTGAGGCGAGGCAATGCTTCTGGGGCCCGTAGAACATGCAGTCTGACTGAGGAGTTCCTCAGACTGGGGGAACTCCAAGCAGCAGTTACTGTGGCCAGTAGTGTCTCTCTTGGCCCTAAGGGCCACCTGATCTGGTGGAGCAGACATCCATGCTGCAGTATGTCTCCCTGCCACTATCGGGGTAATGCCGTAAAGCAGGATCACGCCAATCTCCATCACCTGTGAACTGCCCTGCTGGCTCAGAGAAAAAGGAGCCAGGGTCCGGGCACCAGATTTCCAGTTTCTGATTGCCAGTAAGGGTCTGGGTTTCAGGTCACCACTGTCTTAAACCCTTTAGTTACTGCAGTATTGGAACTGACAAGAGGAGAGCTGGTCTTGTGGTAGTAAGCATGACTTGTCCCTTTAGCTAAGCAGGGTCCGCCCTGGTTGCATTTCAATGGGAGACTAGATGTGTGAGCACTGGAAGAGATTCCCCTCATCAGGGGATGGAGCCGCTCTGGGAAGAGCAGAAGGTTCCAAGTTCCCTTCCTGGCAGCATCTCCAAGAGAGGGCTGAGAGAAATTCCTGTCTGCAACCTTGGAGAAGCCGCTGCCAGTCTGTGAAGACAACACTGAGCTAGATAGACCCATGGTCTGGCTCAGTATATGGCAGCTTCCTATGTTCCACTACTGGAAATATGCAGATTGGACCAGAAGTGTGTGATTGAGGTTCAAGGGTGACATGTCTGGGCAGTGATTAGCATAAGCAAGCATGGCAGTTGGGATGGGATGCCATTACATAGAATACCAGGCACACAATTCAGGGAATGTGGCTAGGATGCTAGGTGCAGGGGTGTAGCTATAATTGAGCAGGTGGGTTTAAAAAACCTGGGTCCCCCCAGCTCCCAGGGCCACTGGGGAGAGGGGTGAACACGGAGTGTGTTGCCTTCATAACCACTGGCCAGGTAAGAGGGTGTGGCTGTAGCAATAGGAAAAGAAGACCAAGAAACTATAACCCAGAATGTGAGCTGCAATGGCTGGTGTGCTTCTTCTATTGGATAATCTTAATTTTGCGTGAAAACATTTTTGTTATAACAGCAAGTTGAAAGGAAACAAAATGCATACATTAAAAAAAATAAACCCAGTTAAAACATCACTCACAATACAACCCTTCACAATATACTCATTCCTATTAGGATTTATTACCAGAAGAAAAATGGTAAAAAGAGGGGAACCCCATGGGAAAAACAACAACCCATTATTCATATGAAAAAACTGAATAAATGATTAAAATGACCAGACAAAAATAACTGACTAGCCAAGCTTCTTTGCATACCAGTTTTGTGCAACCTCTAAAAACTGGAACATAATTCACTTTACATAAATACAGTGCAGAGAAAATTGGCCTACTGGAACACCTGCCCCTCATCCTGACGGAAAACCTTGAGTCTGAAGAGATCTCAGGAATGTGTCCTTTCAAAACTTACATCCGGTAGGATCAGAAACAGCTTATTTGAATGTATAAAAACACGAGTGAAACATCTCAAAACAATACAGGAGCCATCACCTGCTAATAAAAGCAAATCATACATCAACTGCAAAGTTGTTGTGCTTAAGTATCCCACTTAAGCACAACAAGGCCCTATCCATCCCCAACACAGCATCCCTTCAGTGGCTGTTGCTGGTGTCTATCTTCTGTTTATTTTTAGATTCTGAGCCATTTTGGGACAGGGATCCATCTTTGTTTATTTTTTATTTCTCTATGTAAACCGCTTTGGGAACTTTGGCTGAAGAGCAATATATAAATATTTGTAGTACAAGTAAGTAGTCACTTGGGTAAGGCTGCCAAGCCACACAATCTGTTTTGGTAGCCCAACTGCAGACACTTCAGGATGTAGGGTCCCATGAGGACCATGAGCAAAACTCTTGGAAACTGTTCGACATTCAAAAAAGGACACTTGTCAAGGTTGGCTAAATGTTGCTATTAGCTTATCTTTAATTAATTGCATAATCCATAATGATAATGGAAGGTGATTCATTCCGGGCTGGCCCAAACTGCCAGGACACTGCTCAGACAGTCCGTGGGGTGAAGCAGCAATATTCCTGGCAGAGCTAAGCTCAGTGTGACTACAGCCATGGAAATGGGAGGTTATGGAATCGCTGTTCACATTTCAGGGGCTGGAAAGGAGTTTCTCTCCCCCTTCCTCATTTATTATCTCCTGTGTCCCACCCCCACTTCTCTCAGGAGTATCAGCAACTGTTGCCACCAGAGACAGACTGAAAATGATCTCACCACATACACACACACATCCCCAGAGCCGGAAATCAGCATCCAAAGTGACCATCACTTAGGTCAAGCCTGGAGTTATGTCTCAAAGAAAATGAAGAGTGGAAGTAAAATTCTCCCCCAAATCCAAAACGTGAGCTCTCTTCCAGCACCCCGAAGAGGCATACATTCCAGGCATCCTGGTTTGCATTGGCTTTGGTCAGGAAGACAATGGATAGGAGAGAGCTGGTGCATCTCCCATATAAAAAAAGACCCAGAGGCATTTATTCTTGAAAGAAATAAGAGGCCAGATTCTTTGAGGAGATACAGTTGAGCTTTTTAAGTTAACACTGCAGAAATGGGAGAAAAAGCCGACAGAAGTGTATTAAGGCACCAAGGTTTCTGCACATCCAGTTTCTCCTATCAGAACATGAAGCAAGCTCAATATACTTTACTTTTGTTATCAGGCAGGTCCAGTCATTTTTTAAATTATAGTTCCCTATAAATCGCTATCAGATAACTCCTGGTTCCATTTTATTGTGGTGTTACTAACTTATCATATATGACAGGGGAAACAAACAAACAAACAAAAAATCCCCCAAAAACCAACAAATGCCAAAAGTCTTCCTAGCAAGGGATAGCTTGTCAAGTGCTAAGACAAGTATAAAATGCCATTCCTGAGATGAAAAGGAAACCGGTGGGGGGGGGGGGGAGACATAGGCTAAACCACAGACATCGAGATACAACCTGTAATGGGGAAGAAAAAAGGCAAGAAACAAGACAACATTCAACAAAGCCAAGTTGACATGAATGTCACCCATCCAGAGCGGGTTTACTGTATAAGACTGACAAAAGGCAATAAAGAGACCATGAGAGAGGAGGATCCTTTTAGGCATCTGTGGCTGTGCTAACACATTCCAATGCAAAGCAATGTGGTGGCTACTTCATAGGATCCTGCATCAGACCACTGGCCTATCTGGCTCATACTATCTTCACGGTCTCCAAGGTCGCAGGCAGAAAGACAGGTCTTTCTCATTATCTCCTACTTGGTCCTTTTAACGGGAACCTTTTAGAACCTTTTAGGGGGTGAAGCTGGACCCTCCAGCATGCAAACTATGTGCCTGGACCCTGAGCCACTGCCTTCAGGAAGAAGGAAAAGGAGGTCCTTATCCTTGTATAGACGAACATAAGCATTGTCAGTTCAGCCCACCCCGAAGGCTTTCATCTGCCTGGTCTGGTACCTGACTGGCCGGTCATCAACTGCATCTTCTGCCTTTGGCCACCGATAACTCAACTGGACCAGTCCCATTACAGCCTGCCTTGGAGTCTGGCCAAGGCCTGACATACCCAGATAATGACCAAAAAGGGCACTACTCATCAAGGCTTGGTGTGCCCTCCCTAACTATTGCTGCAGGCTGAGTTCATTTGTCTGGGGAGCTTCCCATGCCTTGCCTTGCCTTCTCTTGGACTGCACCTTTTGGAACTTGACCATTGAGGCATTCATTCATTCATTGTTAAATTTATATACCACCTTTTATTAAAACAATCCCAAGGCAGTTTACACACAAAACAAACAAACAAAACAAAAAACAAAAACAAAAAAGACTATAAAAACGACACAATTAAAATATTAAGCTAAAATATAAAACAAATCTGACTAAAAAGATTTAAAATACAGGCATAAGAACTGGGCAAAATACAAAGAAGCAGCAGTAGAGACAATCATATAAAAGCCTGGGTAAAAAGCCAAGATTTGACATGCTTTCTAAAAACTGTGATGGAGATCAAGGAGCGAGGAGCCACCGGGAGAGCATTCAGAGTCTGGGGGCAGCAACAGAGAAGGCCCTGGCCTGCGTGCACGACAACCAAGCCTCCCTCTTTGTTGGCACCCAGAGCAGAGCCCCCTCGGATGACCTCAACAAACGGACAGTAACCCCTGGGAGCAGGTGGTCCCTCAGGTATCCCAGGCCCAAACCATTAAGGTCTTTAAAGGTCAAAACCAGCACCTTGAATTGGACCTGGAAACAAACTGGTAGCCAGTGCAGCTCTTTCAAAATGGGTGTGATGTTATCCCAACGGGCAGCTCCAGATAGAACCCTAGCTGCCGCATTTTGCACTAGCTGCAGTTTCCAGATATTCTTCAAGGGCAGACCCACGTAGAGCACGTTACAGTGATCCAGCCGTGACGTGACTAAGGTGTGGGTAACTGTGGCCAGATCTGCCTTCTCGCATGGCCTTGAATATGTATCTGCCTCTGGTGAAGCAGAACAGATTTGTACATCAGCTACTAGAGAACAGAGTCACCTTGAAGACCACTGTGATTAATTTTCCAAGCACGATGAGACACCAAATATCCATACAGCTAACAGCCTCAACCCTCTCTCACCCCCAGCAAATTAACTCACAGTGTCTCCGATGTAAACAACAAAAATAATTTAATTCTTAGGTGCTCCCTTACCCATAATTCTCACAAGCAGCAAATAAGGTGATAGACCTGTCTGGACGGTACCACTTCGAACTGCATTGAAAACCATTTAAAGACCCAAAACAGGAAACTGCCATATACTGAGACCATTGGTCCATCTAGTGCAGTATTGTCTAAACAGACAGGCAGTGGAGTGGCTTCTCCAAGGTACCAGGCAGGAATCTCTCAACCCTATCTTGGAGATGCTGCCAGGGAGGGAACTTGGAACCTGTAGAATGTAGATGCTCTTCCCAAAGCAGCTCCATCCCCTAAGGGGAATAGCTTCCAGTGCTCACACATCAAGTCTCCCATTCATATATGCAACCAGGGTGGACCCTGCTTAGCTATGGGGACAAGTCATGCTTGCTACCACAAGACCAGCAATCCCCTCCTTAACAAAACCACCCCACATAGAAAATCAGGTCTTGAGGTGGAGCTTTAGCTTGGCTTTCTCAGCAACATGCTTGTTTTCTGCAACCAGGGGTGGCTGTTGGTTGATTCTCTTATGGTTGCTGAATGGAGGAGCATTTCATCACAGGAGCCCCCACCTGCAAGCTAAAGTGGTACAGACCAGCCACGGGTTTGCCTCCTCATCTGCTGCGTGAGAAAACAAGATCCCAGGCAGTGCCTCTCAAGCCCTAAGGTTCTGCTCCTGAGCTTATAAAGGGCAGAGGTTGGCTGTTTTACGAAATTATTAACTTAAATTTGAGGACACGGGGAAGTGCTTGGCCAAAATTAAATTAACAGCCGCATCTCCAAAGCCATTTTAAACACGACCTCTACCAAATGGCTAAGTTTCTCTCATTCCCTACAATGATCACTCCAACTGCTGGAGGTTCCTAGGGAAAATCTAGAAATGGCTCTGACAAAATGAGGCCAAATAATCTAAATCAGAGGTTGAAGAAATGGGATGTGTGTGCGTGTGCGCACGGGTGTTTGTGTGCAGTCTGACACTGAGAAATAGGAAAATGTAGAAAAGTCTTTGAGGTTGAATTAGTGAGATAATAAAGCACCTGCTGAAGGGACTGTAATCCAATTATTTTACTCCCTCAGAATAATCAAATAAGCTGGTTCCATTCTTCGAAAAATAACCAAAAAAACCCACACAAAAAAACCCCATCAGAACACAATGAAAGAACACAGGGAAAATAAGTATATAAATTCCCAGCAGGAAGAACAACTACAGATAAGAATTGTTCTCCATGCTACCACCAAACTGGCTAGGAGTTTGTTAAATGTTTGTATTTTACTGTGAGGTCATTGAGGACAGGCATCTACAGAATAAGTCTACTCTAGATCAGGGATTCTCAAAGTTGGGTCCCCAGATGTTATTGGACTTCAACTCCCATAATCCCCAAACAAAGGCCACCGGGGCTGGGGATTATGGGAGCTGAAGTCCAGTAACATTTGGGGACCCATGTCTAGATCTTCAGACACTTTCTTCTTGGTTTCACAAACCCCAGAACTGATTGGAAGAGAACAGCTGGGACCTGACAGGCTGAAATTCCCAAACCCCACAAAGGGGTTGCAGTTAGACATTTGCCACCAAAATTTCACCCAAAGTGAAACTGGGAATTTAAAAGTAGATCTTCATTTCGCTCAAAGCAAAATGAGAAGCCGCTTTGGACATCCAATGGATTTTGAAGGAAGCCAAATGAGATTTAATAAGAAATGCAGAAATTCTCAGGAGGGCTGTGGACTCTTCCCTAGAGGTCAGCACCTTAGAAGATAACTGGGTTGTTCTAATAGGGGCTTGCATAAGCAGCAGCCATTACATGCATCTGTCTGATGTATGTAATGGAATTAGAAAGGTGGGACCATACATAGAGGAGGATATACACAAAGCTGAGCACACGGGACGATAAACCAAGTCAACAGGAGGAATTTAAAAAGCACTCCCCGCCACCGCATACAGCTAGTGTGTCTGGGGGGGGGGATTTGTGTGCCCGGCCCTTGAACCGGGCACAGGGGCTGCCATTTTGGCTCCCTCACCACATAACGTGTGCCAGCCAATGGGTGCAGGGGAGCGGTTCTGTTCGCTCTCAGTTGCTCTGGGGGGGGGAAACCACCCATCCCTCCCACCCCAGTTCAGTGAGGGTTGTTTGGTCGACTTTGGGGGTTCAGCAGGAATTTTTTAGGTCAGACCTTATTGGCTCTGGTGTGAACTTTTTCGCGTACTTCTCACGGACTCTAATTGTTAGGTTGTCATTGTTGCACGTTTGGTCACTTTGCAGGTGAATGTGGGTTGGGGTAGGTTGTCTAAGTTCAGTGTCTGACTGGAGGACCATTTAAGGCGAGTAGGCAAGCCGAGGAACAGCCCTTGCAGGTTTTACGGCCCCTGGGATGGGATCTGCCCCTACTCAGAGGCTGTCTGGTGCCCACCACTCAGAGTGGTGTGGCCTGGTTGGGGTGGGGGCTGGTTGGCCTCCCCTCAGCAGCGTTAAAGCCTCACAGTTGTGGTGATGTCCGAACTTGGAGCCGGGCTAAATCAACAACCAACCTTCACCTTGTGGTGGGCAATCCACCTTATGAGGTTGACCCACAGAAGGGGTAGCCGCACCCTAGCTGTAAATACCTTGTTGCAGGTTATTGTAATTTATTAATAAAAGTGGCCCTAGTTCATGCAATCACACGTGTCTTGTTATTGGGCTTGGGTGTGCAATGGTAACTGCCCCCCCACCTGCAAAGTATACACTCCTCCCATTGACTCCTTCTACCAAGAACACATTTCTGCTTCAAAAGAAATGCAATATTAAGTCTCAACAACCTTAGCACAGCTGTTTGGCTCTTCAGGTTTCTTAAAACTACATGCAAATTTCAAACTCCAGATCACACCCACAAATCTACACCTGAAACCCAAATTCTGCCAAATTCATCGTTATTGTCCAAATCTGCCCATCCTGAATGCACAAGAAACTGGCCAAATGTTAAATAGATTTAAATTATTATTTTAGACACAAGCAACTGTCACTGGAGGTACTGTGCTGGGGGTGGATAGGGCCAGTTACTCTCCACCTGCTAAATAAAGAGAATCACCAAGTTAAAAGGTGCCTCTTTGCCAAGTTAGCAGGGGTTGACATAAACTGAGTTGTATATTAGATTGTGTGTATGCGTGTGTGCGAGTGTGTGTGTATGCGTGTGTGCGAGAAAGAGAGAGAGTATACACACACAAACACACACAACCACCACACACGCCTCTACTAATGCCAGAGGAGAGCACCTCAATGAGATATTTGTTTCCAAACACATGCTCATCACATTCACCCGCTCACGCTGTAGGCGTACTTCTAGACATCTTAACATCTACTCCTCAAAATAAGATCTATGAGTTGGTCCCAACAACACATAATTTCTTTGGGTAGTAGCTGCTTCCAAAAGCCAGGACAAATGCAGGTTGGCAACCCACCCACCAGACTTAAACACATCATGAACAGAACTTGGCTCCCTTTTTAGAATTCACCATTTGAGTTCAAGGAGTCCTAGTATTCTATAGCTGATGAGCATACAGTGCTGCAGAATAAAAGAAGGCCTTATACATTAACTGCAGCAGCAAAATCTGAGAGCTGGTCTTGTGGTAGCAAGCATGACTTGTCCCCATAGCTAAGCAGAGTCCGCCCTGGTTGCATCTGAATGGGAGACCTGATATGTGAGCACTGGAAGAGATTCCCCTCAGGGGATGGAGGCGCTCTGGGAAGAGCAGAAGGTTTCAAGTTCCCTCCCTGGCTTCTCCAAGATAGGGCTGAGAGAGACTCCTGCCAACCTTGGAGAAGCCATTGCCAGTCTGTGTAGACAATACTGAACTAGATAGACCAATGGCCTGACTCAGTATATGGCAGTTTCCTATGTTCCTGTGCTTCTTTGCAATGCTGTGTAGACAAAAATTAGTCAGTATATTGTCTTAGTATTCTCCCAGTTCATCCCCACACATGCCTTGCAATACGAAAGGTGAGGAGAGGCTAGCCTAAAAGAAAGTGCTTCTCTGAATGATACCAAATTAGCTTTGGGCTGACTGGAAATTTGAACTTAATCTTCGCAACCCTGAACCCAACACTATTCATTACATCATACTAGTCCTCATTGAGCCTCACCACATTCATTTTAAAAATAAATATCCTCCTCTCCCACACAGCAAAGATAATTAAAAGCCACTGAAGCAAGCTGTGGGGGGAAATGTCTCCCTCCGCCGCTCCTTCTTGGCAAACTGCCTTAATCTTTAAACACAAATAAATATATAAATTCAAACATAAAGTGGTGGGGTGGGGGTTGAACACAAGCTAGTTGTGCTCTCTGGTGAACTTGAAGAACCTTATTACATTTTCATTTACTAAAATGTAATTAATGAAGGCTTTTAAGCCCTTAGAACCTTTCAAATTAATGAAAAGTCCACCCAAGTAAATTAGACTTGTAGTCCAAGTGCTGGAGATTTAAATTACGGTAGTTAGCCTGACAGCAACCAAGAAACAGCTGTCACATACAATTATTTTTAGGGCTGCTACTAAACCATTCTCACATTATGGGCTGCCACTTCTGAAGGGCTAACAGGTGGGGTTTGTGGTTTATCATGGCCAAATAAACCCAGGAAACATGTTAAGATCCTCTTGATTCTTCCTTTGATGCACTGCAAGGGATAAACACCTTATGTCCCACCCATCCCCTTCCTAACTTTGCCAAGCGTTAAGATATACAGACACTAGCTGTTTGTGGTCCATGGGGGTTAGCAGAGCATCCAATCCACATAAGCCACAGGATGCTCAAGCCCTATTCAAGCGGTAGCCCACATCCTGGTTGACAAAGCACTAATGCAAAGCATGCACTTCCTACTTGGGCCGCGTCCGGTGTGCTTGCATTCCAGACTACTGCTGTGTTGGAGCAACCAAGCTTGCACAACAGTTATGCAGGCTGCAGCAGGCCTCATTGGACTGGAAGGAAATTTTTGCACAGGAACACGCTAACGCAGTTCTGCACATCCCTGGTTTCCAGCACAACTATGAAGCTATTCACAGGCACAACTGGGCTAAGGAAGGATTGTGCCCAATCCTGGTGGCACCTCGGCGCCAACCCAACTCCGGAGCCACCCATTTAAACAAGGATAGGAGAGCGAGCACTCTCCTAACCCCGTTCTACCAATCGTCTGTCCGGCCCGGCTGGGGCTGACTGTCTGTGGGGCTCCCGGCCGGCTTGAGGGAGGGGAGGGGGGGTCTGCATAATGCACCACACGCTAGTGCAGTGCATTACGGGACTGCCGTAGGGTGGGGCAACATGTCCCAGCATCCCGACCCTCAGAGTTACCAGTAGAAGCCAGCAATCATCTGGATGGTCAATCCAGCCACCCAGCCACAAGAAGTGGATCGTCTGCAGGGGAGGTAAGCATTTCGAAGGTCCCTCTACTCGCCCCGTCTGAGCCCTTTCTCCACTCGTGAGAAAGGGGTCTGTGTGAACTTTTGACCGTAGTGAAACTTTGCTCATGATCCTTGTTAGTCAGGATGTCAGACATTCTGTCCAATGCAGATACAATCTGTGTGTCATGCACACCGGCATTGTTATGAGCATATTATATTCAATACATGTGCATGGTACAGTTTCTATCTGCACCTTGTACTTTTAAAATGGAACACATGCACACTCATTCACAAAAAACGTGTATCGCTGAATGCTAGTAGGCATGTACCACTTAATGTTTAGACTGCTAGGTGTCAGTCTAAGCCCATCAATGGTCCCTCCCTCATCCATCTGCACAAGCAGACAATTATCGTTTGTTCCTGAAGCACCCAAACTCTGCTAAGCACTGTACAAAGATAAAATCAATGATAGCCCCTTGCTGGAATAATATATAATCTGAATCAGACATGTTCCAAAGGAAACAAGGAAAGAGAAGGGGAGAGAAACACATTGACAGACAGTCAGCTGCTTTGCTATGAAAAACATCAGGTCATTTAGGTAGAAATCAAGTCCTGGAGGAGAGCTAGTCTTGTAACAGCAAGCAGGAATTGTCCCCTTTGCTAAGCAGGGCCTGCCCTGGTTTGCATTTGAATGGAGGTCTACATGTGTGAGCAGTGCAAGATACTCCCCTTTGGGGGTGGGGCCCCCTGGGAAGAATATCTGCATGTTTATATGCAAAAGGTTCCAAATTCCCTCCCTGGCAGCATCTCCAAGGTAGGGCTGAGAGAGATTCCTGCCTGCAACCCTGGAGAAGCCGCTACCAGTCCGGGTAGACAATAATGAGCTAGGCAGACCATAGTCTGACTCAGTATAAGGCAGCTTCCTGTGCTCCATGCATCACCAGTGGCACAGACCAGTGGCACACCTCTTCTGAAAGAACGGAAATCCCCCTCCTCTTTGCCATGCAGGCATAAGCCAGGAACACCACCCTAAAGCAGGGGTGTCAAACTCTGGGGGGCCCAGCTGTTGTTAGCCTACAACTCCCATAATCCCTGGCTACTTTCCACAGTGACTGGGGATGATGGGAGTTCTAGGCCAACAGCAGCTGGGGGGGAACTGCATTTTGACACGCCTGGCCTACTACTACAAATATTCATATACCGCTCTTCAACCAAAGTTCTCAAAGTGGTTTACACAGAAGAATGAACAATACACAAATAAGATGGTCCCCTGTCCCCAAAGGGCTCACAATCTAAAAAGAAACATAAGCTAGACACTAGCAACAGCTGCTGGAGGGACGCTGTGCTGGGGGTGGATAGGGCCAGTTGCTCTCCCCCTGCTAAATATAAGAGAATCACCTCTTTAAAAGGTGCCTCTTTGCTCAGTTCGCAGGGAAAACTGAGCCTTATGCCTGATGCATCCGGAGCAACTCCTTTGTGTGACTCCACTTCAGCACGGATCACCGAGGTGACACAACGCCTCATTCACACCACCAGAACAAGAAAAGGAGTAGCACAGCAGTTAGCTTAAGAACCAGGGGAAAGAAATCACATTGGGAACACAAGGGAGGAGGGTTGCCTTGAGAGGTGCCACATCTTCAGCCATTACCTCCCCTGCTTCTTCAGATACCCAATCAGCATGGTGCATTGTATGACTGGGCATCAGCTATGCCGTGCAGCCCATGCAGAGGTGGAAAAAGGGGATATCACAAGCAAGCAGAAGGAGTGCATGGCTATGGCAAAACAGCAACATAAATACCCCACCTCCCCCCGAAAAAAGAGAGAGGCCACAGGAAGTCAGGATTCCTTTGACTTCCTTTGGCATACATCACTCATACTTCAACTGCGGAAGAGGCCTTCCTTCATCCTTAACCTTTCTACTAAATGAATGTCTATCTACTCAGTTCATAATTTCTCCCCAAGTATATGGTTGCCGGTTCGAATCCCCACTATGTTTCCCAGACTATGGGAAACACCTATATCGGGCAGCAGCGATATAGGAAGGTGCTGAAAGGCATCATCTCATACTGCGTGGGACATGGCAATGGTCAACCCCTCCTGTATTCTACCAAAGACATCCACAGGGCTCTGTGGGCGCCAGGAGTTGACACTGACTCAACGGCACACTTTACCTTAATATGCTTCTCATTTGCGGGCACATCTGGTTCTTCGGATGGCTAGTGCCCATCAATTTCTCTTAGGTCCTAGAGTAATTCCTCAGCTGTCCCCTGTACCTCCCCAGGGACATAATGCAAAAGGAAAGAAGGTAAGTACCCCCTCAAATGCCACCTTTTAAAGTTGGGTGCGTACATTTTCAAAACAAAAATATAATTGAAGGAAGATCGTTCCACACACAAGGAACAACATGAGAAAGAGGGGAGAGGCAATGAAGGAAACCATTTAGCAAGTGCATTGATGCTAGCAGAAAGGACATGATGGCTATACCTACAGCGGTGCTTCAAGGGAGGTTTAGGGGGGTTCCTTATGCATCCCGACTTTGCCCTTGTGGGTCTGGCGATATTGAGACTACTGAACATGCTATTTTTACATTGTGGCCTCTACAAGAATGATCGATCAACACTTATTTTGCCTTATCTTGCGATGTTTCCTGGTTATTCAGATGAGTCTCTCTTTAAAATTTTATCAAATTTTAATTATAAATATTCCAATACAGTGGCTAAATTTTGTTATATTTTATGTAAATTACATTTTGTTGTCTGTGATAATGTTTCTGGTCAATGACCAAAATAAAGTATGATGATGACGATGATGATGATGATGATGATGATGATGATGATGATGATGAAGGCTATACCAATGGGAAAGAAAGGCAATGAAGAAATGTACACATAACACGAAATGCAATCCAAGAACTTAAAGAAAGTCAAAGCCATGAATGATTAAGAGAGCAAGTATGCTCAAAACATTGAGAAAGGTAAGACAGGTGAGACAAGTTCAAAACAGAAACAATGACAATTGCAAGTCCAGCAGAGCTGCATTGAAAGTTTTGGGGCAAACCTTTTTGGTGCAGAAAGGGGGCTTTTGGAGGCCAGCAATGCTCACCAAAATATGTCACTCATCCTCTCTTCATGTCTATTTGCTATTTTCTGTGTTTCTTGGTAGCTGCACTCATTTTGTTAAAACAAACAAACAAACAAAAACATCACCATACCTTCTACTACTTTAAAGTGTGACAATCGGGGTTAAGTTTAGAGTGCAAATGATGTCACATAGCCAGATTTGGCTGTATGACATAGCTATGAAGTCAACTCAGAGTGAAAGCAAGCCATACTGACACATTCTGAATGAATCAGGGGAGTGCAGCCATACCCTGAATTGGGTATAAAGGAAGGGGCAGGCATGCAATTAGACAATGCAAGAACTTTCCTACATACAATACTGTGGTCATGGATCCTCCTCCTGTATGCTCACTTTGTCAACATCTGAGCCCCCCAACTCAGCCACAGGAAAAAGCTTTCAGCATTGACAGATGTCCTCAAAAACAATGCCCACAGTTCCTATTCAACACTAAGTACATTGATTGATTTATTTATTGACTGCCGTCATGTTGGTGTCGACTCTTAGCGACTACATACATAGATTCTCTCCAGGATGATCTGTCTTCAACTTGGCCTTGAAAGTCTCTCAATGGTGCATTCATTGCTGTTGTGATAGAGTCCATCCACCTTGCGGCTGGTCATCCTCTTCTTCTCTTTCCTTCAACTTTCCCCAGCATTATAAACTTCTCAAGGGAGCTGGGCCTTTGCATAATGTGTCCTAAATATGATAGTTTGAACCTGGTCATTTGTGCCTCGAGTGAAAATTCTGGATTGATTTGTTCTATGATCCATTTGTTTGTTTTCCTGGCTGTCCATGGTGTCATCAAAAGTCTTCTCCAGCACCGCAGTCTTAAAGTGTCAAAACGTTTTCTATCTTGCTTCTTCAAAGTCCAGCTTTTGCATCCATAGAGTGTCATGGGGAAAACCAGAACGATTCTAATCTTTGTAGATATAGACACATCACGGCATCTAAATATCCTTTCCAAAGTACATTACATAATTAAAATCAGCAGAAAGACTTCCACAATGCTAGCACTCATACAGACAAAAGCAGATTTCTTGTATTCTCCCGTCCTAGGCAGACTAGTGACACTGAGACATCTTTAGGGAGAAAGAGGATTGGGAAAGAGAAGACAGTCCCCAAGTGAAAACCAATGAGAGCAGGACTGGTCTATATTTCAGGGGAACATACCTATACTGGCCAAGAAAACATTACCTGTGCCACCTGACAGGTTGGTACATCCTGCTTGCAACTATGGTTCTGCATTAGCCAATAGCTTTGAAATATGCAAATAGGTGAAAGTGGTCCTTGTTCTCATTGGTTAACTGAAGCTGAAGGCACAATTACACCCATTTATAGAATAATGCCATAACATCTAAATGCACAAGTTGGTTTGAAGGTCGTCTTTCTAAATGCAAGAGGGGTGTTTGCTACCAGATGAACCCCTCCAACATGACCACCAACATGCGTTAGCACCTCTTGTCCAGCAGAGCATGTCAGAATTAAGGGACAAAGTCTCATCTTAGGCAGCCTTTTTAATCATCCTGAGGTAGCAGTACAAAGGGCTGAGTTGCACCGAGTCATTCTGGGGTGCTCAGAAGAAGAAAGCCAGCCTAAGAAGAGAACTAAAAACATGAAGTAATGGCCAAGAAACAGCAGAGCCGCTGCCTAAAGAAAGGAGTAAAATCTGGCCCTCTAAGAAGAGTGTCAAGACCACATAGAAGGAAACCGCGAACACGGTCAAGGAAACAGCGATCACGATCGAGCAAGAGAAGGTCCCATGCTACAAAACGGAGACCGCTACCTGCTTTCTTCCTCTTCATGGAAGATAAACGCCCCCAGCTCAGGTGTGACAACCCAAAGTGGACTGTGGTCCAGATGGCCAAAAGGCTGGGAGTGATGTGGCACCAACAGTCCTGCGCTGATCAAGAAAAGTACAAGAAGAGAGCAGCTCAGTTGTGGCAGGCATACCGTAAGAGCAAGGTGAGGAAGGGCTGTGGCAAGAAACAGAAGAAGAAAACGAAGAGGTCGAAGCAAGGGAGGTGCAAGAAACTTGCACAGGAATCTAAGTGCCTTTATTGCTGCTAAAACGCTGAAGCCATCTTAACATTGTTCCTCACCTGGTGCACCCAGGGCTTTGTTGACGCTCGAGTAAAACTAAGTGCGGAACGCTGCCAAGTGTAATTATTTGTTGGAAGCAAACTGCAGGCCAGTGTGGATGAGGAGGGGAATGGTTCCACTTATCCTGGGACCCAAGGCCTTCTAGTGGTAGGTTAGAGGGGTGAAGATCTCTCAGTTACCAGAACAGTGCCCCTTTGCACGCAGAAACAGCCCTTGCGATGTCGACGTGTGCCAGGAGTGGACTGAAACAGTCTCCCTACAACACCAAACACTAAGGTGTGGTGAGGTTGCCAGACAGGAATCCTGGATCTGTAAGAATTGCACAGGATACTATTTTTTATCTGGCACAGCTTTTTCTTCCACTGCAGCCCTGGTTAGTATGGAATACGGTGGGCTGGGGACGACACCTGATGCGATTCTCCCGCATCTCTCCTTCTATGAGGCTCTTCTCACAATCAGTGAGAAGAGCCTGGATGGGGTTTGTGAGGACAGGGTGCTAAGCCTGCTCTCCCCGCAAATGAGCAGTCAGTCTGCTCCGGGCAGCCGAACCAGCTGCCCACATGACTGCTGGCTCCCTTACAGAACCAGCAGGGGCTGGGAGAACCAGGGGCCGCGTGGCCCCGGAAGCTCCAGCATGCCCTGCACACGCGCGCAGGGCATGCTGGAGAGACCCCCGAGCTGGGAGGCTGCTTTTAAGCCTCCTGGTCGGGGTCTACTCATGAGTTGCCGTGGCGTGGATCCATGCCACAGCAACACACGGCTGGAAAAAAAACAGGTTTATGGAGTGCTTGCTCCACAAACCTGGTTTAAGCACCGGGGTAGTTTAGCGGGTTACCCGCCGAAGAACCACCGGGCATGCAGCCGAGCCCAGTGGTTCTCACGATGGGAGAAAATCGGGCTAGCCTCCGCTAGCCTGATTTTCTTCCATTGTGTGAATAGCCTCTATATGTAGTTTTCACATTACAGAGACTTTCCAGGGTCTAGACCAGGGCTGCTTAATTTTGGCCCTCCTGCAGGTGTTGGCCTACAACTCCCAAAATCCCTGGTTATTGGCCACTGTGGCTGGGGATTGTGGGAGTTGCAGTCCAAAAACAGCTGGGGGGTCCCAAGTTGAGCAGGCCTGGTCTAGACCCAGCAAGCTCCAAAAGAGGGATATTAGTTTACCAACACACTACCTTCTAACCAGGGGCATGGCTTGGGGAGAGAAGGCCCATGTTCACCCCTCTCCCCAGCGGCCCCACGGAGTGAGGGAGATAATGAAGAAAATAGGGAGGGCTGGGGCTGGGGCCCCCAGGTTCTTTAAACCCATCCAATCAATTATAGCTACACCCCAAGGCTAGGCTTTGACTCTAGAGCTAAACTAGGCATTCTACTAAATGCACAGGTAGCACCAAAAATTGAAACTGTAGGCTTGTTCACACAACCTGGAAAGAAAAGCCGAAGGAGCAGCCAGTCAAAGTAGATGAGCTGTGTGCACTCCCCATTCGCAGTTGTGTTAACTCAAAAAGGAAGGTAGGAGGAGGAGAGAGTGATTGTGTGGGGGCTGGGTCGGATGGCTTTTTGAACATCCTTGGTTGAATGCTGGAGACAGAATGTGGGCAGGACACCTCTGTCCTACCCAGTTTCCCACACGATCACTCTCCCCTCCTCCTCCTCCCCCTCCCCCTCCTCCTCCTCCTCCTCCCTTGCTTTTTGAGTCCACCCAACTGTGAACTAGGAGGCCACCCAACCTTCCCACCCTGTTTCGGGACATGTGAACAAGCCTGGTTTTCCTTCTCACCTAACATCTATTCTGGTTTGAGGGTGGCAGAGTTATGTCTTTTGTGATTAATTTGAGCAGCTTCCACCTGAATTACTGGTGCTATGGGATTTAATGGATTTTAGTACATTGTATTATTAATAATGACCAACCACATTGTTGAATTTAGAGCACAATCCCATGCACGTTTACTCAGCAGTAAATGCAACTGAATTCAATAGTTACGCCTATGCCCACATAGGAATGCAGTTTTTATGTTGTATGTTGCAACCGAATGATACAAAAAAAGTTATACATAGGATTTACTTCATGCCATCATATTTCCCTCCACTCCTCTGCAGAACAGCATGGTATTTGGACAGCGATAAGATCTACTAGACATTATTGTCAGGGAGTGCGGGGAGGTGAATTAGAGGTACGGCTGCCATTCTCAGTGGAAGCTGTGTATTGTTTAGTGAAGTGAGAAGCAACATAGTCTAGTGGTTAGACTGCTGTACCAAGGGTGGGACGATCCAAGTTCAAATTACTGCTCAGCCACAAAGCCCCTTCAATGACCTTGTCCCAGACAACACTTAGGCTATTCTACCTTGCAGGACTGTTGTGAGGATAAAATGGGGGTGAGAAGAACCTGAGCTCTTTGCAAGAAGAGCAGGGAGGCAAAGTAAAGCAGAAATAAACATACTAAATAAGATATCTTAGAGCTTTTTAGGAAGAACAAGAAATAACGGTCATCAAGAGGATGGTTCTGTAGTAGAAAAACCATTCATGTTAGCAACGCACTGCAACAAACTCACCAGTGGCTTCTCATCATGTAGTTAACAACTTCCTTATTACTAACTCAGGCTAGATAAAGCAGGAGGAATTCATCCCACGAATAACACCACTGAGACTCACAAGCAGTACACTGGAGAATTAATACCATGCCACAAATATTATATCATTTTGCTCTTCAGAGATCTATATATTCTTTCTAATACACAGTAAGTTGCAGTTGGTGATGGATTATTTCAGTCGGGATAAAAAATATATATAAAGAGGATGCTTTGAAAGGAATCTAATAGTACAGCACATTTCACAATGTCGGACAGATTTTCTCAGCAACTGATTTTCAGCAGCCGTGAGAACCGAATGTCAGAACAAATTATAATTCAATGTGCCTTTTTCCTTAGAACCAGCTATGCTGCATGTGCTATTCATTTGCATGTATGATGCCAGAAAGATGGCAAAAACGCTTGGACACACGTACAAGGGTTGTAACTGAACCTGCAAAGCAGCTGTCCAGTCAGGTCTCTAGCCCAGTATTGTCAACTTGGCTGGCACTGCCTCTCCAGGGCCCCCGGAAGAAGGCTTTCCAATCACCTGATTGATTGATTGATTGATTAAGTGCCATCAGGTTGGTGTCGACTCCTAGCGACCACATAGCTAGATTCTCTCCAGGATGATCTTTGGCCTTTAAGATCTCTCAGTGGTGCATTCATTGCTGTTGTAATTGAATCCATCCACCTTGTGGCTGGTTGTCCTCTTCTTCTCTTTCCTTCAACTTTTCCCAGCATTATGGACTTCTCAAGGGAACTGGGTCTTCGCATAACGTGTCCAAGGTATGATAGTTTGAGCCTGGTCATTTGTGCCTCGAGTGAAATTCTAGATTGATTTGTTCTAGGATGCATTTGTTTGTTTTCCTGGCTGTCCATGGTAGCCTCAAAAGTCTTCTCCAGCACCAAAGTTCAAAAGTGTCAATGCTTAATCACCGGATACTTTATCGTTTTCACTGGAGACGCAAGGGGCTAAACCTGGAACTATGTGCATGCAGATCATGTATTCGGCCACTGAGCTGCGGACTCAGTTATGTGTTCTTGAGAGTGCTCAGTGTGCATGACTTAACATTCCCAACTTTGAAAATAATTGGGCACGTCTGTCTCTACAACGAGGCTCTGTACCAGAGGACTGGAAAGTAGCCAATGTGACTCCATTTTCCAAGAAGGGATCCAAGGGGGATCCAGGAAATTACAGGCTGGTCAGCTTAACTTCAGTGCCAGGTAAATTGATGGAAAGCATACTTAAGGACAAAATTGTTAAGAATATAGAAGAACAGGCCTTGTTGAAGGAGAACCAGCATGACTTCTGCAAGGGAAAGTCTTGCCTCACTAACCTTTTGGAGTTATTTGAGTGTGTCAACAGGCATGTGGACAAAGGTGATCTGGTTGACATAGTATACTTGGACTTCCAAAAAACCTTTGATAAAGTTCCCCAGTAAAGACTCTTGAGTAAACTTAGCAGTCACAGAATAAGGGGACAGGTTCATGTGTAGATTGGTAACTGGTTGAAGGACAGGAAGCAGAGAGTGGGAATAAATGGACGATTTTCACAATGGAGAGAGGCAGGAAGTGGGGTCCCCCAGGGATCTGGTGGGCCACTGTGTGAAACAGGATACTGGACTAGATGGGCCTTGTGCCCGATCCAGCAGGGCTGTTCTTATGCCTGCTCCCATGCTTCTCAATGTATGTGCCAGAGGTATTCAAAATCACTGGACTGAATCACTGATCCTCTACCAGCAAAGTGGAAGTATGGAAGCACAGAAGCTCCATCTGGCTCAAACGTGTGGGAGAAAGATGCCTGCTATTGCGGAGATGTCTCTGGTTCTACAGGCCCAGTGTTAGACCACTTCTAGACCCTTTATTCAGGACCCAGTCTGTTACAGAATGTCTTCTTGTTCATCTGGTGGCCAGTACTTACAGACTCCACTTGCCCACTGCCTTCCAGTCATCTGGGAAAGGAGCTCAATATGGGGTAGAACCTGCTAGAACATAGAGGGCTAAAGTCCCAAAGCACATTTGCTCGGGATCCTCAAACCATTCTTGGAACATTTCTCCACCCCCACCGCTTCTTGTCAGTCCCCACGCCCCAGGAACTTGGAACCATCTGCTCTGATGCCAAGAGAATTAGTCTGGAGGACAATGATTTTGTCTTGGCCATAGAAAGAGACAGAGAAAGAAGTCTCAGAAGCAAGGACAGTTTGTTGGGGCAGATGCTGCTATCACATTAAGCTAAAAGAAAGAAAGGAAGGGAAACAGAAAATGAAAGGTGGGGGGAGAAACCCAAACTAAGACATGGTGGCAGGGTGTTTAACTGAGAGGGAACAAGGAAATATCATCCTAATGGGACACCAGCAGCCTGACAGTCTCCATCCATTAAAATCTATTTCTAGCCATATTCCAGAAGGGTAACTGCTCGGGCTATTTTTACTGCTGATTGCAACTGCTAAAAAGGTTAAAGGAAAATTAAATTACCTTAAATTAAACCCACTTTTAAACAGCAAAATGTGCTCTCCAAAACCTGGGGGGGGGGGACTGCAAACTAGCATAGAAGGATTTTTAGTGTGTACATCCCCAGTGCTACATGGAAACAAACCTTCTGTGCTAGTGTTCATGCATCTATCTATAGCTGCTTTCCTGTTGTGTCCCAGGCACACCTGGGTATCCTCAGAAGACACTTATCAGGATGGACCAAAGGCCCTGAAAGCCAGATTGGCCATCACCCCTGACCTTCCCCAACAACGTGCACCCAGAAGGGATAGTTGAGGGTGTCAAGGTGTTCTGTCAAGGTGAGGCCTAATTTGGCCAGTGAATGTAGAACTCCACGAGCCCCCTGTACCTTGGCACAGATAAATGGGGAGCAGAGCTCCTGAAAGGACTTCTATATCTTTATCTTCCAAACTAGAGATTGTCACAGCAAATACATGATACCAACCCTGCATTTACCAAAATGACAGCTGAGGCAGAGAGGGGAGCAATTGCAGGAGTGGAAGGGCCAATGGGAGGAGAGCTTAGGCCATTCTTCAATCCCCCCTGAAAACGCTCCTCACAATATTTTTTCACCCAGCTAGACTCACTTACTGTTAGGCGCACAGGTGAATCAGCAGGTGGGGGTTAGTCTGGTCCCATGGCATTCCAAAGCTCCCTCTCTACATTAAGGGACCTGTATGTTAGCCACTGTCTATATTTTGCACACAATAACACCAGACTTTTTTTTTAATATGTTTGTCAGCCTCAGGTTTCCTGAGTTATGGGAAACATCTCAGCTCATCACTCACTCTCACACGCATCCCCTTCAGCATGGAAAGTCGCTCCACCTGCTTTTCATATACTCCAAACTAATGATAATGACTTCATAATAGATCTTGTAATATCATTTTTATACAGCTTAATGCAGCCTTTGTTACCGTTGCTAAGAGGCGAGAGATGAGTAAAAGAGAGTACCTTTTAAGTTTTGCTGAAGAAAATCGGCAGCAATCCCACTTTCAATTTAGCGAGACAGGCTAAATGGATTCATTTGGATCAGTGGCAGATGCATGGGTGGTGGGGGCTGGGGAGGGAAAGCAGGGTTGCATGTTGATGCCAACCTGACATGGAGACAGCCAAAGGAAGTGCTAGAGATGTGCCAGCAAAGTGTTTGGGGCTCAAAGAGCTGACCTTGAATAGAGGGTGAGACTTACAAAGCCCCCCATCTCTTCTTTGAGCCAGAAGAGTCCCTTAGCATTGTTTTGCGTTATGTCTGAAACCAGCCATGGTAAGAGAGCAGATCTTTCAGTCCAGCAAGATCTTCCTAGGAGAAGACTGCCCATAGGTGGCAGCAGCAACACTTTCAAGCATTGCTGGTTGTCGGGATGCCATGTTACCTGGTCACTTGGGTGGCCCCATGGAGTCTGGAAAAGGGTGTGGCATCCCTCCTCTGAGGCTTTCATTCCCTTTAGGGGGCAGTAGGGATTAGAAGAACCCAGGCTGGTTGGATCCCAGTAGGGTTGAGAGGGAAAGGCAAGGAGAGCTGCAGGAAATAGCTCTAGGGAGACAGCTAGGTTGGGTGGGGCAGGAAACAGGAAGCCAGGTCAGGAAGTGGGTGGGGCTGGAAGTAGGCTTTAAGCCCTGTCCGCTCTGCACTGAGGTATTTAAAGACAAGGCAGTTGATGAGGAGGAGCTGCTTCTGAGTATGGGAGCCAGGAGATCTCCAGGAGAGGGAACTGGCTGAAAGCAGAAAGCCAGGAGGAGGATTCAGGTGACAAGCTAACTTCCTCCTCTAGCTAGTCCCAGCTTCTTTCTCCAGGATATTCTGTAGAGGAGCAGGTGAGGGGACGTGGACGGGGAGGTGGAGGTGGAGTGGCTGTGGTCTATAAGGATAACATCTCCCTTACCAGAGTCCCTGTTAGGGTGTCGGACCATACTGAATGTGTGTACTTTAGTTTGGGGACCAGGGATAGATTGGGACTTCTGTTGGTGGACCGATTGCCCCACTGCCCAGCATAATCCCTTACTGAGCTCACGGACTTGGTCATGGAACTCATGTTGGAGTCTCCCAGACTTCTAGTGCTGGGGGACTTCAATGTTCATTTTGGGACCAATCTGCCCGAGTCAGCTCAGGAGTTCATAGCGGCCATGACAATTATGGGCCTATCCCAAGTGTCTCCAGACCGATGCATACTGTGGGTCGCATGCTTGATTTGGTATTTTATTCTGATCAGGGTGTTGTTCCGTGGGTGGGGACTCCTGTGATTTCCCCATTGTCATGGACGGACCACCATCTGGTTAAGGTTGGACTTACAACCACTTCACCTTCGCAGGGGCAAGGGGCTCATTAGAATGGTCCGCCCGAAGAGGTTATTGGATCCAGTAAGATTCCAAGAAGCCTTGGAGGGATTCATTGTTGGCTTTGCCAGTGGTCCTTTCGATGACCTGGTTGAGAATGGGAACAACTTGCTCACTAAGGCAGTAGACACTATTGCTCCCAAGCGTCCCCTCCGACTCGCTTCAAAATTGACCCCTTGAAGACCTACAGGGGCTGAAGCAGCAAGGTAGGTGACTGGAGTGCAGGTAGAGGAAGCACATCTAAAGACCTATACTCAGGCAATACGTGTGGCAAAGAGGCGGTTCTTTTCTACCCGTATTGCCTCTGCAAGTTCACATCCAGCGGAGTTGTTCAGGGTTGTGAGGGGACTAGTATCTGCCCCCCACCCGCTTGAACCAGAATTTGGAGTCATCAGTTACCCGCTGTGATGTGTTTAAAGAGTTTTTCGCAGAGAAAACCTCTCAGATTCAGGCCAACTTAGATGGAGACTCCACAATTAATTTGATATCTGAGCTGGAGGTGCCCAACAACTCCTCTAGTGTGATTCGACTTGATTGGTTTCAGTCTTTGACTCCCAAGGATGTGGACAATCTGCTTGGAGCGGTGAGGTCTACCACTTGTTCTCTTGACCCTTGTCCAACGTGGCTTGTTTGATCTAGTAGGGAGGTTGTTGTAGACAGCCTGGTGGAAATCATAAATGCTTCTCTGAGGGAGGGCAGGATGCCTCCTTGTCCTAAAGAGGCAATCATTAGACCTCTTCTAAAGAAGCCTGCATTAGATCCCTCAGAGTTAAGCAATTATAGGCCTGTTTCCAACCTCCCGTGGCTGGGCAACATAATTGAGAGGGTGGTGGCCTCTCAGCTCCAGGCAGTCTTGGAGGAAACTGATTATCTAGACCCATTTCAAACTGGTTTTCGGGCGGGCTATGGGGTGGCGACTGCCTTGGTTGGCCTGATGGATCATCTCCAATTGGGAATTGTGACTCTGTTGGTCCTTTTGGATCTCTCGGCGGCTTTCGATACTATCAACCGTAGTATCCTTCTGGAGCGTCTGAGGGTGTTGGGGGGTGGGAGGCACTGTTTTACAGTGGTTCCGCTCCTACCTCTCGGATAGATTCCAGATGGTGTCAATTGGAGCCTGTTGCTCTTCAAAATCTGAGCTTAAGTATGGTGTCCCTCAAGGCTTCGTACTTTCTCCAATGCTTTTTAACATCTACATGAAACCGCTGGGAGAGATCATCGGGATTTGGAGCTGGGTGTTACCAGTACGCTGATCCCAGATCTACTTCTCCATGTCAGCTTCTTCCGGAGCTGGAATATCCTCCCTAAATGCCTGCCTGGAAGCAGTAATGGGCTGGATGAGGGAGAGTAAACTGAAGCTGAATCCAGATAAGATGGAGGAAGCCATGTGGCAATTCAAAGTAAATAAAGCACAATTTAACTGGAGACGTTAATAATTCAGTCTAGGACCCTCTACTATTGAGCTGGGGGTGTGGAGAAGTGTTTGAGAACATTCTCCAAGATTTATCCTGGGAGGAACCCTGATGTTCAGAGAGAATGCCTGTTTCTCCTTGGGGGAAACCCTGAAAATTCTAAATTTCAGAAATAATTGTTACTTTGATGAATAACTCCCTACACTGAGCAATGGCCTCCTCCCCTAAAGAGTAGACCAATTCTTGGGGCATATCTGGGAGATAAAAACAAAGAATTGGAGAGATGGGATCACACAACACACTTAACTCTAAGGCCAAACCCAACATTGTTAAGCTCACCGGTTCCCAGAGAGCCATGCACCCCCTCTCTACTGAGCATACCAAAAGGCACAGAGACCTTAGCTCTGAGGCAGTGTTTCAATTTAAATCTCTCCAGGTGGTACATTCAGACTCCTAGGTGAGGTTGTGAAATGCTGTTCACATCAAACCCCCCACCCCTAACCCTTATCATATCTGAAGGTCAAAAACATCCCTTCTGCAAAGACAAATGCGATTAGGATTCCTTTGGCAAAAATGTATTAAATTTTAGACAAAGGTCTATTATTAACATCAGTGGTATTTCAAAAAAGGTATGCGAAGTCTATCTTGAAAGAGAGAAAGAAGGGCAATAAAAAACCAGCTGCCTGGATTTATTGCTCAAGACGAACACAAATTAGGATGGCGGGAGGGATGAGCTAACTTCAGGCAGCACTAAACCTCCCCCCACCGCACACGCACACACACAAGCCCCCGCCTTCTAATGGAGGTTATTTGTAGCTATAGTCATGACAGCCTACAGAATTACTGCTGTGTCAGCGCTCTCTCTTATAAACGCCTTTCATCTCTGCACCTTTAGCCACTGCACTCAGAGGTTAGAGAGCAGAGTCTACAAAAACAGACACGTGCCTAACTCCACCACATCACCACAGAGGCAAGCATCTTATTCAGTGAGCGCCAAAAAGACTGCTCCTCATGACCTCTCTATTGCAGGGGTTGTCAGGTTTTGATTACAAAAGAAAACTGGCCTAGAGGTATAGGGCAGGATGCATGAATCGGAGGCAGAGACCAACAGATTCTTCTGGGCCGGGGGGCAAAGAACTAAAAACAATAGCTTTCACTTTGCACCTATGGCTGATGGGGAGAGCTGGCCTGATGGGCCAACTTTGCATTTGGGTTCCAGAGTGAGTAGAAAGAGCAATGGTTCAAAAAACCCCACCTCCCTTCCCAATTAATCCTCAGCTTTTGAGGAGTTCCACGTTACTTGGTCTTGTTTTCCAAACTGGAGAGGAGAGCTGGTCTTGTGGTAGCAAGCATGACTTGTCCCCTTAGCTAAGCAGGGTCTGCCCTGGTTGCATTTGATGGGAGACCACATGTGAACACTGGAAGATATTCCCCTCAGGGGATGGAGCTGGTCTGGGAAGAGCATCTAGGTACCAAGTTCCCTCCCTGGCAGCATCTCCAAGATAGGGCTAAGAGAGATTCCTGCCTGCAACCTTGGAGAAGCCGCTGCCAGTCTGGGTAGACAATACTGAGCAAGAAGGACCTACGGTCTGACTCAGTATATGGCATCTGCCTATGTTCCTATGATACATTAGGAATCCTCCACTGTTCAAGTGTTTTTTTAAATTCTCAAATGCTCTACAGAGCAGTGCCCATTCCTTTGTGTCTTCCCCAAATTAAATGCACCAATGAGTACATGTACATTGAGAACAGAAATGCCAGCAAATTCCTTGACGTTTGGGTCAGAAGAAAGCCTTGTGGGTTTGAACTCTTCCCCACAACAAAGGTGAGGGAAGATCTTCATGTTCCCGGAATTCTTCTCAAGTTTGATTGTCTCTCCCCACCAGCCTCTCATACCCCAAAACTGTTCCTCGCCAGCCCCAGCACCCCACCGTCACCAAACAGACTCTCCCTATCTCCCCTTTACTTACAGGTTCAGTAGCAATGACAGGAAGAACAGATGTGGGGGGTGGACAGAAGCATCCCCTCCCCCTTATTACACTTATTATATTATCTTATGCAAGTAGCCCACCAGGAGAAGCAGCAGTGGTGTCTAGGAAGCACATATACTAAAAATGGAACTGAACTACTTTCTCTCTCTCTTTCTCAACCTCCTCCCCCTGTTCCCCCCCTATTAACTGGGAGGGTCAATCTACTGGGAGAAGCTGATCCATGTATTTGTTTATTTATTTATCTTAAGTAGCTTGTCAGGGCAAACAGCATCCCTCTGTCTGCAAGGTTAAGCCACATTATTCTGCAAAGCAAAATTATTTACCGCCAGTTTCTCCGTACTGACCTTGCAGTAGTTCAGGAGAAAAGTTCTCAGATAATAAATCACTAAGTGGGCAACATATTGCTTGCCTTCAGAAGTGTCAGTGTTGGCTAACCAGGTGGCCACCTGCTCTGGGCCGCTCTGGGTTTCGCAATAGGGGATGATGCTAATATTTGTTCCGCTCCCAGGATACCCCCTGGTGGCTCAGGGGGCTGCAGATCAGTGTCCCAATAGGTAACGGAAGGCCACTGTCAGGTCCGGGAGTGGAGCTGAGGAGGGAAGCCAGTCAGACATGCACTGGAGCCAGCTGTGCATGCAACTTGCAAGAATTTAGGTCTGCATTATGCAGCTGAGGGTGCTCCTCTTGGGTTACCTTTGGAGCACAGGAGCTGCCTGCAACAGCATAGCTACTTCTTGCGCCACATTTATGGGGAGTCCATCTAGGAGGAGGGCTCACTGCCCCTCCTTTCCACGCTGGCACTGCCTTTTCTGGTAACTGGCGTGGGCAGGAGCCACAGGCTCTGACATGCCGCAGGGCTTCTCACATTATCTTGCAGCAGCTCTCTGTCAGGAAGGCAAAGAGGTGGACAGTAACAGCAATTGGTTACTGTCAAAGTTTCCTGATTTTATATATTTGATGACATTTTAGACTTTGTTTCCATTATTGTTTTCTCTTTTTACTGTATATATTCTGTGTATATTGATGTTTGATCTAAGATCGTAAATAAACAATAACAATAACAAGCATGTGAATGGACCCTTGCAGACACATCTGGTTTTGAATCAGGGGCATGCATACTATATACAGAGAACCCTGAGACCGGTGTCTAGGACATTAATGAACATCCTAGGATTAGGATTTGGTTAGGATCCAGTTAGGATTCCTGGTTTTCACCCAGGCGGCCCGGGTTAGACTCCCGGTATGGGAACAGCGTATCTTTTCTGGTGGGCCACTGTGCGAAACAGGATGCTGGACTAGATGGGCCTTGGGCCTGATCCAGCAGGGCTGTTCTTATGTCCTTTCTCCCTCACTACAGGGTGTGGTGAAGCAGGTTTGTAAAGATATATAAAACCTGCAAATCCGGGTTGAGCAGAGAGAAAAAGCAAGATAAAAGCAAAGTAAAATTAAAAAAGACCACATGCAAGGACAGTTCGAGCATATCACGACACTCAGCCTTGGTCCCATTTAGCTGGGACCAGGTTTCTATTTGTATGAACACCTCGTGATGGGAATTCCTTGCCAAAAAACCAAAGGTGACCAGGGCTACATTTTGTAAACACCCTGAGCAAGGGTGTGGGGAAGGTTGGTGGTGGGCCCCCCACCTACCTGTCAGGGAGGGTGATGAGCTGCGCTTCTAGGTTTCAGGGCTAGTCACTCCCCATGCTGAAGCACAGCTGCACTGCCCATCGTTGGCCCCCCTCCCAGCAAGCAAGCACTTCCTTCGCTGGCTGGCTACGTTGGGGAACAAAGGAAGTGCTCGCCGGCTGGCAGAGGAGAGGCTGACTGGTGGTGCAGCTGAGCTCCAGTGCCGGCCAGTGTCCCCTCTAAGGCGTGCCCGCACTCACAAGTTTTTTTATGTCTGCTCAGTACATTTTAGATCCCGCTCGGGGTGAATTAGAAAAAGGTCCCACTCTGAATGCACGTGCACACACACTGCCTTGATACTCCCGCCCAGAACAAAACTCACTCAGTACACAGATGAAAAAAAAATTAGAGAGAACACTGGTGCCGGCCATGCCTCCCACATCAATGTGCTGATGCACAGGGGCATGACCACCATTGGAACCTGGAAGCGCAGACCTTTGCCTTCCCATCCAGTGCAGTGAGTGGTCTGTTTGTTCTCCGGCTGAGTGGGTGCCCGGCGGTCTGGCCTGGCCCCAGCGGTGCCTTCTGGACCCTGGCAGCCCAGGAATATTCGTCTCCTCCCTCTGCCACTACATAAGAAGAGCCCTGCTGGATCAGTCCCAAGGCCTCTCTAGTCCAGCATCCTGTTTCCCACAGTGGCCCACCATTTGCCTCTGAGAAGCCCATAGGCAAGAGCTGAGGGCATGTCCTGTCCTTTCTCTTGCTGTTGCTCCCCTGCAAGTGGTATTGAGAGGCATCTTGCCTCTGCGGGTGGAGGTGGCTCACAGCCACTAGTAGCCATTGATAGGCCTGTCCTCCATGAATGTGTCTAAGCCTCTTCTAAAGCCATACAAGCTAGTGGCCACCAGCACATCCTGTGGCAAAGAATTCCATAGATTGAGTATGCACTGTGTGAAAAAGTGCTTCCTCTCCCCTGCTTTGTGTAATTTACCCCACTGACCATGGGAGCCAGCATCCCAGCAAGTCTCACAGCCATCATCTCTGCTTGTTTGTACAATTTACCCCATGAATCCGGACGGCCACCTCATGAGTCTCCCCACCCCTGGTTCTTTTCATTGGTGGACACCAGGCAGAACAAGAGAATTCATAACGGGGCTACCAGGATGCATGTGACAAGTCATAGTAAATGGCATGGCAAGATACGATCTTGCCACAAGGCTCGGGCCTCAGTGGACGTGGCGCTTCCCAGCAAGAATACCTGCCGTGAAGCAAGTTGTCCACCTCCGCAGCGCTGTCCATGATACCTGGGAGCAGCTCCACAAAGTCTGCTCTCGCTGTCCCAGCCCTGCTACTACAAGTGCTTCAAGCAGCGAGACAGAGGAAGAAGCTGGAAACACCCATCTGCAAAGAATAACATCCACCACCAAGTGGCTGCCTCCTTTGCCCCCACCTCAGCCACGTCCTCAGGGGCGTAGCAAGATTGAAGCGGGCCCAGAGACAAGATTTTGAAATGCCTCCTGTCACTGAAGCTCAGCTCATGAAGTAAAGAAATCTTAAATGAGGCTGAATAGTGGTAACAAAAAGCAGAGTGAAATTTATTCATACACACACATACACCCCATCTGCCACAACAGAACATCATCCTTCCCCCCCCCCCTTTTTTTTTAAGTTTCGTCAATTGTGGACGATGCAAGTCATTTGATGGTACTAGAGAAAGAGATGCTGTTCTGGTGGCTCCAGGTCTTAACACTCACATCAGTTTTGGAGGATGAATACAACTGAAGGAAGCCCGGGCGGGTGCGCGGCTGGGGAAGTCAGTCATGTGACTTGCCTCTGGGGGGCCCCCCAAGGCAATGGGCCCCCAGACAATTGTCTCCAGTTATGCCCCTGCACATCCTCCAACTCCATCTGTTTTGTTTTGAGGTAACTCTGATCCATCTGCTCCTCTTGAAAACTAGAGCCTGGATTGCCCAAATGTATGTGTTCATCCACCGAGTTCTGGAAGACCATTTGCTGCAGTTTGTTTTCTTAAAAAGTGGGAGCAAATGTTTTGGGAGTCTCACTGGCTTGCAACCCTAGAGAGGTGATATTTTTGCTTGTGTTTTTGTTTTTGTTAAATTAAAAAGCCAAGTTTGTCTGTAGGGAGAAGAAAATAACTTCCCTGAAAGCAATTTGATATTGTCCTTTGGCCAATTAGCTCACTATGACAGACACGTTGAGTGGTCTTACAAAGCCGATTTTTACAATGCAGAAAGAGGTGTAATATGTTAATGGGTTTATTAGCAGCATTACTTATAAGCCATTCTGTAGCTCCCAGCTGCGATTACCGCTATGCCGCAGTCAAATTTTTGAGAAAATGGCCAAAATTAGCCACAGCACAGATGAACTTTTCCCCCTCTTTCAATCAATAAAAGGCCATTAAAAATCCTCTCAGAGTTTCGAGCCTAGTGTTTAGTGCCAGAGATTCGACACACACACGCCGCAATTGCCTGCAGTGTATTAGAGATATTCCCAGTCAAATTGCATTAAACTCTATAACAGCACATTTTGCAGCTGGAGAGTGTGCATCTGTGGGTGTTTAAGTGCCACTTTAACGCAAAAGCAGTGGTGCGATCCCCCCCCCCCTTGTTGCTTCTCCCAGTCAGTCAAGAAACGGAATAAAAGGCTGGAAGTAATGCAGACAGAACATTCCAGCATTCCAAAAGGCTAGTCAGAGAGGCCAATGAAGGCAAAAAATTAAATAAAATGCCTTGCTTGGTCAGACAAAATCCAACCAGCCCAGGCAGGATGCTGATTTTAACAACTACACACTACATGGCTCTAGAGCCCACCTGGAGCAGAGCAGGGAGGCCGTGCTTCTCTGGTTTCTCTTTAGCATCTGGTACTCAGATATACTGCCTCTGAACAGAGATGTCCCATCTAGTTGTCGTGGTTAGTTGTCATGGATGGAAGTAGGCATCAAGACAGAAAAAGGCTATTTTAAGCTAGCAGGCAGCCAATCTGGTAAGCTAGTAAACAGGTAGGCATGGAGAGTCTTACAGCAAATTGGCCTTCATGCGGAAAAAGAAAACATTGCTCAGACTGATGAGGCAGCCCAGAAGCTTCACAAGGCAATGTGAAACCATCACCAAACTCTTCTCTCTGGCCAGCAAGTGCATTGGTTCGAGATTCCCCTCCCCTTCTCTTGCAGCTACTATTCCTATGTGACATGTGAAGTTGCCTCATACAGCGCATGCGCAGACACCATGGGTGTACTGGTGCCACGTGGAGATTCTTGGGACCCGCACTGCCCCAGCAGGAAGCTGCATGGGGTGGCAGAGAGCAGGGCAGAAACTGCTCTCCTCTCCCTTAAAAGCTCCCAGGTCCCGCTTCCGAACTGTGCCCAAACCGCGGTTTGTGCACATCCCTACTGGTGGGCCAAAACCAATTGTGACTTGGCATGTGGGGGCCAAGGTCAACTTTATAACAAAAATGATAATTTTAAATAATTAATCAATATGTGAATAATAATTTAATAATTTAAAATATTTTTTCTTAATGTAATTTCTTAATTTACATTTGATTGATTTTTAATAGCTAGGGAAGGGTGAGCCTGCATTCCCCCCCCTCCCCGGCAGCCCCCACCCCCTTGCCCCACATTCCCAGCAGGCTCCCAGAGGGGCTTGGGAGCTGGGGAGGGGAGAAGCAGTGGCAACCAGGTAACGGTTCTCCCTGCCCCAATCCCACAGCAGTGTGCAGCCTCGCCACTGCCGCCCTTTCTCCCACTGCCACCTGCCACCCTCTCCCCACCTGCTCGCCAGTGTGGCGGCAGTGCCCATGCCCCCACCCCCAGTCCCGCAGCACACCACTGCCCCTGCTGCCCCTTTGACCGCTTGCTCACCAGGGTTGGCTGGCTCCACCACAGGTCAGCAAAACCGTGCTTCTGGGCCGAATCCAGCCTGCAGGCCATATGTTGTGCTGGCTTTCCTCATACCACGTCTGAGCACCTAGCCCAGGACTGTCTACTCTGACTGGCAGCAACTCTGCAAGATCTCTGGAACGTAGGTCTTCAGAGACCTAACTTAGTTGTGTTCCATGAGATTATTCAAATGATCAGAGATGCCTGGGGTTGAACTGGAGGTCTGCCCATATCACATAGCAATACAGTACTTAAGAATGTGTATCTGTGTGGGGGATGCTCTTTTAATAGTTTGCAAAGGAAATCAAAACATCCTGAACTTTCCAACAGTCTTTCGAAGAGCAGGAAAGAGCCTCGAGTCAAGTTTTGATAAATCCCAGGCACCCAGTCGCACTGCCTGAAAACTGTGGTGCTGATACCCAGATATCTGATTGTGGGAAACATGTTTTGAGGGGAGGGGCGGATGTTTTTGCTCTGAAAAGGGAAGGGGAAAGAAAATGCCAAAAGTTAATTGATTGCTGGCATACACACCCTGTCACCCAAGCACATGCACAATTTATCATATTGTCCCCTTGGACTTAATTATCCCGAATTTGCAAAGAATGACACTAATAAAGCTGTGTTAAGAATTAACAAATCTTCCTTCGACTTACTTCAAAAGCAAGCGTTAATTGCAAGCCTTCAAGGTTTGGAGATATATTCCAGAGTGGCATCATTTTGTATGATAGCTTTATCTGTCTCTCTCTCTCTCTCAAGCACACGTGTACACATGCTCAAAAGAAAAAGGCAAGTATGAAGTCCCAATGCTAACATCCTCAGCTTTTACAAGGCAGGAAATGAAGGAGCAAGGAAGCACCACTGGAAGGTCCTTGCGAGGAGCACAGTTTCTTGAAGAGTTCGTCCTCTGTGGGGAAATCCCCTTGGCTGGCAACAGCAGGAGCCCAAACAAGTAAATCATTTGCATACAAACAAAGTCCTTTTAATTAGAGATGCCCAAGAGAGGGGGATAAAAGCCAAGATCTAAATGCCACCTGATTTTGATCCAGGTTGGTTATATTCTCCCCGTCCTCCTCTCTCTTGCCTAGAGCCTGTCTCTCATTGTAATTAAAAGCAATTAACATAAATTGAAAGTTGAGATCTTAAAGCTCCTAGGATGGACAGTAAAACCTTAGTTAATTCTTGGCAAATATTAATTGAGTCCAGGAGCAGAGCAAGGCTGGCGATGGCCCTTGTGTGGCCACCGCTGTGGCCCCCTGGCCCCGCTACCCGCATCTAGAATCAGACGCCCAGCTAGCCACGCCCCCGCATCTGACATCAGACACGGGGGCATGGTCTCCCTTCCAAACAAGGCCGCGGAGCTCATTTGGAAAGGAGATCGGCCAGCGCTGCATTGGGTAGCATCCTTTGAGGCATCCTGGGATGCAGAGCCTTTTTTCACTATTCCACAGGTAGATCAGAGTCTGCAATTTGCGAATATGGAGAGGACTTCTCAGCATTCTAAAAGGGCAGTTTTGCTAGTGCCTGTGTTCAGGCTGCAGAGTGGAGAGCAAACGTGGCAGAGGTGTCCCTTCTTCAGCATGGCTCACCTCCAAGGCAGCCTACAGGCTCCCCTCTGACCTGGTCTGGCTATCAGTGTTTCCAGGTCACAGCTGGGTCATTCATTCATTCATTCATTCATTCATTCATTTATTCTTATATATTGCCTCCTCCCAAGTCTCTAGGTGGTGAATAACAACACCAATAACAATTTTTTAAAAAATTAAACGGCAAACACCTGGCGAGACAGGTAGGTCTTAAGAAGGGACTTAAAAGCAGCAAGGGAGGGGGCTGAACGAATCAGGGGGGGGAGTGTTCCAAAGAAGAGGGATGGCCAAAGAGCAGGCCCACATACCCCTTTGCACAGCATAAAACTTCAGCACATTGGCGCACATGGGCCCAGGCACCACGCACTACACCCGGGCCCAGGACACTAAGGAGGGCCAGCTGAGAAGTCCTCACAGGACGGGATACAACCGGCCGAGAGAGGCGATCCCGGAGAGATACATATGCTAAGCCCGTAAGGGTTTTGTAGGTGAGAACAAACACTTTGAATTGGACCCGGAAGTGAACAGGCAACCAGTGCAGCGAGCATAAAAGAGGTGTGACACTATCAGATCTACGGTCACCCATGAGGAGGCAGGCCACTGCATTCTGGACTAGTTGAAGCTTCTGGATCATTTTCAAAGGCAAATGTCTCTCTCTGGCATTGCCAGTCTGGCCCTCCAGACTGCTCTGTTCTGTTGCTTGCCTTTTGCTTCCCTGCACACAGTAGCCCCCCCTGGTTTGATGCCTCCACTTTGAATCCAACCATGAAGTGGTTTGAATCCAACCATGAAGTCTTGGGACACTCCCTTCCTCAATGATGCCTTCAACTTTAGATCACTGGCTACTGGAAGTGCCCAGCAATGCCAGCCCCTGATCCTGTTGGCTGCCCTGGGGCCCAAAGATAACAGTTGCATACCAAAGAAGCATCTATAACAATAAAATAAACTGGAAGAAAACTCTCCATTTAAGTTGTGGATCCTGAGGGAAGAGAGTTGAATCAGGGTCTTCTGATCTTGTCCCTGGACCACACCAGAGGGTAATATGAGATAGACACCACCAGAGATGGACAAATGCTTATTGCAGGACAGCCAAGTGCATAAACAAATCCTTAGAGAGAGCATAGATGGAAAAGAGGAGCATTCAAGACAAGACAACCCCACTTGGGTGATTCCTTTAAAGCTGGCCTCTTTTTCCTCCCTCTCTATTGGTCATTCCAGTCCAGTGGAATTCCAGTCGGTCCAGTCCAGTCCAAAGCCTCATACAGCAGTATCTAAAGATTTGGGTTGTTATTTTCACTCCACAGATGCTCTCTGTACAGTCAGGCTGATGCATCAGCATCTCACTGCATTATTCACTGATTAACAAACGCTTGCGCACGACACTTGGATGTAGTAAAAGCACTCACTACGATTAAGTGCTGAGCGCGGACACTGCTGCCAATTTCCCCCATTCACTAAGTGAGCTGCCTGAGTCATTGGCTCTCCTCTAGGCTGCCTTTGTCCAAAGCATTTAGCAGGATGTTTTATCTGCCCCCGAGTGACCTTCAAATATCCACTTTACCCTCCAGTCCTTTTATGCTTCAGGCTCAGGCCTCCTTGGTGTGCAATACGTGAGAGCTGGCTGGGCCTCTTTCGCACCATGGGGCTGCCTCTAAATCGGGCTCCAGCATGTGGCAAATGAAGAGCAAGGGAGCCGCAGTTTATAATAAAGCCGTTAAAAGAGCAGTGAGCAGTCAACTCTTCAGAACGGCTTCTGGAAGTGGATTCAATCGTAGCCCAAAGAGCTATGAAATGGAAGTTTCAAAATAGTGGTCTTACGCTATCCAGACCTGGGACACTGCAGGTATCTGAGACTTTGCACTCCCAAGATGAAAGCTGTCTTTTGCCACGGCAGATCAGTGTCCCAAATAAGCAACCAGTCTGGAATATCGCTGGCAGACCTTTGACAAAATCAGTGGCTGGACGTGCAATATGCTGGGCAGACTCCATTGTCAATGAGGCTGAGGCAGCACAGGACTTTTCTGGTCTGCCGGCCCTGGAGGACAAAGTGCAATGGGACCAAGCCACAGCTGCTCCTGCAAAAGAACATAAGAACAGGCCTGCTGGATCAGGCCCAAGGGCTATCTAGTCCAGTATCCTGTTTCACACAGTGGCCCACCAGATGCCTCTGGGGAGCCCAAAGGCAAGAGGTGAGGGCATACCCTCTCTCCTGCTATTGTTCCCCTGCAACTGATATTTAGAGGCATCTTGCCTCTGAGGCTGGAGGTGGCCCACAGCCACCAGACTAGTAGCCATTGATAGACCAGCAATCCATTAATGTGTCCAAGCCCCTTTAAAGCTATCCAAGGCGGTGGCCATCACCACATTCCATTTCAGATAATCCCATAAATTATATATGCGCTGTCTGAAAAAGTACTTCCTTTTGTTGGCCCTAAATTTCCCTGCCTTCAGTTTCATGGGATGAACCCTGGCTCTAATGTTATGCGAGAGGGAGAAATATTCCTCTCTGTCCACTCTCTCCACTCCATTCATAACTATATACACCTCTATCACGCCTCCCCATAGTTGCCTCTTTTCCGAACTAAAAACGCCCCAGATGCTGTTGCCTCCCCTCATCAGGAAGGTGCTCCAGGCCCCTGATCATCTTGGCTGCCCTCTTCTGTACCTTCTCCAGTTCCACAAAGCCCTTCTTAAGATACGGTGACCAGAACTGCGCGCAGTACCCCAAATGCCTCTCTCATCTCTTCCCCTCAGCTCTGCTGCAGCCCAGCCTGGAGGAAAAGGCACAGCCACAAGGACATGGAAGTGAGGCTGTGGCAGTTCCCTTGTTCTGATCTTTCCCTAGGCCTGGGAAGAAGCAGGCAGGAAGGCAGGTGGGAGCATGTCTCTGCGGCCCTTCCACAGCAGAGGACACCAAGGCTGTAAAGCAAATGTGAGCATCGGGGGTGGGGGCTGGCAGGCAGTGATGTTGTTGCCAATCCTGAAGTGCAGAAGGCACCCTCCATGACAGCCCCCCTGGCCATGCCCACCCCAACAGCCAGAGAAGCCAAGAAGGACCAGCGCTCCGTCCCTACACGTCCCGCCCTCCACTACACCCCTAGTAGCAGGAGAGTAGGTGGCTGCAGGAGGGTCTTCCCTGGAATGCCCTGGGGCATTGCCATGGAATGAGAATCTCCATAGGAGACCGCTGTGCTGGGATTATGCGAGAGGCTCCTGGCAGAAGGCAGGGGCCAGTGTGGCAGGGACCAAGAGTGCTCAAGACCACAAGCCTTGCGAGAGGAGGAGTTCTCACAGGATACAAGTTATTCAGTGAGATTGTGAAGTTGGGCGGCTCAACAGGAGTCAGAGGATGGAGGGCGGGGGGCAAAGCTGAGCTGATGGGAGGGAAGCCGGTGTCCAGGGACATGTGACATCAGCCCTAACACCCCAGCAGTGCAACTCAGAGGATGCTCTTGCACAGATAAAGTAAAGTGTGCTGTCAAGTCGATTTCGACTCCTGGCGCGCACATAGCCCTGTGGTTTTCTGTTGGTAGAATATAAGAGAGGTTTACAAATTGCCTCTTCCCATGCAGTATGAGATGATGCCTTTCAGCATCTTCCTATATCGCTGCTGCCCGATATAGTACCAGTGGGGATTTGAACCGGCAACCTTCTGCTTGTTAGTCAAGCATTTCCCCACTGTGCCACTTAAGAAAAGGTAAAGTGTGCCGTCAAGTTGATTTCAATTCCTGGCGCCCACAGAGCCCTGTGGTTTTCTTTGGTAGAGATGGAGAAATAAGGTGTACAAAGTACCTCCCTGCAAGTTACTCTGAAGCCACTAGATGGAGTACGGCATAGACAAGCAGGAGTCCTCCAAGGAAAGAAGCAGGCCTTGCCGATGTGCTTCTGGAGGACCCTACATACTTGCTTCTCCCTGCACTTGCCCACCGAGAACGGAGAGAGATTGCTAGGGACAAGGAGCAAAAAGAGGGCTACAAATCTGCCACTATGCCTCCCTTGAAGGGTGGCCAGTGGCAGGTGAAGTAATGGCCTAGAGAAGAAACCCCTCTCCCCTTAAACCACCAGGGGCCATGGGTAGTGGGCCCTGGACCAAAGGGAAGTCCTTCCCCAGCCCCTGAAGGGCCTGTCTCTGCCATCATGTGTCAAGGAGAAAGAGAAGTCAAAAAAGGAACTCAAGAAAGAAACAGGTGTTGTTGGGGTTTTTTTTAAAGGGAATGTTTCCTTTTAAAAAGCTACACTGAAGGTACAGTCAACGGTTAGGGAGCTATTCTGTGGCCATACCTCCTAGCTGGGAGGCTTAGCCAGTCTGGGAAATTGTGGGGCCCCTCTTGAGGAGTCCAGTTGGATGGGCCCTGCCTCCTGGTCAAGTGGGAGGGTGATCCCCGAAGGATACTGGATGCCCTCCTGCATTCCTGGGAGAACGCCACACATGCACTGTGTAGCAATGATCAGGACTTGAATAGCAAAACCATCAGTAGTCTAGCCTTCTGCTAAAATCCCACAGGGATGTATGAGACACCAAATTGGGGGAGAACAGAAACAAACCCCTTTTGTTGTTGTTTTAAGTTTTGGTTGTGGCCAGGAATGTTCTGTTTTGTTGGAGATGGCTGGCAAGAAGCAACCAGTACGGCAGGAGGGGATTTTTTGTAGGGGAAAAACACTACTTGTGGGGCTACCCTTCCTTCATATCTGCACATGCGCACGCGCACGCGCACACACACACACCCCATGTCTTGTGTGCTTGGGTCAGCCCAGAATTGCTTGGGGCTTCTAGACACCAAGTAAAATAAAGTGTGTTGTCAAGTTGATTTCGACTCCTGGCAACCACAGAGCCCTGCGGTTTTCATTGGTAGAATACAGGAGGGCTTTACCATTGCCATCTCCCGCGCAGTCTGAGATTATGCCTTTCAGCATCTTCCTATCTCGCTGCTGCCTGATACAGGCGTTTCCCATAGTCTGGGAAACATCCCAGTGGGGATTTGAACCGGCAACCTTCTGCTTGTTAGTCAAGCATTTCCCTGCCACTAAGGGATGCATAGTTCCTGGGAAAAGCAGACGCGCAAACACCAATACGTTACAAACAGGTGTTGAAGAAGAAGAAGAGGAGGAAGAAGAGGAAGAGGAAGCAGCAGCAGCCTGGCAGAGGCAACTTTCTCTGCAGTACAATATGAAACTAAAAACTGAGCGCTGGCACAGCATGGTGGCTAATATTTTGAGCTACGAACCAAGACATCCCCAGGCATAGGCAGATTATGGGAGAGGCAGTCGGTGTGTCTGCCTATGGTGGCACATATCCCCTCAGCAGCATTTTTTAAAAGAAATATATACATTTTTTAAATGCATGTATGTGTATGTGTGTTTTCACTTGACAGCACGGCGGCGGTTGCCTGCCATGCAGGATGCCAAGGGGCAATGGGCAGCAGAGAGAGCAGGCAGGTAGCAGGGCAGCAACAGCCAATGAGGTGGAGAGGGCGGCAATACCCTAGGTCCTATCCCAAGCCCACCTACCTCCCGAATCAGAGCGATCACCCTGTCTTGGGCCTTTCGCGTGCGCAGTTTTAATTAAAATATAAATTCAGTTAAACTCCCCCTCCCATTCCTTGCCACTGGGGTGGCAAATCTTTGGCCGCCTATGGGCGGCAAAGAGCTTCATCTGCCCCTGTCCAGCCCTGCCAAGGGTCTGCTCTGCTAGGATCTCACCCAGCAGCCTTCCCACCAAGCCTCTCCCTCCGCCTCCTCTCTGCAACCTGGGAATACTACTACCACCTTGCAGAGTGGTTGTAAGAATGACAAAGAGCTCACACATGCGCCCCAGGAGTGTTATATGACTACAGTGGGTACTGCTACTATATCGTGCATGTTGCGTGACATCCGTTTCTTCTGCTGGGCAGCGTCTGAGGTGGAGGATGGAGAACAACAGGGAGGGAAGAGAACTAATTAGCTGATGTTGGCAGCGCCTTTTGTACATTCCAAGTGCCATTAAGTTCTAAGTGTTATTAATCTGCAGCTCCAGAATTCTCTTGCATCACTTTTATTGTCAGCACAGCTGTTTTCCTATTAACCCCTCAGTCCCCCGCCCAATAGGTTTACCACAAAAGGAAGGGTGTCGCAACAGATGATTTAAAAGCTCATCAAGCAGAGTTTCTGTTTTCTCATGCTCAAAATAAATTAACATCACGTAGAAAATTACTCCACAGCTTCATAGCCTTAAAACAACAATGTTACTTGATCTGGGGTTCTCCAAGATTCACCTGGGCATTTTCCACACAGCCGGCTTGACCGGGAGTTTACTGCAAGGCTTTACTCTGAATTCGAAGTTGCCCCAAAAAACGCAAAAAGTGGATTTTTGTTTACCCCGGAAATAAGTTGGGCTACATTCAAACACACGATGAAAAACCCGAATTGTGAGTGAAGTTCTCCCCAATAGCTCGCTGTGACTTTTGGGTAAATCTGGCTAATAAATCGGCTGATAAATCGGGCCCATAAGGTCTGGCCGATAAATCAGCTGGTAAATCTGGGGGGGGGGGGACACAGATCTACCCGTGTACCCCGTAGGATCAAAGGTGGGATGCAGATCTACCTGCAGACCTACCTGAATCTACTCGTGCCCTGGTAAATCTTCGGGGTAAATCTAGCCGATCCTCCATTTCAGAGGAGATGTGAGCTAAAAGTCCTGTGTGGAAAATGCCCTGGGATGTTGCCAAAATGGGGGGTGGTAATGGAGCTAGCAGCATTATCCTGTCCCGCATGAGGGAAATCAACTGATCTAATCTCCTGATATCTTTTCCTTTGTTTAAATCTGAGAGGGGAGGCCAATTTTAATGGCTCTTTGGGTTTTCTATACTGCCCTTAAAGACTGGTTGTCTGGGGTGGTAAAAAGATTCAATTAATTAATTAACTGACTAATTGATTAAGTATTATTGGTATGTTGCATTTCTTCTTTTATCTTATGTTATGTCCTGTGGTCACAACAATAAACTTATTACGTACTTACTATGTAATAAATTATTCCCCACCCCGCACCATTCCCCCAGTTTAAATTTGCTTCCTCAAGCTATTGGCCACATATTTTGATTATCCTTTCCCTTGCTTCTGTGAGTAATCACAGTGTGTGGGGGGATATTTTCAGGTGAAATGGTGAAATGGTGTAGGAAGAAAGGGTTAAAGACCCTTCCCCACGATCCCAACATTCTGACCCACCTCATCCACCCCTGTCATGGCTGCTTTTAGCCAAATAAAAAGATACTGGGGGATCTGGGTGCTTTCCAGATTGCGAGCATTACACCGCAAAAAGCAGTGTAAATTGCAAGGTTTTGTGGTGCCCAATTCAAACAGCATTAGAGGAGATCTGGTCTTGTAGTAGCAAGCATGACTTGTCCCCTTAGCTAAGCAGGGTCTGCCCTGGTTGCATATGAATGGGAGACTAAAAGTGTGAGCACCGTAAGAGATTCCCCTCAGAGGATGGAACCACTCTGGGAAGGTTCCAAGTTCCCTCCCTGGCATCTCCAAGATAGGGCTAAGAGAGACTCCTGCCTGCAACCTTGGAGAAGCCGCTGCCAGTCCGTGTAGACAATACTGAGCTAGATGGACCTATGGTCTGACTCAGTATTTTGCAGCTTCCTATGTTCCTATCTGTTGTAAGGGGGCAAGCCTCCTACAACAGGCAAATACATGTTTTTTTGGGGGGGTTTGCAATTCAGATGCAACATTATAGGGCTGTGACGCAGCAATAAAATCCGAAAGAAGGCATCAGAAATATGAACGGCACCTTCCTTACAATGCAGGGCCTGTGATGTCAAAACACAGGCAATACATAAGCACATTTAAGGGATCCGTTGCAACACTGTGATAGTGTGCAATCTGGAAAGCACCCTGATCATGGGTCTGGGTTATTGGTAAACCCTTGAGTGCAAGAGGACCCGGACGGCTAAATAAGTTGTACCGGCAAAATACGCTGATTTGCTTTTGCATGTGTGGGCACTAAAATACATTCATTAGCAGCAGACATGTGACATGTTTCAGTGCCACATTCCACAACATGCCATCCCTCTCTCCCACTGATGTAAACAAGGCTTGTTGGCTCTCCATTTCTTCTGCAATCTAAGACATTCAGGGTCTCTGTAGAGCTAAGAGCTACATAACAGGTTCTCCCTTGATAGATGCCGGTTGCCAAGGAGAAAGCTCTGGGGGCCAAGGGAGAGGTGGGATGTGTCAGCCTCCCAGGAGGGGGCCTGTTTTACAGAGTTCCCCTCCTGGGATTGCACACACCAGGATCCGCCTCAGGGCCTCTGTCACCAGGATAGTTTTGCAAAGCAAAGAGGTGTTGCTGAGAATACCAAAGAGAGACCAAAAATGGACGAAAACACTGTGTTGGTAGGAAGGGATGTGAGGTGGGGTGGGGGGATCCGAAGGTATGGTGCAAGGACATTGAGAGGGTGGCAGGTTACGCATGTGGCCTCACAAAAAAGCACCTTCCAACCTCTCTGATGGCAACATTGTGCCGCACATGAATAGTGTTAATGGAGGATGAGCCACTTGAGAGAAACTGAATATACATTCTAGGCAGTGCAGGCTTTACAAATGCCTTAAAAGCACTTCACACTCTGTGCTGAGATATGACAAGGAAAAAAGACGATTCGGAGGATTCCCAGTTCAGAGGTAGGACGCCTCTGAATACCAGTTGCCGGGGAGCAACAGCACAAGAACAGGAATGCTTCCATCTTGCGGGGAAAGGCCTCTAGAGGCCTCCAGTGGGCCACTGTGGGAAACAGGATGCCTTGGACCTGATCCAGTATGGCTTTGCTTATGTTTTAATGCAAACAGCTATGATTTTCTGCTCAAAGTGCAAAATGCCTAAATAAGTGTCCCAAAGAGGCAGCCCAAGAATGTTATTGCAAGAATCCCTGGGAGGATCCAAAACTAGCAACTGGGTGTGCAATGAGCCAATTCTACATGCAATGCACAATTTAGGGCTCAACCTTCTCTCTTTCTACCTCTGCTTTCAAGCCTGCAGATAATGGGTGGGATGGGGGGACTTTTGTCACCCACAAAAGTGACAGAAACTTTCAGATAAACAGCTTATCAGCAGCACAGTTTTCAGACGGCGGAGAGGTTATGGGCAGCCGGGTTTTAAAAAGTTATTATTGTATTTACAGAAAAGCACTGCCATCTCCAGAGGCGACGGCTGCAGCAGCACTTTAAGCACTGCCAGTCTTCATTGTGGCAGACACATGCCACTTTCTTTTGGGGGATGAATGAGGGTACTTCTTTGGGCGGGGGGCACATTTTCACCATAAATGGCAAAACAAAACAAAAAATATTAGTGGGTAGCCCATGGTCACTGGAAAGCTGCTTCTCCAGCACAGTAGACGGGGCACAGGTACAATTGGAGCAAGGGGGAACAAATGCCCCAGGGCCCCGAGGCGGGGTGGGGTGTGGGGGACCAGCTGCATGACAGCTTGCTCTTTGATCTCCCCCTTGTGCCTCTCTTAAGGGGGGAGGGCAGGGTCCCCTCTTCACTTTTTGTCCCAGGACTGTTGTTGCTGCTGGTGTCTGCCTTGTGTTTCTTTTTAGACTGTGTCTAAAATTGTGCAGCAGCACCAGCACAATTATAGTTTGAATTTGCATTATACTACTTAAGAGAGGTTTCTGTATAAAGTTAAACATCCAACAGACCGTCATACGCAACATGCAACAATTGTTTGGATCTGCTGTGCAAATATAGCATATCCATCCCTGCACCATGTTAAGCCAGGGGAAATTTAGCATAGCCCCAGAACAAACTACCAGGAACGGTTCCTACATCAGTCTGTTAAAAGAAAATGAACAGGATAGATGGGGGGTAAGAAGACCCCATAAGCAGCAGAAACACACATAAAAGCACATATGCACACACAAACAAGTTCAGACACAACGCATTATGCCAGATATGAGATGAAACGGCAGATGCACAGAACGTACACAGTTTGTGTGGTGGCATTTCATCCCTATTGCAAAATCAAAGTGCTAACATAAACACTCAACAAACCTGCACAACTGCCAGCCACCCACCCCAGACTTCCTCTAACCTGGTATGGAAGCGTGAGATTAAATGGAGCAGGCATGGCTGGGATTCAACAACACATTAAACATTTTAAAGCAAGAAAATACAAACACATTTTCCGTATAACACTGAGGTCCAGGAACTTTCTCTCTTTAAAAACAAAACAAAACGCGAGAGTCTCAGCACTCTGCAGAGCGCCTATTAGATGTTAGTTTCTGCTAGCTATAGCAAAAATGTCGCTAAGGGGGTTCCTCCACCCATGCCCCTCCACCCCCGCCATCCATCAGCTCCTTCGACTCGGCCTTACGAATAGTGGATGAGGTTTTCCTCTGAAACAACCAGTTTACAAACATCTTCAAAGCAGCTACACCAAAACCGTTACACACACCAACACACATCTTGCCTGGAGTGCTTTTTCCTCTCTTTCCTTTGAAAAAAGCTGACATTAAAAATGAGTTTTATAATGAGAAAACTAACAGGGGCTTAGCCACATTATTATAATTGATGCAATTAATTACATTTATGTTTTTTAAAGAGATTCTTAATATGCAAGGAATCCTTGCCAAAAGAGCTAATTTGAATCTTTTCATTACCTAGAATACAATCAACAAAATGCATTCTAAAGAAGCAACAGGAGAACAGAGAGGAAATAGATCCAGGTGAATTCTTCTTTCCATTACTGGCTGGATTTTGCAGTTGAAAAGGTCCACGTGGCCTTTTGATCTTCCCCAAGGGCCAGTTCATACATACAATCTCATTGCTAGAAGACTCACCTTTTGATAGGTTACAGCTGCATAGGTAAACCTGTTCTCCTGAAATAGTTGCACTTGATGTGATGTAGTACTGTGTTATATTTGAGCTCTGTTGGGAAGGAGCCAGAACCACCTGAAAGATGGAACTGGCTTTCTTTCTCCTTTCTTTTAACATGTATTCTATTTTTATCTCTCTATCAAGATCTGTGATACTTTAGCTTCTGTGAATTAAATGTGCTGCTCTGTGCCCAGACGCCTCCCCCTTTCTCTTCCCTTTTCCTACAAGAAATCCGGCTGCAGGCCTGTGACAAGGAACCCTGCGAGGGAACAGCTGTACAGAATCCTGTTTAAGATATCCCTTATGTTACTAACACCTGTGTGGAGCTTGAATTCAAGAATCAAGCTTCAACAGATAATACGGATGTGTCCTCTCGGATTCAATCCCTGACATTTCTAGGTGGAGCTGGGAAAGATCTATTTCTGTCTGAATGCCTTGAGAACCATTGTCAGTTATGCAAACAATAATGAGCTAGATGGACCGGTGCTTGGGGACCAGCAGGACATCCTCCTCTGCCCGCCAAAGAGCTCTCTACGCCCGGGATTGCTCCCCTGTAACTGGTATTATTTAGAGGCATCTTGCCTCTGAAGCTGGCCTATAGTCACCAGACTAGTAGCCATTGATAGACCTGTCCTCCATGAATTTGTCTAAGCCCCTTTTAAAGCCATCCAAACGAGTGGCCATCACCACACCCTGTGGCAGAGAATTCCATAGGTTAATTATGCGTTGTGTGAAAAAGTAGTTCATTTGTTGGTCCTAAATTTCCTGGCCTTCAGTGGTGTGAAAAAGACGAAAAAAATTCTCTCTGTCCACTCTCTCTACTCCATGCATAATTTTATGCACCACTATCATGTCCCTCTGTAGTCACCCGTAGTCACCCAACAAAAATGTCCCTGGGCAGTTCACAATATAAAACCATTAAAACATTAAGATAATTAAAACAATTAAAAATACAATAAAAGTTCTAAAATCGAAGCTTTAGAACTATAAAATAAAAGCCTGACTAAACAGGTATGTTTTCAGGTCCTTCTTAAAAACATTCGGAGAAGGGGAAACTCTAATTTTGTTAGGAAGTGCATTCCAGAGTCCCAAGGCAACTCTAGAAAAGACCTGGTTTCAAGTTGCCACCAACCAAGCCACTGGCAACTGCAACCAGACCTCCCCAGATGATTTTAACAGGCGGTGGGTTTGATGAAGAATAATTGATAATTGATATTGATAATACTTCAGTCCAAACCTCCTAATGAGCTTTCCCAGGAGTTTCACGTAGTTGTTAAACAGCATGGGGGACAATACTGAGCCTTACATGGACCCCATAGGCCCCAGAAGTATACCATGGTTGATTGTATTGAATACCACAGAGAGGACCAGAAGAACCAACAGGGACGCACTACCCCTATCTATTTCCCGGAGAAGGTCATCCACCAGAGCAGCCAAGGCAGTTTCAGTCCCAAATCCAGGACAGAAGTCAGGTTGAAAAGGGTCTAGACCAGGGATTCTCAACAATGAGTCCCCAGATGTTATCGGTCTTCCACTTCCATCATCCCCAGCCAAAGGCCACTGGGGCTAAGAATTATGGGAGTGGAAGACCAATAACATCTGGGGACCCAATGTTGAGAATCCCTGGTCTAGACAATCCGTACCAACGAAGACCATTTGCACCTGCACAGACACCATATGCTCTATCCCCCTGTTTAAAAGGAGAGTTTAGAAACAAGCCAGTAACGATCAAGGTTGGAGGGACCAAGGGAGGGCTTTTTAAAATAGTGGTCTTACCACTGCTTTTTTGAGGCCTGATGGCACCTTGCCCTCACTTAATGAAGCATTAATAATTGCCTCCAACCATCTATCTGTTCTTTTCCTGACAGATTTTGTTAGCCAGGAAGGGCAAGAATCCAACACAAAGGAGGTTGCCCACACATTGCCTAGGATCTTGTCAATCTCCTCAGATTGCGCTAACTGAAAAGAACTCAACAAACAGGACGCGATGGTCAGGGGAACCCCTAGGTATTTCTGGCACCAGGACCTGAGGCTGGAGGGCTTCAGAGGTCCCACCCCCTGATGTGAGGCCCCTCCCCCACTGCAAGACCCCCCTCAATTTTTTTTAGTACCTCTGACCCGCCCGTCGCCCCCTGCCACACACGCCGCTGCTCTTTCCCTGTTGCCGCCATTTCCCCCTCATTACTGCTGGGGTGTGTGAGCAGAATAGAGCAGGCCACCATGTTTCGGTGGTGGCTGCAGGTGGGCCTCCTTGGCCTGCGCAGAACTGCCTTCTCTGCCTGCGTGTGTGCTCAGTAGGAGGTCACATGCTGCAACACTCCATACTCCTACTCCGCACACGCGCAAGCAGAGGAGGCCGGTGTGTGCAGGCCAAGGAAGAGGGGGAAATAGCAGCAAGCGGCAGCGAGGGGGAAATAACGGCAGGGGCCGGGGAGAGGTGGGACATCAGGGGCTGCTGAGGAGACAGGAGGCCATGGACCCCCGCCCCATGGTCCATGCCTAAATGCGCCATTGCAGATGACTGCTGAGGAATGTGCCCGTAACTGCCAAAACCCTGGAATCCAAATCAGCAAGGATGCAAACAACCTTATCTGTGCAGTTACAAGCAAACTGGTCGCAGCGGTCTGCAGATGGTCCCCGCCACCGCCACACAGGGGCCTGTGTGAAACCATGACTTTGCCACATGGAGCAGCTCCACTGACCTACACTGAGCAGATGCAATGGAGGTGGAGACAAATTGTTTCTTTGCTGCCCCAACACACACACGGAGTAGTCCGTATAATGGGCTCCATCCTGTGTTCGGTTGGCTTCATTACGACTCTTTCTCCAGCCTCGCTCTAGCCGTTGTCCAAGTTGTTTCATTGTCCTGAGCTCTGAAGAAAACCAAGGAGCTGAACAGGCTCCACCAAGCCAGAGAGGGTGTTTAGGAGCAACTGTGGAACCTAATGTGTGAACCTAACGTGTACATGCATACACTGTACACAGACTGTACCTAAGTTAACCGTAACGTGTGAACAGCACTTGAGATACTGCCAGGATCAATCCTGCAGCTCATGACAAGGTCCCCAGTTTCCACTTTAAGATGCCACAAAGAAGAAAAATGAGAGGGGATGGGAAATGGAGCATAAACACACACAGCACGCATCTTTGTGGTTTCCACAGACTCCACCAGTGCTATGATGCTTCATTTGGCATTCCTCCATTTGCATTTCCCTTTGCAAATAGCCGGGAGACTGAGAAAATGTTAAATGGGCAGCAGTTTAAACATCACAGAAAATAAACTAACAGCTATTTATCAATTGTGAAACCCAGTTGCTGATCTTGGGCACATCCCACAGGATTATTATTGTACTGATGGGATATACCGCCCTCACCACATCTGAATATCGGGGATAATGCTTGCAGCAAGGATGGTTAACTCCAGGTCTATTCAGGTCCTCAGACACTAGCTGGGGTGGGAATAGAGCTATCTAAAACTTCTCACAGTGGGTTGGCTCCATCGAACCCAAGTATGTGTAGGGGGGATCATCAGTTGCCGGGAGTTCCACTGTAGGGGGAGGAAGGATCACCTCCTGAAAGATCCCCACAAGTGCCAGACTGGCAGTCCTCCTTTGTCTTCCCAGTAAGTACATGAGTGGCTAGAAATACTATATATTCAACAGACACACACAGACTCATTGATTATCTTCCTTACAAGTAGGACCCCCTGTGGCCTGTGGGCCTGAGTTGGCCATCCATGGCTTAGAGCAGTGGTTCCCAACCTGGGTTCCTCCAGAATCACAACTCCCATCATCCCCAGCTACAATTTATTGTGGCTGGGGGTGATAGGAGTTGTAGTTTAGCACCCATCTGGAGGAACTCTGGTTAGGAACCACGGTCTTAGAGCTTGCAGTGCAAGCAGTAATGAAACATGCTGCTAGCACCATGATCAGCCAGTATTATTATGCTTATTATAATATTGTATCAACAAAGTTGACTGCAGGGTCAGTTTGATGATGCCCCATCATCATTCATATCCGTCCGATCTGCCTGCCTGCCCTGGATCCCACTGTTCAACCTGCAAAGTTTGTTCTGCTCTCTTTAACAACCTCAGACCTCTTCTCTATTGTGCCTCTGGACACTGAATGAGAAATGCTTTCTATCTCTGCTGGGGAAGTCAGGAACCCTTCTTTGCAATGACATACATTCATATCTTGAAGGAATTCAGCCAACCCCAGTAAGCAGGCTACACTTATACTCTACACTTTGGTACCGTGTATGCATGTAGAGTTATTCACACATTAGGTTCAATCAGGGGCGTAGCTAGGGGAGAGGGGGCCCGTGTTCATCCCCCTCTCTGGTGGCCCCCCAGAGTAAGGGAGATAATGAAGAAAATAGGGAGGGATGCAGCTGGAGGGCCCTCAGGAGCTGGGGGCCCGTGTTCTTTGAACCCTTTCGTTCAATTATAGCTACGCCCCTGGGTTCAATAGTTGCTCCGAAACACCCTCTCTGGCTTGGTGGAGCCCATTCAGCTCCTTGGTTTTCCTCAGAGCTCAGGGCAATGAAACACTCCGAACCACAGTGTTGCCTGCAAACATTGGCTGTGACCTCCTGGGTCTGACGCTCGCCAGCAATTATTTCTGAAATCTGGATGGAACCTTCGTAGACCTCTCCTGCTGTTAGCTAGCACTCTTTCACCAGCTGCCAATGCACTCTGGGGAAGTAGAATTATACACATACGCGCAAGCAGCCTGATGGCGCTGTCCACAAATGGACAAAAGCACTCAAGATTAAAGCCCCGGAAAGGAAAAGACCGACATGTTTCCCAACGAAGCTTGACATTCAAGGATATCTTAAAGTGGTGCCCATTACAATGGTGCCAGTAAAGTGGTTGACATTAAAGGGGGACTGTTAAATGGTAGCAAACTCTCCACTGAGCAGGAATAAAGAGATGCCATACAGGAGTGTTGTGGTTCCTCTGAAACTGCCAGGCACTTTGCAATGGTTGTCTTTCTGCCTTTCACAGCAACCTCGTGGGATGAGTCACGAATATTCCAATTTTGCACACTGATAGTTGAGACTGAACAATGATCAGCTATAGGTGGACTCCAGGCATGAGCATCTCCATGAATTTTTCTGCTGTGGGGTGTGTGTGTGTATACATAGCATCAAGGTATATACATACAAATATATAAATACAAGCAAACTACGGCCCACCACTGCCGCTGTTGCCCCCTACCACCACCACGCTGGCATGCCTGGCTTTCTCGCTGGCTGGCCAATCCCCCATGCCACCCACTTCTTGAGCCCCCCCCTCCCTGATTTCTGGTGGGCCGGCTGGCCAGCCCACTTCCTCCCCCCTCCCGATTTCTAGCCTCCTCCCACCCCCTCTTCCCGGCAGCCAGGCCCAGCCAGCCCGTCACCTCCTCCCACCTCCTCCTCCCAGCAACCGGCTGGGCCAGGCCAGCCTGTCGCCGCCACCTCCTCCTGGCGGGCAGCCGGGCCAGGGACAGGGACAGGGCCAGGGCAGCCCACCGCCGCCTCCTGCCGCTGCTTCCTCCTCCCGGCAGATGGCCAGGCCACGCTGGCCTGCCACCACCACCACCTCCTGCTGCTTCCTCCTACTCCTGGGGGCCTGCTGCCGCCTCCTCTGGCCAACCGGAAGCTGGGCCAGGGACAGGCTGGCCCGCTGCTGCCACCTCCTTCCACCTCCTCCCAGTGGGCGGGCCAGGCCAGCCCACAACCACCTCCTCCGGCCAACCAGGGGCCAGGCCAGCCCGCCACAGCCGCCATTGTCTCCCATGCCCGACGCTATCCCCAGGCAGCTGCTCTTGCGCAGGTTGCCACGCATGGGATTAGCGACAGGTACACCTAGGAGAAATAAATATATAGATACTGCTCCATATTAATTTGGCCATGAATCTGAGGGCAGGGGAAGAGGCTTCTTTCTCCTGCACGTGAGAAGAGGAGAAAGTAAACCAACTCAATATTACATCTACACATTACAGTTATGATCAGGAGTTGGCACACCTTCCCTATGGTGTTAAAGTGTTTGGGGCTTTTCACTATAAATATTTTTTTAAAAGATTACAAAGTGGAAGGGGCATGAAAAAAAATACATATGATGATGCATGGTGTCAAGAAAGCTAAAAGACAGAAGTTTCTCTCTCTCTCTCTAGGATCACCCAGAAAAATGATGGGCCGCAAAGACAAGAGAAATGAGATTTTCACACGATACACAGTTTATGGCATTTGCTGCCACAAAGTGTAATGATGGTCACAGCTGTATCCGACTTCAAAAAGGAATTGGACCAGGGCTGCTCAATGTTGGCTCTGCTGCAGATGTTGGCCTACAGCTCCCAACATCCTGGGAGTTGAGCAGCTCTGAATTAGACCAATCCATGCAGGAAAGTCCTATCCATGGTTGTTAGACACAACCGCTATGTGAAGCCTCTGCATTCACAGGCATTCTGTAAAACAGCAGCAGAGGAGGGCTTTGTGCCCTCGAGTGGACCTTCCAGGAGTATCTGATTAGCAAAGTCAGATCTGGGCCAGACTGACCTGTGGGGCCCAGTCCAGCAGGCCTCTTTTTATGTTCCCATGGTTCAGAAACAGCCTACAGTCTCTGGCTGAGGTCCTGATGTACAAGTCTTGCTATCAACACGGTGGGGCCTTGCACACAGACATCTGGGGGTGCTTTGGGGCTGGGAAGAGCCCTAACCCTGATGCCTACTGTGAAGGAATGAGGCCTAGACCTCTTGGGTTTTGTAAATGGGCTGTGATATTGTAAATGGCATTAATATCTTTCAACTTCTTCATTATTGTACCATTTACAATAGTTCTGTGTTAATATGGTTGCAAAGGACCCCATCTTGCAAACAGAGCTGGCAGGGTCAAAGGTCCATGGCGTCTGCTCTAGCCAGATTCAGTTAAAGATCATGCAACGTACTGAGTTAATTTTAGAGGGGAAAGGAAATTTGATTTAATTGGTTGCATTTTGTAAAATGGAGGGAGCTTAAGTTGTACTGACTGGACTGTTTAAAAAACTGCCAAGCAAAAATTGGGGATATATAGAAGAGATGTTCAGAGAGGCAGAAGAGTTCAGTTTGGAAGTCAGCAGTCAGAGTTCAGTTGGGTGATTGGAGGGTGCGTGTCACAGCTGAGAGTCCAGAGGAAGACAAGCAGCGCAGTCAAGAAACTGCAAGTTAGAGATTTGTAGGAGCGGAGTCCATCTGAAGGTTTGAGTCAGTACTATGGCTATATCAATTACAGAGATCACTTACAAAGAGTGGAGACTCTCTGATAAGGGCTGAAATCACAGAAGAACCAAGCTAGATTGAACCCCAAGTCTGTAACTGTGACCAGGACCTGAGACTGCACTAGGAACAAGCCAAATGTCTGCAAAGGCTGAAGTAACAAAAATTAAAGTGGGGAGCGGGGGGAAACTCTGAGCTAGGGACTAGTTTTAGGTAGTTTAATTGGATGTATCTTTCCACCCTTTTATTTCTTCCTCTATGGTAACTGTTTTGTTTTCCAGAAGATTCTGCTGTATAAAGAAACGAGAGCCAATGTTTTAAATTGACCAATTTTTCCCCCAAAGTGAACTTTCTGGTTGCCAGTTTAAGGATTAGAAGTTGTTTGATTGTCTCCGTTCCATGCCTATAAGCCTTTCCACTCTACTGAGTTTTTGTTTTTGGTATTTTCTTATTTATTTATTTGCAAAGGTTTAAGGGCTGTTGTAGCAGACCCAGCTGTACAAAAGAAAGTCTGCTTGGTGGCATCAGTCCAGAATGGATATCCCCAGGGCTGGTGGGATCAGTCATTCCTCCACATGTGGTATCACACAGGTGGAGACAGGCAGCCATTCTGCCACATGTGGTGGCAAGTGGTGGGACTAGTAGCCATTCCTCCACACCGACACATGACCAGAGCCTCTGATGACTCTGTCTACTCACCACCCAGACGATCACGGCTGCCAAGCACTGAGAGGTGGAAAGGTCTTCTGGGTACTGGGGGAGACCTCCTGCAATGCACTATACTGACAGCAGTAGAGAAAGCCTCGTTACATCACAGCGGCCCTCTGATTGGCCGGTGGGGGGAGGGCAAGTCCCATTCAAGCCATTTTGAGCAAGTGATCAACGATGCAGAGCAACACATTCATAGATCACAACCCCTCCAGCTGCATCACTCTCTGACAAACATGGCACCAGGAACTGCAAACACAGACAACACACTATCACCAACCCCCGGCACTGGGGTTAAGATGTTCTGCATTAACCTGGGATAAGATGGAGGATTAGAAGCAGGGTTACCCAGATTCAGACTACCAGGGCGTGGGGTTTTTGCCCTGGTTCATACGAGAATGCAACCTTAAGTTAGAGGCAGATAACTCAGGTTCACATGCTCCTGTGAAGAGTCTTAGGTAAAGGTAATGTGTGCCGTCGAGTCGGTGTCGACTCCTGGCACCCACAGAGCCCCACAGTTGTCTTTGATAGAATACAGGAGGGGTTTACCATTGCCTCCTCCCGCACAGTATGAGATCATGCCTTTCAGCATCTCAAATTATTATTAATCATCATCATCATCATCATCATCTTCCTATATCACTTCTGCCTGATATAGGTGTTTCCCATAGTCTGGGAGACATACCAGTGGGGATTCGAACCAGCAACCTCTGGCTTGCTAGTCGAGTCATTTCCCCGCTGCGCCTTTTACAATGCCTCTCTCTTTCACCTTGAATAACCTGCATTTAATCTTACCCGGTTAACCAGCTGTCACCTTGCTCATGAACAACTTCGGCCAGGAGCCTTTGTTCAGAGCCCACGTGCTGGATAATAAGCCGCTCTCCGCCAGTATTTATTGTTTTTAAGAAAAAATAATAGTCTTGGAGAGGAATGTCAACCACCCCAAAACAGCTGAATAAATTCCCAAGCCCAGGGTATGTGTAACTGCTCAAGGACGAAGGTCCTTTCTAATTTATAGTGTACTTGTCAAGTTGCACTTCTGAGGACTAGCAAGAAGGGAAAACTCAAACCTATTAAAATGTGGTGAAAGAAGGTACAGTGGACTGGTGCCAAATACTTTCTAATCCTTTATCTTAAAAAGTCCTTTTCTGTGTCGTGGTGGAGAAATGATGAGGATACAGTGTTCCTTTTGTTTCACCTCCTCTGACACACAACACTTGGCCTCCGATACACACTTAATTAATGCTTTTGTAGCACCTTCAGTGCCAGATGACTCTGACTTTGGCTTCTTCCGGCTTCTCATCTCCATAAAGGAACCATGAATGGAAAAGATATCTGATCTTGCCTTACTGGGGGGAGCAGGGGTGGGGGAGAATTGCTTTCCCTCTCTGGTTTCTGTTGTTGTTTTGTCCTTCACATGGGAAAGCATCATTAATTCAGAGGGGGAAACACTATCAAAATACAGCATGGCGGAATTCCCAGCACCTGTGGAGATGCAATGTCAGGGCAGATCATAGTCACACAGGCTTGATCTGGGTGTCAGAGTAAAGTATAACATCTTAATTACAGCATAATCACCCGTTTATAAGAAGTCTGCAGAGAAAGTCCCCAACCTTGAGCCAAATATCACATGTACAGACATTTATTTGTTAGAAGACAATGAAGCTCTTCTCACAATCGGTGAGAAGAGCTTCCAGGTCTGCGGCTTAGCCCGCTCTCTAAGCTTAGCCCGGCTTAGCCTGCTCTCCCCGCAGATGATCAAAAGGCAGCCCTGGGCGGCTGGATCGGCCACCCACACAACTACCAGCTCCATCATGGGGGATCGGAGGCCGCGCAGCTCCCGGAAGTTCCAGGATGCCCGGCACAAGGCTTGCAGCCTCCCAGTCGGGGGTCTACTTGTGTGTCGCCATGTGCTGCAGCAACACGCGAGCAACTAAATGAGGGTTGACGGAGCTCTCGCTCCGTTAACCTCATTTAAGGAGAGGGGGAATTAGGCGGGCTAGCTGCCTTGGGGGCACCAGGCTCACCTGCAAGCCAGGTGGTTCCCACAATCTCTGGGAAGTGGGCTAAGCTCCCTTAGCCCTTTCCAGTGATCGTGGGAATAGCCTCAATCTTTGATTTCCTCAAAAGGTTCTATTTCCAGCTGGAAGTCATCACCAGGACACCATAGTACAACATTTAGATCTGCTTCCTCAGCCCTCAAAATATGTTAAAGAACATGAAGACCCTCTTGGATCAGTCAAAAGCATCTAGTCCTGCATCCTGCTCCATCACTAGTGAGCCAGATGCCGCCTTCCCCTGCCCCAGCAATTCAGTCATGCACTGCCTGTGGACCTAAAGGTTAGGAAACACAAGAAGCTGCCTTATACTGATTCAGACCGTCCATCTAGCTCAGTATAGTCTACACAGACCAGCAGAGGTTTCTCTGAGGTTGCAGGCAGGAGTCTCTCCCAGCCCTGTCTCGGAGATGCTGCCAGGGAGGAATCTCACCTCTGCTAACGAAGCAAAGAAGCATCTTTCAAAGTGGTGATTCTCTTATATTTACCAGGGGGAGAGCAACTGGCCCTATCCAACCTCAGCACAGCATCCCTCCAGTGGCTGTTGTTGGTATTTGCCTTATGTTTCTTTTTAGGTTGTGAGCCCTTTGGGGACAGGGAGCCATCTTCTTGATGTATTATTTATTTTTCTATGTAGTCTTTGAGAAGTTTTTGATTTATTTTTCTCAAAGTCTTTGAGAACTTTGGTTGATGAGCGGTATATAAATATAGTACCCTGTTTCCCCAAAAATAAGACATACCCTGAAAGTAAGACCTAGAAGTAATTTCTGATGTACCACTAATTGCCCTAGTGCATTTTTGGGGGCTAAAATTAATATAAGACACTGTCTTATTTTCGGGGAAACACGGTAGTAGTAGAGGGAACTTGGAACCTCCTGCAGGCAAGCAGGCAGATGCTCTTCCCAGAGCGGCCCCACCCACCAAGGGGAATACCTTACAGTGCTCAGATGTAGTATCCCATTCAAATGCAAACCAGGGTGGACCCTGCTTAGCAAAGGGGACAATCTGTGTTTGCTACCACATGATCAGCTCTCCTCCACTTTAAGCTATCACAGCGAAAAGCTTTTGACAAGTCTTTCAAAACTGTTTTGGCCCCAGCGTTGAACAGAGCATTGATTCAAAAAAGGAAGAAGCTGAGAGTCCTGAGGTCCAGGGGTACAGGATGCAGAATGCCAGACGCCAACCCTGACATTGATCCAGGGCCTAGAAGAGATGCACTGCACTCCCCCAAGTCCAATCCACCAGGTGATAATTCCTGAGTTGGAACCCCCTAAAGAGCTACTACCCCGTTCCTCAAGGGTCTGGCAAAAATGACAATGCACTGGGTTAGACTTAACAGAGCCGAGACGGAGTGCAAAACACATATCAATACTCCTCCAACAGGGGAGTTGAGCCTCAGAAGGGTAGACCGGCCAGGAGGGGCCCTTTCATGAGGCAAGGTGAGGCAGTCACCTCAGTTGGCAGATTGCTGGGGTGGCAAGATGGCCCATTCAGTTCTTTGGGAGGGATCCTATGCTTGCAAACTTCACAAGGAACATCTCTTACGCTCCTTGCAAAGCTTCCAAGAAGCACAAAGAGACCTGCAGTCATCCCTGCTACACTTTAAAAACTTGCAGGAACTGGTTTGGAAAGGGGCCTGGTCTCCCCGCCTCCCCCCCCCTGCAAGGTTGTCAAACAAGACAGCATTTTAGGCTACCTCAGGTGTCGACATGCTGTGGACTGCCCTGCCAAGAGAGGATAACAAGGCCTTTTGGGCTCCAGATCCTGTTGGAGCAAGTTGCCAGCAATCTAAGGTCCTGCAGCTCCAGTCCAACCAAACCTACTCTCAGCTTTCTGGGCTGAGTGAGAGCTACAGTCTTGGGCCTTGCCACGAGAACCTTACCTCACCCCCATGCACCCCTCAAGCAGTCAGGACAGGACTGCTTTTAACTAGGGATGTGCTAACAGGTTCAACATTGAACCAGTTCGGTTCGACTGCTCGGGGTTGAACCAAACCAACCCCTGTTCGGGATGACCCCGGACCGAACCTTTCCAAGGGTTTGCTAGATTTAATTTAATTAAAAAGGGGAGGGGTTACACTTACCCACTCTGGGGGAGTTGTCCAAGGTGGAGGGGGGTCCATGGAGGTTCCCCCTCCCCCCGCCAGCTTCCCTTATTGCTGAAATCAGCCCAGGTCACGCAGAGGCCTATTGCACGGGCGTGGTTGCCTCCAAAATGGCCACTTTGCCGAGGGGGGAAGGCTAAAAGCTGTTTTCAGGAATAAGGGAGGCCAGTGGGGGGAGGGGGAACATCCACAGACAGCGTCCCCCCCGCTGCCTCTGACAACTCCCTCGGAAGGGATAAGCATACCCTAACCCTAACCCTAATTTTAAAAATTGCGAACCGGAGTGGGGTGGGGTTCGAGGGGGTCCCAGACCGAACTGGCCTGGTCCAGTTCGGGTCCACTTCAGACTTGAACCAAACTCGACCAGCCGGTTCCATGCACACCCCTACTTTTAACCCTAGTTAAGTCTGTGACCAGAAACCACAACATCATGGTTTCATAAAAAACATTACAAAAAAACACTCCATATGGCAGTAGAGATCTTACCACAGTTACTCTGACAGCAGGACTAAGAAAGACATCTCCCTGCCTGAGTCCTTGGAGAGCTGTTGTCAATGTCAACTGGATTAGACAACTCTGGGCCAAGTGAACCAGTGGCCAGACTTATTGTAAGGCAGATTCATACATCTAGATCCCTGATTCTTCTCTCGTCTGCTCAAAACTGACACACAGCCCCTGTGTTGACCAACGGTGTGACACAATCTCATTCCCTCCCACTGAGTTAGGAAGGAAGGAGGGAGATGTCATGAGTCCAAACATTGGATACAGGGAAAAGGATGAACAAAGATAGAAACATGGATAACAAACAAACATAAAACCATTGCCAGTGCGGCAGCCAGCATGGTGTAGTGGCTAGTGTAGTGGTTAGAGTGCTGGACTAGGACCGGGGAGACCTGAGTTCAAATCCCTATTCAGCCATGAGACTTGCTGCGTGATTCTGGGCCAGTCACTTCTCTCTCTGCCTAACATACTTCACAAAGTTGTTGTGAGGAGAAACTTAAGTATGTAGTCCTTAAAGGCTCTTTGGGGGAAGAGCGGAATATAAAATGTAAATAATAAATAATAAATGCTGAACCTCCATCATGCCACTGATGCCGGTGCAGGAAATACCCACATTATCCAGGGGAGACACACAACCAGTGTTCCCTCTAACAGAGATTCCCAGATGTTGTTGACTACAACTCCCAGAAACCCCAGCTGCAATAGTTTTTGCTTAGGGATTATGGGAGTTGTAGTCAACAACATCTGGGAATCCCTGTTAGAAGGAACATTGCACAGAACTTGGAACTGTTATACACCATTTACACAACATAGGAGTCTACCACCAAGGAGCAATGTTGTGGCAGAAAAACCATGCAAAAGATAATGCATAAAGCAAGCTTAGTCTGGAACATGTCCATTGTTCACAGAATATCACGGCTCAGGATTCCCTTTTGGTTTCTGTGGGCCTTTGGACAAGAGGCTATCAGAAACACACCCACCCACCATTAGCATCACTTGTATACTAGGATATATATTGAAGATCCTCTCCAAAATGTACAGTGCATTGTGCTCTCTCTCAAACCTCCAGCTAGCCTTCAAACATCCGAGATTAAGAGAGGGAGCTTCTAGGGCAAAGGCTGTTCATGCCAGACAGATGTGAGGAGGCTCGCTTCTTCCCATTTCAGATGAGAGATGCTTCCATCAATCCTATGTAGTCTTAAACCTCGGCTACCCAATGAGCCAAGATGAAACAGAGGCACACTAGCAATGCAAATGACAGCACTCCCTCCGCAATTGTTTAGCCATAGGCAGGAATGACCATGGAGGAGGGTCACGTTGAAATCAAGTGCACATTCTACCCAAGCGAGGTTGTTTCTATCAGGAAGAAAAGGAAAGGAAAAAGCCTTTTGAACAAGACCAAAGCCTTGTTTCCAGACACACGTCTGGAACTCAGATGGGACAGATATATATGAATAAGGAATGAAGCCAGAGAGAGAGAGTGCCAGAAAATTAATGGCACGTCTCCACAATTTCAGTCCAAACACACCATGGGAAATGAAACTCTTCCTTCCCTCACCTTCCCTTCCCCCTCATGAATTAACATGCTATGGAAATTAGAGAAGAGCTCCAAGTTGGGATTTAATTGTGGAACAAGATATACATTAGCATTCTGACATCCAAAATGAATTTAAACACAGCCACATGATGAATTAATACCCCTTATTCCGCCAATTCACTTGCAACTCCCAACGGACGGGAAGCAACAGTGTGGCAGGATGCAATGGCCTAGTTAGGGAACCTCTGCAGAGGAGGGAGTGCCGCCTGGTCTTCTCTCCAGGCAGGACCCACAGATGAATGGGAGCCGGGCATTTTTTCCGGAGAGCGGGGGTGGGCTGTGTTCAATGCTGCCATACTCCTCTTCCCCCCACCCCCGCCACTATACTTATTTCTAAGAGCTTTTTGTCTCAAGAGCTTTGTCCCACAAAGGAAATGGATTGTGCAGAAAGTGCTTTGAATTCCCCACTGCTTAGGGAGAAAAGAGCAAAACCACCCATCTCACAGATAGGTTTATTTTAAAAGCAAGTTCTAAAGCACCTCTTCAAAGATCCTTGGCTCAGCCATAGTGGATCTAAGCCTGGGAGACATCACAATTATTTTTAATAGCATCATGCATTATTACTGCTACTAAATTATTTTTGACTGCTACTATATTACTGCACTGTCAGCATACATGGGGCTCACCTCTCAAATACAATCAGGGTAGGAGCAGCAACCAGTCAGGGTTGGAGAGCCATAAAGTGTGCTGTCAAGTCGGTGTCAACTCCTGGCGCCGAACAAAGCCCTGTGGCTGTCTTTGGTAGAATACAGAAGTGGTTTACCATGGCCATCTCCCGCGCAGTCTGAGAAGAAGCCTTTCAGCATCTTCCTATATTATTGCTGCCCAAAAGAGGTGATTCTCATAGTCTGGGAAACATATCAGTGGAGATTTGAACCGGCAACCTCTTGCTCCCTAGGCAAGTCACTTCCCCACTGCACCATTAGGTGGCTTGGTCTTGTAGTAAAGGTAAACTGTGCCGTCAAGTCGATTTCGACTCCTGGCCCCCACAGAGCCCTATGGTTTTCTTTTGGTAGAATACAGGAGGGGTTTACCATTGCCTCCTCCTGCGCATTATGACATGATGCCTTTCAGCATCTTCCTATATCACTGCTGCCCGATATAGTACCAGCGGGGATTCGAACCGGCAACCTTCTGCTTGTTAGTCAAGTATTTCCCCGCTGCGGCGTTAGGTGGCTGTGTAGCAAGCATGAATTGTCCCCTTGCCTAAGCAGGGTCCACTCTGATTGCATTTGAATGGGAGACTAGAAGTGTGAGCACTGTAAGATATTCCCCTCAGGGGATGGAGCCACTCTGGGAAGAGCATATGCATGCTTGCATGCAGAAGGTTCCAAGTTCTCTCCCTGGCATCTCCAACTGGTGGAAGGTTCCAAGTTCTCTCCCTGGCATCTCCAATTGGTTGTTGTGTGTTTGCAGAGCTCAAGGTAGGAGGATGGGAGAGTGATCGTGGGAGAGCTGTATAGGACAGGTACAGCCAATCCACACTCTGTCCCCAGCATTTTGTCAAGTGTGGACAATAGTGATGAGCACGGACTGGTCCGGAGGCCATTCTACAGGCCTCCGGACCAGTCTGATCTTGGGGCAGTTCGGTGGTTCGAGCACCAGGGTGGGGATTCCTTTAAGGACAAGGGGAGGGTTACGTACCCCTCCCGCCGCTTTCCCCCCTGCCGGCGCGCGTTATTTTTGTAAGCATTTGGGGTGGCAGGATACCTCCCTGCTGCCCCTTCCCCCTCAGCAGCAAAAGGCTTCAGAAAGCGTTTTGCGCATGCGCACGTCACGCACGCCGCGTGTCCACGACGTGTGTGCATGATGCAGAGATGTGGCGTGCACATGAGCAAAAGGCTTTCTTAAGCCTTTTGCTGCCAAAAGGGGGAAGAGGTGGCAGGGAGGTATCCTAACACCCCAAATGCTTACAAAAACAATTCGTGCCGGTGGGGGGAAGTGGCGGGAGGGGCAAGTACACCCTTCCCCCACCCTTAAAGGAACCACCACCCCAGTGCCGGACCACAGCTCTGCGATTCCGTGCACATTCCTAGTGAACAAAAACCCAATCCTAAAAGATTTAATTTTTCCCTGCCACCAAGATTTGCTGCCATTCAAAATTCGTCGCCATAGCCAAGTGCCTATATTGCCTGTGCATTAATCCGCCCCTGCCTGTTAGTAGTCTACCTACTAACATATGCAAAGGACAAATCCCAGTTTACAGACAGTTTACAGCTTACAGACCCCTGCTAATTGGGCAAAGAGGCACCTTTTAACATGGTGATTCTCTTTATTGAGCAGGGGGAGAGTAACTGGCCCTATCCACCCCTAGCATAGCGTCCCTCCAGTGACCGTTGCTGGAGTCTATCTTATGTTTCTTTTAGATTGTGAGCCCTTTGGGGACAGGGAACCACCTTATTTATTTATTATTTCTCTGTTTTTGGAAGCGCGGTATAGAAAATGAATAAATAAATAATATAGATTAAATTTAGATAGTGGCCATGGAGAAGGAAAACACCAGAAGGGGAAGAAGGTGGGAGAGAGGAAACAGAAATTAACGGAAGCAAATTCAATAGTGATGTGTATTTTGCTCCATTTGTGGATGAGGACTAAGGGATTAAGCCAATAGATATCATGGAAGAGGCAGGTTTGAAGCGAGAGGCAGCATCATCCAGGCATTCAAGGAGAGCATCCAAGAATAAGGAGAATGAGAGCATAAGGCACTATGGAGAACGAGCAGAGTCATTTAAGGGAGCAAGAGACCCTCAAACAGCGGAGGGTAGCAGAGCTGGGGGAGTGAAGAGCGCAGGTCGCGTGTGAAATATAGTCCAGTCACTCTCACATTTTAGAATGGGCCTCATTAGAGATGAACAGACTGGTGAGCTCCTCTATGAGATGTTCCAACCTTTCTTTGGTGCCTTGACCCTGTAAAATTGGAACAACCCTTTACTTTTGATCTGAAGGGCTGGGAGAGGTTTCAAAATAACTTCTGATAGACTAGTACTGTCTGTCCCCAATGCATTTCCTCCCCCCAGGGTCATAGGAACATAGGAAGCTGCCATCTACTGAGTCAGACCATCGGTCTATCTAGCTCAGTATTGTCTTCACAGACTGGCAGCGGCTTCTCCAAGGTTGCAGGCAGGAATCTCTCAGCACTATCTTGGAGAAGCCAGGGAGGGAAGTTGGAACCTTCTGCTCTTCCCAGAGCGGCTACATCCCCTAAGGGGAATATCTTACAGTGCTCACACTTCTAGTCTCCCTTTCAGGTCAGGACAAGATGCAGAACTAGTCTGTTTAATGTTAGTCCCACAGCAGTGCAACTCTGCAGAATTAGGCACTGAGCTCAGGGGGCTTCTAGGCACCCAGAACTCAGCATCGGTTTCTGTCGCGGTTAGGGTGGTGGGAGGACCTCCAGCTGCCCACCTCCTACTCCTCACATCTACGGTTTAACCTTCATGGCTGCCTCACTCTTCATCTTTGCACATCATTTCCATCCAAAGTTCTCCCTCTCTCCTTTTGGAATGACATTTGCATATCCTGCCACAAATTTCCTTTTTAGCCTGCAGGAAGAAAAGTATTTTTGGAAGCAAGTGTACGATTTGGCAGGGTGGGGGTGGAGAACTAGCAGACAGGAATTTTTAAATACTTTCCTCCTACTTCGTATTCACATTGTAGTACTCTGTGCCTCCCAGCTCTCCACTGCTCCATGGGGCTGGAGACGGCAGGCAGGACCAAACCATGAACTGACCCTTAAACACATTAGAACTGAAGGCTAGTATAGTGAGGCAGGTCCTGTCTCCCTCTTGTGCTCGGTGGCCCCCTCTCTCACAGCGCTTTGGCCTCTCTTTCAGCCTGGCTCTTGATGCAGACAAAATACACTAATGGGCAATCAGCTGCAGTGGGAATCCCTTTGTTTCAAGCCTCTGAAATATACTATGAATCACATTCACCTGCCTGTACAGGAGTGCCACACTTCTGGGTGGAGAAGCCTATGTGTCTGTCTGTGTGTGATTGTCCCCAGTAAGGTGTGAACACTTGTGTGCACTCACAAGTTTTTGGATGTTCGCTCAGTTAATGTTAGATCCCCACTCAGGTTGAATCAAGAAGGCCCCACTCTGAATGCATGTGCACACACACTGCCCTGATACTGCTGCCCAGAACAAAACTCACTCTGCACACAGATGAAAAAAATTAGCAAGAATACTGGGTTCTGTGTGTGTGCACGTGCACACATGCACACTTTAGTTCTAGTGCGCGCACACACATGCACACTGATGCTGCATTTGGACCAGTGTTACTTTGTTGTGTGCTCGCTCCTCTACCCCAATAATGCCTGCTTAATCAGTGCACTTGTGTAGTGTTTAGAGTGTTGGACTAGAACTGAGGAGACCCAGGTTCAAATCCCTGTTCAGCCACGAAACTCACTGGGTGACTCTGGCCAGGCACTTATCTGTCAGTCTAAGCTCTCTCACAGGGTGCTTAAACACAAACCGTGTATACCACTCTGGGCTCCTAGGAGGAAAGCTGGGATATAAATGAAATAGGATAGATAGATAGATAGATAGATAGATAGATAGATAGATAGATAGATAGATAGTATGCAAAACAAACAAACAAACAAACAAAATATAACCACAATGATGCAATAGCTTCCAGTGATCTATTTTCCATGGGAAATTTACCTTGTACACGCTGCCCTGAGCATCTTGGGGGAAAGTTGCCATACTGGCAAATGCATGGTAGGATCAAGAGAAAGGACATGCGATGATGATGCAAACCTGAGGTCTTGCACCACGCCACCCTACAGGGCAGTGACATGCACTAGCATTATACACAGCTGCTCACTGGGGTTCTGGAACTGAACCCCATGACCTTAAGCAAGAGTCTGAGCTACCTGGGACTGGCTCCTTGCACCTCAGAGCCCTCCTGAGGGTAGAAAGGCAAAAAGGTGTGCAATACCTAACCTGCAGTTGGTAGGCGTTTGATGATTCTGGAATTAGCCAGGCCTGCCCCTCCAAAAGGATCACGCCAAACTGGGCGATGAAATGGCAAATGTGGTTCAATGTAAGCAAGTGTAAAGTGATGCAAATTAGGGCAAACAAACAAACAAACCCGAACTTCACATATAAACTGACGGGGTCTGAGCTGTTGGTGACTGACTAGGAGAGAGATCTTGGGGTTGTGGTGGACAGCTCACTGAAAGCATCAACTCAGTGCATGGCAGCTGCGAAAAAGGATCACTGCATGCTAGGGATCATTAGGAAGGGGATTGGAAATAAAAATGCTAATATCATAAAGCCCTTAGACAAATCTATGGTGTGGCCACATTTGGAGTACTGAATACAGTTCTGGTCACCGTTATCTTAAGACGGACTTTGTAGAACTGGAGAAGGTGCATAAGAGGGCAACCAAGATGATCAGGGGCCTGGGGCACCTTCCTTATGAGGCAAGGCTACAGCATCAGTGTCTTTTTGGTTTGGAAAAGAGGTAACTACCGGGAGACATGACAGAGGTATATATAATCATGCATGGAGTAGAGACAGTGGACAGAGAGAAATTCTCCTCTCTCACACACAGTACTAGAACCAGGGGTCATACCATGAAAGTGAAGGCCAGGAAATTCAGGACCAATAAAAGGAAGTACTTTTTCACACAGCACATATTTAATCTGTGGGATTCTCTGAAATGGGATGTGGTAATGGCCACTAGCTAGGATGGCTTTAACAGGGGCTTAGACAAATTCATGGAGGACAGGTCTATCAATGGCTGCTAGTCTGGTGACTATAGGCCAGCTTCAGAGCCAAGATGCCCCTCAATACCAGTTGCTGGGGGACAACAACAAGAGAGAGGGCATGCCCTCACCTCTTGCTGTGTGCCTCTCAGAGGCATCTGGTGGTCACTGTGGGAAACAGGATGCTGGACTAGATAGGCCTTGGGCCTGATCCAGCAGGCCTGTTCTTATGGTCCTATGACTGGCATATTTTAATGGACCGTCTCCACCCCCATAGACCTACCCAACTATTCTGATCAGCACTGGATGTTCTCCTCCACCACTGTATGGTGGCAAACAATCACCATACAGTGGTGGAGGAGAACATCCAGTGCTGATCAGAATAGTTGGGTAGGTCTATGGGGGTGGAGACGGTCCGTTAAAATATGCCAGTCATAGGGCCATAAGAACAGGCCTGCTGGATCAGGCCCAAGGGCTATCTATGGCAAACAATCACGCAGTTTGTTTTTGCAACACCAAAGCCGTGCAACCACCTCCAGAGGCTGGTTTTCTGAACTGCAGCAATGGCATGGGCCTTTTCACAGCATATCCATGGGAGAGTCTGTTTGATTCTGGCTCTCTATTATGCTGTGTTCCTGCTGGCTTACGAGGATTCTGCTGTGCTACATTTTCTTTTGTTTTGTGTGCAATGTTTAAATACTTTATGGTGTTAAGTAAATTGTTAGCCACCTTGGGGGTCTTTTTTATGATTGTAAGGTGAGGTATACTCCTACTAATATATCCGTCATGCTGCACAGAACACTCTTCATGGTGAACGAGGTGATGGCAGCTTTCCAACTGATGAGCTGCATTAGCAGTCCTTCCTGTCCTATGATAATGAAGCTCTTCTCACGATCCATGAGAAGAGCTTCTGGTGGCTCTGCAGAGAAAGTGGGCTTAGCCCGCGCTCCCTGCAGATGATCCTGCCCAGAGTCCCGGGTGGCCAGATCAGCTGCCCACATAGCTGCTGGCTCCGTCACAGAGCCAGCAGGGGTGGCGGGGATCAGGGGCCAGCCGGCCCCCAGAAGTTCCAGGATGCCTCGCACAAGCACGCAGGGAATCCAGGAGAGTCCCCCGTGGCCAGGAGGCTGCTTGCAGCCTCCCGGTCGGGGGTCCATTCGTGTGTCGCCACACACCACGGCAACACACGAGCAACAAGATGAGGTTAACAGAGCACTCGCTCCATTAACCTCATTTAAGGGGAGGATGTTTTAGGCGGGCTAGCCACCTTGGGAGCACCGGGTTTTCCCGGTGCCTCCCACAATCAACGGAAAGCGGGCTAAACTCCCATAGGCCGTTTTCCATTGATCATGGGAACAGCCTCACTGTTTTGCTTCTTGGAGGTGGAGGCAAGAAAACAGAAGCAAGATTTACATTCTTGGGGGAGATGCTGCATGAAGGACAAATTGTGTGGCTTGTAAAACCAATGCAAAAACCACAGCATCTTGAAAGCTACCAAAAAAAACCCCACCACCCAACAACCTGGCATGGATATTCATGGAGAACACCCTCTATGATCTGGACAGCTGGATTAATCACATTAATGCGTGGGGGGAAATATAAGATTAGTCAGGAAACGGTATATAAAATCTAATCATATTTTATTGACTGAACAAAGTGGAAGAGGTCAAAGGGCCTTCCCGCTGCAATTTGTTAAAAATCCTCTCTCTCATAACTGCCTTGGGAGGGAGGACTGAGGGCAACGAGGAGGAGGAGGAGGAGGAGAAGCAGCCTGAAGTCCAGTACAAGAGGCATAACGCCCCTTCCAGGCACGCTGAAATCAAGGAAGGAGGCCATGCCAAGAATTGAATAAGTGTGAGGACAACTTCTCTCCCAGAAAGCGGACTGCAGGGAGTGGAGAAATATGCTAATTCCTGCCACGAAACTGGTTTGGTAGCTTCAGAAACAGAGAAGGTATGGGTGGAATTTGTGTGGGTTTGACAATCTCCCAGCCCCATCCTTCGTGTGGTAGCCTTGCTTCTTCTCCCTTCATCTGGGTGCAACACACAATATAGCACTAACAGGAATTGGCAGAAGCCAGGACTCTTGGGGCTACAAGGAGTTAGCAAAGTAAATTAAAGGCAGGGTAACATACAGGTTTACTTCACATTCAAGGGTGAGTCCCGCTCAAGAGGCAGAGGAGTGGAAGCAAGCGAGGTGTGCTGCAGTTAGCCACTTCTGCCAAGCAACTGGGACAGGTCTCCTCTCCATGAGACTAGCAGATCGAAAGAGGCTGTGGGCTGGAGGAAAGCCCTCCTTCTGGTCAACCCCTGCTCACTGGGCAAAGAGGCACCTTCTAAAGTGGTGATTCTCTTTACTGAGCAAGGGGAGAGTAACTGGCCCTGTCCACCCCCAGCATAGCATCCCTCCAGTGGCTGTTGCTGGTGTCTGCCTTATGTTTCTTTTTAGACTGTGAGCCTTTTGCGGACAGGGATCCATCTTGTTTATTTATTATTTCTCTGTGTAAACCTCCCTGAGCCATTTTTGGAAGGGCGGTATAGAAATCAAATAAGTAAGTAAAGTAAGTAAATAAGTAAGTAAGTCCTGGCTGCTGATGATCCTGCAGAAGGCAGGAGGAAGTACGTTTGGGGGTGCTGCTGGTAGCGGGGGGCAGGGGGAGTCAATTTCCCTCCTCAAGTTGTTTTAGAAAATCATCCAGTTCATTGCCAAATTTGGAAGGGAGGGAGCTGGTTTTGTGGTAGTGAGCATGAATGGCACCCTTGGCTAAGCAGGGTCTTTCCTGCTGGCATATGAACGCGAGACTATACGAGCACTGTAAGAGATTCCCCTTAGGGGATGGGGCCACTCTGGGAAGAGCACCTGCCCTGCTTGCAGGCAGAAGGTTCCAAGTTCCCCCCCTGGCATCTCCAGACAGGGCTGAGAGAGACTCCTGCCTGCAACCCTGGAGAAGCCATTGCCGGTCTGCGCAGACAATACTGAGCCAGATTGGACCAATGGCTCAGTAGAAGGAAGCGTCCTATGTTCCTATCCTTTCTGAGATAATTCTAAGTGAATAAGAGCTCTGGCATCTCTAGGGGTGATGGCCTCTAGCCTAGATGACTAGGCTCAGCCGAATTCACAGAAGACAGGTCTACCAAGGCTATTAACCACAATGCCTGGATGAGACCATGGGATTCAGAGGCAGTATATGCCTCCATGTACCAGTTGCCAGGGAGCAACAGTGGGGGAGAGCTTTTGCCCTCCTGTGTTGCCACATGATGAATCCCTTGGTGTGGTGTGAAGGGCTTCTGGGGCGGAGGGGCAGGGTTCTTGGACAGGACTGGGCCCTGCCACCTCCCACTTTAAAGAAGGGTACATATTGCCGAGGTAGGATTCCCAGGCTTCCTTGGGTTGCTCAACCCACCCAAGCGTGCAGCGTAGGCACACTTAGTCAGACAAGTCTCTCATCACCAGAGGGAAGGCCTTTTTGATGGTATGCCAATGAACTCAAGTTGTTAAAGCAGCCGATAGTGAAGCAAAACATGGAACAGAAAGCACGGTCAGATGTTTCCCATCAGGCACCGATCAACTCACTGACCTGCAATTGCTACTTTTATGTCAAATCTGCAATTTGAAGAACATGAAGCACAGAGAAAGGCTTGGAGTCACCCCAAGGCAGCCATTGTACTTGCACTCTGGGGAACGGAAGGGAAGCAGCCAGAGTGAGTCGTTAAGAGCATCTCAGAAGTTGACTACATGCCCAGAGACCTTCCAGAGCCTCTCAGCCATCTCTCCCCTGCAATCCTCATTGAGCACAGTTCCCTCTCTCAGACATACACATCTAAGAAACATCACAAACAGGGAACATCACAAAAGGGGTAACAGAGCAGTCTGTTTTGCCAGGACATCTGCCCAACTGTTCCAGTAAACCTGCACAGGGTCAGGCAAAACTGGCAGGCCTCCCACTTATTCTGCAAGTTGCAACAAGGGTCAGAACAGGGAAGAGGGAGGAAATATTCCAGATGTGCAGTTAGCTGCCTACAGCAAATATTGGCCTGATAAATCAAGCATTTGAGGATACAAATAAGCTTTTATTTACCTTTTGCCTTTGAATGTGTGCATTTTTGAGACTCATTCAAAGTGTGTCATATATTAGCTCCGTAAGCAGAACAACCCTGTAAAGTGAGTCGCTGGCATTGCAGGGATGGGGAAGTTGCAGCTCACACATGGGCAGTGGTCGTAATGGTTGGGCACCTGCTAAGGCCCATGCACTGGTATGGTTGAGAGCTCTCCTGGAGGTTTTTCACACATGGCTTTATGCCGTGGGGTATCTGAAGAGCGAATCTGCTTTGCAGCAGATTCGCAAGATGTTTACTTTGGGGGATTAGTTTGACAGTTCACTTAGCTGTCAGCCCCTCCACGTACTCCTTGGCAGATCTTTTTCACATCTACCTGGTCCAGGTTTTCCTTCCAACACAGAGGAAGAGGCGAGAGAGCTTCTTTTTATAATAGTTAAGAGCAAGAACGAGTTGTCAAACAGCTGGACCAAACAGCAGGATGCTTAACCCTTGCCTTTTCGAGTGACTGCCTTCATCACATAATGTTTACACCCCACCCCACCCCACCCCACACACCTAATGGAATCAGCCTAGACGACAAAGGGTTCAGGTTACATCCATTCTACAAATCTAGTGCCTATGGAAAACACAGGCAGACACACATTTTGCAGTCTGTGCTTGTGTTTAACTCAGGAATTTCTCCCTCCCCCTCCCTCAACGGAGTATCACCAATCTACAATAACAACAACACCCCAGTGCTTGCAATTGCAAATCACTTAAAGCGGACCATACCCACAACAGCTGTCAGACTTCCCTTCATTGAGTTTTGTAAAAAGCCCGATTTACTGGCATGACTACACCAAACATAACAGAGAAAACTGCAGGGCATAACACAAGCCCCGGGTTATTTTTCGAAAGCCTCTGAAAGAAGACGATTTTTTTAAAACCGGACATACTTCGTAGGGGTGGGTCCGGACCGGTCCGGAGACCATTGTAAAGGCCTCCGGACCATCCGCACCGGTTCGGACCTGGCCGGTCCGGTCCGGGTGGAGGGGGTTTACTTACCCCTCCCACCGCTTTGCCCCCTCCAGCGCCCGTATTTTCTGTAGAAATTGGGGCGGCGGGATACCTCCCCGCCGCCCCTTCTGCCTCATCATTCCAAAAAGCTGCAACAAGCCTTCTGCGCACGCGCACGCAGCGCGCGAGCTTCACGGTCACCCGATGCGATGGGTAGACCGGGCCTCCGACCGCCAGAGGCCCGGTCTACCCGCCGGGACGAGGCCGGGTAGACCGGGCTCGGTGGAGGCCCGGTCTACCCGGCCTCATCCCGGCGGGTAGACTGGGCCTCCGGCGGTCGGAGGCCCGGTCTACCCATCGCATCGGGTGACCGTGACGCTCGCGCGCTGTGTGCGCGTGCGCAGAAGGCTTGTTGCAGCTTTTTGGAATGATGAGGCAGAAGGGGCGGCGGGGAGGTATCCCGCCGCCCCAATTTCTACAGAAAATACGGGCGCTGGAGGGGGCAAAGCGGTGGGAGGGGTAAGTAAACCCTCCCCGCCCTTAAAGGGACCCCCTCCACAGTGCCAGACCGCAACTGTGCGGTTCCGTGCACACCCCTAATACTTCGGGCTAAGCCAGAATTCGCAGCCTCCATTGGGGGAAAATCAAAGTCCTGTCTGTCCTGGTCCCTGATAGCCTGCAGGGAGGTCAGGGTAAATCCAGCTAATATGCGGACTGGCACACTCCAATCAGGAGTGGATTCGCAATAAAAGCCCTGTGTGAAAAGCCTCTTGGCCCTGCTGCTGCTGCTGCTGCTGCTGCTTCTGCTGCTCTTTGCTGTTGCTGCCCACTTGCTCAACCACTCTCTTCCTCTGGGCCGGGGGAGTGAGCAGTGTGCTAAGGTTTCTCCTCAGCAAGCAATGGTGAGGAGGGGGAGCAGCAGCAACTGGTGGCCATGCTGAGGAGGAGGAGGAGGGGGAGGGGTGTGGCCACATTTGCAAGGGAGCACTCCAGGCATCATGTCTCAGCTCCCCCACCTCACCAACAGCATGTGCAAGCAATGAAGATGAGGGCATGCCTAAGGCCAGATAGTGAACTGGTGGTTATATCTTATACGGTTGTTGTAGGGATTACTGAGAAATGTGCATTCAGACATCAAACACACCTTTGGTTTAAGATGAGTGTTAAGATGCTGCACTCCAAAAAGCATGGAGTTGTCACCTTAATTTCCTAGCCAACCACATAAGCAGTAAGGAATGTGTGTTGAGCCTCATATATAGTGCACAAATACACAGACCCACACTGTACCTTGGCCTTTCAGCTCAACACTGGGCTGGGGACAGATGCTACTCCCCAAGAAACCAGGACAGTTGATGGACAGCAACAAGTATTCCGTGGCAGACTTCCTCAGAGCACGGAGGTTCCACAGAGCCATGATGGCTAGTAGCTGTTGACGCACTTCTTCCATAAATTTGTCTAACCCTTTTTTAAAGTCTGTGGCCATCATCTCCACAGACTGTGACAGTAAATTCAATACAATAATTATGTGCTGTGTTTCTTTTGTCAGTCCTGAATGTATGGCAATCACCTTCATCAAACGACCCAAGTTCTGATAAAAATAGAACTGGTGTTAGTCTAGTAAAGGGGTTCCCAACTTTGGGTCCTCAGATGTTGTTGGACTAGAACTCCCATCACCCCCAGCCACGGGGTGGCTTACTAAACCTTTGCCACTGCCTAACTCAACCTCGTCAACTCACATGCACCAAACTCTAGAGGAGCTGGGTCTGACCCAATGGGAAGCAAACTTTTCCCTCCGAAAAGCTGCCCCTTGAAGATGGCCGGGGGTGCTTGGCCTGCTCCTCTGGTTTTTAGTCAACATTCAGACAATTCCTTTGCTTTCTTGGAGGAAAGTGCTATGACACTTGGAATGAAAGAATGAACAATGGTGGGGATTAGAGCTTGCTGAGCAGGCCAAGGTCCTTACCAGAGCATCATTCTTGTCTGGGAAAGAAGCAACTTAAAAATAGCATAGTCAAAGCTGTGGGAGTCAGGGAAATAATCACCAGCTTTAGAGTCTAATTGGGCGCTTTTATTTAAAGACAGAGCACGCGTACTGAATCGACTTCTGCAAACTAATGAAACTATAATTGACATTTAAGCTGAGAATTAGAATATATATAGCTCCAACTCTTTAATCGTGTCTCGTTTTCTGAGAGGCGGGATCTGGGGGAGGTCGAGCACCTGGATATCGTGGGGGATGGAAAGTTTCAAAACCGGTTACTTAACTAAAGGCTCTAGATGCTGAATCACCCAAACCTTTGAGAAGCATCTTCAAAAACACACACACACACACACACACACACACACTCACTCAGGTTGGAGCACACAGAAAATATTAACACCAACACCATGCTCTCCAGCACTCAGAAGCAGCAGCAAAGCAGCACTTTTCAGCAGACCTTTTAATGCCACACCTGGCAGTAAGGTCAAGGACTCAGAAGAACTTGGGACCAGTGTACCCTGTAACAGGGATTCCCAGACGTTTTGGACAACCCGCATCATCCCCAGCTGCAATGGCCTTTGGCTGGGGATTATGGGAACTGTAGTCAATAACATCCTGAGATCCCTGTTACAGGAACATTGCCTGGGAAACGGAGACTGTCAACAGGCAGGCAGGTGATCCAGCTGTGCAAAGGGACAGTGACAAGTTGTCCAGGTTGCAGGAATACAGCAGATGTAGGAGCTTCATAGCAGACAACAGCCCAGGATTGGCTCACTGTTGTCACCTGATGCCCAGAGTCAAGAGTCTTCTAGGCTATGTTGAGTGTACCATGTTTCAAGCTGCCTGAGGTTTTATCATCTGAAGAACAGCCCTAGACACCTATCAAGCAGGAATCAGTGCCTGACCAGAAAGGCTGTCATGCCTAGCTCAACAGTGCTTCGCAGAAGCTGTATGCCAACATCTTAGGTTCTTGGAGATTTCATCACTTGCTGTGGATATTGCAAAAACCAAGCTTCTGAAAGAAATTTGTTTTAGCTGAGATACAAGATTCTCCTCTTTCAAGAATATAAAAATAAAAGTGTCTTCACTTTCACAAACTACTCATAATTCCGGTATGCAGTGTTGCACTGTCCGTGTGTGTGTTTGTGTGTGTGTGGCTTTTTCATGGCACCGTTAGTGTGCCTTTATCAGGTGGGGATTATTATTTATTATTTATTTAAAATATTTATACCCCGCCCTTCCAGTACACTACTGCTCGGGACGGCTCACAACAATAAGATAGACACAGATACAAAACAAGTAATAAAATTAACTAATTTTTTAAAAGTCAGATTAAAAACCACATTTTTCATGATGACCAGCAGATCTATGACTGAAAGGATATTCAGGCAACATTCTGCTCATAAGACAAACATATTTTTCTGCAAAGCTGCTCACCTGGAGGCTTTACAGACAGGGCTTCTACACCAAATCTCCTTAGAGAGAGAGAGAGAGAGAGAGCATGTTCACACACCAGCCAAACTTACCCTGAGGTCTATTCAAGATCCTTGGGCCCACTCCACACAAAAGTCAGGCTTTGTGATGTGAATTCTAGGTTATCTCGAGGTATTTGTGGGATTTTAAAATGCTGATTTTAAGCTACTTTTTCTGAGCAAATAGGGAGAGGCACTGAGACAGAATCATGAACATGATAAGAGGGATACTATCTTTAGAAATGCAGATATAGCTCTTTAGAAATCTCTCTCCCTTCCCCCCCCTCTCCTAATTGGCTAGAAGGAAAACATTGAGGCACGCAGTGTGAACTGGACCAAAACAAAACTCGAGAGCAGAGGGGAGGGGCTGCTTCCCTCAATGCCACGAATGTACTACGAAGTGGCTTTGCTCAACTTTTAACCCGCAGCATGAAGCCATGTGTGGATAACTCCCTGTCTGGTTTTTATTTAGGCTAGTGCTTTTCATCCAGTCTGAAGACATCCACCTCCTTCCAAGCCCTGGTTGGTGCACATCCAGTGAGGAGGAGTTGGTGGGGAAGGAGATGTTGTTCCTGACAGCAGGGCTAAACTTATGTCCCTGCTGAGCCACTGGGCAGTGAAGGGTAAAGCCTTGTAGTCCAACCCACCGCCACTCCTTTAACCTTCAGCAGTCGAGGAACCCCTGAGCCAAGACTCCTTCAAGACAAGGCTGGTAGTGCATCCTAATGTACATTCTGCGGCTGGAGAGGAGACCATCTTTCCCGTTCTGCCCCTTTGCCGTGTATCTGGTCACTCTGCCTTGCATTCAAATCCAGTTTAACAAGGAGAGCTTCTCAAAATTAATGCTGGAATTGGACGGTGTGCAGTTTGCTTTGCCTAGTTCCTTCATTGCATTTGCCCCTTCCCTTCAAGTTACCAGTGTACACATGCCCATCCATAGATTACTGCAAAAGCAAACAAAAAGCATGAATAAATGTGGATGCGATCATGCATATGATTGGTTAATGATGACACACAAAAAGAATGTAGAGGCAGTCATGCCTGCACTCACGTTAACATAGTGCTTTTGCAACGCTTTATCAATATGCAGTGATTTATTGGTGATGGAGGGGTATTAAAAGACAGAAATGAATGGGAGGAACTCAAAGCTCAGGAAACCTGTGCAGTGCTTTGTGCGGAAGTCAGAAATAAATAATGGAGCAGTAGAGCATTCCTAATGTTTGGGTTTCATTTCAGAAACAAAACCAGGTTACATGGAGTGGCAAAATCCCAAGAGAAATCTAGATGAGGAAAATCTCAGAGGTATTCCTATGCCAAACTGCAGGGTTCCCCCACAACCTTGTGGAATCTCACATCCCCTCATCTCTGCTTCACCGGTGCTAATGCTATTTCTACCACCAGGTATACTGCATCAGCCAATCACAATATAGTGTACAAAGGGCAAGGCTCCGAAATAAGTCATGTGTTGCAGCACCATGGCAGTATCACAGAGGAGACCTGGTCTTGTGGTTGCAAGCATGAGTTGTACCCTTGACTAAGCTAGGCTGGGTCTGCCCTGTTTTGTATTTGGATGGGAGACAACGTGTGTAAGCACTGAGACATTCCTCTTCGGAATGGGGCCACTCTGGGAAGAGCATCTGCCTGCTTGCATGCAGAAGGTTCCAAGTTCCCTCCCCGGAAGCATCTCCAAGATAGGGCTGAGAGAGAGAGACTCCTGCCTGCAACCTTGGAGAAGCCGCTGCCAGTCTGTGAGAAGACAATGCTGAGCTTTATAGACCAATGGTCTGACTCAGTATATAGCAGCTTCCTATGTAGTATCACCTGTCTTTTAGAAATAACATAATATAAAAATTATTGCTACAACTCTAGGTGATAGGAGAACACATGCAGGCTTTAATCGTACTGTTCAACTAACTTTTCTTTCTTATTTTTATGGAAACAGCCCAGTCAAAGATTCAACACGTTTAACTGCTATTGATTTCAATGGGAGAGTTAACCATGTACTTAAATTTCTCCTACAGAAACCAATGGGATTAGAAAGGGATTAACTACAGCTTGATCGTGCCTCATGTGTTCAATGAGGTTTGTTGTATGCTGTGTCTGTGTGTGTTTAATTATTGCCATGATTTACACCTATGGTTTGTACAGTGCTTTTCTGCCAGCTTCTGGATTTTCCTCAGATGAGGAAAAAATAAGATGACCCAAAGAGAGAGGCCAAGACTAAGATAGTCCGAGCTGTTAAGGAGTCTTGTTGCTCAGAACAGCACCAAGTCTGACACGGAAATCTTTAAAGAGGCCCGGGAGAATCACTTGACCCACCACAGTCTATTCTTGTTAGGAGGCTACCTCGGCTGATCTCTCCAGCAGCAGTCCCCTCCTTTGGCCAGGGTTAGGTGGCGGTACATAAAATGAACCCCTGCCCAATCTCTCTCAGGCCACAAATTCAAAACCCACCAAGTCTGAGTCCCAACGCCCAAGTTTAATTTTTGGTTTTGTTTACAGAAAAACAACAGTATTTTATAAATATATATTTATAAATATAAATCGGCTGTTACGCCAGCTGCGTCCATTTCTTGAGACAAATGACCTCAGAACAGTAGTACATCTGCTGGTCACCTCCAGACTTGACTACTGCAATGCGCTCTATGTGGGGCTGCCTTTGTACGTAGTCCGGAAACTGCAGTTAGTCCAGAATGTGGCAGCCAGATTGGTCTCTGGGTCATCTCAGAGAGACCATATCACTCCTATCTTAAAACATCTACACTGGCTGCCGATACGTTTCCAGGCAGAGTTCAAGGTTTTGGTTATAACCTATAAAGCCCTAAACAGCTTGGGCCCTGGGTATTTAGGAGAACGCCTTCTTCACTATGAACCACACTGCCCACTGAGATCATCTGAGGAGGTTCGTCTGCAGTTCCACCGGCTCGTCTGGCGGCTACTCAGGGATGGTCCTTCTCCATTGCTGCCCCGAGGCTTTGGAACACACTTCCTGCTAAAATAAGAGCCTCCCCGTCTCTTACAACTTTTAAAGGGGCAGTCAAGATGCATTTGTTCACCCAGGCTTTTAATTAGATACTGTTTTAATTGTGTTTTAATTGTGTTTTAATAGTTTTGACTTTTAATTTTGGTTGTTGAAATGTTTTAATCTTTTATTGCCTGTTTTTATTGTTTTGTAAACCGCCCAGAGAACCTGAGTTTTGGGCGGTATAGAAATGTATTAAATAAATAAATAAAATAAGTATGTAAATAACCCACCACAGGTTTAGACAATGGGACTGTGGGGCGTTTGGAGGGGGGAGACATTATTTCAGTTCTGGCAAGGGGCTGAAAACAAAAGGAGAACTATTGAGAGCTATTTCTGCCCAGCTTCAAAGCATACCCTCTCAAATTAAACCAAGCAAGATATTTTGACCCTTGATCTTTATTGCCTTCCTAAAAGTGAAGAAACTTTCCCTCTTCTTACTTTCCAAGACTTCAAAGGAAACTAAGAAAAACCCAGCCAAAGTTAAGTACTTTGAGGTCCCACTGATTTAGGCTCAATATGTATTTAATTCGCCCATTAAAATCATCGGGGAAATAAGTGCTTAACTTCAGCTGGATACTACTCAAAGAGATAGTGGCAGTGGCATTATTATTTTAAACTTTACAACTGTAGAGGCATTCACATCCCTTTGGTCTTAGAGACAGAAATGGAGACCGAAATGCTTTCAGGAAGATCTAAGAGGAGAACAGTCAAGCAGAGATTCTCTGTCTGTGCAGGATCTAAGAGTAAGGACATCTCACATCATCTTTTCAGATGCCCGATTTATGAACAGACTCGGGAAGAGTTACTAGAGGATTTACTGCATTAGACTTGTGACTGGCCCTCAAGATATAAACATGGAGAAAACGTTTCAATTACACACAAGGGAGAATGCTTTGCTTTTGCTAGAGCCAGGGCTGCATTGCTTTCATTACCTGTAGCAAATTCTATGGGGATGGATATACTTTGAGGGCGGTTTATTTCTCTTTAAATCTCCATTGTGATTTACATTGGCTCTTGTATTTGATATTTTATCTGTCATTTCAATATATTATACTCTTGCCCTGCTTTAATCATTGTAGGTAAAATGTGAAAACCTTTATGCAATTGGAAACATGAGTACCTTATTATAGGATCGCCTGGACCCCTGCTCTAATTGCTCTTTTTGCTTCTGCTCACCGTTCTTGGGATCCAAACCTCTACAGTGTTCTCAACGATTTTTTTAACAAGCTATCGGCTTAAAACAGCTTGTTAACAGTGGTATAAATTATTTTTGCAAACTGTATTACAAAGCTGAAGAAGTCAGTTCTATTTTCCAAGTATTTCTTAAACAGTGCTAAAATCAAAAGCTGTTCATCACCATTACAGAAGATACTGTTCAGTTTTAAAGTAATAATTAACGGTGATGAAGCAGCCATTTATATTCTGGGGACAGAACAGTGGTAAAAATGTTTCATTGAACTATTGGGGCCTGCTTCCCCCACCCCACCCCCCGCTTCACTCCCCACTGAAAGCTAAATGTTTAATGACAATTCACCAAGTTATAAAAATCAATTAAATGATATTGCAGTTTTAACTTCCATATTCATCATCCCAATATCTAAGAACATTTGCCTTAAGAAACTGCAGCAATTGCAGTTTGGTTTTATGGCCTGCATTGACAGCATTTGATGGAGAGGCTATCAATTAATAAATAACCCAGCCTTATTTCAAGAACCTGAAATAACTCCATATGAGCAGTTCCAAGCAAAAGGCAGAATTTCTTCAGTCCTGCAGTGCATACAAAATCCAGGTGTCTTCTTAGATACAACTTGGGAAATGGGGGCATACTCAACACCAACACTTTCTCACCACTTGGAAGTCTATCCTGAATTGCACTTCAGGTCCACCGTCCCCGCTTCACTTCTCAGCTACATTGAGAGTCCACAGCGTGCTAAGTTGCATTAGAGGGGAACTGTTCTAAAGCACAGAGCAACCAGCATGAGGATGACAGAGTCAGGAGCAGAACTCCAAGACCAGGCAGTTGGCCAGCCTTAAATACTGCAGCACCAGGGATAGCTCCCATGGACAGAGGGAATCTATCCAACCATCCATCTGGGCCCTTATGCCTTTATTTTATTTTATTTTATTTGACATTTTGTATTTTACAACATCTTTCCCAGTTCCCCACCCTACCCTCGGGCCCAACCTTCCCTTCCCCTTTCAGCACTTGTTGGGGGGAGATGAGAAATGAAAAGAGAGATGGAAAGAGAAAGAGGGAGAAGGAGAGCAGAAGGGGAGGGAGGGAAGAGGAAAAGGGATACTCACCATTGCACTAGTTGGCTATGAGGGGTTCAGAGGGGTTTCTATTCTAAGAATAGTTCAAGGAAGTTGTCCCAGATTATCCAATTTATTTCCTTTTATGAGGGCCCATTTTTCATGTGCCACTAAGTCCTGCACCCAATCCTCACTCCTAGGGGGATTGGGAGATTTCCACTGCCTCAATATTAACCTCTTGGCTACCAGTAAGCTCCTCCACAGCCATTGTTGAGAACTGGATTTTAGTCCCCATTTGGATGGGATACCCCCCGCCCCCAACACTACATGCAGATTCTTCAGTGCAGAAGATGAATCTATCACTAAGTTAATTCGCATAGTAACCTCCCTCCAGAAGCCTTGCACTATGGGACAGTCCCAGAACATATGCGTTAAACTGGCATGAGGATTACTGCATCTCCAACAGTTACGATTTGATGTCTTTATAACTTCCAAGGGGGCCCTGTCAACTATGCCTCCCACTGTGCGATTTAATGGGAACTAATTGTGCCTTCTGCTTTCTCCAGAGGGGGGTGCACAAGAGAGGAAATAGCTTGGTCAGTAAGTTGCCTTTAGGCTTCCTACCTGAAAAGCTTGAGCTGCCATCCACACAACAATGTGCTGTTATAGAACAGCTCCCTTTTTGAGGTGGAATTGGTGGCTTTTTGTTCCCAAATGATTAAAAGAAGGTAAAAGTGAACCAGAGAAAAGCCGTTTTGCGCAGTCTCGTTGTGAGCCCGTTTGTGCTGAGAACAGCACTGATCATTCTGCACTCCGTGTACGGCCTTGACGTCTTTCCTCCCAGTCAAGACAATTTGATCACTGGCACTTGATTTTTTTGTTTTTAATTGAGAGGAGGGGGGGTGAGAGTGAACCCATTTAACTAAAGCCTGAAACAGTGTGTTGGGGGCAGAAGGGAGAGATCTGGAGTGTACACTAATGTAGCTTGGAGACCCTTGGGTTGGAAATACCAACCATGCAAGCTGTTTCTTTAATAAGATCCAAGAGAGGAAGAGAGGAACTACTTTGTATTTTTTAGCTTGTTTTTGTATTTTCTTTTGTTTTTGTTTTTTGGTTCTTGCCACTGTCCTGTGAAACTGAAAAACTCTAATGAAACAATGTGCTTTGACATCATGTCAATGCTTGAGCTTTGATTTTTGATAACTAGTAATAGAGAGGTATTAGAAGAGCAACAAATCCCACATCTTCTTTTTACTGGTCTGAGCAAGCCTTGGATTATCCAAGCCTAACACCACAGGAGTTCATTTTGCTGGGAGAGGAAATGCCTGAGATAAAATATATGTTCTCAGCAGGCACATACATCTCCTCATCAAAAGCATCATATCCGTGACAGTACCGTTCTCCTCCGCAAAGCAGCTCATGGCTGGAGCACAACCCAACCCAGCTCCTCTGTTTGCATTGATCCTTTTGTCTGAAAGGAAAAGGGAGACCCCACAAACCTTTACACCTACTCTCTTCCACAGCTTACTCTACCCTGCTCTAAAGCTTGGGAATAAAACTCTGTTAGAGCTCTGCTCACTTGACAAAGTTGCAGATTCTCTATTCTACAGTGGCAATTCTCTTCTTATTTATTTAGAGCGAGAACCAGTGGACCTATTCAGTCACAGCACAGCATCCGTCCAGCAGCTGTTGCTGGTCTCTTCCTTGTACTTCATTTTAGGCTGTAAGCTCCTTTGGGGACAAAAAAACACCATATTCCTTTTTTCTAAATAAAGTGCTTTGGAAATGTTTTGTTGTTGTTGTTGTTGTTTGCAAAGTGGTATATTATAACCTACGAAGTGCTGGTTGTAATTGTATAAAGCCCTACACAGCTTGGGTGTTTAAGAGAATGCCTTCTTCATTATGAGCCCTGTCACCTATTGAGATCATTTGGGGAGGATCACCTGCAATTGCCACCAGCTCATCTGGTGGCTTCCCAGGGTCGGGTCTTCTCTGTTGCCGCCCTGAGGCTTTAGAATGCACTCCCTGTTGAAATAAGAGCCTATCTCCAACAGCTTTTAAAATGACAGTTTTAAACTGTTTTTAACATTTTAAAAATGTGCATTATCTGTGCATTAAAGGGGGGGGGTCCTGGGGGGGGATATTTTAATTGCTGTTTTAATCATGTTGTATTTGTTGCAAACCTCCCAGAGATGCGAGTTGGGGGGCGGGGGGTTATACAACCAAGAGATGGTTTAGATCTGCCTGTTCTGATTGATTGATTGATTGGTTGGGTTTTTTTTACATTTTATATCCCACTCTTCCTCCAAGGAGCCCAGAGCGGTGTACTTCTTACTTAGGTTTCTCCTCACAACAACCCTGTGAAGTAGGTTAGGCTGCGAGAGAAGTGACTGGCCCAGAGTCACCCAGCTAGTCTCATGGCTAAATGGGGATTGGAACTCGGGTCTCCCAGCACTCTAACCACTACACCACACTGATTTCTATACCGCCCTTCCCAAAATGGCTCAGGGCAGTTTACACAGAGAAATAATAAATATTTCTGGGTGGGGTTCTGGATAGGGTTACACTCCCCCTGAAAGATCAGGTATGAAGCTTGGGAGTGCTCCTGTATCCAAAACTCTCACTGGTTTCTCAGATTGAGACAGTGGCCAAGAGCACCTTTTATCAGCTTTGGCCGATATGTCAGCTACATCCATTTCTGGAGGTAAATGACCTTAAAACAGTAGTACATATGCTGGTAACCTCTAGGCTTGACTTCTGTAATGCACTCTATATGGGGCGGCCGTTGTACATGGTCCAGAAACTACAACTGGTATAGAATATGGCAGACTGGTCTCTGGGGCAACCTAAAATTACCACAAAACACCGATTTTAAAAGAATTGCACCTCTAGATCCACCTGTTTTCTCAGGCTTTTAACTGCAATTACTTTTAAATGATTTAATGTGTTTTTATCATGGGAGATTGTTTGTATGTGTCTTGTGAATTGTAATTGTTTTTATTCTGCTTTACATTTGTTATGTTTTAACTCTGCACTACCATCCCCTAGAGATGCATATATCAGGCCATATAGAAATATGATAAATAAATAAATGAAATAATAAAGAGAAGACTAACGGGAGATATGATAGTCATTCTCAAATATCAGGAAGGCTACTACATGGGAGGAGGCATGGATTTGTTCTCTGTTGCTCCTGAGAGCAGGACTAGGACCAACGGGTAGGGACGTGCACGGAAAGGGCGGGGGGCGGTTCGAAGGCGGGGGAATTATCTTTAAAGGTGGGGGAGGATGCACTTAGCCCCGCCTCCACCGACGCTCTCTTAAAAACCAGTCCGGCAGGGCAGCAGCTTAACCCCCTACCACCCCGTCCTCTCCTCGGACTGGAAGTAGTGTGTGTGCATGTTGCATGCACCCAACGTGCGCATGAGTGAGTGCAGCATGGGTGTGCATGTGCACATGCTACTTCCAGTCACTTCTCATCAGAGCAGATGGGGCGGCAGAGAGGTACACTGCTGCACCTCCAGATTGGTTTTTAAGCGAGCGCCAGTGGGGGAAACATGGCGGGAGGGAAGTGCACCCTCCCCCGCCCTTAAAGTTACCCCCACCACCACCTTCAAACCGCCCAGTATTTGAACCTGTTCAGAGGCCCATAAAAGGGCCCCTCCAAACACACACACACACACACACACACACACACACACACACACACACACACACAGAGAGCTCCACTCCTTTTCTCTTCCCATCTCCATTACAGTTTCATTTCTCACATTTCAGGGAAATTGAACATCCAAAGATCCCACTATAGCAACTGTGATGTGTGTTAAAACGGCTGTTAAAAAAAGGGGGAGTGCAATTCCGCTGTTAGGTGTCCGCTGCTGTCTCACTCACTGCTGGACCGGCCTGGTTCACAGCCACCCAGCATCACAACAGCCATTCCGAGCTGGAGGTATGTGGGAGCCAGAAGCCAAAAGGTGGAGGTCAAACCCAGAAGGAAACCAGCCAGAGGGAAGGGGCAGTGCATTGCCCACACAGGAAGATCAGGGAGTGGTTTAGCAAGAGGGCCTTTCATCAGGCTCAGGGAGGTGGTTGCCTCAAGCAATGAATTCAGTGGGGCCCAAGTTGCTGCCTCCTCCCCACTGGCACAGGGCAACACCCCACCTGCCAGTGCCTACTCCTCATCCTCCATCCCACCTCGCCCTGCTCCAATGGAACCACCCACCGGCCATTGTGGTGCCACTGTGACTCCAGTGGTTCCTGCTTCTCCCCTCCCTCCTCCTCCTCCTGGAAGGAGAGTGGTGCTGGTCATTGCAAGCAGCAGAGGGGGAGCTGACAGCAGCCCCCCTTCTCTTCACCCCACACCCCTTTACAAGCCTTCCGAGGAAGATCCAAACCGTATAAGCTTTGCAACGGGGGTGGAGGGAGGAGAAAGAGCTGCCAACAGCCTCCCTCCTTTCCCCCATGCTGTTTTGAAAGCCCATGAGGGGTTCCGATGGGAGGCTCTGAACAGGCTTTTGGAGGGATGAAAAGGGACCGCCAACATCCTTGCCTTCAACCCCTTTACCCCCTGCAAGGATTGAACTGAGAGCCAGGAGCTCCAGATGAAACCCCTGAAAACTTTGTTACTAGCACGGAAACTAGTTCCTCTCCTTGCCCTGCAGGCATCAGAGTCAACCCTTGAAAGCTGTGAAATGGGTGCAGGGTGAGAAGCAAGGAAGGGGCGGTCAGCAGCCTCACGCCCCTAAAAGCCTCTGGGGGCAGGACACCCCCTGGTTCTGGGAGAGGGAAATCAGCATTTGATGCCTCACCTCAGGTGTCCAAAGACCTCAAGCCGTCCCTCTTGAGGAGAGCTGTGCTGTCCGGGACAGCGGGATACATTTAAGGTTTCATCCAGACCAAACAAAGGAGCTGCTGATCAGCAGGGGAGTCAGTCCAGGGTTGGGGGCAAAGGGTGGCCTAGATTGGGCAGTGCTGCCCTTGAAGGATCAGCTTCATACTTTGGGGGCGCTTCTGGACGCAGCTTCACTCCCAAGTAACCCTGTAACAGCCATGGCTTCTCAGCTGGGGCAAGGAGTTGTGCAGGAGCAGACAGAGCTGCCAATAAGGGCCTCTCTCTGCTCAGTCACCTGCTCCCTTGCGCTCCTCTACTCGTTCTGGCAAGAGCAAGATTTCCTGGGAGCTGGGAAACGTGAGAGGAGACGCCAGGGGTGTGCAGGACATGGAGGACTTTTAGCGTCGTCCCTGATCCGCTGACACCCTCCCCCCATCCCAACACACGTGTGCCACATGGACGGTTCAGATCCATTGGTTTTCCCGCATTCCTGGAACACATTACAGCTGCTTGTAATCTTCATTAAATATTTGAGTCATAGTGCTTTATTTGGCCTGCAGTATCTGGTATGTTACTAATAATTAAAATTAGTTTTTTGTGGGTTGTTTGTTTAAAAAAAACAAAAGGAAACAAAAGCGAAAATGCGTAATAGCAATATTCTGAAGCGGAATAATAAACATATTTTAGAAGAAAAACTAGATTTCCACCTCCCTTCCATCACCACGGGCAGAAATTACTGCTAAAGGCAGTGTGTGTGAGGGGCGGGGGGAGAGGAGGAATGGATTTTTTGAATTTAACCACCAACCTCTGGGTGTTCTGCAGAGGCTTTCAAAAGCAACATTTTACAAGACTTTTTGTAAGCTGCTTCCAGGACTGAAGCATTTGTTTCTTGGATGGAAAAAGTCATCATGCAGTGGGAGGGTCCTCTAAACCAGTGGACAGCAAATGATGCCCCTCAGGCAAAGTCCAGACGCTCACCGGAGGAAGCCCCACCCCGTTCCTGGCCCTCTGCAGGATGGCGAGGAAGGGGAATCTGGAGGGGGGACAGGGCGGCTGCTAGGCAGCAAGTTCTGTGGGTGTTAAGTGAGGGGGGCCAGAGCTGACCGAGACATTTCAGTGCCCCCACACACACACGTTGCACGATCTGTCGAGATGAAGGGTTCTTCCTCCTGGATTTTGCTGTGGGTTGCATCATTTTTTTTGCCCCAAGATCCTCACTTACAGAGCTCTAAACACTCACGCCTTCTTCCTCCAGATCTAGCCTGTCCAATGGCTGGCTCCTTTCCTGGGACACCCAGTCTTGCCTGCAGACCTTCCTTCTCCTCCTCAGCTGATTCAATGAGCTCTGCACACCACCAGCAGTCTTGCACAAAGGGCTCCCAGAAGAGCCAACAGGGCACCACGAGATTCTGTTGCGTCTTCCTATCCCGTCCAGCGCCAGCTACGGCGCCTCTGGAGTCTGAGCCTGCTGCATGTGGGGGCTCTTCTGTGTGATACTCGCACTCGCCTCTCACCCAGACAGATAAGGCAGAGCTTCTCAGGTTGCTGTCAGGGCTGCTCTTGCCCTGGCAAAGCCATGATTCTTGATACAACCCACCAGGAAATTATCCTGCCTACGTCTCATGGAAATTAATGGTACTGAGCTAGCCTTCTTCATGGCATGCTTGTTTTCCATGCACAACCAATACTTCATGCATTCAAACAGTCAGTCCCCCCCATCTGCAACTAGAAAAAACCACAGCCCAACAGCATCACGTTTGGCTTATCCTCATCAGATTTAGCTCCAGGCAAGTCTCATCCTTGCAGTCCATCCACTCCCTTTGTTGATTAAGGTCAACTCATGGACACATTCATCAACTCGGGTTTTACTTCTTTTTTTGTAAGCCACAGTTAAATCACAGCTCCTGGATTCAGGCAACACGTAAGACCGTGATTAGACAAACCAGAATCACTGTGTCACAACTCTGCACTCCAAAAGAGAATTTCTTCCAGTTAAAGGCAACTGGATCAAACCCATCATGTGTTTCTGTGAAGTTTTTTGGACCGCTTGAACCAGGCCTATATAGTATCAACCTCATGTCTACGGCCACACTACCCTGAACGCACCCGATCTCGTCTGATCTCAGAAGCTAAGCAGGGTCAGGCCTGGTTAGTATCAACCTCATACATATGTGCAAATAAATATAATGAGAATGTGTTTCATCCACATAACTCTATCTTGTATCCCCGCACCCTTTGTCTCTTGTGCTTCATAGCTGGCTGTGATATCTTGTCCATTAGAAGAGCACCCAGCCATTTCCACACCCAATATTTTACATGTAAGGCAAGGCCAGCATGTAGCAAGGAACGCCAACTCTTTCTGCAGGCCAAGCAATTGAGTGTGATCTGGAAGTTCTTAAAGAGATCATGATCAAATCTTTATTCCAGTCATTGACCAATAGACACAGAGGTCAGAACAACAACAAAAAGATGATGACGGCAACTTATAGAGATCAGAGTTAGGAACGTAGGAAGCTGCCTTCTACCGAGTCAAACCATGGGTCCATCTAGCTCAGTATTGTCTACACAGACTGGCAGCAGCTTCTCCAAGGCTGCAGGCAGGAGTCTCTCTCAGCCCTATCTTGGAGATGCTGCCAGGAAGGGAACTTGGAACCTTTTGCATGCAAGGCAAGCATGCTGGTGCTTTTCCCAGAGCATCTTATCCCCTAAGGGGAATATCTTTCAGTGCTCACATGTAGTCTCCCATTCAAATGCAAACCAGGGCTGACCCTGCTTGGCAAAGGGGACAATTCATGCTTGCTACCACAAGACCAGCTGCCACATGTCCTGCTCCAGTCTATTGCAGTTGAACATGATTTGTTCTTCTTGGATGCTTCTTCATGGGAATAAATGGAAAACATTCCCATCTGATGTTCTTACCAGCCCAGGTATATAGGACATGCTACGGGCCTGGGACCCAACACCGAGTGATGTGTCTGCCATCTGAAGGGAAGGCACACTGACTGGAGATAAGGGCCCTTGGGAGACCTCCACTGCCCTCCTCCCTAACACACTGCCCACAATTCATCAGAACAAGTCAGAGGGTCTCACACAGATTGCTAAGTTGGTCGGCCCCAAATGAAAGCAAAGGCATACTAAAATATTAAAGTATATTGATGATGATGAAGGAGGAGGAGGAGGGGGAGGGGGAGGGGGAGGGGGAGAAGGAAAAGGGAAAGGGAAAGGGAAAGGAAAACCAAGCATTTCTGAATTTAAACCACCATTCAGTTTTCACACAAGCCCTGGAAACATTAAACAATTGGGAACATGTTCAATGGCAGCTACTGCAGATTAATAGCTTTGCAACAACTCAAGACTGTATTTCTCCTCAAACAGCTTGTCAAGCAAATATAAATTAGCTACATGAACATGTCTTTATTTGTGACGGTAACACAACCATTGTAAATGCATTACCTTTTAATTTCATATCCAGCAACATATTTAATTATATCCGTTGCTGACATCCTCTCCCCTTCATGAGATTATCTGGAGCAAAGGAAGTATTCTACCTCGTGAACAGACACTGGCTGGGTCACCTGAAGTGAGTGAAAATCGCCTACAGGTGATCACAGAGGGAGGCGCTGATCCACTGGAGGACGGGTGGTTCCTTCCTCCCTGCTTCAGGTTGTCAATGCGGCCACAACGTCGCATAGGGCCCCCTACCCTGAGCATCTGATCGAGAAGAGCCAGCCCCACATTCCGCCCCCGACACCAGGCAGGGGACCTCAGAGCCAGTGCTGAGTCCCAGTCCCCTGAAAAAATCTTTGCTCTCCAGGCAGAGAAGCCGTGGGGGGGGGGCGATAATTGGAGCTTGGAGATACTGAAGATCTGATTCCTCCTCCAGCACTTGTTGGAGCAAGTTCTTCACTCAGAGCTCTCCAGACGTCTGCAACCCCAACTGTCTTGCCTTGCCTCCTGTTGGATCTCAAGGGTTCTTGCATACAGGACAGGACACAACAGTTATGTCTGGGCAGCAAGCGAGAAATTAGGGTAGGTTTGTATGCTCTCTCAGGAGCTGTGGGGAAAGGGCAAGAATGGGGAACCCATGAACTCTGATGCCACTGTGCGTGGCGAGGCCATGGGGCCTACAGGGTGGGGCAATGTCAGGGCAGTGACATGTTGCTAGATTCAGCAATGACTCCGTCTGCCGAAGCCAGGCATAGACTCAAGCTGGGGGCTTTGCCTGGAAACAAGGTCCAACGAAGTGTTCCGTCCTGCATGCAAGAACCCACGAGGTCGATCAGAAAGCGAGGCAGGACAAAGGAAGGCAGGTTGCTGCATCTTGGAGAGTTCCTGGTGAGCAGCTCGCTCCAACATGGTAGGGTCCCAACTCACTGCCCAAGACTCGGCCATGACTATCGACCTTGATGGTTGCAACGAGATCTGCACCAATGCTCTTGAACACGACTATGGGTCTCGGACACATCCGCAGGAAGCGAGGCCCCAGACTATCTATTTATTTTTATTTATTTTATATTTATTTATTTGTTCATTCATTCATTATATTTTATATCCCGCTCTTCCTCCAAGGAGCCCAGAGTGGCGTGCTACATACTTAGGTTTCTCCTCACAACAACCCTGTGAAGTAGGGTAGGCTGAGAGAGAAGTGACTGGCCCAGAGTCACCCAGCAAGTATCGTGGCTGAATGGGGGATTTGAACTCAGGTCTCCCCGGTCCTAGTCCAGCACTCTAACCACTACACCATGCTGGCTCTAGCATCACAGTTCCAAGAGAGATGTTCCCCTTCTTCCTTCTGCTACTCTCCCTTTCTGGCAATACTGACAGCAAATAGATTAGGACGGTATGTGATACAAATCCCAAACCTTGCCAAATACTAATGAAAATTCTAATGCGAGGTTTAGAACCAGCATCACATTAGCCTGCATTCAACTCTCTGCTCGTTTTGGCTCTTTTGTCCTCACCAGCATTACAAGCAAAGCGGTGGCTGAAATCCATCCACGGCACTGCTTCCCAATTTTCCGATAGCTGAGGCATAGCAGTTCTTCTGAATACGGGTTTTACCTTTCTGCTCTTTTGGTGTTGTCTTGTTAACATAAAAACCAACAGCTAAATGGTTACTGGTGAAATTAATGATGGTTAATGGTGGTTAAATGTTGAGTCTCCTCTAAATATTGTGTGCTGTTTTATTGTTTCAGGTTAGCCACCTTGAAATTAGATAAGATGGAATAGATTTATTAAGCAAATGTGGATGGTATCACATGAAGCTGTTTTATACCAAGTTAGACCCAGGGAGGGGCCCTTCCCAGTCAGAATCTAAGACAAGGGATCTTTTGCTTGCAAAGCAGGTACTTCACCACTGTGTGTTCATCCCTGTGCTTAAGCATCAAGGTAAAGGTTAAGTGTTCCATCAAGTTGATTTCGACTCCTGGCACCCACAGAGCCCTCCTGTAGTCTTTGGCAGAATACAGAAGGGGTTGATCATTGCCTCCTCCTGCGCAGTATGAGATGATGCCTTTCAGCATCTTCCTGTACCACTGCTGCCCAATATAGTAGCAGCGAGGATTGGAACCAGCAACCTTCTGCTTGTTAGTCAAGCATTTCCCCTCTGCACCACTTAAGGGGGATCTTCCCAGAGTGACCCCATCATATTACAGTGCTCACACATTCAAATGTGCATCGGGGCAGACCTTGCTTAGCAAAGGGGACAAGTCATGCTTGCTACCACAAGACCAACTCTCCACCATTGTCTCCTCCCGTGCAGTATGAGATGATGCCTTTCAGCATCTTCCTGAATCGCTGCTGCCCAATAGTGTAGCAGCGGGGATTCGGACCGGCAACCTTCTGCTTGTTAGTCAAGCATTTCCCCACTGTGTCACTTCAGGTGGCTGTAGGCATACTTTATTCTTGCCCTCCGAATGGAAGGAGTGTAGCAACTCGCCGGAAAGAGGCAGAGGGAAGCCTGCTCTGAAGGCAGGAGATGTGCCTGCCTCTGCATTATATGTGCGCCCAGATCCTCGAATCATTCCAGATGCTGACACACATTTTTAAAAAAAACTGTCCATCCTCACAGGGTGAATGGAAGAAGGCATGCCTAGCACCATTCAGGAGCTGTTCACTAATTATTTAATTAGCTCACTACTCACAGCCGGTGGTCAATCCTCTCAAGTCGCACTGGTCTGGGAGCAATTTTGGGAAGGGCAGAGCTCCTGGCAGCTTCACACGTGCAAACCAGACGCTTCAGTCCTTAACACAACCCCTAATGGTTCGAGCTGCCGGGCACAGAAGTCTCTGGCTGAAGAGGGCCATTCATGGCAGTTCACTGAGCTCATGGCGGCTTTTAGCAGTGGGGCAACCTTGTGGAGCTCCACATCAGTCGGGTGCCTTGGGAGAAAGGAGCCCCACACCCTGCCAATCATTCAGAACCTGGCCCAGACCCCCTGCAGTGTATTTGCTGCTCCAGCCTCCCTGCTGGAAAGCAAGCGAGGGATCGCCTGCCCCCAAACCGAATGCCTGCTCTCTTTTACGAGGAAGAGTTATTTACCACAGACATGAAGAGCAACAAAACGGTGCTTACAGGGGAACATTGATTTATTTTGCTCCAAGCAGATGGAGCCGGTGTTATTTTAAGACTCTCGCACGCATGATTCTGTGCATCTTTTATTCTGGGTTCTCGCTCTCAGTCACAGCGGCTTGTAAGACAGCAGGCGGCGAGAGATAGGTGACAAAATGCTGAGCGTGCCACTGGCGTCACTGGCGTCAGCCTTCCACTGTGGACAGATTACAGTACCACCCTCGGAGCAACACTCTGAAACGGCAGCAGTCTAAACAGAGGGCTCCACAGAGATCCTTGCCAGGGGCACAGGTCCCAGCACGCAAAGGCTGAAACGGCACTTTACAGGGAATGCATGGCCACAATCACCCCTCTCTCCTTTCCACATGTCCCCTCTAAAAGGGATGCTGGATCCAACTTCATCATAGAGTATCCCTGTATCCTCCTGCACTCTGCTTCCCCAGACCAGCATTCCCAGAACCCAGGCTTTAAAATGCTGCCTTCTGCACAAGTTCATTCTAGAGTGGCCTTGTATTGCGTGTTTTTTTTAAAAAAAACCTCCCACCCCCCTTCAGCAACAGCAGTATACGAACATAGAAAGCTGCCTTATACCAAGTCAGACCACTGGTCCATCTAGCTCAGTCCTGTCTATACTGACTGGGAGCAACTCACCAACGTTTCAGGCAGGGGTGTCTCCCAGCCCTACCCAAAGAGGCCAGAGGTTGAACCTGGGACTTCCAACATGCAAGCAGATGCTCCTTCACTGAGCTATGACTCTATCCCCTAAGGAAAACATCTTGCAGGGCTCACATGTAGTCGCCCATCCAAAAGCAAACCAAGGCAGGCCCTGTTTAGCACAGGGCTCGACACCACAGGACCAGCTCCCCTCCCCATTAACCCTGAGCCCATCTAGCTTGGAAATTCTTGCGACTGTTGCTACTGATAGTACATCTTAATTTGAAATGACAGGGGCAGGCAGTGAGAATATTTCCAGTGGCAGCACCAAGTCCTAATTCTAGGGGCAGGAGAGACAGAGGATCTATTCACAGGACTGGGAGGGCAGGGGGGAGGCTGCACAGTCCTTACTTTCCCCACAGATGAGCCAACGATCCCTACTAGGAGTGCTAAATGCGCTCCCACACGACCCGATCTCCGGATGCGTCCCAGCCTCCGGATATCCCACACAATGGGTCCTGGCATCTGGGTATCGCACAATGCACTGTGTGCGGTACATTGGGGGAGACGGGTGTTCTAGGCTTTTTGCAAGCATCCCACACTGACACACAATCCCAGAGCCTGGGTTAACGGAGTGCTCGCTCCGTTAACCCAGGCTAGGGGTGTAGGGAGGCTGGCGGCAGCCCATGTACGGCCGCCATGACCCCCTGGCCCGGCCTTTTGCATCTGATGTCAGTCGCAGGGGCCTGGCTAGCCAAGCCCCCGCGTCTGATGTCAAGACGCGGGGGATGTGGTCTCCCTCCCAAACGGGGCCATGTGGCCCTATTTGGAAGGGAGATTGGCCCACGCTGCGTTGGGCAGCGTGGGCAGGAGTGACTCTCAGGCAGAGCCGTTCTGGCCGCACTGCCAATGCAGTGCGGGCCATTCTCTCTCCTAAATGGGTCCACGCGGCCTTTAAGGCAAGGAGAGTCACTCTGGACATGCTGCCAAGGCAGCGCAGGCCAATTTCGGCTCCAAACAGGGCCGCGCAGCCCCGTTTGGGACAGAAATAACACACACCCCGTGTCTGACGTCAGACGTGGGGGGCGTGTCTGGGGCCACACTTGCGGCCTCTGATTGGTGGCGGCCCGGGTTCTTTGAACCCGTTCGCCCGATGGTGGCTCTGCCCATGACCCAGGCTAAAAGACAGGGTTTAGCACTGCAGAAGTTTGAAACCCACTTGAAAGCCGGGTTTAGCACTGCAGCCGCACTGGGATCCACATGGATCCTGGAGGTTTGCATGGGTAGCTAAGCCCAGGCTTGTCTGACTAAGCCTGGGATTGGCTGCTTGGGAGAACAGCTTCAGAAAGTGAATCCCAGGGTTTGGCTGGCCAGCTGGGGCCTTACGTCATAGCCTGTGTCTCCTAACACTTAACCAGTCCCACTCAGGTGACAGAATAGAGGCAAAGGGACCGTGGTGCTTCTGCAAGCTGGGTGAGGGCTTATTTTGGCCCCAGACCTCTTGAGATTCCTCCTCAGGCCTATTCTAAAATAAACCCACGGTTAGCAAGCTCAACACGACTCCTGCAGTTGTTAAAGACAGATAGCAATTCTTTTTTTTCTGAAACCACATTTGCCATGCAAAAAAGCCAAGGCTACAGACAGTTACATCCAAGGCTTTCAATTCTAGTTTGCCAGCCCTGTGCTATGGAAATTCATTAGCAAGGACATATATCAAAAGTCAAGGGCCCACCGCTGTTATGCTTAACCAAGCTATCAAAAAATATGCAGAGAGTTGTCATTACAGTATGCTTTTAAAAGCTCTTAATAGTGGCTATAACGGCTTCAAGTGCCATAATGAAATCTCCCCTTTATGTGCAAAACTCTAGTGCACCATGAACGTCATTCTGCAGTTAATTCCACAGTTAAAATCATATATTCACAGATGAAATTGTATATGCATACCATTGCTTACAGTATAGAAACTCTGGAGTTCCTGCACCACTACCTCTACCAACATCCAGAGAAAACCAATGAGAACCCTCCCTCAAGAACTGCCTCATCCTCTGTGTTGCAACACTAGCTTTAAAAGAAACAGCAGCCCCTGTTTTCAGGACACCGTCTATATATCAGATGAAATCTGCAAGGGTGCACACAAAGTTGCCATCCCTTGCCTTTGCAATTTTCCTACTGCAGAAGTTCTCCAAAGCCTGCGCCTGAACATCTAGACATCTTTCAAAGGCAATGCAACAAACAATAAAATACAAAATGAAGACACTTTTGGTGGTTAGGGGCAGAAAGGGATAGCAGGATAACTGGTTAGCCACCCTGAGCTCTTGGGATGAATCAGGTTATCCATTCAACTTCAATTACAGCTGTGCAAACAAGCTCCTTTTCTTAGAGGATATAACAGACATCAACTGCTTCAGTACTTATTCCTGACAAGGATCCCATTGGGAAGTGGTCCTGCTAACTGAGCAAAGAGGCACCTTAAAAAGTGGTGATCATCTTATATTTAGCAGGGGGAGAGCAACTGGCCCTATCTACCCCCAGCACAGCATCCCTCCAGTGGCTGTTGCTGGTGTCCAGCTTATGTTTCTTTTTTTAGATTGTGAGTCCTTTGGGGACAGGGAGCCATTTTATTTATTTATTTATTTCTATGTAAACCACTTTGGGAACTTTTTGTTGAAAAGCTATATATAAATATTTGCCGTAGTCATTGTACTGTCTCAATAGTCCCTGCAATGTATTTACAGACCCTCCCATCACCGACAACACTTGTTTCCGCCATTATGGCATTGCACAGCTATTTATTAACCACTAGAAAACATTATAGTGCCTGCCATACACGTACCAGAACACCTCCTAACACTTCAGGACAGCCTCTATTTCCGTGGTGTGTACTGTGGTCAGGGAATGCAACTAAACTCAGACACGTTTATTTTGGTTTTATATCAGCTTGAATGGAAGGGCTTCAAAGAATCATGGGAGATGACGTTTGGTGAGGGTACTGAGAATTCTCTGTTGAAGGTCTCTAGCTTTTCCCTGATCCCCAGAAATATGATCCCCAGCGTTCCCTAGGGGAGAGTGGATGACAATGAAGCTAGTGTTTGTCTGCATTGCCGACAAGATACATCCTGATTTTTGCCAGAGATAATCCCCATTTTGTGCACAAAGAGTCACAATTCTACACAACATCACACTGCTTGAAGATATTACATCTCAACTGTTCCTCATTTACACAGCCTCAAATACTCAATCTACACACCAACAGGTTTGGGAGGCAGACAATCTCCAGCTTCTACAGAAGGAAAACAGGGTGGCCTTCTTACCATAACGAAGATCCTTCCGTTCCTGTGACTTCTAAAAAATCATATCCATCTTCTAGCTGGAAATCCATGAACACCAGTGCAATGGTGTCCCCGGGCTCTGCTAGAATGGTCCATGTGCAGTCGGCGTTGTTGCTGTATTCCGAAGGATAGTGGGGGGTCGAAATAATTCCACTCTGCCCTCGAAGCGTCCCGCCGCACGCATCGTCAGCTGGAAGGCAAAAACCAAATGTGAGCTAGGTGTGCTTTGCTGAAGAGACGAGCACACATGCAAAAACAGAGCTGAAGGCTCTTATTTCTTTAGAAGAGTTTTGATGCTGCCCTGACATTCTTCACCAGTGAATTCAAATAACAAGGTTTTAAAACACAGTAAAAACATAATAAAAGCAGCACGGTCTGCAAGCATTTGCCTGCATCCCTCCAATCACTGTTGCACAAAGGGCAAATCTTGTGTACACCACAGCAGCAAAGAATTTGTTGCTCAAACCAAGGAGCAACCCTGACCTGAAGCTATTACAGAAGATAGGGAGTATCGCAGGACCTCCCACCCCACCCCACCCCCAGGTCTATTGATATAGGCTTCCGTGCTAATCTCCAGACAAATCCCACCTTTAACCAGAACTCAGTGGTATCATACAAGCTGAACCCCAACCCAACATCCCTCAGGCCCTCAGTCCGGGGCCTGTCACAAATTTATATTTCCTTCAAGCTATTTTTGGAAGGAGGTTGAGGAGGTAACTGAGAATGTTATAGCCTCCCAGTTTCCATTTGAGAGCCACAGTGCATTCTGAATATTTAGATAAGGCTATCAGAAAACCTGATACAGAATTGGTCTGAAACTCATTAACAAATGCAAAAGTCAAAGTAGGAGAGTTGTGCACATTGCAAAATTCACCAAGATTGGTGGATATTTCCCCCCAAGATATGGGAACCCTTGTTTACAATAACATACCTTCTTGAGGGGGGGGGGAGAAATTGGACAGTAATTTGTTTTGGAAGGATTTGAGAAAATTAATAATAATAATAATGAGATTCCTTCATTTTGAAATCACTTTAGAGCATGTTATTACCAGTACTAACAAGAGAAGAATTCAGGAAGGACTTCTTCAAGATGGACAGATAATTTCCAAATGAAATGTGCTTAGATGTATACAATTATGACCATTCATTTTAGACGACTGCAGATTCTCCCTCAGTGTTAAGAGTTCACAGAACCTGCCTTCCCTTTTAAAGTTAATAGTAGAACTTGTGCATGAATTCGGATCAAGCCGGCTTTCCTAGGAGGTTCTGCTGGAGCTTCTTCACACAGGGCTTTTAGCTCGCATCTCTTCTGGAATGCAGGTGGTGCATTCACATATCAGCCAGATTTACCATAAAGTTCATACAAACCATAGAGGAGCATTTCACACACGATTCGGGGTTTTCACTGTGCGTTAGAGTGCAGGTCGATTTATATCTGGGGCAAAAAAAACACACCTCACTTTTTGCATCATTTGGAGGCTGGATGGGTTGGGGGCAACTTTGAACTTGCAGGAAAGCCTTGCACTAAACTCATGGTAATGCCTGCTGTCTGAAAATGCTTCCAGCTGTTTTCATTTTGCCAGAATTGTGCATGGGTCATTTGGGGGGCTGACACTTCAACCTGATTCCAAATATGCATGCTATGTGGAGAGTCTCCCACTACTGTCCATTTATTTATTTATTTTTTAATAAATGGAGAGGTGATACAGCCTGGCAGTGAAAACAGTTACCCTTTTACCACTTGAGCCCACAGTAGAGTCCTTTGTCAGACACGAGAAGACCCTCCGTTAACCTTGCCCACACAAGGAATGACCCACAACTAATGCTGGGCAGCAGGAGGCTGGCAGTTCCACCGGCAATCATGTAAACGATGGCAAAGTCGGGTTGACTATTATCTTACTAATGCACCTATTTTTCTTAGGCAGGGCATTAAAAATGCATTTAATATTCAATGTCCGTGTTGGGATGGGGGTGACAAGACCAATTAGTTCTGAGTTGAAGGAATTGAGGACAGAGAGCCATTCATTCCTAGGGCAAGAGCGTCATTACACACACACACACACACACACACACACACACCCCTTTTAATTGGTTCTGCAAGAGGGTGGGATATGCAGTTGAGAAGGCTGGGTCAAAAGAAAGGAATGATAGCTCAGAAACTGCCATCAGCAGCCCAATCCAAGGCATGTTTCTAGGAAGCAAGTCCTGCAGAGTTCAGTGGAGCTGCGGACTCCCAAGTAAGTGTGCAGAGGCACCACTGGGGCTCTTTCCTTCTCCTGAGCCCCGAGGAGGATGGCAAGGGAGAGGGAGAGAAGGCAAGCCTCCACTCTAAGATGGTAATTCAGGGCACTTTCCAGACTAGATGCTACAACGGGGTCAGGACGTACCTTGGAAGTGGGCTTCCACACTTCCTGAGTCGTGACATGGCAGTCCCTACGTGGACAGCAGGGTGCCGTTCACATTTCCAATGCCTTGTTGTGAATTTAATCGCTGCGATGTAGAGCTAGGAAGTCATATATCCAGCGTGAAAAAGTTGCTGTGTGTTTCCCCCCCCCAGGTTGTTAGTTGCTGCGAGATGGCTCCCCCTGCCGTTTGCGTTTCGAATGTGACTTGCCCGGAGTCATTTCGCTGCTGATGAGCAACTAGTCTGGAAAGCGCCCAGGAGAAGCAACAGCCTCCGCTATTGTTGCTTGCTTTGCTATTCTCGGTTGTCCCTTGCTTGGTGCAAGCTTGGGTGGGCAGGGTGTTCAATTGCCAAAGAGAAAGGCGCTGGAGCACAAGGCAGCCTGGGATTCAGACCATCTGCTCAGAAAAGCTCGGCTTCCCATTGAGAAGTGCATAGTGATACAGAGGCACCGCTTCGCGGCGTGGACAAGGCATCCAGCACACACGTCAGGGCCCTGTTGCTTCCTTTGTTAACAGATGGTCCAGGAGTCAGATTCAGTCCGCTTGTATACGTCTCGTTGCTTGTTTCTACAAGGGGAGCGGGTTGAATCTGGCTGCATGTCATTTATATCACTCATTAGCATGGGAGGGGAAAACAACTTTTTTTAAAAAAATGAACTGTCGAAGTTTCCCTCAGGCTCACAGAAAACTGCCTTCTACCATGTCAGACCATCCGTATGTCTAGTTCGGGAGCTGTGCGTGCTCCAGATCTCCGCTTGTGTGCAACTACAAGGAAAGGAGAGAGGCAGGGCACATGATGAGTGCACCCAAGCTTTTGAGTGCTTCCCCAGATTTTGAATGAATTGGGAGGACAAACTGTCCCACCCAGCTGATGCTCAGCAGACGATCATGCTCCCCACCTCCTTCCTTGCTTTGGACTCACACGCAGCCAATTATCGGGAGGGGGCACAGCTCTCCCGGGTTTTAGGCAGGAGTTTCTTCCAGGGTCTCCTGGAGAAGCTGCCAGGGAATGAAACTGGGACCTTACGGATGCAAAGCAGGTGCTCTTTCACCTCAGCTAATTCAGGCTCAAACAATACGTGACAGTGAATTGCACGCCAAGGCAGGAAGATCTTGCTAAGGTCTCGGAAAGTTTGGGTTTGCATAAAGCATGGGAGGAAATAATAGGGGAAATGGTTGTGCTGGTCATAGACCGTAATAAACTTTGAACTGAACTGAACTAGGGAAAATTGAGAGACCTGGCAGGGGAAGCTGAGAGTGTATGCTGGGGCCTTTTGCACTGCTGCTTTTGTGGGACGCCAACCACCACTGGGACTAAACATTAACCCTAACTCTTTTCACTTTTGCATGCAACACATAGCGGAGAATAGCTTTATTTCAATCAACTGCACCAAATGTGATGTTCAGATTCTTCTCTGCCCAGCTAATGCATAGTCCCTGGCTAAAATCCTTCTCAGCCATAAACTCACCAAAGGATTGAGTCACCCAATGGTGCAGCAGGAAAGTAAATTGCCTAGAGAGCAAGAGGTTGCTGGTTCAACTCCCCACTGGTATGTTTCCCAGACTATCGGAAACACCTATATCAGGTAGCAGCGATATGGGAAGAGGCTGAAAGGCATCATTTCACACTGCACAGGAGGCGGCAATGGTCAACCCCTCCAGTATTTTACCAAAGACTACCACAGGGCTCTGTCATTGCCAGGTGTCGACACCGACTTGACAGCACAACTTTATTTTACTTTTGCACTCTTCAAGTTTTACTCAAAAAATAGGAGACTAACACTGAAGATAAAGTTGGGAATACACTTGAAAATGTGCCATAAAGCCAGGAATGTACTTACACAAGGAAAGGAAAGAAGCTTAAGAGAACGATGCATGATTATTCCATGGAGGTGGGAGGAACCTGTTGCACCTGCTGTTGGGTTTGGCAGAAAAACAGCAGAGGAAGCCCCAATGAAAGAGGTGGATGTGAATGATCAACTTAGCTACGTGCTGATTTGCAAAATCTTTATTTCTCGATGTTTAGTACCATATAATGTTAATTATGGGTATTGAATTATCTCTAGTTGATATGTTGCCTATTTTTTCTCTTCGTTTCATTAAATTTGTATTGTATTCTTTTTGATTATAATTATTTGCTTACCGTTTATGCTATATGAACAGGATACTCAGCCAGTTGGCGTATATAACAACTATAATGTCTGATGGCTAAACCCCACAGGATTGTGGTCAGTCTGACACTCTGCTGATCGATATTTGCATTTTTTAATGTGAACATAATTGTTTTTTTAATTAAAAAAAACTGTACTCTATCCATGTTTCAAAAGTACATGATATGATAAGTGTGTGACCAGACAGCCTTCAGTTGATATGATCATCGAGATTGCTCTGTTAATGTGGGTATCCCCCTCTCCCAAGCATATCATGGCTACAAAGAATTACAGTACTTTCCAAGGTCTTTTGGGTCATCATCTTGCTACACCATGAGTATTCCCCAAAGCATACTTACAACTGATTTGTTCAGCCTAATTTTAACTACCCTGAGCAATACAACTTCTATCACTTTTCTTGGACAAGCTGTTTCATGGTGCTCTATCAACTAGATCTCATCTGCATATTATCTCTCTCTCTCTCTCTCTCTCTCTCTCTCTCTCTCTCTCTCTCTCACACACACACACACACACACACACACTTACTTCTTTTGGCAGCACTTCCTATCCATCAGGGACACCATAAGCTGGGAATGTTCAAAGCCCCACAAGAAACAATGCTAGTGATCCCATATATGATCACATCAAGAGTATTTTGAAGCATTTTACCAACACTTGCATTTTTTGCCATAGCACTGCCAGCAAAGTAATCTTAATAAGATGATGGATACAACTGCATAAAGGTGTTTTCTGTGTGGTTTTACCAGTTTCATGGAGCAAATATGAACATCACTAAAACACAACACAAAATGAATCTGGATCCAACTATATGTACAATTTGATGCCTCATGATGTTCATGGCGAACATAATAGAATGCTGTTTCACTTAACCTATAATGCACAGGCACTCTCTTGACTGTATAATCAAATCCACACTGATGATCTTCTTCTTCTTCTTCTTCTTCTTCATTATGCCACCCATGGACAGAAGTGCATGTGGAGGACAGAAGTGTGCCAAGTAGCCATGCTGATGTGCTCACTGGCCACGTCCCTGAGCCTCTGTGCATTCTATGCTGGCCTGCAGGAAGCAAGACTGAAGATACAGAGGCTCAGGGGGAAATGGCCAAGGAGTGCGCAGCTGCCAGGAGATCTAGACAGCTAGTCCGCTCCCATTTGTTCCCCGCATCTTGCTCTCCCCGACTGCAGAATTCCTGAACAGTGCTTTAGTTCAGCCACAATTCAGAAGGAGTGAGACACAGTGCAGAGAGAATTTGCAGAAGAATAAAGGAACAGGACAGAGAAATTCTGCTAATCCCTTGCATGAGTACTGCTTGCAGTTAAACTTAAGAGGGTGTTCTCAGAACGCAGGGGAGGGGATGCTCAACCAAGGAAAACCGAATAAATAAATAAATAAATAAATAAATAAATAAATAAATACCTTAAAAACAAAAAACCTGGCACGTCAGTAAAGCTGACAGCATTTACTGTTGGGAAATGGCACTGGATCCGCTGCTTGCCACAGGTTATCTTCTCGTACAAGCCGACTCTATTAACGCAAAGCTATTACAGCAAATAAAGTAGGAGGATCAAGTGAAGAAAAACATGGGCAAGAAGATAAAGGGAAACCAAGAATTAATTTGACTTGCATTGTGGTGCCGTGTCACTTCTGCATGTTCGAGTGCCGTCAAAATTCGGCGCTACTTATTGAGAAGGCATCGACGAAAGCCTGTTAACTTTACAATGCACACTACACAACAGCGTTTCAGATGCGTTAGTCAAGGGGCTCTCTCGGGCTTTACATTATGAACACCTATTTATTTCAAGTGGTTTGAAAACCCAAGGATAAATATGCAATTTTTAAAAGCCTTTCCATTGGCGCTGAGGCCTTCTTCACTTGGAGATATTTTGCAGCCTTGCGTCAAACTAATCGGCCCCAGAGGTTCCAGGTCACAACACTGCACAGGCAACAAAATTGTCTTTAAACATTCACGACATACATTAAGACAAAAGGTATCAAGGTAGGCCCAAGTGCAACCGCTCCTTGCATGGTTCCCTCAAATCAGAGAGTGCAACCATGCTTAAGACAAAAAACCCACTCAGCTTTACACCAATTCTCCGGGGCTATGCCCTACCCATGACACACATGAGCATATAAGCATATCATTTCCCTCTTTCAACTGGGACCACTATGTCCTATTTTCTACATGTTTAAAATGCAATTAGCAAATCCCTAAAAGAGGGGTTCCCAACTTTGGGAGGCTAGATGTTGTTGGACTACAACTCCCGTCATGTCCAGCCACAATGACCTTTGGTTGAGAAGATGGCCCAGCAACATGTGGGAACCCAGAATTGGGAAGCTCTGCCCGAGCAGACCCATATATCAACAGCTGTTAGGAAAGACAGCAGAAGAGAACGACCATGCTCAGAAGTCGTATGCCACTTGTTGGGGGGCAAGAAGACTGGAGAGCTATTGCCTTCGTGGCCTGCTTGCCCACTTTCCAAAGATAACCATGTTGGCTATTGTGGAAAACACGATGCACAAGTTCCCCCTGCACAATTCAATTAAATGACCAGTTTTAAACATTGGGATGGGGGAGGGGAGGAACAGAGTCTGCTGGCTTTTGCATGAATGTAATTTAGAGCATTAGGGTCTAGAGCATTACCCTCTTCCACATATCTCCAGAGGGGGTTCCCTGTTCCAAAGTGATGAAACTTTGTCCATAACTATTGCAGATCATATTTTGTTGAACTACTGTGACGCATTGACAAACTTCGCAAAAAGGCAAAGAGTTCTTTATTTGATGTACTGGATTGTGTCTGTAATGGTAAGTCTAATAAATAATTCAATGAGTTTAAGTCCAGATCTATGTTTAGTATTGCTCTAATGTATTTATGTACATTAAGTTCACAGTAGAGGACAACTGAGCAGGCTTGATCCTAAATAACCACAATCAGGTCATACTGGCACAATCTGTTCTTGTGGATTTGTTTTATAGCCTGTCCCAAACATTTGGGCTGACTTAACTGCCAGCCCCCATGGCCTGCCAAAACAGGGTAAGTCTTCCAATGCTCCAAAAGATTACTCAGACTTTGCAGTATCTTTAGTGGGATGGAGTTCTATAACGGGGAGGGAAGCCACTAGGAACTGCTTTCAGTGCCCACATTTGGACATAACTCCAAACCAGAGGTAAAATGTGCCAAGGGTTTGGAGTTAGTAATCATCCAAATTCATGAAGCCGCAGTTTTGTCATCCAACCATGGCTCCATTTCCACCTCCAAACCTGAATTTGAACTCTCGGTTGATAGTGAGTTTTACTGCTGAAACTTGAGGTTTGAAGTCACCATTGTGTGGTCCGAATTCTGATGCTGCTATAACTTGGATTTTGTGTGCAAGCCCTTCCCACAACCATAGAGAGGTTGTCTCAGAACAGCCCAGGAACGTGTCAGTTCTAGGGCAGTCACGTTTCTCTCTGGCTGCCTCTTAGAGCTGATGCTTTGCCCTCTACCATCTCCTCCTTACTCCTTCTGGTGCTGCTGGGCAACAGGGGTGACATGTCCCTAGAGTTCATGCATTTAAAGGGACAGAACCACATTGGAGAAAGCTCACTTTCCTGTGCGTGTTTTGCACCTTGTGTGTTCCCCAGCGCGTGCGCGCACACACACGCACACACACACACACACACACACACACACAGGATGGGAGGACATGATGCAGAAAGCAGGGGAGGTCTCCAACTAATCATCACTGCTGTGCTTTGTGCACAAACACATTAAGCCCTAGTAACACAAATTGATGCATTTCTGACCACATACATCTCAATTGCTCTCATATCCCCCTCTTTCCATCAGAAGAATGAAGGCTACCGCACGGCTTTATTTTCAGGTGGGAGGTCTCCATCCACACACATCCCAGTTGTATTCCACACTGCTTGCATTATGCACAACAGAGCTTTTGAGTTCAAGAGACTTCACTAATGTGCCACTGTGCCTTTTACAATATTAACAGTGTCTACTGGTTAGAGGAGAGGAGAGCTGGCCTTGTGGTAGCAAGCATGACTTGTCCCCTTAGCTAAGCAGGGTCTGCCCTGGTTGCATATGAATGGGAGACTAGAAGTGTGAGCACCGTAAGAGATAATTCTTAGGGGATGGAGCCGCCGCTCTGGGAAGAGCAGAAGGTACCAAGTTCCCTCCCTGGCAGCATCTCCAAGATAGGGCTGAGAGAGATTCCTGCCTGCAACCTTTGAGAAGCCGCTGCCAGTCTGTGAAGACAATACTGAGCTAGATAGACCAATGGTCTGACTCGGTATATGGCAGTTTCCTATGTTCCTAACTACTATGTGTTAGCATTTCCCCTGATTTATTGAGCCTGGTTTTCAGTTATTTTTAAAACACAGCAAACACCTATCAATGGCTTGGGATTGCACTGCTAGTATTATTATTTTTAAATAAAGCTCCGTGCACACACACGCGCGCACACACACACACACACTTTGGGCACCGTGCACTCCAAGGCAACTGTTAGAGTCATAACAGGCCAGGACATTTTTAATGAGATAATGCATATTTGATACGCTTAAAAAGCAGCATTACAAATGTTCTCAACTTCTTCAGCTGGCTTACTCAATCTGTGCTCAACTGCCAAGCAGAGTCATAAACCCATCAGCTCTGCTTAAATTCAGTAAACAAACTAGGCCAGGGTTGTTTTCTCAGCACACATTGCCTCTATGGTGGGAGGCGACACGGTTTTTCCACAGAGTTGAAGGTGATGCGAGAAAACCATGGCTAGAACAGGGTGGGCAGCCTTAAAGTTTCTGGAATCTGCTTTTTGTTTTGCCAGAGCCTTGGGACCTAAGTAAGTTGTGCCCTAGAGACGGTGTCGACACCTGGTAACCACAGAGTCCTGTGGTTGTTTTGGGGAGAATACAGGATGGGTTGACCATTGCCTCCTCCCACGCAGTATGAGATTATGTCTTCCTTCCTATATCGCTGCTGCCCAATATAGGTGTTTCCCATTTTCTGGGAAACATACCAGCGTGGATTTGAGCCAGCAACCTCTTGCTCGCTAGGCAAGTCATTTCCAAGTTGATTAGCAAGCCAGAGGTTGCTGGTTTGAATCCACGCTGGTATTTTTCCCAGACTATGGGAAACACCTCTATCAAGCAGCAACGATATAGGAAGATGCTGAAAGGCATCATCTCATACTGCACGGGAGATGGCAATGGTCAACCCATCCTGTATTCTACCAAAGACAACCACATGCCTCTGTGGGTGCCAGGAGTCAACACTAAGCTGATGGCACACTTTACCTTGGGAACAACCTCCACAAAAAAAGTGGTTTGTACAAATAGCAATCTATGAAATATTTTATATTGATAGAATGTTGAATTTTAGTATAACATCCCTGAATTCCTAGATAATTTTGAAGCAGGACAGGAAAGGAGCAAGAGAAGCTACTTTGTGGGGGAATAAATTGGAGAGGAGCTAATGAAAGAGAAACCAGAAGAAACTCTAAGCACCAAAATACAGATTTAAAGCGGCATTTTAAATCCCCCGCGCAGCCAGCCATTCAGATTTGCAGTATTGACTGGAAAGGGGAGGGAGGGAGAAGCTAGACCAAAACATCTGGAGAGCCATAAACCCAGGAGCTACCAGTAGATCGGAAGCTATCTAATCTTCAGGGATGGATTTTAAGCTCTTTGCCGCCCATAGGCAGCCAAAGATTTGCTGCCCCGGCAGCAAGGGCAGAAGGAGGGAAGGAGTTTAAATAATTTTTTAAAATGTTTAAAACTGCCACTGCGCACGAGCGCAGCAGTAAGAGCTCCCTTGCACCCATCCACCTCCCAAATTATGACGGCAGCAGGTTAGGGCAAGACAAATATTTTTTTTAATTAATTTATTTATTTATGTTTCTTTGTTTGTTTATTATTTATTTATTTATTCGATTTTTATACCTACTTCCAAGCTGGCTCAGGGCAGTTTACAATTAAAAAACAGAAATCATTAAAAACAATTAAAATAGAAATACAAATATAAACTTGAAATTTAAAAACATCTTAAAAAACAATTAAACTATCAAAACAATTAAAACCCTGAAAACCAGGTTAAGATTAAAACAGCTAAAACTAAATTAAAAACCCTGAAAGGCCAGGCCAAACAGATAGGTTTTAAAGGCTCTCTTGAAGGACAGCAAAGAATTAAGATTACGAATTTCTGCCGGGAGTGCATTCCACAGTCCAGGAGCAGCCACAGAGAAGGCCCGCCTCTGAGTCGCCACCAGACGAACCAGTGGTAACTGGAGACGGACCTCACCAGATGACCTTAACGTGCGGTGGGGATCATGTAAAAGAAGGCGCTCTCTAAGATATCTTGGACCCAAGCCGTTCAGGGCTTTAAAGGTAATAACCAGCACTTTGTATTTTGCCCGGAAACATATTGGCAGCCAGTGTAGCTGTTTCAAAACAGGCATCATATGGTCTCTCCGGGTTGCCCCAGAGACCAGTCTGGCTGCCGCATTCTGAACTAACTGAAGTTTCCGGACTACGTAAAAAGGCAGAGCGCATTGCAATAGTCAAGCCGGGAGGTTACCAGCTGATGCACCACTGTTCTGAGGTCATCCTCTTCGAGGAATGGGCGCAGCTGTCAAATCAGCCGGAGCTGATAGAAAGCACTCCTGGCCATGGCCTCCACCTGAGATACCAGGGTGAGGCCTGGGTCCAGGAGTACTCCCAAGCTGCGCATTCCACAGCCTCAGATTCTGAGCCCCCACAATGAGCACCTCCGTCTTGCTTGGATTCAGCTTCAATTTGTTATCCCTCATCCAGCCCATTACTGCCTTCAGGCAGGCGTTTAGAGAATGAGTGCCATTACCTGAAGATGAAAAGGAGAAGTAGATTTGGGTGTCATCAGCATACTGATAACACCCAGCACCAAACCTCCTGATGACCTCACCCAGCGGTTTCATGTAGATGTTAAAAAGCATTGGTGACAGAATGGAGCCCTGAGGGACTCCATATAACAGCTCCCGTTTTGAGGAGCAACTGTCACCAAGCTCCACCATCTGGAATCTACCCGAGAGATAGGAACGGAACCACTGCAAAGCAGTGCCTATCCCCAACTCCCCCAGGCGATCCAGAAGGATACCATGGTCGATGGTATCAAACACCGCCGAGAGATCCAGAAGAACCAGCAGAGTCACACTCCTTCTGTCAGGGAAGGCTTCTTTAAAAGTGGTCTAACCATTGCCTCCTTCAGGCAGGGGGGCACCCTACCCTCCCTCAGCGATGCATTTATGATTTTAACTAGGCCACCTCCAACAATCTCCCTGCTGGATAGAAATTTATATCCCACCCAAACATACGTCTCTGGGCGGCTAACAATTAAAACATATATTATAATTAAAACAATGCAAATTAATACATATATAGAAGTTAAAATAATACAATAATTTTAAAACCATAAAATTAACAAACAGTATTTTTAATTAAAAACATAAGAAGGCTTGGGTAAAAAAAATGGTTTTCAAATGTTTTGGTTTTTTTTTAAATAGCCAGAGTGGGGACGATCGTAACTCAGCAGGGAGCGCATTCCAGAATCTCAGGGCAGCAACTGAGAAGGCCCGTCTCTGTGTGACCACCAAACGAGTTGGCGGCAACTGGAGACGGACCTCCTCAAGTGACCTCAGCGGCCGGTGGGGCTCATAGCAAAGAAGACGCTCTCTTAAATACCCAGGGCCTAAGCCGTTTAGGGCTTTATAACTTATGACTAGTACTTTGTATTTTGCCTGGAAACCTATCGGCAGCCAGTGTAACTCCATCAGCAAAGGAGTAACTTGGTGTTACAATCTGAGGGTTGGAGGCACACGGGCAGAAAGGCCCCAAGTCAGGTGGCTGCAATCATTTGAGAGGTTAGTGGCCTTGAGTTAGGAGAAGTATTGCTGCTCTCTCCGTGCTGCATGCCCACAAATTTGTCTTGCCCTGACCTGCCGCTGTCATCATTTGGGAGGTGGGCGGGTGGGTGTGAGGGAACGGGGGCAGTTTTAAACATTAAAAAACAATTTTCATTGAACAAAATTTGCCACTGGGGGAATTTTGCCGCTATAGGCAGTCGCCTCTTCTGCCTCTCCCTTAACCCCCCAGTGCTAATCGCCACCCCTGCACTAGGGAACAGAAGCTCTTCAAGAAGAAAATGTGGTAGTGTTGCCACCCACAGCCCCACGTTTAGACAATCTTTGTGAGAAGGTATTATCAAGCACCTTCCAAGTCCCTCCCTCCGGAGGAGATTCAAGAAAGCCAAACCATCAGTATTTTAATTATACAGTCATATTAGAAGTTCTGCTTGCAGCTTTGGGGATTGTTTTGAAAGGCCTAGGTACAGAAAATATCGGGGGCATGTGATGCAATAAGCTTCTTTACACAGCATATTATATAATAGGTTGTGTTGGTGTTTTAATGCAATTTTTTTTCCTAAAAAGCAAAATCAAAGCAATGAATACAGTTTTGTAAAGGGGTGGGGACCACATTAAAGGGGTGGAGAAGTAAACATGTTGTGTTTGCTAGGTTCAAAGATCGTGGCAGAACACTGCTTTAAGTTACTTGTAGGGGAAACCCAGATTTATCTAAGCAATTTTTGTTGGATTTTAGTTATTGTATTTGTTTGGAACCCCCTCCTTTGCATATGTCATGAATATGCAACCATGTCATGAATATTCCAACATGAATATTTCAGGAAGCTGAACCCGTTACCTAAAATAAGTAATTATTTCCCCCAACTCTGTTTGGGATGATGCTCCATTTAGGGCTTGAAAGGGCGAGTTCTTCATTTAACACTCCCAGAGGACCTTTGAGTTCCTTCGAGGAGGCTGGTAGACCGTTACACATTCCTGGAGCAAGTTCATGACCATCTTAATGCTTTTGACTTCAGTAGAAATACTTCCTCAGACTAATTCTTTCTTCCAGACGCATGGCACCAAAACAACTATGTTGGATTGAAATGTTTTTGGACCTCACTGGCTGATTATTGGCCATTTAGTTGAGAAACAATCCAAGGGATTACAGAAATCAAAGGGACGCTTAAATATTTAAATCACATTTGGATCAATCTGGAAAACGAAGCGTTTCTCCCACTGGAAATCAAGGTCTAGCATAGGCATTAGTTCCTTTCCTGAAATGACCCATAGATGTCAGTGTCTTTCCTTCAAATCCTGATCTTGTAAAGTGGCTTCTAGACCACCAAACTCTAAGGTCTATGTGGTGGTTGTTCACAGTCATCCTAAAGAGAAAATGGGGATGTACTGGGAGCTTTAATATCAAGTAAGCTTTACCAATGAAATGGGAAGGAAAAATATTAATCAGAGAATGTTCTTTTTTCACTAATGAAGAAGACATTGGTAGAAGAGACTCCTCAACACAAGGCATCTAGAATTCAATGAGGCTGTTCTCATGAGCAGCTAAGCCCAGGCTTGGCTGCCCGTGAGAACCACTGGGATCCGTGAGGATCCCAGCATCACTTCAGCGACAATCCCATTAAACAAACCTGCCAGTTAGCCAAGGTTAAGGACACAAGTGTGCCCTTAACCTGGGCTAACTGCTCATGTGCAAGCACTGGCTGCTCCCAGCCAGCGCTGGAACGGGAGCAGGCTCCCAGCCATCGCCGGGGGGGGGGGGGTCCCCACAACATACCGCACACTTGTGCGCTGCATTGTGGGATTTCCGGGGGCTGGGACAACATGCCCTGACCCCTGCACTGCCTGTGGCAGCTGTGGACCGTCTAGATGCATGATTTGCACACCCAGCAAATCTCCAGGGGTCATCTGTGGGGAAGGCGAGCTTCTGATCTCACTTAACCGTGAGAATGGGCTCATTATGGAGGAGGTGTCCAGCAATCCTTCTTGCAGTATTAGATTGGATCAGTTTCAATCTGTGACTTCTGAGGATGTGGACAAGCTGCTTGGGGCGATGCGGCCTACCACCTGTTCTCTGGATCCTTGCCTGACTTGACTGCTCCTATCTAGCAGGGAGAGTGTTGGAGATGGACTAATTAATATCGTAAATGCATTGCTGAGGGAGGGTAGGGTACCCCCCTGCCTGAAGGAGGCAATGATTAGACCACTCTTAAAGAAGCCTTCCCTGGACCCCTTAGCGATGGACAGCTACAGACCAATCTCCAATCTCCCTTGGTTGGGCAAGGTGATTGAGATGGTGGTGGCTGACCAGCTCCAGGCAGTCTTGGAAGAAACTGATTATCTAGACCCATTTCAAACTGGCTTTAGAACGGGCTATGGAGTTGAGACAGCCTTGGTCGGCCTGATGGATGACCTTTACCGGGGAATCAACAGAGGGAGTGTGACTCTGCTGGTTCTTCTGGATCTCTCGGCGGTGTTTGATACCATCGACCATGGTATCCTTCTGGATCGCCTGGGGGAGTTGGGGATAGGCACTGCTTTGCAGTGGTTCCGTTCCTATCTCTCGGGTAGATTCCAGATGGTGGAGCTTGGTGACAGTTGCTCCTCAAAACGGGAGCTGTTATATGGAGTCCCTCAGGGCTCCATTCTGTCACCAATGCTTTTTAACATCTACATGAAACCGCTGGGTGAGGTCATCAGGAGGTTTGGTGCTGGTTGTTATCAGTATGCTGATGACACCCAAATCTACTTCTCCTTTTCATCCCCAGGAAATGGCACTCATTCTCTAAATGCCTGCCTACAGGCAGTAATGGGCTGGATGAGGGAGAACAAATTGAAGCTGAATCCAAGCAAGACGGAGGTGCTCATTGTGGGGGCTCAGAATCTGAGGGGTGAGTTAGATCTCCCTGTGCTGGATGGGGTTACACTCCCCCAGAAGGAGCAGGTGCGCAGCTTGGGAGTACTCCTGGACCCAGGCCTCACCCTGGTATCTCAGGTGGAGGCCATGGCCAGGAGTGCTTTCTATCAGCTTCGGCTGATTCGACAGCTGCGCCCATTCCTCGAAGAGGATGACCTCAGAACAGTGGTGCATCAGCTGGTAACCTCCCGGCTTGACTATTGCAATGCGCTCTGCGTGGGGCTGCCTTTGTACGTAGTCCGGAAACTTCAGTTAGTTCAGAATGCGGCAGCCAGACTGGTCTCTGGGGCAACCCAGAGAGACCATATGATGCCTGTTTTGAAACAGCTACACTGGCTGCCAATACGTTTCCGGGCAAAATACAAAGTGCTGGTTATTACCTTTAAAGCCCTGAACGGCTTGGGTCCAAGATATCTTAGAGAGCGCCTTCTTTTATATGATCCCCACCGCACGTTAAGGTCATCTGGGGAGGTCCATCTCCAGTTGTCACCGGTTCGTTTGGTGAAGACTCAGAGGCGGGCCTTCTCTGTAGCTGCTCCTGGACTGTGGAATGCACTCCCAGCAGAAATTCGTAATCTTGATTCTTTACTGTCCTTCAGGAGAGCCCTTAAAACCTATCTGTTTGGCCTGGCCTTTCAGGGTTTTTAATCAGTTTTAATTGTTTTAATGCCTGGTTTTCAGGGTTTTAATTGTTTTGATAGTTTAATTGTTTTTTAAGTTGTTTTAAATTGGCATTTATATTTGTATCTCTGTTTAAATTGTTTTTAATGTTTTTTGTTTTAATTGTAAACTGCCCTGAGCCATTTCGGAAGGGCGGTATATAAATCAAATAAATAAATAAATAAATAATTATGTGAGTCAAGGAAGAATTTTAGAACTGCCTTAACTTTGAAGAACATATTTACACTGAATTTTAGTAATTTAATTTTTCTTCACCATCCTTAGAGTAAGACAAAACTCTCTGAACTGCTTTTTTAAAAAGACTTGTGAATCATGTTTGTTTTTATTTGTTGCCCCTGGAACTGATTCATCATATTAGCCAGTTCCCATCACCACCACCAATGGCCGAGTTTGTGGAAGTGACAAAATTGTTCATACCTGATTAAACATGAGGGATATCTCTCAGCAGAGAGGACTGTTGATTAAGAGGGAATCTACTTATTTTCCCAGAGTGGAACGCAGAACCAATATTTCAGATAGCCCAGGTGAGCATGCATTTTGACATCTGCTTCTTCCAGATACTTCCCAAGGAGATCCTGCCTATATTTGAATTTGGGCTAGAACAGTTAACAAAATATTAAGAGACAAGATGTTGCCACTCCTGTCTTAGTGAATGGCGAGATAGGCAGGGGAGACAAATCTGTTTCACTTTCTCCTTGCCATGTTCTGTTAGAAGTTCTGCCTGTGAAAATGGTGTCCTGGAACCTTGTTATTTGGAAAACAAGATGATGGTTCAGATTTGGCTTTCCTTCACCAAGGGATTTGGGCAGAAGGTTGAACAATGTTTTACAGTATCTGGTTTTGGGTCGGTCCCATTGGGACCCCAACATGACCAGTAATTGGGTTGCAGTTAAAGATAAAAAAGGCCAATGGCCTTGCTTTTCAGCCAACAAGTAAAATACAATAATATTTTCATTTGTGGAATTCAGTAAGATTTTTGCAAATCAGTTATCTTAGTTATCGGGCTGGGCTGGTTTTGTATCAGTTAGTAATATGTTTCTTAATAGTTTTAAATATTATGCTAGATCTCTCTGGGGCATGCTAGATTTCTTAGATTTTAATTATTTTTTATTTTAATAAGTGTTTCACCTTGTATGCCTGTTACATTTGTGATGTTGTGGCTAATGGCCAAAACAATAAAATCAATGGAAATTGACAATTTGACAATACTTCCATCTATACTTCATTTGTGTTATTATTTGAAATATTCTTTTGCATCAAAACTCTAAATCAAAGTCTGATTTTTGTTAAATGCGGAATAAACAATGATGGGTGCCAATTAGGTTGGTCAATTTCAAGTTATTTCAGAGACAATTGTGGGTTCTTCTTTTTTCGTGGAAGGGTACCAACACATTTGTCCACATGTGCATTTACTTAATGTTAAGTAAATGTTATTTACTTAAGTTGCCTCTGAAGAAGAGCATTTCACGCTCGAAATGAGTCCGGCAATATCGACAAAATTAATTTAGAAAAACTCATCAGCACCTTTGGAAATTCCACACCCCCTCCTTCGGTTCTGATTTGATAGTGCTGAATCATTTATCTCCCCCTCCCCCTGGGGATGAGAGCTGGTCTTGAGGTAGCAAGCCTGAATTGTCCCCTTTGCTAAGCAGAGTCCACTCTGGTTTGCATTTGAATGGGAGACCATATCCTGTGAGCACTGTCAGATATTCCTCTCAGGGGATGGGACCACTCTGGGAAAAGCATCTCCATGTAGAAGTTCCAAGTTCCCTCCCTGGCAGCATCTCCAAGAGAGGGCTAAGAGAGACTCCTGCCTGCAACCTTTGGAGAAACAGCTGCCAGTCTGGGTAGACAATACTGAGCTAGATGGACCAAAGGTCTGACCCAGTATAAGGCAGCTTCCTATGTTCATAAAGAGCTGTGAGGAAAACATCTTTGCCAATATGGCACAGAGGTTTCTTAGCCTAGGCGCTTTCCAGATTAGCTGCCTAACAGCAGGCAAATTGCATTTGAAACGTAAACAGCAGGGGGAGCAGTCTCGCAGAAACTAACAACCCGAAAAAACAGCAACTGTCTTACAACGGATATATGACGTTATAGTACAATATCGCAGCGATTAAATTTGAAACAAGGCATTGGAAATCTGAACTGCACCCTGCTGTCAGTGCAGGGACTGCCGTGTCACAACGCAGGAAGTGTGGAAGCACACTTCAGAGATATGACACGACCCCGTTGCAGGGTCTAATCTGGAAAGGAACCTGGTGCTGGGGACCAGGAATTAACCAGTCACCACAGGTGTCACCCAGTGATCCAAACTGATAACCTTTTACTCCTATTTATGCTAGTAGCTACCTGTTCTCTGCAATCAGCTCAGAGTCAATACCCTAATTATCAATATTTATCACCTGTCAAGCAACACGGACATTTACTTTCCTTCATTATCCTCCATTTCACCGAGAACACTGATCTGCTCAGTAGCTAATACCCGTACGCTGTTGCTTCTGGTTGGAACATTTTGATTTAAACCAATGATTTACATTGTCTGTCCCCCCCACCCCGTTAGCGATTTAAATTGTCTTGACTTATATCAACCCAGGCTGGTGTTTTCTGATTAGCCAAGAGAAAAGAGTGCCGGCCCATTCCCTTCCAATCGGTGCCATAGGAAGTGGGTCTGTGCCTCAGTCCCTTGTGCTGACTGTCAGTGCTGGGGGTTACTGCATCAACAACCACCCACCCCAGACTCTCCACTGGGTTTCATCCTCCTCGCTGACGCCTCACAAACGAAGGGGCCATAACTCAAGAAGGGAGGCGGTATGCCTGTGGGATTTATCACCTCTTTTAGCTCAGAGCTCAAGAATCAATCGTAGTGTAATGGAGCTTCCAAACGGGTGCTGCAGTATCTGCTCCCATATAGTGTCCCTCCTGTCTGTGGCAAAGTCCATTCCAGTGAGACCTTCTGCCCAATATTATTGCTGGCTGGAAGGCACCTACCCAGCTTTTCACCCCCACCTCTGCCTGGTTTTAGCATAAGTTCCAAGATGAAATGAGGCATTTATTGACTACTGCAATGCGCTCTATGTGGGGCTGCCTTTGTATGCAATCCGGAAACTGCACTTGGTCCAGAATGCGGCAGCCAGGTTGGTCTGTGGGTCTTCTCGGAGAGACCATGGCTGCCGATACGTTTCTGAGCAGAGTGCAAGGTTTTGGTTATAACCTATAAAGCCCTAAACAGCTTGGGCCCTGGATATTTAAGAGAATGCCTTCTTCGCTATGAACCACACCGCCCATTGAGATCATCTGGAGAGGTTCATCTGCAGTTGCCACCAGCTCATCTGGTGGCTACTCAGGGGCCGGCCTTCTCCATTGCTGCCCCGAGGCTTTGGAAAACACTTCCTGCTGAAATAAGAGCCTCCCCATCTCTGACAACTTTTAAAAAGTCAAGACACATTTGTTCACCCAGGCTTTTAATTAGATACTGTTTTAATAGTTGTTTTAATAAAATAGCTGTTTTAATAAAAATTTTAATTGTTGAAATGTTTTAATCTTTTTATTGATTGTTTTTATTCTCTTGTAAACCGCCCAGAGAGCCTGCGTTTGGGGGTGGTGTAAAAATATGTTTAAATAAATAAATAGATAAATAGATAAATAAATAAATATTTGCGAGACACTTCCACCTCTCTCCACCATAACGGAATTGGAAACATGACAAGATGGCGGCAGTCACCGGCAGAAGACTGGGCCAGATTCTGGCACAGCACAGCTTCTCTTAGACAGCTGTATTATAAGCCATGTACATGAGCAGACAATTCCAGACTCCCTCTGTGAAAGGCATGATGGATTGCTGCAAGCAACCTATTGACCTGTCTGGACCTCTTTAAGAATTGACCAGCCACTTATTAGGACAGCCATTATTATTCTGTTTAAGAGTCCGGCCCCCTTTGTCAATAGAATCTTCCTCTAAGCAATGACTTTCAAGCTTTCTACCTTCAGGGTTCACTCTCCCACACCCATTTGCAGTCAAGACTTGTTCTACATCTTGTGGGACTACAACTCCCATCACCCCCAGCCAAAGGCCATTGTGCCTGGGGATGATGGGAGCTGTAGTCTAGCAACAACCGGGGGCCCAACATTGGGAATCCCTTCTGTAACACATCAAACTCTCTCCTGCAGCTGTACAGAACAAAGGGAGTTATGATGATCTCGTTATCTTTCAGGGAGACGTGTCCACCATTCTGACCTCATTGTGGACCGCCTCATAAGCTTCCAAGCAACTTCAAGGTTGCCTTTTGAAAACTAATGTTCTTAGGCATAGCCACTTAGGGCCAACTCCAGAATCATTTTTCCTTCCTCATATTAGAAACAGAGGAAGCTGCTTTGTACTGAATTATTGGTCCATCCAGCTCAGTGTCCACTCTGACTGGCAGTGGCTCTCCGAGGTTTCAGGCAGGAGTCTCTCAAAGCCCAACCTGAAGACGCCAGGGATTGAACCTGGGACCTTCTGCATGTAGAGAAGGTGCTCTTCCACTGAGCTATGGCCCTGTCCTCAACAACATCTGAGACCCAAGGTTAGTTAGATGTATGTGGAGTCAAGTGGGCTGAAAATGACTGAAGAGGCAAGCCACTGCAATGCTGGAATAGATACATGCCGAGCATGTCTATATCAAGCAAGTACTTCCAAAAGCTGGTCCCCTATCTTCATCAGATTTATTACCCAACTAATCAACCCAATACTAGAAAGGCTCATGTCTTGAGGCATTTTTCTCCCTGCATTGGAAAACACAGCCTAAAATTGCAATTAATGTTACAATAATAAGTGCATTGTTTTATTTGCAATTCAGCTATAAAGGAGCAGAAAGTTGCCGCCTTTCAGTATTTGTTTTGAGGTCAGGAATCCATGAGAGGGACGGAATCTTTAACCAAGACAAGCTGTTGGGTACATAACGAGGGCATCCCTACTGCTTAATTCTGGGATTATCTCCATTAAAGAGTTGTGGAGGCAGAAAAAAAACACAACAGGGTTCAAGGCAGAGATAGAAGGGTATACAAATGGTATCATACATTTGCTATTCTAGTAGCCTCAGAGAGGTTCTCACAGAGGCTGTAAACTTGGTACGGGCTGTACCATTCCAGTTTGCGTGTGACTTAATCACATGCACCTTGTGTTCCTTATACTCCCAGAAAGGCAACCTGTACATCAGTAACAACCTTTTCTACAATGCACAGCCACAGCAGAGGGCATTCTGGAGCATTTTCTTAATTCACACAAGGTGACACTGAGTTCCAACAGGTCAGGCCAGTCAGAGGCACTTTTACACCTGGCCTCCAAAACCCTTGAGGGACCCCCAAATCCTCTTTACTCTGTCCCAGGTGGTGTGGTCGCCGTGCCATGCTACTGACCAACCGAGTGCAACCTCTGTGTTAGAGACAGAGTGGGGAAAGAAATATGTGGAATAGGAAGTTGCATGTTGAAATGTTTCTGCTAATGCATATTTGCATAAATATAAAGTTGTGTGGTTGAGTCGGTGTCAGTGTCGACTCCTGGCAACCACAGAGCCATGTGGTTTTCTTTGGTAGAATATAGGAGTGGTTTACCATTGCCATCTCCCATGGAGAATGAGATTATATATTGCTGCTGCCCAATATAGGAGTTTCCCATATTCTGGGAAACACACCAGCGGGTGATTCGACACAGCAACCTCTTGCTCCCCAGAAACTTCCCCGCTGCACCATTAGGTGGCTTTGCATAAATATACCTGTTTTATATATATTTATTTATTATTATTATTATTATTAGTAGTAGTAGTAGTAGTAGTAGTAATACTCCACCCCTCCAGTACATTACTGCTCGTGGCGCCTCACAGCATTTATAAAACAGTTACAATATAAAATCCGACTAATAAAATTAACCAAATTAAACAAGTTAAAAAATCCAAGCTAAAACCACAATCAAAATTAGCTTTTAAAATGGCAAATTAAAATATTAAAGCTAAAAACTAAGAATTATAAAAACTAAAGAACCTACTAGATATACACAACAGGTGAAAAATTTAAAAGCCTCTTTAAAAAGATGTGTTTTTAGTTGTTTCTTTAAAACACTGAAGGAGGGAGCATGGCAAAGCTCTTCAGAGTGGGCGTTCCAAAGTTCCGAGGGGCCACAACTGAAAAGGCCCTGTCTCTAGTCCCCACCAATCGGTTCTCTGTTAGTGGCAGGGCCATGAGCAGGGCCTGAGATGACGGGCGGAAGGCCCTGGCAGGTTCATATGGACGAATGCGTCCAACAGGTGCCCCAAGCTGTGTAGGGCTTTAAAGGTCAATACCAGCACCTTGAATCTAGCCTGGAAGCGGACTGGTAGCCTGGTAAGGAATCTTCTTATATTCTTGTGAGTTCAGTTGCTGTCTGTGCTGTGCCCTCAAAAATCCACACGTTAAAAATACTGTGTGTGTCAAAGAGTGTGTGTGCGCGTGTTTGTGTACACACTAGGGGGGATGATGGTTAACTTGTGGTGGTGGTGGGGCTCCCAAGGCCTTTAGGTCCAAGCCCCAAAATTACCCAGGTGCATCTCTGTGGCCAGTGCCCCATGCATGCAGAGTGACTGCCATGGAAGAGCTGTGTTTCGCTTTTCAGGCTCAGAACTCACCTTCAACTCCAACCTTCAGTGTAAAACCTGCTTTGAATGTCCTCCCTCCCACCCTAACATTTCCCTCTGCTTCTTCTGCCGCTTTCCACCACACGCACAATAGTCAAGGCTTTAACAACAACGGGTAACATTTACGTATCCAGCAGTAGTGATTTTAAATCTTCCACCCTATTCTGTTCAGCTTTTTCTTTCTTTCTTTCTTTTTTGCCCTTTGCACACCAGCTTCTCCGCTGACAATCAGCAACAGAGGAGGAAAAACAAATTAAGATGGTGGGGCTGGGGGACAGACTAGAGGCAAGCACTACTGGTCAGAGTGTGACCCACTTGTGGGCAAAGCCCAACATTCGGCCACTGCCCTATAATGTGTATTTATTCAAACATTTGCATCCTGTCTTTCCATCAAATGAATGTCAAGGCAGCTCTTAACCTTACGTTTAAAAACATCAATAATAATATAGCCAACAAAAGAAGAGTAAAAACAGTCAGCAATTCAGCAGAAACAACAATCTAGCCCAAAGGCTCTCTTTAGAAATGCAGGTGATCAGGACAAGAGGTTATCTCTAGGGAGTGTTGTCCACAACTTTGGTGCCATTGTTCTAAATAAATAAGTAAATAAGTAAAATCCATGCTCATGTCCCTCCCCAGCATCCATACTGGGATGGCCGATAGTCAGGAAAGCTTCAACTGCTGAGCAGAATGCAAGAGCAGGTTCTTGTGGAAGGAGGTGGCCCTTGAGATATCCTGGTTCCAGATTATTTAAGGTTTTAAAGGTTAAAGCCAGGTCTGGGGGTGGGGAGGAAATCAGTGAAGGTGGAACAACACAGTAGTAGTAGTAGGAATATAGGAAGATGCTAAAAGGCATCATCTCACACTGCACGGGAGGAGGCAACGGTCAACCCCTCCTGTATTCTACCAAAGAAAACCACAGGGCTCTGTGGGTGCCAGGAGTCGAAATCGATGTGACGGCACACTTTACCTTTAATAGGGTCTGAACACCTCATATCAGATAACAATCTGGCCGTAATACTCAGGATCACTTCTAAATCCTTCCTAGATACTTTTCAAAGGCAGGCCCAGAATTATCCGCCATGTGCAATGGTTCAGTTGCAGGCTGGCAGGGATTTCCTCACAGGCAAGCCACCCTGAAAAGGATCTACTGAAAGCAGAATATTTGAAAAGCAGCACCACAAAGCAACATCATCTGAGGATAAATAGATGGATGTTTTTGCTGACTCGTTTCTGAAAGGCTAAAATGCTGCTGTGCATGATTTTTAAAATGCCTTTAATACCTCGTGTTGGATCCTCCCACAGTAAACACAAACAGCTGGGTTGCTCCCATTTCTCCTTGTTGGCTTCCAAGTTAACTGCATAGAAATATAGCTTATTGCTGGAGTAGAATACGATAGATCGGAGCAACTGCACAAAGCTAATTGGAACAGGCAAAAGAGATAAAAGGGATGTGATCACTGTGGAAAACAATCAACTGTCTTAAGAGAAACAAAACTCTAGAGTGGGTTGTGCAGAGACGTGATCCTCATTTCCAGAACAGGATGAGTATTCTCCGGGCAATTCTGCCTCTAATGGGCTGCAGGTGGCAGTGCATAATTGATGTTCCCTTTGTCGACGCCCGTGGTTTTTTAACCGCAGAACAAGATGCTAATGCTTAGAAAGATGCGTAAGAAACTAGCCAGAATAAAAAGCAAAAAAATGCACCAGCAGGTCTCTTCTTGTCTCAGTTATAAGAGGAAAAGCGAGACCCACCGTGTCATCTGCTCTACGAGAATTCTGGATGGTTTTGATTGATTGCCACCACCACAGATAGAAGGCCGATTCAAATGTGTTCAACACTCCTACAACAAGTGCACAGTGCACACAGGTACAGTCATTTACAGGTTATGCTAAATGCAGGTACAGAAGTACATTTCCTATCTGTATCATGCATTTGAAGGGCCTGCATCCAGGCTCACTTTTAAAATGAACACAATACGAATACAATGGATACACCCAAAGTGGGTTACAGAGTTATTGATAGATATATAGATGGACAGATAGATGAAGATGGCTCCCAGTCCCCAAAGGGCTCACAAACTAAAAAAGAAACATAGGACAGACACCAGCAACAGCCACTGCAGGGATTCTGTGCTGGGGCTGCATAGGATCAGTTGTTCTCCCCCTGCTAAATAAAGAGAACCACCACTCTTTGATCACTTAGCAGGGGACACAGCTACAGTCATCCACACAAACACATATCACCGTGTACAGACATCGGCACACTTGTAAAGCATATTATTTTTTATTATTTTTATTAATCAAATTTGTACACTGCCCCAAACGTTCGTTTCTGGGCATAATGTCGGAATTGGGATAGAATTGTCAGCAAATCCATGCAAAGCAAAATCTGACCGGTATCTGGAAGTTGCCACCTAAGGAAAACATGAGGAATTTAAAGAGGAGTTCAAATAATTTTGATAAGGCTAGTGACATTTCTCTGGGAGGGGTCCATACCTCCCACAGATTACGGATGAATTTTCGCCAAAAGTCGGCTCCAGCTAGGCAAAAGCATTTGTGAAATTTTGGTAGAAGCTTTTATGGGTTCTGAAAAGACTAGTGAAATTTCTCAGGGAAGATTGCTTTCTCGTTCCCCAGAGGTTTACAGACTAAGCACACATTGCAACAGGATGAGGTTGGCCAACTGAAACTGGGGGGGGGAAATCACTACTCATTAACCCAAGAGCCAGATCAAGTGACAGGGTGCTTGTGTGTGTGTGTGTGTGTGTGTGTGTGTGTGTGTTGGGGGTTGTACTTAAAATATGTATATATTGCTGTTCTATTAAAATATCTAGATGAATTTACAGTAAAAACTCCTTATAACCAGGGGCAGAGCCACCACTGAGCAGACGGGTTCAAAGAACCCGGGCTGTTGCCAATCAGGGACTGCACCTGGCCGCACCCCATGTCTGACGTCAGACACAGGGGGCGTGGCTTCACTCCCAATCCGGGCCATGTGACCCCATTTGAGAGCAAATACCAGCCAGCAATGTCCGGGAGCTGCTCTCGCTGCCCTTAAGGTAGGGAGAGTGTTCCTGGCTGCGCTAGGGCCAAGCAGCCCCGTTTGGGAATGAAGCCACACCCCCTGCACCTGACATTAGATGCAGTAGGGTCTGACGTCAGTCACAAGGGGCATGGCGGGGGCACTGCTGCTGGGAGGAACACGGGCCACCAACTCGCTTCCTCCACCAGTGCTTATAACTTCAAATACACAATACAACAATTGCAGCAACAGCCTGGAAAAGAAGTGTTAAGTTCAAATTAAAACACTCACCCCCAAGAGAACAGGCCAATAGAAGGAACCAGTCACCCACTAGAAGCTTGAAGGACAAACGCACTAATCTGTCATGCAAATAATAATACAACTGATGTTCGACAAGCCTGCCTGGGGAGAATGCTCTAAGAAGGAGACCATCATGAGGTCCCTCTCTCCGTAGTTACCACTTGCGCAACCTCTGAAGATGACCCAAAGAAAAATGTCCAAAGCAGATCTTAGGTTTTGGGATGGTGACTATGGCAGGGTATGGTCCTTCAAGTGCCCAGTTCCCAAACCATTTAGGGCTTTAAAGGTCAAATCCAGCAGCATCCTGAATTGGGTATTTTGTTTGAGTCACACTTGGAAAACAGAGGAGAGTGCCCTATGTTATGCTTTCCCCCTACATAGTCATAATCTCTGTGTAGGAGAAATGTGAGCACACAATCATGTTACGAAGTGCGGCCTCAGCGTTTGCTCCATCCAGATACATGGCTCAGGCAGATACCAGCCGTACAAAAAGGACACAGGACCTCAAGGAGTCATTTTCCTGCCTTTTCGGAACTATTTTGGAAGATGTCATTTCACCCTGCCTCCAAATAATTCCAAACTAGCTGAACCAGGTGCAGACCATCTGTGCCTCTAGTACCCACCCGACTTTCTCCCCCCGCCACAGCCCACCCGCCAGTCACCGCTTTCTCCTGCCCATCAGTCTTGGCTTTCTTCCCCTCCCCCCATCGGCCGCCGCTTTCTCCTGCCCCCCTCCCCACCGCAGCTTTTTTCTCCCATCTGCCCACCCGCCACCACCATTTTTTCTCCCTTCCGTCCTCCCACCGACCACCCCTTTTCTCTACCCCCATCTGCCCCCACTGCCGCTTTTCTCTCCCCCACATCTGCCCGCCCACCACCGCCACTTTGTTCCCCCTCTCCTCCTCCCTCGGCCAGGCCGCGAGAGTTCCGCCGCCAAATCCTGGGCATGCATGACGGCTAAGAGAATTAAATATATAGATAAGAAAGGAAATTGATCCCAGAGCTCAACAACTTTGAGTCCATCAACTAACTGGCCTTGTATGATTATGGTTAAGTGGCATTTAACAACAGAGCGGCAGCCTCCAGCAAAATATTTAAAACTGCCATCATGCCCCCGCTCTCTGTGCTATTCTTTGGCTTGAGTTAAACATCTGCACCCTTGTTACCAACACAGTAATTCTGGAGCATTTGATTACTGTTTTGTTTGCTTCATTGCAATACCCAGGGGACATGTCAGACAGAGGGCGGAGGAATTGGAACTTCAGGCCAGCTGAGATTCCAAACCGAGGGTTAACGGCAAGTCTGGAATTTTGCGTCTGCCACACTGATCCATCATTAGGTATGTTGCGTGCTATTAAAAACACATCAGCATTTGTCATCCGCAAAAAGTGACATTCCAGACAAACGGCAGCTCCTTGCCATCCTAATAATAGAAAACCATTGCAATGATGACGAAGCATGACATCTGTTTGCCAATTGGAGCCTTGGAAGGAAGCAGGCACTCGGCTGGGTTTGAGACTTTAGCGCAAACCACCTTGTTTGCCTGCTGGACAGCAACATTTATTTATTTATTTATTTATTTATTTTTGCATTTTTATACCGCCTTTCGTTAAAAGATAGCCCCAAGGCGGTTTACAAAAGTTAAAAACCTACAATAAAAACATCATGCTAAAAGTATAAAAACATATAAAAACAGGCATAAAACAATACAACAAATAAAAACACCCAGAAGCAGCAGTTATTTATTTACATGGATGCTTGTGAGGAAGGTCTCCACAAAACTAGGTTGCAAGAGCTGCTGTTTGGGACGAAGAGAGCTGGTCTTGTGGTCGCAAGCACAACTTGTCTCCTTAGCTAAGCAGGGTCCACCCTGGTTGCATATGAATGGGAGACTAGAAGTGTGAGCACCGTAAGAGATTCCCCTCCGGGGATGGAGATGCTCTGGGAAAAGCATCTAGGTTCCAATTTCCCTCCTTGGCAGCATCTCCAAGATAGGGCTGAGAGAGATTCCTGCCTCCAACCTTGGAGAAGTCGCTGCAAGTCTGGGTAGACAATAGTGAGCTAGATGGGTGTAGGGTCTGACTCGGTATATATAGCAATTTCCTATGTTCCTTTGAGGTGGGATGGGATGTGCCCAGGGCTTGGCTGTCAGGATGGAACTGCAAAGGAACAACTTCTGGACTTCTTCTAGCTGTCAGGACTAGAACGGGCTGCAGGTCCTAAACATGGGCTTGGGTGGGGGCTATCAGGAGGGAATTCAGCATGGGGCATCACCACCACCATCACCTGGCCAAAGAAGTGGACTACAGGCCTGCAGAGACACTTGTTGAATAGCAACAGGCCAGAGTAGGTCACAGGACAAGGCCTGACCCTTATTACAGTGTCAAGGTCAAGCTTGCTCTTCCGTCTGGGCAGTGAGGGTTGCTGCTCTTCCTGCATCTTGCAGCAGACCAACCTCACCTCACCACCCACAGTCCTGTCTCGCTCCCAGAACCGCGTCATCCTGACTTGACAGTCACCAGGTCTGAAACAGAGCAGTGAAAACTTGAAACAGTTTGTGACCAAACACTTTCAAGCTGGGGATTTCAGGAGTTAGACAGAATAATCTGTGCAAATATTTAACACCCAGAGGTTGAACGGATCCCTTCTGCACAGTAGGGCTGAGATGTTCCCTTTCATGCAGCACAGAGAAACAGGCAGGCTTCATACAGAAGGAAGGAGAGAACACAGCTCTCCATCGACCAGAAGACCAGTTCAACGCAGGAGCACACAGGCACACGTCTAATGCAAATTCAGGCTGCACTCTAAGATGATAAATGGTTTTCCCCATTTTTCAAGGCCTCAAATATAATGAGTCAAGGGGCACATCTTGTCTCTGAAGCTCCACTACCACACGGTAAAGAGGTATAATGTGTTTGCAGCAGGATAGGGTGATATCCGACTGAAGCAGAAGCTACTATTGAAGGCTGTCGGTTTACAGGCAAACAGGGTTATGCAAAACATTTTTGTTGTCCGGACAAATGTGCTTATTGTAGTGGGACAGAAATTCTTCCTGAAAATTAATTTGCTTGTTCAAGGATTCATCCATTATTCGGCCCTATCCAGCACCATTGTCCCCCTGACTCTCCCTTCCTAATTGGTCACAAGGGTAATTGCAGCCCAATCAGGGAAAATTCCGTGAATAAGATGGATGGCAGGATGCTGCATCTTGACACGGTGATGTCACTGAACTTCAATACAATGGTGTGGGTCAATATGCTTAAGAAAAAGTGGGGCATAAAAGGTGAGAGGGAGAGGATCCAAGTTAACTATAGACTGGGATGGGGCAGGCAAGAATGGAGATAGGGGTGGGGAGATTTGCATGCCATAGGTGTGGGGGCTATGACACACCATGCCAGTCAGGCACAAACTTGAATTCAGCTACAATTCAGGCCTGCTCAACTTTGCCACACACACCCTGATGTTTTTGGACTAACAACTCCCACAATCCCCAGCCACAGTGGCCAATAGCCAGGAATTATGGGAGTTCTAGGCCAACATCTGCAGGAGGGCCGAAGTTAAGTTACATCATGTCAATGAAAGCAACGGAGAGCAAGGGCAGTTGAAACAAATATTCTCCACAAGGTCCATCTAACAATAGTTTTACAGTGATCCCTAGAAGAACTCCTGGGCGGTTAGGCACCGGAATGCCAAGTGAAGTGGCGTCTCTTTTTAACGTTGTTAAGAATGTTGGCAACAACCAGCAAAGAGCTCTGGTTCAGTCCTACACACACAAGACAGTTTTCTTTACTAGGGGAGTGTCCCCCCACCCCAGCCTCTTCTTGCAAAATAAATTTTTAAAAACATATGACCGAATACTTGCTGGGCACCAAGATGAAAAGATTATTCCCCACAGCTGAGTTGAAAAATAAGGTTTCTCAGCGAAAGCACCAACTCAGCATGCAGTTCCACTTCGATGGATGATAGTAACTTAGGCCATGAAAAATGAAGGCAGTACAACTGTCCCTCCCCAGTATCAGTCCTGCAGCATTGGCCCCACACCCTTCATATGTGGGGCTCCAGTAACTCGAGCAGGCAGCAGTAGAAAAGTGTGATATTGATTGATTGATCATATTTAATATAAAATAAAAATGCTGTGCAGCCAGTCAACAGACAGAGCTGTGAAACTCACTGAAGTAAATGCTAAGGACATCACCAACCCGTATTTGCTCAATTTGAATACAAGATTTGTGCTCTGGCACTGGATTGCTAATTGATTACATGAGCACAGAGTCAATGAAGAAATCAATATGAGATACTCAACTGAAGGACACATGGGAGGGGAGAATGAGGGAGGGGACGCTCAAGACTCTTGAAGATATCACAGTCAAAACACTTCTATATATTTGCTGACGAGCTAGACTCATGGAGGCAGAGCATCGTGTATGCCACGATGTGGTGCAAGTACAGAAGAAAATGCAGAAATGTGGACAGATGCAGCATGTTTCTCAGATTGCTGAGAGTCTCTGCTTTTAAAAGGATTATATCCCGTATGGTTAGGGATGTGCACAGAACCAGCAGGGGCCGGTTCGACGGCGGAGGGTGGCTTTATGGGCGGGAGTGGGTTCACTTACCCCACTCCCCGCTGCATTTCCCCCACCGGCATGTGAGTCCTTAAGAGCCCGCCAGGGCAGCAGCATACCTCCTTGCCACCCCGGTCCGCTGTTTACCAGATGTACCTGGAAGTAGGAATGGCGAATGTGCACATCGGGTGTGTGCGCACGACAACACCCCAATGAGCTCTAAAGGACTCACGTGCCAGTGGGGGAAATGTGGTGAAGGGAGGAGTGCACCCACCCCCACCCTTAAAGCAACCCCTGTCCCCCCGCCACCGAACCTTTGAGCCAGCGGGGGTTCAAACCAGCAGACTCCTAAGGACTCGCACACTGGCAGGGGAAACGTGGCGGGGAGCGGGTAAGTGCATCCACCCCACCCTTAAAGCCATTCCCCCTGCCACTGAACCTTCAAGGCGGTGGGGGTTTGAACTGGTTCGGAAGCGCATAAAAGGCCGAGATCTCAAAAGAAAGAAAAAGTGGTTCAGTAACATCGACTAGTGGTTATAGCTTACTCTCCCCTTGATTAGCAGAAACAGAATGTATTATGCAAAATAGCAAAAGTGCATAACATACGCGAAGTTTGAATATTTATGCAGGTCACATAAAATTCAGCTTTGCTTGGGGCAGAATTTAGATTATCTGAGCACAAAACCTATTTTATTTTTCAGACCTTTTCCTAAAATGAAGGTGGCATCAGGCAACTATCTGCACAGCAACGCTTTGGGTCCTGTGCCCTGGCTGGAGAACACTTTTTATCTCTCTGTTGCCTGAGACTCTGGGATGACCCAGCCAACAATTAAAGGAAGTGAAGGGCACGCACCTCGACAGGAGGGCAGAGGAAAGTCCCAGGAGGCTGTGTTCTCCGAACTTGCATGGCAAGTGAGCAGCGCATGGCCCTCAAGAAAGAAGCCCGGGTTGCAGCTGTAACGCACTTTGTCACCAACGCTGAATGTCGTCCCCTGCTGGATTCCATTCTGGAGCCTTCCAGGATTTCCACACGTGTGGCTTGGTAGAACTGCAGGGGTGATGGGAGAGAAGAACATTTGATTAGTCAAAAGCATAAATGGCCACTAACCAATCATTCTCAACATTAACTTACACACCGTAAAGTCCCTTTTTTACAACCACTCTCCGTTTGCTGCTCAGCCTCCTGCTGCTTCTGTTCCAATTCAGCTCATTCATTCATCCACTTCCTCACACACCAAAAGGGCTGGAGGTGGGAGGAGGAAGAGATTTAGGTCGTATTGCATCTGCCTCTCCTTGTCCTTTCAGTCTGGGAATGGCAACATCGTACTGGCTTTTTCAGAGGGACATAGGAAGCTGCCTTATACTGAGTCAGACCATTGGTCCATCTAGCCCAATATTGTCTACCCAAACTGGCAGCAGCTTCTCCAAGGTTGCAGGCAGGAGTGTCTCTCAGCCCTATCTTGGAGATGCTGCCAGGGAGGGAACTTGGAACCTTCTGCATGAAAGCAGGCAGATGCTCTTCCCAGAGTGGCCCTGTTCCCTAAGGGGAATATCTTACAGTGCTCACACACGTAGTCTCCCATTCAAATGCAACCCAGGTTGTACCCTGCTTAGCAAAGATAACAATTCATTCTTGCTACCATAAGACCAGCTCTCCTCCCATCTTTCCAAGATGAGAAATACAACATTAATCTTGGCCCTTTAGGCATCTTCCTCTACTAGGCTTAAAGTGCCATGAGAGGGAAGCTACTGCATATGGATGCCCAACATTCTTTCCTATCCAGAAAGCGAGTACTGTGGAGCTATTAAAATGGCTCAGGCACTCCTTTCGGCCTTCAAGGATCAGAAAAGGCAGCTGGCACTTCCCAAGCACATAATACCACATCATGGGTTGATGGGAGGAAACGAGCCCAGTGCTCACGTAATTCCAAGTGCTCAACTTCTCACTGTGTTGATTTCCTTCAAAACCATCACCCTGCATCATGCCTGGAAGCAGACTGATAACCAATGCAGTTCACAGATCTAATGTGTTCCATACGTCCTGAACCAGGCAGGACTCTCACAGCTGCTCTCTAGACCAGTTGACATTTCCAAAGAAATTTCCGGAGCAGTGCCATGTAGAACACAATTTAGATTAGATGTGGCGAGAACATGGATCATCACTGAGACAGGAATGGACACATCTGATACACCAGCCAAAGCTAGGCAAATGTCCCCTGGGTTGTGGCAGACACTTGGGCATCCTGGTGTAGTACCAGGTGCAAGAGGGCCCCCAAGCTGCAAACCTACTTGTCAGGCCTTCCTGTGGGCGGGCCCAAGTACTCACCCAGTCGGGGGGCCAAGAAGACGGAGGCAATACAGCCCCTGGGTACAAACAAAGTCAGCTGGGACCCTACACAGTTGCCAGGGAGATCCAGGACACCCAGGGACCCACAGACCATGGATGGGCCAGCATGGCCCAACAGGTTGCCTCCTGGTGGCAAATAGGAGAAGGCGGGGCCTCAACAGCTGGCAGGACAGGCAACAGCTGAAGGAGGGAGGATGCAGGTAGCTGCATTGGAGAGGGCGGAGTCAGGAGAGGGTGGTTGGGATTGCCCTTATTGCATGCACGCCCTCACCAGCACTTCTGAGGCCACTTCCACAGCCTATGAACAGGATCAGAGGAAGGGAAGCAGTTGGATACTGTGTTCCCAAGCCAGTGCGTGACACTACTACTTCAAAATATGTGCAATCCCATTAAGACAAGCCCAGTTCTTCTGAGGGGCAGCCTCCAAAATGCCTGGATTTAACTTTAGCTTTTTAGCTTCCATCCACCCCTTCATTTAATTAGTTAATTACTGGTTTAATGCAAAGCATACTTTGCCATTACATTCAAGCTAGCAAACTATCATTTATGCTTGTCTAGAAGATTAGGATCAAAACTGGGGTAAATAAAAAATAGATCACTTGTTAACATATAGCTGGGATCCAGAAAGATTATGCTCCCGGACAGAAAGGATGGATCATGCACAATGTGCGAGTGCATAAGAACATAGGAACAGTTGTGCTGGATCAGGCCCAAGGCCCATCTAGTCCAGAATCCTGTTTCACACAGTGCCCCCCCCCCAGATGCCTCTGGGAAGCCCACAAGCAAGAGCTGAGGGCATTAGAGATGTGCACGGTCCGGACCAGTCCGGACCGGCACCGAAGGGGGGCCCTTTCTTTTAGGGCGGGAGGGCTTTCTTACCCCGCCCGCCTCTTCACCCCCTCCAGTGCCCGTATTTAAGCAAATAACGGGGCGCTGGAAACCGGCCCCCCCCGCCGCCCCGCCCCCCCCCAGCAGATCCACATAGAAAGGTGCCCATACCCCTGCCGCCGTCACCCGCCCGCCCTCCCTCCCAGCTGCCCGCCCGCCCAAATCCTTACCCAAGGCTGCAGGAGTAAACGAGAGGAGCTCCCGGACAGAGCTCCTCTCGTTAGAAAGGCCTGATGCAGAATGAAGGTGCTTTGCGCGCGCGCGCATGCGCGCACCACAAAGGACACCGGAGGCCCGGTCTACCCGCCGGGAAAAGGCCGGGTAGACCGGGCCTCCGATCGCCGGAGGCCCGGTCTACCTGGCCTTTTCCCGGCGGGTAGACCGGGCCTCCGGCGTCCTTTGCGGCGCGCACATGTGCGCGTGCGCAAAGCGCCTTCATTCTGCATCAGGCCTTTCTAACGAGAGGAGCTCTGTCCGGGAGCTCCTCTCGTTTACTCCTGCAGCCTTGGGTAAGGATTTGGGCGGGCGGGCAGCTGGGAGGGAGGGCGGGCGGGCGAGCGACGGCAGCAGGGGTATGGGCACCTTTCTATGTGGATCTGCTGGGGGGGCGGCGGGGGCGGCTGGTTTCCAGCGCCCCGTTATTTGGTTAAATACGGGCGCTGGAGGGGGTGAAGAGGTGGGAGGGGTAAGAAAGCCCTCCCGCCCTTAAAGTTATACCCCCCACCCAGACCCAAACCAGCAAGGGCCGAACCGGTCCGGCAGTTCGGCCATTCCTTAGAATGGCCGCCGGACCGGTTCGGACTCACCCCTAGAGGGCATGCCCTCTCCCCTGCTGTTACTCCCCTGCAACTGGTACCCAGAGGCATCCTGCCTTTGAGGCTGGAGGTGGCCTATAGCCCTTCAACTAAAGGTAAAGTGTGCCATCAAGTCGATTTTGACTCCTGGCACCTGCAGAGCCCTGTGGTTGTCTTTGGTAGAATACAGGAAGGGTTTACTATTGCCTCCTCCTGCATAGTATGAGATGATGCCTTTCAGCATCTTCCTATATCGCTGCTGCCTGATATAGTACCAGCAGGGATTCGAATTGGCAACCTTTTGCTTGTTAGTCAAGCATTTCCCTGCTGCGCCACTTAAGGAACACACTGGATTTGTTACATGCCATGGCATCCTTGTCCCCAAGAGAGGAGTGTCAAATCCTGAGATCACCCTGATCCCACGCATTTTTAATATGTACCTCTCTCACGAAGAAGGACACCATCTAAGATCACAAATGTGTTGAGTACCGACATAAAACTAATGCTCGTACTGACACTCCAAAATCCAATTTAATTATATCACCAAAGTCAGAGAGAGAGAGAGAGAGAGAGAGACTGTGTGTTATTGGGGAGGGGGGGACCCTGAACCTGCTCCTGGCTTTTGAGCCCTCTTCATTTAAAATTAATGACTGGAACTTCACTCCGAGTAAAAATCTATCATTTTTAAAGTCACTGTCTAACACTCACTGCTCTTTACTTAATGAACTGTTAAGACAAGACGCAGGTCGAGACTGCCGGCTTCTTAACGTCATATTTGGCAAACCAGGATCTCATTTACAAATTCCGCCTCATTTGCCCCTGTTAGCAAAGGTTGCATTACATTTCTAGACAACGTGCACAGACTGAGGGCTTGGGTGCATCTATCCGGGATAAACCGACAACAGTCCAGGATGAGGCGACAGTGGTTGGGCCAAAGATCAGGTCGAAAGTAGATATTCTTCATCTCAAGGGCTGGCATCTGGAGTCCCAAATGCAGGAAGTGGTGCTCTGCTGGTCGGGTCAGAGAAAGAGGCCAGGCTCCCAGGGCTTATACTTGGGCCAAATTTTCTAGGGGCATCACGCTGCCTGCCAATCATAGGAGTTCATAATGCAGACCTCTATTCTAGGCCTGCTCAACCTTGTGCCCAACCACCCCACCCCCGTTGTTTTTGGACTACAATTCCCATAATCCCTTCAGTAGCCAGGGATCGTGGGAGTTGTAGGCCAACATCTGCAGGAGGGCCAAAGTTGAGCAGGCCAGTTCTATTACCTTGAAAGCCCAAAGAGGACTCTATGGTGTGAACCCAGGCAGTCCTAGCTAGCTTATTTGGCTAGGATTCAGCCTCAGATCGGAGGCTTCTGGTACAAGCCTTGGATCCCATAAAATATACCCAGGAGACCATTCTTAAGCCACATTTAGTCATGGCTCTTCCTGGTAGATCCTTCTCTGTCCTTGAAAAGAGTGCTTAAGAGCAAGTTTGCAACTAGACTACACTTAGTTTGGGCAGAGGAGGAAGGAAGAACCATGTGCTGGAGCAGGCACTTGGGAAGTGAGGGGTGTCAGATATCACATGGAACCACAGCTTATTTTAACCAAGGTTTATTTAATAAACCTGGATTGTTGCCACAGACAATTAACAAATCTTGTCTTCTTTCACCATATCCTGGTTTTGTTTGGGCTTTGCTCCTTCTCCTTACCTCCCATAACCCCACGCCTGTCTCTTTGAATGCAAGGGTACTGCAAAGGAGGACCTACTGGACCAAACTGAGATTAAACCACAACTGCAGGTTCAGACATCATGTGAGACCATGGCTAGAATGAACAAACCAACTTCAAACCTTGGGTTCAGATCATGGTTTGGCTGGCCAAAACAAACCATAGTTTGTTGCCTGGCATACATTCAGCTACACAACTGACCAACCACAGGTAAGATGGAATAAACCATGGTTCCATGTGATGTCTGAACCATCTTTAATTAAAAAGAATTTGAGCTAGTCCCTGGGCTTGATTTCATGACCAGTAGCTGAGCAGGAGTGCCCAGCCAGGCTTTTTGAACTGCCATGCTTCCGAGAAACGTTGATGTGTCATCAAGGAAGGAGTGGGATGTGACCATCTGCTAGCTGCAAGATGGGTAAAATAGCACAGGGCATGCTTTCCCTCCAACCTCGCTCCAGGGCTGGGTACAGGAGCTGAGCTGGCCATGACCATCCTACCCGGATGGAGGCTAGCAAGTGATCACTTCCTCCTCCTCCTAACTTGATGTTTGCCAGCATATGACTGTTGCTCAGGCACTCCTCCTATCCCAATTTTGATTGTGAAATGAGCCCCAGCTAACAGGCTAATCCCAATTTATTCACCAATTAGGTAGGAGAGAGAGAGAGGGAGAAAGAACACCACTGGTGACAGCCAAAGGAATGAGAAACAAGGATATAAGTTAGGTTCATGTTTCTCTCTCTCCTTCCCCTCATAACTCCACATGCTCAATGATTGGGAACCTTTGGGCCAAGGAACAGTGTATTTTCATGTTTTATAATGTGGTGTAAATCACTCCCTGAGCTCCCGAGATACAGTAGGGTATAAATCTAAATACATAAAAATTCTACTCCAAACCTCCCCCGAACTAATATTATTGCTTACGTTCGCCTGCTCGTCAGAGCCATCCCTTTTCCGACTGCTTCCGAGATTAAGGCATCTGTATTATTTATTAGATCAGATTCTGCACGGCGTAATAATATCAGACCTTTGTCCCAGCCATTTTCCAGTTCCTCTATAGCCTTTGGATGTGTGGGTTGTTGTTGGGGTTTTTTTTTAATCTCCCCATGAAAGCTTTTCTTCTAGCAATCATCCTTAATTCACCCCCACCCCATGATTATATGGAAGCCAAGGCAAACATCGATACAACTGTATAAAAGTCCTGCTTATCATATTGCAAATTAGCTCCAGTTCTCTGCCTGGTGCATCAGATTAATGAATGTACAAAAGAAAATGGCTTTGGGTGTTGTCAGAAGATTCATTGGATATTTTAAAACAGGGCGCAATAGGTACACATGATTATTTCCTTAGCAATAATAATGATAATGCCAAGCAATGGTATTGCTCTTTTTGAGTGCACAAGGTCTTTCATGCATATTATATTTATGTAATCCTTACAAGAACCCTGAACAATATTATCATACCCATACAGCAGGTGGGGAGCTGAGAGGGAGTGGCTTGCCCAAGGCAACTGAATGAGCTCATGGCAGAGGGGACAACTTGCCAAGAGGTAGCCCAGTCAGTCTGCCGCAGCAAACACAAAGGGGCTATTCTCACAATCAACAAAAATCGGGCTAGGAGAGCCTAGTCCAATTTTTGTTGATCGTGTAAACCACCAGGCTTGCCTGCGAGCCTGGTGGTTTACGAGTGGGTAACCCGCTCAAGTAGCCCTCCCTAAAGCCCAGGTTTGGCAAGTACTCCGCAAACCTGGGCTTTCTGATCGTGAGTAGCCGCGGCGCGGCTCTTCACCACAGCTACTCACAAGGAGACACACACCCCGGAGGAGAGGCAAAAAGCCCCCGCTTCCCCCAGCCCCCACCGGCTCTGTCACGGAGCTGGCAATCATGTGGGCGGCCGATACGGCCGCCCAGGGTTCCTGCAGCACAGTATCAGCAAAAGTGGATCTCACTGATCGTGAGACCCGCCTCAAAGAGTCTGGTGGCATCTTGAAGGCCAACATAGGGCAATTTCACATATAACAACAGCAAGTTAGTATGGGACAGCTGTTTGCATGCTACTCCTGCTGTTTCCATGATGTGTGAAGCTGGACATGTCGGGCGGAAAATGTTGGGTGGAGAAAGATCAACATTTGAAGTTGGCTCGATGAGCTTGGGGTGAAGTGGGTAATCAATAGGGATGTGCATGAACCGGTTCGCAGGTCATGTTGGAGGCCTGCGAACCAGTTTGCTGGTCCGGCAGTCTGGGGGGGGGGGATGCTTTAAGGGCAGGGTGTGTGTACTTACTCCTCCTGCCACTTTCCCCCCTCTGGCGCTCCAGTTTCAAGTAAAATTTTCCGGGTGGCAGCAGTCCTCCCTGTCGCCTCTGCCCCCTTGTTGTCTACAAAATGTGGAAGTAACTTCCGCACATGCGCCTGCTGCTGCCGCTGCACACATCGCACATGTCACTGTGATTGCGTGGCACGCATGCGTGGAAGTTACTTCCGCATTTTCCAGACAACAAGGGGGCGGAGCGGCAGGGAGGACCGCTGCCACCCCAAAGATTTTACTTGAAACTGGCACGCCAAAGGGGGAAAGCGGTGGGAGGGGTAAGTAACCCCCCGTCCCACCCTTAAAGCAACATACACACACACCGGTGTCGGACCATGCCTCCACCGTCTGTGCACATCCCTAGTAATCAATATTCTCCATCCAACATTTCTGGCTTCACACATCACAAAAACACTAGCATTAGCACATGCCCAGAAGTAGGGCTCTGTGGGCACCAGGAGTCGAAATCGACTTGACGAACACTTTACCTTTAATAAAGCTTACTTGCTTTTGGATCTTAAACAGCTGACTTAAGCTACTCCTTACTGGGCTCAAGCTTTTATGCTCACACTGGCTGTGTTATAATGGGGATTGGTCAATCACCACCACACCTCCAAAAGAAAGAACACACATACATGCACACGTGACCATGACATAAAGAAGCCAAAGTTATAAGCAGCAAATCAACAGTCTAGTAAAAAAAGAAGAAGAAGAAGAGCAGCTTATCAGGCAGTTTTCAAACGCTTCCCTGCTAACTTGGCTGGATGCTGTCTTTTCCAGAGCGGAGCAGAAGAGTGGCTATTTACAAGCCTGAGTTAGACTGCGGGAGCCCCAGCTGCTGTCACTTAGCATCTTCTCTGAAGCACAGCTGTTGCACATGCTTTCTGCCCCTCCACAGTAACAAGATGCAGCAAATTACAGCCTTTGTCTCAGAGCAAGCTCACGTGGGGGGAAGAAATGCTGAATCATCCCTGCCTGGCCAGGCTTCTCCTAACATTATTCTGCATTATCAGTAAATTCAAAATGCTTCCACACCTTCACCCCTCTTATTGACAGAGCTTGAACCTCTCTGTGCTTGGGGTGGAATCCCAGGGAAAACTCTCTTTATTTTGTAATTGGATACATACAAAATCTTCCACATGCAAGCCTACACGTGGTGAGAAAACCGATAGCTGCTGGACATTAGAGGATGTGTTTGCACCAGAGAAATCCCCCTCCGACCCCCTTTTCCTGAGTTAGAAACCAACTCGGAGAGGCTTGTAAAAAGAAAGGAACTAAAGCTGAGGCTTTCTCAGCTTTAAATACAGTTAAGAATACTTAGTAAGGTTACAAAAATAGGTTGTCTTAATGCATGCTTAAATGTTTAGAGAGGCTTTTGCAATGCCCTAGCTAGGGTGGGTGTAGGCTAGTGTTTCCTATTTTAATTACATTACAGGTTAACAATAACAGAACAGTATCAAGAATATGCAAAAGCACGTGCACCAAAGAAATATAACATCCCTAATGCAAAGTCTGACTAAACACACTTTTCCATAGACCAAACCTCCCTTTTCCTTGAACTCACCAAACTCCTGATGAGAATTCAAGCTTCCTACTCTCCTGTCTTTCAAGGATCTGCAGCCAACCTCCATAGCCACATGTCCTCCTGTGCACCTCAAGCCTAGCTTTGTCTAACACAGAACTCCCTTCTTCCTGGCAACAGCTCTCTAGGTCCCACCCACCTGGTGTGCTGATTGGCTACGCCCAGGAGTTCACCAGCCTGTCAGTCAAAACAAGGGTTCACTTCCATTAACTCTTTAGAGGGAGGGGAGGCTGATTGCTACACAAGGCCTGCAGTCTTGCAGGGGGAAGGAATAAGAAGTTGTGCAGCCAGGAAATGGCAAGCAGTTGAGGGAGCATGGTGGAAGGAAAGAGGATGAAAGGGCACACAAGGTTCAATGAGAACTGAGGGCATGATGATGTGTGCTACGATGTGGGGTGGTGGTGCACAGCTGCCTCTCTTTCCTGGAGCTCTGTTTGCTGCTCTCTCTCCCATCCCACCCCTGCCTAGAGCTGTGCTGCCTGAAGGCTGGTCATTATTCAAGTAAAGCCACACAGCTCTACCTGAAAAATGGCCAGCCTGCAGGCAGCACAGTTAACGCTGAGGTGGGGTGGGAGACAGAGGAGCAAATGGAGTTTTGGAAAGGAGAAGCAGCAGTGCCTCCTTTGCCCACCCACCCACCCCCAGCTCATTCAGATGAGGTTCTTGTTACTGGGGGGGTTGGGGGCTGGCCACCCCAGAAAAATGCTATGTACTAAAGGGTATGGAAGCAGCATCAGTTTAGGGGTATTTTCTGTTGTTGTATGTAAACTGCTTTGTGGAGTCCTTGTGGATCAAAAGGAGGACTAGGATTAAGATAGATTAACTAAGTAAAACAATTCACCCAGTGGCTTGTGTTTTTCTAGAGTGATTTTCAAGGCTGATGTGTACACTTGAGGTAACTGTTTTGTTTGTCCCACCATGTCTAGCCTTTTTCTTTTTAATCATTAGATGAGGCCTTTATTTTTTAAAGTTGGGGGAGCATTTCTAGGATCATTTGTCATAACAACAAAGGAAGAAGATCCACAGGAGTTCCTTGCCAGCGTATCATTGCTCCTCTTAGAGATGCGAGTAGAGACATTCATAGTTAGGAATCCGCACTCTGCTGCATGGCACAACTGCCAGCCGTCCCCTTGAGTTACATATATCCCCTGCTGTGTCCTCTCTAATTTAATTTTTTCATCTGTGTGTGGAATAAGTCTTGTTCTGGGCAGCAGTATGTGTTCAGAGTGCATTCAGAGAGGGGCCTTCCTGATTTCCCCTAAGCAGGATCTAAAATTTACTGAGCGGACATTTAAAACCATGTGATCGTGCACACACACCTCTGTATGTATGTAGTCCAAAGCCCTATTCACACATGACGTTCAGCACTTGTGCAGCCTGTGTACAGGAGGGCCTTGTTAATCGTGGGTCCAGCGCTCATGGTTTCCCATATCGGCAGCAGGGGAATTAGCACCTGACCTCGGAATAAATGGAAGGAAAAGTGGAGGGAAGGGTTAAGCCCACAAATTGGGGGGGGGGGCTGGAAATGACCTTGGAGGTCATTTCTGGCTGCCATTTTGTGTTTGGGAGCCATTTTATAACTAATTTAGTATGTATGTATGCATTTGTTTATTTTGGCCCAAGGCCAGTATACATTTAGTTGGGGGGGAAACAGGGCATAAATCACAATTTTCGGCCTATTGTGGCTGCTTTTCAGCCCCCTGGATGCCTTGGACCACTCTGCAGCATGGTAGGACATGAGGGGGGACAACTATTTCCAGCCGATTCCGGCCGTCTGAGAACCTGCCCCCTGCCTGATTCCCACAGACCTAATGCCCTGTTATTCACAGATTCACTATCCGTGACCACCCCCAGAATGGTGCCCCCATGCATAATGGGGTTCTCCTGTACACAGGTACAGATTTATACACAGGTACAGTTATTCACATATTGTACTGAATGTAGGTATGGCAGTGCACTTCCTATCTGAATCTTACATTTCAGGGCACTGTACTCAAGGTCACTTTTAGGAGTATAGGAAGCTGCCATATACTGAGTCAGACCATTGGTCCATCTCGCTCAGTATTGCCTACACAGACTGGCAGTGGCTTCTCCAAGGCTGCAGGCAGGAATCTCAATCAGCCCTATCTTGGAGATGCTGCCAGGGAGGGAACTTGGAACCTAGATGCTCTTCCCATAGCAGCCCCATCCCCTAAGGGGAATACCTTACAGTGCTCACACTTCTAGTCTCCTTTTCATATTAAACCAGGGCAGACCCTGCATAGCTAAGGGGGTGAGTCTTGCTTGTTATCACAAGACCAGCTCTCTTCCCTAGTTCATTTATTAATAATTATTTATTATTATTATTATTTCTTGTTTACACAGTCAGACAGGTGTTATTGACTGGTTTGTTTTATCCAGACATCGAGTCCTTCCCAAGGACCTGGGATGCCAGAATTTTATTGTCAATTGTTATAGATATCGTCGCAGAATATAGGCTGTTCCCAGTAAAGCTGCTTTTTGTAATTGGCTGATGGTGATTTCTGTGGCCCCTATGGTGTTGAGGTGCTCTTCAAGGTCTTTTGGAAGGAACTGCACCCAGGGCGCCAATTACCACTGGGATTATTTTGGTCTTCTTCTGCCACAGCCTTTCAATTTCAATTTGTAGATCTTTGTATTTGGTGATTTTTTTCTATTTCTTTTTCTTCTATTCTGCTATCCCCTGGTATTGCTATGTCGATTATTTTCACTTGTTTTTCTTTCTTCTCGACTACAGTGATATCTGGTGATTTGTGTGGCAGATATTTGTCTGTTTGTAGTCGGAAGTCCCATAATATTTTTACATCTTCATTTTCTTCAACTTTTTCAATTTTATTGTCCCACCAATTTTTGGCTACAGGTAGCTGCTATTATTATTATTATTAACGTTTATATCCCACTCTTCCTCCACGGAGCCCAGAGCGGTGTACTACATACTTAAGTTTCTCCTCACAACAATCCTGTGAAGTAGGTTAGGCTGAGAGAGAAGTAACTGGCCCAGAGACACCCAGCTAGTATCATGGCTGAATGGGGATTTTTGAACTCGGGTCTCCCTGGTCCTAGTCCAGCACTCTAACCTAAATCTAAAATGAACACAGGTACAGTCATTCACACAAAAACATGTACACTTCATAGAGCTTGTATTAGCCTTGTGTTAGCAATTTGAATATTTTGCAAATTATTTTAAATGTTATGCTGGTCTGAGGACCGTAGTAAATGTATTTACTTACTTAAAAAAACATGTACAGGTGTGCAGGCATCTGAACATAAGTACAACTTAATGGGCCAATCAAACCATACCACTGGTGGCACATGTGAAGAAGGAGGGGGGAGGTCCAGGAGCATACCTGCCCGGATGTCCTACACGGACATAGCAACATCCTCCTAGTACATCCCTTGATCATGTGTCAGGGCTGTTCATCTGAAGAGGTCCTAAACATGCACTTTGGATAAGCAGCTGCCACACACAATGAAGGGATGTGCCTCAGACATTGGGACATCTATGGAGAACAGCCTGACAGATGCGCTCTCGGTGCTCCCCCTCATGTGTGCTGCTCCAACCAGTATCATTTCAACCAGCCCAATGACTGAACAGGGTTCAAGTTCCTACCATAACTGCCACCAAAAACATTTAGGCTTGGAGGTTTTGAGTAGCAGAAACAGACCAGCCCCCTGCCACAGCAAAGAGAGAGCTGCTTCGTCTCTTCCTTTCACATGGACACATCCGGCTAGAATGCCACAATTTCAAGTAATTTTCAGAGGAGGCAAACCATGCCCTGCTTATTTGCCATTCCGATTAAATGTCTTCCCCAGTTTCCCTTCAGATCAATCTACAGTCCTGCTCCCTGCCGCCCTCCTTTATACAGCTTGCATATCAAATAAGAAGCAGCACCTAATAGATATAGCTACCTTGGCCTAGCCTACAGCCCTATTTGCATGGCTAAAGGAAACATTTCATTGCCTAAATTATCTCTTCGGCAGTCCATGACAGTTAAACAGCATTGTGGCTCCAACCTTGATGCTTTATCAAGAAAAGAAACCCTCAGCCTTTACACAATGACGTTTCCAATGACACAATGACAACTTCTCGGTCACTGGCTGAATGGTTGAATCACGCTTGCGGGAAAAGATTCTCCAATGTATTTATTTAAATATCTAACCTAGAGCCCCTACCACCACACACACAGCTCACACTAGGCAATTCAAAACATAACAATACATTTTTTAAAAACAGAACATAATATATTAGCTTAAAACCAGACTTTATCGGGGAGTTTATTTTCAACACACACCTGGCTGAGGCTCTATACAGAAGAAGGAAAGAAGGTTATCTATCACTTTAGTGTGGTCTTCATTCCCTCTGGGATATAGAGGTTGAATCAAAAGCAAACCTTTGTTTGGTCAGAATTACAGGTCCAACGAGATCAGGGGCGTAGCAAGGTTGGAGTGGGCACAGAGACAAGATTTAAAAATGCACACACACACACACCCGCACTGAAGCTCAGCTCATGAAGTAAAGAAATCTTAAATAAGGCTGAATAGTGGTAACAAAAAGCATAGTAAAAATAGATCATCATCCTTAATAATTTTTAAAAAGGTTTTGTCAATTGTGGACATCAATTGTCATTTAATGGTACTAGAGAAAGACATGCTGTTCTGGTAGCTCCAGGTCTTAACACTCACATCAATTTTGGAGGATGAATACAACTGAAGGAAGCCTGGGCAGGTGTGTGGCTGGGGGAGTCAGTCATGTGATTTGCCTCTGGGGGGCTCCGCAAGACAGTGAGCCCCCAGACATCTGTCTCCCCTTGCCCTATTATAGTTATGCCCCTGAACAAGATGCCACACCAAACATATTGTTGCACTTGGTTTCTTAAATAAAGAAGTAGCCACAGAGGGCCCTGATAAGGATTGGGACCACAGCAGGAGCATTTAGCCCTTTCCTCTCATGTCATGGTCCTGACAAAAGCCCCCAACCGAAGTTGCCATAAGACCCAAGAGAGAAGTTTCCGTTGGTTCCAATGGAAAATTTCCTCCAAGACTTTTAGCAACTATGAGAAGGCTGTTTTCATCAGGATTGCAATGCAAGAAGAAATAATTACTTGCCTCCTCCGCACACTATGCGATCCTGATCCTGACCCCCTTGATAGAGCGGCTGTTTTCAGAAAGAAAGAAAATCACTAGCGGCAATGGCATGTTCAGCTAGGTTTGACACTAAGTCTGTATGCAAAAAGAGTCTTGCACCACATTTTCCATTGAAATCTTCTGAACTGGAAAAGGAAAATTAGGAGGTCTGTTCAGTCCAGCCCACCCCAAAAAATGTTCTGTTCAGTTGATTTAAATGGTTAGACTCACAGGAGAAAGACCACTGGTCCATGTAGACCACTGCTGTTAGGGCTGTAGCTCTTCAGGGTTTGCCTCGTCCCAACCCACAAGCAACAGCCTGGTCTCAGATTCCAAAGGGAAGAGCCAGGCAAATCCCCAGTTCCAAAACCAGCCACTGAAGCACAGGACAGACCTTGGCAGCATGGATGAACTGGACAATGAGGAAGTCTAGGAACCTGGATCTGCAGAGATGGTCTCACTTGATCTCAGTTCACCCAAGCAGTCTGACCTGGACATATCAGGGATCTCTTGCCTTTCAGTGTCTGTTCTCTGCTGCAGAGAATGAATCAGGAAAGGGGTGGCTGAGAGACACGCAGAGTACAGGGACTTCCCCTTTAAGGATCTATGTTCCCCAGCAAAAGAATGGAGCCTGACATCCTGGAAGTTAGGGCCAACACTCAGTTGGAGCTAGGACTCTGCAGATCAACTTATCCTCCATTCCCTCAGGGTGCCTCCAAACTGACCTCGCAAGCAACCAGGACTGGGTCTTAGGTAGCGGCCATTTCCAGACCCGGCATCTAAGATGGATTCACAAGTTACAAAAGGCAGTCAAAAGCACAAGTGACTTGGCACTTCCTGTACACCAAGCAAAAAGTGCACCTAAATGCACATATATTTGGAAGCTCCCCATCTTGCCTTGAGAGAAGAGGGCAGGTTCAAGTCATATGAAGTGCAAGTTGCCCGGACAAGTGATTTATCTAGATTCATGTAATTATATGCAAAGTGGCTGTGAGAGTCTTTAACTTGAGGTGCCAGGGGTGGGACCCAGAATCTTCTATACATGAATCACACAGTCTAGCCTTAAGCTGCAGCCTCCCCACAAAGAGCTACCGTCTCTAATAGCATTTAAGTCTTACTAGCTTTTGTCAGCAGATAAATTCCTTTACTCCCATCTCTGGTCATAACTCTTTGCTAAGTAAGGCTGTGGCTGTTTGGGGGCCTTTTATCTAGATTTTGTGTGTGATGTGTTTCAGTTCAGAAGCAAAGTTTTTTAACCTTCAGAATAAGTGTCCAGCGAGCTCTAGAGAAGAGGAAATAAACGGTATCTTTTTTCATTTTATACTCTTTTTATGTCATGATTCATTCCCAGTATGGCCAAGAAAGATAAAGCTAAATGGAAACAATTTTCTCCCTCTTCTCTATTCCTTTGTTCACTTAAAAAAACCCCAAAAACCCAGCCAGAGAGTTATTTTTTGCAGCGGAAGGAGGATAGTAATGAACTTGGATGTTCGATCATCCATTTCATTTGTAATGGAGGAGATTTTTCCCCATGTGCAAATTCACTTTTTCAGTTTCCCATTTCTGGTATCTGCCAGCATGGGAAAAGGCAGTGAAAATGGACCACCTTCTCCTACACCAATACACTTGTTTCCCATGGAAATGACATTCCTCCAAGTCCACATCCTTGATCTCCAGGTAGTTTTAGTGCCCACCACTGCACTCTCCCTGGCAGGAGCAGAGCAATAAAAGGGCCACTCTGCTCTTGAAGACAGGGGGCCCTTCACATTGGGAAGGGAATGCCGGGCATTCTTGCCTTCTGGGAGCCTAGCCATCATTGCCAACACACCATTGGGTTTCCTTCTTATGGAAGGAAAAAGAGAGAGACGGTCAAGTAGGGATAATGGAACAGGGTAGGGGAGAGGAATGTCCCTGGACCGCAGGGGTCTCCCAAGGAGCCCCCTCGCCCACTTCTCCATCACTCTTTCCATGCCCCTGCCTGCAAGTCAGCCCGCCTACTTGATGCCCACCCACTGCCAAGGCCAGGTGTGCTCCCCATGCCGGCCATGCTCCTTCCCCCTGCATCAGGGGGTGTGGACAGGGCTCGGCCCTTCACCACCATCGGCAGCGCCTAGTGACGTCACTTGGCCCGCAACAGCCAGTTACCCATCGCCGAAGGAAAGGGTTGCATGGAAGGTGAAGGGACTGGGATGGGAGGTAGGATCAGAGAGAGTGGGAGACAGGAACAAAGCAGAAGAGGAAACTCGCAGGGTTATAGATTAATAAAGGCACCCATGGGCCAGGGGGGCAGGGGTGGTGGCAGCCAGATGTCCTACCTGCACCTCGGCCTTTAAAGGGGGCGATGCTGATGATGAAGTAGAGCAAAGCCAGGGAGTAGCTGCGACCTCCGGGGAAAAGCCAGCCACTGTGAGGAGCATACTTTGGAACATTCATGAATCACACTGATTCATGAAGCTTGTTTTTCTTCACAAGGACTCGCAGTGGGCTTTATCTCTGATCCAGGTCAGCTCATTTATGGAAGCGTCTACGGGTTCCGTAGGTTCTACGTGATAACGGGTTCTCTGTTATCAGCACATCTGTGACTTTACATCTTCACTTCTGTTTGGACGGCATTGAGGATCTAGCCATTGAGGAATTCCACACCTCTTCTGAGACCACGTCTGTCGCAGTGCTTTTGTCATCTGCCACTTCCATTTTGATTTTGTCATTTGACTTTGCCCATCCCATCCTGCAGTCTAATTTTTGCCTGGCTCAGTCACCTCCTTCCTTAACTTCTGACAGTTTTTGCACATGCTTTTGTCTATATATTCTGTACTGTGAGAAGGCATTTTGTATATTGTCCATTAATGCTAATGTCATGGATCATTAATTATTTTTGAATATACATATTTCTTCTATTTTCAGTGGCTGGTTATCACTATTGGCTTTTTTTTTTGTAGTCACGGTGGGATTTCCCCTTCCTCATTGTTTATTTCATTCTGTGACTGCCCCTTTCCATTGCTTTAGCTAAGGGGACAAGTCATGCTTGCTACCACAAGAGCAGCTCTCCTCTCCGAAAGGTTGGCCCGTGTCTCTACAGTGGCCATTACCACAACCTGTGGCACAGTGGCGTAGCAAGGGGCCAATGTTCTGACGGCTGCCCCACCCCTGCCAGAGGTAGCACCCTCCCTGCTCTGGTGAAAACAGACCTCCCTCTTTTCAGAAGTGCCGCTCCAGGGGGACCAGGTGAGCGGGGGGAATATTGAACTTAACCGGCAGCAAGTTTAGGGGCTTCTGACCCAGCATCCATCGGGGAGGCTGTCCTGACCCCGCTGCTAAGTTGATCTCCACACATGCACTGAGGCAGTTTGAGGGGTTAGTACATCATAGTGGTGGCAGGCCAGCCTCCCCGATGGATTCTGGGTTGGGAGCCTGTGTCCCGCCTGCATTCAAAATACTGACTGTAGCTAGGTTTGCCACCAGGTAAGTTAAATATTCCCATCCTCATTGCCCAGCAAAGGAGGTGAGGTGAGGCGAGGTGGTGGCCCTACAAGAGAGCCAGGTGGAAAACAGGCTCTCAATTACAGCTCCGCCCCTGCGGTGGCATCAAGTTCCATAGACCAAAAATGTCCTCTATGAAGAAGTACTTTCTTCCGTCTGCCCTAAATTTTCTGCCCGTCAGTTTAATTGGATGGCCCCGGTTCTAGTATTGTGAGAGAGGGAGAACAGCTTTCTCTATCCACTTTATCCTTAGATAATAAAGCTGAAGCAACCATTAGCCATGTCTTTGAGGGATATCTCAACAATAGCTTGAAATAATACACATCAGCTTTTCAAAGTACACAACCTTTGTTTAATAGGTCATTAAAAAGTATAGCACCACCTGTGTTTCAAATTTGGCAGGATATCAAATTAACCAGGGGTTTTCATATGGGCATTTTGTGACTTTGTAATACTGGCCGACCTCCAGAGTAGTGTGCTGCATGCTCAATGAACGCTGTTGTGCTAGCGCAAAAGGACATCTTACTTTCACTAAAACAGGGAATAGTGCAACTAAGACATCCTCTTGCATTAGTACAACTGTGTTCGTTGCAGATGCAGAACACCCAGGATGTCAGCCACTGGGGCTGTTCACACAACTGAAAACTGGGTAGGACAAATGTCCTACCGAGAATCGGGAGCTGTGCGCACTCCCAATTTTTGGTTCTGGGAGAAAACGACTAAGTAGGAGGGAGAAGTGATTGTGTGGGGGACAGGGGCCGGGTAGGACAGCGCCATCCAACCCAGCTTTCATACCTAGCATTTGACCAAGGTAGGAGGAAAAGCTGCCTAACCAGCTCCTGCCTCCCACACAATAGCTTCTCCTTCCTCCTACCTAGTTGTTTGCTCCCACACAACCAAAAACTGGGAGCATGCACAGCTCCCAAACCTGGGTAGAACACTTGTCCTACCCAGTTTTCAGTTGTGTGGACAGCCTCGGTATCTTTTATCTATTGTTGTTCTTGTTATTGTTTACCATGGTGTGAATCCAGACTTTGTAAATTATAAATATTGATTGTTCCAATCCTGTTTTTTCTTAATTTATTCCTGTAGCAGTTGTCTCTAGAGTTTTTACTTTTTTGTATACTTCATTAAGAAGAATTCCAAGAAGCTGGGTTGTTTCCTACTCCTACCCTCTACAACAAAGGGCATTATCTGAATCTCTCTATTCATCTAGCTGGTTCTTGGATGCAACACAGCACTTCTGGAATGCCTTCCAGACAAACCGAGAAAAAAGAGTTGCTACCTCAGCATGGCAGAGTATCATGGGAACAGATAAATTATTTTTTTTTATGCGCCCTTGATTCCAAACCCAAAACCTGAAGGCAAGTGTTTCTTCTGTTTCTTCTTCTTCCCAGAATTATCTGTTCCATGAGTAGATCCAGCTTGCTTTGGCTCAAGTTCAGAAAAACACTTAAGTGTAAGCCGTTTCCATACATTGGCATTTCAAGCAAAACTGCTGAATCGGGACTTTATATATGTCAGCACCTGTATAGTTTTAGTATCTTTGTGGCTTAGTATCTGTTCCCTGCTTGCTCGGTCTAAATGCACTGCAGTACAGGAAATTAATGGTCATATGAAGCATATCCTGGACCAGGGTGCTTCCCTTGGGGAGGCTCCTGCAGGAAGGCTCCTGTTACTAAAGTCTGAATATTGGCTCTATCTACTGGGGGCCCTGGTGCAAAATGATGCGCCCACTGTGTATGGCTACACTCCAGAGACAGGAAGCTGCTCACAGCTGGTCCCTGCCAGGCAGAAATACCTTCGTAAAAGGACTACAATAAACTTAAAAAACCAAAACCAATGAACATTTAACAATAGCATGCATAGGCAAGGGTCTAGTCCAGGGTTTCTTAACCTTGGCCCCCCAGATGTTGTTGGACTACAGCTCCCATCATCCCCAGACATGGCCTTGTGGCTGAGGATGATGGGAGTTGTAGTCCAACAACATCTGGGGGCCCAAGGTTAAGAAACCCTGGTCTAGACTGTAACTGCAGTGCAATGGGAGTCTCTTCTCTGTGATTTGGTCTCACCTTAACTCAATATGAGTTGGTGTTTTTATGTATATTTTAAACTGGTTTTATGTTTTAACTGTTAAAATTTTGGTTTGTTTTATGCTGTAAACCGCCTAGAGACTTTGGTAGTAGGCAGTATACAAATTTATCAAATCAAATCAAATCAATCAATCAAAGATGGTGGGGCTTTACATCTTATCCCATTAAGAGGTCGAAGGATTATGTAGGGTAGACTAAAGAGTGGGAAATGAAAAGGTGAAAGAACCATGCATGGAACTCCCCTGAGGAATTTCAAAATGCATCACATGTTTGGCCCAAGAGAGAACTTCCAAATCCACCAGCAACCTAAGCCTATATGAAAGTTTTAAAAACTTGTCTTGTTTACGCCCATTTAACATTCCTCAAAACCCTTCAGAAGTTTTGCCTGAGAAGTTTAAAAGTTGCCTTGAAATTTATTTTAAGCGACATTTGGTGACCACCAAAATGGAAAAGGCTGAACAATAAAGCTGTTCACACAACCAAGCAGGGCAGGCGGAAAGGCAGGCCCCAACTCTCCTTGCCCAGAGACGATCAAGAAAATGCTGCATAGAGTGCGGCTCACGCTCCCAGACAAACCACGCTGCCCCCAACAGCATGAATCTCCCGACGCTGGGACAATGTGTCCTGGCCTCTGGATATCCCACAATGCATTGCGTGAAGAGCATGGTGCATTGGGGGATACCCCCATGAGACGGGCGCTCTAGGCGTCCATCTCTGTGTCTGCTGGGGCCACCTGCAGCTCCAGGAAACACACAATATTGGCTAAGGGCTTAAGGGTGTGCTTGCAGCCTTAACCCTGGATAATGGCCGGGTTTAAAAGTAGGGTTAGGTGCCGTGACAGTGCAGGGATCGTGCTCGATCCTGGCGCTGCACACGAGCAGCCTAACCCAGTCTGGACTGCCCTGGCCGGGGCTAGGCTGCTTATGCAGCAGGGAGATATCACTGGAAGCCAACTTCCATATTGGTCACTAAGCATCACCTTCCCAAATTCTATCAAATGTTCAAAACACCTCCCCACTTAATTTGCCAGCAAGGGGGTGGGGGTGGGGAGAGAGATCACTAGCAAGGCAGAGATCCCATAGTTGTGATCTGAAACGATTTCATGGAAACACTGGGTGCCAGTGTTGATCTACACAAGAACATGTTGGAGATTACTCCTTTGTCTAAGACAAGGTTTTGTTGTTGGTCAAGAAAGTACTAAAAAAACTTTAGGGGAGCCAGAAAAGTTTGCTGTCTTCCTGACCTTCCTTAGTTACCACCTGGCTTGGAAGAACAAAACATCCTGCCAAGAACAGGGCTGGGAACATTCATCAAACTGAGTGAAAATGTAATTTGCTGTGTGGATTTGGGTTTTGTTTTTGGTTTTCCCTCTTCCTCTCTCTCAGAAGGGAGAAAATGTAGAACTGAGTTGAGAGAGAGCACAGAGCCAGGGTGATGCCAATGGTGGAAAATTCAAACAGCACTCCCTAATTCTAATTAATATTTTGGTTTTTTAATTATTATTTGAATGGTGTATATCCTGCCTATCCATGTTGCAGATCGGCATGGCGGCTTACAACAGTTAAAAGCAATAAAACACATTGAAGCTATTCTCTCGATCACTGGAGAACGGGCTAAGGGAGTTGAGCCCATTTTCCAGGGATTGTGGGAACCTCCGGGTTTGCAGGTGAGCCCAGTGCTCCCAAGGCGGCTAGCCTGCCTAACGACCCCTCCCAAGATGAGGTTGATGGAGCGAATGCTCCATTAACCACATCTTCTTGCTTGTGTGTTGCTGCGGCAAGCGGCAACACATGAGTAGACCCCTGACCGGGAGGCTACAAGCACCCTCCTGGGCTCGGGGCGGGGTCTCTCCAGAATGCCCTGCGTGCTCACGCAGGGCATCCTGGAACTTCTGCGGGCCATGCAGCCCCCGATCCCCGCCGGCTCCATGACAGAGCCAGCAGTTGTGTGGGCAGCTGATCTGGCCGCCCAGCTACGAGTGGCTGCTCGTCTGTGGGGAGAACGGGCTACGCCCTCTCTCCCTGCAGCTAGCTCCAGAGCTTTTCTCACTGATCGTGAGAAGAGCTTCATTGTATATTTGATTTGCATTGCATATTTGATACCACTAAAAGCAATCTGGGTAAAAGCTGCACTGATCTAATCAAATTTCAGTCTCAAAGTCAGGTGAAAATAGGAAGTCTACAACTGTCATTTAAAAATAGTGAAAGGAGGAGACGAATGGGGGAGAGAGTTCCACACTGTTGGTGTTACCACTGAAAAGGCGCTGCTACTGATACCAGGATTCCTGTTAGAGGCAGGCCTCCAAAGCTGATCTAAGGGTTCAGGCAGGTTCACACAGGGGTAGGCAACCTGGGCCCCAGACCATGCAGGGCTTCAAAGGCCAAAGCCAGCACTTCAAACTGAGCCCAGAAGCAAATGGCCAAGTAGTGTAGTTGAAATAATATAGGTGAAGTATTGTTAGGCCAGCAAGGCAGCTCAGAAGGATAGCACGATCATTGCTATTGAAAGCTTCTGAGAGGTCAAAGAGAATTGGTGGGCCACACTCCCACGTTCACATCGGGGGAAATCATCCACTAAACTATCAAGGCACTTTCCATCCCCAATCCAGGCCAGAATTCAGACTGGAACAGATCCAAACCATCTATTTACTCCAGAGCAACCAAGAGTTAAGATACCATTAAATGCGCCATCACTTGGCCCAAAAATAGTACGTTCCAAATTGAGTGAGAGTTGCCTAGATCCCCTGAATCTGGGAAACAATTCCAAAGGCCCCCACTCCCACCCCAAGGAGGAAGCACACTACAGCCTCCTCAAGAATGGAGTGAACTAGCACTTTTCTAAGAGAGACATTTACTTCCTCCACCAACCTAGTTATATCCACCCTGCCAGATTTCATCAGCCATGAGGGGCAAGGATCCATGATGCAAGAGACAGCAATGATGCAAGGTCTTGACGGGGAGGCTCCCCTTGATGGATGGGATGGACAGGGAGAGCGGATTGCAGTCAGCAAGTAATAATTTATTACCATCAATGACCAGTCAGCATACACACCAAAATATAAATCAGCATAAAAACAAAATCAAAGCAGTAAAACTTGATAACACCGTATCAGGTTATGCAAAAATCTCATTTGCAACTAAGTTGTTCCCGTCTCAGTTTACAGGCTGATGCACAGAATCTTGCTGTCCCTGCTGTGACAACTGCATGTTGATCCGCCAAAAGATAGGAGATGTAATACTCTTCTGATTGACCAGGCCTATTTTTTAAACATAGTTCGATCCAGATAGTACAAATGCCCCTATAATAGGCACAGTGTAAAAGAACATGTAAGGCAGACTCAATGTCACCTGAACCACATGGACATAACTGGTTCCTAAGCGGTATCCCCATAATCCGCCATCCAAAACAGCAGAAGGCAAGGCCCTTGCTAACTTGGCAAAGAGGCACCTTTTAACGTGGTGATTCTCTTTATTTAGTAGGGGGAGAGTAACTGGCCCTCTCCACCCCTAGCACAGTACTTCAATTGACTGTTGCTGGTATCTATCTGATGTTTCTTTTTAGATTGTGAGCCCTTTGGAGACAGGGAGCCATCTTATTTGTTTGTTATTTCTCTGTGTAAACCACCCTGAGCCATTTTTGGGAAGGTATAGAAATCGAACGAATGAATGAATCCATGCTAGCAAAAAGGCTCTCCTCTGGTTTAAGGTGGTCAAGGTATGCAGCTGGCTGGGGGTAGTTTGAAAAACCACCTAAAGTGCTACTGGTGGTAACCAGACTTAAATCCAATTGCTTCTCCATATCTGCCACATGCTGTTTAATAGTTTCTTTGGCAGCATCATGACCCAAAGCCAATAGAGAGGGGGTTGCAAAGGAGCATGATTCATTCATGTTTCTTTTAGCCCCATCAGCATCCACAGAGGAGATAAGAAAGGGAGAAAGGAAGGGAAAGTTAAAGGATGGAGAGCAGAGGAGGTGCTTTGCTGCTACCAGGGTTAATGGCAGAGGAAAAACACACATCAAGTGTGCTGACAATGCCAGCATGAATCCCTGCAGGACCCTTGGGGGACTCACCCAGTCGGAGGGCCCCCTCAAACTTGGAGTCAGCCCTGTTATTGCGGCTCTTTTCCCCCCCTGAATCAAACTGGAGGCACATTTTACTCTCACTCTTTCAGATGCAAGGGCCTCCTTTGCTAGGATTGGGTTCCTGCTGGAGACATCCCCCTACCCCTCAACCCGGGTTGTGCTCATGGAGTCTAAGGCAGCAACTTACCACACCGTTCCAGAAACCCAAACGTTTCTGACATTCCAGGTTCATGACGCCACACTTTGCACCAGGAGCTTGTGCCTGGCAAAGGAGAAAGTGGGGGCTGAGCTGGGAAGCTCATCAGCAAAGCACTCCAGAAATGCTGAGCTCATAGTTCGTTAGCTTACACTACAATACAAAAGGCCACATAAATTTCCCCTCAATGGGCCGGCAGCCCCATTGCTCTGCTGTAATGATGATGGCGTTTTCTTGCAGAGCCCAAGGAGATTGATGACATAATGTGCAGTCATAAACGGTCATCAAATGGGAGGGGAAGAAGTCCAAGAACAAATCCTATTATGCTCTACTGCAAACAAAGCTGAAGAGGCATAATTGTGCCATCAAAACTTGCCCCAGGGTTCAGTTTCTCATTTCCAGGATTATTCACAGGGTCCCGCAGTGCGTAAGAGATCGAGGGGGGGGGCGGCGGCATGGGGTTACAAGTACCCTATTGTTAGGGACTGCAAGACTGGGACCAGGACCCTTATGTTTCTGAGGCCAGATGTCAGCCTACCTGAGAGAGCTGAACTGGAATCATGGGTGCCCAGGGCTCGGAGTGTCTTCAGGCACAGAAGGGAAAAGGGCGTGCAACATTTACCTCCCTGATTGGCCGGTACTATGGATCCTCCTTGGGATTGGCCAGGACTGGTACAAATGCCCAGAGTCTAGCCTTTTACCCTTGCCTGGTCAACAGACCATTAACTTCTGCCTCCTGCACTTCAGGGTCCAGCTTGCCTAACTTCTTGCTCCAGTTCCAACCATTTACTTCAGAAACCCAGGGCTGGGAAATACACAGTCTGGGTGTGAATTCTGGGATGGCTATCCAGAGCTCTGGCTTGGGCCCAGAAGAGATCGGCATGTGGACTCCAGTCAAAGCAGTATTTAACCTTCTACAAAAGCTCAACAGTCAACCTCACAGCCTGAATCTGGCACGCCTGCTCCCAGCTCTTTAAATGCAGGGTCTGATAGGGGGGGGGGGGGCGCACCGGACATCCTACACAGGCTCTCACACACACGCAGACATCCAGAACAATGGAGCACTTGCAGAAGGAAGCCCCCTAAGGAATCTGCAAGACAACAATGCAGAAGACTTTGCAGACCTCATCTGCCAGACTAAGGCCACAGTTCTGATTACTGGCTTTTGCAAGAAATTGCCGTTGCTGTTTTAAAGTCATTTCTGTCACTGTAGGAGCCAGACCTTTCCTTCTCCTTTTGAAAGAAATAGCTGGGATTTCTCAAGAATTTTAAGATCATGCTGAGAAAGAGAGAGATATGGATGATAATGGTCAAATGCATTGAAGTTAATGCAAAACGAACCCGAACAATAGAAGTTTGAAACTCATATCCAATTCAAATTAGATTAACAAGTTCTAAAATGCCCAGATAAGATGTCCACATAGATACCATATTTCCTGGGTCCCCCACAAAGGGCGAATTCCCATTCCTGGAATTAGATGACTGGAACAGCAATACATGTAAATTTTAAAGCAGTCTAAGCTCACACCACATGCAGCACAGATCTTCTCACTATGACAAAAACGCCCCCCACGTAATCAACCCTCCAGGCTTGTTTTCTGTAGGCCACTAATTGTACCTGTAGGATTTGAAGGCAGAATAGTGGGAGTAGGTGGGTAGGGGACTGTTTAATGCCTCTGATCCTTTATTCACAACATGTTTTTTTGCTTATAAATCCCACTGCAGAGTACCTAAGCAGAGAACACATACTAGAAATAAAAACACTGGGGGGGAGGGACAGGGGACAAGAAGAAAAATAACAGAATTTTGCTTAGCTTAAAAGGTATGTCATAGCATTTACTGGCAGCTCACTAATGGAAGGCACAGGAGGTCATGGTGTGGGGGTATGGGGGTGGGTTGCATGGTTTGTTGGGCTTTACTAGAATTCCTGTTAAACACTAGAAAAATCCAAGGGTGTTACAGAAGATCCCCCATTCCCCAAGCAAAAAAAGGCTTACCTTGGGGAAGAAAAGAAAGGAAAGGAAAGGTTGTGCCGTGGAGTCAGTGTTGACTCCTGGCAACCCACAGAGCCCTGTGGGTTTCTTGGTATAATACAGGAGTGGTTTACCATTGCCTTCTCCCACGGCTGCCTAGGTTGCGTCCTCGCTGCACTTGGGGAAGAGGGAGGAGATGATGCAGTAGGGGAGACTCACTGCCACATTGGAGAGATCCTGACAAGGTCTCTCTTAGCTGGAGATGACTAGTGCAGCACCATCTCCTACCTGCGATTTTGAGAGAGCTTTCAGACTACAACTATTGGCCAGTGGCTAATACCTCATTTGGGGGCAAGGAGAGCGAGTGGTCGCTGTGCAAATCCAGACATCCACGGATTATCTAGATCCATTTCAGGGCTGGTTTTGGCACAGAAACAGCTTTGGTCACTCTGGGAAAAGCATCTCCATGTAGAAGTTCCAAGTTCCCTCCCTGGCAGCATCTCCAAGATAGGGCTGAGAGAGACTCCTGCCTGCAATGTTGAAGAAGCCGCTGCCAGTCTGTGAAGACAATACTGAGCTAGATAGACCAATGGACTGACTCAGTATATGGCAGCTTCCTATGTTGAGAGAGAGGCAGGCACCTAAGCTGTGCGGGGCCCTCAAAAGTGTGGGGCCCGTAGCATTTGCTACTTTTGCTAACAGATTAATACGGCATAGCTTACAGTGCTCACATGTAGTCTCCCATTCAATGCAAACCAGGGTGGACTCTGCTAAGCAAAGGAGACAATGCGTGCTTGCTATCAGAAGGCCAATTAAAACTCTCTGTGTGAGAGAGTGTGTGTGTGTGTGTGTGTGTGCACACGTGTGTGCACACATGTGGATACGTATGTATCTATTTTATTTGTTTATTTATCCTATTTTTATAGACCTGACATGTACATCTCTAGGCAGTGTACAAAATTTAAGGGAGTGGGGCTAGGGGGGCCCTGATGACAGCAGAACCTGGGCCTCCCCCCGCTCCTGATAAGCAGCTTCTCTTGTGGATGTTTGTCCAGGATCACTGCCCCTTTCCCTTTTGGATGGCAAGCCAGACAAGTTGCCTGCTCTTTCCTGCCTTTGGGCAAGAACCAACAACAGGGGCTTTGCAGTTGTCAAATGCCCCACAGAGTCTAGCACACAACTGGTTAAGAAGGTAGTAGCCCAGTTTCCCTGGTGATGGGGCCACTGATTCCCCCAATCAACACCTCCAAGAGCACACATGAGGTTGCAATCCATACAAAAACAATGCTGGCCACCTCTTGTGTGAGGTTGTGCAGCATAGTGTGGGAAGAGAGCTGATCTTGTGGAAGCAAGCATGGTTGCATTTGAATTGGAGACTTGATATGTGAGCACTGTAAGATATTGCCCCTAGGGAATGGGGCTGCTCTGGGAAGAGCATCTGTATGCTGGCATGCAAAAGGTTCCAAGTTCCCTCCCTGGCAGCATCTTCAAGATAGGGCTGAGAGACTCCCTCCTGCAGCCTTGGAGAAGCCGCTGACAGTCTGGGTAGACACTAATGAGCTAAATGGACCAATGCTCTGACTTAGTAGAAGGCAGCTTCCTATGTTTCTCTTTCCAAATGGCCATGGAATGCATGGCTATGCCATTTGGAAATTCCATGCATTCCTATGGCTATTTGGAAGGAACCAGGGCTTTTCAGTGGGCATTCCCTGCCATTCATTTTACTACATTCCCTAGAACAACTGCTTTGCATGCAGAAGGTTCCAAGTTCCCTCCCTGGCAGCATCTCCAATATAGGGCTGGGAGAGACTCCTGCTTTCAACCTTGGAGAAGCCGCTGTCAGTCTGGGTAGACCATACTGAGCTAGATGCGGCAAGGTACATGGCAGCTTCCTATGTTCCTACCTTTGTATGGAGAGTAAGGGGAGCCCAGCAAGGTGGAAAGCAGTGCTCCCAGGAGAGAGCTGAAGATAGCCATCATCCAGGAGGAGGAGCAGAAAGATGTCTGTTAGCCACTTCCCCTGAGGCACAACGGGAGCATGAAGGGTCTGGGGCGAGTGGCATGTGTGGCCCACACAACCTCAAGCCTTTTGAAATACTTTTGAAATGTCCCTTTTCTGTAGGGTTGACTTGCCACCGAAACTGTACTGAATACAAACTTTAAAGCAAATGTGGGGGTGGTTCCTCCAGCAAAACTTACTTCCAAAGAATTTCAAAGGGAATGAACAGAGGTTTTCCCAATCCTGGTTAAATTCATCCAAGGGGTTTTGTGCATCCCCCAATAAGAGCCTCCTTTCTCATCCTAGCTATTCACTAGATTTTACCTACACTTTTATATGAATTAGGAGATTCTTCACAAGATAAACATCTGAGGGAAGCCCAGAGTCTTTGACGGAACTCGCACAATTTCATAAGGAGTTTTGCATATCCTTCTTTCTTCTTCTTCCTGTTTTTAAACCATGTGGGCCCTGGGGATAGGTGAGCTACAAACAGTATGCAAATGCATAACACTTTTGCTAACATTTTCATAAAAATACAACATATTCTAAAAGAGTTCCAGACTTGTTTATGTGGGTTTGGGGACATCAAGACAGTCAAAGGCATCCCAACAGCCCATTGATAAGAAAGATGAGGTCCACATGGGATGGTCACAGAAGAAGAAAAATGGATGGGAAGAAGGGAGGGGGAGGAAGATTGTTTCATAAACATTTCCATGGAAACAGAACGTGCATCTCCACTCAAAGGCCTATAAAAAGGAATACGTATATAAGGCAGCACTTGAACCTGGAATAGAACAGAGCTGATTAACTCTTCTCCAACCTTCCCACCTCCCACTTTCCTTTTTCAACCTTGATTGTACTAATGCAAATTTGAACAGCTCTTGTACATCCTACACAATAAGGTCATTCACATGACCATCCAGAGTGCTGGGGAGAAATGGAGGGGGGAGGGTAGCACCTACCTCCCCAACGCCAGACAACCCTGTGTGGTTCCTGGCCGCGCGGCTCATGCACCCACACAACCGGCACTTTTGCAAGCCATGCGGTATTCTGGAGGCCGGAAAAAAGTGTCCCAGCTTTCAGATATCCCACAATGCACCATGCAATGAGTGTAGTGCATTGGGGGACTCCCCCGTGAGTTGGGTGCTCTAGATGCCTGGCTCTGTGTGTGTGCTCAGCGCACTCACGCTCTTCTACCTAGATAATCGGTCAGGTTAAAAAACTCGGGCTACCTGGAAGGGCAGCACTGGGGTTAGCCCCGATCCCGGCACTTCACATGAGCAGCTCTATCCGGGTAGGGCTGTCCAAGCTTGCGCAGGGCTCTGGTGTGAACAGCCTTAATGGGTCAGTAACACACAACCTGTAATACTAGAGCTTGGGGTCATCCAATTAAGTTAATTACTGGTAGGGACAGGGCTGACAAAGGGAAATACTTCTTCATCCCTTTGCAATGCTGACTTAGGGGATTTGCTGCCACAAGTTGTAGTGATAATGGTCGGTAGTTGATTACATGAAGACTAAGCATGTCAAAGCGATTAGTCATGATGACTGTGTGGGACCTCCATGTGCAGAGGCAGCCTTCTAAGTGAGGAAAAGCAACATGGGAAAGTGGTGTTCTTCATGCAGTGCTTCTGAACTGGACTGGTGGCATCTGGGAACAGAATCCTGGACTAGATAGGCACTTGCCAGCCAAGATCCCACTCTGGTCCCCCTGGAGCAGGCAGAATCTAGTGCATACATGTTTAAAGGATGGACACAGCACATTTAGGATCGCATATCACGGTATACATTGACGTCAGCAGCCTTGTGAGCAGAACACAACCATAAAGCTCAGGTTTTAGGTCTTGAAAATTCAGTCTTGTGTTTCCCACCCCCATATCTCATTCATATTTTAGCACTAAGCACATTCAATCAAACTACTGCACACCCTCAGACTGGGATTGTCATCCATTCATGATTTGAATGAAATTTTTCATATTTTGGGAACTTGGTCTGTTACTAGAAAACTTGTTGCAGACAGAATTTGACCATTTTGTTCTTGAATAAGGTTACTTCTTCAAAGAATTTGAATCCCAATGGGAAACAGTCAATTTTTCAATTAATGATGAATCACAGATGATGCATTCACCATCTGTTTGACTGAATTAACCAATTTGTTCTATACTTATATAGCACAATCTATGTTGCTACTGATCTCATGTCACTTCAACACAATGATGTTTTAACAGGGATAAATTCCAAATCTATTTCATAATTAAAGCCATATGACCAGATAACCACCAGTATAAAAGGGGCTATAGTAATCCACCTCTCAATTTGCTAATCTTTCTTCTGGCACTGTAAGTCCATAATCACCAAGTTAAAAGGTAGCAATCCTATGTAGAAACTAATACTAGAAATGCCAGGTACGTGCATGTGTGTTGCTTTACAAGATATAAAAGACAAATCCCTGCCCCAAGGAACTTACAATCTAGAGTTCCATACAGGAAAGACAACTGAGGAAAAGGAAGAAAACTGAGGCAGGAATAAACAAGAGAAGAATGTAGATTGAAGGAGATTCAAAGGCTGGAAGAAGGCGAATACGTGGCTTTTCCCCACTGGGAAAAATTCAACTTTCCACTTTCCCCTTCAGAATAATTATATATTTTTTTTTAAAAAAAACCCAAGTCCATAGCTTCCATCCATACAGGGCAGCAACACTGCAGAGCTATCCTGGGAATAGCTGCATGCAGTATTAAGCCAACACATTCTGCAGCCGCATCTTATAGCACCAGCACCACCTCACTTTTCTCTGAAGCATTTGCACTAATGTATGGACACGCCCAGTTCTTATAAACATTTTAAACCAGAGTGGGTTCAGGTATTTTGTGAAGACCCTTGCCCTAAGTGATCATTGTTTTATCCAGACGCCTAACCCTTCTTTCCTTCCTAAGGGGCGAGAGTACATGTTGCCTCTATCGATAACACATTTGCCTCATCCCTGCTCTGTATCCCAAAGCAGTTTGTGCCACTGCATCAATTTCACAGAGAAGCTGCTCTAACAGTACAGCCGAGTCTTTTATTAAGCGTCTTCAGTTGGATGTTAGCAGAAGCTGTTTGTCCTGGATTCTGTGCTGCATCATCTGACAGGAAGGCAGAGAGACCCTTTTGATTTCTGACTCAGCTGTTGCGTTTTGCAATGGATTCTCTCCAGCTACATAAAGTATACTCTGCCTGCATATTTTATAAGCCAAGGCACATATTACAGGTTAGAACCAATGTCTCGTATGCGGATTTTCCTTGTTTCATTTCCAGCTGTTCAGATGAATCTTGTATTCGTTATTTACTGTCAGATCAAGATGCTGAGCTTACATATAATGTGGTCAAATTTCTTCCAACGGCTAATAGGATTAGGCAAGTTATGATATCTTCTACAGCCTCTTAGCTTTTCTGTATTATAGTTGTTGGATGTAATTTGTTATGCTTTGATCTTCTTTGATATTTTGATGTTGTTGTTTTTCTGGTCAGTCACCGAACAAACAACATATTCTATCCTATCATTTCTGTGTTCATCAATATTTGTTAAAGTACCCTGCTGTGTTCTGATATGGGGGGATTCTAACCCATCCTGTCTCACACTGTATTGAAGCCTCCTGGCCAAGTCACTGCAACAACGTGTGTGCACCTCTCTAGGGGACCTTGGTGGACAGAGCCCGGAGGCTGGCAGAGCGGTAATTTAGTACCAAGTTAGATTCCTCTCCCTAAACACACACAAGTCCTGCTGCTTTTCCAATCATTATGTGGGGTCAGCTCAGCTAATAAATAAATTAGAAATGTTAGGGTGGATTTAGTCCAAGCTGTAAAGCTGGAATAACTAGCCTCCCATCTAATTTGATCCCTGGGGTGCCAAGGTTAGGACAGGGGAAAGGACGTCTCAGAGGACATCCCAAACTCCAGAAATATTGTAGTTTTAACCAAAGGAAAAGCAGCTACTCAGCTGAAAAACACGAGGCTAAATGAACAAGTGTCACAAACAGAATCAATTACAGCATCAACAATGAAGTATGGCACATTAAAATGTAGATTGAACTGGGGGGGAGGAGGTAACTAGCACACTGAAAGCAAAAAAATGCAGAAGAACACTCTTGAAATGATCCAAAATGTCTCCTTTGAGTAACACCTGAAATCTGGAGAAGACTCAGTTTCTTCTTGAGAAAAAGAAGAGGATTTTGTTGTTCCCTGAACACTCAAAACTGTGAAGTTCTGAGAGAATTGCCACTTTGTAGAAATCTCTCCACATCAATTTTCTACGGTAGAAATTTAACTTTTTGCTTAGAAATAAATACTGCAAAAGACAACTTATATCCATGCCAGGAGTATTTGTCCAGCTGATATAATACTTTCTCCTTACAAAGCCACAAATTCCCACTGGTAAGGAAACAAAATAGATGAGACTTGAAGGACTTGAAGCTTAGCACATGCCCATTTGCAAAGTACATTCCAAAGTGATGCTAACAAAAGTCAAACTCATTTTCCTCCTACTGTATATTTTTGCAAGACTCATCTATTATAGGCAATGTGGGAGGAATTTGATAATAGTGAGATCCATGATTACCCAAAACAAAAACAAACAAACAAAGGTTTAATTAGCAAAGATAGCTGGGAAAGAGTTTATATGGCAGAAAGAGGGGGAAATGCAAGAGCAAACTAACAGCAGAGTTATGCTCAGTTGGCTCTTTCTATGGCTGGAGATGGTCAATGGAGGGTTGAAGGTGGAATGACAGAGCCATTATTGCTCCAGGTATGAATGCACAGGAGAAGAGCTTGAACCCGAGGTCTAGCTGTTCTTTTCCTGGCTGGAACTCCACAGTCACTGATGAGACTTGGCAAAAGGGCTGGGTAGGTGAAGAGAACCCCACTAGTTCTGTGAGCTTTAATTCTTCTGCAGTCAGGATGCTGACACTAGCCCTGCCACCTTTGAGGAAAGAGGTTGAAACGTGGAACCCCAGTGAAGTTCTCTGGGCTCGAACTCAGAGGGAAATTCTGAGTGCTTGGGAAAGCACCACTCCACCCCAAGCTAAAGAGGAGTAGCAGCAGGAGAGAGGGCATGCCCTCAACTCCTGCTGTAGGCTTCCAGCGGCATCTGGTGGGCCACTGTGTGAAGCAGGATGCCTCCTTAGCCCTGATCCAGCAGGGCTGTTCTTGTGTTCTTAACTTCCAGAAAGCTGAGGGTTGTTCTGAGGTCAAAGGACTTCACCTACCCTCCCAGTCAGCCATCCACCCTTTGCTAACCAGTTGTGGTGAGATAAGCGACTGCAGCCTGCAGTGCCACCACTGCATGAGAAGTGAGGCTGTTGTTTTCATTTTCGTTGTTTTTGCCTTTCCCCTCTGTTGCTCTGAGGCACTGCAGAGACTCCAAACCCCAAGAGCCATCACACCTTTACCTGCCATAGTGAGCTGCAGAATATCCCAGAAAGGAGGAAAAGCATGTCAGACCCAATCGGGCAGCAATGCCACTGCATTCCCAAAAGTGTGCTGTTTGGGAGAACACAAGTGCAATTGGGGCCGGCGGGGGGAGAAAAAAACCCTCCTCACTTCCAACGTGGCATCCCTGCTGCTGTCCTGTCACTGCCACCAAGTTCAATAAGTGGGGAGTGCAAAAAAAAGGGGGAGGGAGCTGATCGTTTGCTGAGCCCTCTCGGATTGGAGGGAAGAACTCAGCTCAGCTCTGACTAGGGATGTGCATGTGCCTAGAGAGTTTATAAATCTAAGAAACACACACACACACACACACACACACACACACACACACACACACACACACCCCTACACTTCCCAGTGCTCCATGCAAACCTTCCAAGATGGTGCTGGGTCTCAAGAGGCCTCTGTTTCCAGGAGCCCCACCAGCACTAGAGGAAGTGCAGCCCTGCATGGTGGGTACGATTGCCCCTGCACAGCACCAGAGGAGTTGTGTGGAGTATTTGGGCATGGCTGAAGCTTCTCACAGGCCTATGAGAATCGCCACTGGCCCCAAGCCCCCACAATGGAGAACACTGCCCAATTCCTCAGGCGCTGGTTCTGAGAAAATGGGGAGCCTCTTGCTGCCCATGGCTGTAGGGTAGTAGTGGCGGTAGGGCAGAGCCGCCCAACTTCGGCCCTCCTGCAGATGCTGGCCTACAGTTCCCACAATCCTTGGCTATTGACTGCTGTGGCTGGAGATTATCTCGCTCTTCCTCCAAGGAGCTCAGAGCTTATTTTTATCCTCAAAAACATCCCTGTGAGGTAGGTTAGGCTGAGAGATACACGACTGGCCTAGAGTCACCCAGTGAGTTTCATGGTTGAATGTGGATTCGAACTCAGGTCTTCCTGGTCCTAGTCTAACACTCTAACCCCTACAATATGCTGGAATTGTAGTCCAAAAACAGGCCGAAGTTGAGCAGCCCTGCAGTAGGGTATTGTTTGCAGGGAACTCTGAAGAGAGGGGTAAAGCATAGGGCTACCTCTTCAGCTGCTGACAGGGCTGGCTTTTGGGGTCCCTCCTGGGGGGATCTGCAGTAAGGCAGGTATTACTGGGGCCCTCTCCAAGCATGGCTATCTGCCTGTCTGCACAGGCACACTGGCACCCATGTTGCAGCTGCACCCAGTCACGATGCACCAGCAAAGAGCAGGGATGGCTCAGACCTCCGCATAAATTGTCCCTGCTTCTCACTTAGACAAGTGCATAGTCTTTAAATCAATGAGCCAGCAATGGCTTATGTGCAGGAGAAGAAATCTTGAAGATGATCTGAACTGCAGTAGCTCCATACTTGCAGCTCATAATGCTTGCTACGCACTTCTGCTCTCTGTCTCTCCCCCCTCCTTTTCAGTGTTGATGGACATTCCTCCAGGCTAGGAGCTATAGCCCAAGGCCACCCTCTGTTGCCACAGCAGCAATATATCACCCTCTGATGTTTCAGACACAGCAGCCACTTAACTATGGAACGGCTGCTCGGATGCCCTGACAGTCCAATAGTAACAGCACACTGGTTGTCACCAAGGATGTTTTATGAGACACTTATGGACAGGCCAAAATACTGACAGGATCTGCGATGCAAATTGAATCTCAGAGGTTTGATTCAGGGCTCAGTCTGATTCTGAGTTCATCAGGAGTCTGGTCCGGAAATTGTTTCCACCCTGTGACTAGTGCTATTTCAGATCCCTGTGACTAGTACTTCTTATTATATTTTATTTATTTTATTTTTATTGTATTTATTTGACGCTTTATTTATTCAAGTGCTTATTGAGAGAGGAGAGCTGGTCTTGTGGTCGCAAGCATGAGTGGTCCCCTTAGCTAAGCAGGGTCTGCCCTGGTTGCATATGAAAGGGAGACGATGTGTGAGCGCTGTAAGAGATTCCCCTCAGGGGATGGAGCCACTCAGGGAAGAGCAGAATGTTCCAAGTTCCCTCCCTGGCAGCATCTCCAAGATAGGGCTGAGAGAGATTCCTGCCTGCAACCTTGGAGAAGCCGCTGCCAGTTGGGGTAGTCAATACTGAGCTAGATGGACCAATGGTCTGACTCAGGATATGGCAGCTTCCTATGTTCCTATCTCTTCAGATCCATGGAATTTACAGCCACTGAGGCTATTCCCACAATCCCTGGGAAGCGGGCTAAGGGAGCTTAGCTGACTTTCCAGGGATCGTGGGAACCACCAAGCTCTCAGGCAAACCTGGTGTTCCCAAGGCAGCTAGCCTGCCTATTCCCCCTTCCCTTAAATGAGGTTAATGGCGCCAACACTCCATTGACCTCATTTTTTTGCTTGTGTGTCGCCGCGCACCGCGGCGACACATGAGTAGACCCCTGATCAAGAGGCTGCAAGCAGCCTCCCAGGCTCAGGGGTCTCTCTAGAATGCCCCACGCACTCGCACAGGGCATCCGGGAACTTCTGGGGGCCACGTGGCCCCTGATCCCCACGTGCACGCCTTAGAGGGAACACTGGTTGGAGATGAAGGGAGACGTAGTCCAACAGCACCTGGAAGGCCGCAGTTCAGCTGCCCTGGAGCCTGGGGAGGAGGGGCAAAGGTCTCCCTGTCCTTCATGGGGACGTGGTGACTGCAGCAACAGCAGCCACCAGGGGAAGAGCAGATCATCACTCTTGGTCCCCTTCTTATTTTTACATTATTTCACAGAAATTTTGTTCTGCTTCCAATTCCATTGATATTACATTGCTGGTCTATTTGTCTCCTTCCAGACAGCTGTGCCAAAGTTTAATTATAAAGCTGGTCTATAATGTTGAGTTTCGTCCAGATTTCTCCCTCCCTCCCTCCCTCCCTCCCTCCCTCCCTCCCTGTCTCTCTCTCTCTCTCTCTCTCTCACACACACACACTCTTTTTTATTTTAATTATTTTCTTAGCTATGATATTTTCTTCCCCCTGCTACAGAAATCAATAGATTAGCTAGATGTTTCTAAGACTTGTAATAAAGGTAACTTAAAGTGTGCCATCAACTTGATCTCTACTCCTGGCAACCACAGAGCCCTGTGGTTGTCTTTGGTGGAATACAGGAGGAGTTGACCATTACCTCCCCCTGCACAGTATGGGATGATGATTCCTTCCAGCATCTTCCTATATTGCTGTTGCCCGATCTAGGTGTTTCCCATAGTCTGGGAAACACAGCAACAGGGATTCGAACTGGCAACCTTCTGCTTATTAGTCAAGCGTTTCCCCGCTGTACGCTTATGGAAACAAACAGAATGGGGGTGGGGTTTTAAATCAGCAATCATGATCTCTTGGTGTAAGACAGGGATGCTCCCCCCACCATGAGGCAAGGTGAGGTTATGGCCCTCGGGTGTGTCCACGGCTTTGAGTATCACTCCACCTGCCTGCCGCCAGGACTCTTGCCTCATCTCCGCTGCCACCAGCCTTCCTGTGTATTCCCCCCCCCCCCGCTGCTTGCTGTGCCCGGCCCCATCCCCGCCTCCCTCCCTCATGTGTCAGACCTGCCCCCTGCTTCACCGGCCTTCCCATGACCCCTCTCCCCCCTGTGCCGGCTTCCTCTCCCCTGGAACTAAAGAGACAGTGGGAGAGAACTCGAGCATTGATGCTGGAGTGACCGTGGCAGGAGCGAGGGGCAGCACAATGTGGCAGCTGCCCACTGGACCTCCAGACAGCGGTGTGAGCAGACCAGGAAGGCGAGGCCAGCGGAGTGGGGCAGCATCAAGGTGAGCAGTGGGGCCAGCGAGGGGGACGGCGCCGGCGAACAGCACACTGCCTTCAACTCAAGTGCTAAAAGACAAGGAGCGGCCCCAATTTAAAGGGTGTAGTTGTAGGCCCTGGACATGTGAACGGCACCCTGCTGTCCACGTAGGGACTGTGGTGTCAGGACGCAGGAAGTGTGGAAGCCCACTTCCGAGATGTGTCCTGACCCCGTTGCAGGCTCTAGTCTGGAAAGCGCCTTGGCGAAATTGTGCCAATCCATCCAAAACATGAAGCATACAAGCAGCTTGTGGGATGGAGTAGGGGGCAGGGAGAACCATCTCTTTGAACTCCTGGGTGCAGACAGTTCATGAGAGTCCATCAGAGGTTCTCCAAGTTATTTTGTGCTTTCAGGCAGGAAAGTCAGGAGAAAGCTTCCGTTGCTTGTTCTCACCATTAAGTGAAATTCCATCCCTTGCATAAGATGCAAGGAGTCCTGCTCATCTGCACTAAAGCATTGAGAAGTGCCTTCTAATCACCTCACAGCTTGGCCCAGGGCCCACTGGACAGGCAGAAGTTCAAAACCTCCACCTGACATCGGGATACGTTATGGATATAATGGGCACAGTACACAGTCATCTTCTTCATCAACAACAACAACACTTTAATCAATTCTAGAAGCTTAGAAGTGTTTTAGATTTGAAGACTGATTAATCAACCCTCTGCTCCATGGCAAATTATCCTTGTCCATAGAACTCAGGACCTATTTATATAATTGGCATTGTTATGAAATAGAGCTCATTGCCTTAAAAAGCTCCCTGGACATAGACAGCTAACATGGCAGACATAAGAGCTCAGCCCAGTTTTCATAGTGAAATACTACTTTTCTACATTTCGGGAATTTTGTTTGGTTTCCTCCCCAGGGAGAAACATTCAAATACACACTTATCCCATAGATGTACACAGATTCTGATAATGGTCCCAGAAAGGGGCAAAGCTGCATGGTGTGATTCTGCTGATTGCATAAATTTCCCTGAGTTAATCTATGTGCAAGATTATTATTATTTTTTAATGGAGCTGACGGTTGACACATTCCTGAGTAGGGGTACCGAAGGGATTGGGTTTATATTTAAATTTGGATTGCTGATTTGCTTTCTTACCAATGTGATCCCTCTTTGCTACATTTTCAGTATAGTACAGCACTTTCCACAGGGCAGAGTTTCTATGGCTTAATCTGGAAATTATCCCCCTTCTAACCACCTAAAGGCACAGCGGGGAAGTAACTTGCCTAGGGAGCAAGAGGCTGCTGAGTCGAATCCCCACTGACTATGGGAAACACCTGTATCGGGCAGCAGCGATATAGGGAAATGCTAAAAGGCATCATCTCATACTGCGCGGGAGATGGCAATGGTCAACCCCTCCTGTGTTCTGCCAGAGACAACCACAGGGCTCTGTGGGCGCCAGGGGTTGACACTGACTCGAGGGCGCACTTTTACCTTTACCCCACTCCAATATTTGTGCAAATAATCACAAGCCAGTTGTTTTGTTGCTCAGTCCACGCACCAAAACAAGTGAGCTAACCAAAGCCGTCAGCTAACTTCCCAGAACTTGCATGTATGCCACTCCATATGCATGACAGTTCTTTAAAAAGACATTATTACCTTACCCCTTATTAGTAAGAACATTGTTACCTTACCCCATTACTAGCTTACCCCTGCTCACTTGGCAAAGAGGCACCTTTTAACGTGGTGATTCTCTTAAATTTAGAAGGGGGAGAGCAACTGGCCTTATTCCAACCCCAGCACAGCATCCCTCCAGTGGCTGTTGCTGGTGTCTGTCTCATGTTTCCTTTTAGATTGTGAGCCCTTTGGGGGTCAGGTTTCCATCTTCTTTGTTTGTTATTTCTCTGTGTAAACCACTCTGAGCCATTTCTGGAAGGGCGGTATAGAAATCGAATGAATGAATGAATGAATGAATGAATTTTATTTATTTATTTATTCATTTATCTGACATATTTATATACCACCCTAAACCTGCATCTCTGGGCAATTAATCCTGTCAGCACATACAAGGGACTAGAATTTGAGGTGTATATGCCAGCCAACCTCTCTGAGTACCAGGTTTTAGCCAGTTATGCCTTACCTTAAGATATGCATTGTACAGGTTTCTGATAAAGTGTACATGTTCATGTATTTGAAGAACTGCAAATGTGCACCCATGTGCATGGATTTCATTTTTATCCAATTAATCTTTGCCTGCATTAAAATACAAGCAAAATGCATTTGCTGTTCCCTAAGGCAAAACAAAACAAAAATCTAAGATTCTTTGTGTTAAGGAAAAGACAGGGCTGTTTAAGCAACAACAGAGAACATGAAATTGCCAATGAAAGAAGAACACACAATTGTTTTTTTCCCCTTTTTTAATAAAGATTTTCCTTATCTCCTCCGATTTCTAAGCCTCAGGACAGCATTATTCTGAAATGAGCTTGTGGATTTTCCACTTCCCTTTCCCCTGCTCTTATTAACATTCCAGCTGGTTAAAAACAGGCCTACATCTACATTGGAACTCCATGGAAGGATATAAGGTAGTATGGACCGCAGCATTTATAAATTTTATACATATATATATGCATGCTTTTCAACAAGCAAAAACAAAATACAACAAAAACTCAAAGCCGTTGACATTGCAAAAGGAATTAGACAAAGGAATCCTTGTCTCAAAGGAGCTCACAATTTAAGAGGAAGCATAGAGGAGACAGCAGCAACACCCAATGGAAGGATGCTATGTTGGGCTGAACAGGAACCATTGCTTTCCCCTACTAAGCATAGGAAAGCCACCATTTCAAATGGTGCCTCTTTGCCCACTTAGCAGAGTGTTAACAGTGGTTCAGCTTCCTTAGATGGTGGGGCAGGGGCAATGAAAGGCAGTTTACTGAGGGACCCCTGAAAGCAATCCTGTTCTAACTGGCCAAGACTTCTGCTGTCTCTCCTCTGAAACTGACCTTTCTTTCGATAAATAATACACCTATAGTAGTTGCTAGCCAAGTTCCAAAGAGCTACTTCATGCATGCCCAAGGGAATGGTTATCAATCCCCCAGTAGGCTTGGGGAGTGAGAGTTGAGCATGTCTAGCTTATTAGATAGATAGATAGATAGATAGATAGATAGATAGATAGATAGATAGATAGATAGATAGATAGATGAGGCAATTCTCATGATCGGCCAAAAGCGGGCTAAGGGAGCCTCCCGGCAGCTGACCCTCATAAATACCCCTCCCCTTAGCCGAGGTTAGCGGAGTGAGCGCTCCGTTAACCTCATATTTTTGCTTGTGTGTTGCCGCAGCATGTGGCGACACATGAGTAGACCCCCCCGGCTCATGGGTCTCTCCAGGATGTCCCATGCACTTACGCAGGGCATCCTGGATCTTCCAGGGGCCACATGGCCCCCAATCCCCGCAGCCCCTGCCGGCTCCGTGATGGAGCCAGCAGTCATGTGGGCACCCAATCCAGCCACCCAGGGTTGCCTTCCGATCGTCTGCAGGGAGAGCAGGCTAAGCTTGCTCTCCCCGCAAACCCCCTCAAGGCGAGTCTCACTAATCGTGAGAATCGTCTCAGTGTGTGTGTGTGATAAACTACAAAGCAACCTCTTTAATGTGTAAAAGATATTAAAATAACTTACAGATTTTTACACAAAACATGTAAACTAAAAACCGAGCAATGTTTCAGTGCAGTGCACCATCCTCAGTGCTCCGTTATGCTAATAGAGCACTGAGGATGGTGTATTACTCCGAAACATTTGCTTGGTTTTCTTTTAGCTTACATGATTTATGTAAAAATCTGTAAGTTGTTTTAATATCTTTTATGTATTGTAAAGAGATCATTTTGAAGTTTGTCTTTGTAATGTGTATTCCAGTGTAATGGGTATTTCATCGCTGGTATAGTGTGTGTGTGTGTGTGTGTGTGTGTGTGTGTGTGTGTGTGTGTGTAAAATTACAAATCCAGAACACCACATATCCAAATCCCAAATCCCACTCAAATAATCAGCCATGTGACATGTAACAAAGTCACCTCTGATGTTGGAAGCAGACTCTGAAAACTGGGAAACCTTCTGTGACATACAGAAACCAATGTGATCTTTTGTTTCCTGCTCCTAAAAGTTAGAGACAATAACATATCAGATTAAACCATATCTCTGCATGGTGTATCACATAGCAGAGCAGTCCATTACCCAAGAAATACAGTTCCAAAGCCTCCTTGGGGAAACCAGACTAATTGGACGACTAGTCAAATGCTGGCCTGCCAGACTTCAAAGCTTTATCTCATTCGCCTCTGAACAAGCCCTCAGAAGATGGTCATTTGAATTCCCTCTTTAACAATGGCAATAGAGATGCTTTTGAGTACCGTGCAACACATTTCTCCTCCATGGAGCAATATCGGCTAAAAATTCAGTGTGCAAAACCAAGTGAGAAAGAATTCTCATAAACTCAAAGCAATCTTATGTTTGTTTAACTAAGCTTTATTCAGAAACGACTCCATTTTCGCCCTTCTCTTTTTGACTCATCCCCCATACTCTCTACAGGATCCCCACTGGGACAAACATCCAAACAACAAAATACAAAAGATTACTGGATAGAAAACAACAAGTTCACAAGAAAAATGTCTAAGCAAGATATTGGACACACGACCATATAGGGCTGGTCTGGAGGGGAGGCATGCTCAGCCCCCATGCCTCCCAGACGACCCAAATCCCTGGTTGGGTTTACTTACCCAGCCCCCACACGATCAGGCTGCTGTGCTCTCTGGGCAGGAGGAGCTGGATCCTCCACTATCCCACAATGCACTGCACAAGCAGCGAAGAGGCAGCCCTCAGTACTGCAGCAGCTCTGCTCTCTACCCCTGGCCCCACTAGCTATGGGACTCTTTGATAAACATGGCTGCCAATCCCCAGGAACAGTTTAAAATGCAGTGGTGGTTTAGATGACCAAAGTAAAAAAGGTAAGAGAGCTCTGTTTTTGTCTTACCCCACTTTTAACCTAGGTAGTGGATCTGCACTACTCAGGTTAGGGACTGCTGAGTTGGGAGGGCTCCCAGTGCCCCAGATGACTACAGATCCCTGGGTTAACTCTCTCCTGTCCATGAATCAATGGTTGAGAGAATAGGTTCATTCAGTTTCTGCTCACCCCCACCCCAGTCCCTAGATTTCCCTGCAAAAATCCAATCAGATTTCGCATTCTGACATTGGTCCCCCCGCCCCCCCCCCCGGCTGAAATTCCCTCCCAATATCGCTCACCCTAACCTACTTCACAGGGTTGTTCTGAGGATAAAATCTGTGAGAGAAGCACCAAGTATATTCCCCTGAGCTCCTCAAAGGAAGGGCAAGATAACAATGTCGTAAATAAATGAAGAGTTTCAACCACAAGCTACCCAGATCCAAGTCTGACTCTCTGCCACATTGTTCTCAAAACATTCTAGCTTTTAGAAGAAAAGACTCATATGATTAAGGAACCATTGGAAATGCTGTCCCTCGTGCCACACACACACACACACACACACACACACATATCTTCCTTCTGCATGAGAAATCACAAGATGTTTTGAAAATATGTTCCCACTCTTGCTCCCTCAGGTTCAAGCCGTAAAAGCATTAATTATCTTTAATTTTTAAAAAGGTTATTTTCTCCCTTACAGTGCTACTAAGCACAACACCACATATTATGAGCAACACAAGATCCCCCACCCAACCCAAAAAAATCCAGTTTGCTTCTGACTGCAGGGATGGAGACAAAACCTCACACAGAAAGGGGGCAAAGAGCAGCTGCATTTTGATAGATCTGCAACCAACAATAGTGCCAGAAAGAACACATGCCTGCAGTACACATAACTGCAAGTCTACAAGTTCAGCTCATTCCACAGATTCTTGCTGCCTGTGCCACTTGCGACACTCTTGAAGCACATTGGCCACCATGGACCCAACCAGTGGTTTTCAAACTTTCATTCTTCACCGGAACACGGAGTCACCTATTGAGGTACCCCTGACCATCTGCTATAGTTCCAGTACTGCCCTCTTACGCAGCACTGTAGCCCCATGTGTGAGAGCCCCACATAAGTGCAAGTGGTTCTGCAACACTCATGTTCCACTGTGGGGCAAGTAAGCCTATAATGTTCTTCACACGAACACCAGGCGGTGGGCTAGGGGGAAGGCAGGAGCCTACTGGCCTTTCCGGAGATGACCAGGGCCTGATCAGGGCTCTGCCGCCCATGTGCCCACATGATTGAGAGCAGCATGGTGCATTGGGAAACCTCCATACTGCCTGGCTGCTCCTCCCCGCCCCAGCTCTATAGTTAAGATGGCTGCCGACAGCCTGGGAGCGGCTGCACATGATCATGGAGTGAGGTAGGAGGCACGCCCTTGACCTCCGACTTCATGTTGTACCTGGGTAGCAGATAAGGGCTACCCAACTCTGAAACAGCTGGGATGGGAGGCCTCCCAGTGGTACAGAGGACACAGGTTGCCAGGGTTAACTCTCTCCTACCCAGGTAGCTCATGTTGTGAGGATAACCTGAAAACCTTTTCTCAATCCTGAGACATATTCCAGGGCAGAAGATAGATTGTGGTGTGCTTTTGGGCAACAGAACAAATCTGGTGGACTACCTAGTGCCTGCTGCTTGCTGCAGTTCTTGCAAACAACACAAGACTGCCTTGGTCGCCCTAGTGGATGACCTACATCGGGAGCTTGACAGGGGGTGTGCGTCCCTGCTGGTACTGCTGGACCTCTCAGCAGCATTCGATACCATCAACCATGGTATCCTTCTGGACTGCCTCTCGAGTATGGGGACTGGAGGCACTGCTTTCGAGTGGCTTTGGTTCTTTCTTGGAGGGGAGGGTCCAGAAGGTCGTGCTGGAGGACTACTGCTTGATTCCTTGGCCATTAGCTTGTGGCTAATGTTTTGTCCCCCATGCTGTTTAACATCTACATGAAACCGCCAGGAGAGGTCATCCGGGGACTTGTACTGAGTTGTCAGCGACATGCAGATGACACTCAGCTCTATCTTTCCTTATCACCTGATCCTAGAGAGGCAGTGGATGACCTGAATCGGGGCTTGGAGGCTGTGATGAGCATGTGCTGAATGTGGCCTAGTAAACTGAGATTGAATCCAGACAAGACAAAGATGCTGTTGGTCAGTAGGAGAGCCAATCCAGATGAATGGATCCAACTGGTTCTGGATGGGGTTGCAATCCCCTTGAAAGAGCAAGTGAGCAGCTTGGGAGTACTGCTGGACCCGGCTCTGCTTTTGGAAGCTCAGGTGTAGGCGGTGTGTCAGCTGCGACCTTTTCTTGAGAAGGCAGATCTTGCCACAGTTACCCACGCCCTAGTCACGTTTCGGCTGGATTACTGCAACATGCTCTACATGGGGCTGTCCTTGAATAATATTTGGAAACTGCAGCTAGTGCAAAATTCGGCAGTGGAATTGTATACAGAGCCGATCATTGGGATCATATTACAACCATTTGGAAAGAGCAGCACTGGCTACCAATTTGTTTCCAGGTCTAACTCAAGGTGCTGGTTTTGACTTATAAAACCCTTAGCAGTAGGGATGTGCAAGTTCTGGCGTTTAGTTGGTTTAGAAGTGGGGAGGGGTTACCCTTAAGGAGCAGGGAGTGTGTCCTTACCAACCCCCACCACATTTCCCCCACCGGCGCTCTTGCCAAAAATGCTGGCATGGGGCGGCAGCATACCTCTTTGCCACCCCGGTCAGCGTCAAACTGCAAGTGCTCAATGTGCGCATCAGGCACTTCTGATTTGGTGCTGACCCAAGCAGCAAGGAGGTACGCTGCTGTCGTAAATCTGTTAGCTCGGCTAATCCAACAGGATTTACAATCCCCTTCAGCACTCCCCCTGCGAATTAAATAGAAAGTAGCAGTGAAGCTGCACGAAGGAAAACAAAAGGCTCACAAAGAAAATAGTAAATGATCAAGTCCCCTGAACTGAACTAGGCACCCCACTCTAACAATAACTGAGTAATAACTGAAAAGAAAACAAGAGAGCAAGGAATGAAAAATAACAAAGGAGACCAGAGCAAGGAATTAACGGGACAAGAACACAGAGCAGGAAATAACAGAACAAGGGCAAACTGGAACTCAAAAAAAGTTGAGAATTAAAAATAGAACACGGTCCACAGTCAGCTAAAGTTGCTAACAGCATCTGAGCAATTCACAGACTGCTTAATATATGGCTCAAGAGAACCAGCAGCCAATCAGGCTTCCCTGAGTCAGCACTTCTGCTTCCTCTCTTGTGATCTCTTGTGCCTGCGTGTCTCCCACTGAGCTTTCGTCTTGAGACATCTTCTCAAGACAAGTGAAATCCCAGCCTCCTCCTGATCAGGATTCATGTCTGGCAGCTTTTCCGATTCCTCAGCTCCAGAGTCTGGTCTCCCTGCCAAATCCTGTTGCTGTCCCTCTGAGCCCTCACTACCAGACGAATCCTCCTGTTCCTCCTCTGACTCTTCTGAGTCAGAAGTCTGGGCCATGACAGCTGCTGCCCCACACCAGTGATTTTGGCAAGCAGGGGCGTATCTATAGGGGGGCAGGGGGGGCACGTGCCCCGGGCGCCACTTGAAGGGGGGGCACAATTTCTTAAAATTAAATAATTTTTAAAAATGGCCACCAAAAACAAAATGGCCACTGGGCATGCTCAAATGGCCTCTGTGAGGCCCTAGGGCATGCCACGCCTCGCAGAGGCCCTTTGAGCATGCACAGTGGCCATTTTGTTTTCAGCAGCCATTTTAAAAAAAAATATTTTAAAAAATGACAACCGCACATGCTCAAATGGTGCCTGTGAGGCCCTAGAGGCCAGTGGGAGGAGGGGGAAACTTTGCAGACCCCCCACAGCCTTTAAGATGTCCCCAAAAGGGGCTACAGGTATTTTTTTTAAATATATATATATAATATGTCACGGTACATATATTCAGATTGGCACTATGTACAGAGAATAAGGGCTTGTGAATACTGAGCTGAAGTTTATGAGCTAAGATTGTATCCATTTGCTCTTACTTTGCTTCTTGTGATAAGTGAGTTAAATGTGATGTCTTAATAATATGGCTATTAATGGTCAGTTTGTCTTTGAATCAATGTGAAATCCTTAGTATTAAGGCCCACTGGGAGTTTCTTGCTCTTTCTCTCATTTTTACTGTCTTTCTGAAATACTAGAATATATTCCAAGCAGTGACACAGTTTACTCTGCATATCATTTAATTATTTTCAGAGTATCTGGGAAAAGCCAAATTCTCCATTTATTTTTAAAACTTATGTAATTGTGATGCTACAATGCATAGCAGAGAATTAGACAGGCACTTCTTTTAGTTTTTCCAAGTACAACTCCGCATAATATTTGGGGATTTCATGAGCCCCAGCATACTGAAATTTGTCATTTTCCAGCATTTTAACCCGAGCTATCCAAACAAATTAATGATAGTCCCACAATTTGGATAGTTTAAAAAAAATAAATCTGAAGTGGTAGATAGGAGCTTGACCACATGTATGATATTGGTAATTTTTGTATTTTTTTAAATTTTTAAAATAAAAGTTTTCTGAAACATGTGTGTCAGTCAGATGTATGTTGGGGGTGGCGGGGGGTGTGTGTGCGTTGGGGGGTGCAATTTCAGTGCTTGCCCTGGGCGCCGTTTTCCCTAGTTACGCCACTGTTGGCAAGAGTGCCAGTGCGGGAAACACGGCGCGTGGGGCAGGGTAAGGACATCCTCCCTGCTCCTTAAAGGTAAACCCCCCCAATGCCGGGCCAGTTTGGAAGTCCGGAAAAGGATCTCCAAACCGGTTCATGCACAAACCTACTTAACAGTTTGGGCCCTGGATATCTGAAGGATTGCCTGCTCCCAATGGTTACTGCTCACTTGACAAGATCATTGGAGGGGGCTGTCCTCTGCATGCCGATGGTGAGAGAGGCTTGGTTGTTGAGCATGCAGGACAAGGCCTTCTCAGTCATTGCCCCCAGGCTTTGGAATGCTCTCCCGGCTGATATCTGCTCCTCAGTCTCTTTGACAGTTCTTAGGAAAAAGTAAAGATGTGGCGCTTCACCCAGGCTTTTGAACGAAAGTATTGTTTTTACTGTGGCTGCTTTGTTTTTTATGTCTTACTACTTTTAATTGATTTTTCTTAAAATTTTAAATAGAGATTTATTTTAAATTTATATTATCTGTACTTTTGTATTTAATTATGTAGTGTTTTAATTATTGTAAACTGCTTTGAGATCATCTGTACCTTTGTATTTTAATTATGCCTTGTTTCAATTATATTGTAAACCACTTTGAGATTAGTTTAATGAAAAATTGTATATAAATCAAACAATAAATAAATAAATAAGACTACATGGATCTTTGATCCAGCAAGGCATTTCTTATGTTCTTAAGCAAGAGTACAAACTCAGGACCATTATGCCATAACAGTAAAGAGATCCCAGGCATGTACTATACGTTGTTGTTGTTGTTGCTTTAAGTAGACCACATAAGAACAATTTATAGGACATACTCAGTTTATAGAAAACATTGGCCAAGATTCTTGGATCTCACCTCACATTAACTAGAAGACTGCATCCTAGAACCACCTCCGCACAGTCCAACGTACTGAAGAGGAAGATTAGTCGTGAATAGCGAACTGTCTTTTGAGGATGCTTGTCTGACATTACTGGTCATCTAGCTGAGAAATCCCTCAGAGCATTCATACCAAGGAACCCCAGGGTATCTTGGAACACAGTTTGAAAATCAAGAGACTGGTTTTCAACTGGCTTCCCCTCCAATTGTAGATTACTTCGAGGATCCCATAGGAATAATGTCCATCCCAATTTTCTGTGATCTTATTTATTATTTATTTTATTTATTTAATTTATATAGTCTTGCACCATCCAAAGTTGGTGGCCCTGGCTCCATTTCCTTCTGGTCAACTTTTAATATACAACCAATCTCTTCTTCTGGTGCATTTTTGGATCAGTTGAGGCTTGTGTATATATGGAAAACCATCATCCTTATATAGTCCTAGAATATGAAGCCTCCAATTCCCTCCTGCCTCCCTGCTCCGCAATTCCTTTGGCCCCAGCTTTATCTTAAACAGCTGACAGCTAATCGTCCTGCAATTCTTAAGCAAAATATTGTTCAAGGTGAGAATACAGTATAATCAGACACACACAGATAAACATGCAGTGCACGAACTCGCTTCTGGAAGCGGAGATTACGTTAATTAAAGTCATTTAATTTGAATTAAGATGGATTCACTCTGTAGTCACCCTCCGTAGTCACGCTGCCATCTTCCAACTTTATTCAAAAGGCATTCATCACAGATTCTCACCTAAATGCATGCAGTCCAACCATCACCATCCATGAGCCTGGCTTTCATCCCCTTCTGTTTTTGTACAGAGAACTAGTTAGCTGCAGTCATAACCACCACTGCATGCCCCTCCTGATGGCTTTGAGTTCCTTCTTCCACTATGCCTTCCTTTGTTTGTCCCATTGTGCTTCGTGCCACTGGTTGGATGGCTTGGACATCTGAACAGCCCTTTGTTGGGAATGGAGATCATAACACCTCTGGTTGCCATTGGTTTAGGTATTCATATGCTCCAGAGAGGATAGCTGGAATTGGCCCAGGTTCTTGATTACATAGAGTGACATCAGAAGGTGACTCCTGAGTTCTGCAAGCATCCCATGTGAAATCAAACTTGCCTTGCCTATGGTAGTGAGGTACAAGTGCAGAGAGAGAGAGATGGAAGACTCCATGTATCAGGCGTTACATAGAAAGTACAATGAGATGGAATGATTCCTGGTTATCTCCCAGGATATCTCCCCCACATTTAACAACATGCTAAGCCAACCACATAAATTTATTCATAATTTCTATTTTGTTGTTGTTATTTATGTAGCACTATCCATGTGCATGGCACTGTAAAATGAATAAGTGGTTAGGTCCTTGTCCTGATGGGCTTACAAATCTAGAGAACATAGAGGACCAACAGCTGTAGCCATTTCTGCACCAAGCGCAGGGGGTTGGATTAGAACAGGGGTCGGCCACCTTGGATCTCTAGCTGTTGCTGAACTACAGGTTATTAATTTTAAAAAATACTGTTAGTTTAATTTTATGGTTTTTAAATTATTGTATTGTTTAAACTGTATATGTGTTTTAATTGTTGTTGGCTGCCCAGAGATGTAAGTTTGGGCGGGGTATAAATCTGATAGATAGATAGATAAATAAATCTCCCATCATCCTCAGCCACAGTTTATTGTGGCTGGGGATGATGGGAGTTGTAGAGTTCAACACTAGCTGGAGATGCAACAGCTCACGACCTCTGGACTAGAAAATCTCCAAGGACCTCTAAGATTCTTTACAGGTCTAAAATTCTATGATTTCATGATTCCACAGAAGACGGGGTGGGGAAAATGAGGCAGAGCTAAGCAGGGGAAGAATATGCAAATATTTCAGCCGTATTTCATAGGAACATAGGAAGCTGCCATTATACTGAGTCAAACCATTGGTCTATCTAGCCCAATATTCTCTACACAGACTGGCATTGGCTTCTCCAAGGTTGCAAGCAGGAATCTCTCTCAACCCTATCTTGAGATGCCAGAGAGGGAACCTGAAACCTTCTTCTCTTCCCAGAGCAGCTCAATCCCTAAGGGGAATATCTTACAGTACTCACATGTAGTCTCCCATTCAAATGCCACCAGAGCAGACCCTGCTTAGCTAGGGGGGAAATCATGCTTGCTACCAAAGACCAGCTCTTGTGGCATTTTCTGGCACTTGGTTGCAGTAGGGAATGAGGACTTAGGTGTTGTGTCAAAAACTGCGTGGGGAAAGTGGGTTTTAAGAAAAGAGTAAGGGAGGAGGCATCATGCAGGTGTTCTGGCAGGCTGTTCCAAGCACAAGGGCAGTAAGGGAGAAATGATCTTCAGTTATACAACAGCATGAATGGATACGGAATGGCGTAAGCCAGGTTGGGGATGAGGGGTGTATAGTTTGTGGGAACAAACATGTCAAGGTCTGAGGACAAGTAAGACCTGAAGGGGGAAATTGAAGAGTCTAAAGAGGGTGTAGAGGTGAGAGAAGAAGGGATAATGTTGGGGATGGAGTTCCACTGCATTGACCTTTTGGACAAACGATCCTAATGACCACTAGGGGCATTGGGTGTAGAAGTAGTTACTGAGGGTCTCCTTTACCTGCCCCTGCTTTACCTGTCCTCTACTTTATGACCCCTGCCTTGAATCCTCAGGTACTTCCTGTTATGAGTCAGTCCTCTTCCTCTCCTCCTAGACAGAAGATAGAAACACCCTTCTCTCATTATGTAGCTGACAGATAGGACAGGACTTTCCTATCCCAAATGTACTTCACCAATAAATCAATTTAGTTTAGACTCTACAGTGATCTCCAGGTGTGTTACTTAAATACCTGCAACAACTAAACTCTGCACTCTGTGGCTGGAGTCATAGCTTCCTTAGCGCTTTGCTAAATAATCACAAGGCCCAACAGACAAGGCTTCAGAGAAGGCCACTGTCTCAATGGTTTGCAAGTCAAGAAAGGCGGTGGAAGCAAGTCATGGGGAAGGTGGACTGTGGACAGTGTTCAAGGTGATGATCAGAGAGGAAGGTGAGGGATAGAAACGTTCTTGGTGAAGAGGATAAAAGCTGGAGATCAAAGGAGGAGGATAGAGAGAGGAGACAGGAAGCAGCTGTGCCCAAGGGATCACTAATGTTGAAATCATTAAGGACCAGATGTTATTGGAGAGGGGAAAAAGGTAAGCCTGGTATCACCATCTGAAATGGTTTGAGAGGGAACCTGGAGGACAATATATAAATAACAGCAGGCAAGTGCAGAGGGGTGTTTCACAGAATGAACTTCAAAAGAAAAACAGAATGGAGGGTATAGGCGGACAAGGGCTGGAACAGGCAGAATTTGGAAAGAAGGTCAACCCTTCCACTACAACTTCTGGGGCAGGTTGTGTGTGAGAAAGAGAGGCCATCAAAGGGGAAGGCTGCTACAGTGGCAAAGACAGAGGGAGGAATCAGGTTTAAAGTGAAAGCAAATAACTGGAGCAATCAAGAAAGGAAAATATCATGGACGGCAACTGCTTTCTGAACAAGGGAGAAACAATTCCAGAAGGAAGGAGAGAAGAGGAACAGAGAGGATAGGGAAGAAAGAGAATGAGATCTGGGAAGGGAGGGCAGGGTGTACCAAGGAAAGTGCCAAAGACTCAGAAAGAGGGCGGGTGTCATGGTTCAGACTTCTGACTCAGAAGAGTCAGAGGAGGAACAGGAGGATTTGCCTGCTAGTGAGGGCTCAGAGGCACAGCAACAGGATTTGGCAGGGAGACCAGACTCTGGAGCTGAGGAATTGGAACAGCTGCCAGACGTTAATTCTGATCAGGAGGAGGCTGGGATTTCACCTGTCTTGAGAAGATGTCTCAAGAGGAAAGCTCAGTGGGAGACACGCAGGTGCAGGAGGAAGCAGAAGTGCTGACTGAGGGAAGCCTGATTGGTTGCTGGTTCTCTTGAGCCATGTATATTTAGCAGTCTGTGAATTGCTCAGATGCTGTTAGCAACTTTTGCTGACCGTGTTTCTCAATTCTCAACTTCTCCTAGTTCCAGTTTGCCCTTGTTCTGTTATTTTCCGCTTTGTGTTCTTGTTCTGTTAATTTCTTGCTCTGGTCTCCTTTGTTCTTTTTTCATTCCTTGCTCTATTGTTTTCTTTCAGTTACTACTTAGTTATCGTAGAGAGGGGTACCTAGTTCAGTTCAGGGGACTTGATTCATTTACTATTTTCTTTGTGAGCCTTTTGTTTTCCTTCGTGCAGCTTTGCTGCTACTTTCTGTTTAACTCGGGCGGGGGGGAGCCGAAGGGGGTTATAAATCCTGTTGGGTTAGCCGAGCTAACAGATTTACAACAGCGAGACAATAAGACTGGCAAAGTTAAAAGTAGGGCAGATGGGCAGGCACAGTGGCATAGCCAGCACTGGACAAGGAGGGGAGAAATGGTCCTAGACTGCCAAGGTAACCCCTGTTCCCAGGTGGCAAACAAGTTGCTGGCTGGCTGGGAGAGATGGATGTGCAGCCCCTCACCTTCTCCCCGCTGGTGAATGGAGCACTTGCCAGCTAGCTGCTTTCTTTCTCTGCCTCGCTCTGAGCAAGGGAAAGGAGGAGAGCTGGTCTTGTGGTATCAAGCATGACTGGTCCCCTTAGCTAAGCAGGGTCCACCCTGGTTGCATATGAATGGGAGACTAGAAGTGTGAGCATTGTAAGATATATTCCCCTCAGGGGATGGAGCCGCTCTGGGAAGGGCAGAAGGTTCCAAGTTCCCTCCCTGGCAGCATCTCCAGGATAGGGCTGGGAGAGATTCCTGCCTGCAACCTTGGAGAAGCTGCTGCCAGTCTGTGTAGACAATACTGAGCTAGATAGACCTATGGTCCAACTCAGTATATGGCAGCTTCCTATGTATCTTGGAAAAAAGCACCCATCCAGGCACTGCTTGGTTTGCCAGCAGAGAGAGGGTTAGGGGCCGCATATCCATGCCCCGTTGTCAGCCACACACCCTTTGTCACCGTGCTTCTGTCACCAGTGCAAGTGGTGTGGCTGGCATAGGCATGCAGCAGGAAGGCAGGTGGCCTGTCCCAGGGCCACTGCTAACCTCCCTAGACCCCTGGGCAGGCATCAAAAGGCATAGCTTTTACCAAGAGGAAAGGCTGGGTCACCAATGAGCCATATGGCCAATAGCGGGAGAGCCACTAGCCCTATCTAACCCCAGCACAGCATCCCTCCAGTGTCTGTTGCTGGGTGTCCACCTTGTGTTTCTTTTTAGATTGTGAGCCCTTTGAGTAGTAATGTCCTTCAGCACTGCTCTTCACCATGCCTTAGGCCAGACAGCATATGTTGAAAACAGAACCTGAGGTTGGGCTTAGATGGGAGGCCAGGAGGGGATGAGGTCACCACGGACAAAGCAGCTGAGCTTTGAGTCCAGGCTTCAGTGAATGCCAATGGAAAGCATAATATCTAGTCCTTTGGCCAGGAAAGCATATTTTGGACAAATAGCTTTGAAGGTCGGGCTTCCTTTACAGCCAAGTTCTGCTTGAACGGTTGACATTTTAATCACAAAAAGAGGAAGGGAATGCTCCCAGATGAAGCACTGGGGAGAGAATTACCAGCCACGGGGCCAGGTGGATTTGAGCAGACTGGGATGATGAGATGTCTTACGAGCAGCTTGGATCCAAATCAGCTAGCAGGAGTGGATTTTCTGAGGCTGCATCTGAGGCTGCTTCTTCTACTAGAATGAAGAAGAGTGGTCGAGTGCCCGTTTCCAGCAATATTCACTTCTTCCATTTTCCCTTGCTGTCGGCCTTTCAGAAAAGGAGCATGGATGGTGTGTACAGTGGCCTGGCCATCACAAAGCAATAAGCCCCTTGGCCATGGTGCAATTCCAAAGCAATAACGAGTAAAAGAGAATTGGCTCTGACACACAGAGGTGACGAGCCAAGGGCGGGGGGGGGGGGCGCTCAGCAGAGTGAAAACAAAATTTAAACAAAACCAATTAAGAAATAATTAGGGGAAACACCCACTTGACATTTCAGAAGAGACAATGGTGAAATACGGAAGAGGATGCAAGCATCAGGATTACAAAGCTAATACACAGAGAATCCAGCTGAGATAATTATTTTTCTCCAAGATCACCCTTATGGGCACAAACTCTCCTTTAATCAAACTGCTGCTTCATTCTCTCTTTCCCCAGGCACATAGATAAGTAGTTCAGGGGAAGGGGATATAGCCACCCATACCAACTTCCTCTGGGACCCACTCAACAAGCTTGCATCCTCCTAGGAGCTCCAGCCATCAGGTCAAGGGGCAAAGCCAAAGCAGGAAGATCTGGTGGGTCAGGGAGGAGTCAGAATGTGATCTGTTGGGTTTAGTGACTGAAATCCATCAACAACAAATACGTGATGGTCATGCCAACCATCCTTGTGCCAACGTGCTTGCTGGCCCCACCCCCTGGGTATCCTCATTCTCAGAGCTAGTTTGAAGAGGGCAGCATCATGGAGATGTATGTATGTCATTCCATGGACTTACTCTGCCCTGCCATCCACTCCTCCTGAATTCCTGTTTAACAACAATCCCAAAAATTAACTCTGAAACTGAAGCATACAAAATTTGCTCCCATAAGGTATTTGTGAGCGAGACCAGGAGCCGGGTCTCACAATTAGTGAGACCCAGTTTTGGAGGGTGCACGGGGAGAGGGAGCCCTGGGCGGCCGGTTCGGCCACCCACACAATTGCGGGCTCTGTGACGGAGCCGGCGGGGGCTGGGGAGCTCGGGGGGCGTGAGGCCCATGGAAGCTCCAGTATGCCTTTTGCCTCCCTTCTGGGGTCTACTCATGAGTAACCGCGGCTACTCACGATCTGTAAAACCAGGTTTGCGGAGCACTCGCTCCACAAACCTGGTTTTAGGGGAGGGCTACAAAAGCAGGCTAGCCACTTGTAAGCCACCGGGCTCGCCTGCAAGCCCGGTGGTTTACACGAGCAGCAAAAATCGGGCTAGGCTCTCCTAGCCAGATTTTTGCTGCTCATGAGAATAGCCCCCAGGACTTCCAGCAGTCAGTCTTTGCTGCCTTACCTCCTGTACTATCTACACTCTGGCTCTTCAGCAAGCCAGGCAAATGAGACTTTTGGGTGTGGGCAAGGGTATCCTCTATGCTGGAATTTGGGCTCGTCACAGGGGAGGGAGGGCAAATGCCTCTCTGTGAAAAAATGCATTATTAAATATCCTTTCCTTTTTTTCAGCACTAGATAAAATTAGAAGCAAGGGGGGGGGGGGAGAGAGAACTTCATCCAACTCTACATGTGAATGGAAACACTAGCAGCTTTGAGAAAATCTGTTCCTAATTTTGATGGCTCAGCTCCACTGATGAAATATAACCAAGAACTCAACATATGGAGGATAAAAATAAATAAAAAATTAAAATGAGGGGAGCAGCTGTACAGCTTCCAGGGGGGTTATTCCAAAGATCTGAAATGTCACCACAAGATGTTTCCTTTCCTTTCTGCAACCTCCACAGTTTACACCTGTTTGCTTATAGTAGGAGCATGAAGAAAGATCAAATGTTAATGAAGGATGGGTGAGCCTTTTAATCAAATTGGTTTGGCACTGAATCTGCAGTTTTCTTGTAGCTCATTAGTGGCCAATACTGGGGGGCGGGGGAGGGATTGTCTCCTCTACCAAAACCAAACACAGTTAATGACTCTGTGATCTGCAAACAAGACTCCCAATGTGAACAGAATGTGAAGCTTTGGAAAAGAGAAAAATAATATCCAGCTACATTTGCTGACTCATCCCAAGCATCTTGCTTCCTGATTAGCAACAGCTGGAGGCTTCTCAGAAGTTTCTGCTGCCTACTGAAGAAGCAACCCACTTTCAGTTCACATTTTAAGAATGCATCCCCAAAGGCTTGCCTCCTCTGCAGCACAAGGGGCTTCAGGGGATACATCAAAGACATAGTCCTCCTCACAGCTGTGGGAAGAGTTCTCCCTGGTGCACAAATATAGTTCTGCAAGCGCACGGCCACCGAGGACAAAATGAAACAGGTTTCCAAGCGTCCTCCCTCATGGCATCCATAGGACGAGGAGATGTGGTAGGCAATGAAAAAATTAGCAAGATTAGGGGCTAAACATTTTCAGTCCTATGTGAAGGATAGCAGGGCCGTTTTCTCTGATATGTGAACACGCATGAATATATGGAGCTGCTTTATGCTGCATTGGCCCATTGCCCATCTAACCCAGGATCGTGTTTTCTGATGGGCAGAAGCTCTCCAAGGTCTCAAGTAGAGTTTTTTTCCTAGAATCTGATACGTGGTATCCTTTTAAAGTAAAGTGTGCCATCAAGTCAATTTTGACTCCTGGCTACCTCTTTTGGTAGAATACAGGAGGGCTTGACCATTGCTTCCTCCCATGCAGTATGAGATGATGCCTTTCAGCATCTTCCTGTATCATGGCTGCCCGATATAGTACCAGTGGGGATTTGAACCAGTAATCTTCTGCTTGTTATTCAAGCATTTCCCTGCTGTGCCATTTGGTGACATGGTATTCTTTTAACTGGAGATAAATCATGTACTGAGCCATTCTGGAAGGGTGGTATAAAATTAAATAAATAAATGTACTGTACAATCATGCACTGGATATAAAACATAAAAGTACAGAAGTGGAGCTACACTTATCTAACATGAACTCCAAAACTGGTTCATAGGTCTTTATTAATTATTATTACTATCACTATTACTATTACTACTACTGAACCAGAGCTAAACACCAACTCCTTTGCTTCTGGAACCTGAAAGAAAACTGAACTTCTAGACACAAAATGTGATAACTGGTTCATAATAGTGATTTAATAATCAGATACACGGCTTGCGACTGTAGAAATCATATTTTCCCCTCCTACCTTTTATTCTGTTGTATTTTGTTTGAAAAAAAGGTTTTAAAAATTAATAAACATGTTTTAAAGTAATATTTTTGCTCAGGTTAAATAATTATGGTATTCATTTCACAGAGTTTCATTGCAAGCAAAGGAGTTTCATATTACTCTGCATGAAATTGCAACGTAATTGATCTACACTAGTTCAAAACTGGTTCAAAGCATCAGAACCAGTTACCAAGCCTCTTGGCAATAATCTTCTCATTCCTTTTGCTATGTAAACCCCTAAGAGAGCTTTTTTGTTGCTGCTGTTGAAAAGTAGCATATACATATTGTAAACAATAAAATAATATCTGAACCAGGACCAAACTGGTAAGTCAAAATATACTGACGAACCTGAACTGAACCCAGCTCTATAACAGCTCAACTCCCTGCCCTTGGGACAAAAGAGAGACCTGTGAATGTTCCAAGATACTCAAGGAAGGAAAGTAGTCAGCTCCCAACAACTTCATTGGGGCTTGAAGAAGAGAATTTCCCACTAGCTTCAAGGTGCTCATTGCCTTGGTGCCTCAAGGTAAGGCTCGATAAAGCAGTAAAAAGTACCGAAGTGAGCAGATGCAGCTAGACAGAATGCAGCAGTGTATGAGGCAGAGTCCAACTGTCATAGAAGCAGTTGAATAGTTTGCTTAGATGATCTGTTGCTCAGGCTGAAGAGCAACTGCAAGTCCTAGGATTAATACAGGAGGAAGTGGGAGATGACAGGTGATCAGAACAAACCAGACTTCCTGGCTCGAAACTCTCAGTGCAGTGCCTACTACTGCCTCAGGATTTTAAGTGCCTGCAGTTCCTCAGTGTGTCTTCTTTTGTTCTGGTGGCGCCAGTGGTGTAGTGAAGGGGGGACACTCAGGGACAGAACGCTGGTACTTCTCGGCTTCTCTGGCTGTTAGGGTGGGCATGGCCATCGGGGCTGCTATGGAGAGAGCCTGTACTTCTGAACTCGCAACATCATCACTGGGTGACTCCAGAAGGTGGTGGTGCCTGACTCCCAATTTGTGGTGCCTCTGGCGACTGGATAGTAAACACTGTCAATCAAAAGGAATTTAAACACAGAACCTCCTCTGGAGATAATCCCTAAGTGGGGGGCTTTGGAATGGAGTGGACAGGTGGCTATACAATTCAGTGGGAGTTAATTGACAGGTTCAGATGGGGACGGCTAGTGCTAGAGAGAGGATCTCTCTGCTTAGGGTCTCTAGGGCAGGACTGAGGATGGAATTGGGAGATTGGTGGGTGGGTTATACACACCAGGCATGACCTCTGTAGAACAAGCTTGATGATCAAGTCTTTGCCCCTGCTATCTGGGCAAAGAGGCACCCTTTTAATGTGGTGATTCTCTTTATTTAGCAGGGGGAGAGTAACTGGCCCTATCCATCCCCAGCACAGTACTTACAGTGACTGTTGCTGGTGTCTATCTTATGTTTCTTTTTAGACTGTGAGCCCTTTGGGGACGGGGTTCCATCTTATTTGTTTGTTATTTCTCTGTGTAAACTGCCCTTAGCCATTTTTGGAAGGGTGGTATAGAAATCTAATAATAATAATAATAATAATAATAATAATAATAATAATACACCATAGGGGCCACTGAAATCACCATCAGTCAATTACAAAAAGCAACGTTACTGGGAACAACCTATATTCTGCGACGATATCTATAATAATAATAATAACAACAGCAACAACACTGATAATAAAATTCAGCCATCCCAGGTCCTTGGGAAGGACTGGATGTCTGGATCAAACAAATCAGTCAATAACACCTGTCTGATTGTGTAAACAACAACAACAGCAGCAATAGCAATACCAGGGGATAGCAGAATAGAAGAAAAGGTAATAGAAAAAAAATCACAAAATACAAAAATCTACAAATTCAAATTGAAAGGCTGTGGGAGAAGAAGACCAAAATAATCCTAGTGGTGATTGGCACCCTAGGTTCAATTCCAAAACATCTTGAAGAGCACCTCAACACCATAGGGGCCAAAGAAATCACCATCAGCCAATTACAAAAAGCAACTTTACTGGGAACAACCTATATTCTGCGACAAGATCTATAACAATTGACAATAAAATTCAGCCATCCCAGGTCCTTGGGAAGGACTCAATGTCTGGATAAAACAAACCAGTCAATAACACCTGTCTGACTGTGTAAACAATAATAATATCAAATGTAAATATACTGGGAGCGTATGGTTGATTACACAGGATATACAGCCAGTGAGGTTGTATCCCAGAAAAGGTGTTGAAAGTCTAAATAAGCTTGTTGTTACTAAAGAGTCACCTCAGTAACTTGAAAGTAAAGCCTTTGTTGACATACTGACAAAATCTTATATAAATACCTGAGTTTGAATACCAGTTCGAAGTATAAGAGGTGGTGTATAGTCTTGCCAGTTTAAGGTGGTTACATTCACTCAGAAACCATTAAGCATTTGACCCTACATTGTCTTGAATCAGAAATGACTGAAGCCATTGTACAAGAAGAAAGTTGTTTTCTTTCATTTGGAACTTTAAAACTGTTTCAGCTGTGTCCACTTACTTCTCCCCACCTTACCACTCAGGAACAATTCCAAAGTTAGTGTAAGAAACCTACATTGGGATTTAATTTGGTGGTCTGTATATTCTAAACACTAATCTCCCAAGTCTCAACCTCGGCTCCTGAAAGTGCCGGATACTGTCATGGTGGATTGGGTCCGTAGGTCAGCTCTCCCAATCTCCATCTCTGCTGCCCTGAATCTTTTGTAAACCCAGCCAGCCATGGTGAACGCCTAACCAAAAGGTAAGCCTCTTCCTACAGTGCAGCACACCACTAACATTTGATTTAATTGTTGCCATTGTAGTTTCAGTATGGTCAGCTGCCTTGAGCTTACAGCAAAGTTGGGTTTGTGTTTGGCCCCCCACATTTGCAATCAGAGGAAATGGATATCTTTCGCTCATGTCTGCAAGCAACACCCCCCCCCCCGCAACTTTTCTTCTTCTAGCTGACTCGGCAAATGCTATTAAACTTCACTGCTTTTCCAGCCTTAAAAATCAATTAGTTAGTATATTAAGCCACACTAGCTGGGAGCTCATTTAAGTAATAAAAATCTTTTTGTATAGCTTAACAAAGTCGAAGAGGAAGGGGAGGGGAAAAAACATTTGGAGGAGGCTTGGTTCCAAGTTCCAAGCGCCCCCCGGGAGTTGTTTTAATCTGAAGTCGTAATGGAGAGAGAAAAAATCAGGGCATCTGCTTGAATGTTTATTGAAATGGGATGCTACACTGACAATATTATCCACTGCATAGGACATAATGGCAAAGATAAGCGGAAAATGCCCACTCTCCCGGCAAACACGCCTTTGTCTCTAGGAACAAAACACAGCAGGGCCGTTTCTCTGCTAGCGCTTCAAAAGATACAGCAGCCCTTTCAGAAGCGGCAAGGGGAGAGGTGGGAGTAAGCAAGACCCACTCCGAGAAAAAGTGGGGAAAATGGTTTGATTAATAAACTGACTAGGAGTTGACAACTCGACTGGACTATCCACCAATTGAGGATGGGGCAAAAAAGCAAGCGGCTACTGTATGGCTCCCAGCCCATCTTACTATTCCTTACTTAGGAACATAGAAAGCAGCCTTCTACTGAGTCAGACCCTTGGTCCATCTAGCTCAGTATTGTCTTCACAGACTGGCAGCGGCTTCTCCCAGGTTGCAGGCAGGAATCTCTCTCAGTCCTATCTTGGAGATGCTGCCAGGGAGGGGACTTTGAACCTTCTGCTCTTCCCAGAGCGGCAGCTCCAGCCCCTGAGGGGAATCTCTTCTGGTGCTCACACTTCTAGTCTCCCATTCATATGCAACCAGGGCAGACCCTGCTTAGCTAAGGGGACAAGTCGTGCTTGCTACCACAAGACCAGCTCTCCTCCCTTACTTGCCTGACATAGGGTTGCCAACTGTCCCTCTTTATGTGGGACGTTCCTCATTTCAGGGATGACATGTTGGTCCATATAGGGACAGCATTTGTCCCTCATTTTCGTGGCAGGGCAAGCAGCTTCTTATTTTAAGAAGTTTTTGGTTGAAAAGTGGTACAACTTGAATATGTTCTAAATACTAACAATGCTGGCATTATTCAATAGCATATAATTCAATTACATATACGTCAATGATACTCAGATTCTTGATTACCACTGCATACACCTCCCGGGGGGCCCCAGCCAGATCCCCAGCCCCCCCGGCAACTTTTGTCCCTCATTCTGGCAATGAAATGTTGGCAACCCTAGCCTGACACCACCCACTGGGCGGATTAACATGTTAGCCACGAAAAAGGCCTAGAAAGGCGGCACGCCATACAACAGGGTTGGGGGGGGGGACTCCAGATTAGGAAAGCGCTTCCACCCCTGACTGATGGGGGCCCATCCAGGGTCCCTGTCATGGTGTGCCCTGAAAACATTCCAGCCAGCAGCTTCTGTGCAGCTCATTGAAGGGGAGGAAGAAGGGCGGAGAAGCCTCCAGGGAACATTGCGGCTGAGACCTAAACCCCAAGGCCCTGATGCACAGCAATTCTAGAGCTGAACTGAATGTTTGCTGCCAGAACATTTTATGAGAATTGGGGTGGGGTGGGGGCACTAGGATTGGGTACAATATTTCCCAACTCCCACATGCCTGCCTCTTTTCCACTAGCTAGAGCATCTTTACTCTTCATTTGCCATTTCTCTCTCTTTCAATCTACACACTTATTTTTACCCGGAACGCTGTTTTGCAGCCAATCAGATTTGGCTCCATGACAACCTCACTGAAGACAAACAAAGCAGCAGTGAAATCAAGTCTGTGAAGGTTCCAAGTTCCCTCCCTGGCACCTCCAGTTTGGGCCAAGAGAGAGACTCCTTCCTGCGACCTTGGAGAAGCCGCTGCCAGTCTGTGTAGATAATACTGAGATAGATGGACCAAGGGTATGACTCAGGATAAGGCAGCTTCCTATGTTCCTAAGATACTTGAACTGTCCTCACAGCTCAATGGTGCAATACCGTTGGGTATTGGGGAGGGAAGTGAACACCTCGGTGTGTGGAAGGGGAATGCAACCATGCGAACACTCCCTCCCCTTGAAGAATTTCTGGAAAGTGGACAGGTGAAATGTGGTGCTGAAAGGTTCTTGAGAATATTTGGGGAAAGTTAATGAATGAATGCCAGAGCAGATCTGGGATGGTCAGAACACATATAAGGGAGTTTTCCCATTGAATTCTTTAACGATTCTGATGGTGCTGTTATCACTGTAGAATGCAAGCGGTGCATTATTATTTTACATGTCCCTCCACTGTGAATCACTGGAATGTTCTCACCCACATCAAGCCAGCCTTTGGACATCATACCAGACCTCAGGCAACCATGCCAGACATTGAGGTTTCTGTTTGTCTGAATTCAGGAACTCTCGGTTCCATCCCCAAACCTGAATTTTCACTCTTGGTTGCTCTTTTGTGGGTGGTAACTCCGGTTAGAAAGTGGTGCCATGACATTCGAAGGATGCCGCTGTTTCTAACCAGAATTGAGGGTGGGAAGCTCCTCCCTCCCTCTGTATCCAATTGGCTGCCGAGGCTGTCCATCATAAAAAGGAGGAAGCTCGCACAACCAGTCCCCCACAACCCCCAGGCTCCCAGACTGGATCATCTGGGAGACGATCCAATCTGGGAATGGGGGCAAACCTTCCCGTTCTGTGTAAAGGCAGCCTAAATCCCAAACCCCACTTTCCCTGTAGTAGGTTTGTATTCTAGCTTGTGTCAAATCTTTCTGAATCTAGTTTAGTTTAAATTAGGTCTGAAGTTTGGCGAAAAGCCTGAAACAGCAGGAGGAGGAGGAGGGACATCCATAAAATCCGTTCCAAATACAGTCCAGATCTGATTGATCTATTTGCAATACTTCTTGAAGTTCCATTTTTTAAATATATCTCCACCAGCACCTGCTCCCTATGGGGTAGAAACTACAATTCCTCTCAGCATGGGGCTGCCACTGAAGATGACACCCCCATGTTGACTGCTCTCCTTACCCCCATAAGCTGTAGCAGTACTTATGAATGTGCACAAACTTGTTTGGAGGCCCTTTTATGGGCCTCCAAACAGGTTCTAAAACCGGGCGGTTCGAAGGCAGGGGGGTAATTTTAAGGGCAGGGGAGGGTGCACTTACACCCCCACCCCACCCCGTGCATCTCCCTGCCGCCCCATCCGCTCTTCGGACCGGAAGTGACCAGAAGTCGCCCATGCACGTGCACGTTGCGCTCGCTTGCACATGCCAATATGCACATGCACGCGGGCTACTTCTGAGGAGCGGATGGGGTGGCAGGGAGGTAGACTGCCACCCCTCCGGACCAGTTTTTAAGTGAGCACCAGAGGGGGAAACGCCGCGGCGGTGGGGGGGGGAGTTCACCCTCCCCCACCCTTAAAGTTATCCCCTCACGCCTTTGAACCAGCCCCCGCCAGTTCTGTGCACATCCCTAGCAGTACTTACTTTAGGATATGAGGCACTTGTGGAGCATGTTTTCCTGCCCCTTACCTGTTACCTGATGACATCATACCATGAGCTGAGGGCTACTGCACTTCATGGGAGGTTGTGAGGGAACTCAGTATGGGGGTGCTGTTTTGGTGGCATCTCTGTGCCAAAAGTAACTCATCCTTCTGCCCCTAGAGCCCTTCATCTGAAGTCAGGCACATCCTGAGCGGAAAGAGGCTCTATAGGAAATGCTAGTTCATTTCAAACTCCATCCCTATGAATCACTGCAGCAGAGATGTCATCCAGGCTTCTAGCTAACACTGCCATGCAGGACATTCTATCTTGCAACATTCTTTCATCATCTCTAGCCTAGCTGTGCTTCATCTATCAGTTCGGGGCTCACACCTCGGTGCTGCCCACGCCTGCAGGAGACGCAATCATATATTCCAAAAGGGTAAGCTGAGCACTGCCAGCCATGAATCATAAACATGGAAAGGAAATACAGCTCAGCTGAGACACATTCTACCCATGCTGCTGTTCAGAGAAGAAAAGCTCTTGGGAGTTTCCCAATCTAGACTGTTTTACTGTTCCTCTCTCTGCAGGTTTGCTGGTCTCTCTTACGGAGCAAGAATTTAAAGTGGTCCTCCAACTTCATTCAGATTACATTTCTTGCACTGGTTAAGAATCAGCATCCAACTCAGCTAATCATTCCTTTTCCAAAGCTGTGGGACATAAAACTGACTCGTCACCATTGTGCCAATTTGTGCCATTCTCAGAATAGCACTGTTTGAGAGGCTGGCATGAAATAATAGCTATGAGTGTGAGCTGTCAAGTTGCTAGTTCAAATCTCGCCCTAGCCACGAGCTCAGTTGGTGGGCAAGCCATTACTCCTTCCAGCTCAATTCAAACAAAATGACTAACCATAGTTTGTCATGACAAGAACAAGCAACATGGTGAGATGCAGGCTTGTGTACTCCTTTCTCCCCTTCCCTTGCACATGATAGAAGCACATTAGAACTAAGAGTTTTTGTTTCTAGTCTTGGCAAGTGATAGAGGCTATTCCCACGATCAACAGAATCATCCCATGTGGCCCCAATCCCCACAATCCATGATGGAGCCGGCAGTTTAGTGGGTGGCCAATCCGGCCGCCCAAGGCTACAAGCTCGATTGTCTGCGGGGAGAGTGGGCTAAGCCCATTCTCCCTGTAGACCCGACAGAAGCTCTTCTTACGGATCATAGGAAGAGCTTCATAGTTTGCTGTTTTGTCTGAATGCAGCAAACAATGGCGCACATAAACTATAGTTTGCCCTCACACCCAGAACCCAAACCATAGTTTTGTGATTTGCCATACCTGTATTTGGTTTAAAGTAGAAGCTTCTAATCTCCTCCCCTTGCACATAAAGGGTTAAAGAGGAGGAATGAGCATGTGAGCCAGCGTGGTGTAGTGGCTAGAGTGCTGGACTAGGCCCTGGGAGACCCGAGTTCAAATCCCCATTCAGCCATGAGACTAGCTGGGTGACTCTGGCCCAGTCACTTCTCTCGCAGCCTAACGCACTTCACAGGGTTGTTGTGACGAGAAACCTAAGTATGTAGTACACCACTCTGGGCTCCTTGGAGGAAGAGCGGGATATAAAATGAAATAAACAAACAAACAAACAAATAAATGTGAATCCAAGGGAGAAAGAGGAGAAAGTGAGTGATCTCACCACTGATAGCTGTCATAACAACCAACTGTGGTTTGTCATTACAAATGAATTAAGCCTCAGTCCTACATCAGCAATCTGTGGCTGAAAATTCTGGCCTAATTTGCATGGTTGTTGTCACAATTACAGAGATAATGCCGGTATCCAAGTTATCCAGGCTCTCAGTAAATCATGGTTATTATATTATGCTAAGTAGATTGCCAATTCCTGCCCTGGAATTTGACTGTTCTACCATCTTCCCTCCCCTACGTGTGAAAGAGCAAAAAAAGCAGGGGAGGGGCCATAGATCAGTGGTAGAGCATCAGCTTTGCATGCAGGAGGTTCCAGGTTCAATCCTTGATAGCGTCTCCAGGTGGGTCTGGGAAACAGCTGCTACCAGTCAGAGGAGACAATACTGAGCTAGATGGACTAACCGTCCACCTCAGCATGAATGCCCTGGCTTGCATTTGAATGGGAGACTAAATGTGTAAGCCCTCTAAGATATTCCCCTCAGGCGATGGGGCCGCTCTATGAAGAGCATCTGCTTGCTTACATGCAGAAGGTTCCAAGTCTACCCCACCCCCACCGCCCGACATCTCCAAGATAGGGCTGAGAGAGGCTCCTGCCTGCAGCCTTGGAGAAGCTGCTGCCAGTCTGTGTATATACTACATGGCCCAATGGTCTGACTCAGTATATGGCAGCTTCCTGTGTTCCTATCATATGAATGACTGCATCAAGATTCCTGTGTGGTGCTTTACTGATGTACACATGTGTTCTTGCACTTTGGTAAAATGCCATACAAAAAGAGCCTTGATGCAGTCATAAATATGACAGAAACAGACAGGGGGAAAGTTGTCAAGGAACGGAGACGTGTACCAAACAGTGAGCGCACAATGCTACGGAACACACCACAGTGGAGAACTCCTAATACACTGGTTCCATTTTGGAAATAGCACCAGCTAATTTCCATAGGGAATATATATGCATACAATGAATTTGAGGAGCATTCTGACAGTCACTCAGCTCTAATTCAGACAAACCACATATGAGTTCAACTAGCACTCAACTCCTCTGGTGATTTTTCCTGAGCAAGGATCTTCAAATTTATCTCAAATGATGTTTTGGGACATAGGAAGCTGACATATACTGACTAAGACCATAGGTCCATCTGGAGCAGTATTGTCTTCGCAGACTGGCAGCAGCTTCTCCAAGGTTGCAGGCAGGAATCTCTCTCATCCCTAACTTGGAGGTGCTACCAGGGAGGGAACTTGGAACCTTCTGCTCTTCCCAGAGTGGCTCCATCCCCTAAAGGGAATATCTTATGGTGATCACACTTCCATTCATATGCAAGGAGGGCAGACCCTGCTTAGCTAAAGGGACAAGTCGTGCTTGTGACCACAAGACAAGCTCTCCTCTTCCAGCTCTCTACCTTGACGGAACTGAGGTATTCTGGATAAATGTCAAAGAACGGCACCAAACAAAACCAAGACCACACAACCTATAAGCATCTGCTGACACGTCTAAATATCTGCAGATCTGACATCCAAAAAGGCTCAAGTTGAATGATGGATGTGAAGCCACAATCTAATGATATGCCCAACCCTGATCTTATAACAGCTCACACGTGAAGGTGCTCGTTGAAAGCAAAACCTGCCACTCAATGTAACTGACAACCTTCGCTTTACTTAGCTGATTATTTGGTAACATTCTGTATCTATCAGTGCAGAGGGCAAAATGGGAGCAGCTAAAATATCCACTTTCTGAGTCAGGTAGCTTTGCAGAACTCTGTAGCCCTGAAAATTACATAGCTAAGAATAGACTGAAGGACTCAAGGAATTGCTGTATGTCCGGGTCATAACTAACTGGGCATAACTATTAGGGGTGTGCAAACAGATCTGAACCGGTTCAGTTCAAAGGGTTGAGGTCGAGCCGAACCACCCCCGGTTCAGCTCGACCCCGGACCAAACCCACCCACCCCCCAGTTCAGGGGTTCATTGGGCCTTTTTAATTATTATTTATGCGCTTTTTTTCTTTTAACTTACCCCCTCAGAGGTAGTGGACGGATGATCACCCTCCCCCCACCGGGTTCCTTTTTGTAAAAATCACCTGGTTCAGGTGTCTTTGGCCCTTTCTGGGCCTATTCCCCAGCGCAGCAGCCATTTTGGAGGTCATTGTGCCTGCGCAGTGGGACCCTGTATGGTTGGGGGTGGGTGTTCGATGCGCGGGGGGGGGACCAAACTGGCCCGTTTTGGTTTGAGTCAGGTTCGAACTCAAACCAAACTGGGCCAGGTGTTTTTGTGCACACCCCTAATAACTCTGACTGCCTCCTGGAAGCTGAACAAATTGCAGTGGTTCACGTCATACAAGTAGTGGGGAAATCCAGGTTCAAATTCACACCCAGTCATGACATTCGCTGGGTGATCAGCCAGTCACTATTTTTTAGCCTAAGCTCATAAGGTTTCTCTGGGGAAATTTGGATACCAGGTGCCAGAGGTCAATAGCAAGGAAGAACCACAGCCCTTATTACTTGCTTGTTACCCTCCCAGAAGCAACTGCAGGAGGACCTCATGGATCCAGGATCCATGGTTCTGCATATCCGCGGTTGGGTAATTGACACCTGACCTCAGTATACGTGAGGGGGGAAAGGCAAAAAGGGAGTTAAATCTGCATGTTTGTGGACTGGAGGCAACTGGAAATGACCATGGAGGTTATTTCTGGTCACCATTTTGTGCATCTGGGCCATTTTGTGGCTCATTGTATTAAAAAAAAAAGTTCAAACACTGATTTTTTAATGGTGGGGGAGGACCCAGATTTTGGCACGTTTGTGGGGCAGTGCTGGAGGATTGTGGACCACAGTAGGGCACTGTCATTCATGGACCCCGCACCTGTTTTGGCCCATTTTTACCACATTTTCCCAACCTCCAGGAACCTAACCCCCATGATTATATTGCCCTCAGTAATACAGTATCCACAATTTCCTTATCCGCAGCAATGTCGAGGAACAGAACCCCTTCAAATACCGAGGTTTTAGGAACATGGGAAGCTGTCATATACTGAGTCAGACCATTGGTTAATCTAGCTCAGTATTGTCTACACAGACTGCCAGCGGCTTCTCCCAGGTTGCAGGCAGGAATCTCTCTCAGTCCTATCTTGGAGATCCTGCCAGGGAGGGAACTTGGAGCCTAGATGCTCTTCCCAGAGCAGCTCCATCCCCTAAACGGAATATCTTACAGTGCTCACACATCAAGTCTCCCATTCAAATCAACCAGGGTGGACCCTGTAGTTAGTAGTGTTCCTGTAGTTAACTGTGAGAAACAGGATGGTGGACTGGATGGGCTTTTGGCCTTCTTAAGTTCTTATATTCTTAACATGTTCTGATTAGGCCTCTCTCTGTAGCCTCATTCAGACATTATTTCAGAGTACAGCCTCCAGAAAAGCCCTGGAAGTCCCTCCTGGTGTGTCAATCACTGCTTTCTCTTGACACGCTGCCCAAGCTTGCAGCCTTCATCTGAAGAGGTGAGGGCTGTAAGCATGATGGCGGGGGCCATTGTGAGCAGGAGAATCTGGCACCATAGGCTCTCACTCATAGAAGCACCTGCCATCATGCTTACAGCCCTCACCTCTTCAGACGAAGGCTGCAAGCTTGCACAGCACATTAGGAGTTCATGTATACCTGAGTACAGCCTACGTGCAATAACATCAGAATAAGCCTTCGCTCTCTTATTTTTTCAACATGTACTTGACATTCAAAACATGCACAGATGGCATTGCTAACATGGAGGTCTCTGCTGCTCTGAGGGACGGCAGTGGGCCATGGGGACAAAGGTGGCTGCTAAGATATGTAGATGCATGCCATGCCAAAGAGACAAAAACCACAATATCATTAAAAAGAAATATCCCAGCTAAGAAAGAAGGAAACACAATCAACATTTGCAAGATTTATCTGCAAAGGGGATAAATCAAATAAAGAAAGAGTAAGTGAGGGTCAGCTGCATGGGGAAAAATCTAGAATATGAAAATTATCAAGAAGGCAGATTAAAAAATCCCTGAGGACCGGAATGTTGTTTATGTGGATTTAAATTACCTCAGACATGGATGCAAACTGAAATTGCTTATCAGCTAGGGAATTTCCAAGTGCTGAAGGTTGAGAACGGCCATCGCTTAAATAACCAGAGCTACAGGCCTGTTTGTATTTCTTATGCATACACTAGACTTGAAGAAACAGTTCAAATTTACAAGGCAGGAATAGCCTGAGCAGACCAGAGCAGTCCCGATGTGCTTAATTTGTGATGACAGACCCCAACAGAGAAACCTTTCCTGCAGGGCTATCAGCATGAAGCAAAAGCACTCTTTTTAATCAAAAGAATAAGTTTCTAGCTCTCATGATAGTAAAGGTATGCTTGAGAGCACATGAGCTATGCCCCCTGATATCTCAGAAGCCAGAGATGGCTGAGTAAAATGTATTATGGTAGGGGTTGGGCTATGTTGCCCTGTGGTGTCCTTCAGCCTAGAAAAAAAAAAAAAACAGAACAAAAAATGCAAACAGCAAATAGGAGAGAACATGTACATCCACACAATTTGCAGAAATCCACATAGAACCTGGAATGCCTGGGTGATGGATTTTCATTTCTTTATTTTTAAATTTCCAAATATACACAATGTGGATCTTAGTAAGGAAGGCAACATTTTCTACCGAAGGCATATTTAGCATTGGTAGCTCAGACTTCTATAAACAAGAGAACAATCCAGGATCATCCTGGACTTAATGTAGGACAAATGTAGTGATTTTTTTAAAAATGCTGTATACCAAGCTACATTTCAATATTTTCATTTCTTGATTGATTGATTAAGTGTCATCAAGTCAGTGTCGACTCTTAGTGACCATAGATAGATTCTCCCCAGGATGATCTGTCTTCAACTTGGTCTTTGAGGTCTCTCAGTGGTACATTCATTGCTGTCATGATCGAGTTCATCCACCTTACTGCTTACAGCCCTCACCTCTTCAGACAAATGATGTAAGCTTGAACAGCACATTAGGATTACAAGTATACTCGAGTACAGCCTCTGTGCAAAAACATCCGTCGCCGTCATCTTCTTCTTCTCTTTCCTTCAACTTTCCCCAGCATTAAGGACTTCTCAAGGGAGCTGGGTTTTCGCGTAATGTGTCCAAAGTATGATAGTTTGAGCTCAGTCATTTGTGCAACGAGTGAAAATTCTGGATTGATTTATTCTATGCTCCATTTGTTTGTTTTCCTGGCTGTCCATGGTATCCTCAAAAGTCTTCTCCAGCACCAAAGTTCAAAAGCGTCAATACTTTTTCTGTCTTGCTTCTTGAAAGTCCAGCTTTCGCATCCATAGAGTGTCATGGGAAAAACCATTGTCTTAACGATTCTAATCTTTGTAGGTGTAGACACATCACGGCATCTAAATATCCTTTCCAAGGCCTTCATTGCAACCCTACCAAGCACTAGTCTGCAGCGTATTTCTTGACTGCTGGTTCCTTTACTATTGATGATCAATTCTAAAAAGCAGAAGCTATCCACCACTTCAATGTCTTCATTACCATTTCTAAGGCTTGTTGCTGTACCCGTTGTCATTGGTTTAGTCTTCTTTATATTTGGTCATAGTCCCATTTTCTCACTGTGCTCCTTGACTTTCATTACTGGAGCTTGCAGATCATCTGCATTCTCAGCTATCAGAGTGATGTCATCAGAATAGCACAGGTTATTGATGTTTCTTCCTCCAACTTTAAAACCACGCTCATCTTCCTCCAAACCAGCTTCTCTCAGTATATGTTCAGCATATAAGCTGAATAAAGAAGGAGAAAGTATACAGCCTTGTCTTACTCCTTTGCCAATCTGGAACCAGTCTGTTTCACCATGTTCCATCTGGACTGTGGCTTCCTGCCCTGTGTATTGGTTTCTCATGAGAACAAGGAGATGTTCTGGGATGCCCATTTTCCTAAGGATATCCCACAACCTGACATGGTTGATGCAATTGAAGGCTTTCCTGTAGTCAATAACTACTACTATGATGACGACTACGACGACGACGACTACTATCAATATTTATACACCGCTCTTCAACAAAATTCTCAAAGCGGTTTACATAGAAAAACAAATAATCCTCTCTAATAAAACGCTTGGTGTCCGTCCGTGGACGGACACCAAGCGTGCGTTCGTGCCTCCCTGTTCTGGGCATGCGCACAGTGCATGCCCAGAACAGGGCAAGGGAGACACGATCGCCGGCACCCGGCAGCCATCTTGGGTGGCCAGAAGCGGCTGCCCCGAAGAAGCCGGAGAAGCTGCGGCGGGGGAAACTGACCGAGGCGGCGGCAGAGCCGCCGCCTCGGCCAAAAGAGACGGAGGCCGGGGGCGGAGCGGAGGCCATGTAACTTTTTAAAAAAATTGCTCCCACGGCCGCCGACGACGACCCTCCCTCCCAGCTGCCGAGTCCCCCTTACCCTGGCCCACTTGCGTCGGCCGAAGAAAGCCCTCAATTTAAGAGGCAGAGAGGAGCTCGCAAGCAGAGCTCCTCTCTGCGCAAAGCCTCTTCCCGAACTGCCGCTTTGGGCGCAAGGGACGCAAGCGCCCAAAGCGGCAGTTTGGCAAGAGGCTTTGCACAGAGAGGAGCTCTGCTTGCGAGCTCCTCTCTGCCTCTTAAATTGAGGGCTTTCTTCGGCCGACGCAAGTGGGCCAGGGTAAGGGGGACTTGGCAGCTGGGAGGGAGGGGCGGCGGCGGCGGCCGCGGGAGCAATTTTTTAAAAAAGTTACATGGCCTCCGCTCCGCCCCCGGTCCCGGCCTCCGTCTCCCCGGCCTGGTGGGGGCAAGTGCCTGGGCCGATTTGGCCCTTAAACGTGGGGGGGGGGACACAAAGGAGCTGGGAGGGCGGGCGGCCGGACGGCGGAGGGAGGGGGAATGGCGGCGGGGGGCCAGGAGCGCCGTTACTAGTGCCCGTTATTCAACGGGCCGTAATTCACTTGTACATAAATAAGATGGTCCCCTGTCCCCCAAGGGCTCACAATATAAAAAGTAACATAAGGTAGACACTAGCAACAGCCACTGGAAGGATGCTGTGCTGGGGTTGGATAGGGCCAGTTGCTCTCCCCCTGCTAAATAAGAGAATCACCATTTTAAAAGGTGTCTCTTTGCTCAGTTAGCAGGGGTCTATTTACTATAGTAGCGTATTTCTATTTACTAGAAATAAAGCATGTATTTACTTCTTTTTGGTATTCTTTGGCTTTCTCAATTATCCAGCGTGCAGCAGCAGTGATGTCTCTTGTTTCTCAGCCTTTTCTGAAACCAGCTGGAACATCCAGTATTGCTCTTTCCACATAAGGCTCTAATCTGCGTTGGATGATTCTGAGCATTATTTTGCTAGCATGTGAAATTAAGGATTAAATTAAGGAAATTATTTTGCTAGCATGTGAAATTAAGGATACTGTGCGATGGTCTGTTAAATCTCCTTTCTTTGGTATGGGTATGTAGACTGACCTTTTGCAATTTGTTGGCCATTGTATCATTCTCCAAATTTGCTGGCATAGTTTGGTTAGAGCCTTGACTGATTCTGCTTCTGTTGCCTGCCATATTTCTGTAGCTATTCCATCAATTCCTGTAGTCTTCCTACTTGGTAATGACCGGAGTGCTGATCTAACTTCATCTTCCCATACTAGAGGTTCCTGCAAGTAGGGGATATCTTCTAGAGTATCTCGGATGTTGAAATCCCTGCTCTCTGTCTCTAATGTTTCTAATAATTACATTGGGAAATTGCTTGAGAAGCCATATATTTTGGGGTGCAAGGGCATGAGAGTATCAATCCTTATTCAAGGTGCTCATGCAGTTCTCCTAGGAACCAACTTTAGTTGCCTTTTTGGTTTTTTTTAATTATTATTATTTTCAAGTACAAAAAGGCAAAATCTAGCTTGGCAAATTAATTAATTAATTTGTCTGAATTCAGCACACTCGAATTAGGCAGAAAATGGGTTTACCAACTTTTCACCAAAAATGCTTCTAGAATCTTAAATAAAAGCTTTCTAATTGTCCTAAAGCAACTTCCGCTACCTTACGTGGCACAGCGAGGAAATGCTTGGCTAACAAGCAGAAGGTTGCCGGTTCTAATTCCAACTGCTATGTTTCCCAGACTATGGGAAACACCTATATTGGGCAGCAGCGATATAGGAAGATGCTGAAAGGCATCATCTCATACTGCACGGGAGGAGGCAATGGTCAACCCCTCCTGTATTCTACTAAAGAAAACCACAGGGCTCTCTCTGTGGGCATCCACAGTTGAAATCACTTTGATGGCACACTTTACTTTTAAAGCAACTTCCCACTGCTCAGGGAAGTGGGTGTGAAATGTTGGTGTTAGCAGTGGGGCTTTTGTTTTCCGGGAGAGAAAAGGTGAGCTGGTGTGACTGAGCCAGAAAGGAACATAGGAACATAGGAAGCTGCCATATACTGCCATAGTCAGACCATTGGTCTATCTAGTTCAGCATTGTCTTCACAGACTGGCAGTGGCTTCTCCAAGGTTGCAGGCAGGAATCTCTCTCAGCCCTCTCTTGGAGATGCTGCCAGGGAGGGAACTTGGAACCTTCTGCTCTTCCCAGAGCAGCTCCATCCCCTAAGGGGAATATCTTGCAGTGCTCACACATCAAGTCTCCCATTCAGATGTAACTAGGGTTGCATCTGAAAGGGATAGTAGCAGCAACATCAACCCAGAGCAAATGAAATGGCTGCAAGAGCAAATTAAAGAAAATCTTGAATCAACCAAGGAGACCTCGCAGCAGCAAAGCCAGCAGCTTAAAGATCGCCTTGAAGCAAAAAAACAAAAGACGGAGGCCTCATAACAACAAAACCAGCAGCAAAGCCAGCAGCTTAAGGACAGCCTCGAAGCAAAAAAATGAGTCCCAATTCCAGCAATTGCTGCAAAATCCTCATTTGCTGCTGGACGTTGGTCAAAGTCAGCATGAGGACCTTAGAAAACGCTCAGATGCAGATTCTGGATGCAGAGTCCGATGCAGAGTTAAGACTGAGCTGCAATATGATGTGGTGAGACCTCAACTTTTTCAGCCACTACAAGGGACCCAGCCTGACCCAGAAGCCCAGCAGCAGAGTACGCAGCCAGGAGTGGCTAAGAAAATCAACCTAGAGTGCCCGTCTCCTGGGGAAATCCCCCAGTGCTCTGCACTCGGCGTGCAGTACATTGTAGGATTCATGGAGCCTGGGACAATGAGACCCGGCCTCTGTTTACCAGCACTGCTGGGAGCGCAGTTATCTGGCAGCTAAAGCGTGGTTATCTGGGGGAAAGTAGGTTGAATCCTGCCTCCCCCCGCCATCCGCCCAACTGAATAGCCCTACTGTATTTTTCCACTTCAGACTGAGAAATGAGGCTACACAACCACAAAGCAAAGATAGGACCTGAACCCAGACCAACCTCACTATCTAATGGAACTATACAGGTCTTTAAGCCACTAGATGTGAATACTGTATAGGATCAAACTACTGGAGAGAGACAGACCGGCCATCATCTAGATGCAGTGGTTTTCAGGTTGTTGTGAAAACAGAAAAAGAATAGTAGAAGCCACCTGGAATTCACCAGGAGTTTACCAGGTGAGCAAACCTTCCTGAAATACAGTTTGACAAATGCCTACCATTACTGATCATCTTCTGCAACACATAATCAGCAGAAAGAGCTTCATGTGAATTATGTGTACAACTCTGTTCAAGTGGGGCAAATAATACTTTGTGCTTTCAAATGTTCAAAAGCACTTTACGGACATCTTGTTGTGAAATCTGCAACCAAGGTAAGTCACTGGCTCACATCCTGAGCAAATGTTCTCTGCATGTTGTAACGCAACAAACATACCACAAGCTGCACAAGAGTGCTGTTGCACAAGTGCAAAAATTGTGCAAGCAGGGTTGCAGGACAGTGAGGTCATGATATATGGTGCAACTCCGCTGGTGCAATCTTTGCACATGTGCAACAGGACTCTTGCGCAACTACATGCATGTTGCATTACAATGTTTGTGGCACCTGAGACACAGCATTATTTATAAGACAGCATTATTAGAGTCTTCTTTGCAGCTGTATCTTCACTGTGGAATTCCCTGCCCTGGGTGATCCATAACCCCTTCCCTTACTGACATTTTGTAAGCAACTAAAGACCATTTCCAACTGGGTGTTTAATTTGTTGTTAATTTTTTTAAAAGGCAGAATCACAAGCTCAAGAGGGTCAGATAATCTTTATCTGCTGCCTCCTGTTTTGCTTTTATTTTTATTTTACTGTTGTTTAAATGGTGTTTCTGTAAGGCAAAGAATAATAACAATCTTCAACATCCCCATATTGCAGCCTAAGAGAATAGGATTTTGCCTAAAGTCACCTATGAAATTCATGGTAAGACGTGAGATGCAAACCAAAAACTTCCTCATTTGTAGTTCAGTCCCTATAAAGGTAAAGTGTGCTGTCGAGTCGGTGTTGACTCCTGGCGCCCACAGACCCCTTTGGCAGAATACAGGAGGGGTTGACCATTGCCTCCTCCCGCACAGTATGAGGTGACGCCTTTCAGCATCTTCCTATATCGCTGCTGCCCAACAGAGGTGTTTCCCATAGTCTGGGAAACACACCAGCGGGGCTTGGAACCGGCAACCTCTGGCTTGCTAGTCACGCCAATCCCTATACCACTTCACTAAACCACTTCTTAGGCAAAGCCTAACAAGTCTGCTTACATAAACAAAGCTTACATCCTAGAACATGCCGAGGAATCCTCTGCAATACACAGAAGTTCCTTGGGCAAATCAGCAGATACAGAGGCACACCTAGGTATTTTTGATGCCCGGACCCGAGGCTGAAGGGCTTCAGAGCCCCCCACACCTGCTGTGAGCCCCCTACTTATTTATTTGTTTGTTTATTTATATTATTTGTACCTTTAGGCACCGGTGCCGCTACTGCCCGGCCCATGCCGCTATTTCCCCTTCACTGCCGCCCCTTGACTGCTAAACTCCACTCACCCCCCCACCCCACGGCAGCGGGCGCAGACAGGCCTCCTCCCTTGTCTGCAGCCGTGAGCAGTGGGAGTTATGAAGTGTCGTGGTGCAACACTCCACAACTGCTACTGTGCATGCGCGCAGACAGAGGCGACTGGACTGCAAGCCAAGGAGGCCCGCCTGCGCCCACCGCCACCAGGGGGTGAGTGGAGTGGAGCAGGCAAGTCGCGAAGGGGAAATAGCAATGGGGCATCGGGGCTATGGGGAGGACCCCCAGAGCATTTGGAGGCCAGGCAGGAGGCCAGGGACCACCGCCCTGTGGTCCGTGCCTAAATGTGCCACTGAGCCAATGTAAAAAATGATTCCTTGAAGACAGGAAACTGAGAAACCATAGATAAGAGGGCACCATAGGGATAAAATCTAAGGTGTCCATCAGCAAAATCCAGGGGGCTGATGAAGCCCCAAGTCTGGGCCCTTTGAGATCTAGACACCTAGCATCCACAAAACCACTTGCCAGCTCACCAGTGGCAAATGCCGCCAGTCCTGTGGCTAGCAGGACACCCAGCACCACACAGGCTTGTTCACCAGAGATCTTGCTCCTCTGCCACTGTGGAGCAGCTAAGAAACAGCAGGAATCTCTTCTGAGCAATAGGAGAGGTTTCTTCCCATCCCTACAGTGCAAGTGACAGAATTTCCGCTTATCTCCCAAGAGCTTTGCCTCCGTGCCCGAAAAGGATCTGAGGTAAGAGAGAGGTTTGGTGACAACTACAAATCATGGCTAGTGATGAGCTAAGCCTAGATCTGTGGGTCCCTGACTAACACAGATTCTAGAAGAAGGGGGTGGGGAGGTCACAGATCACTCCTTACAGACCCTAAAAGCCTCAAGCCATCTGGAAGGTAAGCTGCAGCTCAAAAGAAAAAGAAGTGGTGCTCTTTAGAGCCTGATCAATAATTTAAGGCATTAAGAGGGATGCAGCGGACTGTGGGTCATTTGTTATTTTAAGCATATTAAGCTGCTTCTTGCCAGGCTCCAGCCCATCAAGCAAGTGAAATGTTCTCAGGGCTTTGGTTGAAACAGGGAAGGCTTTTTTACTGCTCGCTGTCCTCTCCTAACCAACATAACAGCAGCTAAAGGAGTGCTTTAATCGCAGATGAACAGATGCTGGTTGGGGTTGGGCATCATGAAGTGGAGCAGGAAGTTCATATATGAGACTGGAAGCCGACAGTCCCATAACAGTTTAGAAAAGATCAACACTGAGTATGGCAGGGGATCAATTCCAGGGGCTGATAAAGCTGCAAGTGGCCAAAGACAGGAGACTGAAGTGGAGACTATAACCCAGAAAGCCAACAGTTCCTAAGGCTGAGGAGTCCAGTCACCTATGTCAGGACTGGATAGGTCAAGGAACCACCTAGGAGGAGGGTGCAGAAAGCAACAAAGACATACTCCAGATGCCCAGAAGGTAAAGTGTGCCGTCGAGTTGACGTTGATGCTGCCAGGAGTTGATGTCGACTCCTGGCAACCACAGAGCCCTGTGGTTTTCTTAGGGCAGCTTAAATGGCGCCTTCCACCAACAAATCAGCCAAACTTATGGAGTCCAGCAAGCCTTAGTACAGAAAGCCCTGATGTGACTGCTAGGGTGTTAACTGGAACAAGCAGGCCAGAACACAAAAACAAAACTCTGATACTGTGCGAGTTCTCATGATCGTGGAAATCATGGTTGAGTGACGGTTACCCACATTGGCATGACGGTTCGAACCCATGCCAGACCAGGAAACCTGGTTCCATCCAGGGGTGAAAACCATCATTGGCCATCTAGGACCTGAAGCAGGGTGGTGGAGCATGGGACACTTCAAACTAAGATCCATTGATCACGAGAACGCACACACCTATCCTGGTTACTTGCACACAATATTGCCCTCACCTGGATGTCCACCATTGATACTTGTGTCTGGAAGCAGAAGCAGACACTCTGGCATCCCACCCGCTCGCCATGGAACCCAAGGACCTTTGCCTGGCAACACACCGTGTCATACTCACCTGCAGCACCCACCTACACCTGCCTTACTGCCCATATTTCCCTTCTCTTCAAGGTGCCACAACACATGCCTCAGTCAGCAGTGCATGGCAAGTGGCTCCACTGCACCCTGCCTCCCCATGGTACCATGCACACAGGCACTGCACAGAGATTACCTCCAGCCACACCTCACCCTCCTCCTCCTCCTCCTCCTCCTCCTCCTCCTCCTCCTCCTCCTCCTCCTCCTCCTCCTCCTCCAGAAGCGTCCACCCCTCTTCACAGCCCTCCACCCAAGGAGGGAACCAGCACACTACATGCCACAACACCGATGAGTGTCCCCAGGGTTGGGAGTCTCCACCAGGCAGCACACCAACTTGTCATCCACATCCCGCCACCCCTTCCCTCTCCAAGGTACTGCTTGCTTCCAAGGGCTGCACGTCCATCTCCCTCCAAGAAACACAGCCATGTGCACAACAACATCTCATAAGAACATAAGTACAGCCCTGCTGGATCAGGCCCAAGGAGGCCCATCTAGTCCAGCATCCTGTTTCACACAGTGGCCCACCAGATGCCGCTGGAAGCCCACAGGCAGGAGTTGAGGGCAGGCCCTCTCCCCTGCTGTTGCTCCCCTGCAACTGGTACTCCAAGGCATCCTCCTCTCATTGAATCCTGTGGGAGCTGCCACCGTATTGCTCCCTCTCGCCCCGCGGGATGAGCTGCGCAGATCACAGACGGTGAGAAAACAATTTCTTGTGGGAGGCATCGGTTCCTTCATGGCAGCACACACCCCTTCGTATACTCAGGTCATCCTCCACACCACCCCCTCACAGGCTGTAGCATTGCCATGGCCAACATCCCCACTCAGCTTGCCTGGCCTCCACTCCCCCACAGAAACACAACCCTGGCCATGGCAGCCCAAAAAGAAGCCTAAAATGCCGGAAGTTCAAGCTGGTTTCAGGGGCAAGTCCTACAACCATGGGGCTCCCCTGTTTTGTGTACTACTCCCACCTAAGGTACGTGAGGAGGCTAGCCGATTGCCATGTCTAGCAGCCTATCTAATATATTTATTTATTTATTTATCGTATTTCTATACTGCCTGATATTATTATTATTTATTATTTATTTATTCAATTTCTATACCGCCCTTCCAAAAATGGCTCAGGGCGGTTTACACAGAGAAATAACAAATAAATAAGATGGCTCCGTCGCCAAAGGGCTCACAATCTAAAAACAAACATCAGATAGACACCAGCAACAGTCACTGCAGGGGTACTGTGCTGGGGGTGGACAGGGCCAGTGATATGTACATCTATAGGCGGTGGACATGCTGTCTTGTGTCAGTGTGCCTGCTCCCCCACTTTTCAGGGGTGGAGTGTGGGTCATGGCAGCTTCAATCTGGCTGAGTGGAGGGCGGTAGGAAAGGGACCCCATGCCTGCCTTTTGCCCTGAAGCCAGCCCCACCTCCCTGGGACAGCCAAGTGTGTCTGGGAATAGCTAACTCTGCTGGAGCCCCTTCTCCCCTGGGAGAAAACAGGAGGGAGGTGTGTAGTGAAGCCTTGCCAGTGTGAGGGCCGAGCGAATGATACTGGGGTCTCATCTGGGTGATAGGAGGCCCTTCTGGCTATGGCTATAGTTGCTGTCGCCAGGCTGAAACCCATGATCCTATGGGCATGTGGACACGGCTTCCCAGCGAAACTGCCAATCATGTGCTTGGCCTCGCTCCCCATTCTTAGCTTCGCTCCAGTGAACCTTCCTGCAGTCATGAGAACACGGCCACTATTCTACAGCGACCACCAATTTGTTTCTAGGCAAAATTCTAGGTTTTTCTCTTTAAAGCCCTAAATGGCCTGGGGACTGGGGTACCCTAAGAATCGCTTCCACCCCTATGAATCTCCTCAGTCTTTGAGATCCACTTCTAGGGCCCTCCCTTGCCCAGGTCTGCTTGCCATCCTCAGTGTGGGTGTGAGGGTCAGAGCCTTTTTTGTGGTAGTGCCAAGATACTGAAACGTCCTGATGAGAGAAACACAGGGGACCTCATGGTTGTTCGCTGTTTTCTCAGGCACTGAAGACAAGACTTGGTTGCCATTTTCATGTTTCCCACCAGTTGAGATTAATTGTAAACTGCATATTTAGGATTGTTTTCACTTGTATGTTTTTTCTAATGCCTACTCCATGTGCTGACACCTGTTGAAGCCTGTTGCTATACATGGCCTTCTCAGTTACTGCCCCAAGACTGTAGAATGCCCTCACTGAGCGGCTTTTTGCAGGTACCCGAGGACATCTCTCTTCAAGCAGGCTTGTAATTTGGAGGGGGGATGATCTGGACTCTCCATGCATTTATGCTCACCTGCAGTTTGTTGTTGCATTCCAGGTGTTAGTTTGTGCTTGCTGTTGTTTTTTTTTTAAGGGGTCTTATTGGTTTTTATTTCATTTTATATAGTAAATTGCCTTGAAGCTGTTTGGTGAAGGGTGATTTTGTAAACACAATAAATAAATGTTTGCTGTCTTGGGTAATACAAATAGTGAAATAAACACAGCAGGCAATAAACATCATAGGCAATGGCAGCCAGCCACCTAATGGCGCAGCGGGGCAGTAACTTGACTAGCAAGACGGAGGTTGCCGGTTCGAATCCCCGCTGGTATGTTTTCCCAGACAATGGGAAACAACTATGTCGGGCAGCAGCAATACAGGAAGATGCTGAAAGGGATCGTCTCATACTGCATAGAAGGAGGCAATGGGAAACCCCTCCTGTATTCTGCCAAATGCAACCACAGGGCTCTGTGGGCGCCAGGAGTCGACAGCGAATCGACGGCACAATTTACGTTAGGCAATGTCAAGAACCTCCCTCTCCTGTATTCTCTGCCTCTCTGGTCAGAAGCTCCATTCTGTGGTAGGAGTGCCCCTGTTTGAACAAACAAACGAACTGCCTGCCTGCCTCTCCTTCCATCAGAAACTCTAGCAGTGCAGGGAATTGTTGGCTGGTCCACAGGCTCCAAGTTTGAGCCCCACGATACTTGACCTACATTCACCCTGCAACGTCTTTATTGTGAATAATTAATTTTAGGTGTTTGAACTTTATTTTAAATAAACTAGTCCCATCATTTCTTCTTCTGAGCTACAGGGTCCCTCACCCCCCCCCCCTGCAAAGCTTGTCATCAATGGTAAGCAATGCATGGTGTAAAATCTGCCTGTACTTAAGGGCATTAACTGCATGAATAGCAGGAGTTCCTATAACACAGTGTTATAGGCATAAATCGTATGTGTAAATTTCCAAAAAAGATTTCTAGGCTAAGAATAGCTAGTGTTGCTTCAGACGTAAGGAATCTCCACGGGGTAAACGAAGGCTAAGGAGACACACAATCCCTGTTGGCGCTGTTAACCCAGGCTAAAAGCCAGGCTAGGTGGCACTACCCCACTGGGATCCAGCCCAATCCCAGCAATTCTCACACACAGCCTAGCCCAGGCTGGTCTTCCCTACCCAGGTTAGGCTGTGCATGAAAACCGACTCATAATGAGGTAATTAACATCGATAAAAATTGTATTCCATGCAGGTTTGAGAGTTCTGTGTGCTCCCCATTTTGGGTTGTAGCTTTTCCTCCTTCCTTACTTCCACACAACTGAAAATTAGGACCACACACAGCTCCCAGATTTGGGTAGAAAACAGTTTTTGATTGTGTGAATATCCTCAATGTGAAACCATGGTTAACCCTGGTCCTGTGCAACATCACAGTGACCTGGGAGAACACACTCCCTCCTCTTCCCATGCATACATCTACTTCTGATTTAGGTTAGAATAAACCAAGATCAGTCTTGATATCCAAACCAACAGATCTCAGTTTATTCTAATCTACTTACTCAAAATAAACCACAATCTGTATCCAAGGTTTGAAGTTGAGTTACAGATAATGCTTTAATTTGAAGTAAGTAGGTTATAATAAACTGAAATAGATCAGTTCAGACATCACAGCCGATATTGGTTTATTCTACTGTAAATCAGAAGTAGATGCCTCCACATATTTGAGGGGAAGGAACTCTTACTTCCCAAACTCTGAGGACACTGCATGGGATCAAGCTTAACCATGGTTCCTCGTTGCGTCTGAACCAACTCCTGGCCTGGCACTCTGTTTCCAAGAAGGGCAAGCCAAATCCCTCTAGGAAGCTCACATTGAAGGACATGTAGACAATGGGCCTTTTCCTACTGTCTGTCCACAACATCTGGGCCTCGGAGGTACACTACAGCTGAATGTGAAGATCCAACTTAGCTGTCATGACCAAGAGAGGAAAGATCTGTCCACACATATATCCAACCCTCTTTCTCAAAGTCATTTAAGTCAGTAGCCATCACAGCATCTTGTGGTAGTAAATTCCATAGGAGAATTGTGCAATGAAGTATTTTTATTTTGTCAGTCTCGAACACATTGCTAATCAACTTAATTGGGTGACCATGAGCATTAGTACCATGAAAAAGGAAGACAAGCCCAGAAGATCAAGCAGCTTTTAGAAATGAGGCACATTCTCAAAGTCTGAAGAGCACAGTTTAAAAGGCACTTGGCAGCAGAATGACTTGCAAATCAGACTGAAGTAGTGAACATTAGAAAGCAAAAACCGAGACTTGCTTCAGGAAAACGTGGGAAATTGAAGCAATTTTTAAAAGGTTACAGAATGAGCCTTTCATTTCTAAAATGAAAACAAAAAATAAAATGGGCTGTGCTTTTTCAAAAAAGAGGATATTGTACTTGAGGATGTTTCTCTCTTTATTTAAATGCTGTTAATTTCTTAAAATAAGCAGTGTGCTTCAAGGCATAATTGTTGCTTTTCAAACAGGCGGTGGTGTTTGGGGTATCAAATTTGTCACAGCTGGAATCACAACAGTTTGGAAAAAGCATCTCCACCTACTGTCAAAACTGAGCGCCTCAGCAGATCAGAAAGCCTACAGTCATGACTTGCACTATTATGTCAGGAAGGTGTAGCAGATTATAGCCTTATATATTATAGATTATAGAGGAAGAAATGCTGACTCATCCCTGCAGGGCTTTCTGGCAAAGGCTATTTCTTAAAATTTCCTGTATTTCTGGTAGTTTCAAAAATGGCTGCTGCCACCACCACCCCTCTTTATCTCAGAGTTTGACCCTCCCTGGACTTGGGGTGGAAATCCCAGGGAAACTCTCCTCCTTTTGCTACCAGGGAAAAATACTCAAAAATCCTCCATGTGCAAGCCTACACATGGTGAGAAAACTGGTAGCTGATTACCCAACCTGAGACGTGTTTGCACCAGAGAGAGAAAATAAACCCTTTTAGCGCCCCCGCCTCCTGGCCCTTTCTCCTGAGCCCGAAGATTCACTCAGAGAGACTTGTAAAATGCAAAGAACAAAAAGAAATAAAAAGCTTTATTCAATTGCTACAAATTGCTTCGGTTTGAGGCTCCCTCAGCTTTTAGTTACAGGTAAAAATACTCAGTGGTTACAAGAATACTTCAAAAAGCACCCCAGTTACAAGGAACAGGGATGTAGAAAAATCCAAACGCACCTTTAAAAGCTTACAGAATCTTTTGCAAAGCCCTGGCTGGATGAGCGAAGGCTAGTAGTTTAATTACATTACAGATAAACAATAATGAACCAGTTATCAGGAATTTGGCAAACACACACAAAAATCTGACAAAAAGTCTGACTAAAAAAACTTTCCCTAGACTAAACTTCCCGAAGCCAAAAGCCCTGGCTTCATTGCCTTGAACTCACCCAAACCCCGGGAGAGGATTCAAGTTTCTTGCCCTTCTGGCTTCCCAGGACTAGCAGAGAGATTTCCCTGCAGCCAGACCTCATAGTCACATCTCCTCTTCCTCCTCTCTAGGTCCCACCCACCTGGTGTGCTGATTGGCTGAGCTCTGGAGTTCACCAGCCTATCCATCAGGCCAGGGTTCACTTCTAGTTAACTCTTTAGGGGAGGGCTGGCTGGTCACTACAGAAAGGGACATCCTATTTGCCCCACACACTGTGTGAATCCACCTTATCTCAAAGTATCTTTGCTGCAACCACACAGATCTGATTAGGCAGGATCTGAAGCCAACTCTCACTCCCCCCTCTTGTTTGTGTCATAGCGCAGGTGGGTGTCTCTCTCCTTCAGGTGATGTAGGAGAGGAAATAAAACGTTAAAACTAAAAAACAGGATTTTATACTTGAACAAAAGTTCTTGTAGCGCAGTGGTTACAAGTTCCAGAGGCCCATAAGTGTAGTGGTTTCAAAGTGCTGTCATAACTTAGAAGTGTTCGTGGTCTTTCTCCACGCTAAGTGTCAGGTGCCATGCTTGGTTACGAAGTTTCTGCTCAGTCGCCCTCCTGAGAACTGTTGGGTCTTCCCCTAAACAGGTCTTGGCTTCCCAGTGGAGAATAGATTCATCCCTCCCTCCACCTAAGCCAGTCCTGCTCAACTCCCCCCCAACAGCTGTTTTTGGCCTACAACTTCCATAATCCCCAACCACAGTGGCCAGTAGCCAGGGATTATGGGAGTTGTTGGTCAGCTTCTGCAGGTGGGCCGAAGTTGAGCAGGCCTCACCTAAGCAATGATGTAGTTGCAAATTGTGCAGCCCGCATGGCGATGGCCACTCCGAGAGCCAGAGAAGCTGAGAAGTACAGGCACTCCGCCCCTGTGCGCCCCCCACCCACTCCACTACACCCCTGCACCTAAGTCCCACTTCTCTCTTCACCAAAAAAATCTTCCCTGTTCAGAACCCGTGTCTCTCCAAGCCTCTGGCCCACCTTGTCCCCTCTTTGCCCTCTGACCAACTATCAGCCAACTCCTTTTTAAAAACTGTCACCTGTATCTAGCCATCCGGCTCCTCTTGCACTCCCAGCAGGGGGTCTCACTACTGCTGCTGTCAGTCAGCCTCCTGCACATACCTAGTTTCTATAAACGTAAGTTCCGAAACACAAAAACCACAATCAATCAATCGATGCAAAACTCTCTTCACGTACACACAGCGCCACCAAACCAATAAATGTGCTTGAACCATTCAGATCCAGTCAGGATGACAGCGGATATCACATTTTTAGAACAGGGGGACATGGCCTAAGACTTTGCTATGATTAATTCAGACGTATCTTTTCCTCCCCAGGGATGCCTATTTGAAGCAGAAACCAAGCATGCACTGTACTAATTGCCTGGCTCTCATAATGTCGCCATAAAAATTCTTCTCTCCCCCAGAGCGGCTTTGCACTTAAGAAGAGGGGGATTGTGGCTGAGTGACATGTTGTGAACTCTTTTTATACTACATAAAAGCAGAGCCACCATTGGGTGAATGGCTTCAAAGAACCCAGGCCGCCACCAATAAGGGGCCGCGAGCGCGGCCTCAGACACACCCTGTGTGGCTGACGTCAGACGCAGGGGGCTGCATTATTTCGGTTCTGAATAGGGCTGTGTGGCCCCATTTGGAACCGAAATTGACCTGCGCTGCATTGGTAGTGGGGCCAGAGTGAGTCTCCCTGCCTTAAAGGGAGAAGTGCTGCTGAGCGATCTCCCTACCAATGGGGCCACGCGGCGCCATTTGGGAGGGACAACACATCCCACATCTGACGTCAGACATGGGGGCGTGGCTAGCCAGCCCCCTGCGTCTGATGCCAGATGTGGGGGTGGGGCCAGGTGGCCACAGCGGCCACACACGGGCCACCGCCAGCCTCCCTACGCTTCTGCCCCTCCACAAGCATGATGTGGATAAAATTCTCACTGCTGCATTTCATAGCCAAAGACTCTGGGCCTTAAATGCTATACTAAGGACAGTTATTTTGCTTTGTTAGTTCTTGGTGGAACAGTCCCTTCTCCACACATCTTGTGGCCGCCCCGTGGGAGGACACTTTAAAGCCTTTCAAATGCAAACTCAGCTGCTACATTTGACCAATTGTCAGGACAGGGTTATAGTTAACAGTCATGAATGGCATGAATGACAGGAATTTAGGTGAAATGGCTGAAGAATACCTGACTGAGAGCAAATGTTTGGCAGATACATACTGATTAGGGATACAGCTGGAGAACCAGCTCTCTTCAGACCTTATCAGAAAAGGATGGTGTACTCAGGGGAAATGACTTGACTAGCAAGCTAGTATGTTCCCCAGACTATGGGAAACACCTATATCAGGCAGCAGCGATATAGGAAAGATGTTGAAAGGCATCATCTCATACTGCATGGGAGGAGACAATGGTAAACCCCTCCTGTATTCTGCCAAAGACAACTACAGGGCTCTGTGGTCAACACCATCTCGACAGAACACTTCACCTTTATTTATTTATTTATTTATTTGTCAGATTTGTACACCTCCCCAAACTTTCGTCTCTGGGCAGTTAACAATAACATAAAACAAGTTAAAAAACATATACAAAAAACGTAAAACAATTTAAAAATAAACCAGAGATTAAAACCTAAAAATTTTAGGCAGCTGAGAAAGCTTGGGCAAAAAGATGGGTTTTCAGGTGTTTTTTGAAAATTGCCAGAGATGGGGAGGATCGTATCTCAGCAGGGAGCGCATTCCACAATCTCGGGGCAGCGACCGAGAAGGCCCGTCTCTGTGTAGCTACCAAACGAGTTGGCAGTAACTGGAGACGGACCTCCTCAGATGACCTCAATGGGCAACAGGGCTCGTAGTGAAGAAGACACTCTCCTAAATACCCAGGGCCTAAGCCGTTTAGGGCTTTATAAGTTATAACTAGCACTCTGTATTCTGACCGGAAACCTATTGGCAGCCAGTGTAGCTCCATCAAAAAGGGAGTCATGTGGTCTCTCCGAGATGACCCAGAGACCAACCTGGCTGCCACATTCTGAACCAACTGAAGTTTCCAGACTACGTACAAAGGCAGCCCCACGTAGAGCACATTACAGAAGTCAAGTCTTGTGGTTACCAACAGATGTACCACTGTTTTTAGGTATTGATCTCGAGAAACAGGTGCAGCTGGAGTGTCAGCCGGAGCTGACAGAAAGCACCCCTGGCCACCGCCTCAACCTGAGAAACCAAGGAGAGGTGTGAGTCCAGAAGTACTCCCAGACTGCGAACCTGTTCCTTTTGGGGAAGTGTGACCTCATCTAGAACAGGTAGATCAAAATCGTCTCTAGAGTTCTGACCCTGCACAGTAAGTACCTCCGTCTTATCTGGATTCTGTTTCAGTTTATTCGCCCTCATCCAGCCCATTACTGCTTCCAGGCAGGCATTTAGGGAGGATATGCCAGCTCCTGAAGAAGTTGACATGGAGAAGTAGATCTGGGTGTCATCAGCATACTGGTTAACACCCAGCTCCAAATCCCCTGGATGATCTCTCCCATCTCTCTCTTTAGTCATGGGAAATGATTTGAATAGCAAGCCAGAGGTTGCCGGTTTGAATCCCCGCTGGTATGTTTCCCAGAATATGGGAAACGGGTTATATTATATTTCCCAGAATATGGGAAACACTTATATTGAGCAGCAGTGACATAGGAAGATGCTGAAAGGCATCAACTCATGCTGCATGGGAGGAGGCAATGGTAAATCCCTCCTGTATTCTACCAAAGACAACTACAGGGCTCTGTGGTCGCCAGGAGTCAACACCAACTCGAGGGCACAACATTACTTTTACTCAGGTACACTGGTTCAAAGCAGGAATGGAAGTCCCACCCCACTGAAGCGTCCTTCATTTTCCTCACTCCCCCTCCCATCCTGCACAGGCTTACAGCATTTGTCTGAAGGGGCAAATGCTGTAGGTGTGATGGCCTAGCAGGTGCTTCCATGATCGGGAGGCGAAGGAAATCACAGTGACCAGCTGCATGTCTGGTAAAAACTACACAAACAACTTGGCATGCAAAAAGCACAGGATGGAAAATTACAAAAAGAGAGGGACAGAGAGCCCAGACTGTTATAAAAGAGTAGCCATCCAAGTAAGAGTGAATGCAAGTACGACTGCATTCGTTATTTGTGTGTACAACCCTGATACTGGATTAATAAAGCACTTGCATTTCAAGGAATTCTAGAGTTGTGGTCTCTTCATTGCTTAGTCCCTATCCACACTCCTTCAAGTCCAACTGGGCTCCATATTTGTGACCCTAGGCTATCTCTGTATGGAAAAACCAGAGCAGAGCAGGAGGTTGTCATCGATGTTTTAGACTTTATCCTCAGACATTTCCTCAACTATTATTTATTAAAAATCACAATAATTGCACTAACCACCTGCTGCCACTCCAAATGGACCCTCAAGCTTTACCCTCTAAGCATCGGAAGCTGCCTTAGTTTCTTTTATTATAGCAAATTATCTGTGTACCAGTGTTGTGTACTACATGGCACAAGAGAGCATTTAAATATGCAAATAGCCACAGAATGTTAAAATTTAGGGACAAATGGGTGCTATACCTTTTTTAAAAATTAGGATATCAGATCACTTGAAATACAGAACACAAAAGGAAAAAAATGTGTTTCTAAAGCTGGCTAAAAAGCAGCAAACCTTTTTTGGTTTGGACACGCATGCTTTCGTTACTCAGTTTATGGTCCATGGTCCTTTTTCAGGGGCATATCAAAGTGCCCAGCTTGGCTCCAGCCACATGCGTTTCCCCTTTCCTTGAAAGGGGAAATTGACCCATTAGTTTCCATTTACACCATATTAAGATTAACAGTGGTGGTCAAATGCAGGTCTGGTTCAATCAAATATCTTTCTAGGGTTTTACAACTGTACATTAGCATCCATGATTATCTGCCTTGGAAGCAGTCATCTGTCCATTTCCCATATTTCCCTTGGTCTCTCTTTGATATGAGATGTGAATTCAGAATCTGCCAAGGTTGATTCTTACAACAAGTTTGAGAACCTTCACCACTGTCATGTCCTTCTGGATACCATATATGTGGGTATGCCAGGTTGTTGGAACATGAGGCAGGGGGGAAGATGATGAATATCCATACTTGAGGATTAAAAATCAATTTAGCTCCCCATAAAGTGCATAACTAAGAGCAATATATCTCAGATTTCTTTATCTTGCAACAACAGACCACCTTTCTACCATCAACCTTTGCAACTTCCATGCAGGACATCCGACGCCAGACAGCAAAAGCAGACAGTCTCTTTTTTTCTTTTTGTGCCAAGTGCTTTGGAAGACTGAAGGAGAAACCAGAATGCAGAACTCTGAGACACTATTAAAGTTTCATTAAGCCTGGCTCGTTGTTTTATAGAATTGTTCCTTCTTTATTTGTTTTATGATAAAGAGTAAACCTTCCCAGTACTGCATCAGATTCTCCCCCCCCACTCCCCCCAAAACTTGTTTCTTATGCCCCCCACACCAACAACAAGACAGCCAAGAGGCAGCGGTTTATAAATTATAATGCAGTTCTGTCATGCACACAATATTAATATACCCTTATTAAAAAAAACCCTAGCCCTCCACTCATGATGAACTGTTGTTGGTATTAACTAGGATGTGATGCAGAATCCATACTGATTTTCCACTTACTGAAAAACACTCACTCAATTTATTTTAAATGTCACCTCACTATATATTCATCAGGTATGCTGTAGTGGTGATTGTAATTAATTTCACATTCTACGTATGCGAGCAGCATACGTAATCCCACAGAAAGCGTGCCAGTCGCTCAGCTGTGCCCGCAAGCTAAGGTACCCAGAACAAACTCTCAATCTTCTGCACACTTACAAAGCTTCAAAAGAATTTTTTACCCCACTACAGAGAAATTTAACCTTAAAGCAGGGGCTTTCAACTCATTTGCCTGCAGGAAATCCTTTCTACTTGTCTGCCAAGGCACTCTTGAACAACTGCCATGGAACTCCATTGCACTGTAGAAGATTCTCGAGTGTCCACCCGCACAATGAGTGAACTGCAAATGCGTTGCCGAATACATCCAAGGTTCCCTTGGAGCTGCACATTGCAGATAGAGGATCAGGCCAGCGGTCTCTCAGGGAAGCATGTCTGCCATTACTAACCTTCTCAATGAGAAACCCTTTATAAGTTTCTGGAACACTCAATGGTCTCCCTGAACACAACTGGATAACACCAGCCTAAAAGCATGGACCCACCGACTGGCTCTCTCTCTTTTTGAACTCAACATTCTGAGTCTTTTAAAAATATATTTGTCTCCCTGACTGTCACCTTCCACACACAAAAACTTAAAAGCAACAGCAACAATATGATTTTGGAATCTAAGGGCCAATACTCAATTTTTTACCACCGTGGTTCATACAATTTCATAAAGAAAGGAAATCTAAAAAAAACAAAACAAAAAAAACAGGAATTGACTACTTCTTCCTCTTCTTACAATACTTAGTTGCACCCCCTTGTGGCAAAGTGTGCCACATATTCCTTCTGCCACTGTTGAGAGTTGGCTGTATGGAGCAGAGCCCAGGAGATGCAAAACATTGATGCCTGGCTACATGGTCTGTGCCTCCGTGTATTGGTCCCATCACTGGCTGCACAGGTAGAAAGCCAGCAATTAAATAGAAGAGGGCCTATTAGCAAATATATTTAGCAAACAACTTTTGCTGCTGTTAATCACATGTTATGTTCAACCCATCTGCAATCTGTGCATAGTGTACATTCATAGTTATTCATACATTATATTCAAAAATAGTATTTTGCATCACCTAAACACAATGATTTAAAAAATTACTGTAAACCTTACTGATTTATACAATCCATAAGGTTTGCAGAATTCTGCTTTTCTCACTGCAGAATTTGGAAGAACATGGCACAGAGTTCAGATTTTCTTCTTATAGAAGCACATAGTCTTGGATATAATCCAGACATTGCAGAATTCACTTTAAAATATTGCTCCAGGAACCATGAAGCACTGCAGTGAGATCGGCCTCATTCACAGTGCCAACCTTCATTGGATATAATTCTATTTATTATTATTAATGATAAAACAATTTGTATCCAGTACTCAGCGTAACTAGGAGACAGATTGCTGGGCCAGCTCCACAGGGATAGATTTACCCGCACGGTGTACATAATGAACCAGGCCTGTACAGAAGGCAGCAAAGAGGGAATTCACACAGGAACCAAAGCAGCAGGAAAGGTGAGCAGCACTTTACAAAGAGAGTTGGGAGTCAGACTGACAGCAAAATACCTGCAGAAAACTCAAGCCCCCAAGCTAGATTTCTGAATGACATCCTAGGTGGCTGCAATTTTCAAACTGCAAAGTCAAAAACAATAACGGCAGTAACTGAACCTTTGAAGCCAGGGGATGGATTGGAAGGATACCCTGTTTGATCAAGGAACAAAAAAATTACCATCAGCTAAGAGATGCTGAAAGCAACTGGCAAACAAAGCAGAGACTGCGGATTTGGGGAGTCATTAAAGCAGACCATGTGTTGTGGAGAGACAGATCTCAGGCAAGAGGGCCAGTCCACTAGGACATTCTGCACAAGCCTTGCTGAAATGAACCATCTCGTTCATTTCGGTGAAGCTTATGGAGAACTTCCCAGTGCATTGTTTCCATGTCAGTAATGCAAGCAAGGAGTAGTATCTGGATTTTCCACCTGAGCCTTCATGACGAGTGGTGAAATAGATTTGAGTGCCAAAAAAAAAACCCCACCCAAAAAAACAAACAAAGGGATTTTGATTTATTGGATAGGAACGGTTATTTAAAACAACAATAAGCCTTTTTCAGCAGACCCAACGTAGGCCTACCTTCGTAATTTGCCTGGAAGCCTTGAGCACTGACGGCATAATCGCTCACAAGCCACAAGGACAGCACAACCCCAGTACTCACGATCGGAGGCGGCAACTGGAAACCTGTTAACCTGCAAGAAATAAGAGGGGAAGAGTCCTGTTAGGCATACCCATTTAAACACCCAACACAGAGCCATCTAGTTCAGTCCTTCTGAAGCTAGTGCTGATCTGAACTCCCCCTGCTCATATTGGCCACCACATTCACCAGAAGCAAAAATGGGGAGACTCATTTGGCCTTTTGGAGGATAAGGGGTAAGGGGAGGATAAGAGATAAGGGATAAGGGGAGGATAAGAGCCCCTGGTGGTGCAGTGGTAAAACTGCCACCCTGTAACCAGAAGGTTACAAGTTCGATCCTGACCAGGGGCTCAAGGTTGACTCAGCCTTCCATCCTTCCGAGGTCGGTAAAATGAGTACCCAGAATGTTGGGGGCAATATGCTAAATCATTGTAAACCGCTCAGAGAGCTTCCAGCTATAGAGCGGTATATAAATGTAAGTGCTATTGCTTGCTATTGCTAAGGGGTCAAGTTTATTTATGTTTTGTACTGGGGAGGGGCTTACCTCTATTTAACAGTTGCAGGGAAATTTTTGGGTCCCCCCCCTCCCATTTTCTCTTTTAAACTATTTTATATCACTACCGCCAGCACTGGAAGGCTTCCTGGCAGCTGGCTTTGGCTAGCAGCCATTTCTTTCCTCCAGAATGCACTAGGGAATATTATTCAAAGTCGTTCCTGTTGCATTCTGGGGAAAGTGGCAACCCTCCAGCTTAAAGAAACTTGCCTCACCCTCCGCGCCCCACCTCCACAAATTGCCCCATTTGTCTCTTCCCCAAACCATCACTGCACCATTCCCCAAATGTTGTCAAAAATACTTAGGTGAGGTTTTTCAGATCAGCCCTCAGCCAGAGAGATCATACCTTTTTGCCATATGAAGAGGCAAAACATTCTTCACTACACAAAATTCACAGAAATTTGTGTGGTCACGCAAATGGCCTCTGAACATGCAAATGGCCTCTGCGCATCTGTGGACACCATGTGGGCACGCTCCTGGGGGGGGGGAGTACTGGAGTTTCCAAGAGCCGCTGCTGAAAGATTGGAAAGCACCTACTTTTAAAGGTGCCCTCTTGTTGCCATGCCCCCCCACCCCCTCAACAAACATAGCCCCTCGACTGGTCAAACCAGTCTTCAACAGACCACGCTTGGTCCAGTTTGGTTGCAGATCAAACTGCCTCTCCTGGAAGACCGGTTCATGCACACCCCTAGTGAAATGTTGCTCTAGAGACACTGGGGACCTTCCAACATTTCTCAGATGAAAATGGGGACACTCATGCCTACTTTTAGCATTCCTATTCTCCAAATAATCATCATTCTGTCACCCAGCTTCCCCTCAACACACACTCTGCACAGCTCCAAATAGACTAGACTAGAAACTCATATGTATCCCTTGTTAACAACTTGCCCCTGCAGCTATGCTTTTAACTCTGGTTTGATCATGGTACGAAGACTAATGCTACCACTTGCTCATTACCATAGGTTGTGCTGCTATTACAGGCGCAGCAACAGGTGGCTCAAAACTTAGCAACCTAGCTGGATACCCCTAGCTGGAGGGATCGCTTTACTCTGCAATTTCCTGCCACGCACTGGCTTCTGAAGCTGGAAACATTAGTAAAGTGACTATAACAATTGCTCCTTCTCACTGCAAACACGGTGGTGAGTGGGCATAATTTGCATTGGGCCAATGAACAGGAAATATTAGTTGTTTAGCTCCTCCTCTTGTGAGGCCATGCATGTGGGCCATTCTCTTTTGAAGTCAGTTTGGGTGCATTTGGCACTCTGCGATTTATGCATGGTTCCTATGAAGCACAAATCGATGGGCGCTCCCCCAACCACGGTGGGCAACGCAGGATCTGTCCTTAGCATGCAGGCTCTGCTTTTGGATGTTTCTACACGGTTGGAGTGCCTGAAGCAGTGATACAATTCGACTCCTTCTGGACGCAGTGGTCCACCGACAGGACGGAATCTTTGACAGACCAGTGCCGCCAGGAGGTTGCCCTGCTGGGGTGTGTGGTGAAGTAACATGAGTAACTGAGTCTAGGAGGCGTATCCCCCTCCTGGGGGACATTAGCTGCTGCTCGGCTGCCTTGGAGGGCAGCTCTGGGCCTCCCCTTCCTGCGGCTTCTTTGGTGGGCAGTCACAGCCACAATACTGGATGACAATTGGATAGCGGGTGTCATGAGGGAATATGGGGTTCACATGACAACTTAGCCCCCGCCCCCAAACCCCATTGGGGCAGTCTTGTGGAGAAAGCCGGGGGATGGGGCTTTTGCTACGTCTACTTTCCCTGACTTTTCTTTCCAGATGCCAACGTCCGTGTCTTGGACACCAGGAGCCTTGAGCTTTCAGGTGCACCTAGATTTTAGACATAACTTTTGCAGAGCAGCTAGCTTGTTCCACCAAACTGGCCTTCTCATGTTGAAGACCAAGCCGGCTATACCATGGCGGCATTATCATTGTTTGCATCAGAATGGCTGCTGGCACGGGGACCCAGATCTGGTGGTCAGGACCAACTTACGGGCCCTAACCACGCTTCCCTGGGAAGTGCCCAGTAGAGCCTTTTGTTATCACATTTATGCACTAACGGCTGGAGCCAGCCTGCCTCATCACAAGATCTGCTTAACCCATGGGTTCAACGAGGACCTCAACATTTGGCTGGCCTTCATACAAGACTAACAGTCTCACTGTGGCAGGACTGTGCCTGTTGAGAAGAAGGTCCAAACTGATACGGCTGGCACCATGGGTTTTGGTGTTTACTGGTGAGGCCAGTGGTGCACTGCCTGCTGGCAGGAATCCAGTTTAATTAAAGACCTTGCACTTTTGGAATTCTTTACATAGGAACATAAGGACAGCCCTGCTGGATGAGGCCCAAGGCCCATCTAGTCCAGCATCCTGTTTCACACAGTAGCCCACCAGATGCTGTTGGGAACCTACAGGCAGGAGTGGAGTACAACTGGTACTCAGAGGCATCCTGCCTCATCCCTCATTAGAGGGAACACAGTCTCCAACCACAGTGGCCAACAGTCAGGGATGATGGGAGCTGTAGTCCAATATCTGCAGGAGGGCCACAATTGTGCAGTCCTGCTGCAGTAGCATCCTATTGGGATTACTTTGTGGGGGACTGCCTTGAAGACGGTATGGAAATTGCAGTTAGTGCATAAGGCCTATGGAACCCACCTTGCCAGTGTTAAAAACAGCGACCCTGGCACCAGCTCTCTTTCTGAGCTCAATTCAAGGTGCTGATTTTTAACCTTTTAAAAGCTTAGATGAGTTGAGATGAGATTACCTCAAGGATTGCCTTGACCCACATGGACTTGACTGGCTGTTAATCAAGGCCATAGCAAGGCTGGAGTGGGCCCTGGGACAAAAAAGTGAAGATGAAGAAGGTGGATGCCCCCCCCCTTTTCAGAGAGGCACGAGGGGGAGAGAAAGCTGTCAACCAGCCAGCAGGAGCCTCCTACTTCCTTCAGGGGCCCAGGGACACGTGTGTCTGCCCCCACCCACCCCGGTCATATGTTATGTGGCACGCACGCCAGCCGCGAAAACAAGTGTGCACGCTGCGAAAGGCGCATGCACGCCTCCAGCTCTTTCTAGTTTTACACTTTTCAGACAACGACGGGGTCAGGGGCGGCAGGGAGGAACTATGCCGCCCCAAGAACGTTTTTAGAAACACCAGCACCGGAGGGGGAAGAGCAGCGGGGGGGGGTGAGTACTACCTCCCCCCCAAGACATACTCCCCCGCCCTGCAGGACCGCTGGATTTCCAGACCGGTCCCGAGGCCTTTTCTATGGCCCCGGACCGGTTCCGTGCACACCATTACTCTTCTGCACCTTTTCCAGTTCTGCAATGTCCTTCTTTAGATGTGGTGACCAGAATTGTACGCAGTACTCCAGGTGTGGCCACACCACAGTGCTGTATAAGGGCATTATCATATTAGCAGTTTTATTTTCAATCCCCTTCCTAATGATCCCTAGCTTGGAATTGGCTTTTTTCACAGCTGCCACACACTGAGTCGACACTTTCAATGAGCTGTCCTCCACGACCCCAGTTTCCGATCCTAGTGGCAGTCATCTTTTGGGGAGATGCTTTTTCTAACAAAACTGTGGTCTTCTGGTGTTATAACATGACAGTGGTTCAAGTAGTTAACCAACAGCCTTCATAATCACCCAAGGTAATGGCCCCAGTTTGGGAACATGTTCTTCATGATTTACGTTTGAATATTTCATTTGAATCTAAGCATGTGCCTGGTCTCAACAATGATATAGCAGATGCCTGCCATGTTTTCAGTTTTCCAGATTCAGGGAGCTAACACCAGAAGCTGAACCTGAGTTGCTCAACTTCCTTCAGGCATCTGGGACCATAGGGGGTCAAGGTAGACAGGGTTTTGCTTTCTATCTATCTCTCCCTCCACCAGAATAACATACAGATGGTGCTTCACCATTTGTATCAAATGTACGTGCCAGACGTATTAACAATACATCATTAGCAAAATCAATCTGGTGCAGATATCCACTCTGGAGCTTCAGGACATCTGGGGTTTGGGACATCAGGGTGGTGAATCAGGCCCATAAGAAAGATAACGAGTTAGTCAAAATTTTGGCAGGGCAGGGTGAAGTGATGATAGAGCAGTGTGAGTTTAATTTCTCCCACCCAGAGCTTTTTGGGAAAGATGGGATCCACTTGTCCCAGGAAGGGGACAGGGTCTACGTAGCCTGTCTCCAGTTAGACATCTCCTGGATCCTTTATGGGCGTTTTTGTGGTGGGTCAGGCTTGTGGCCATTAGGAGACCTGCCTGTGGTGTATGGAGCTGGAGGATCATATGAATGACACAGGAAAACCTTGTTATTCAAGTTATGTAGGTCTAGGTGATGGAAAACCCGTTTCACTTGCTAGGTAAGTTATGCTTTGAATTGTGATGTCATACATTTATTATTTAGAACCTGCCTGAAGGCCCAGCAGGTGAGGGAGCTCATATTCTGGGGTTTAGTTGACTTGAAGCCCTGGTGACTCATCCACATTTGGGAATGGATAGGCTACCACAGATCAGGTTGGTTAGACACGACCTTTATTTCTGCCTTCCAGTTGCCTTGACCCGACCTGACTCCTCTGTTATCAGTTTGGTTAAGCAATTTGGGCCGGACAGGTGTCTATGCCCCTTTTGCCCAAAATGTTTGTTGTTACATTTTGTTTTCTTTTAACTGACATTGTTCTCCTACTTGTTCTCTTGCTACTGTAATTTTTGACTTGATCATTGGTCAATGATCATAAATAAAAATCTGAATCTGAATCTGTGTGTCACCTCTTCACTGATTCCTATGCAAATTTCCTTGTGTTCCCTGCACCTTCCTTATGGTGCAGTTTACTGACACGATTTAAAAAAATAAATAAATTCCAGTATATCCTAAACATTTTAAAAATGCATCCCCAAGGGCAAAACAAGGGCATTATGTGATTTGACAGGGACCAGAAGACAGGGATAGGTGCACCCTGGAGTGAACTGAAACCTCACAGATTCATTCTAAAAAGTCTTGTTTACATGATCTTAAGATCCAACAAGATGCTGGAAAGCCTCAACATGTCAGACAGTATTGGATTAGACCAATGGTCTGCTGCAGAATAAAATAATTTTAAAAATAAACTTTAATGTTGAATTAAAAAAGCAACAGCCTACATTTGCATGGTATTTGCCAGCACAGCAGTTCATGGTGCTGGTTTTTTGCCACTTGGCGGGTATGCAAGCAGGCTTGACAAAGGCTGACTGGATATGTGAATTAAAGATAATGGTGACATTTTGTAGCCCTCCTTGTTCCCTTCCTGAGTGAATTTTCTTCTATAGCTAGATGGCTATTGCTAATTTTATTAACACAGGTTTGTTCAGTAATAATTTCTGAACTGGTATTACAAGATCCCAGGTATTAATTCCCAGCTGTTCTATTGACACAGAAGGGAAATAGCTAATGTACATTTCTGACAAACAATTACAGTTTTATCTTCTAATCCTATTGCCGCTCACCTGGTTAAGGCAATTTACAAAATAGCTTTAAAACACGGATTTTAATTTAAAGGGTGGGGAGAACCCGCTCTTTCTTTTTGCTTCAGCAAATTTAAAATAAAAAATCGTACTATATAAAAATAGTTCTCTGCCCCCACAGACCCACACCTCTTTTAAAAACCTAATAGGCAACACCCAGATAAAAGTTAGTCATGACTAAACTCCATTTAAATTAATAGGTCTTAAATTAGTCATAATTAAATGTGTCCCAATGGTTTCAATGTTGCTTAGTCATGACTAACTAGTCTAGATATTGTCCAATGAGTGTATAAACTTACAGCCACTTTTAGTTATTTTTTAGAATGTTAAGCAACTTCTGTAGGATCAGGCCACATGTGGGCTTTCTTTCACACTCACATTCAGACAACAATTTCACTTATCTTGCTTCTTTGTCCTACAGATTTGATCCAGCATTTCCCAGTCTTTGCCTCCTGAGTCATAACATTTTTCTGGGATTAAATGTAGTGTCCACTTCTACTCTACATTCAAGAAGATACATACACACATCTATTTTTAACTCCCTCAAACTGCTCCCAGAACAACAGCAATCTTCCCGACAGGCAAGGCACAACCCAGTTAAAATGGTACACTGGTATCCCACTCCCCCCTTTGTCCAACTAGTTAGGACTTAGGGATAGGGCTGTGCCATCTGAGCAATGGGGATGCTCCAGATCCTGTGTTGGACCAAAAAAAGAAAAAAGGAAATTGCTGTGCTATACTTTATCCCAGTTGAGAAAGAAACCATCTTCTTGGATTCTGGTTAACACAGCACATGGATGAGAGCAAGATCACAGCAGCCAGTCCTGCTCCCGAAGCACTAGTCAGAAGAAAAAGGGGATGGTGAGGCACCACCAAGACGACGAAAAAGAGAGAGGAAACCCTCAGATGCCTCACTGTTTTCTATTTTAGGCCTAAAAGCTCTTAACAGACTATATACACACATACGTAAAACTTGTTGGGAGGAAACCTAAACGGGTAATTCATTACTCATCCCAAATAAGTCATTCTAAATAATGTTCTATGTTCCACAACTCCAGCCATGGTAGGTATTCTTCCAAATTATGAGCAGGAAAAAACACATTCTTGCATAAGGGGATATGCCCAAATAAACTTACATACTCACCACTGCCATCAAAATTATATATAAAAACTATGTAATTAAATCTCCACAAATCAAGCGAGACATAAGAATTGTATTCAAACAGGCTTATCTTTCAAAAATTAACAAAACATTGTAAAAAGAGGCTAAAACCAAGAAACTTCACCACAAATCCACTACTATTGAACACAGGGCTATAATACATTCATCCAGAAAAATGAGGACACCTTTTCCACTGGCAGAGCATTATGGGAATCCCCCCTCTCCGAGACGGCCAGCCATGACTACTTGCAGTTGCTGCTGACACACAACCAAAAAAACCGAGCTAATGGAGAACTCGCTCTTTTAACCTCGTTTTATAGGGAGGCTCCGTAAGCGGGTTTGCTGCCATGGTGCCACCAGGATCCGGACTGATCCCGGCAATTCACACACATGTGCAAAACCGGGCTGCGCTCCTTTAGCCTGGTTTTGCACACGCATGTGAACAGCCTGACTCTCTAATAAATACTCATTCTGAAGCAAAAGGAAAACCCTTACCCCCCTGCAATCTGTACCCCCAGTAACAGTTGGAGGCACACAGCGCCTTTTCTTAGATTGTAATGTGTGGATGACGGCAGCTGAAGGAATCAGTTGTGGCACTTGATAGCAGCAGCAGCAAGCAAACCATGTGGGTCTCACCGTTTTAAAGTGTGTTTTGACCCATCCAGACCTTTCGGGCTAAGCTGGGCTGCACATTTAAACAAACTGACATTTAGATGATCTGAGGATATGAAAGGCATCAAAGGTTATTAAGCAGCACAGTTCCAACCGATTTACAATAATGTCGAAGGGTCTGTTTCTTCTCTCCACTCTGGAAAAAATTAACACAACGATTAGAAGTACACTCTTCGAAATCCCATCGGAAATGTGTAAATAATGTGCGGATGGCCCCCTGCCTGAACAAAGAGATCAGACACTCTATGCCTCAGCAGCTTTTAAGGGAAAACCTCTAGAGTCATTAACTGCAACAATTTTTACATTATCTAAATGCAATAATTTAGGCTGAATCCTTTACCAGTCTTCCAGTGAGTAGAGAATGGTGCCCTCCCCATCCAACTGTGAACCAGAATCTAAAAAGATGGTTTCTTTCTCAATTGGAATAAAGAAGTATAGCACAGCAATTTTCTTTCCTATTAAAAAAAAAAAATTGTCAACATGATGGTAGCAGGAGCAGAGCCACCATTGGGCGAACGGGTTCAAAGAACCCGGGCCATCATCAATCAGGGACCACACCCCCAGCATCTGATGTCAGATGCAGGGGTGCTGGTTTAGCTCTCGAGCAGGGGCCGCGCGGCCCCCATTTGAGAAATGGCTGCTGTGTTCGCGGTGCCGACAGGAGCGGCTCTTCCCTGCCGCTCCTGGCTGTGCTGTGAATGCAGCGGTTGCCCCAACCTAGCTCCTGAACAACTCTGTTTGGGAGTTGAACAGCATTCGCAGCGTGGCCAGAAGCAGCTCTCCCCTCCCTTTAAGGCAGGGGAAGAGCTGCTTCTGGCCAGGGGCGTAACTACCATTAGGCAAGGGGAGGCAGCTGCCTGGGGGCCCCCACGCCTCGAGGGCCCCCCCAGAAGCAAGTCACATGTGAAGTGTGTGTGTGTGTGTGTGTGTGTGTGCGTGTGTGTGTGTGTGGCCCATTTTAAAATTTTGTCTCTGGGCCCACTCCAGCCTTGTTACGCCCCTGCTTCTGGCCGCGCTGCAAACCACTCCCCCCACGTCTGACGTCAGACACAGGGGCGAGCCCCCGCGTCTGATGTAAGACGCTGGGGGTGGAGTGAGCGGGGCCACTTCTGCGGCCAGACACAGGTCATTGGCAGTCTGGATCCACGCCTGGATGGTAGTACTATCCCAAGAGAAGACCAGGATTCGTTTTTATATATTTATTTACATTTATATTCCGCACTTCCTCCAGCGGTGTAAATAGTTAAGTTTCTCCTCACAACAAACCTGTGAAGTAGGTTAGGCTGAGAGAGAAGTGTCTGGCCCAGAGTGACCCAGCAGGTATCATGGCTGAAGGGGGATTTGAACTCGGGGGGGCCCAGTCCTAGTCCAGCACTTTAACCACTGCTCCACATTGACACATCCCATGCTACAGCTGGCCAACACAGGGTCTAGAGCATCCTCATTGCTCAGAAAGCACAGTCCTAACTGGGTTGGACAAATGGGAGAGTGGGATACCAGTGTGCCATATTAACTGGGTTGTGCCTTGACAGTCAGGAAGATACCTGTCATTTTGGGAGCCATAAGCAGAAACAGGCCACATAAAAGTGGTTATTCTGGTCTTCTTAAACAATTCCATAGATTCCATTATACCCAGGGGCATAACCCTTTTTATGCCCCTGGATAACCTGGATAATCCTGGATAATATAATGATTTTAATGTTAAAGATTTTAATGTTTACATTATTTTAATTGATTTAGTTTTGATTTTAATTGTTTTTATTTTTATGTAAACCACCTTGAACCATTTTTGAAAGAGAGGTATATAAATAAAATAAAATAAAATAACCAGAATTGTGTGGCGGCGTACAAAGAATGCCACTGCTCACCCACTGCAAACCTCACCACCACCACATTGCCAACCCCACCATCTACCACCATTATTATGTGGGGGCTGGTGCTAGCCCCTCCACGCCCACCCCCAGCTACTGCTGCCGCCTCCTCAGTCTCCCGCCTCTGCCACTGGTGGCAGCCTTAATTTCCCCACAAGCTCTTGCAGTGGAAAGAAAACAAAACAGTTCACCCACCCATCCACCCAGTGACGCAAACGCCAGCTTGGAAATGGAGCTGCAAGAGAATGAGGGCCGGTGGCGGGGGTGTCATGGACCCCAAGTCTGACATGAGGAGTTCCAGGATGAGGTGGTCATGACTTCCGAGACTGAGGCGTCTCAGGGTCAAATGGTCTTGACACCTGAGCCTGACACTAATGACTTTCAGAATGAGGCTGGACTGGTCTCCTCAACACTTCCTTACCCTTGTTCTCCGAGTCGTAGGATGAAGCAGAGGTGCCACCTTTCCTACCAGCAGCATCGCGACCCAGTTCCACAATAGCCAGCACTTGAAAAACAGGACACAGCCCCTTTCAGGCCACAGACATTCCTGGTCAGGCTGCATTGCTGGCTCTGCTCCTCAAGACCTCAGTTTGCCTCTGTTCCCTGCTGAAGCAACTGTGTGGTGGAGGTGTGCTACCTTGTTCCTGTCCCTGCTCTTGGATCCCCTCTGGCTCCTGACTCCTTGCTTGTTTTTGGACTTGGACCCTGCCTGCCTCCAATGGGCTGGTCTCTGGCCCCTGACTCTTTGCTTGTTTTGACTCCGACTTGCCTGCTCCTGAAGGACTGCTTTCTGGCTTCCGACCTCCGGCTCACTGTGACCTTGACCTTCCTTACTTCTGGTGGACTGCTTTCTGACTCCTGACCCCTGGCTACAGTGACTTTGGCTTGGGCCATTCCTAGGGGGTGCTTCTCGTTACATCTGCCCTGCCCAGGTACAAGGGTCAGGAGACAGAGGTGATAGTAGTGGTAGTGGTGGTGGTGGTGGCGGCGGCGGCAGCAGCAGGGGGTTCTGCAGAGAGGCTACTGCTGGCCCCCACATAATAACAGAAGTGAAGAGGGGTTGGTGGAGTGGTAGGGGGATTTGGTCCTGGCGGGGGGGGGCACCATTGCATTCAGAATGTGGGCCACTACAAAGCTTCTTACACCTCTGCTCATTTCTGGTTACCATTAAGGGAAGTACATTGAAAATGAGAGCAGATGGTCCAGCCATAAAATGGGTGCAGATATTGTACACCACATTCTCCAAGATTCAGGAGTCGGATCCAAGAGCCTCAGTCCTCTCTCTTACTACTCCTCCCCTCTTGCCATGGCATCCCATGCAAGGCTGCCCATTTCTTTCCCCTAGCCCCATGTTAGGCCTTAGCAAAGGTCTACTCTTCATTCCAGGGTGCCAGAAGAAAGGCAGTGTCATGGCTGGAACAAACAGATCAGGATCCAAGGGTCCCAGAGACAGGCAGGCAGTTGGCACCAGACCGAAGGCCAGGTTCTAGAAAAGATGCTGGACTAGGCAATTCTGCTGCTGCTGCACACAGTGATGAGCTGCTCAAACGGATGAGCTGGCTCCAAGGATTATAGATCTAGATGAGCAGAGGGGCTGGTCTGTGGGGGTCAGTTGGCAATTACTAAGAACATAAGAACAGCCCTGCTGGATCAGGCTCAAGGAAGCTCATCTAGTCCAGCATCCTGTTTCACACAATGGCCCACCAGATGCCACTAGAAGCCTACAGGCAGGAGTTGAGGGCATGCCCTCTCTCCTGCTGTTACTCCCTCCACAACTGGTACTCAGAGGCATCCTGCCTCTGAGGCTGGAGGTGGCCTGTAGCCCTCCGACTAGTAGCTGTCGATAGACCTCTCCTCCATGAAGTGATCCAAACCCCTCTTAAAGCCATCCAGGTGGTTGGCTGTCACCATTACTGCAGCCCAGGTAGGCAGCTTCTTGGCTCACTGCTCACATCTTGGCTGCGACAGTGACTCAAGCTCTCAGCTTGTATTTTAAAATATAGTAAGTGGAGGGTTCTGTGAGCATGTGCTCATCCTGATGAGGAAGCAAGATGGAGCAAAGCTAAATGGAAACATACACAGTGAAATAAGACATAAGTAGAAAATCATTTTACAAATTCCATCGTAGATCTCATTCTCTTCTCCAGCACTCCCAATAAACGAATCACTGTTTAATGTTTCTTTATACAGTGCGACCTTCTTGAATCAATGGATAAATGAGGGCACAGCAGAAGGCCTAGAGGACATCTGAAACATTATGGTATAATCAAAAGCTGGGATAAATGGATGTGAATTCCAAATAGACCAACAGCAATGATATTCATTGTGCATACACTGCAATGCCACACAGTGTATGCACAAAAATCCACTTTCTGAGAACCCAGGGGGAATAAAAACCTATGGTCTAAAAATAAAATAAATAAATACAATAAAAAATAAAAGCAGCATGACCGTACAGATACCATACTGTAAAACGGTACGCAATACGGTATCCAATTTAAGAATAAAGATGCTTTCAATTTTCACTCATGCTCTACAAAGCATAAAGTTAAGGTACCTACCTTAACTTACATTACTTACCTTAACTTGCATAACAAATAAGCTGTAAGGACTTTAAACACCTTACAACTTATTTGACATGGAAGTTGAGATAGGCACCTTAACTTCCAATTCTCATGCTTTATGGAGCACAAATAAACATTGAAAGCATCTTTAATCTTAATCTGAAAGCATCTTTAATCTTAAATTGAAAGTTGAATATCTATTAGCAGAGTCCTCATCTTGAGCATATGCAGGGAATACTATAAAATATCCAGCATCTGGGAATGTAACTTTCTTATATGCTGTTCTCTATCATGCATGTGTCCATCTATATTCTCTACTCAAGCATATGTCACTGAAAGTTTCATGTGTTGATTGATTTAATGGTTTCCAGGAAGATTTGCACATGTCGCAGGATTTTGCCTGCAGCAAAATGTAGTATGTACTTGCAATATTTCTTAGAGGATTTCATAGCACAAAACAGAACCCCTCCCTTTTTATTGCCAATCACTGGTTCACACTACCACCTCAGTATGAGTTCTATCATCAATTCAAGCTGCACTTTAAAAAGCAGTTATTGCTCCTGGTGACTGACCCACCTGGCATTAAAGCACAGAACTCTCTCCAAACTTTTCCAACTCCTTATAATAAACACACTAGAACGCATCATTTAACCTAGTATTAAATTACACTACCTCATAGTCCAGTGAGTTTTCCTGCACCCAATTTAAAAGCTGCCTATTAATGAGAATTTCCCCATCAAATTAGCTTCTCTCCTGCTTTTAACCATATGCAGTCCTTAAGATACAGTGCCTTGTGGGGGAGGGGGATGGCACTCTTTTCTGTACTTACCTCTAGAAAAACTGCAAGGCAACCCATGTGGAAGGAACTGTATTTTAAAAGGGATATTGAATGTTTTGAAACAATTTAATACCCAACTATTAATTAGCAGCAGACCTCTCAAAGTTCACTCAATAAAGATAGCTAACCAGAGAACCTTTGCAGGAATAAGCAGCTCTTCACACAATTAGTAACATGAATTTTCATAGTTTTTCTTTCATTACTATGCAGATCACGTTTCACAGTCTCTGAACTGCATACAAGAAAACTATAGCTGTGGCAAATGTTTGGCCATTTCAATTTTCTGGGTGACATGTGTCCTTTTTGTTGTTGTTTTGCGGGGGGGGGGGGTAGTGATGCTGAAACATTCCCTGAAAATCCTCTTTCACCTTTTTGAGGCACTGACTGTGTCCATTGTTTCCCCTTGCTACTGCTTCACTGTCATTTCCTCCCCTACATTTTCCAATGGATCCCAGTCAGTCAGGAATCGCATGGTGAACACGACGACACCATGATGCTACATAGCCCATTAGATTTGGCTACATGATGCCTCTGAGGACAAATGAAGCCGATTGAGTGTAGTGATGTTTGATGTACCCCCCACTTGCATCAGATTGGCTAAGAAATGAGCTGCATTATTTCCCTATCGCCACCGAAATCAGGAAGAAGAAAAACCTCAGCTTATTTTCAATACAATCTCAATTCAAACTTTTAACAAATCCAAAAACTCCATCCCCAGCAAGCTGGCCAATATCCCTATCAATGTGTGGCTGCTGTTAATCTCAACTCCTTGAGCAGTATCCAGGCTACTGAGATATATATCATCAATACACTTTCATTCTACCTCTTCTCCATATCACAATACTCTTAAGCCACAGCATTTGTATTCACTCAATATTCTGTAGAGAGGCCTAACATCGGAGTTTCAGAAACCAATTTCACATCATGTGTATTCAGTAAAATTGGAGGGAGAGGTGGCAACTGAATGTATGTTAATTCTGAATTTGTCACAAAGTGCATCTAGCCACCGCCAAATCACAACCCATGTCTCCTATTGCTCTTTGTGGTTTTGTCAAAATCCTCACAATAGTCTCCACGTTCAGGATCTGTTTCCTGGAAGTGCAGTCACTCCCTCAATTTGCAGCTTGTGCATCCCAAAACATCTACTCAAAGCCATAAGTTGAATGGAATGGTTTCAAATTTTATGGTCAATCCAACATACTGTTGGGTTGACCATAAAATTTGAAACCATGCCATCAGTTGAGGTGTACTATGTATACACCTCTTTTCAATGAGGTTTACATCATTTACATAGATAGAAAAGATAATAATGAGTAGATAGTTCCCTGTCCCCAAAAGGCTCAGTCTTAAAAACAACAAGAACAACAAGGGCAAGTTTCTCCACGATTCAGGTCTGAAGAAACATACAAGTCCACAGAAACTTCTTGCATTATTTATTATTATTATTTATTATTATTTACATTTTCTATCCCGCTCTTCCTCCAAGGAGCCCAGAGTGGTGTACTACATACTTAAGTTTCTCTTTCACAACAACCCTGTGAAGTAGGTTAGGCTGAGAGAGAAGTGACTGGCCCAGAGCCTCATCTCACCATGAAGAAGGTGAATAGAAAGACCCCTGAATAGGTTCCATGTTTCCGTTCCTTTCCACTCTTTTAAGTTCTTGCGTTTCTGATCTGCATACATACAGCCAGTCTGAAAACACTCTACACTTCAACAAAAAAGCACTAGGAGGTTAGGAAATTGTAACAGATACAGGGAGTTACTAGGTGTTCATAGGTGCCCTCCTCAAGAGGTGCTGTAAGGAATAACACTGAAATGAAAGTTTCAAGAGCATATGTAACTGAAAGGAAACACATCCATCTTGCTTCAACCTGGCTTAGATCTCTCAGCACTGACAGATGTTCTTTACCATCACCTCATTTGTAGCAAGTCATGTACTGTAATATGAGGATTCCAGTGGGGCTTTTTCCAGAAGAAAAAAAGACTAAAATTCAAATTCACAAATGTGACTTTCCAAAGTGAGCAAAAATAAACCTGTATATTGTGCAACTGCAAAGCTTGAATTTTGCCACACAATTCAGGTTTCTTTGGTAGGTCCTGCAACTGCAAAACCCATGCCTTAAAACCAGGGGTGGGGAACCTTGGCCCTCCAGCTGTTGTTGAACTACAACTCCCATCATCCCCAGTTATTGTGGCTGGGGATGGTGGGAGTTGTAGTTCAACAACAGCTGGAGGGCCAAGGTTCCCCACCCCTGCCTTAAACCAACAGGTGGTCAACATTTTGGCCAAACATGCCACAAATGCCACACTGCCAGGCTAGTGTGCACTATAATGCAGATGTAGATCTCCATAATTTCACATAACTTTGCCTCCAGATTGTTGAGCCAGGGAGCAGGCAACAGTACAGGCCTAACTCCGTGTCCTTTAGTCAGATCCCCACACGCCCTCCTGCTCTTGCCTCGGTGTGCCCCAAACTTCCACTTCATGGGGTACTTATGCAGTTGGTTAACTAACCATGGCCTAAATCAGTCTGTCATATGTAAAATCTGGGGTCTTATGAAAGCCTTTAGAGATCTAATACACACTTCCCTCAAATTATTGATGGTTTTGTACTAAACTCATTAAGTGGTAGTGTTTTTTAAAACAATTGTGGGGGAATTGCCCCTCCTTTTCACCATTTAAGCCACTTAATGGCGCAGTGGGGAAGCAATCTGCCTAGAGAGCAGGAGGCTGTTGGTCTGAAGCCAGGTGTGTTTTGCAGAATATGGGTGGGAAACTCCTATACCAGGCAGCAGCAATATAGGAAGGTGCTGAAAAGGCATCATCTCATACTGCGCGAGAGAAGGCAATGGTAAAGCACTCTTGTATTCTACCAAGCAAACCCCATGGCTCTGTGGTTGCCAGGAGTCGACACCGACTCGACAGCACAACCTTTCCACCATTTAGTCTTCAAGGAAGCTTACAAACAAATTTGATGAAAATTGTTTATAGGCCTGGTTCACACAATCATTCGAACCTAGGTTTAATGTGAGCTACAAGTATTAGCATGATTCTGTGAACCCATGCCAAGGTGGGAATCTCAGATTCATCTCATGCCATAACCTACCTTGGCGTGGGTTCACACAATCACACTAATTTGGTAACTAACAACCAAGATTCAACCCATTGTGTGAACCAGGCCATAGTCTCAGCAGGGGCAGGCTTCCATATGCACATCTTCCATCCTAGAACAAAGCAAACAACTTCCTCACTCAACACCAGATGCCTACTCTGGAGGGCTATGTCAATGGGCCAATACCCTCCAGAAATGCCCCCCCCCATGCCTCAATGGTGGCAAGTGAGCAAAGAGCAAGCCATCCCCAGAAGCATCCAAACCTATTTGGGAGCAGTTTAGATAACAATGTTTGGATAAGTCTGAAGCAATTAGGATCCTCACAGAAGGACCCTGATGCATTTCTTCCTGGTCAGCATCAGCAGCGGTTCTGGCTATTTTGGCCTCTGCTATGCAGCAAGCCACCCCAAAAAAGCTCCACTCTCCAGACCAATCTAGGAACAGAGCAGATAAGCAGGGGCGTAGCAAGGTTGGAGTGGACCCAGAGCCAAGATTTTTAAATGCCCCCCCCCTGCTTTCCTCTCCTTCTCCTGGCCCGATGTCTCTGCTAACTATCCCAACTAGGTACAAGGTGTAAATAACAGCAGAACCAAGTAATACAAGGATTTAAGTCTGATATTTCAAAATATGTATGCTGCCTGGAAATACATTTCACTGAATATCAAATTTAAAACAAATTTTAAAAAAACACTATATAGTGATATACATTGAATACTATATATTTGTGCTACTTTTAATGCCTAGAACACACTAGAAACACTAGAGATAAGAGTATTTATGCTGCTTAGCTAGACAGATGCTAAGATATCATGAGCTAGATAGATGGGGAGCCGGGACGATGATCATGTGACTTGCCTCTGGGGGGGCCCTCAAGGCAGAGGGCCCTGGGACAAATGTCTCTGCTTGCCCAATAGTAGTTATGCCCCTACAGATAAGAATGCCCAGATCAGTCCTCTCCTGCCTCATGGGCATTCTTGTAGGCAGCTGGTTTCTGTCTCCACAGCATTCAAGTAGATACCTCCTACATGTTTTTACACAAGATATTGACCCACCCATTCACACCTTAGAGGTTATTCTATGGCTGGCAAAGATAGCCCCACCCTCTTCCACAACACAAGGGATGGGGATAGCATGGAAGGAACAGCACTGGCTACTACTGATGCCACCAAGGAAGAAGGCCACCTGCCCAGAAGAGCTTTTTGTAGCACGGCCAAAAGTTCTCCCAAAGAATTCTGACATCTCATTTTCCATTTCTCCTCAAGTTTGTTTTTTTTTAAGTCCCCTAGCTGTTACTTTAAATTTTTAATACTACAAGCCATTACAATGAGATTTGTTGGAGTGACATTATTTATATTGGCATAATAATAATTGATATCTTAAGCAACCTCATTAATCAGCAAGGAAAATTAGCTCAGTGTGGAAGTTGTGAAATGTTCTGCTTCGCCGCCATATCTGGAAACATTTAAAGGGCAGCGCTGTCTTCCGGGCGACGCTTTGCAGTACTGCATTGACGGTTGTCCTTTAAATTTGTCTCCCCACAAGGTAAATGCAGTGCTCTGGGCCACACAAAGCTCAGCCAACTTAAAATTATATTGTTATGACATACAAAGGCAAGGCTTTGGTGTCTGTTTTGGAGGCCGTTTGTCTTTATTTAATGGCACTCAGTATATGTCCCTCTAATTAGGCTAATCCCTTCAGTTTATTTCCCCCAGAAATGACAAAATTAAAAACATCAAATATTTAACGCAATGGGCCCAGAATCCTCTGTGGATGCCACAGAATGTGAAGAGTATTTTCTGAGGTTATAAAGTTTGAAAGTCACTAAACTAGGGAATTAGAGGGATACATCCAGGAAAAACATTGGTTAGCCACCTGTTATAAAGTATCCGGACCACTTATGTAGACATCATGGCCAAGTGCTAATGGTGCTCTTCCCTAAAAAAGTCACACAGACATTCAAAATATACCACCAACAAATATAAATTAAATGATCAATGGAGAAGCCAACTGATCAATAGGGATTCCATTAATCCAGCACATTTCCAAGACAGATATTGCAGTTCCACTGGGGAAGACCAATGGAAGAGGAGGGCTGGTCTTGTGGTAGCAAGCATGTCTTCTCCCCTTAGCTAAGCAGGGTCTGCCCTGGTTGCATATGAAAGGGAGGCTAGAAGTGTGAGCACTGTAAGATATTCCCCCTCAGGGAATTGAGCCGCTCTGGGAAGAGCAGAAGGTTCCACGTTCCCTCCCTGGCTTCTCTGAGATAGGGCTAAGAGAGATTCCTGCCTTCAGCTTTGAAGAAGCCACTGCCAGTCTGTGTAGACAATACTGAGCTAGATGGGCCTATGGTCTGACTCTGTATATGGCGGCTTCCTATGTTCCTAAGACAGCTGTGTTGAGCACACCTTGCATCCAAAACTATCTAATATACTTTCAATAACAGCAACAAATACTGGCAGCGGGGTGCACAGACAAATGCATATTCTACTGAAAGCAAAAGGACAGCACTCACATGCGGATGCATTTTCCAACATGCACCCAATTTACACCCACACGTCTTAAAAGAAAGCATATCTAATAGATTGCATGGAGTTCATGGATATCTGAAACTCCATGGAAATAGAGGAATAGATAGGATTCACACATCCCTGTTAGACCACTCACCTATATATTTCCAAGCCCTTCCAGTGCTCATAAGACGGTTTTGCTCAGCCCTAGTTCAGCTATCCTTTCTTTTCCTTTAATGTATGTAAAAAGTCAATGTGCAGCCAACGAGGGAGGGAACAGGCTCATCACTCGTACAATAGAAATGAAAGCTGGTCAAGCCAGCACATCAGAATGATTTATAACCAAAATCAGGCCTCTTATTTTCTAGTCAAGCTGCAAATAGATCTCTGAACAAACACCTACAGTCATGGGCATTTTGCAAGAAAAACACAACCAGCCATATTCATGTATGTGTTCTGTCTGCACTGGAAGAGGTCAATTGGAAGTCAATGCAGTTGCCAATCTTAGCTAAATCCCCACTCTCTCATCCTGTTTAACATGGTTTGTCGCCTCAGGTGCCCCCACCTCCAAAACTGTCATTAAGACTTTCTGCCAGCATAAGGTTTATTTTCACGAATGCTTTGGGACTGCATTTCACAGAAAAACTGATCATACACGTGGATTTTGTCTAGAAAAGTGCAGGAATCCCCAGGGCTTTCCTGAAAAATCCATTTGTGGGCAGAAATTCTCAACAGAAATTTCATGAAAACTTTCTTGCAAGTTTTCAAAACTTTCATCCAAGGCAGAATCTCCCAGTTTTGCTTGGAATCTTGTTTCAGTTCAAGTTTTAGTAGGAACTTTTGATTAACGTGATTATTTTTAAAGAACACATTCACTTCCTTTCATTCTTACAAAATAATACTCTACACAAAATTCTTTTGTTGCACCATGGAACTAATCCTAAACTCTCTAAGAAAATATCAGATGTCGAGTTTGCACCAGCATACAATATTAGAATATACAAGCAGAACCCGAACAGAGCATCTGTGCGCTCGTGCACTTAGCTTTCCCACCCCCTCAGTCAGCCTTCCCCAGACCTGGCGGGGTGGCAGAAGGCCCCCTCACTTGGCCTTTCCCCCCAGCTCGGCCTCCCTCCCCCCGAGACTTCGATCGGCCGTTTCTCCACCCCCCTGCTCACCGCTTTGCAATTGCTTTCCCCTGCCGGCCCGCCTGTCCCCCCCCCCCCACTTGCTGCTTGCTCTTTGCTCCCCCCGTTAGCCACTTGGCAGTTGCTCTCCCCCACCTGCTTGCCCATTCCTTCCCCCTGCTCACCCTTTGCACTCACTCTCCACTCCGCAGTTGCTCCCCCCACTCACCATTCGCCCGTGACCCCACCCCTAGCTCACCACTCGGCGTTTTGCTCCCCACCCTCTCACCACTCAGACTTTGTTCCCTCCTGCTTGCCCATTGCTCCCCCCCCCCCACTTGGCCCTCTGTCCCACCTCCCTGCCTGCCTTAAACCGCCCCATGGTGGAGGAAAGGACGAGCAACAACGGGTCATGGCTGCTGCGGGGGTGGGGCTTTGGTCGCAGCTGCAGCAGGGGCAGGGCTCAACACGCCCAACCTTAGCGTATTAAATACATAGATTAGAATGGAATGTGGAATTGAAGTTTTCATATAGACCGACAGCAGTTATGGGAGGGAAGAGAGGCATAAGACCAGAGCCAACAACTGTTGTTCAGTTTTTGAACCTGGTATCCATCCCATCTCTTAATCTGCTTTCCCCACAATTTAGAAGTGATTTGTATTTTCAGCCTTTCCTTGCATATCATCTGTTCAAAGTGCTTTCTCATTTTTGCTGCCTTCCTTTGATTCAAAACCCCAAACAACCACAACAGAGGATGAAACAAGAGCTTAAGTGTCAGTATCACAGATAGGTCCCTTTCATTTTTAGCCTACTTTCCAGTAGGCTTATGAGATCACCCAGCACTCACTCCATGTCTGTGTGCAAGTCCGCCCACCCCATCAACTTTGCAATGCCTGAACCAATATGAACCAAACTGAGTACAGTTGTAGGGACACCTCAGTGAAGTTGTTTGTGATGATGTTATCCACCCCAGTTCAAGATGGCAGACATGTAAATATTTGAGGCGCAATTGAGCTAACTTGTGAACCACCTAACTGCTTTGAACAGAATTTGCCACAGCTGTAGGGACACACAGGAACAGCTCAAGGGCACAGTTTGTAATGATGTCATCTACCCTGATTCAAGATGGTGGGCATGTGAATGTTTGAGGTGCAAGTGGAAACTGATTTGGACCAAATTTGCTACAGCTGTAGGGACACCTCAAACACATAGTGTGCTATGTCATCCACCCCAATTCAAGATGTCAAATGCATGAACGTTTGAGGCACAACTGGAGTAACTTGCAAACTGCCTAACTGATTTGGACCAAATTTAGCCCAGTTGTAGACCAGTTGCAGGAAAAGAAAATTAGTCAGATTAGTTCTTACTAGAACAACTTGTTTCTTTATCCATTCTCCTTGCACCAAAAGTATGGTGCCCTCTTCCTTACTGGTCTGACACTGATAAACACTTCATTAACCAAATAACTAAGGCTTTCCTCTTGGGGCAGTTATACATTCCATACTGGATGGATCTTTGAGTTCAGTAAACATATCTGAAGAGAATCCTGCCTAGACAAAGCACTTCTCGCAGAGAGGATCTAAAGTCTGCATAGATAAAGTCTTTACATTTCTATGGTATCTCTGAACATTGTGAATCTCAATAAATCACATTTTAATATCTCATATTCAGGGGAATAAAAAAACATGCACCGTCTCTGATGTTTATCTCATTTCTGTTGTACAAAATACTGGATTGCTTCCTTGCCTTGTATCTTCTTGAAGATCAAAGGCAAATGTACACAGAAACTTCAGTAGAAAGAATGCACTTTATCACAAGCCTCAAATGACTAACTAGCCAAGTTCTCTGAAAGAGTCACAAAACTTCAAAAGAAATATGGTGGGTCTGAACTGATTTCTGCTCCAATGCAGGCTGAAATTCAAAACGTGGTTATACGAGCTGGAGTAATTCCGAGGTGTCAGAACCATACAGAGAAGGGTCAACAACTTAGTGACAAAACACGAACTCTGAAAGCAGACAGTCCCAATTTCCATCCATGGCATCTCCAGGCACAGCGGGAAAGGGTGCCTGTCTGAAGCCCTAGAAAGAAACTGTCAGTTAGTGTAAGGCATACGGACACAGAGGAAACAATAGCCTGACTCAGTAGACGGCAACTTTGTATGTTCACATTTCACAGTACTTCTCTGCACAGTACTGAAAAGCTCTCAACAATCTTTAAGGGCCTGTAGCCATTTTTAAAGCTGCCTGTAGTCCTTAATTTGTTTCAAACAACATCTCAGTTCAGATTGGAATAGGTTTAAAGTTTTATTTAGCTCTGTAGCATAGTCCTCTGCCTGCATTCTTACTCATCTTGTACGTTGATCCAGCTTGGCCAGAATGCGTAATCCCCCCTAGATTGAATTGTGTGAGATTCACTTAAGTCACTGCACCATGACCTTCAGGTTGGAAAGTCTATTCGGAACCAAATTCATTCTTGGAACTAAGTCTGCAGCTTTCAAGGATCACTATAGGGAGGACTGCCATGGCTATGCCAGGCATGGTGGATTCATTGTTGCCCACTGCATTCCTCTTATCCTCGACGACTTTGGTCTCTTAAGTGTCTTGATATGCAGCAGGGAGGCCTGTATCATAAGATGATCAGAAAAGTGTTACTGGATCAGATCAAAAGCTATCTTGCCAATATCCTGTTTCCAACAGTGCCATTCAAAAGCCTTCATAATTGTCCTGTCCCGTAGTCAAGAAACCATAAGGTGAAGCAAGGCAGTTGGGACTGCAAGAGCTTCAAGTGAGCAACTTGCTCCATCCAACAAAGGCCAGCACGAGGACTCCAGCCTCCCCAGTAGGGATGTGCAAACAGGTTCAGTTCAAAGGTTCAAACTCAAACCAAACAGGGCATTGAATTGGAAATGGCAGTCCGAGTTTGAACCAAACAGAGTTTGGTTCTATTTGAACTGGTTCGAACCAGTTTGTAGGTTCAAACCTCCAGAACTGGGTTGGGGTATTAGGCACCCATTGGTGCTAACTACCAGCCAAACCCCAAAACAATCGGACAGTCCTGCAATTTTTAATGATTCTTTGAAGATTTTTAATTTTTTTTTACATTTTCCCCTTAGGTTATAATGGGGATTTGAGGATACTCCAGTTGCTCCCCTGGGGGGTTCCTGGGCACCAAAGTGGGTTTGGGGGCAAGACACTTTGTGCCACAACTCCCCCCAGCAGCTCCAAGCCAGTAGGTTCATCGGCTCATAGGTTTTTTAAAATAATTTTTAAAAGCTTTTAGCCTGTCTCAATGCAATGAATAGGAATTTCTCCCCTGCCGCAAGCCATGAACTCTGAGGTCACACAGAGTTCATTAGGTCACACACTGTTCTATATTTTTGAATGGGGGAGAAATTCCTATTCATTGCATTGAGACAGGCTAAAATCTTTTTTTTAAAATATAAAACAAAAACGAAATCGAACCAAACAGGCCAAGACGGTTTTGTGCACACCTCTGTTCCCCAGCTCTGTCTCCATATAAGGGAAAGCAGAGACATTTAAAGGGACAGACCTCTGGCTGAGAGTCTAGCACTTTTCCTCTGCTCAGTTAAGTCTCTCTTTGCATGTTGCCAGCCCTGGTGTGCAGGCTTGGGGAAACATGAAGTACTTGGCAGGGAAGAGGCCAGTTCACTGGGAGGCTCGGGTTGACTGTCTGACAGCGCAGATTCCCAGGTCTAGTGCAGATTCCAGGGTCTCCGGCTCTACAGTCTTCCAGCTGACCGACAAAAGTCAGGCTTGGAGCTGAGACTCAGCTCTTCCTGCTCAGCTCCTCCCCGCTCCTCATTGTTGGACTCAGTGCTACTGCTCAGAACAGGGTCATGACAATCATCCTGACTGTGCACTTCTTAGAAGAAAAAATGTTCTCGTCTTACTGTATTTACCCAGATCTAAGACTAGGTTATTTCCAAGTTCTTTGATGATAGAAATCAGGGGGGTCATCTTAAATTCAGAGCCATCTTCCTTCATGCAAATGCAGATATAACCTGTGTTTAACCTAGACTTTTTAAGGGGGTATAGAATCATCTTCTATTTGGATGAATATGGTATTTGTCCTCAACATCAGTTACTCAAACGTATCCTGCCTCTATATAGGGAGGTTTCATTCAGCTTTGGCTAACAGCCACTGAAAGACTCTGGGATCATTCGCACTGTGGTAATTAGGGTAGGAGAATCATCCTATCAGAAGCTACCCACGCTTCAATGTTCTGGCCATCTTGTCAGTGCAAACTCAGGTTGGAAGTACTGTCTGTGATTGTGTGCTCAGAAGCAGCTGCACTGGAGGGCTCCCTGCTACCCAACCGCTGAACCCAGCTCTTTAATAAGACAGGAGGAAAAGCCCTCTGACTCAGCTGCTGCTCAGCACATGACCATGGACAGCGCCTCCAACCCTGCTTTTAACTCACATAGGATAAGAAAATGGGAGTGTGGGCAGCTCCCGAAATAGGCTAGAAGAAGGCTTTTCCTACCCTAACAATAATTGTGCGAACAAGCTTTCTAACTTGTCTGAATGGGGATGGGGCCATAGGCCAGTGATGGAGAATAAGCATTGCATGCTGAAGGTCTGGGGTTTGGCTCCTGCCGCCTCCCAGGAGAACTGTGAAAGACCTCTTTCTGAAGATAATTAACCCTTCTTAAAGCCATCTAAGCTAGTGGCGTAACCATCACCATGCACTGTAGCAATGGATTCCATTCAAGTCTTATACGTTTTGAAGAAGTACTGCCTTTTATCCTTCCTGAATCAATTTTACTTGTTGATAACACAATTCTAGTGTTCTAGATAAGGGGAAGGATGGAAATTTGTCTCTGCACTCTCTGCATCCTAAATGAATCTATATTGCAAAGGTTTGCCACAAGGGTGCCAAGTTGTAATCTCACTTGGAAGATAGAGGTTGGATGGCCAAAGTTTCAAGGGACACACAACTTTTCATCACAGCCAAATTGGCCAATGAAATTAGCAGTCCAAGCATCAACAACTGTAGCTTGGAAACATACAGAAATAGATTTTTGCAGAAGGAAAAAAAATGCCTTCTCATCCAAGTCTTGTCAAAACTGTATGCCAACCAAGACTTTCTGAGCAATTACCCTCCTGTTAGATGTCTATTTAAGTAAATCCAAGACATGCATAGTAGCTTAGGAAGAGACAAATGTTCAAACTAAATGTAATTGATGTAAAGGTTTAGAGATATGCAGTTAAGCAGAGGAACATATTCTCTCTCTCTCTCATCACTACATAAAAAGATGTAAATCAAAATTAAAATAAATATGATGTCAATGCTTTGCAAGAGAGGCAGGAGAGTTAGATGCTCGTAACTTCTGTACACATTGAGGCTATTCACAAGATGGGAGAACCACCGGGCTTGGCTGCGAGCCTGGTGGTTCTTAAGCGGGTCACCCGCTTAAGTAGCCCAGCACTTAAACCGGGTTTGCGGAGCGAGCGCTCCACAAAAACCCGGTTTTTCTGATTGTGAGTTGCTGCGGAATGGCTCCGTGCTGAAGCAACTCACAAGTAGATCCCCAACCAGGAGGCTTAAAAGCAGCCTCCCTGCTTGGGGGTCTCTCCAGCATGCCCTGCACACTTGTGCAAAGCATGCTGGAGCTTCCAGGGGCTGCATGGCCCCCGCTCCCCCAGGCCCCAACGGCTCTGTAATGGAGCCAGCAGTTGTGTGTGCAGCCAGTTTGGCCGCTAACCCTCTCCAGGTGGCTCCCACTGATCGTGGGAACCGCCTCATTGTTTAATATGTTCCACATGGAGGGCAGAGAGTGCAGTGAAATAAAAATAAGCTGCCCTTAGCTGGAATGCTAGCACCCAGCTAGGGACAAAAAAAAAAAAAAAAAAGGAGCCAATGAAGAATTAATCATGGTTTAATACAGGTGTTGCTAAGGCACATCCATATTGGCTTCATTCACCTTCAACTTGTAAAGCCAGGGCTGCATAAAACATAGATTGGGACTCACTGGTGGAACACTGGCCAATTTCCAGTAAACAACCTAGTAGTTAGTGTTTGCTGGGATTCTTCCTAATAATGCTGGACCAGATGGAACCTGCTCCAATCCAGCAAGGCTCTTGCTTACTATTGCACTTAATATGGATTAGTTATAGCCTAAATGCCAGGCGTGAAGATCAAGATTAAAGAGAGGCCACCCAGTGAGTCGAGATGTTGGGAGGACCTTTGGGTAGTCAATGGTTTGGCCCTAAATTGGAGGGACTCTTTAATTCAGGGTCGAATTGAATATGCCTGCTCCCGAAGGACCAAACTGAATCAGGGCCAATTCTGAAGTACCGAGGTACAAAATACAGACTGCTATGCACAGCCCTAGTACCTAGTAAACCGCCCAGAGTCGTTAAGTTTTGGGCAGTATAGAAATATGTTAAATAAATAAATAAATAAATAAATGAATGAATGAATGAATGAATGAATAAATAAATAAATAAATAAATAAATAAATTAGTGAAGATATTGAAGGGATAAGGAACTCCCAGCACCACCTGCTTCCGGTCCTAGCATATCTCCTAAAGCCCTCCTTCCCATTATTATGCAGTTCAGCCACGTCCTCCCAAGCCAGAATGAATCGCTGATAGACAAAGTCTCAGAAACCAACCCACTTCTTAATAAAATACTCCTTTTAAAATATGCTTTCACAGGCACCAAGCAAAAGGTCGCCTAGCGTTTATTTATTTATTTTTCAATGTACGTCTGGCTACTTCCCTTTTGTTTCTGTTTCTCAGAGCAACAAAAACATCAATTTGAACAAAATTTTGACAAGCGGTTCCATCTAGTAAGCCTGACAGAATGGTTAATTATGTTTCTAGCCAGGAGACTATGTGCCGTGCAATCAATAATGTCAAAAGAGAATATTACTGCCTACAGGCCATTGCCGTAAATGGTTCACTTTCCCCCAATCTCTCTCTCAATTTTTTTTAATGAAACTGTTTCATTTATGGCTGGTATTTTTCATTAAATCATTCTGATCAACAATTTAAAGCAGTTTGGGGTAAATGACAGTTTAACGCACTGCTTTTTTACTACTGCAGGTTTGGGGGATCCTTTTTTTAAAAAAACAAACATTTCTCCTCCACACTGCCTTCTTTTCCCCTAATCGCTTTATAATGGTCTCATTTAGAATTGTTTTCCGCTCTTAAAGGCACCTTTGCTTTTTGATTTGTCCAAATTATCACATATTGTCATGCTATAAAATACTGAAAGATTGGCTAAATAAAAAAGAAGAGTTGGGACAACCCATGGTAGAATAATGACATTAACGAATGAAGAAATTTACTGCCAAACAACTGCCACTAATGTGAATAGGATATATCAGGCAACAATAACTTAAGTGAGAACAGATTAAGCCAACAGTTGCAGCTGTACATTCTCGTATGCCTCTGTCCTGACCTTGTATAAATGTTGGGTTAGAGTCTGGGTCCACTATGGAATTTGGGAGGCCCAGGCAAGGGACCACCAGTGTCCTTGTCCTTAACAAGCAATGGGGCAGAGACGGGCAGGTTGCACAGAGAGGCCCACAGCTTACAGGGCATGCTCTCCCTGAGCCCGTGTGCGTCTGCACGCACGAGGGTTCACCTCACAGTAGACTCTAGGATTGGATCAGCATATCTAATTTTGCACTGGGCAAAAGGCCATGAAGAAGTCACATCTATGCTTTCCCAAGTACTCTGTGTGATGTGATTATATTACTATTACCACAACCACCACCACACTGGAAGCCTTTACTCAACAGGCCCCTTACCAGCTGCTGGAACTTGGCAGGTGCTCAGCCTGATCTACCACCAGCATCAGCCTCGAATGCAACTACAGGGAAGACTGGATACCGAAGAGCTTGCCATGGAGCAGTTAGACTCTGCTCTTTCACTGACTAACAGAAAAAGGCAGTCAAGATTTGGCTTAGGCTTGTTGGGAACTGTTGCATGCAACAGTCAGCTCAAAACCTGCACATTTTATAAGCAACGTGGAGGCTAGACCTGCCTCTGATTTATGAAGGGGCAGAGGTAGGGTACAGTCCACTATGAACGTACACCATGTAGCTACTGGAAATCAGTTGCTCTGACAACATTCAGCACCAGTGAGCTTTTCACCATGCAAGTTCCACCACCATTCCCATCACCCCAGCCAACACGCAGAGGTGCTCTTATCCCTGGATTTCTGGGCCCAAGTCCAGGGCCTCCACACACCTGGGGGCTCACAAATCCTTTTTAGTCTGCCCCAGATGGTGTGTTCACATTAGAAATGTGTTAAAAAATAGTGTGGGGGTGGGGAGTGGAGGGAGGCCTCCAAAAGCATTTACACCCAGGCTCCAAAATTATTGAGGTGCACGTCCTGCTGACAATCAACAAATGTGAAGCAGCTACTCAGAAGTAGAAGATGTTAAAGTTTAAGCCATGCAAGAGACCCCTGCCTTAAATCTGGACAACTGTGAATGCATGTTCTTGTCCCCCTGATTACTGACTGTTCTCCCGTGAACTGCTGCTGGTTACATTATATGTTTCTTCAGTTAAGTGTATGTACATCGATTCCCCATGGAATGCAGCCTTCATTTGCACAGCAGCAGAATGGATCTTAGGGAACTTCAGGTGTCACCTACAGACTGCAAAAGTTGGAGTTTTTTTTTAAAAAAAGTCATGTTTCGACAGTCAAAATCCTATTAAAGTGACTCCTAAACTGGGACAGTCATTATTAAAAATAATACAACACCATGTTATTCTCCCTGCAATACAGCAAGTTTCTGTTATTCATGAGCAGTGGGGCGATTAGAAACCAAAATTGAGAAGTATGTATTTACTCAGTTTCTAAGCTTGAAAGAAAAACATGCACACAGCCCATTAACCATAGACCACAGGATTAAGACAACAGCATCCCATCTAGCTGTGATGAACAGCGGCTGATGGCCGAAATAAATATGGATAGACAGTGCAAATCTGCACAGCAAATGAAAATTTTGCCAGCTATTACAGGTTTGCTCCATAAATATATGACTGGCGTGGGTGTAGCTCTGCTGTCAGATGGCTCTTTCTTCCAGAGATGCATTTGGGTTGCACTAAAAAGAGCTTCTATGCAAGCAATCAAGAGCAGCCTGCCGAGGATGCTACAACTTAGTCTGAAAACAAAGGACAGGCCCAACTTTGCCACTGGTCTTATGTACATTTCCCCATTATCATCTTCTTTATATATATTTATCTAAGGTGTGCCCGTTGCTAATCCCATGCGTGGCAGCTCTCACGAGAGTTTCTGAGCAGTTGCCGATTAGCGACAGGGAAGGGCAGAAAGAAACTGGCGGTCAGGAGAATGGCTGAGCAGGTGGGAAGAAGAAGCAGCGGCCATGCCGGCCAGCCGCTGGGCAGGAAAAGAAGTGACGTCCAGGCCAGCTAGCCACCAAGGTGGGGAGGAGAAGCAGCAGCCAGGCTGGCCAGCCACTGAGGGAGAATGAACTAGAGCTGGTGGGGGTGGGGGTGGAGGAGAGTGGGAGAACTAGGGGCGCAGATGCCCTGCACCAGGGCACCTAGTTCATATTTTTTTATACAAGATAACCCTGTTATTCACAGGGGTTCCGTTCTGCAGGGGAGTGGGTGGGAGAGCAAACCCATGAATGTTGTATCATGAGGGCTATGGTAATGGGGGGATAGTTTCCTGCACTGCCCAAAATTGCCGAAAATTGACTGAAAATTGGTGTCCCCCCCAATAACTGCCAAATAACCCCCCAAGTGCCCTACCACGCTCTCAAGTACTCCACTGTTCCAAAAGTCGATCATAAATAGCTGTTTTGTCCCTTTGTGGGGGGGTTAAAATCAGCCATAAAATGGTTCCAGAAAACAAAATGGTGGCCAAAAATGACCTCCAAGGTCATTTCCGGCCACCCCCGGCCCACGGATATGCAGGTTTAACACTTTTTTGTTTTGTTTTTTCCTCATGTAGGCTGGGTGCTAATTATCTGACCATGGATATGTGAAATCACCAGTTCTGGACCTGTGAATAATGAGGTCCTCTTGTATATTTATTTATATACACTACCAGTGTAGAGGCCACTTCACACAACAGAAGTAAAAGCCAGGCCCCTATCCCAATGTTGGAGGTTCCGTTGCTTAATTTCTGATTATAGGCAAACCTCCTTACTCGTGGATTTGTTATCCATAGTTTCGCGTATCCGCAGTCAGGAAAATGACACCCGTCCTTGGCATACACAAAGGGAGGGGCACACTGACCTTGTGTATCAGTGGGTGGATGGAAACGACTGCAGAGGTCATTTCAGGCTGCCATTTTAGGGATCAGAGTCACAAAATGGCTCCCTTAATAAAACGAGGGGGGGAAAACACATACCGAATTTTTTCCTGGCCGATTTTTGGCATTTTGGGGGGCACATCATGACTTGAGGGGGAGCAGCAGAGCAAGGTAAGAAGCTCCCCCCTGCAAAAATCAGCCGATTTTCAGCCATTTTGGAACCTAATCCCTGTGATCCCATAGGGATCAATGATCTGATATTCACAATTTCCATATCCATGGTACAGATGTGGAATAGAACCCCTGCGAATATCGAGGTCCACCTGTATTAGAAGCATATTGGCAATAGCTATTGATATGTAGAGTTTTTAGCTTGACCAAACAGTAGCACAGGCCTGATTTGCAGTTATGAGATGGTAGGCCGATGTTTTACTGCTTCTGCCCAGAAATGTTTTGCTGTTTGGGTGCCGATAAGTGGTAAACAGGTAGTTAAGCTATGATAAAATCTCAACATGGAAGCAAAAAGACAGAAAACAAGTGACCGCAAATACCCTGTACATTGACATAGTATGTATGTTCTTGGGGGCCTGGTCATGTAAAATACATCATCAGGTGAGATACAATCAGAATGCAATAAACAATGATTATCATTAAAGTTATATAAATAATTGTATTAGATGGTACAGGGTCCTTCACAGATCTTCGCCGATGAGTCTGTTTGGTCCCTCATACCAGTTAAGCAATCTGTCTTGTGGCTTCCTACATTTGTATTGTGGTGAGTTCAGAAACAAAGTTTTGCACTAAGTTGTCCCTTCCTGAGATCTTTGAAATTAGGACCTCACTTCTGAGGTGATGCTTCTCGTTAAGTCAAGGCTAAACTCAGTGTGAACCAACCACAGGGCTCTGTGGTCTGCAGGAGTTGACACCAACTCAACGGCACACTTTACCTTTAATTCCTTTTCATCAAGAACCTTGGAATCAAAGTCTTGTTGGAGTGGAAGAGAAGGGAGAGAAAGGAAAGCAGAAGCTCTGAACTATCTAGGACCATGATATCTTAAGGATTGTCTCAGAGGAGCTCCCTGGACAGGAGACAAGAAGCTCTGCAGGAACAACAGCAGAGGGAGGTTTCCATGCAGGATGAAGAAATAATGCAGGAAGAGATGGGCATGTGGAAACATGTGACACCAGTTGCAGGGGAGTAACAGCAGGAAAGAAGGCATGCCCTCAACTCCTGCCTGTGGCTTCCAGTGGCATCTGGTGGGCCACTGTGTGAAACAGGATGCTGGACTAGATGGGCCTTCTTGGGCCTGATACAGCAGGGCTGTTCTTATGTTCTTATGACACATGTAAGCAGAAGAATCAGGAGATCTTAGGGCTGTTCTCATGACTGTTAACTGGGTACAAGAAGCCTCCTACACAAGTATGAGATCTGTGCAGGCTCCCATTTTCTGCTTGTGTGTGAGTTAAAACAAGGCCGGAGATGCTGGCAGTGATGGGGTGCTAAGCAGCAGCTGGGTTGGAGGGCTTGTCATCCTACCTTGTTAAAGACCTGGATATAGCTGGTGGGTAGGAGGGAGCCCTCTTGACCCGGTTGCCCCTTAGCACATGATTACTGCCACCAATCCCAATTTTGTGGGGAACAGGAGCATGCACAGCCCCCAAACTTGGGCAGGAGGCTTCTCCTACCCTATTCATTATGGTATGAGCCTATTCAGTGCCACTGCATCTGAGCAACACATACAAAGCTATATTCCAGTGGGGGTGCATGGGTATCTGGAGCGGGAGCAAGAGGGTGCAGTTCCCCCCCCCCCAATTGAGCCAATTCCCACTGAATCCCACACTCCCAGGGAGGGGCTCACCAGAGGCATCTAACTGGTCCCTGTTAAGCAAGATACCAGACTAGCTTGACCTTGTAGTCTGATCCAGTAGGGCTCTTCTGATGTTCCTACGTAGAAGAACACAAATCTGACACAAGAACACAAAGGGAGGAGAGCTGGTCTTGTGGTAGCAAGCATGACTTGTCCCCATAGCTAAGCAGGGTCTGCCCTGGTTGCATATGAATAGGAGACTTGTGTGAGCAATGCAAGATTGTGTGAGCAACTCGTTTATCAGGGGATGAAGCCGCTCTGGGAAGAGCAGAAGGTTTCAAGTTCCCTCCCTGGCTTCTCCAAGATAGGGCTGAGAGAGATTCCTGCCTGCAACCTTGTAGAAGCTGCTGCCAGTCTGTGAAGACAATACTGAGCTAGATAGACCAATGGTCTGACTCAGTATATGGCAGTTTCCTATGTTCCTATGACTCATGACCATGACTGAGGACATGGTAAATGGACTAATGAAGTTTGACTGAGGACGAGTTCATATCATACCACAACAATGTGGGAGACAATTTCCCTTGCCTTCTCTAGTAAATTTGTGTTCTCCAGCAATTTATACTTCTCTAGTAAATTTCAGATATGAGAACTGCATAGACAGGACCAGTGATGGTGTTCCTTCCCACCCAAACATGCTCCAGCAAGGTTATGTAAGGGTAAAATACAAGCAACTAAATTATGACCAGGTCTTCAAATCCAGTAGCAATGACTCCAAATGCTGAAAGAACAGTTACAGTGAGTAGGAACTTAGATATTTTTAGCCCAAGCTCAGCCAAATAAATTAAGAAGTAATCAGAGCCAAAGACAGAAAAGACCTCCCAGCTCATAAGAAGAAATATGTCTCTGAGTCTGCAAATGCTGTTAGTGCTGGACGTGGCACGCCTGACTCATCATTTCTCTCATAGTTGGCCTAGAGATTTACTCCGCTGTAAAAGGAAGCTAGCACATATTGCTTTCAGCAGAGACACTTATGCTGCTTCTGTGCAAAGATGTCACAGGACAAGGCATATTCAACAGAACATAGTTCCTTTGAGGTGCTCTCATATGTGTCAGATCCACCATTTTCAAGGACACAAAATGGGCCACAGCCACAAGGGTCCTATGTTTCTGAGGGACAATAAAAGCCAACAGTGTCCACCTTTAAGGGTGCAGCTGTTTACAAGTAACAGGGGGAATAAATGCTCATCTGCTAACTACGTCTTCCACAACATAGACACTAAATTGAAATCATTATTTTGCATATAACAATTGGGCTTGGGCCCTGGGTATTTAAGAGAATGTCTTCTTCATTATGAGCTCCACCGCCCATCAAGGTCGTCTGGAGAGGTCCATCTCCACTTGCCACCAGCTCGACCGGTGACCACATGGTCACCACATGGTCACCACATGGCCACACATCTCGGTTGCTGCGCCGAGATTGTGGAATGCACTCTCTACTTTATGTTACATCCCATCTCTAACAATTTTTTAAAAGCATTTGAAAACCCACCTCTTCACCAAAGCTTTTTCAGCTTTTTAAATTCTTAGGTTTTAATCTGTTTTTGACTTTTAAACCACACTCACAGGTCCCCCCAACTCACCCCCCAAATATGTCTTGCACACAAAGCTCTCACTTGACAAAGCATCTTTTGGTGAAATAATCCTGCATTGTATTAATGCAATCCAATTCATCGTTCTCCAGCATGGAGCAAGAACCACCACAGGCAGGGGCAGCCTGTCCACTAGGCAGACCTAGGTAGTCACTTAGGGCACCAGCTCTTGGCGGGCACTTAAACAGAAATAATTTCTAAGAAATTATCCAATTTAAACAAACTGAATTATATTCCATTTGTTAAGATCCATAAATGGGATAATGGCCATCTACCCTAGTTAGGTCATATTGCCATAACCAAGATGTTTCTTTTACTAAAATTGTCATACTTGTTTCAAGTTCTTCCTACTTATCTATCATGTTCTACAATAGGTGGCAGAAAATACTTTTAACTTTTATAAATGGAAATAACAGATTTAGACTTTCAAATAATGTTTTAATAATAAAACTAAAGAAGGCGGAGTGGGTGTTCCCAGTATGAGAATTTATTATCAAATGAGAAATGTAGGGCTTATGGTCCCAATGTCACTTCAGTGTGCATTTACCCAGCAGCCAGGATTGTAGAGAAGGGGCAAATGGTCAGGACCATTCCTAGAGCTCCATGATTACAGAGACCCCACAATGGGCTGCCCTATTCCCCAGGCCGGGGACCACCAGCATCACCCCTCTTCCCCTTTGCCAACCTTCCTCTCCCAGCACTGTAGCAACAGGGACATAAATCTACTACTACTATCAATATTCATACAGGTATAATGCTCTTCAACAAAATTATCAAAGCAGTTTACTTTGAAAAATAAATAATACATCAAGAAGCTGGTCCCCTGTCCCTAAAGGGGTCACAATATAAAAAGAAACATAAGGCAGACACCAGCAACAGCCACTGGAGGGATGCTGTGCTAGAGTTGGATAGGGCCAGTTGCTCTCCCCCTACTAAATATAAGATGATTACCACTTTTAAAGGTGTGTCTTTGCTCAGTTAGCAGGGGTTAATACATCTGCTGGCTGCTTCACCCACTTGGGGTACGACTGTTGCCACTGGTTGCTCCAAGGAGTGAGACCAGTGAGGCAGGGGAAATCTATCTAATTATACACATGTTAAGGGGCCTCACACATTCTATTTGCCCTGGGTCCCATTCTCCTTAGGGGCAGCCCTGCCAATGGCATATTGCAGTAATCCCAGAATACAAGGTGAATTGAACCAGACATCACAAAGCAAGAGGGTAAGACTTGACACAGGACTGCCATGTTCAGCAGCAGCCCCGTTATCTCTGTAATCTGCCATTCCATTCCCAACATGGCGGCTTGTAGGATGAAGCTGTGAGAAATTTGTTCAACTCCCTGAAAACCCGACATTTGCTTTCTTTACCCAAAGCAAAAATATGTTTACGGCTCACCTCCCCTGAGCACTATATTCCAGTTCTGAAGATGCAACACTATTCTCAGCAACACTATTCTCTCCCCTCCTCCTTTCCTCAAGAGGACCCAGCAAGAACAATGAATTAAAGTCAATGGGTGCAGAAGATTTGTCAATTTTCCATTTGATATCTCTAGCAATAGCACTCCACAATTTCATTGTATCTTCAATGATCTACGAAGATTGTATCGCTTCTCCTCGGCAGTCATTAATTTTGATAAAAGGGAAATATAGCAGCTAAAAGGAGTGCCTTGCTTGGGAAACTTTGAAGGTCATGCCGAAGAAGTATATTTTATTAAACCTAAAGTTGAGAATCTCTCTCCCCTTGCCTCAAGCATATATATATATTTCAAATACATACATGTTTGGTGCAATGACTTCTCTAAAAGAAACAGAAATTCTCCATTATGAATTTGCTGTCTCTCCTTGGTATATATTCAGTGCATGCTGTTCTTGCTGACTGAGTCCCAGATCCGCTGCTGCTATTCTACCTGCTGCTTTGATATTTGTAATATTTGGATTGTAAAATATACTTTTTCTAACATACCGTAAGATTCCCTGGTAAACTGTTGTTGTTTTTAAGGGCAGGGTATAAATATATAATATGAATAAATAAAATAGTGACCTGTGCTGATCCAAACAGTGGTGTCCATTTAAAAAAAAATCTCTTGCAGGTACAGTTGGTCTTGTAGCTCCAACCTTCCTACTATACCAACCCCATATCTGGGGTACTCCCCTTCTTTAACAAAACAATTGCCGTCAAAGGCAGTGAGAACTGGAATACTTAATACATTAAGTATTGAGTTAATGTATTAACATTAATGCTTAACACACAGGAATGATTGGCAGCCATTCACTTATAAAGTAGTAACTAAAAGGGCGCAGTTGGGGACAGCTTAGGGGTTTGGGACTAAACTGCTCCCTGGCTCTCATGATCCCAGCCATTAAGAATAAAGAGTGGTCCTATTTGCATGACTGTTTCTTGGTTACACTGAAGTGTCGCAGGATGCTGGGAACTGACGTATGAAGCTGCAGTCTACCAAATCAGGCCATTGGTCCATCTAGCTCAGGACTGTCTATGCTGACTGGCAGCAGCTCTCCAAAGTTTCAGGCAAGAATCTCTCCCAGCACTCCCTGGAAATGCTGCCAAATCGAAACTGGGCTCTTCTGCACGCAAGGCACTGAGCCCATTTCCAAGGGGGGATCCCAGCTGGATTCAACCTGGCTTGAGAAGTGGCGCTCCTTATAGCCATGATCAATAACGTATGCCCTGCACCGGAGCTGTCTGATAAACGAGTGCCGGTGTTGTTTTACGCGGATGACACGGCTGTATTGTCTCAGACTAGACTGGGTTTGCAAAGACTGCTGTACGCTTTTGCCTGCTACTGCAACGATAACAAGTTAGTTGTCAATTATAAAAAATCAAAGGCCCTGTTTCTTTCTAAATCCAGGAAAGTATACAAATGGGTAATAAACCAGAACTGTATTGAGCAGGTATACAAATACAAATATTTAGGCATTTCCCCCCAATATAATCTTAACTGCAATACCCACAGGCTGTCCTCCATCTATATAGCCTGTAAAACTCTTAGTGCCTTTTTGCACTTCTGCTATTCTAAAGGAGGCCAGTATATACCTATGGCACTCCAGGTATTTTGGGCTAAGATTGTGGCTCAATTACTTTTTGGAGCCTCATTATGGATACAGGGGGTGCTACCTCTATTCTTGCTGGCCAATGGCTGTAATAAAATTGATGATGATGATGATGATGATGATGATGATGATGATGATGATACAGGGGGTAACAACTGAATTGGAGAGAGTACAGTCTATATTCCTAAGAGCAATCTTTGCAGTGTCTAGGTACGTGCCATATTCTGTTCTTTGCCTGGAATTTGGGTCTTTTTCTATAGCCTGTAAAGCTTGGGAATCTACTTTTGCTAGATGGATTAAACTCTGTTTAGAGATTCGGGAATTTTCTTTTCCCCGTTACTTATGGTTGGACTCTTATCCAAACCCCTGGCTAGCTTATGTAAACAACAAAATAATGCAGTTGGGACTCTCTCCTTCTGAACTACTTACTCTGGAGAATAATAAGGTCAAGGAAATATTATTTCTACGGTTGCATGACATTGAACATCAGAAACTTACGTCTTCAGCTAACAGGACTAGGGGTGTGCAATTCGGGATTTTGGGTGATTCGGCTCGGACCCGAACCGAATCACCCCTGTTCTGTTTTGTGCCCGAATCTGGGTCACCCGAATCACCCTTGATTCAGTTCGGATTCGGATTTAATCCGAATCTGAATCGATTCGGGGGTAAAAAGGGGTCCAGGGGCAAAATTTTGGGGTGGAGTGGTAGTGCCCAATGGGTAGAGTCTACCACCCCAATTTCAGGGGGATTGGGCAAAGTCCTGATTTTTGGTGAATTTTTAAAGTTTTAGTGACTTTGGGGCAGTTCGGGGGCATAGCATGGGATCTGGGCAAAAGTAGTGGGGTGGGGTGGTAGTGCCTAATGGGTGCAGGCTACCACCCCAATTTCAGGGGGATTGGGCAAAGGGCTGATTTTTGGTAAATTTCTGAAAATTTCATGTCTTTGGGGCAGATTGGGGCATATTGGGGCAGAAAGTGGGGCCTGGGGCATAATAGTGGGGTGGGGTGGTAGTGCCTAATGGGTGGAGGCTACCACCCCAATTTCAGGGGGTTTGGACAAAGGGCTGATTTTTTGAGAATTTTTGAAGTTTTAGTGACTTTGGGGCAGTTTGGGGGCAGAAAGTGGATCTGCCCCAAAATAGTGGGGTGGGGTGGTAGTGCCTAATGGGTGGAGGCTACCACCCCAATTTCAGGGGGATTGGGCAGAGGGCTGATTTTTTTAGAATTTTTGAAGTTTGGGTGTCTTTGGGGCAGATTGGGGGCAGAAAGTGGATCTGCCCCAAAGGAGTGGGGTGGGCTGGTAGATAGTGCCTAATGGGTGGAGGCTACCACCCATCCCCAATTTAAGAGTGATTGGGCAGAGGGGTGAATTATGGTGAATTTATTTGTATGAGGTTTGTCTTCATAAGGTGAAGTGTGCTAAATTGATTACTTCCTCATATTATTCATAGTAAAGGAAAGTGTGAAAAAGTGAAAGTGGGGTCATGAGAGTTGTTTAATTGAAAAATATCTCATTTGCTATGATAGAATGCGAATTCACACCTCAGGTTAGGACCTTAGAAAAAATCGCCAAAAATCAACCGTGAACCGAATCACCCGAATTTTTCATGCACGAAATTCGGGTGATTCGGCTCGTGCCCGAAAAATATCGGGGGACATCGGGGGTGATTCGGTTCAGCCCCGAATCACCCGAAATTGTTCGTTTTGGGCACAGATCGTTCTGTGCCCGAAATTTTTTGCACATCCCTAAACAGGACCTGCTCTCCCCTACATTTTGGGATCCCCCCCATGGGAGATAGAGGTGCAAATTATCGAACAATGCTTCACTTCTCCAAGTTTCAGGTGGGGTTTGCCCGGGCTTGCTTAAATGTGCTGCCCTCCTCTCTTTTGGAAAGGAGGTTTGCTAAGGATTCTTCAGCTACGGTTTTCTGCCCTTGTGGCTCTGGCCTCCTGGAAACTGTTAGCCATGTTTTGTTATATTGCTCTTTGTCTCAAGGTGTTAGAGAAGAACTTATTTCCCCCCATTAGTTAGATTTCCTGGAAGGTGTGAGCTTTTTTATTCACCATATTGCCTTGCGGATACAAGCTGTGAGATCACAAAAGTGGTGGCCAATTTTTTTTATATTGCTATGAGATTAAGGTCTCAATTTTAGGAATTGTTTTACTGTTTTTAAAGTAATCTATCCTGGATGTTTGCAAACTGTTTTATTGTGTGTAATTTTCAGTCACTATTTGTGTATATTAGTTATATTTGTTATTCTGATTTTTATCTCTTGGCTGGCCAACGGCTGTAATAAAAACCGATTATTTTAATAAAATATGCCCAGTAATCACAAGCAATGGGGCAAGACAGAATAGTTCTAGCTCAGGGTAGTGGAGAAAGGAAGCCCTTTTGAGAGCTTGCTCCACCATGCAGCACTCAGGTGAGGCACTACAATGAATGCAACTGTGCAAACTGCTCTCCATCAGCTTTGCTTTCCACCAACAGCCAGTGCATACTTTTAAAGTGCAACCAACTGGACGTCTGAGTTCACCATAATAAACATAAGCCCCTCAACCACACAAGAAGTGGCAGTCTTATTTCTGCCAGCTTCCAGCAGAAGAACTTTTTTACCAATATTACTCTTTATACTATGTTATTGTCTTCTCTCAAACCTTTATTCATAGTCATTTTGCTTCTCATGTTATTTTTCTCCTTCCACTGGCCCTCTCTCATTAGCCACACTAATTGAAGGTCAAAATGATCCCACTGTCAGGTAAATTATATAAATTCATATATATTTTCAGTAGTTTTTTTAATGAAAAGTGAACAGTGACATTTAAGAAAAAATGGTCTGAACCACTGTTCATTTGGGACAACAGGATTTGACTTTTTTTAAACACAGACACAAAAAAACCCAGAATAGCAATTTGCAAAAGCTGCTAGCTGCAAGTAAGTGGGGTCAGTGATAGCAAGACTTTTCCTGGCAAAACAGAGAAGGATGAAGTTAAAAATACTTTCTATTCATACAATATTTCTTTAGTGCAGACCATAGAGCTTCCTATAACAGAGCTGGCGGTAGAGAGTGTGGAGCCCCACCATTGACGGATGGGGGGGAATTGTGAAAGTGAGAGATTAAGCAGGTTACCAAGGACGGAAGCAGCAGCACACAACGATAAACAACATATCCCATCCTTTTGGAGTGGCATTTTTCCTGCACAACTGACAAGAGCAATTAGAGTTGTCAACCAGTCAGTATTTTATTAAACCAGCCAATCAAATTGTCTTTTACCAGGAACTGATACTGGAATGTAGGGCTTGAACGGGGGATCCTGGCAACAGGACCCAGACAACATAATCCCTGTGCAGTTCTCAGGCAGAGGGAGACTATTGCAACTTTCTTTGCTGTGCTGCAGGGCAGGGCTCCCTCTAACAGGGATTCCCAGATGTTGTTGACTACAGCTCCCATAATCCCCAGATGCAGTGGCTTTTGCTTATGGGAGATTATGGGAGCTGTAGTCAACAACATCTGGGAATCCCAGTTAGAGGGAACACTGTTGCAGGGCTACCCAGATATTAACCAACAGCAGCTCAGCTGTATCACATGTTCTGGGGAGCCAGAAGTGGCCTCGATAACCTCATATAAGAGTTGCTTCAGGTTTGTTTCCTCTCCATCTGAAAAACCTGTCAATGAGAGCAGCCACCCAAACACTTGGGCCTTGATTAGTTTCTCTTCCAGCCTTTGAAACCCATCTGTCTGCCTGTTCTTGACTACCTACCTGCCACTGGCCCCTCTGATTATCATCTGCTGCTCTGGACCTTGAATTCATAGGACAAAAGCTTACTACAGAGTTAGGCCACACATTCATTTAGTTCAGTACTGTCTACTAAAAGGCAGTAGGGATGAACACAAAACTGGTTTGGCCTGTTTGGTTCGAATTCGAACCCAGCTCGAACTGGTTCTAAAATGTTCAACATAGGGTATAATGGGGACTTGAAATGGCCCATTATTCCCTATGCAGAGCACCTAGGAGCACAAACCTGGGGTGGGTAGTAGGCACCCAGGGGTTCCTACCACCCACTGAACCCCAAAGAAATCGGACACTCCTGTGATTTTTAATGATTTTTTAAAAAGATATGCTCTTTTTTTGCATTTTTCTGCATTCAGAGTTCACAGCAATTAAGGTCACACACTGTTCTACTTATGAAAGGGGGAGGGACTCCTATTCATTGCATTGAAACAGGCTAAAATCTTTTAAAAATAAATAAACCATGAACTCTACTGGCTTGGGGCTCCAGCGGCGGGGGGAGGGGGGGCAGAGGAGTTGTGGCCATACCTGCCTTGCACCCAAACCCACTTTCCTATATTTTTCCTATGGGAAAAATGCAAAAATTTGAAAAACTTTCAAAAAATCATTAAAAATCGCAGGAGTGTCTAATTGCTTTGGGGCTTGGCCAGTTGTAGGAACCCCTGGATGCCTACCACCCACCCCAGGTTTGTGCCCCTAGGTGATCTGCATAGGGGTTAATGGGCCAGTTCAAGTCCCCATTACAACCCTATGGAGAAAATGACCCCCCCCCCCAAAAAATCATTAAAAATCACAGGAATGCCCAATTGATTTGGAGTTTGAGTGGTAGTTGGCATCCATGGGTGCCTACCACCTCAACCCATTTTGGAGGCTCAAACCAATTCGAACAGAACCAGACTCTGTTTGGCTCGAATTCAGACTGGCATTGCCAATTCAATACCCTGTTTGGTTTGAGCTCGAACCAAGCCAGCTTGAATTCAAACCTTTTTGCACATCCCTAAAAGGCAGCACCAGGTTTTTAAACAGGGCTCTTTCCCTGACTTATCTGGAGAACCTCAGCCCTTCTGCATGCAAAGTGGGTACTCTACCACTGAGCTATGGCACTCCCACCTACAGCCTGACATGGACTACCTACAGTACTTGCTTCTGACACTTCCACGCAGCCTCTTGCAGACCCAGTTCCATAGGGCCTAACATCCACTTCTCAGCCATCAGGTTCCACCTAGGCTCCTCCTGTTCTTAAGTTTGGCCCAGGGGAACTATTCTGGACAGCAAAAATCAGCAACATGTTGACTTTATCTAAGTTTTTGTTTTCTAGGAAATACCAATATTGATATATACTTTATATTTAGCAGCGGAGCACAGCATCCCTCCAGTGGTTGTTGCTGGTGAGCCCCTTGTCTCTCTTTCTGCAATTCCTTTTGGAGTCAGGGAACCAAAATTATTCTCTTTTCTATATAAACCACTTTTGTTGAACAGTATAGCAACCACCATGGCTGACATGTCCCGCAGCATAATGCAGGGGCTGCAGTCCCGCCTGTGCCACACATGGAGATGCTGTTGTGCAAGAGGGCTGTTATGGCACAGCTTGCCCTTGTGCAATTGTTAGTTGTGCAGTACTTGCATTGAGAATAATGTATTCCCAATATAATTTTTTTTTTTAAGTACTGACGCTTTTGAACTTTGGTGCTGGAGAAGACTTTTGAGGAGACCATGGACAGCCAGGAAAACAAACAAATGGATCATAGAACAAATCAATCCAGAAATTTCACCTGAGGCACAAATAACCAGGCTCAAACTATTGTACTTCAGGCACATTATGCGAAGATCCAGCTCCCTTAGGGGGCGCCATGGTTGTGTGGTAAACTATGCTCCTACAGGCAAACAGCAGATTGCCAGATTTCCATTAGGAAAACAGTGCAGGAGAATAGTGTTAGCCCGCCCCTTCCCTCTGTGCTGAGGTCCCAACCTGAACAGCACTCCTTCCCCACCCCCCAACCCTGTGGCTGTTTCCTGCCATCATGGCTAATTATTTCTGGCCATCCTGTCTATTTCCTGCCTGCCTTCCCCATGTCTATTTCCTGGCACATTTGCTATCATCATGACTACCTTGGACTTGTGTTAAGATTGAACTTGCTTGGAGTGTGGCTTGCTCAGGATCGCCATGCAATTCTGTGTAAGGCAGAATTCTACTCTCCATTTCCAATGGTTGGTGGTTGTTGTTTTTACAAATATGCAAAAGAAGATCAGAGCAGTTGGGGAGGACAAGGAGAAATGCATTTGAAATCAGAGGACATTATCTAGTTCAAACTCTCCAGTCTCTCACCTCTGCAGAAATTGTGCAGATTAGTTTCGCCCCAGCTCTGGCTGCTCTGCCTGTCTCCTGCCTTACACCGTAGTGAGAATCGAAATGAGGAATAAATATTCAGGAGCTCCCCATAGTGATATGACAGGACCTCTGACTATCTGACCTTTTTCAGGTAAATATATCTGAGAGACAAACATGCATAGTTTATTGCATTCCAAGAGCAGTGCACAGATGTAAGTGCATTTCACTCCTGTCAAGTTAATGCAACATGACAAAAAGAAAAAACAACTTCCCATGTCTCTCCAGCACAGCAAGGTTCGTCTTTCAGAAAGGCTGATGCAGAGATTTATAATTTCCTTGAATGCAGCTATTTTGGATCTTCTGCAGAGGTTGCAATCAATGTTAAGTAACAAGGTGAGCCAGAGTACAGCCACATTTGGCTTAAGCTAGTGAGACAAGGAGGTCATTCTCACGACCAATACCAGGGCGAGGGGTGGGGAGGCATGGTTCAGCCTACCTTTCCCCAGATGATCAAGCTGTGTGCCCACATGACCTGTGCTGCTCCCGGCAGCATGGACCAACAGAGGCTGTTGTACAGCCTACCATTGCGCAATTGTAGGTTGTGCACCACCTACGAGTGTGCAGCTCATTTCCCCAGCCTCTGGATATCCCAAAAGTCACTGCACAATGAGCACGGTGCCTTGGGGGATCCCCCCATCAGTTGGGCATTCTAGGTGCCTGTCCATGTTTCCTTGGGTGGCGTGCAGCCCTAGGAAACACATGATCCTGGTAGCTGGGGTAGGAGAATGCTCAAGCCTTTAACCTCAGCTAAGAGCCGGGCTAAGGAGTGAGGTTAGGCTGGGCGGGAGCACCGGGATCCCCTAGTGCTCCACATGAGCAGCATTGTCTGGGCTGGACTAGGCTGGTCATGAGAACAGCCTCAGGGATTTCAACTCCAGCTCTAGCACTGGGTGCCAAATAAAACATATGAACCAAACTGCTTTGCTGGTCTTAAGCCTGCATCCAGGTGGACGGCTGGCATAGCCACGATTTTGTTCAAAATCTATAGCAAAATAAGCAATATTGCCCAAACAGGCAAGATTCAGCATAGTTCCAAAGTGCTGAGACCCAGACTCCTCCAGGTCTCACATCCTCTGAAACAGCTGGATATCAAGCCAGAGGTGGGGCTCCCTTTAGACCTCCCCGAGAAGGACAATTTACAAAATGTCAAAGTTGAAAGCAGCAGTTCTGATCTTTCAGGTGACAGTTCTAACTCAGATTCCCTGATGCAGAATGCAAAAGAAAGAAAGTAAGGGGAAGCCGTTCAGCAGCAGAAAAATACACAGCTCCAGACCAGAGTGTCTCCAAATCAGTGTTCCCTCTAACAGGGATTCCCAGATGCTGTTGACTACAACTCCCAGAATCCCCAGCTGCAATGGCTTTTGCTTGGGGATTATGGGAGTTGTAGTCAACCACATCTGGGAATCCCTGTTAGAAGGAACACTGCTCCAAATTCCATCTTAATTGGAGAAGTAGAACTCCGACAGTCATCATTGCTTGAGAATCTAAGAACTACATTGCCATTTATTGGATCAGCTCCTGCTATACCTTGGAACTTTACCAAGTAGTTCATTATATGTATCTGTTAAACTGCCCCAAACTGGTTCTACTTTCAAAACATGTTCACTGCTGCTGACTAATTTCTGCTTTGGGTTGTTCTCTCCAGATCTGGCCTAGCACCCCATCACCTGACTGCAGGTGTTCTTCTGCTTCTTCCCTTCTGACTATTGCCTTTGCTCCTGTACACTCCTTCCTGCCCTGGGTCCTGACCACCCCCCATATCCCTACTTGGGGCTAGACCCAGAGAGTTCAGTTTATTAGTCTGGGAACAACCAAGGATCTAGATCACAGGCGATCTCTTGCCACTGAAAAACCCCATACCAGGAGAACCAGGCAAATCCAAGCCAGAATACCTTCCTTGACTCAAAGACACAGCCCTGCCCTTGAGGAGTTCCCTAAGGAGCGGCTGGTTGCTGTGGAGGCCTCCCAGCATTACTGGAACCAGCATTTGAGGAATCTCGCAAGCCCTCCTTAAGGAACAGAGCCTTTCCCAGCAAAGAAGTGATGCCAATTCACCTTGCCTAGGCAGCAACTACAAGAATTAGCAATCTCCTGCTAGACTAGGTTGGAGGGACATTGTCCTATACTGCATTACCCAGTTCTGTTACTCAGCTTGGCTCTGGCCAAGGTCCTGATGCTGGCCCTTGGAGCTGTCCATGGTCAAGCACACTCATGGAGATGCTGACTAAGTATGGAACAAGATACCATGTTTACGTACATTAGCTTCCAGACCTAGGAATCACTTTTAACCAAAATATGCAGCACAGGACTCACTTTCATATATCTGACTGTAAAATCTATATCTTTCCTTCTTCTTCTTCCTCTTCTTCTTCTTTTTGGTCTCCCCCCCCTCATTCTTCTATTTCTTTCCTCTCTCCTCCTCCTCTTAAAAATTTATTTATTTATTTATGATTATGACTAATTATTATTATTTAATGGTAATGATGCCACTAATGCAGCCCACTCTGGGTTGGGTCACCTCCACTTGCTCTACACATATTTGCAGTTTCAGAAATATCAGCCCTGGGGTGACAGTGGCTACTGGGAAGTACAATGGCATTGCACAGACGACAGTTCTTGGGGAGCCAGGTCGGGGAACTGGGCTGGTCAATCCAGCAACCTACCCTAAGAACTAACCAAACTGTTTTGTTCTTTTTAAAAGCATGAACATTAATGGTGCTCAGCATGTGGCTTACTAGAGAAAGGAGGTGGGGGTGTGAGAAGAAAGGGACTGTATGTCTGAAGCGAAAGGAAGTCACAGAGGTTTCCCATTTTAAAAAGAAAGAAAGTAAAACTCAGAGGTTTTGGCACATCTTAGTGAAGCACATCATACACCAGTTAATTAAATGATTAATCAAACAGGAAAAGAGGTAATTTGGTGTGATAATTGCCATCCCATCAGTTGAGCTGCACAACCAACAACAGTTTTTCTTTAACCATAATGATAATAATATAATTATTTCTTTCATCAGCTAAAAATACTGCCAGAGAGGCTGAATATTACAGCAGCAAACGTGTATAAGATGCTTGTTCTCCTTATGCCAGGAGTTCTCATTCGCAGTTCTGAGGAGGACATTTCTCTATTAACAAATGATGTATGTTTCTGGCACTGGGCTCAGTGGCTGCCATTAAACAGCAAGTGATTGCCAACAGACGCTCACTGAATAATGTATAAGAGATTCCAACGTTTCCCCTAAACTTACAGTAATACTGTTAGCAAATGTTCTCTTTCTGATGTTAGGCTCCATAATCAGAACACAGACAAGGGAGAGGAATATCAAAACACTATAACACACCCCTCCTCAGACCATTCAGGCTTCAAACGGAGACATACTTGGTTAGCTTCAGCAATTGAATTACATTGTCATGTGTTTTCTGACCATTCCCAAGACCATATTGACAAACAGAGGCAAGAACTAGGCATGGCAGAATGCATAAATGTGATAATGAGAGGGGAAACAAAGGAAGCTAATCTGTAGCACTGAGTCTCAGGAAGCAATGAACTCCACCCAGCCTGCATCCCAGCAGGGCACCCCTGCAAAGACGTGAGAGTCAACTGCTGCTGGAGAGCCCCTATGACATCTGGCGTTGAATGCTGGAAAGAGGCAGTGCAGACCCTCTTTCAACCATCCGCCTCCTTCAGGGCTACGAAACCCTTTGCTTCCCTCAAGAGATTGTGAGCTCTCACAAGACATAAGCACTGCCCCTTGTGAAGGACGCCTGTCCTGCAACATACTATTTAAGCTGGAGTGGGCCAAGGACAAAGGGCCAGTGGAGGAAGGCAAAGCATGAGAGCTCAATGACTCCCTAACACAGCACTTGGCTGTATTGGCAAGGCACAGTGCAGAGAATCAGGTGAAGTTAAGCTCCCCACCCACTGAGAAACTCTTAGACCAATGGCTCTCAACCACCCTATCCCTCAAGGTAAGGAGGGGATTCTCACCATTGGGCAAAAGCGGGCTAAGGGAGCCTAGCCCACTTTTGCCTGATCATCTGCTGCCACTGAAGCCGCGTGGCTCCCGGCAGCAAATCCTCCTAATTCCCCAACCCCTTAGATTAGGTGAGCAGAGCGAGCGATCCACTAATCCTGTCTTTTTTATCATGTGTTGGTGCAGTGCAGCTCTGTGCCGCGGCAACACACAAGGAGACCCCCTCCGGGAGTCTGAAACAAGCCTCCCGGTCCTGGGGGTCTCTCCAGGATGCATCCTGGAACTTCCAGGGGCCACACAGCCCCCCCATCCCCGCAGCCCTTGCCGGCTCCGTGATGGAGCCAGCAGTCATGAGGGCAGACGATCTGGCCACCCAGGGCTGCTTCCCTGCTCATCTGCAGGGAGAGCGGGCTAAGCCCGCTCTCCTCACAAACCTCTTCCCGGCGAGTCTCACTGATTGTGAGACTTGCCTCATCATCTGACAAAAGGTGAACCAGGCAGAAGTGGTGGATCCTCCAATTTATTGATGAGAGAAAGAATTCAGAGGCTGGGAAACAGCAGAAACCAAAGAACATTAATTATTGTAAACCACAGAATTCAAAAGAGGGGATAGGACCTGGGTAGTGGTGGCAGAGTTGAAGTGGCTTGCGTCTATGAACAATGGATAAATTTAAAAAGTGGAGAAGGCTGTCCTGGAACAAGCTTTATCCACAGCCTCACTGAGGCTCATTTATGGGTCTTCCAGAACAGAACCCTCAACACTTAAGGTGTGTGTGTTGAGGGGCGGGTTGTCACAAAAAATGTTAGAAAATTTATTCACAGCTGAAGTTGCTGAGGTTCTGAGGGAATGGGGCCAGATTGACAGAGAGGTAGGGGGTGCACACCCACAGGGTCCACAGCCTATTTCAGACAGAGATATGGCTAAGTGGGCCCCCAGACTGTCGAGACCTACGCATGTTGAGGCAAGAGTCCTCCCCTCAACTAGAGGTCAGGCTAGACCTTGATGTGCCAATACTGACTTTCCCTCAGAAATCAGTGGAGAAGGCTAGACCAGTCAGATAAAGCCAAAACTGAATGGGGTACCAAACCAGCCACTCCCAATCTGATACCCCTGCCTCCAGCCCAAATGAGGGGATCGTGCTAAATCTGTGGTCAAATAGGACATCATCAAAAGAGACTGCCCATAAGAATGCGATTTCATATAGTTTGTCACCTTTCTCAGGCCCCTTGTCCATATTAGACAAAATAACAGCCCTACTGGATCAAGCCCAAAGACTATCTAGTCCAGCACTGGCCCTTCTGCCTTTTAAGTTTTCAATACAGCACCAAAAAGAAACTGAGAACCAAAATGCTGATTCCCCAACCCCCTTGATGCACCAATTCATCCAGCTACAGGTTGTTCTCTAGGAGGAGCGGATGTATCAGGATGCGGCAGAGTCCAGCCTGCGCCCCAGCCAGGCATGCCCGAAGACATGCACAATTTGACCACTGCCTCTGGAAAGCCCCAATGGCATAATCAGGCAGCCAGTGGCACTGGACGCCAGATTTAGGAGGGGCACAGTCTTTTTCAACAGGCTGCCTCCTTCAGGGCTAAGAAGCCCTTTGCCCTCCTCAAGAGATTGTGGGCTCTCGCAAGACACGAGCACTGCCCCTCGTGAATGATTTCACGCGTTGAAACATACTATTTAAACTGGAGCTGGCTGATGATGAAGGGCCAGTAGAGGAGGGGAAAGCACTAAGAGAGAGCTCAATGATTCCCTAATACAGCACTTGGCTACATCAGCTAGGCACAGTGCAGGGAATCAGATGAAGGTAACCTCTCCACCCACTGAAAAACTGAGGCTGATGGCTCTCAACCACCCACTCCCTCAGTCTTAAGTTAAGGTCTGACACTGAGAGCAAAGACTAAGCTGTAAACAGGAACTTACCTCCTGGTGTCCTGTGGCAAGTTCTAATTCAGTTGCAGGGAGTTGCAAATTGGAAGTACTGTTCTTTTCTCCTTTATTAATTCCATTCATATCTTTTCTTCTACATGGAACTCAAGGTGACAAATACTATAGGGGGTTCCCGTCCCCTGGCAGTGATCAGTTTAGTTTCAGCAAGGAGGCTGCCTTATTTGCCCTCAAATCATCACAGTGGTCCAAGTTGGAAGGGCTTGTGGAGATGTGGTTAGCTTAAAATGAAAAGCAGAAGCTTTCAATCTCTTCCTCCAGCATGCGGAGGAGGAGGAGGAGCAGAATATGAGCCAACAGCTCTCCTGATTTCATTTGCCACCTTCTGTACTATGGTTTTGATGATAGTCTGAACCTGCTCAGAGACACATAGCAGGTGGATTTGCACAAGGTACAATTAGCCAGGCAGATGTACACTGACTCCAGTTCTAAGACTGTTAACTCTATGTACACTTGCTTGGGAGTATGTTCCACTAAAATAAGTGACATTTACTGCTGAATAAACATGCCACACAATTTCAATAATCTCTCTTTATAGTATACATCACATATCTATCTATGGTCCAGGAAGAAAAGTCATACAGTTCCAAAATGCATCAGAATGATATCGCTCTTTTAGATCAATAAACACTGTGCCTTCCTTCAAACAAACAGGTTGTGAGCCGTCCTCATTTACAAGAGCCATTGTGCAAAAAATCTGACCTACAGAGAGATGAAAACCTATTAAGTCTGAAAGCAAGGCAACCCCCCGCCCCCAAACAAAACAAAACAAACAAACAAACAAACAAAAAGAACCACCAAGTGCTCCGATTGCACACAAACGCCACGGAGCAAAGACCCTGACTTGGTGTGTTTGGGTGTATTTTAAAAAGAAAAGCAATCTTGAATAGCTGCAATTTTGCACCAGTACGAATGGGCAAGCGGTGCTTAATGGTGCTGTTCAGAACTAGAGAGGCGTGTTTTACATTTTCTCCCATTCATGAAATGAGCGCTGCTACACACAAACACACACACATGCTCCTTTGGCTATTTTTGTACCTTAGTGAAATGGTATTTTTGTACCTTAGTGAAATGGTATTTTTGTACCTTAGTGAAATGGTATTTTTGTACCTTAGTGAAATGGTATTTTTGTACCTTAGTGAAATGGTACAAAGCTGTTCCCAAGGGCACAAGGGTCAGAGACAGGGAACAAGGCCTCCCCATTGCCCAGAAAACCAGACCGATGTAGCCTTGCATTTGGAAGCACATCCAAATGCAGATGTCATTCCTCCACACTACATCACCTTCATCAAATGGGATGTGCATTTGGATTTGCAGCCCAATGCAAGGAAGCTTCAGCCAGGTTAAGAGGGAAGCATTCTCTCCTCCTCCACCCTTCAAAGTATCAGGAAATTGGGAGAACAATTGTTATGAACAAGCTTGAAAAAAACATGATCAAGGGGGAGGCAGAAGGCTTTCCTTCAACACTTCCCAGCCTGCTGCAACATGGCAATCTTTGTAGCAAAATTCTGAACCTCACAAAAATTTGGCGTAGGACCAATGCTTAACCCTTTCCCCAGCAGCCATTTTTCTGCTCAGTCTTCCCCCTGTGGCAGGGTTCCAGTTGTGTGTTCACCCTATAAACTTGCATCTGGAGTTGCATGGGAGACAGGGGGAGGACGACTCAGGGGACAGTGATTTAGAGCAGGAAAATGCCACTGGGAAAGGGTTAAGCACTCCCTTCCCTTTGATCAAGATTGGCTGGTTTCAAACAGATTGCAAACCTGTATAATGAAACCCCAAACAACATTCACAGTATTTTGCCTCTTAGCTAGTTCATAGATGGGCCCATTGTACATGTTGGTTTTCTCCAAGAACACTCCCCTATAGCCTCCCCTCTCCCCCAGTTTCTAGCCTACAGGCTGGTGGTGTGAGCTTTGATAAATGATGTATAGTCATCCATCTCCAAGCCCTGCACTTAGATGATGAATGGAGTACATTTGGAAGGCAGAGAGAGAAAGAAGGGGGAGAAATATCAAATTGATAGCCTAGGAAAGAAACAAAAATTCTGTATTGGCAACTGCTGCGGCAAAAATAATAATAATAATAATAATAATGAGAAAAAGGTTTCAGTGAAAAATCTTGGAGTGAATGGTTGATCAGGCCCAGGACATAGAAAACTGTTTTTAAAATAATCTCTCTCTCTCTCTCTCTCTCTCTCTCTCTCTCTCTCTCTCACACACACACACACACACACACACACACACACTACTTGAAGGCAAGTAAAACCAAAACACAACAAATTTGCAATCCTAAGCATACTTTCCAAGAAGCAAATTATATTGAGTAAACCAGACTTCCTTCCAAGTGATCGTGTGTAGGATTGAGCTGCAGATTGGTAAACAAAGCAGGTTCGTTTTTATTGTTTTAATTGGATACATTAGTTAGCCGCCTTGGGCATCTCGTTAACATTCTTAAAATAAATACATAAAAGAAAAAAGGGCCTTCTTTGAGGTGGCAGAAAAGGGCAACCAAGATGATCAGGGGCCTAGAGCACCTTTCTTATGAGGCAAGGCTACAACACCTGAGGCTTTTTAGTTTAGAAAAAACTTCACACAACACATAATCAACTTGCAGAGCTCTCTGCCACATGATGTGGTGACAGACAACAACCTGGATGGCTTTAAGAAGAGTTTGGATAACTTCATGAGTACCAGTTGCAGGGGAGTAACAGTAGGAGAGAGAGAATACCCTCAAGTCCTGCCTGCAGGCTTCCAGTGGCATCTGGTGGGCAACTGTGTGAAACAGGATGCTGGACTAGATGGGCCTCCTTGGGCTTGATCCAGCAAGGCTGTTCTTACGTTCCTATGTGGCATCTAGACTTTGGAACGTCCTCCCTAGCTATATGTACCAGACACCCACATTCCTAACTGTTAGGTTCAATTTAAACATGTTATTGTTCACCTGTGCTTTTGCTGGAAACCCATCTGGTCAGCAGCTATGGTAGCTTTTTGACTATTTGTCGTGGTACTATTTTATATTTTATTTTTCCCTTTAACCACTCAAGGCTAAATAAATAAATGGTTTTAATTCTGTTTTAACTCACCTTGAAGGTTGACGTATTGGATAAAGAGATGGGATATAAGTGTTTTAAATAAAGCAGTCAACAAACCTTTATAACTGTGTCAGACATACATGTTTTCTAGATTATTCCACTCTTTTTTACCCTGCCCTTCTTCAGTGTAGCTCAGGGTACTCCATTTATGGTAGTGTGTCCCCTGCTTTTCCCTGACAAAATCTCTATAAGGTTGTTGCGGCTGAGAGGTACTGAGCTATTCTCACGAGCAACAAAAACCGAGGTAGGGAAGCCCAGCCTGGTTTTCGCTGCATGTGAGAACCATGGTGTGGTGGTGAACCCTCTTAAGTATGCCGCCAGTTAACCCAGGTTTTGGGTGCACCTCGGGGGGGGGGACACACTTGGGGGGAGGGGGTTCCCAGTAATGCACTGCACACTCGCACAGTGCATTATTGAGGCTCCAGGGGATGGGGCACTGTGCGGTAGAGCTTCCCTGGGCCCGACCCCCGGGAGCACCTGAGCAAGGTGTGGGAGCGCCACAGGAAAGCCACCGCTCACCTTGGCAGGTGATGTGCCTGCCCAAGGAAGGGTAAGCAACCATCTGTGGGGATAGCAGGTCAAATCCATTCTCCCCACAGAACTCCATTTGGTGCGTCACACTCCTCACTGACTTGCCCAAGATTACTCCGTAAGCTTCAGAGCTGAGTGGATTTGAACACAGGTCTCCCCAGTCTAAACTCAACACTCTGCCCACTGATCCACATTGGTTCTCATGCAGCAAGCGAAGCTGCCTTTGATAACACATCCTTAATATACCCACTAGCAAAATAACCAGAAACAGAGACAAAAATTTAAGAGCTCAAATCCACACTCCCTTTTTTGGGCTGGCAAAGAACATAGATCACGTGTGCCTCAGCTGTGCCCCAAGGACACTACCACAGCATTGGTCACAGCTGACTCAACAAAACAAGGGGGGAAGTACATCTGGCAGCATAACCCCAAGCGAGTTTCAGTGTTCGGTCATTTGCAAAACGAGAGTGCACAGGAACTGGAGTCACTGAAAGTGCACATTTGGATCGTCTCTCATCGTTGCCTCTCTTCAGCCTGCTCCTTTGCATGCTCAAGAAAACCTCATGTTGATGCCCTTCAAGGGAACCCAAGTGGACCCTTTTGCTGAAGAACAAGAACATGGTGCAATAGCTACTTAATGAGCATCTCCATGAAGCTGATTAAACACCAGTACCCTGAAGATCATTTATATTTGCTGAATCGGAGCAAATCTCCCCCCTGTCTTTGAAAAGCAACATCCTTCAGCAAGTGGAGGGGGCAGATAATTGGTATGGTTTAGGGGTGCACAAAACCAGTTTGCCTGGTTCTGTACTGGACTTGAAAAGGACCGGGCATATCCGGGTTTGTGCCTCTGAACTAGAACCCCGGCTTGGGTTTGAGCCAGTTCGAGGTTCTAAATCTAACACACACACAAACAAATAGCTTACTGGTGGGCCTGGCAGCCTCTGGTGGGGTGGTGCCGTAAGCATGAGGGGGATGTCTCTGGAGGTTCCCCCTCCTCCCATCATCCCCTGGTCTTCTATGGACCAGTCTGGCCTGTTTTCAGGCAGTTCCGGCCCTCTCCGTGGTTTCAGCGGCCATTTTGGAGGCCACCAGGCATATGCCCTGGCGGTTTGTGTGGCCTGGTCATGACTGGGTCACACAAATGGCCAGGGTACATGCATGGCGGCCTCCAAAATGGCCACCGTGACCACACTGAGAGGGTCAAAATGGCCCACAACGGCCCGTAGACACCCAGGGAGCGGCAGTGGGAACCTTTGGGGAGCCCACCTGCCCACGGATATGGCAACACCCCCCAGGAGGCCACCAGAGGGCTTTAAAAAGTGGGGGGTAGGTTTAGAACCCTGAAACAGGCTAGGGAGGGGTTGGCTCGAGGTAAAGCTGAACCTGGCCCGGTCTGGTTAGATGGCGAACAGGTTCGAACTCGAGCTGGTTTGTACATCCCTAGTATGGTTGCAGTATGAATTTCAACACAGGCAGAGAGCTGAGAGTTTTTGAACCAGGAGTTGAGCCAGACTAGAAATGGCTGAGAGGTCTGCAGGGGTTTACATGGTTGCTCCCTGGAAATCTGATGCAGCAGGATCCGTCATTTTGCTGCCTGATTTGAGAAGTCTGCTTCATCAGGTGTGGTACTTTCCCCCCACAAGTATATGAAGACACCAGAAGCTTCCATTACTTTCTCTCGCTGACATGAAAGGAAACTAAATTCCTCAGCATAGCCCTGGAGTTCTCACTGATCAGGGAGGTGGGGAGCACTTAAACAATTCCAATGGACCCCATGAGACAGTCAATAAGGAGGATTCTGCTTTCCTCTCCACCATCAGCCTATACATCTCCATCCTACTTCAGATCAACCTCAACAAATATTTATATACCGCTTTTCAACAAAGGTTTCCAAAGCGGTTTACATAGAGAAATAATAAATAAATAAGCTCGATCCCTGTCCCCAAAGGGTTCACAATCTAATAGAAATGTAAGACAGACACCAGCAACAGTCACTGGAGGTACTGTGCTGGGGGTGGATAAGGCCAGTTACTCTCCCCCTGCTAAAAAAAAAAGAGAGAGAGAATCACCACATTAAAAAGGTGCCTCTTAGCGCAGTTAGCAGGGGTAGAACAAACAATAAAGCTGCAGAAAACTGATCTTTTTAAAAAAAACAACAACAAATCAGCTTTCACAGCCGTGACATAATTTATTTACCCGGCAAATCCCTGCTCATTTCTCACACCAGCAGGGCAGATGATTTTCATTGTTGTTTCTGCTTCTTTAATTCAGATTCTTCCAGCCGAGCTAAATGAGACACTGAAAGGTTGCAGGACTTGCTCTGAAGTCACACCAGAGAGCAAATGGCTTCCTGTATAATATGACACATGAGAACTTCCAGAGTACTGCTGGGCCAAAGGAGACCATTACAAGTGTCAACATCTGACCTCATGTGTAAAAATAGGTCACAAAGGAAATTCACCCAGTTAATTCTTGCCTCCAAACTCCTGGGGGAGATCACTGCCCTCCGTTTTCATAACCTTTGCCCCAGTGAGATCTCCCTCAGCTAGGGAGCCAATGAATCAGCACCTCTTCATGATGCACCAGGACCAACAATTCTCCAAGGAAAAGCTCCTTGGCTCTTGCTAGAGGAGGACAGTCTCCCAGATTCTGCTAGCACCAATTCAGGATGCTACTCCTTAGAAGAATATACAGTGTTGCATTATTATACTACCAGACCAATGATCCACCTAAACCAACACTAACAACTCAAGACTAGCAGTCACTTTCCCTGAGCAGTTTACACAAGAGAAACAAACAAATCATAAGCATTGGCTATGTTCCCACAATCATAGCGATCCTGGTTACAGAGCTACCCAGGATCGCTGAGGCCCGTGGAGCTGATTGTGAGAACTCAGAATTTCTGAGCAATCCCGTTCAAACTGCTGTGATTAAACTGCGTCCAACCAGGATAGAATTTTAACTCTTTAACCAGGATTGCCATGATTGTGGGAACACAGTCCTATTTAAACCACCACTACAACAAAAGCACCACCAGAAGATTAAGCATACAAACAAGACAACAGACTAGAAGCTCCAAAAGGTATAAAAGACCTTTAGAAGACTGGACAAATAAAAAGGGCTCTGCTTGGCTCCAGGCGAGTTTCCCTGGGGCGGGCATTCCAAAGGTAGCCATACCCAAAAAGGCCCTGCTCTTTTGAAGGCTGACTGATGTGAAAAAGGGCCTTTGGGATGATCTTAATTCACATGTATTGTAAATCTGTGTGGGAAAATAAGCCTTTGAGGTCTCCAGATCACAAGTCATTCAGGTTCTAAAGACTTTACATGCAAAGCATTTACTCCAGCACTGAACTACAAGCTCCTACCAGCATTTAGAATGGGCAGTGTGCAGAGAAAATAGGGAAAATAGTGCCTAGGGCAAGCACTGAAATTGCGCCCCCTGTCCAAGCATCTGACACCCATCTTACAGATAACTTTATCATAATATCAGCTCAAAAATACAAGTCAAGCCCGTTAATCTTTTAATATTTCAAAAACTATTTAGTAGTGGACGTAGCCAGACCAAAAAATGCTGGAAAACTACAAATTTCAGTATGCTGGGGCTCATGAAATACCCAAATACTATGTGGAGGTGTACTTGGAAAACTAAACAGAAGTGCCTGTCTAATTCTCTACTATGCATTGTAACATCACTATTACATAAGTTTTAAAAATAAATTGAGAATTTGGCTTTTCCCAGATACTCTGGAAATAATTAAAGGTTATTCAGAGTAAACTGTGTCACTGTTTGGAATATATTCTAGTATTTCATAAAGACAGTTAAAATGAGAGAAAGAGAGCAAGAAACTCCCAGTGGGTCTTAATACTAAGGATTTCACACTGATTCAAAGACAAACTCACCATTAATAGCCATATTATTAAGACATCACATTTAACTCACTTATCACAAGAAGCAAAGTAAGAGCAAATGAATACAATCCTAGCTCATAAGCTTCAACTCAGTATTCACAAGCCCTGATTCTCTGTACATAGTTCCAAACTAAATATGTGTACAGTGACTTATATTATATTAATTTTTTTTAACCTATAGCCCCTTCAGGGGGCTTTCTAAAAGCTGTGGAGGGGTCTGCAAAGGTTCCCCCTTCCCACGCTGGCCTCTAGGGCCTCACAGGGACCATTTGAGCATGTGTCGTGGCCATTTTTAAAAAAATATATATATTTTTAAATGGCTGCTAAAAACAAAATGGTCATCGCGCATGCTCAAATGGCCTCTGTGAGGCCTGGCCTGGCCTGGTCTAGGGCTTCACAGAGTCCATTTGGGCATTGCAGTGGCCATTTTGCTTTTGGTGGCCATTAAAAAAATAATAATTTTAGAAAATGGCACCCCCCTTCAAGTGGTGCCCGGGGCACGTGCCCTGCCTGCCCCACCCTAGATATGCCTCTAGCAGTGTGGAGAAAGCCAGAATTCAGCTCTAAGGAAGTCTGCAATCTGCAATGTATGCAAATCAACTTTGCAAATAACAGTATTTTTTATTTATTTATTTATTTATTTATTGCTGCTTTATCTAACCAATGGGAAGGAACAGAAAGTCAAACAACATGTTGGTGCACTAACCACAGAAAATCCTGGTTAGCTTAAACTAAGTTCTTAGGGCCAAGGGCCTGGGGAAAAGAAATAGAACGTTGCTGGGAAAACTGCAAAACTCTTAAAACAGTTCCTCTTATTTGCTGGCCTTGCTTTCCTCATGAGTCGCACAGGAGTAGAGACTGGGGTCTTCAATATACATGAGGAGGAGTGTAAGATCTCTCACTCTAAGAATGGCAGAAGTTGCCAAGCACTTATCTGTTTCCCTGAAGAAAACTGGGGAGGGGGAGAAGAAAACTCGTCTTTTAAGAAGCTTCCTCTCCAAGCCCAGCAACTCTAGCAGCAACTTCTAATTAACTTCTCCAGATCTCTCGAGCAGCAACTGCGCCGATAATGCCACACCATCGAATACTCTTAGCAATATTTTCAAGGCCTTATCAAGCATGTGAAATCCAGACAGTTGAGATAACTTCACAGAAAGAAAGAGCCCCTGCTTTTATTGCAGCATAAAACCCTCCATCTAAGTATTTTAATCCAACTGACAGACGTCTTAAAGTGCATACGGAGCGTTCCCTTTCCTGAATGACAGTCTACTGAAGGGTGGGGAGAAAAAACACCCATGCACACAAAGACTCTTTTCCATACCTGGTTCTTAAATTCCCCTGCTGTGGCAGCCCGTCGTACACAGACAACACGTCGAAATCTTCCTCTAAGGCGAAGGACTGGAACACAAGCTGCACCCTGTTCTGCTCCTCGGCGGTGATTGTCCATGTACAATTTGCATAATTTGGATAGCCGTACGGGAATCCCGGACTTTGTATCGTCCCGTTTGGACCTTGCAAAACGTAACTGCAGTTCTGGGCTGGGGAGAAAGGGAACAGTGAAAGTATGTTGGAACTGATGTTACTGCTAAGGGGTGTGCAACTTGACAACTCAAGAACCATCAACTAAGTACACCGAACGTACAATGTTAAGTTTAATTCACCTTAAGTGGTGCAGCGGGGAAATGCTTGACTAACAAGCAGAAGGTTCCCAGTTCAAATCCCCACTGGTATGTTTCCCAAACTACGGGAAACACCTATATCGGGCAGCAGCGATAAAGGAAGATGCTGAAAGGCATCATCTCATACTGCGCAGGAGAAGGCAATGGTCAACCCCTCCTGTATTCTACCAAAGACAACCACAGGGCTCTGTGGGCACCAGGAGTCGAAATCGACTTGACAGCACACTTTAGCTTACCTTTACCTAGGTCCTTTAGACCAGGGATTCTCAATGCTGGGCCCCAGATGCTATTGGACTTCAACTCCCATAATCCTCAGCCACAGGGGCCTTGGGTTGGGTATTATGGGAGTTGCAGTCCAATAACATCTGGGGACCCAACGTTGAGAATCCCTGCTTTAGACTCACTGGCTGACATATTTTAATTTTATTTATTTTACATTTTATATCCCGCTCTTCCTCCAAGGAGCCCAGAGTACTACATACTTAGGTTCCTCCTCACAACAACCCTGTGAAGTAGGTTAGTCTGAGAGAGAAGTGACTGGCCCAGAGTCACGGTCTCCCTGGTTCTAGTCCAGCACTCTAGCTACTACACCACGCAAGCGAGCCTGGTGGCTTACAAGTGGCTAGCCCGCTTTTGTAGCCCTCCTCTAAGCCCAGGTTTGCGGAGCGAGTGCTCCGCAAACCCGGCCTTCTCGATTGTGAGTAGTACTACTCGTGAGTACTACTACTCATGAGTAGACCCCCAGAGGGGAGGTGAATAGCCACATCCCGGCTCCGGGGATCTCCCCAGTGTGTCCTGCACGGCCCCCGAGTTCCCCAGCCGCCAGCGGCTCCGTCATGGAGCTTGCAATCATGTGGGCGGCCAATCTGGCCGCCCAGGGCTCCCGCTCCGATCGTGAGCTCCCGCTCTGCTACAGAAACCGGGTCTCACTGATTGTGAGACCCGCCTCACTGTCTGCTTAGCTGAAGCTAAGCATCTGGTGGGAGACTGTGTGAAACAGGATGCTGGACTAGATGGGCCTTGGGCCTGATCCAGCAGGGCTGTTCTTATGGGTCTGTTGAGTGACTGGATGGGAGGTCACCTTTAACAAACATTCACAACCAGCTGCCTCCCACTAATTTGGGTTTGGCTCCTCACTTGCCCACAGCGAATAGAACCGTTTTCGTTTTAAATAATAACAACCCATGGTGATGGTGGTGGGGTGATTATTTCTATCGTTTCTGCTTGCTACTGCTGTTCCCCCCCCCCAAAAAAAATTCAAGCAGCATTTTCCATATCCAAATGTGTGCCAGGTTGCTGCAGGTTTTTTTAAAAAAGTGGCTTAAACTAAACCAAGCCGATCATTACTGTATTGACTTGCTCTCCCCTCCCCTACAAAATTGATACAACTTTTATTTAAAAGAAACCAGCACCATTTCAAAGCACTTCTGCATTTTGAAAGATGGGAGTCTGGCTCCTGTTCCATGTCTGATTGCAGGAGCTTATGCCCCTATAGATCTTTGACTATCATATTTATCCCAAGAGAAGAGCCTGTCTGTAGCTGGATTATGCAAATCATCATATTTATTAGGATGGCTCCAGAGGGACAGCACATAACTGAGTCATGCAGTTAAGTCATATCAGCAAAGAGAAGTTACAATGCCTTTACAACAGAAATGTACCAAGGTGACCGATATATAAATAGCTTGCTGTATGCTGTTGCAATAAGAGGATAGCCTTATTTCTCTCAGCATTCTGCCTCCCGGCTTCAGCCAACAGACCACTGAGTAGTTCATAATGAGAGCATGGTGGGAGAACCTGTACATCCTCGCCAGAAGAATATGGTAATAGGGGCTGTGCTCTTATACCTAGTAGCTGCAGCCAGACCTCCCCACTTTTAATTCCTCTCATTCATTATGGAAATGTTTTTAATTGCAATAGCCACCAAAAGATCCTGTGTCAACCCAGTGGACCCAATGTGTCAGGTGAAGACATATGTACGATAGATAGATAGATAGATAGATAGAATCCCACCTCTTGGCCCACTAGAGCTTTCAAGGCCATCCAAAGCATAAATTCACAAAAAAAATCATAAGAGCAACAACATAAAATGCCATAAACCCCAACAAAATCACTGTGTGCAATTAAAAAAAAAGACTGTCCGAGCAACAGGAAACAAAAAAAGAAACCAAAACATCTTCCCCCAAAGCCAGGAAGGTTTTTACAAGCTTTCTAAAGGCCCCTACAAAATTGGTCTGCCTGGGAAGGGGGCCACACTGAAAAAGGCCCTGCTCTTTGTGGTTTGCTTCAGAAGACGAAGTTTCCAGAGAAATGGCTCACTGGAAGATCTTGGCATGTGAGGTTGGGGTAGCTTCTTTCATACAGAGGTCACTCCCTAAGATACTCCAAACCCAGGTTCTTTGGAGTTCTTAAAGGTCAAAACTCACAGCTTGACATATGCCAGAAACTGCTTCTTATTGATGACCCCTAGGTTTTGAAGCATTTCACTTCAGTTTTGAATAGTTTTATACAATTCCTACTCTTGTAAGCCTCTGCCATGCCCTCACCTTTCACGTCCGCAATGGACCACCAAGGTTCTTTTCAGGATTTATTTTATGCATTTATTTATTACATTGATATACCACTTAATCAGTAATCTCTGGGTTGTTAACAAACAATTAAAAACCAATCAAGTCAATTAAAACAAAACCAATTGAACACAGAAGTTAACAACCGGTTGAAACCAAGCTAATTAAAAGAATTCTAGAAATGGTTTCAACTTACAGCCACATAATCTGTTTCCTATACAAGGAGTCTGTGATGTACAGGTAAAACTCAGAAAATTAGAATATCGTGCAAAAGTCCATTAATTTCAGTAATGCAAATTAAAAGGTGAAACTGATATATGAGACAGGCGCATTACATGCAGAGCAAGATAAGTCAAGCCTTAATTTGTTATAATTGTGATGATCATGGTGTACAGCTCATGAAAACCCCAAATCCACAATCTCAGAAAATTAGAATATTACATGGAACCAAGAAGACAAGGATTGCAGAACAGAACAATATCGGACCTCTGAAAAGTATAAGCATGCATATGTATTCAGTACTTGGTTTGGGCCCCTTCTGCAGCAATTACTGCCTCAATGCGGCGTGGCATGGAGGCTATCAGCCTGTGGCACTGATGAGGTATTATGGAAGACCAGGATGCTTCATTAGCGGCCTTCAGCAATTCTGCATTGTTTGGTCTCATGTCTCTCATCCTTCTCTTGGCAATGCCCCATAGATTCTCTACGGGGTCAGGTCAGGCGAGTTTGCTGGCCAATCAAGCACAGTATGCTGTATACTTTTCAGAGGTCCGATATTGTTCTTTTCTTCAATCCTTGTCTTCTTGGTTTCATGTAATATTCTAATTTTCTGAGATTGTGGATTTGGGGTTTTCATGAGCTGTACGCCATGATCATCACAATTATAACAAATTAAGGCTTGACTTATCTTGCTTTGCATGTAATGCGCCTGTCTCATATATCAGTTTCACCTTTTAATTTGCATTACTGAAATTAATGGACTTTTGCACGATATTCTAATTTTCTAAGTTTCACCTGTATTTACAAGAGAGGACATGAGCATATGCAGAAAGCCTTTCCTTTCCCATTGAAGACTTACAATCAATCTTATATTAGGACAAATGAAGGTGCCTCAAGTATAAGTGGATTGGGTCGGGGGAGGAGCTCCCCTCCTCATTTTAGGAATCAAGCACGGATTTTCTCTCAAAAGAGAAAAGCCAGAGAAAACTCAGAATATCTGGAAGCCAGAAGAATATTCTCTCTGGCACTTCTGCCTGTCCTAGGTGTGTTGTAAGCAGAGTAAACTCCACACATAAAGTGGCATTTTTGTATTTCAAAATTGCTGCTTCACATCACCCTGAAATTTCCTTTACAGCTCAAATTTCCTTTACAGCCTGCTCTAGAATTCACCGGTGCTTTGTTTTGTTCTTTAAAAGGGTCATAGATACAAGCTGCTTACCCTTCTCCCTTCGGGTGTATTTCTAAGGAGACAATTTGAATGAGGGGCCGGGAAATAGCACAGCTGGCCAGAGAGGCAACCAAACCTCACCTGGAGTTAATCTGGAGGTGATTGTTCTGCTGAGGAAAGCCAAGAGTTTCAGAGAGACCAGAGGAATGCCTCAGAGGAAGGGAATGCCCTCTAAACAAAATCCCAAGGAGAATTTAGAAGTTTGGAATATCCAAAAAATAATAATGATATCAATCAATTTTATTACAGCCATAGGCCAAACAAAAGACATTAAAAAATTTGACACAAAATATTATACATAGTAAACATAATAAAACAGTAAGCTCCTATAAATTAGACCTTAAACAAGATCTTAATCTAATAGCAACCTAAAAGAATTTCGCCACCACTTTAGTGACCTCATTATTTTGGTCCTCAATGCAGAAGTTCAAATAAAAGGGGTCGGCTCTTCCTGGAAATTGCTCTAGCAAAGGGGATATAAGTTCTTTCCTGGTATCACAGTAAAGAGAGCAATATAACCACGCATGCAAAACCGTTTCAGGGAGGCCTGCACCACAATAATAATTAAAAGAGGTTTGACAAGGCCAGCAAAAATGGGGCTGGTGAAAGGAAATCCTGCTGTTTCCTAGGCCTCACAGGCATGTCTGCCGGGGTGCTTTGAGGTCTACTGGACTGGTGACATTTTCCCTACACAGATCTCTCCTCAGGCAAACAGTTACACCTACCAACATGTCCCTATTTTCCCATTCACGTGAATGGAAAAATAGGAATATGTTGGTAGATATATCTAAGTACATGCTTCACCCACAGTGCTGTATTCACAATGCACACGCTCCCCTCCCGCCACCATTTACCCAGAAGTGATGCACATGTAAGAAAAAGCATCAAGTCTGAACAGGTGCCAAGGCATGGGGCAGATCCACAATTCCAAGGCCCCACAGAGAGAGTCAAGAGCACCCCATCTCCTCCATTCTCCCTGTCAAATCACATCCCTGTCTCTGTCAGAAATTCAGCAGGAGTGCAAGGGTGCTACGGGTGAAGATGGAGGAAGCAATCTGACTCTACAGCATGCTTTTAATTTCAAGCGTCAGGAGCTCCCGAGAAGCCTGTCAGTTGCTGGCTCTGCATTAACGGTGCGAGTTCAAGACTGTGGGCTGAGACGTAAAAACCACAAATGATCAAACTCCTACACCCCAGAAGGCTCCTATCAGAGCATAATTGAACCTGGGACTCCCAGATTTATACTAACATCTTAAACTTTATACCAGTTTGACTCTTCTTCCCCACAGCCGCACCCGATTGTCAAGGTGAACCAAAAGCTGTATGCATAAATCCCAGAAACCCTTGAGGAGCTGGGTTCTTGAAGACTCTGGATGTGTGTTGCATCACAAGAGGAGACCTATGAACCCACTATGGAGAAGACTGTACAACAATGAAGTTTTGAAGTTCCAGTGAAAATCTTATGGGCATTTATAGGAGAACACACGCACTCATAAACACACTTATCTCAAAACAGTGTCAGTCCCAGGGTGCTGTCATCTTTACCCCTGCTAACTGGGCAAAGAGGCACCTTTTTAACATGGTGGTTCTCTTTATTTAGCAGGGGGAGAGTAACTGGCCCTCTCCACAGTACCTCCAGTGACTGTTGCTGGTGTCTATCTTGTATTTCTTTTTAGACTATGAGCCCTTCGGGGACAGGAATCCATCTTATTTATTATTTCTCTGTGTAAACCGCTTTCAAAACTTTTGTTGAAAAGCGGTATATAAACAGTTGTTGTTGTATACATCCAGTTCTGTTCATACATTTCACATCCATTATGGACTATACAGTTCTCCTGTTTGATGCATTGTTGTTTTGTGTATTTTACGTTTTGATGGTATTCTTCCTCCCATGATTTATTTGTACCTTCATGTTCAAATGACTTCAGTAGTTTCAATATAGTTTATATTGACATTCATTCCTTGTTTTTGTTATCTTTATTAGATCAGCCAGATTGTGTTTTGTAAATCTCTACCCAGCCATGCAGTTAGGCAATCACTATCTCTCAGCCTAACCTACCTCACAGGGTTGTTGCAAAGATAAAACGAGGGAAACCATGTAAACCATGGGATGCAAATATTTTAGATTAGGGAACACATTCTATTCAAGAAGTGATATATGGCATATACTCTCACATGGTGATTGTTCACTCATTTCCAGGGGCTGGTTCATACTCACATGTACTTGATCATTGTACAATGGATAACTACCTCCTGAATGTATGAGACCACTACAAAACACTGCAGTTTGAGGCAATAACACATCTCATCCAGAGCTTTTGTATCTGTGAAAGCCCATTCGCACAAGACTCCACTTGATATTGAAAACATCAGGCCCTTTTTGGTAGCAGCGCCTATCTGTGGAACTCCCCCCAACTCCAGGCTCTCATGCAGCAGGTTTGACAGGTCATTAAGATCGCAGTGGGGTGATTCTCACAACCTTCCTGGGGAAGACTCCAAAAAGCTTACCTTTCCCACAAATGATCAAGGGACTGGTGGTGGGAGTGCACTCTCACACAAGCAGCCCTGCGATTTCTCCCAAGAGACAGATGCTTTAGGCACCCATCTCTGTGTGCGGCTGGGCTGGAAGCAACCTGTGCTTGTACACGAGCAAGCAGCCGGGGATAAGGGAGAATTTGCTCCTTTAACCTCGACTAACAGCAGGGCAGGTAGATAGCAGGGCTAGGTGGTATTGCCCCACCAGGATTGGGCCCTATCTCAGCAGTTCTCACATGCAGCCTAACCTGGGCTGGATGTCCCTAGTCCAGATAAGGCTGCACATGAGAAAAGCCCTCACTGTTTGTCAGGTGTAGATCCAAGTTGGATTCTCTATACCGTCCAGCTGTGATCATCTTTCCATGGCTGCTGCATTTGTATGTTTCAGCTCCTGATTATTTTTATGATTGTCATTACATAAGCCACATGTTGTCATAACATAAGCCACTCTGAAGGCATCCATAAGCAGAAAAGAGGCCTGAAGGCAGTGACATAAATAGAAGTGAGCATGCATGAGTTCATCAGTTCAATGTTTTGGTAACCCAAAGAAGGTATTGTCCAGAAGGCAGATTCTCCTATGGCTGGTTTAGCACTGCAGGGTAAAATAAGGGAAGTGGAAAGGTATTGAATAAAAGAAGTGACAGTTCATACAGTGGCCTCGTGCAGGGATCCATCTTGAACTGCCTTCTTATCTTTAGACCTTACCCTCTCAAAAACCCTGTGAGGTAGATCAGAGACTGCAAGTGAAACAAACTGGCCCAAAGTCACGCAGTAAACTTCATGACTGAGTGAGAATTTGAATGTGGATCTTCCCAGTCCTAATCTAACTGCTACACAATGCTGTCCCTCTTTCAGGTTTCCCCTTTTTCACTGTATATTGATGTTATTCTCATATCCAGCCATCTTGAATGGTGCCATCTGGCATTGACTTTGCAGTCATCTGGACTGGGAAGGATCATCATGAGGGATCACAGCCTTCCTTGTGGTTTGCAGGAGTCAGGCCTGTTGAATCAGTGCCCTTGACAACCAGGGGAGAAAGCCTCTGAACATAGGAAGCTGCCCAGTTGAGTCAGACCATTGGTCCATCTAGCGCAGTATTGTCTACACAGGCTGGCAGTGGCTTCTCCAAGGTTGTAGACAGGAGTCTCTCTCAGCCCTATCTTGCAAAAGCAGCTGATGTGTCTCATTCTGAAGGACCAACTGTACTGCTGACCCACCAAACCATTTCTCAAGGTCATTCAACAAGTTCCACATAGATCAAATTCAGCACAAAGGACAATACAATTTATGCTGTACATCAGTGTTTCCAAAATATCAGCGTGCTGAGACAAATCTTCCCCCCACTGCTGCTCCTCTTCTGAATTCAGCTTGGAGGCACACTTTATCAAGGTTCAGGAAATCCACTAGTCTACTTGTCTGTGACAAGCGAAAAAATGATGCCTGACAAACAAAACATTTTATTCTGGCTGGTGAATAGAACATCATTTATTGACCCTCAGTGTCACTTTATTATTATACTCAACTGGAATTACTCAACTAGATGAGGAGAGTTGATCTTGTGGTAGCAAGCATGAATTGTCCTCTTTGCTAAGCAGGGTCTGCCCTGGTTGCATTTGAATGGGAGACCACTGTGAGCACTGTAAGATATTCCCCTTAGGGGACAGAGCCGCTCTGGGAAGAGCATCTGAGGTTCCAAGTTCCATCCCTGGCATCTCCAAGATAGGGTTGAGAGAGATTCCTGCCTGCAACCTTGGAGAAGCCACTGCCAATCTATGCAGACAATACTGACCTAGATGGACCCATGGTCTGACTTGGTAGAAGGCAGCTACGTATCTTCCTTCCTCAGTGGAGCATTCTCACATGTTTCTGTATGAGTCACTGCTTCTTACCTCTAAGAAGGCAAACCCAGATCAGTGACTCCTACAGAAATGCAATGAGGCGGCAGGCAGAGGCCCATCTTTTTGCTTGTGAAACTCTGTAAAGTGTCATATACATTGATAGCTCTTTAAAAAATAATTTATCAAAGCAGACTAACAGTCCACATAACGCAGTTGTGTTTTTGAGCACGATATCTGGGAATTAGGAACATAGGAAACTGCCATATACTGAGTCAGACCATTGGTCTATCTAGCTCAGTATTGTCTTCACAGACTGGCAGCTACTTCTCCAAGGTTGCAGGCAGGAATCTCTCTCAGCCCTATCTTGAAGATGCTGCCAAGGAGGGAACCTGGAACCTTCTGCTCTTCCCAGAGCGGCTCCATCCCCTAAGGGGAATCTCTTACAATGCTCACACTTCTAGTCTCCCATTCATATGCAACCAGGGTGGACCCTGCTTAGCTAAGGGGACAGGTCATGCTTGCTTCCACAAGACCAGCTCTCCTCTCGAATTATTGCCATGCACAGCATATATAATGAGGGATGGTAAACTAAAACAGGAGGATGCTGCGCAAAAGGTAAAGAAGAAGAGGAGGGGGGGGGGCAAACTGAACATTGTACATTTCTAATCAGTTGACTAAAATAATTTTGCATTCATGATCCTGGCTAAGAAGCACTTGGCAGATGGATGTGCCTAAAAGAAGAATTGCTTACTGCAGGGGGAAAAGAGGAAGGGGGAAAAAAAAAATCAGATTTCCCCCAAAGCTGACAACCTGGAAGGCAATATATTCTTCATCAGCAACAATAGGCAGGAGTTTGGATTATATTGGATGGCGATGAGACCCATCGGAAGGCATGGGAAAGAGATGAAGGAGCCACAGGAGGCTTCATTCACACTAAATCTGGTTTGGGTTGGCACTTGTTGAGACTGAGTTTGATCATCCATCCTTTATTTTAAATTCCACATTTCAAGGGAAGGGGGAGGCCTGCAAAGGTTCATCACAATTCTCTTTGCTGCTCTTGCCAGAAGCCTTTGTTAAATACAGAAAGGAGTTTATGTTTTAGCAAATCCCCTGGCAGCACCTCAGAGTCTTTGGGGCTGTATTTCCAACCTGCATCCCAGACTCCTGCGGTTTCTGCACATGCTTTGCAAACCATTCGAGCTCTAAGGGATATTAAAACACCAGACAAAAAAACTGTAACCTTGGCGCATGAGGAAAATCCAACAGTTCCTTTGGAGAGCCATGGGATTATGAAATGGCCAAGCTTGGCCCACCCACTGATCAGCATCCAAGATGGCCAGCTGCGGGAAGGGAAGAGGATGCATAATACAGTCGCCTAGCAACCACAACATCCATTTCTCACAAGTGGCTGAGGAGCACCATGGCGGTGGCAAAAGTGTGCAGTCTGTCATATTCAGCTCCTCCCAAACTGCGGAGGAAGATCAAGGCAAGGGCAATCTACGACTGAGCTACAGCCCCATCCCTAAGGGAAATATCCTATATCTATAGCTGGGAGAGAGAGAGAGAAATGAGAGAGAGAGAGAGAGAGAGAGAGAGAGCGCGAGAGAGAGAGAGCGCGAGAGAGAGATAAACCCTCTTGTGATTCGGGCCAGTAAACCAGCCTGAGCCTAACATGCAAGCACTTATAGGGGCTGATGGGGACTGACCCACTCTAGCCTATCTAGCTGTCAAGAGACCTCCCTGAAGGGGAGGAAGTGTTGCAGCAGTGAGCATGAGCTTTCCCATTTAATAAGCAGGGTCTGTCCTGGCTTGCATTTGGATGGGTGACTGCACGTGAACGCTGTCTGCTGTAAGGTGCTTTCCTTAGGGATGAGGCTCTAGTTCAGTGGTAGAGTATCTGCTTGCATGCAGAAGGCTCCAGGTTCCATCCCTGGCATGTTCTGGTAGGGATGGGAGAGACCCCTGCCTGAAACCTGAGAGAGCCGCTGCCAGTCAGGGCACTTAGTATCGAGTCAGACGGACCAATGGTCTGGCTCAGTTCAAGACAGCTTCTGATGTGCCTGGAGATCTCTTTTGGCCACGACTTGTGCACAAGCAAAGTTTCCCTGATGGCATTTCCCCCAAGGTCTTTCCAGTGTCTTCTGTTGCTTGAGTTCTAATAAGCTGGAACATAAGAACAGCCCTGCTGGATCAGGCCCAAGAAGGCCCATCTAGTCCAGCATCCTGTTTCATACAGTGGCCCACCAGGTGCCGCTGGAAGCCACAGGCAAGAGGTATGTGCATGCCCTCTCTCCTGCTGTTGCTCCCCTGCAACTGGTACACAGAGGCATCCTGCCTTTGAGGCTGGAGGTGGCCTCTAGCCCTCCGACTAGTAGTCATTGATAGACCTCTCCTCCATGAAGTTCTCCAAACCCCTCTTAAAGCCATTCAGGTTGTTGGCTGTCACCACATCTCATGGCAGAGAATTCCACAAGTTGATTATGTGTTGTGTGAAAATGTACTTCTGTTTGTTGCTCCTAGATTTCCCAGCCATCAATTTCATGGGATGATCCCTGGTTCTAGTGTTGTGTGAGAGGGAGAAGAATTTCTCTCGATCCACTTTCTCCATACCATGCATGATTTTATAGACCTCTATCATGTATCCCTGCAGTCTTTTCCCCATACTAAATAGCCCCAGCCCTAGCCTTGCCTCAGAACTGGGAATAAATCCAGTTCATAATAGAAAGAGAATTCAAGTATCCACTATGACACAAGACAAGTGGGAAGGTGCATCAAGAAATAGTTAGAGAAGGGGCACTGGTAGCAAAGGTGGTCGAAATCCTCTTCAAGATCCTCATGTGGGTGAAGGAATTACCACTACACTATAGTTGCATAAATAGCCTCCATGCAGAGACTGCATGGATTCATGCAAGCACCTTTAATTTATTTAACATATTTTTATACCACCCAAAAATCACGTCTCTGGGCAGTTTACAGCAAAATAAAAACAGAAAGTAAAACATTAGTTAAAAACACAAACAAGAAATTTAAAACAATTTAAAATTTTTAAAAACAATATTCTAAAACATTAAAACAATCTTAATGAAAAGCCTGGGTGAACAGATGCATCTTTAAAGACTTTTTAAAATCTGTCAGAGATGGGGAGGCTCTTATTTCACTAGGGAGCGCATTCCAAAGTCCAGGGGCCGCAACGGAAAAGGTCCGTCCCTGAGTAGCCACCAGATGATCGGGTGGCAAATGCACACAGACCTCTTCTGATGATCTCAGTGGGTGGTGGGGTTCATGACGAAGAAGATGTTCTCTTAAACGTTCCCTTCACTGCTGGGGAAAGCTCATAATACTCCAGCTATGACCAACCCCTACTCAAACACCCAAAGTTTAAAGGGTCCCCAAATCAACAGTCTGACTGACTACAGTCATAGTGTTAGTTTTGTCCTCAACAGCATTGGAGACTTTTTAAAAAGTAGCCTCTGTTTCTGGGCTCCTCACATCAGGGTGGTTCACACTACCACCATTAGGGGAGGAAATCCCTCCCTAATTTAGGAGCTGGGTGCACTCCTGATTTTTGACCACATGATAGATAAGAACAAGGTCAGAGATGGGGAGTTTGATCATCTGTCAAGCCCCAGCTGGGTAGGATGAGCACACCCTACCCTACCCAGATTTCACGCCCAGCTTCTGAATGAGGTAGGTGGGGGAACTGTCCTACCCAGCTGGGGCTTGACTGATGGTCAGAGGCAGGGAGCTTGATCTTGTTGAACACATGATCATAAATCAGGAGTGTGCCCAGCTCTGAATTAGGGTAGGAGCCAGCTTCTCTTACTAGTACTATAGGGCAGTTCACGATACCGACATTAGGAGGCTTCTCCTACCATAATGTTGATTGTGTGAACTGCCTTACAGTATGTGTAAGATGGTTCTAGGTAGGCAAACAGGAGCAAAGCAGAATCCTGACTCACTGAAGGTTCCATTATGAAACCCAGCCATGAATAACAACTCTGCGGATTGAACTTCTGGGAAGTGGAACATTTCCCAGAGTCTGGTGGAGGCAGTGGAGGGTGGCAGCTGGTGGAACAGTCCTGAAGGGCGGATACCATAACAGACTGGCCCTTTGGAAGCTGCCATTTCAGAGGCATCACAAGGGCAAGGGGTCATGTTCTTTATCCAGAATAATTTCAGTCTATGCCACGGTATTTAAGAGAATGCCATCTTTGTTATGAACCCCACCACCTATTAAGATCTTCAGGGGAGGTTTGTTTGGAGGTGCCACTGGCTCGTCTGGTGGCGACTCAAATGTGAGCCTTCTCTGTGGTTGCCCCGGGACTGTGGAATGCAGTTCCTGCTGAGATTAGAGCTGCTCCATCCCTGTTGACCTTTAGGAAACAACTGAAGACACAACCCTTCAGCCAAGCTTTTTAGTTAGTTGGTGTGTTGTGGATATTTTAGTTTGATCTTTTCTAGGTTTATTTATATAATAATAATAATAATAATAATAATAATAATAATAATAATAATAATAATAATAATAATAATAATAATAATAAAAACAACTTTATTCCACCCTTCCAAAAGGCTCAGGGCGGTTTACATCAACAGAAATCATTGGTTTGTTTTATGTAGAAAACCGCCTAGAGACTTCGATAGTGGGAGGTATATACAAGTTAGTTAAAGAAATATAATAAGCAAGCTACTCTAGTGAGAGACTGACCCCCCCGGTAAGAGCAGGGTTGACCAACAACAAGAGATGTCAGACCTCCTCAGTGCAGCAGGGGGATGATGACACACACTACTCCCTTGGTGACAAGTGAGTATTGCCAATTTCTTGTTGAGTTAGAAGGAAGGTGGGTTTTTTGAAGGGGCAATAGATCTGTGAATGAGAAGTTGTTAGATCACTGAATCCTGGACTTTGAAGACGACTACAGGAAGATTTGAAGGGCTTAGTATGGTTTTTATGCTGGTTGTTATGATTATAGGACCAGAATGTACATTCCAGAGGGTGGGGGTTCAACTACACAAGTAAGCTGGAGCAGGGGGAGACACAGCATTAAAGGGGTGTGTGTGCATCAGACAGGTGCAGTTGCCCAAAGCAACCTAGAGATAATATTAGTGGCTCATTGCCCCTAAAGCTGCTGCTGCAGGATGCCAGGTCAATGAAGGGAGCGGGTTGATTCTGCCATCCTCAATCCCTTTGCCATTGGACAGGTTCTTCAGGATCAAGTCCTGCCTTCCCCCACCCCCATGTTTTTTAACATCTACATGAAACAGCTGGCTGCGATCATCCATTGATTTAGGCTGTAGTGTTCTCTCATTGGCAAAAAACTAGTCCTATGGAGGATTACTTTCTCTCCTCATAGAGGAGTTTAACTCTGGGATAGTCTGGCTTCATTAAGCATGATCCCCATTGTGGTGGGGTAGGAGGAAGCAGGAGTATCTCATCCTAATGTTTGGGAGTCGGGTGGCGAAGCACAGCTGCCTCTCCTTCCTGGAGCTCCATTTGCTCCTCTCCTATCCCACCCTAGCCTTAACGAGAGCCACACTGCCTGCAGGCTGACCATTTGTCAGGTAGAACTGTGCAGCATACAGCTCTACCTGATGAATGCTCCTAACCCCCACCCCCACCCCTCCCTCTCTCCCTCTATATATACACACACGCGCACACACACAACCAGTACAGAAGTAAGGCATGCCCTTCTCAATAACCCCTACAGAAGTACCACGTGAACACAGGCACAGAGAATTAATTTTGACTGGGAATGCCCTTGTAAGAAACTCTATGAAGCAGGACTTCATTTGTGCCATTTACAGTTTAGGCCGACCGAACGCCGTCATAAATCCAGCGTGTCCCAACACTGTCCCTGCAAATCGTCTCAGAGCTGCCTGATCAAGCTAAATCATCATCACAGCGGATGCCAGCAAAACACCAGGGCAGACAGAACCAATGTGATTGCAAAATGCAATTTCCTAGAGCAGCAGGGACTCTTGGCTAGCGGAGTAGATGGAAGGCCTTGGAAAAAAGCTACACAGACTTCTTTTTGCATGGAAGTTGGATTTAGTAAGGGACCAAAATGTCCACCAAATCCCAGCCCTTGCCCAGGATTGCCAGTTCACCAGCAACCTAGAGTTTAAGCTCAGCAATCCAGGCCACATGCAAAGAGCAGGAATAACTAGATGCACCACAGAGCAGATAACTCTAGAGGATTCAAACAAGCCATTCAAGCCCCATGCTAACGGGAGGCAAAAATCCAGACAATTCTATTAGATGACCTCATCGGGGGCAAAGATTTCTTCCCAATGCCAAATATAGCAACCCAGCAGACTCTCCATAACCCACACAGAGGGGCATTTTATTAAACTGCTCCATATCCCCACATCCCGTAACCACCTTTGATGCTCCAAAATAAGGATGGTGACAAACTTCAGAAACAGGAACACCCATTCTTTGGGCGCCCAGGCCAGGTGTATTGGAGCCCAAGCTGCTCAGGTACAGTCTGACCCCAAATGGGTCCATATTGGGTCATTTAGCAGCATTTGGGTTCAGGCAGATGTCAATTATCTGCCACCCTCAATCCTTTTACCATTGGACAGGTTCTATAGGATCAAGTCCTGCCTCCCCCCCCACCCATGTTTTTTAACATAAGAACAGCCCTGCTGGATCAGGCCCAAGAAGGCCCATCTAGTCCAGCACCTTGTTTCATACAGTGGCCCACCAGATGCAGCTGGAAGCCACAGGCAGGAGTTGGAAGGGGCATGCCCTCTCTCCTGCTGTTACTCCCCTGCAGCTGGTACTCAGAGGCATCTTGCCTTTGAGGCTGGAGGTGGCCTCTGGCCCTCCAACTAGTAGCCAATGATAGACCTCTCCTCCATGAAGCTATCCAAACCCTCTTAAAGCCACCCAGGCTGCTGGCTGTCACCACATCTTGAAACAGCTTTCCTGAAACAGCTGGATGAGAATTACAAATTGATAATTGATAACTGCAAATTGATAATTACAAATTATCTGTTGTAAACCACCCTGAGCCATTTTGGAAGGGCGGTATATAAATTGAATAAATAATAATAATTACATTTACCATCAGTCCCAGGGGCTGAGAGGAATAGTCTGAACTTCCCATAGGTGGCGGCAAAGGCGGTGCAGACAAACAATTTATTTTTCGAGACCTTATTCTGCTCCTGTTGCTTTGTTGGAGCAAATTGCTCACTGCAAGCTATTAGGATGCTGCCATCCTCACTTCCTGGCCCATTCCTGATTTCAGGACAGGGGAGGTGAATGTAGTGAGTATGAATATATTCATACATAGAGGCCACAAAGAATGTTTAAAAAGCACATCCTACCACAGCAATATCTCAGGCCCTGGACAAAGTCAGAATCTGAAGCTGTTGGTTGAGACACCCACGAATGGGAACCCCAGGGGCAACCCCAGGGAAGCCCAAACTCCGCAAGGAATCAGCACCCTCCACACCATTGGATCCATGTTCACCCACACCTGCATGCCAATGCAGGCAACACACCTGGAGGGCACCGATTAAGTGAAGAAGCACTACCTCCAGGCCAGAAGACCTCTACTGAAAGGCGTCCCACTCTCCAGGAAAGGAACAGAGTCTGGGAAAGGCCTGGTTGAGCTCCAGACCATCAAACCAGGCTGCTTACTTGGAGCTGTTTGAGGTCCTGGAGCTCCGAAGCTGCCTACCTGGTTGGACCATCCTAACACCCCTACATGGCCGCTAGATTTTAATCACCACTTAGACAGGAGGACACACACTGTATACCCAGAATCCCTTCAAATGGGAGCATCTTCCTGCAAAAGCTCTTGAATTTCTGCTGCTCTTTCTACTTAGCCCTCAATCTCCTAGTGGAAGCCTTCTGGGTAATGAATAATTCAGAATGATTCCATTTGCTATAACTTTTAATCAAAATTCACCAGGATAGAGAAGAGAGCGTCAAGGGGAAAGTGGTTGTCATTCCAGCTGTTCGGCGCTTGCTTATCTCTTAAGGAAAACACGTGTAAAATGCTCAGTTGTACAACTCTGGGCTAGAGTCCGGAACTTTTTCCACTTCCTGCCCAAGGCAACCTGCTCCTTAGCTTTTTCACATGTGCAACAGGGTCATCTGCCTGAAGAGACATACCATACAGTTTTGGGTGTGTTTGCACCATAAGTTTAAACTGGTGTAACCACCATTGCTCCCCCGCCCCGGGGTATCCTGTTCCAGGCTGAGACAGTTTCCACCAGAGCAGGGATCCAGGAGGGAAGCAGACCTCCGACTGCTCTGAGTGGAAAAGAGACAGGACTTCTGATAACTCTGAACAGGAACACAGAATTGCTGAGTATCCCAAAATATGACGGATGTTGTTCCAGCAGTTGCCAGTTTTTAAGGGCTGCCGCCCAGATGGAATAACTTGGTCCCACTCCTTCCTGGGAAAGGCTTGGTTTGAAGGGGGCTCACCCAGTATCTAAGCAGTGCTGGGGGACTTCTGCTTGGCTGGCAGGTTCTTGGTGGACTCTGAGTCAGAGGATCCTATAGAGTCAGGGGATGAAGGCAAAGGTACGTCCTCAGCTTGTGGGAAGATCTGGCTTTGGTTGTGAGGATAAACCCTCTCCTGGTATGGGAGAGAATATCAGCAGAGAGTAGCCCAGGGTCTTATCCCATGAACTATCTGCCTCATCCTCCAATTGTTGGGGGGAGGGGGTAGCAGATCTGGGGTCATGTCACCAGAGGACACTGAAAACTATGGTTACATAGGAACATAGGGAGCTTTCCGATATCGAGTCAGACCATGGGTCCATCTAGCTCAGGAGTGTCTATGTAGATACTGTCTAGCTCAGTACTGTTGTGTAGCTCAGTATTGTCTGTGCTTCTTCAAGGTTACCGGCAGGAGTCTCTCCCAACCCTGTCTGGAGATGCCACAGAGGGAACCTGGAATCTTCTGCATGCACACACTCTTCCCAGAGAGGCTGCATCCCCTTAGTCCATCTAGCTCGGTATTGTGTACGCCGCCTGAAACTTCAAGGCTTCAGACAGGAGTCTTCTCCAGCCTTACTTGGAGATGCCCACCAGAGACTGAACCTGTATGCCAAGCAGATGCTCCCCCACTGAGCTCTGGCTCCATCCTGCCACAGTTGTGTGCATAGATTACAGAAGCTGGTATTCAGAGGACTCTTGCTAGCTGCTTCTGGAGTTATTTCACACAATCAAGAACTTTTCGCACAATCAGAAGAATTCATACAATTGCTGGCTGTGTGGAAGCAAGGTCGGAGGAAAAGTGAAATAAGAGCCCCTAGTGAAACAAGAGCCACCGCATTTCTGACATGTTTTTAAAAGTCTCTAAAGACGCATTTCTTCACCCAGACTTTTAAGTGATATTGTTTTGATTGTTTTAATGTTGTTTTTAGAATATTGTTTTAAAATTTTAAATTGTGTTAAATTTCTTGCTTTTTAATTTTTTGTTTTTGTTTTGGATTAATGTTTTAAACTTTGTTGTAAACCGCTCAGAGATGTAAGTTTTGGGCGGTGTAAAAATATGATAGATAAATGCTACCCAGGTAGCTCATTTAGGAAAAACTAACCAAGTTTTCCTCTGACCTTACTCCCACACAACCAAAAAAATAGGGAGCACACAGAGCTCCCCAAACCCGGGAAGAACACAGCTTCTAACTGTGTGAATGAACTCCTTGTCTGTCTGTTTGCCCTCTCGCCATAAGCCTCCAAGAAGCTGGAAGCAGGGGCCAGGACTAGGACGTAAGATATTCACAGGTAGACTGCCCCTGGACATGGAGGTTCCATCTAGCTATAGTTTAGCTCATTCAGTCAACTTTTAATAAAAGATAAGCCTACATTTTTTTTTATTTTTTAGAAAGCTATCAAAGTAAGTGGCCACGGCCACCAGCATATCAGCCGAGAAACTCAGTAACTACTCTGAGCTGAACACCTGAGTAACCAACTGCCCTTCCAGAGCAACCCCTCATAATATGTATTTGCTTTGCCTCCACCAACAAGGAGTGGAAGATTTCATTATAACCAGCACAAGTTCACTGTGATGCAAGTCGGCTTAGAAAGTAGACTCATCAACAAAGAAGGGAGACCCAGGTTCAGGACACCACACCTCTTGCAAAGAACTACTTTGTACCATATTTTCCATGAATACCATAAGACTCTGAAATTAAGACGAGCCCCTTAAAAAAAAAAGGTTATACCTATATTTAGCCACTTAATGGCACAGCGAGGAAATGCTTGACTAACGAGCAGAAGGTTGCCGGTTCGAATCCCCACTGGTACTATATTGGGCAGCAGCAATATAGGATCTCAATATAGCAGCATCTCATACTGCACAGGAGGAGACAATGTTAAACCCCTCCTGAATTCTACCAAAGGAATAGGGCTCTGTGGGCGCCAGGAGTAGAAATCAACTTGACAGCACTCTTTACCTTCACTTTATAGCTATATTTACCCAAGAGTAAGAGGACTCTTAATTTAAGATGACCCCCTGGTTTATAACATCAAAGAACCTACAAAGAACCACAAAGAAGGTTGTGTGTGTGGTGATCTTTGATTCAAGGCCAGTGTGTGTGTGCTGATCTTTGATTCAAGGTTAATACGGTAGATACATCTGTGAAGAAGTAGTGTTTTCCATGGTGGCCAACTCAGGCCCTATCTCACACGTTGACTTAGGCCTGGTCTGTATGTGGGGCAGAACAAAATGGCAGAATTCCAAGAGGGTAAAGTGGTCTATACTACTTCAGATTTCAGGCTGGCGATGCCATTGATTGAATTCTCCCCTGGGTAAAAGAGACTTCCTACAAGCTGAAAAAAAGTCAGAGACAAAAACACAAGCATAACTAGAGGAAACATAGGAAGCTGCCATATACTGAGTCAGACCCTTGGTGTATCTAGCTCAGTATTGTCTTCACAGACTGGCAGCGGCTTCTCCAAGGTTGCAGGCAGGAGTCTCTCTCAGCCCTACCTTGGAGATGCTGCCAGGGAGGGAACTGGGAACCTTCTGCTCTTCCCAGAGTGGCTCCATCCCCTGAGGGGAATATCTGACAATGCTCACATTTCTAGTCTCCCATTCATGTGTAAACAGGGCAGACCCTGCTTAGCTAAGGGGACAAGTCATGCTTGCTACCACAAGACCAGCTCTCCTCAACTAGGCCAGACTGCTTCCTAGTTTCTACTCCACCCCCCCCCCCTTACATAGAGGGACATGATAAAACGTTATCCCTACTTGCAGTTTGAACTCAATCTGTTCTACAACCTCATTTCTTCCTTCTTCTGCTGCATGTGTAGACCTAGGTTTTAGATGCTGCCAACTCACATAAAGCGTCCCAGCCCAATAAGTTCCACGTGTCCTTGCGCACCTCATAAACCTGCCCAGTTTGCTATTTTAAAAATAGATTGGGGTTGAGGGGAGAGAGAGAGAGACTAGAAGCACTCAACAGCTAGGGACTCGGGAAGATTCCCATCTGCTTTCAGTGTCATCATCGGCAGACAAACCACGGCCCCCCGTCAACGCATGATTGAAGCTCACAATTAGCCATCCACGGAGCTTGGGCACGTAAGCTCTCATTTTATAACAACAAATAATTGATGAAGCTTGTAATGTTTTCACGGTCAATAGTTCTATGAAGAGTTCAGGTGCCCGGCTTTTTCAATCACTCCAATGAGTGAGGATGGCGCTGCTTTGGCGGGAGGCAAATTCCTTCGCCGAAGCTGTCCTGCTAGGAGAATTAACTGAGCTACTTGGAAGCAGCCAGTAGCTCATCAGTAATTTCATTATCCTATTGAGTTTCCCCCCTTCTATTAAGTCAGTCTATTCTCAGGCACACAAACAAGCGGATAAATTGACCCAGCATTGCCAGACAAAAGAGGGAGCGTTTCCCGAAAGAAGCCTCTGCAAGGGAGGCTTTTAATAGCCGCCCATTCTTATATTTATTTATTTATTTATTTTTGTCAGGGCTGTTGCTATTTCGGACGGCTCCCATTCCCACTTTCTTTCAGCAGCAGAAGCACGAGGTCTCAAGCTGTCAGGAGAACACAAAGGATGACTGTCATCGCAATGCACCAGAAGACTGCCGAATTGTAGCACCTGCTGGCACACAGACACCTAAGGGAGGAGATGCCTCTGCTCCTGGCATACGGTTTCACATGGCAACAGAGGGAGGAGTGGAGCTGCAACCATGCTCCAACCTCAGTGCTCAAGGCACACTTTTAATCAGAATTAAATACTGGAGCAACATGTCATTCTTACACCCAGAGTAGTCTAGAACAGGGTTTCTCAGCATGTGGGTCTCCAGATGTAATTGCACTTCAACTCCCATAATCCCAGCCCCAGTGGCCTTTGGTTGGGAATTATGGGAGTTGAAGTCCAATTACATCTGGGGACCCACACCTTGAGAAACCATGGTCTAGAAGGTTTTATCCAGCCCTGGAGAACTAACCCTCTGAATTTCTGCACAAGTCACCAATCTAGGCTTCCACTCAAATCACGTTCAGATCAGCAGCACAGCAGGCAGCCTCCTCTCTGGGTGAATCATTCTGCTGCAACTCAGACTCCGGAGTGGCCAAATGACCCAATCCCAGAGAGACCAAAGAAGTGAACCACACATGCCGACTGGGAAAAGGAAAGGCAGCAAGTCACGTAAACATAAACAAGCATCCTCATCCTGGGGTGGGCAGTTTGGGCTCACAGGGGCCTTAATTAGTTTCATTTGGTTCTTGCAGTGCAATTTGGTTCCTGCAGTCCAATCTCTTGTGGCACACAGTATGGGAATTCCTGAGCTGGAACAGACTCCGTGTTCCCTAGGGTGCTTTACCCACAAGGCATTGCTTCATTTATGCCGAGTTGCCACAAGCTTAAGGCAGCGAGAGCCTCTACAGATGTGGGTCACTGAAGTATGCCTTGTGCATCCCCCCAAAGTCCAGTGGGGGAGAGCGTGAGAGAAAGAGAGAGACTCTGCACTGCAGCCAGAAGAAGAGGGTTTGACTGCCTAACCGCTCCCGAGGCTGGAGGTTCAGATTCTATAAGTGAGGAACTGGAACCCACAGCTCTACTGCTGCTTCACCAAGATCCCTCAGGGTCTTGTAAATTCCCAGCAGATCACTTAGACAAAGGATCTTGAGTTCAGGGACAGGCCGTCACTCAGCATGACAGCACACACCATATGTTCCTTATCAGCCAACCTGCTTTGCAATTTAAGAGGTACTCAGTCAAGCTCAGACCCTTGCTGGAGCAACTCTGGTCTCACCCAGAAGTTCTCACTGGAACTCAATCTCTCCCTGTGGTCAAGATCCAGCTCTCTGAAAACCAATATATGGTGTTTCAAGGTTCAAATCTCCATTCAGCCATGAAACTCACTGGGTGACTCTGGGCCAGTCATGGATCTCTCCATCTAACAGGGTTGTCATGAGGATAAACATAACCAGGGTGCTTTCCAAACTATGAGATTTGCAGAGTGCAGCAGAATTAGGCTGCAGTTTGAAACAGCAAGTACAGCAGCTTTGATGCAGTTTTCTATGCAACAAGACAAGTTTTTGGCCATCCATAATGCCTGCCACTGCAGCAGATTTTCCAGGCAGGAGGTGTCCATATTCTACCTGGATCTCAATAGGGTTGCTGAGGGGGTGAGGAACTGCTGACGCAACAAACCCTTTTTTAAAAAAAATCTCAGTGCTTTTGTGCAAAGATACAACAAGTTTCTCCTTTGCGCAAGCCAAAGAACCAACCTCATGGGGCGTGAGACCAAACAAGCCTATCCCTTGAGAAGTGTGGGTGAGAGAAGGAACACCTGAATGCACCTGGGACCATTTGAGTTAAAAGGGGATGTATTGGCTTGTATGCAATGGGCAAGTGTGGAATGTACTGCTATCTCAATATAAGAGAGGCGTAAAAACTGCTAGAGCGTGCAGCCATACCCTGTGAGCTTTGATTGCTAGCAAACTTTAATAAGCCTCTGCTTAAAAGTGTGATACTGGTGCCTGGTGTAAATTACCCAACCAAGGAATGAATGCAGGGAGAATCCTTGACTTCCAACAGTGTGAAGGTGTAAAAAAGAAGTCTTAATGGAAAACATGAGCGATTAAAATCAAAAGCCGAACGCAGATGAGAACACCTTTGCAGGTTGCACACTTGCACAGGAACTCGTGTTCAGAAATTAAAAAATAATAATTTTACATGAGTGGCAACATTTCAAGAATGGGCAAAAAGGGTATGTAAAAATAAATAAATAAATCAGCAAATCCAAGTGAACTGTCCAGACCACACTGCACAGCAACACAACACACACAGGGCAAGCCTCCATACAATGGAAAGACACAGCACTTTCATGCAACAGTTTTACAACATTACAGGGTCAAAACGCTTCAGTAAAATCTGCATAAAGGCATTGGAAATATGGACAGCACCCTGGTGAAAGAGTAGCGACAGTGATATTGCAACATGAGAAATGTGGAGGGGCACTTAACGGACACGTTGCAAAACTGTTGCAGCGCGTAATCTGGAAAACGCCCATGTATACCATTCTGGGCTCCTTGGAGGAAAAGAGAGATATAAATGTAAAAATTATTATTAAATAATAATAATAATAATAATAATAATAATAATAATAATAATGGTGCAAAGCACTTAACACTTGGGGCTGAGCCTTAATGCCCACAACCCCAGTTTGCTGCCCCATTTATAGATTGCAAGGTTGTAGGGGCACAAATATGGGTGAGGTTTTCACCCCACTTGTGTTGCTGAGTGGCATTATTTATTATTATTATTATTATTAAGAAAAACCCTTTTGTTCTTTTGCTCTTTAGACAGAAAACATCACGTCTTTTTTCTACCATCACTGTTGTCTGAATGTAAACAGTGATTCCTTCTCCTGCCCTCACTCCAATATGGCTTCAACAAGGACCTCATCAGAGCGAGGGCAGGATTAGGAATAATGCTTCCTGTCCAGAGAAGGAGATGAATGAAAGCATTTGGGTGTGGGGGGGAGGTACTCTGCATGCAGAGGCCCTCTTACCCCTGGAATTCGGGGCCAGTATCCAGGACCTCCACAGCTCCTGCAGGCCCCCAAACCTTTTTTAGTCTGTCCTGGATGGTGTGGTCGCCTGGCCAAGCATGATGATGCTTAATTTGCAGGCCGGGGGGGGGGGGGGGCGCTCCAAAGGCCTTTAGGTCCGGACTCCAAAATTACCTAGGTGCACCTCTGCCTGCATCAAGGAGAGCTGAAATGGACGTTCCCCTAAGAATTCTCAACGCAGCATTCCTATAAGTATTAAGTAAACACTGAAGGATGCATATATCTTTTCCTCAAGATCCGTTTCCTACAGATACATTCCTAACTGGCATAATTTGGGATTAGTATCCTAGGGAGCAGCGCCACCTCACACCATGGCCTGCTGTAGCCTTCATAGTTCACTTCACACTTTCAGAATGCAAGGATGAACTTTGACTCTGCAAGGGTACTGCTACCGCTGGGACTGAGCTGGGTATAATGCGACACAAAGCAGAAGTGGTTCACGGGAGAACAGGCTACGGGTGAAGCAATTGGATATGCATGCAGCCCATGGCAGCTTCTGACCCGGCTTGCCTAATGGAAGTTCAGACTGCACCAAGCAACAGCAGGTCATGAGTTATGACAGCTCAGTGATCTTGAACCAACTGTCAACTCTTTCTTCTTTGGAGATAAAAGAAGCACCTAGGTTAATTTTGCACTTCCCTTGCTCTCTCAATGGAAGAGAGAACTAACAGGTTGCACAGCTCTGCAGTGCTGAGGAGGAAGGAATGAATGAAGATCTGTGCAGCAGATGTGGAAGTAAGAGAAACCCCCGGATCATCGACTAGATATGCCCAACACCAGTTTCTGCAACTGACAGGCAGTCTAAAGTCTTTGGATTGGCTATCCTGAATAATATGGTGTCGTCCTCAAACTTTGCAGCCTTACTACATGCTCCTGACTTCAGATCTTATAGGAAGAAGTCAAGTAGTATAGGGCCTGTTGCAATACAAGTACTGGGAGGACCTCCTTGCCCTTGCATTCAGAAAACTGTCCATTCACTTCTATCTTCTGCTTCCTGCCTCTTATTTATTTATGGCATTTATAGACCAGGCTTCCTCCAAGAAGCTTAGACTGATGTACATGGTTCTTCCTCCTTTATCCTCACTGTGTGCATAGTTGTAAGTGTTATGTATCATTATGTCTCACCACACTACTCAGAATAGGCAAGGGGGAAAGAAGCAGAAAATACTTGGGGGAACTGGTGACCTTTAACCAGACAAAGTGTCCCCCTGCCCCCATATCCCATCCCACATGCAACAGAAGGAAAAGTCACCCTCAGAGGTGTTCTGGGCCATGGTGAATCAGCAGCCAGTACAACAATCTCCGGCATGCTTGAAAATTCCAAGTCAACGTGGTGCAGAGTTCAAGCATTCATACCACCTGGGAGACATCAAGGCTGTTCACACATGACTGTGTAGTCGGGCAGGTGGTGGGTAGGGAAGGCACGTTTCAACCTACCTTCCCCCAGATTGCAGCTCACAGCCTGGGTGGCACACAAGCCCTGCACCCTCACAACCAGCACTGCTGAGAATAAGATGAATGAATCTCCACGTGGCTCCTGGCAGCACTGGTAAACCGAGGATGGGACCCATATGGCAGGAGCAATGCACTGGGGCATTCCCCCAAGCAACAGGCACTCTGGACACCCATCTGTGTGCCACTGGGCTAGTAGTAACTTGGCTTGCACACGAGTGTGTAGCCTGGGTTAAGAGAGCGCTCGCTCCCTTAACCTTGGCTAACAGCCAGGCTAAGAAGCAGGACCTAGGCGGCACTACCCCGCCGGGTTTTCCCCGTCCTACCTGGAGGTGCCAGAAACTGAACCTAGGATTCCTGCATGTTAAGATGGTGCTTTACCCCTGAGCTCCCTCCCTGGTCCTTTATTTTTATTCTTATTTTATGGAGGTCATCCACACAATCAAAAAACCTGTATTCTACCTGGGTTTGGGAGCTGTATGTGCTCCCAGTTTCTGATTGTGTGGAAGCAAGACAGAAGGGAAAACTGGGTAGCTTTCCCTCCCACCTTGCTTCCACTTAATCACGTCTACCCAGGTTTCCCTCCCACCTTGCTTCCATACAACCAAGCACTGAGAGCACACACAGCTCCCAAACCCGGGTAGGTTTTTTGATTGTGTGGATGACCTCTACTAGTATAAAATAATAATAAACCTGGATTTTACTGCTGATATTGACCTGAGCTAGTTGGTAGCCACTAGTACCAAACCCATTCTTAATGGACTCCAAAACAGATGATCTCACTGTCCATGACTCCATCAAGCCAACTATGACAATTAAGATGTCTTATTACATATACACACACCTCTCCTCCCTCACACCTTCAACAGAAACAAGCCTGAACATCAGAAAAGCTGCAATGCTTTGGAGACGACCAAAGAGATTTACTTCTGTTATCACTGGGCTTCCAAAAGCAGCAGTGCCTCCTCAGCAATGCCTGTGGCTGGCAATGATCCAACGAGGAAGCTAAGCAAGGGAATGTGTCTTTCAAAGACAAGGATTTGCTTTGTGACTAAGAAGCCTAAAGGTAGAAGAAAATGGAAAGAAATAAAAACAGAGAGCAGAGGGAGGAGGAATCAACTAGCTTGCAAGTGTTCAAAGAGCAGGCAGCATTAATAGCCAGCTAAGATGAGTTCCTTGCTCTGGACTTCCAACCAACCCCCTGGAGAGAGAACTACACTGAAGAACATGCACACCACATTTGAGACCAATCTTTGTTCCCATGAAACTGACAGGCCTCCTTGCTAGGCCAAGAGGCATTCCTTGATGCACAAGCTGCAGTCAAAGGCTTGCTTCACCTCTGATCATGGCTTCTTTGACCTTTTGACTTGCCCCACAATGGGATCCAATTGACCACTTCCACCACATGGGAACTCTGATATACTGTTGCTGCATCAATACAGTACGGCTTGGCTAAAAGCCCACAACTGCATAGGAGATGGGCAAGAGACTTTAGGAAGCAGGCCCAGAAGAATACTGGGTGGAGAAGAATACCCAAGCAGCAGGACAACCACCCAATGGGACACATACTGGGTATCCATTCACTCCACACTGGAAACATTCTGTCTTGTTGAGCAGAGTGGGCAGGGTCATGTTTTTGGTGAATGTGGATGGATGTGGGCTGCCTACCCAAAAGCACACTCCTGGTCACCACTGTTGGCAGCATCCAGTTCTCTTCCTTTTCCTTGTCCAATACACCAACAGTCTGTTATGAGGACAGCTCTGCATAGCTGTCACCTGTGTGAGCATTGGAAGCCGCCGGAACTAGGACAAGGAACCCTCAACTCTGTGTAGGGCTGTTAGGAGCTGCATAGATTGAGGATGAGAATCTTAGACTCTGCATACTGCACCCCTGAGCTGAACAACTTTGGCCCTCCAGCTGTTTTTGGACTACAACTCCCATCATCCTGGCCACAGTGGCCAATGGTCAGGAATGATGGGAGCTGCAGGAGGGCCAAAGCTGTGCAGCCCTCCTACAACCCCATGTGGCAGGCACTCAACTACCACAGAGCTCTCAGGTCTTAGACTGAACATGGCCAGTTAAGTTGACTATTAGATCCTCCAAGCATGGAAAAGTTTAGATTTTCCTGTTGGGAGCATCGCTTTGCTCCAGTATCTACAATTCCTGGTCACCTGCTCAGCGTTCACACTTGGCTTCAGTTCTGACTCTGATTGCTTTCTGGTTCCTGGTTGTTTCCCTGGCTTGAACCCTTGGCTTCAGCTCCGACTCCCATTTTGCTCCTTGATCCCAAGGCCAGTTTGCCCCCATTTTTTTGCCTGGCTCCTCCTGGTCCCAACTTCAGACTTTGATCCATCTTGCCAGAAGCTGCCTACAGCCCAGCAACAGTCCTGGGTGGCAAGCCCACAGGCTGTGTTCTGGACCATCTTTGGGGGCAATTAAGATTCCTGGCTTCTGGGGTGAATCCACTAACCCAGGCAAGTCCACTAACCTGCTGAAGCCTCCTAAACAGGAAGGCCTATCCAGACCTCCTGTTTGGGCTAAGGTCTTACCTGGGGGCAACAGCTGTCTCCCGACTCCACCCTGACTGCAGACCACACCTCTCCCAGAACAGTAGAGTCACAGCAGCAGCAGCTACTAGTGCTCCCCAGAAGTAATGACTCAGAAGCCAGCAAGAAGCCTCCAAGCTAATGAGGCCTTGGCCGCTGCCCAAATAACACAACCTCTGATGCCAGCCCTGACTGGATACAATAGCCCAAGGACATTGTAGAACTGGGAAAGGTGCAGAAGAGGGCAACCAAGATGATCAGGGGCCTGGAGCACCTTCTTTATGAGGCAAGGCTGCAGCATCTAGAGCTTTTTAGTTTGGAAAAGAGGCAACCAAGGGGAGACTTGACAGAGGTGTATAAAGTTATGCATGGAGTAGATGGAGGAAAATTTCTTTGTGTCCACTCTCCCTCTCTCACAGCATTAGAACCAGTTTTCTGGTGAGACTGATGGCCAGGAAATTTAGGAGCAAGAAGAGGAAGTAATTTATCACACAGTGCACAATTAACCTATGGAATTCTCTGCCACAGGGTGTGGTGATGGCCACGAGCTGGGATGACTTTAAGCAGGGCTTAAACAAATTCATGGAGGACAGGTCTCTCAATGGCTACTAGTCTGAGGGCTAAAGGCCACCTCCAGCCTCAGAGGCTAAATACCACTAAATACCAGTTACAGGGGAGCAACAGCAGGCGAGAGGGCAAGCCCTCAGTGGTGTGGGCCACTGTGAGAAACAGGATGCTAGACTAGATAGGCCTTGGGCCTGATCCAGCAGGGCTGTTCTTATGAGTGCCCTCTCTCCAAGCAAGACCTATCTTCTTTATCCAAGGCCTTTCTAACCTAACATCTGGCTCTTTTCTTTTTACATAGACCATATATTCTCTCTGCTTCGTGAAGCATTATTCTAGGACAAGCACCCCTTGGTGTGTTGTAGCAAGAAGGAAACACAAGAATATCTCAATTGGATGAGGCCCGAGGACCATCTAGTCCAGCATTCTGTCTCACACAGTGGCCCACCAGATGCCCCCGAGAAGTCCACAGGCAAGAGGCGAGAGCATGCCCTCTCTCCTGCTGTTGCTCCCCTGTAACCGGCAAGGGGAGAAAAGCCCCTTTTCTCTGGTAAGGGAAGAAAAATCAACACATCTGCCCATACAAGATGGCACTTGCATATTTTTAAGTGTTTGTCTTTTTAAAAAGAGAAAAGAAAAGAAAAAGAAACCCAAGATAGATAATGCAAACATGTAAATGGATTTTAGGTTCTGCTTCAGCATACTGATGAGAAGGAAGCCAGAGTGATGATGAAAGGAGGGGGAAGGGGGGGGCGTTGCACACATGCCACAATCACTGCTGTCAAGTTGGGTGCGTTGAAGGGGTCCTTTCTATGCCAAGCACAGTGTTTAAAAAAGGCCTTTGGATAAAGATGCTCAGTGCGAAGTTGAGCGAGCCTCAGACACGGTCGCCATGGCAACACACAACACCCCACTCCCCTCCCCAATACGACGACGAGGGGGAAAGCAGGACATGCGAACTCAAAGCCAAGCGTCGAGCAGCATCCCAAGGTCTTTGCTCCAGTTACGAGGCCAAGTGTCAAAACTCGGTCAGATTAGTCCCACATTTACAGGAGAATTCTGGGCAAAAGCATCAGATTTGTATGTAAATACGGGTGTGTGTGTGTGTGTTTATTTGGTTCAAGGGGGAAAGATCCAGAGATTTTAGTGGAAGAGAGCAGAATGGAAGTCTCATTCAGTATTAACCAAAATCAGTCAAGAACTCCGCATGGATGTCACTGGCAGCATCTACCATTTCCCCAATAATTCCAACCCCTGTTTCCTGCATCTGGGCGACTGACAAGGCACACAGAAAAGTGGTGTGAATCACACACCAAGGGCTGAGCATGAGCACTTCTTGGCAGTGCTTGCTGCTTGCATTGACCTCTCCTCATCGGGAGCTTCTCCAGGGGTATTGCAGCCGAGTCCAGGATGCTTTGATGGCTCTAGGCCTCAGGTAAGTGTGAGGAGGGAAGACCCCATGCATTAGGGGTGGGCTGAAGGAGAAACACTATTTGCCTAAAGCTATGCTCAGGGGTACACAAATTTAGGCTTATCTCACTAGCCAGCCCTTATTTGTGGTCGCCATCAATCCCACTCTCTTCCCTCAGCTAATAGGAAGCTGCCTTCTACCGAGTCAGACCATTGGTCCACCTAGCTCAGTATTGTCTACACAGACTGGCAGTGGCTTCTCCAGGGTTGCAGGCAGGAATCTCTCAGCCCTATCTTGGAGATGCCAGGAAGGGAACTTGGAATCTTCTGCATACAGATGCTCTTCCCGGAGCAGCCCCACCCCCTAAGGGGAATTCCCCAAGGGGAATCTTTTACAATGCTCACACATGTAGCTTCCCATTCAAGTGCAAACCAGGGTGGACCCTGCTTAGCAAAGGGGACAGTTGGGGCTTGCTACCACATGACCAGCTCTCCTGCCTTTCCCAGCACATAGCTTTGACGAGAAGCAGGTCTTCTGTCATTTGCACTGGGAGATGTGGAACAAACAGTGGGATGCTGTTCCTACTGCTCAGAAATGATTCCTGCCATTTCTTACCTGCTCAAAAGCGACAGTGGAAATAAGGCCTCTGGTGAGAAGGTCTGTGTGGTGCTGGGTGTCCTGCTCACCAAAGGGCTGGAGGCACTCACCACTGGCATGCTGGCAAGTAGATCTGTTGATGCCCATCTAAATTACTAGCCAGCCCAGCTGAAACATACAGCTAAACCAGCGAAGTTTATTTTTACACTTATATCCTGCTCTTCCTCCGAGGAGCTCAGAGCAGTATACATGGTTATGTTTATCCTCACAACCACCCTGTGAGGTAGGTTAGGCTGAAAGATACATGACTGGCCCAGAGTCACCCAGCTTACATCAACTACTATAGCAGATTTCAGCAATGAGCAGGAGGTGGTCTAGACCAGGGATTCTCAGCGTTGGGTCCCCAGATGTTATTGAACTTCAACTCCCATAATCCCCAACCAAATGCCACTGAACTAGGAATTATGGGAGTTGAAGTCCAATAACATCTGGGGTTGAGAATCCTTGGTCTAGAGGATCTACAGGCTCCCCTTCAGTGCTAAAATCCCATTATTATATACATTCAAACACACCAAACAGTGTTTGTAGGCTACTATCCCCTCCCACATCTTGTCAGCAAAGACAGCACCAGAGAGCTTCCTACAGGCATCCAAGAAAGAGCGAAGATCAAAGCATGAGAAACAAGCCTTTGAACACCTCATGAAGGAGTCCAGAATATCTTTCATTGCCGATTACCATTCTAACCAGCTCCTTGTCAGCCAGCCCGGCTCATCCCTTAACGCTGGATTCTTTGCTGTGACGCCGTGATGTTGCTAGGCACAGTTGCTAGGCAAAGGCACACAGGAAATTGCTGAGCTGCCATTGCTGAGCGCAGGCCAGGCTTTGAAAATAAAATAAATAAAAGCATAGTGGTTAACAGAGATTGTGTGGAGGGAGAGAAGAGATGATCATTGACTTAACGAGGGACCGGTTACTGAAAAACTCCCGGTGAACTCCGTCTTCTGTTCCAAAAGGTTGACGCTCAAGTCGGTTGCTTCTTTGCAGCACCCAGATCATCAGTATTCAACAGCACAAAGCACAGTCTGGTATATACCACCACAGGATGCAAGGTTTTTGCAGAAAGCAAAGAGGGCATTTGCACTGGGTCTTCAGCAGCCACAGGGCGAGAAGCTGGAAACTTCCAGGAACCCGTTCCAAGAATGCCCAGCGGCTCCTGCTAATGGGGTTCAAGGCATAGGACAAGCTAAGTTGAAACCATCCAGTTACAAAGATCTGAAATTTAGATTTTCAACTCCAGGATTTATTTCTTGCTCAAAACAGTGGCTGGGAAAGAGAGCAAACGATGAAGACCTTGGATGGTGGTGCCAAGATGATGTTGGATTACAACTCCCATCCTACCATCCAGGGATATTGCTAGCTTTTGCGTGAGGATAGTTTTGGGAGGGCCCCTATAATCAATTCATATTAGGCTTGTTCACACGATCCTCATCTGGGAGGAGTGCTTAGCCAGGGTAGGAGAGCTGTTTGTGCTTTGGGTCAGACGGCCATGTGAACACCAGAGATCAAGGTAGGAACAGAGGCGTATCTAGGGAAAATAGTGCCTAGGGCAAGCACTGAAATTGTGCCCCCTGTCCAAACATCTGACACCCACTGTCCTGATAACTTTACCATAATATCAGCTCAAAAATACAAGTCAAGCTCGTTAATCTTTTAATATTTCAAAAACTATTTAGCAGTGGACGAAGCCGGACCAAAAAATGCTCGAAAACTACAAATTTCAGTATGCTGGGGCTCATGAAATACCCCAAAACTATGTGGAGGTATACTTGGAAAACTAAACAGAATTGCCTGTCTAATTCTTTACTATGCATTGTAGCATCACTATTACATAAGTTGTAAAAATAAATGGAGAATTTGACTTTCCCCATATACTCTGAAAATAATGAAAGGATATGCAGAGTAAACTGTGTCACTGCTTGGAATATATTCTAGTATTTCAGAAAGACAGTTAAAATGAGAGCAAGAGCAAGAAACTCCCAGTGGGCCTTAATACTAAGGATTTCACACTGATTCAAAGACAAACACACCATTAATAGTCATATTATTAAGACATCACATTTAACTCATTTATCACAAGCAGCAAAGTAAGAGGAAATGAATACAATCCTAGCTCATAAGCTTCAGCTCAGTATTCACAAGCCCTGATTCTCTATACATAGTGTCAAACTAAATATGTGTACAATGACTTATATTATATTAAATCAATTTTTTGTAACCTGTAGCCCCTTCGGGGGGCTTCCTAAAGGCAGTGGGGGGATCTGCAGAGTTCCCCCCTCCCCCTGCTGGCCTCTAGGGCCTCACAGGGACCATTTGAGCATGTGCGGTGGCCATTTTTTTTAATGGCTGCTGAAAACAAAATGACCACCGTGCATGCTCAAATGGCCTCTGTGAATCCTGGCATGGCCTAGGGCCTCACAGATGCCATTTGAGCATGTGCGGTGGCCATTTTGTTTTCAGCAGCCATTTTTTTAAAAAAAAATTGATTTTAGATAATGGCACTCCCCCTTCAAGTGGCACCCGGGGCACGTGCCCTGCCTGCCCCACCCTAGATATGCCCCTGGGTAGGAATGAGGAGAATGATCATGTGGGAGTTATGGGTAGGATGACACAGCCAATCCACATTCTGTCCCCAGAATATTGAGGATGGACGAAAAGCCATAGTATAGTACAGTATAGGGCAGTTTCAGCCACCTAATGGCACAGTGGGGGAAGTAACTTGCCTAAGGAGCAAGAGGTTGCTGGTTCGAAACCCTGCTGGTATGTTTCCAAGACTATGGGAGACACTTATATCGGGCAGAAGCGATATAGGAAGATGCTGAAAGGCATACTGTGTGGGAGATGGCAATGGTCAACCCCTCCTGTATTCTACCAAAGAACCACATGGCTCTGTGGTCACCAGGAGTCGATACCGACTCGGTACATCTTTACTTTATGGGGCAGTTTCATACGCTCAGTTAAATAAAGTGAACATGAAGAACAGAAAGACAAGGCTATACTGGGTATCGCTCCAATGGGTAACTTGGTATGACAAACTGTTGCATTCATCAAGCCAAGACCAGATCACATTCAACTCTTAGAGGAGATTAACAGCTTGCTCAAAAAGATGTTTGAGCTTATCTCATAACATCTAATTTTAAAAAGTCAAAATTTTTATTTTTGATCAACTACAGGTAATAAAAATCAAGTGCCAATTTATAACCCTAGTTAAAAATCATCAACATTAAGGAACAATAAAGAAGTTGTATTAGAACACCACAAGTTTTTAAAAGCTAGTCCTCCTAAACTCACTGACTCAGGAGTAAGCTCCACGGAGCACAGTGGGACTTACTTCAGAGTAAAGAAGTGGGGCTTTCAGAATGAGTCTCAATGCACAAATATTAAAGGACTTTGAAACTTCTTCAGCCTGAGGCACTTTCGTGCAATTCAGAAGTGATTGCCAGAGTGCCTAAAGTTTTAGTTTGGGGAAAACAAACCCCAGAGACCTACCCTTAAAGATGGCAGCATATTGATGTGGAATGGCTGCTTTCTTTAAAAAAAAAAAAAAGACTGAGCACCTGAGGAGGGGGAAATGAATGGAGGAGATGAGGGGAGAACCAATTCAGCTTCTGTTGTCAAGGTAAGGCTCCTGCATGGTGCACATGAAGCGGGGAGATTACTACGAAACGTGATGTGTGCCGTAGAGTCGGTGTCGACTCCTGGCGCCCACAGAGCCCTGTGGTTGTCTTTGGTAGAATACAGGAGGGGTTGACCATTGCCATCTCCAGCGCAGTTTGAGATGATGCCTTTCAGCATCTTCATATATCATTGCAGCCCAATATAGGTGTGTCCCATCATCTGGGAAACATACCAGCGGGGATTTGAACCCACAACCTCTGGCTTGGTAATCAAGCCATTTCTCCGCTGTGCCATTAGGTGGCTAGACTACCACTACCACCACCACCACCACCACGGATATTTATATACTGCTTTTCAACAAAAGTTCCAAAAGTGATTTACATAGATAAATAAGGACAAATCAATAAAATGGCTCCCTGTCCCCAAAGGGCTCACAATCGAAAAAGAAACATAAGAAACACCAGCAACAGCCACTGGAGGAATGCTGTGCTGGGGATGGAGAGGGCCAATCCCAGAGTTCATCAATATTAACTCTATTTAAGGCCATTAATTGGGACTATCTACCTTTCCCCGCCTCCAGATGTGGGACTCCCTGGCACAATCTAAAGAAAAAGGAGTTAAAGTCCCTGTTAATGACAGTTAACATCTCCTCTTCCCCCATCTCCTGAAAAGGAAGTAAAGCCGGAGCAAGGGCTGAGTTCTCCAGGAAGCTTTATTATTATCTACATTTATATCCTGCTCTTCCTCCAAGGAGCCCAGAGTGGTGTACTACATACTTGGGTTTCTCCTCACAACAACCTTGTGAAGTACGTTAGGCTGAGAGAGAAGTGACTGGCCCAGAGTCACCCAGCAAGTCTCATGGCTGAATGGGGATTTGAACTCGGGTCTCCCCGGTCCTAGCCCAGCACTCTAACCACTACACCACGGTGGCTTCATGGGGCCTTTAATTCCCATCTCCTCTGGAACAGAGGGGGCGCCTTCACATATCGGCCAGATTTACCCGGAAGTCCATGTGAGCTATCGGGCAGCACTTCATACACAATTCAGGTTTTTCAGTGGGCATTAGAGTATAGCCAGATTTATAATCAGGGTTTAAAAAGAAAAAGGACATGCAAAGTGGATTTATTTATTTTTTTGGCAATTTCAGACTCTCAGTAAAGCTTTGCAGTAAACCTGCAGCAAAGCCCACTGTCTGGAAATGCTCCTGGGAAAGGAAATCTCTCCCTAAACAAGGGGAAGACTCTTCACTGTAGAGGCATCAGCTTGGCAAGTAGCAGCAGGAGATCCCTGGCAACCAAGCTCCTTCTTGCTTGTCTGGTGCTCCTCCAGCTGGCCTTTCAGGACCCCTCTCCTCCCCAAAGGGAAGTGCAAGGATACCAGTGCTGTGCTGGGGCCTAGAGTGCCTGTCACATCCCCAGCACAATACGTCTCCAGTTAACTCAAAAGCAACCCTGGGTAACTCAGCAAAGAAGCAGAAGAACCGTTGTCCCTATCCAGCCAAAGCATCCCTCCAATGGCTGCTGGTGGTGTCTGCCTTCTGTTTCTTTTTCAGTTGTGAGTCCCTTGGGACAGGGAACCATCTTAATCTTTCTATGTAAACTGCTTTGAGAACTTTGGTTGAAAAGTGGTATATATTACCCCATTATGTTTTATGACAACCTGTGGTCACAACTATAAAACTACTACTACTACTACTACTACTACTACTACTACACCACAAAGAGACACCTTTTAAAGTGGTGATTCTCTTTATTGGGCAGGGGAAAAGCAATGGGCCCTATCCAACCCTAGCACAGCATCCCTCCAGTGGCTGTTGCTGGTATCTGCCTTCTGTTTCTTTGTAGATTGTGAACCCTTTGGGGACAGGGAACTATCTTATTGAAGTATTTATTCTTCTATGTAAACCGCTTTGAGAACTTTATTATTATTTGTTTATTCATTCATTCAATTTTTATACCGCCCTTCCAAAATTGGCTCAGGGTGGTTTACAAATAAGACAAGGACAGTTAAAATCAATCAACAATTAACACAATTAAACAATAAAGCGATTCAATTTAAAAACCCTTTACAACAACTAAAAAAACCTGGAAGGCCAGGCCAAACAGATAGGTCTTAAGGGCTCTCCTAAAAACCAATAAAGAGTTCGAATTATGGATTTCTGCAGGGAATACATTCCACAGTGCAGGAGTGGCTACAGAGAGTCGCCAACAGACGTACTGGTGGTAACTGGAGACGGACCTCCTCAGATGACCCTAACATGTGGTGGGGATCATGCAGAAGAAGGCGCTCTCCAAGGTAACCTGGACCTAAGCCATTCAGGGCTTTAAAGGTAACAACCAGCACTTTGTATTTTGCTTGAACTTTGGTTCAAGAGCGGCAAATAAATATCCATAGTAGTAGAGAGGCAGCCAGGAAGCTGGTGGCTGGGCTCTGAGCAGAAGCAATCATGAAGCAGGCCAGAGAGGGGAGGAGGAAGGTCGGGTGCAGTGTGGGGCCCCTTGTAACATGCAGGGACTTTGTTGGCTGCCCACTCAGCCCTCTCTTCAGACAGCCTTGCTACCATTGTAGGGAATGATGTGAGTTGTAGTCCAACCACATCTGGAGACACAAGCTTGGGAAACTTCTTGCTTTATAAGACCTTTGACAGGTAGAGCTTCATGCCACTGAAAGTTCTCCACAGGCTGTGAATCCGTAGATTTGTGGCTTCCACCACTAAATCCATGCGACGTTCCAAACACAACTAAACACGGATGTCACAGGAGACAGCCGAGTGACACCAGTTGGATTTCACTGCTATTGACAAGGAACCCAGACAAGCTTCGAGAACAGAAGATGGAAGAGAAAGATAACACAGTCTTATCTGTACCAATCAGGATATCATTTCAGATCACAGCTAACAGGGATCCCAAGGAGCACATGACAGTGCCCAGCACAATTCCGTCCTCTGTTGCAATACGTCTCTGTACAACTGCAGAAGCAAAGCATGCAAAGGAAGCAGAGAAAGCCAAGGAGAAAGTCAAGTGGACACACCCATTTTATTTTATTTTGCCACAAGTGTAACCATCTGTGTGAAGATTGCTGAGGAGGGAGGCACACAATGGGAATCCAGTGTCTGAGGGGAAAATAAGCATGTCTGGAAGAAAAAGGTGAATCTTGTGTTTCCCAGGAGCCAATATCAAGATTCACGGAGCTTAAGTCACATAAGATCTACAGAGCAATAGCACCAAAATGTCACAGAAGGGACACTATCAGAAGAAAGAAAAATCAAGGCAGGCAGCTCTCCCTCTACGATCCAATGACGGTCCATAAAGCAACTCCTCTAAGCGTCTCCAATCTTCTCTCTAGTTACCCCGATAATTATATTTGCCCTTGTGCCTTAAGAGGGGAAGCCATTCCAGCACAAGGACTCCAAGGACAAATTAATGTCCTTCTAACTTTATCACACCCCTAGCTACACTAATCTGGGTCCCAGGCAGAAGATACTTCATGCCACATGAGTCACAAAACTGGAACTACGTAATCCGGGAGACTTTAAAGACACATTTAGTTCCCTAGCATGGCAGACATGCAGTTTTCCCAACAACTGCATGAAAATACCGGAAGGGAAGCACCAGAGCTGTTCACATGACTGTTAATGAGAGGATTGCTGGTCTTGTGGTCGCAAGCATGACTTGTCCCCTTAGCTAAGCAGGGTCCACCCTGGTTGTATTTCAATGGCAGACTAGAAGTGTGAACACTGGGAGGTATTCCCTCCAAGGGATGGAGCCACTCTGGGAAGAGCAGAAGGTTCCAAGTCCCCTCCCTGGCAGCATCTCCAAGAGAGGGCTGAGAGAGATTCCTGCCTGCAACCTTGGAGAAGCCGCTGCCAATCTGTGAAGACAATACTGAGCTAGATGGACCAATGGTCTGACTCAATATATGGCAGCTTCCTATGTAATGGGGTTAAGACAAGCATCCTGCTCAGCTTTGGAAGCTGTGCTCCTGTGCTCACAAAAACCTAGATGGGGGGTGGGGGGGAGGGGAGAGCTGGACAGGATGGCTTTTCCTCCTACCTCATTAAAGTGCTGGGTAGCAGAGCATTTTTAGGAAGGAGAGTCTCTTCCAGGTTAAAAACTCTTAAAGGGACAGTGTACTATTCCCATAAGCACCATCCTACCCAAACAAATCACTTCCCATTTTTTGCTGGCACACAACCAAAAATCAGGAGTGAGCACTGCTCCCAAACATGGGTGGGACACTTGCCCTACCCCATTAATGGTCACGTAAGCAGCCCTAATCGGATGTGATCTGGCATGGATGGATGGATGGGCTCAGAATCAGAGCAATCGGCAGCAAGGCATCGTAGTCATGTCAAGGCACGACACAAGGCAGCGGGCGAGGTCCCTTTAAGTAACCCAAGTCTTGGGGGCAGAGTCACCTCTCTTCAGGTAACTCTGCGTAAAAGGCTGTAGTCTGCTCTAGGCCTGTGTTAGAGCAACAGCTCCTGCAGAGCTCTCCTTGGATCTGCTGCTGTCAGTCCATCCATCTTCTGGTTCCCGGCTCCAACCGGTTTTGGCCTCAGCCTGCCTGACTCTGCTCAGCCCTCTGTACCTTTTGCTTCCTGGCTTGACTTGGACTGCCCGATGCTAGGGGTGTGCAGGAATCACAGTTCAGCCAGCAATCTGCAGCAAAGCTCAGGCATCATTAAGAGGGAGGAGAGCCAGTCCACAGGGGCTCCTCTGCCATAGCTCCCTGTTGCTGCAGCAGCAACACTACTGCCATCATAACCAGCAACACTCCCCTCAGCTCCCCTCGCATGACAGCAGTAAACATGTTGTCTCCACACATGTGGCAACCATTTGCATGGTTGCCACCTTAGAAAGAACAAGGAACAAACCTGACCCAGAAAGTAACTGGCATAATATAAAAGATCAGGAGTAGTTATAATATAGCTGAGAATATGTATATACAAGAGACAAAACTAAAAAAAAATATCAACTAAACTAGTAAGTTGATGGTACTGTACTTTAAGTATTTCTATTAAGCGTTACATAGTCATAGTATGAGAAATCCTCAAACATACATGCCTGTTAATTCATTAGTTCTTATATCATAAGAAGTGCTCAGGCATGTGCTGACCTGCCAAGTCCTGAACTCTTGTGTTTCTTGGCAAGTTCAAGTCCTGGTAATTCCTTATACACTCAGACACATTTCAACTTCCTCAGTGACTTTAAAAAATAAAATTCACACAAGGACAATGCACCTTCAACCTCTAGAAATAGAAGAGCTCAACTCTGTAGGAGTTACTTACACCCTCTGTTCTATCCCTGTATGCATTACCTTATGAAATACACGAGAGAAGCCACAAGCTTACCCTTCTAGTCCAAAGAGGTTTTCACCCTTTCCCCAAGATCTTCCTCTTAGTAATCATCCTGCACATCTTTTTTCCATAGGATATTGAACCCTTATTGTAAAGTTAAGAAATTATAGAGTTACTTATCCATCTAGAGTAAACATATCCCTCAGCCAGTCAAGCTTCTTGCAAAGCGTCTGCAGATCAACAAAGCCAACCACACCTATCTCCATTTATCTGTACTCTAGAGCCCTTTCAGCTGTTCCTTATATGTAATTACAGCATGCTCTCCCTCCAAGGTTTGTTGCTTAAAGGAGTCATGCTCTCATACTATCTGAAAGGAAATGATACTCTTGAAATGTTATATTGTGGGCTAGAGATAAAAATCTAATATGTATCTTATCACTATTATTCAAAATTACAGTATTAACAGTTGATGTCATAGGAACATGGAAGCTGCCATAAACTGAGTCAGATCATTGGTCTGTCTAGCTCAGTATTGTCTTCACAGACTGGCAGCGGCTTCTCCAAGGTTGCAGGCAGGAGTCTCTCTCAGCCGTATCTTGGAGATGCTGCCAGGGAGGGAACTTGGGACCTTCTGCTCTTCCCAGAGTGGCCCCATCTCCTGAGGAGAATTTCTTCCAGTGCTCACACTTCTAGTCTCCCTTTCACACAACACATAATCAACTTGTGGAATTCTCTGCCACAGAATGTGGTGATTGGCAGCAACCTGGATGGCTTTAAGAGGTGTTTAGATAAATTCATGGAGGACCGGTCTATCAGTGGATACACATCTAAGGGCTATAGGCCACCTCCAGCCTATGAGGCAAGATGCCTCTGAGTACCAGTTGCAGGGGAGCAACAGCAGGAGAGAGGGCATTCCCTCAGCTCTTGCCTGTGGGCTTCCCAGAGGCATCTGACAGACCATTGTGTAAAACAGGACGCTGGACTAGATAGGCCTTGAGCCTGATCCAACAGGGCTCTTCTTATGTTCTTATGTTATGTTCTTAACATTCTGGTAATTATGCACATCCCAATGGATTTGATTAAAATGGTTAAAAGTTGGATTATTTAATCCTGAATTGCAGGGGAAAGAAACCTTTAATTGATGGATAGCAATGCCTTCCAAAAATTAAAGGGTATGCATGGGATATGCGTGGGGCATACCCATGGCATATGTGTGGCATATGTGTGGGGCTCTTCACCTCCCTAATCCACTGCCTGAAGCAACCATCTCATCTCACAACCAGTCTACCCCATGCACAACCAGCCACTGACCAAGCCAAATGCAGCCAGCCAACCATGTATTGTGTGAAAATGAGAAGAAGTCCTCCTCAATTGTGCTCGACACAACAGCCAAAATTTGATCAGTCTCTCTCATGTCCCTCCAGACCTGGACTGCTTTGTAACCACCACTACATTTCCTTAAATCGTGGTTTGCATAATCTTCCTAGCAGCTGGGTTTCACTCTATAGATGCTGCAAGTTCTCTGCTGTGCCCTCCATTTCCACAGCTAAGCAAAGTCATTTTCTTGAACAGGACAGCGAGAAGAACTTTACTGATGACTGTCATTTCATATTCCACGGTTAAAAAACAAGCACTCTTTACTACCCATCTCCTTAACAGGTTTAAGCGATTCCATCCATTTTCCCTTCCAGCGATTCCCAGCACATATTTAAGGTAATCTGGTCTCAGCTTCTGTTTATGACAGGGCTGCTCAACTTTGGCCCTCCTGCAGATGTTGGCCTGCAACTCTCATCATCCCTGGCTCTCGGACAGTGTGGCTGGGGATCATGGGAGTTGTAGTCCAAAACCAGCTGCGGGCCTAAGTTGAGCAGGCCTGGTTTAAGAAGAACAAAGTTGTCTCCCTTCCAAAAGTAGTCTCTCCACACACTCCTTGCTTCAAAGCATACCCTTTAATTTTTGGAAGGCGTTGCTATCGCTCAGTTAAAGGTTTCTCTCCTTTTTCAGTTCAGGATTAAATAATTTAACTTGAAACCATTTTTAATCAAATCCAATGGAATGTGCATAATTACCAGAACTTTGGACACAACTTTTCGTTTGAGAGCATGGAAGGAAGAGTGAGATAGCACAGGAAGGAGCCATAGGCCAGTGGTTGTGTGAGCTTTGCGTCCTTTAGTGAGGAAGAGCACCTCTTTGTATCGCAGTCCACAGTTCCACTGAAGAGGACGCCCAGTATTAATAATACTTCTTTCTGATTCAGAACGCTATCTTGGATGTGGAAGCACTGAAGCGGCTTCGTGGAAGGTCCTTGGCATGGGTCTGCTTTCAAGATGACACCAACCATAAAGAGGACATTCTAGGGCAAGAATTCTCTAATAGGTTTGTGCATGAACCACAGTTCGAGCACTGGTTCAGTTCCACAGGGAGGTGAGCGGGGAGTGGGAGCTTTAAGAAAGAGGAGAGCAAGACCTTCCCTGCTCTCTACCGCCCCCTGCAGCTTCCTGATGGGGCAGCACTTGCCCCAGGTATAGGTGGGCCTCCCCATACACAGACCCAACATCCGCGGTTTCACATATTAACACCCGACCTCAGCATATGCCGGGAGGCGGGGGCAGCAGAAAACGGGTTAATTCCACATATCCATGGGGCAGGGGTGGCCAGAAATGACCTGGAAGGTCATTTCCGGCCACCAGCTTGTGGAAGAGAGCCATTTTGTGACTCATTTTTAAAAAACAAAACAAAAAACATGATTCCCCCCACCCCAGAATATTAGGGATTTGCAGGGGGCGGGGGGCATCCTTGGACTTCTGAAAGCCTACGGATCATGGTGGGGCACTTTATTTCACTGGTTTTCATGGTGGGGGGGGGGAGGTTTGTGCTTTTCGGCGGAGCACCTAACCCCGGTGACCTCATTAACTCAATTATTCATTATTCGCGGTTTCATTACCCGCAGTGATATGCAGGAATGGAACTCCCACAGATAATGAGATACCCCCACGTCAGTGGTGTCCATACGTGCAACAATTCTCTAATAGTGGTGTGCATGGACCACCGTTCAAGCACCAGCTCGGCACGGAGGATGCCATGTATGTGCTGGAGCCATGTGGGGACGTTGGGACAAGCGCCGCGCCAGCAGGAAGCTGCATGGGGCGGCGGAGAGCAGGCAATGAGCTACTCTCCTCTTTCTTAAAGCTCCCGCTCCCAACTCCCTTGCTGAACCGGTTCGGATGTTGTTGATGCCAAACCAGTGCTCAAACCACGGTTTGTACATGCCCCTAATCTCTAATCAGGGTTCCCAGATGTTGCTGATTTGGGGATGACGGAAGCTGTAGTCCAACCAAATCTGGGGATCCACGTTTGAGAATCCCTGTTCTAGGGGGCAGCGCGAATGTTTCCTCTGATGGTCTAGATGCAATTTCCTGCTCAGAGGTCAGATTAAGGGTGGGAAGCCAGACACCACCAGGAATTCCAGCCGGGCAGGCCCTATGCCCTGATAATGATGGAGCAACATTTTACTTAAGTCCAAATGAGTCAAACCTTTCAAGTTCAAGCCTTATTAACAACCCCAGAATTTCACAAAATTTAGTGTGTGGGAGCACGGATGCAAATGCGAAACTGCAAATTCATTTCAGCTTTATTGAACATCAGGTCCTTTTTTTAATGGCCTTTTCCATTTAAGGGACAACTTTTGAAAACCTCGCTGGATTTCACTTCGTAATGTGATTTTATTGTTAACTGTTCTACAAAATGGTGCTTAACTTTAATGAAAACAACCCGCAATGTGCTTGCCGCCAGATGTCCGGTGCCCATAGTCAGTGCTTAACCTTTGCAAAAATGGATGCAAATGAAAGACAATATAGGGACGTGAACAATATGGCACGAGATGTGCCCTGCATCCAGATAAAACTGCAGGCTTGGGAAATGGAGTTCATTTATTCTCAGGAAATAAGCTTCCCACCATATAGAACGCAGATGGGAAAAGGAACATTAATTAATTAGATGGTTTTATTCTTATTTTACTTCCTAAACTTCCTCATTCTGAGGACTGTGGGTGCGTTGCAATGAGAGATGACAGGATTCCCACCCACCCTGCCCCTTTTTGTTCCTTTATTGTGCCACTGATTCATCCTGTCTTCCATTTCCACTCCTCCTGAATTCTACTTAACTAGAAGAATTTCTAAAATTAATTCCAGAATTGGAACTGGTACAGTTTGCCTCAGCTCTCCGTTACTTGAGTTAATTTGCATCTCTCCTCCGCCTCTTATTTAATTCATGTATTTCTTTAGTGTCATCACTGAGTGTGGTATTTTGCAGAGTAAAAGAGGACAGGCCTTTGCCCCAAGGAGCTTACAATCTATAACTCAACACTGGGAAGATAACAGGGGAGGGAGATGGGAGTGGGGTTAATAGGGGAAGAGCATGCAACTATACTATGTTGTTCTTCAAAAGCTGCACTGGCTGCTAATATGTTTCTGGGCTAAATATAAAATGCCCATTATTATATAAATATAAAATGCCTGTTATTACCTTGAAAACCCTGAATGGCTCAGGTTTGGGTTACCTGAGACAGCACCTTCTTTTGCAAAATTCTTAAGAATTTTAATTAATTCCTGCTCATTAAGATCATCAGGGACTTCTACACTCAGCAAGCTTTACTACGAGTTTACTAGGAGGCTTTACTGCGAACTCGAAGCTGTCCCGAAACATTGACGCAAAAAGTGGATTTTTTTACCCTGGATATAAATCGGGCTACACTCTAACGCACAGTTCTTTGAACCCGTTCCTGCAGTTGTGGCTCCCCGCTGCATCTAGCTCAGTATTGTCTGCACAGACTGGCAGCGACTTCTCCAAGGTTTCAGGCAGGAGTCTCTCTCAGCCCTCTCTGGAGATGCCTCCAGGGAGGGAACCTGGGACTTTCTGCATGCAAGCACGCAGGTGCTCTTTTCCCAGAGCGGCTCCATCCCTCAAGGGGAATATCTCACATGTAGTATCCCATTCAAATACAAACCAAGGCATACCCTGCTTAGCAAACACATGCTTGCTAGCATGAGACCAGCTTTCCTCCATGTCTCCTACCACAACAGTATACAGTAGCTGTAGCCGGAGACATGAACCGAAGGAAGGAACTGCAAAGTGCTGCAAACTGCAAATGTTTAGTAAAGGTAGTTTGCCGTCAAGTCGGTGTCAACTCGTGGCACCCACAGAGACCTGTGGTTGTCTTTGGTAGAATACAGGAGGGGTTGACCATTGCCTCCTCCCATGCAGTATGAGATGATGCCTTTCCGCACCGTCCTATATCGCTGCTGCCTGATATAGGAGTTTCCCATAGTCTGAGAAACATACCAATGGGGATTCAAACCGGCAACCTTCTGCTTGTTAGTCAAGCATTACCCCTCTGCACCACTTAAGGTATAGTATTCCATTCAAAATTCAGAAAATAGAAACGGATTTATGAAAGAGCAAAGTTTCAGAAAATTCAGGAAAAACAACAAGGGAGAAACAGACTACGACATCAGTTTTGGAAAATGGAACTCCAAAATCTGGGCATATATCTTGCATTTTGGAAGCATCCCTAATGAAACAACTCTTTCAGCCAATGGGTTTCCAACTTTGGATCTCCTGCCCACATGGACTCATCCGTCAAGGGACTTCTGAATATCTGCCAGGAAAATCTCATACAGTGGTGGGCCACTGTGTGAAGCGGGATGCTGGACCAGATAGGCCTTGGGCCTGATCCAGCAGGGTCATTCTTAATGTGTGGGAAAGCGTCTGGGGCTGTGTTCTTCCCTGCCCTAGACCCTGTTTATTACAAGGCCCGTGGGCCCGTGGTTGCTTCCAGACTAATTGCTTATTGGGCCTGGGTGAAACTTTGGACAAAGCTGAATTCTCTGTACAATTCCCCTGGAGGATTTCAAGACAGCAGGCTTTACCACCGGTTTACCACGAGGCTTTACTGCAAGTTCGGGGCAAAACGGATACTCCGATGCAAAACGAGGACTTTTTTTAACCTGGATGTAAATCGGGCTATGTTCCAATATGGAGCGGAAAACCCGAATCGTGTGTGAAATGCTCTCTGAAATATCACACTGAATTGGGGGTAAATCTGGCCGATATGTGAACACACACGTACACTCCTAAAGTAAAACTGCTGTAAAGTCGCCATCTGAAAAAGCCCCTCACACCATATGGGGGTGACCGTTCCCATCATGCAGTGCTGCACTTTGCCCAGCATGGGGGGAGGGGCTCCTTTATGGGAAACAAAGCCTTCTTGAGCCCCTGTACCATCTTGGAAGGTGCCCTGGGAAGTGTAGCCCTTCCCAGCACATAACTCTTAAGAGAGGGCTCCGTCTTTCTTCAAGGCCCTACCAGTACTGTGTGGAGGTCAGCCACAGTGGGAAACGGCTGTCACGTTGAAGGTATTTTGCCAAAGTGGCCCTCACTTGAAAAACAATGAAGATCGCCAGTCCCAGGTATGTTTTAGGGTGCCCATTCAGTTCACACAGGGCACAAGTCAGGCTGTTGGACCCTGTGCCTCGTTAGCCGAAAGTGCTTTGTACCATTTCTGTGCAACATCCTGTATGGGAGCAACTGCAGAAAATGGAGCATTTCTGACTTGTCATTAGGCAGAGATGAGCACAATGGCGCTCAAAGCTGGTCCCTTTCAATCGTCAGTGTCTATTCCAAGAAAATGCTACCACCAGCTTCACAAAACTCCAACCCCTTAGTTGGAAGAAAGAGAAGCCGCATCTTTCATTACAGAGAATTAGCTCTAGTAAGTTCAAGAACAATGACTTGTAAGTCTGGCTGCTTCGAAGCCAGAAATATCACAAAGATCTATGAGGTTGTAAATAGTTTTTCTCTGCTAAGACAATGCGATAGGCAGAGCTGGGTGCATTGTGCATTTCCAGCAAACACAGAAGACAACGTGGGGGTGCAAAATTCAGTTTCTTGGGAATCTCTCCTTTCTTTAAAATCAATACATTATAATATATATACAAATGAGTTCCTCCTGGTGCTCATATGAAAGTATGGAGGCAATACCTTTTAAAAGATCAGAAGCAAACGTGTGGATGAGATTTTCAAGCAGTCCCGGGGATGGAGTCTGATTGCCATTCCTAGCTCCTTGCTTCTTTTCCACAATTAATTTTATTTACACTATAGATGCAGGTCTCAATAAATACTTTGCACCAAGAGTGTAGATAACCTAAGGGCAGATCTTCCTCCGCCCACCCCACGACACACAAGCCTGGCTACATAAAGCTACCTTTTCAAAGGCTACCGTTACCAATTGTCTTGACAAGGAACTCCCAAAGAAGCTTCCAAGAAATCCCAGTGTTCCCCAGTCCCATATTGTTCTAGACCATAGGTTCCTCATCCAGACCCCACTGCATCTCTGCACCTTTCCCCATCAATCATTCCTTTGCTTCTGCTTCTGCTTAAACCACAGCATCTTGGCAGGCCTACCTTTGGGGATGTGTGAGCCAGCTTGATTTGAACTGTGGTACTTTGAATAGAACCGGCCCGATTCGGCCCATCTGAGCTCGAACCAGACTGGCCTTGGTTCTAAAAGAACCGGTCCAAACCGGTTCGGGAATATACTTGTGAAGCGGAATCTGCTGAGGATTCCCCTTTACAAGGGTAGGGGCATTCCCTACATAAGGCAGGAGAGAGGGAAGGAGAGAAAGGGTACTTATTTAATACCTTGATTTTATTCTAAAAACAATGTTAAAACACTCAAAACAATATCAGTTACAAATATATCCCTTTACAAGTATATCCCTGAACCAGCCCATAAAACAGTTTGGCCCAATTCAATTGCCAAACCATTGAAACCAGGACCCGGTTTGGCCAGATCCGGAACTGGACCAGGCCAGATTAGAACCGAACTGGCCAAATGGTCCCGTGCACACCCCTAGCCTCCCTCCTTCAGCTTCCCTGCCCACTCAGTCCCACACCTACTCCCTCCAAATGGCTCTTGCCCCCACTGAGGTCCCCTCCTCCAGTCATGTTTCTGTAGCCTTCACAGCAGCTGCCCTAACTGCCAACCTTGGATGACCGTCCCTTCCTCCTCAGCAGTTAGAAGGCTCACAAATATTCTCCAGAACCACAGCAGCTTCACAAAGGAGGCTGGAGGAAGGGGACACAGTAGCCACCTTTTTACATGAATAGGCTAAAGACTCTGGTTGTCCCAAGGTCCCATGTAAACTTGCATGATCTTTATACTTTCAAGGAGAGGGACACAAAGAATTGACATGCGGATGTCAACAGCAATGGAAAATCTCTTCCCAACCCAGCTGCCCACAGTAGTGGGCAAACACTACTGAAAATGCACTAACGCTGTTCCGATAATCCATGGGATTTTTCCAACTGCACATTAAACACCATTGGATCAGCCTGCCATTGCAGCACATGGTGGGAATATGCACAATACTGCACTGCATCCTGTTTACCACAAGCCAAGTTCATCTATTTTCATAATTGCGCTGAGTTTCCATTCCTCAAGGAAAAAACAAAGAAAAGAAAAGAAGTCTGTATAAATAAAGGCACTGCTGCAGTGACAACCACATTTAGCTAATCTCTTTCTTCCTTCTTTAAAAAAACACCACACACACATACACAGCACACACACACACACACACACACACACACACACACACACACACACTGCATAACTACACCATCAAGTTCCCATTTAGCTTCCTTCCAAATATCACCTGCATCACATCAGATAGCACTGCAAAGGCTCCAGGCAATAATTACCAGATTCCCACCTTACAGCAAGAGAGACTTTTGGAAGAGCTTGCCACCAATAACAGTCGTTCTTGAGCAAACCACCGCCCCCCGCATCGCCGCCTCCAAATAACATAGCAAGATTCACAACAGAAGAGAGACCTGCTATGAAGCCGCTCACACAGCGCAAGAACAAACAAGAGTTCAGAAGGGAAGAAACAAAGACGCAAGTTGATTTTCTGCTTCTGTTGCTCTCATCAGATCAGTTCGGGGAAAGACGCCTCTTCTAAAAAACATGTTTAACGTGTGTGTTTCTGTGCATGCGTGCGTGTGTGTGTGTGTGTGCCTGTGTGTGCATGTTATACATCCAACGCAGAGGTGCACCTAGGTCATTTTGGAGCCTGGACCTAAAGACCTTTGGAGGCCCCCCTCCCCTGCAAATTAAACATCATCATGTTCCACCAGGCGAAAACACCACCCGGGACAGACTAAAGAGGATTTGGGGACCTCCAGGGGCTGCGGAGGCCCTGGACTTTGGCCCCAAAGTCCAGTGGTAAGAGCGCCTCTGATCCAACATGCCTCTTCCATCCCCATGGATGAAAGAAGCAAGCAGCAAGCAACCCATGCCTGAAGGCCCTCTTATCCCCAAGGCTCTTCAATAGGAAGGGAGGCCATTACAACACAGTTTTCTCCTCAGCTCCAAAGCCCGTATTTCCAGCTGACATCATGAAACCTTGCAAGCTTCCATGACCTCCAACTGCAAATGATTTTAAGGTCGGTTAAGGGGTTGAATTAGGATTGGTTTAGAAATCAGTCTAGGATAGTGGAGAACTGGCTTGACAGCTGTGCTGGTCAAAGACCGAAATAAAGACTATGATCATTGCTTGACAGCAGTCCATGTCAAAAAGATCTCGGCGTCTTAGGAGACCCAAGCTGAACAAGAGCCAGCATTGTGATGCAGCTGCTAAAAAAAGCCAATGCAATCTTGATGTGCATTAGCAGAGGCGTGGCCAGGCTCAAACTATCCTACTTTGGACACATTATGCAAAGACCCAGCTCCCTTGAGAAGTCCATAATGCTGGGGAAAATGGAAGGCAAGAGAAGAAGAGGACGACCAGCAGCAAGGTGGATGGACTCAATGACGACAGCAGTGAATGCACCACTGAGAGACCTTAAAGGCCAAGTTGAAGACAGATCAGCCTGGAGAGAATCTATCTATGTGGTCACTAAGAGACAGCACCAACTTGACAGCACTTAATCAATCAATCAATCAATCGTTCCACTCTATTCTGCACTGCCCAGATCTCACTGTGTCGGATTTCACAGGAATACTGTTCCTAGTTCTGGGCACCACATTTATAGGGTGGGCACTGAAAAACTGGAACAGGTTCAGAGGAAGGCAACAATTCAAAGACTCTGAGTCACCATTTAAATGCTAAGTATTACCATTAGAAGTATTCTGCAACAAACCCACATTTACAATCAGGCACCCAATGCACTTTTTCTGTTTACAATACAGGGCCTTGTTCGCATGTATTGAGAAGTAAGCCACCAAATGGAGTGCCCACACAATTAAGAGCTGAACTCCAGGGGATTCCTGCAGCTGAAGCAATAGAGATATTTTAAAGTGCCCTGTAACTATTCATACCAACGTACAGGAGTTCATTAAAACCACTGAGCTAGAATATATTTAAAAATCCAGTTTAATATGCAAGATTAATAAGGTCATTGCTGTTTTTATTACTGGAGTTCCAGTGGAGAGAGCTGGATTTGTTATATATATATTCCTCAGTACCTGTTGAGCAGTTTGACCTTCTTTGTGTATTTCTTCTGCCAAAAAGGTCCCAGAAGAACTAACACCCACGGGCTGACAGCCAGACTAAATTACTCCTGACTAGTCCTAATGAAACTTCGTGGTCCTTTAAAGTCACGTCTGAGAAGAGGAACATAGGAAGCTGCCATATACTGAGTCAGACCATTGGTCCATCTAGCTCAGTATTGTCTACACAGACTGGCAGCAGCTTCTCCAAGGTTGCAGGCAGGAGTCTCTCTCAGCCCCATCTTGGAGATGCCAGGGAGGCGACCTGGAAGTTTCTGCATGCAGATGCCCTTCCCAGAATGGCCCCATCCCCTAAGTGGTAATATCTCCCCGTGCTCACACATGTAGTCTCCCATTCAAATACAAACCAGGGCAGACCCTGCTTAGCAAAGGGGACAATGCACTCTGGTGACCACCAGACCAGCTCTCCTCCCAACTACCGCATAACTATTAGTACTACTGAGGAACTTAGTCTGGATGTCAGCCCGTCTCTCGTCGCCATGCTGAGCAGTGAGATTTTAGGGCAGTGGAACACCACAAAAACTCACATTTACCGACACCTCTGCAACACTTTTCATCAAGCACACAGCACTTCAAGCATGTGCTGCAAAGAACCACAATTCATTTTCCTCCTCTTGTGCAGGAGTGGATCGACCACTGAGCAGCCACGTGCTCTGCACAAGAGCTGGGGGAACATAGGAATATAAGAAGCTGCCATATACTGAGTCAGACCCTTGGTGTATCTAGCTCAGTATTGTCTTCACAGACGGGCAGCGGCTTCTCCAAGGTTGCAGGCAGGAATCTCTCTCAGCCCTATCTTGAAGATGCTGCCAGGGACGGAACTTGGAACCTTCTGCTCTTCCCAGAGCGGCTTCATCCCCTAAGGGGAATCTCTTGCATTGCTCACACTTCTAGTCTCCCATTCATATGCAACCAGGGTGGACCCTGCTTAGCTAAGGGGACAGGTCATGCTTGCTGTCCGTTCCCTCCCTGGCATCTCCAAGGTCCCGGGTTCAATCCCTGGCAGCATCTCCAAGATGGGGTTCGGAGAGATTCCTGCCTGCAACCTTGGAAAAGCCGCTGCCAGTCTGGGTAGACAATACTGAGCTACATGGACCAAGGGTCTGACTCACAGGGACATAGAAAGCTGCCATATACTGAGCATCTCTTTAGCATCTTGCCTCTCGCTCCACACCTCCCCCTTTCCTCTCCCATCTCTGCTGACTGAATGGCGATCCCCGCAAAGCAAGGAAGGAGACAGCGAGGGAGTCCGTAGTGCTGTTGCTAGGCAATGTCCTCACACGCTCCTTAAACTGTGTCTCGGTGCTCTTGAAACAGTAGGGAGCCCTGCAGGGCCACTGCTAGCCAAGAACACACCAAGCGTTTTCCTAGATGGTCGTTGCCGACCCCCGACAGCCACTTGGCAGCCAACCGGGGCCAAGGAACCCCTCACAAGAGCAGCCCATCGCTGGAGCCTCCAACGCACCCCGTTCCAGCATGGCCCGGCTCATGCAAGCAGTTCCTTTGTACAAGCCGGTGGCCAGCATATGGCTGCAGCAAACTGTAAGCCTGCCTGGGTTGGATTAGGTTGTGTTGAAACGATGATCTAAACAGCCAACCCAGCCTTGGAAAACATCCTAGTCCAAGTCTGGTTCACAGATGCTTGTTATTTCTCAAGTAGCAAGAGGGGGGCCTTAAACAAAAAGTCGAGAAACATGGATTAAAATCTGCTGCAGTTGGGCATTTTAAAATTATGGTGCCCATTCTGTTGAGTGTACCTTGTAAAATATCCTGATGTAAACTGAACCCTGATGTTGAAATCTACGCATACCATCACTTAAGATGACCCTCGGCAACCCTGTTTTAAACACACCATATTAAAACCTAATTTTTGTCTACGGCTGGGGTCACACAATCACCTGGATCCAGATAGATCAGTGAGTCCAGCAGAGCTGATTGTGTGAGTGCAGAATTTCAGGGCAATCCTGGTTAGCTATAGATCGTAGACTGCCCTGAAATCCCGCATTCACACAATCAGCTCTGCTGGACTCACTAACCCTGGTTAGCCTTTTAACTAGAACCCTTGTGATGGTGTGAACCCAGACTCTGTAAAAAGAAGAGCCATGTGGAAGAACATCTGACATGGACAGCAAGATAAGGACACAATGAGGTCATTCACACTATTGAAAACTGTGTTCTACCTGGGTTTGGGAACTGTGTGTACTCCCAATTTTTGATTGTGTGGAAGCAAGGTTAGAGGAAAAGCTTTTTCTCCTCCCTTGCTTCCACACAATCACTTCTACCCAGGTTTTCCTCTAACCTTGCTTCCACACAATCAAAAATTGGGAGTACACACAGTTCCCAAACCCAGGTAGAACACAGTTTTTGATTGTGTGAATGACCTCAATGACGTCATTCACACAATTTAAAAAATGAGGGTATATTCACATGTGTGTGCAAAACCAGGCTAAGAGAGCCCAGCCCAGTTTTGCACGCTTGTGTGAACCACTGGGATCGGGCCCAATCCTGGTGGCACCACAGCAGCAAACCCACTTACAGAGCCACCCTTCGAAATGGGGTTAGAAGAGCGAGCGTTCTCTCAACCCCCCCTTTTTAAAATCATGTGTCAGCTGCAGATGCAGCTGGCAGACTCAGGGAGGGAGAATCCGCATAATGTACCGCCCACTTGCACAGTGCATTATTGGAGCTCCCGGGGGGGGGGGTGAGTCTGCCTGCAGGCAATCCGCCTGCCTAGGGACACCAGATTGATTGATCATCTGTGGGGAGGGAAGCTTTTTAGGTCTTCCTCCTTGCAAACCAGCACTATGTTCTACCCAGGATTGGGAGCTGTGTGTGCTCCCAGTTTCTGGTTGCGTGGAAGCAAGGTAGGCCATACTCCCTGTAAAAACAGAACTCCCACCCTGAAACATGTGCCAGAACTCTCTGTAATGTGGAGGGGTTCTATGGCAAAAAGAAAAGAAAGAAAAAGGGAAAGGGAAAAAAAGGCAGGTCCTTCACAGTAGCAGCTCATCCCAATGAGACGCAGCTGCCTCTGGCTCCTGGCAGCCCAACTGCACCTATTTCTCCCATCCTGCCCCGCCCCTGTCTTAACGGGAGTCATGTTGCCTGCAGGCTGGTCATTCATCAGGTAGAGCTGGTGAATACTGTGGCTTCGCCAGTATCCATCAGCTCTTGTGAGCACGGGGGTGGGGTGAGATGAGAGAAACAGGCACAATTGGGCTGCTGGGAACTAGAGGCAGCTGCGTCTCATTTGACAACCCACCCCCCTCGCACCCTTGGCTCCTTAGGACGAGCTGCAGCTGGCCCTTGGAGACCCCAGTCAAAAGAGAAAGCCAGCCGCAAAAATGGGGAAGATGCCGCCCTCTGCCCCAGCCCACAAATGGTTCTTCTCAAATATGTCAAAGGCTCTTCGGAAGAAGAGAACAAACCGTTCTTCATCCTCGCCAACGAAAGCATTGCAAGGGGCAGCATGCTGTGTGTCCAAAAGCAGGGAGGCATGGAAACGTCTGGAAGAATTCCGTTGCAAATTCTTTCCCCTCTTCAGCAATTGACAAATAGGGCAGGAAATTTAGCCCTGGTGTCAAAATTCGCAAGGATGCCATCACATTTCAATCCACTGGCAATGCTAGCACCTGGGAAGTCTGCATTCACCACAACTCCATCCACACACACATGCAGGCCACCCCGGCATGCAGGCCACCCCGCTGACCCTCTGCCACCTCCACTGCTTGCTTGCCCCCACCTCCGCCTGCTGCTGTCTCTCCTCTCCCTGACTGTATGCCACCTCTTTTCCTCTCCTCTGCCCATGCGGGCTGTTTGCAAGGGCTTCCTGCTTCCATGTGCAGAGCAGCGGAGGAGGAAGCATGAGGAGGTGGGCGGGCATGAACATGAAGGAGTGGGAACGGCGGCAGCAGCAGCAGTTGGCAGTGAGAAGCGGGGAGGAACATGGCCCCGAAGGGCAGATGGGCCCGTATTCTGGGGACACCCTGGAAAACCGTTGGCTCTGCCCCTGTTTCAGTTACTAAGTGTATCGCAGAAAGTCTGGCTGGGTTCAGACGCAGCACAGAACCTCCGGGCCAATGGACCTGCGGTTCCGCAGCCCCCCCTCCGGGTTCAAAACTTGGGGAGAGGGGACTCTGCAGTCAGCAAGATTGCAGAGAGGCGGGGGAGCTGGCGGTGTGGGATTCCTTCTTGACAGAAGGACAGCCCACACAGCCAATCAAGCTGGAGTGAGGGAGGAGCTTCCTCCCTCAACTCCAGTCCCACCAGGCCCAAACTGCGGTGCTAGGGTTGGTACATAATGCTGCCACTGCAAAATCGGCGTTATGGACAGCGAAACTCCACTCTGACTGAATGGCCAGAGTGGAGTTTGGCAAGGGAAACCACTGGCCCCTTTTTGCCCTTGACACCAGTTTGCTGAATTCAAACATGCAGCTTTGGGAACTGGGGGTGAAGGGACATCTGGTTTCGTATGTTGTCTGAACCTGGCCAAAGAAAGTCATGACCTTTAAGACCAGGAGAGTTGGTGTTGTGGTAGCAAGCATGACTGGTCCCCTTTGCTAAGAAGGGCCCACCCTGGTTGCTTTTGAATGGGAGAACACATGTGAGCACTGTAAGATATTCCCCTCAGGGGATGGAGCCGCTCTGGGAAGAGCAAAAGGTTCCAGGTTCCCTCCCTGGCAGCATCTCCAGGATAGGGCAGAGAGAGATTCCTGCCTGCAGTCTTGGAGAAGCCACTGCCAGTCTGGGTAGACAATACTGAGCTAGATGGACCAGTGGCCTGACTCAGTGGGGCTATTCTGACGATCAGCAAAACTCGGGCTAGCCTACGCTAGCCTGATTTTTGCCGAACGTCAGAACCACCGGGCTCGGCTGTGAGCCCGGTGGTTCTGGAGAGAGTAACCCGCTCAAGAACCCCTGCCCCCAAACCAGGATTGCGAGTGCTCCGCAAACCTGGTTTTTAGAATCGTGAGTAGCCGCGGCTTGGCTTCGCGCTGCGCCTACTCATGAGTAGACCCCCAGAGGGGAGGTGAAAAGCCGCCTCCCAGCTCCGGGGGTCTCCCCAGTATGTCCTGCGCGCTCGCTCAGGGCATACTGGGGCTTCCAGGGGCCACACGGCCCCTGAGCTCCCTACTCCCCGCCGGCTCCGTCTCGGAGCTGGCAATCGTGCGGGCGGCTGATCCGGCCGCCCAGGGCTCCCTCCCTGCTCGTGAGCGTGGAGAGCGGGCTTCCGCTAGCCGCCCCAAACTGAGTCTCACGGATCGTGAGACCCGGTCCTCCATATGGCAGCTTCCTGTGTTCCTATGTTCCTAACTGGTGAGCCTGTTGTGGATCTGCACTCAACCCTGTTGGGATACACCTCAAAACTTCCCAACTGGATCAAGCTCAAGAGGAACGAATCCCTCCTTTTTTCAGGAAGAATGGGCTGCAGAAATTGGCTGGCCATAACCAAGTCACTTCTTCATGTCCCTGTGCAGAGCACGGATAAGAAAGCCCTTGTGGGAATCATGAAGCCAACCCCTGCCAAAAAGCAGAGTTTTGTTTTTTAAAAAAATAGATTGGCATTAATTTAAGAAATAACAGATACATGTTTAAACAGAGAAACAAACATGTCTGACATCTTGGCGGGGGGGGCATTCACACACAGACAAAAATACTTCTAGCATTTTCTAGAAAGTCTTCTTGGCTTTTAGAAGCTGTAGCTGAAGCAGAAACTCAGCAGGTGCCTTGGGTTGGGACCTTTCTTTCCCTGTGGGGGGGAAAAAACGGTTTGTTGCTATCGCAAACCAATGTTGAGAAAGGAGCAGAGCTCCCTTTCACACCTATAAATACAGCCTCTTTTCAAACAGAACTGGATAAAGATGTGCGAAACGTTTCCCTGGGGAATTTCACTCGTTTTTAATCAAAACCTTTGTATCTCCCTTTGAAATTCCTCACATGCTTTGCCAGAGCACCAACAGCCAGTTCTGCATCCAACTCTACATTAACTAAAGTTCTGCAGCAGTTCTAGGTGGAACACATGGGAAAGCCCCTGAAGTATAATAATGGAATGGCAGAGTTTCCGAGAATGGAGATAGACCTCAATGATTTTATAGCCCATTTCTCTGCTCAGGGCAGGAATCTGCGACAGCCTCCCTGACAGGTTTCACCCGCTGTCTGAAAACCCGCTGGGAAGGAGACCCCACCACTTCATGAGGCAGATGGTTCCACGGTCACACAGCCATTACAGTTAGGAAACCCCTCTGAATTTCTAACCTGAATCTGCTTCCTTGTCATTTCCGCTCCTCCTTCTCTGTGACAGCTCTTCAGATATCTGAAGGCAGCTATCATATCTCCCCTCTGTCTTCTCTTCTCCAAGCTAAACACACAAGTTTCTCACAGAACTTGGTTTCCAGACCACTCACCATCTTGGTTGCCCTACTCAGAACCAGTTCCAATTTATCAACATCCTCCTTAAAATGTGGAACTGGACACATTATTCTAGCTGAGATCTGATCAGTACAGAATAGAGTGAAACAAGAAGCCCATTCACACACTATATTCAACACTTGTATAAGTGTACAGTGTACACTGGTACGGATCAGTACCCAGGCACAGCCATTCACATGTTATGCTGAACGCAGGTATAGAGTAATACTTCCTATCTATACCATGCATTTGAAGGGCCTGTATCCAGGTTCACTTTTAAAATGAACACAGGTGCAGTCCTTCACACAAACACATGTACGAGCGTACAGACATCTGCACATTCATACAGCATAATGTCTGAATCGGGCTTATTACTTCTTGCGATCTGGGCATTAATTCAGCCTAAGACTGCATTAGGTTTTATAGCAGCAGCATCACACTGTTGGCTCATGAAAGAAGTCCAAGAACAGAACAAAATGAATACAAATATGACAAATATTTATATACCAAATCTTATATATAGATTTGTTTTATATTTTAGCATAATATTTTAATTGTGTCATTTCAATAGCCTTGTTTTTAATTTTTGTGTAAAATGCCTTGAGATTGTTTTAATAAAAGGTGGTATACAAATTTAACAATACAAGCAAACAAACAAACACTGCTTTTCAACAAAAGTCCCTAAAGCGATTTACATAGATCTAATTAAAATAAAATAAATGGCTCCCTGTCCACAATGGGCTCACAATCTAGAAAAGAAACATAATTCAGACACCACCAACAGCCGCTGGAGATGCTGTGCTGGGGATGGATATGGCCACTTGCTCTCCCCCTGCTAAATAAAGAGAATCGCCACTTTTTAAAAGGTGCCTCTTTGCTCATTTAGCTGGGAAGATTGAACACACTCACCTTACCTGGATGTTTTCAAAGGAAAGCTGAGCCCATGTGAGTTACATAACCCCGCCCTTTCATTTAAAATGCCCCCCACCTGAGTTCTCTTTCTAGTCACACTGGGGTGTGACAAAGAGGCAGAGAGTATAAGAACTGGTTTCCATTCATGTGAAACTGCACCTATTGAACGGACTGATTTTCACAACTTGTCTAACAATTGATGGCTGAGGAGAACCGCCATTCTCTAGATCCCTCCAGACAGCCTTAAACCACAGACAGCACAAAAGAGCCTGGTGCAAAACACACACACACACGTGAGGCAAGGAAAAAAGACATGTTGGCAAATTACTCAGCGACACTCTCCACGCTGAATCAACTTGGCAGGGAACACAAACGCCCAAGATCTGTGGCAGGCTGCCTGGATCATGTTCCATGCACCCATTTCGGTGCGCGTCTCCTTCTGACAGAACCTCCTGGGCAACTGGAAGATATCCAGGCAAAGTCATCTTCTTCTTCTGTCATTTCCCCCCACAGCCCTCCACCCCACCCTTCCGGAGTTCTGCAGGAATGATCTAGGAACTAGATGACCGTCAGCAGCGTCTCTGTGTGTGCCAACAAGAACTAGGAACGGTGGGGATCACATCTTCTCTGCCTTCTGCTTGCACGACCTTGTGCTCCCAAGGAAGCCAAGCATGCAAACCTGAGGGTTTAACAGGTGCATGTGTCACTGGAAGGAGTGAAAATAAAATCCCTCCCCCCTCCTGCTATTACCGGTGGTGGATTAACGGAGAGGCAGAGTAGGCATTTGCCTATGGCGGCAAAATTTGAGGAGCGGCAAATTTTGCCCCTCCTCAAATGTTGCTGCCCCTCTCCATGGGCAGCGGCAGCAAGGGTGGAGTGGGTGAGGAGAAAGTCCATCCCTTTTACCTTATTTTTTTTTAAAGGCAAAACTTTTTTGTTTAAGACAGAAGGGAAGCAAAAGCCTTTTTGCCTATGGGCGGCAAAAAGCTTAATTTGCCCCTGGCTATTACTAGGGTGGGGAGGGAGCATTTCATTATTATTATTATTATTATTTAATTATTATTATTATTACATTTATATCCCGCTCTTCCTCCAAGGAGCCCAGAGCGGTGCACTACATACTCGAGTTTCTCTTTCACAACACCCCTGTGAGGTAGGTTAGGCTGAGAGAGAAGTGACTGGCCCAGAGTCACCCAGCTAGTTTCATGGCTGAATGGGGATTTGAACTCAGGTCTCCCCCATCTTAGTCCGGCACTCTAGCCACTACACCACGCTGGCTCCAATGAAAGCTCCCCGCCAGGTCAAATCGCAGCTGAGGGGAGCTGATCCAGTCAGGGCCACGGAAGGGGACAGTGAGTTAAACTTCCCTCCTCTCAAGCTGTAGTCCTGATCTGTGGAGGGCCCAATCCGGGGGGGGGGGAGCATCAAGCCAGTAGACAAAGAGAGAGCTTGTTGGATGCATCCCTGTCAATGCCTGGCAAAATCCCCAGCATTGGCATCCGCCAACTGACAGAAGGCATGTGGCCACTGGTGGCAGGAATATCTGAGCAAAGAGGCTACCTGAGCAAAGCGGCCCTTTTAAAAAGTGGTGATTCTCTTGTGTTTAGCAGGGGTAGAGCAACTGGCCCTCTCCTTCCCCAGCACAGCATCCCTCCAGTGTCTGTTTCTGGTGTCTTATTCTTCTTTTTTAGAATGTGAGTCCTTTGGGGACAGGGAGCCATTTTATTTATGTATTTATAGCTATGTAAACTGCTCTGGGAACTTTTGTTGAAAAGCGGTATACAAATATTCATCGTATTCTTACAGGAGTGCACAGAGGGGACGCCTGCAGCCCAGGGACATTTGTTCAGTGGTGGCTGGGGATGGTGGGAGTTGTAGTCCAACAATGTTTGGGGACTGAAGGTTGGGAACAGTGTTCCCTCTAAAAGGGATTCCCAGATGTTGACCCTAACCTCAGGACCTGAGGCCTACTCCCATCTGCCCCCATAGAGGTTGGGATGTAACACCCTAATCGGTGTTCCCTCTAACCGGGATTCCCAGATATTGTTGACTACAACTCCCAGAATCCCCTAGCAAAAGCCACTGCAGCTGGGAATTCTGGGAGTTGTAGTCAACAACATCTGGGAATCCCTGTTAGAGGGAATGCTGGTTAGAAACCCCTGCTTTGACCATTACCTCACAATTGGTTAGGGTACGTGTGCCCTCTAACATCCCCTGCTAACTGGGCAAAGAGGCACCTTTTACCGTGGTGATTCTCTTTATTTAGCAGGGGGAGAGTAACTGGCCCTCTCTGCCTCCAGCACAGCATCCTTCCAGTGACTGTTGCTGGTGTCTATCTTATGTTTCTTTTAGATTGTGAGCCCTCTGGGGACAAGGATCCATCTTATTTATTTATTATTTCTCTGTGTAAACCGCCCTGAGCCACTTTTGGAAGGGCGGTATAGAAATCGAATTATTATTATTATTAATGATGATGATAATAATAACAAGGATTCCCAGATGTTATTGACTACAACTCCCAGAATCCCCAGCTGCAGTGCCTTTTGCATGGGGATCCTGGGAGTTGTAGTCAACATCTGGGAATCCCTGTTAGAGGGAACACTGGTTAGGGTGTTACTTCCCAACCTCTATGGGGTCGGATGGGAGTAGGCCTGAGGTCCGGAGGTTCCCTCTTTATTGCCCACCACCACATATGCTTAACAGAGGGCTCCCATGTTTATTTGAACGTACTTCTGTCTAAATAGCACCTGAGCGAGAAAAGCACTGTAGTTGCATGTTGATTGATTGATTGATTGATTGTTAAATTTATATACCACCTTTCATTAAAACAATCCCAAGGCAGTTTACAGCAAAAATTTAAAAACAAGATGGTAAAAAAGACACAATTAAAATATTAAGTGAAAAATATTAAACAAATCTGACTAAAAATTTAAAACAAAAACATAAAAGCAATACAGAGTACAAAGAGCAGCAGCAGAGAATCAAATAAATGCCTGGGCAAAAAGCCAAGATTTTACACTCTTCTAAAAGCTGTGATGGAGACCGAGGAGCGAATGGAGACCGAGAGCATTCCAAAGTCTGGGGGCAGCAACAGAGAAGGCCCTGACCCGCGTAAACAACAATGTTAACTACTGAGCATTGTTAAACTGGAATTCGGGCCTGACAGATGAATGTTGGGGCATGTATCCAGTTAACACGGCAGGAACTATAAACAATCAATAACAGAGAAGAGGGGAAAGGCCCTGATCATAGTGGGGCTCGTTTCATCAGTAGTTTTCATCAGAAGATTCATCCTTATCACTGTGCTTTTTTTAAAAAAGTACTTCAGACACAAATGCATTGAAGAAATATCTGGCACACAAAAAAGATGTCTGTCCAATCAGTCCTCTCTCTCATTCATCATGCACCGGCTGAAATCAGTATCTTATTTGCATACCTTGAGGGATCATAGTAACAAACTTCAAAGCTACAATAGAATGGCATGGGTGAGGGGAAACCAGATTTGAGGAGATTATGATGAAACTAACAAAATACTAGTGGGTTCCTAGATTGCAAGGCTCCTGGTAGTAGTATTTGGGGCAGGCTTTCTTTCCCCCTTCAACTAGTGACAGCCAACCTCTCCCAGATTAAATCAAATGGGCTTGGATTAAGCAGAACTGTTTCATCCCTGCTCCTGCAAACTGGGATATAGCTCACGTTAATTGGTGCCAATGTGAGGTCAAGAGCAAACCCTAGCCTACCCTTAAGACCCTCCACATCCCCCACATCCAAACCTGCAAAAATATGCAGCTTAGCAACATGTCTACATTCAGATTCCAACTGGCCTGTCAACTGTATATCTGCAAATAAAAACAGTGCCGTGTGTTCAGTTTCTTGCTTATGCTAGTACAAGATTAAGGTTCAAGAGAGCACCATGTTTGATGTTTTCATTATTTTTGTTATTTTGATCATAAAACACTGGGAGGAATTATTTGCACCAGAATTGGTTGCATATGCATATGAAAAGTAAACAATATCACAAGGAACCTTCAGAAGTAAAGTACATCTCTGTGTACCTACGAAATTCCCATCAATTGAGGACCAGTGTTCCCTCTAACAGGGATTCCAGATGTTGTTGACTTCAACTCCCATAAGAGGAACATAGGAAGCTGCCATCTAATGAGTCAGACCATTGGTCTATCTAGCTCAGTATTGTCTTCACAGACTGGCAGCGGCTTCTCCAAGGTTGTAGGCAGGAATCTCTCTCAGCCCTATCTTGGAGATGCTGCCAGGAAGGGAACTTGGAACCTTCTGCTCTTCCCAGAGCGGCTCCATCCCGAGGGGAACATCTTACAGTGCTCACACTTCTAGTCTCTCATTCATATGCAACCAGGGTGGACCCTGCTTAGCTAAGGGGACAAGTCATGCTTGCTACTTCAAGCCCAGCTCTCCTCCCCAAGCAAAATCCATTGCAGCTGGGGGTTCTGGGAGTTGTAGTCAACAACATCTGGGAATCCCTATTAGAGGGAACTCTGATGAGAACTGCTCATTCACAGCACCTGCCTTTTCATTTGCATACCTCCATGATGCAATAGCAGGTCTCCTCCTCCTCCGAATATTTATATACCACTCTTTAACAAAATTCTCAAAATGGTTTACATTGAAAAATAAATAATACATAAATAAGATGGCTCCCTGTCCCCGGCCCAAAGGGCTCACAATCTAAAAAGAAACATAAGGTAGACACCAGCAACAGCCACTGGAGGGGTGCTGTGCTGGGGTTGTATAGGGCCAGTCGCTCTCCTCCCGCTAAATATAAGAGAATCACCAGTTTAAAATGTGTCTTTTTGCTCAGCTAGCAGGGAGGAAAGAGTCACTCCTTTCAGTGACTCTTCAAGAGACACACATTTCTGGGAATCAACATGTAATTCCTGCTAACTGGGCAAAGAGGCACCTTTCTAACATGGTGATTCTCTTTATTTTCAAGGGGGAGAGTAACTGGCCCTATCTACCCCCAGCACAGCGTCCCTCCAGTGGCTGTTGATGGTGTCTATCTTACGTTTCTTTTTAGATTATGAGCCCTTTGGGGTCAGGAAGCCATCTTATTTTATTCATTCATTCATCCATCCATCCATCCATTCATTCATTATTTCTCTATGTAAACTGCTTTGGAATTTTTTGTTTAAAAGCGGCATATAAATTGTTGTTGTTGTTGTCATTCTTTGTTGCGAACCCCATTGCCAACTAAGATCATCTGCGGAGGTTTGCTTACGGGTGCCAATGACCCGTCTGGTGGTTATTCAGCAACGAGTATTTTCTGTAATTGCCCCAGGGCTGTGGGATGTGCTCCCTGACCAAGTTAAGTGGCAGGAGCGTAACTATAATAGGGCAAGGGGAGACAGTTGTCTGGGGGCCCACTGCCTTGGGGGGGCCCCCAGAGTCAAGTCACATGACAGACTCCCCCAGCTGCGCACCCGCCCGGGCTTCCTTCAGTTGTATTCATCCTCCGAAATTGATGTGAGTGTTAAGACCTGGAGCCACCAGAACAGCATGTCTTTCTCTAGTACCATTAAATGACTTGCATTGCATCGTCTACAATTTACAAAACCTTAAAAAAGAAAAATTTAGGATGATGTTCTACTGTGGCACTCATTGGGGGCCAATTTTAAAATCTTGTCTCTGGGCCCACTCCAAACTTGCTACGCCCCTGTTAAGCGGCATCATCTCTGATGGCGGTCTGAAAGGCATTGAAGACATGCCTGTTCAGTTGGGATTTCAGTTGTTTAAAAAAAATAATCTGATTTCAGTTTTTATTATTTGTTTTAACTGTTGATTTTCATGTTTTTAGATTTTTAAATCAGCTGCAAACTGCCTGGAGAGTGGGTTACAGGAGGTACAGAAATTGGTTAAGGAGAAAACAGCACCCTACCTCCACTGTTTCCTGTAACTGGGATTCCCAGGTGTTATTGACTACAATTCCCAGAATCCTCGGTCAAAGGCCGTTGCAGCTGGGGATTCTGGGAGCTGTAGTCAACAGCATCTGGAAATCCATGTTAAAGGGAACACTGCCTACACCATAGGGTAAGGTACAGGTAAAGAGTGCCATCAAGTCGATTTCGACTCCAGGCACCCACAGAACCCTGTGGTTATCTTTGGTAGAATACAGGAAGGGTTTACCATTGCCTCCTTCCATGCAGGATGAGATGATGCCTTCAGCATCTTCCTATATTGCTGCTGCCCGATATGGTAGCAGTGGAGATTCAAACCTGCAACCTTCTGCTTGCTAGTCAAGCATTCCCCCACTGCGCCACTTAAGGTGACTTCTTGATAGGGTAGTTGTGTGAAAAAAATGGGGAAACCAATGATTCCACTCTGGAGCCTTTGATGTGTTGCAGAAGTAAGAATGCAAAGTTAACAAGTCCTGTTTTTGTTGTCACAGGCAGGTAGAAAGAAGTGTTAAAGAGACCCCTGGAGTGCTGCACTCAATGTGGGGGGTGACCAGTTGGGTAAGCCAGCCTTTCCTGGACACCAAGGCAAGGCAAAGAAGCCAGGCACGTCCTCTTAAACGTGACTTGCCACCCAAATGAATGGAGCGTGTGTGTGTTCCTTCTAAGAACACTCATCCGGAGGATTCTGAAGCCACCCCAAAAGCGTTTTGATTAGACTAGAGGAATTTCAAGGGGTTGGGGGGGGGGGTTTGCTGGTGCCACACAACCCTAGTTGAAATGAAAGGAAGGCAAATACCAGTTCAATATTAGGAATGCAGTTAACACCCATTGATTTGAAGAGGATTTAAAAGTATTTAATTCTCCTCTGGATTGCACCCTGTCAGAAGCACCCTTTGGTGACAATGAACTAATTCTGTTCCATGGTGATTTGCAAGGGAAGGCCAGAGAGACCGAGACAGAATATCCTTGGTCAGATCATGGGCCAAATGACCAACCCTATGAATATCATTATGCGGCTTTTAAAAATGCACTTTCTTGTAAAATTACCCCCTGGTTCAGTCGAACGCCACAAAACTACAGAGCTCATAATTCTCTCACACACTTAATAATAGAGGAAGCTGCTATATACTGAGTCAGACCATTGGTCTATCTAGCTCAGTATTGTCTACACAGACTGGCAGCGGCTTCTCCGAGGTTGCAGGCAGGAATCTCTCTCAGCCCTATCTTGGAGATGCTGCCAGGGCGGGAACTTGGAACCTAGATGCTCTTCCCAGAGTGGCGGCTCCAAATATCTTCCACTGCTCACACTTTTAGTCTCCCATTCATATGCAACCAGGGCGGACCCTGCTTAGCTAAGTCATGCTTGCTACCACAAGACCAGCTCTACACACACACACATACACACACACACACACACCCCGCACTGCATGATGCAGGAAATCCAGAGCCTCCATAAAGGAGGACAGTTCAGCCTCTGCACGAAGAGCCCACCACACCCTGAGAAAACTGGTTCCATTGTCAAGCTGTTCTTATTGTCAAGAAATTTCTCCTAATATTCAACCAAAATCTACCCTCCTGTAACTGAAACCCATTAGATCCAGACCCACCCTCTGGGGCAGCAGAGAACAAGGCTTTGGCCTCTTCCATGGGACAGCCCTTCAAGTATTTGATGAGTGCCTTTCTATCCCAACTCAGTCTTCTCTTCTCTGGACTGAACGTGCCCAGGTCCTTCAGCCTTTCCTCACTGGATTTGTTTTCCAGTCCCCGGACCTCCCTTGAACCTATTCCAATTTGTCTACACCCTTGTTAAAGTGTGGCTCCCAAAACTCACTCCAGATGAGATCTGACTAGTGCAGAACAAAGTGGAACAATTATTTGCCATGACCTGACAACTGTGGTTCTATTAAGGTGACCTAAAATCACATTAGCCTTCTTTGCAGCTGCATCACACTGCTGACTCATGTTCAGCTTGGAATTGACTGTCATCTCCAAATCCTTTTCACCTGTATTACTGCCAACCCCAAGTGTCCCTCATCCCCTACCTATGCATTCGATTGGTTTTGCCTACATACAGAACTATATATTTGTCTCTGCGGAATTTCTTGTTGCTAGTTTCAGCCCAGTTTTCCAATCTACCAAGGTCATTTTGAATTTCAGTCCTCTCTTCCGAGGTGTTAGCTATCTGTTGCAGTTGTGTGTCGTGTGCTGATCTGATAGGGATTCCCTTCACCCCTTCATTTAAGTCATTGATAAAAAAAAATACTAAAGAGTCCTGGGCCCAGGACAGAGACCTGCAGCTCCTCACTTGAAACTTCCCTCCAGTTTGAGGAGGTCATTGATGAGCACACTCTAAATGCAGTTTTCCAACCAGTTGTGAATCCACTTGACCTGTATGTCAATGGAAACAGAGATATCCTTCTTCTTTGATGGAAAACACCATTAAATGATAGTGAATTTGGTTATGGGCACAGGATGAACTTTGCCTGTCCTTTTAGGGAACAAATTTCTTTCACCATTACAACGTCTAACAGCTTTCAGTAATTAGATACAAGGAGGTTAATGCAATACTAGCAAGGTGGGTGAGTTTGGGTATACATCTGGATGGATTTAATACAGGCTACAACTACTTCCCAGCAGTTGTATTCCCACAACTGTAGTGCCACACTTTGGACATTCCTGGTTACTACTGCTTATTAATGCACCTATTTTCCAGGGGAAAGAAACAGGGTTGAAGTGGGTGCAGTAGGAGCAATGTGGCATTGCCATGGTGGTATTTTTTGCTCCATTACAGAACAACAACCTATGACTAATTATCCAGCTCTTAGAAACACCAACTGACGGCAGAGAGTGGTAGCATTCAGGCAGCCCACAGGCAGGTGGGCACAAAACTGCGTTAAATGAGGCACTAGTAACTTGGAGTTGTCTTGGAAGAAGAAGGTTTAAGGAATTCATTTTTTGTCTTCAAACCGAGGCAAGGTTAAAGACAAACAATTGGATGCAACAGATGAGGGATGCAATGGTTTGCAGAGAAAGGACAAGGTTTGAGAGAGCAAGGGAGCGACACTCCAACCCAACTGACACCCATGGCATCCCACTGAAATCAAGATTGCTGGGGAAGAAAGCCAACAGACACAGAGCATCCCGAAGGTGACACCATCCAAAATATCTGTTGACTTCACCGTCACGGTTTAAAAGTCACATCTGTAGGCAAGAACGGAGAACCACCAAGTGGCCACAGAAGTTAGAACTGGAAACATCTAGCGTGAAGAAACGATGGGGAGCAAAAGGAAAGCAAGGAGGACCATGCAAGGCAATGATCTGCCAAACAGTTCCCTTCCTCTACTGAATGCCCCACTTGTAGGATAAACCAGATCCAGTGTCTTCCTCCCTCCACAAACACAGAGCCACAAAGGTTTAGCAAAGTATCTGTTGAGCATGTCAACAGGAATATTTCACCCCTCTTCAGTTTTTCCTACTTCTGCCGCCACCCCCAACAAGCAACCTTCAACCCCCATCCTTGGAAGGGTTTCCAAGAGATGCTCTAAACAAACAACTGATTGTAAGCCAAGGATTCTCTTGGAAAGAATCTCCCCATGGTGAAAGACACCAGTGTTGCATTTCAATTACAACCACAAAGTTGACAAATGATGTACATATATACAGACACTTAAAAAGTAAAGGGGAAGGGAGGAAGATTCCTCCCCCTTCCTAATTCTTGTGAGAAACATTGGCAAGAGCAGCCATCTATGAAGAAATTCTAATTATTCCAGAAGCTCACAGAAATAAAACACCCTTTGAGAGAAGAAACTGGCCAGTGCTTCCTCCTTCCCTCAAAAATACTCCATCAAGAAATGAAACTTCAGCAATAGATTAATTCTTTGCTTGGATTCTGCAGCAAGGGCATCCACAGGGAAGGCAAGCAAGGAGGGGACCTGGGAGTTAGTATTAAAGAAATCAGCCTCCTTATACCTGTCCCATTTCAACTGGGCTGTGTGATGATCAACATGCAGGGCCGAAGAGGGTCCACCCTTAGTTCTTCTCTCCCTAAAATTTGGGAGAGAAGGTGTGCATGTCTGTCATTTAGAGAATAGTTCTGTGATTTTGCGGCAACAAGACATCTACAGGCACATTTCCCACAAGACACATCATGAATCAAAAGGTCTTGGGAGGGAAGGAATGGTGAAAAGCCCTTACAAATCTTTGATTTCCCAACCTGGGTTTCTCCCGCTGCTTTGCAAGAAGGTAGCAGCCTCAGGCTGGTTTGACAGGCAGGGGGAGATGGGAAGCTCTCTGCTTCCACCCCTCAACCTCCACCACATCCAATTCCCCTTTTCAAAATTGCTGCTCTTGCACCAGATCCTGGCAAACTTTAACATCTTGCCTCTTTGGAAGAGAGAGAGAGAGAGAGAGAGCGCATATCAGACAGAAACTGCAAAGCACTGGAATCTGAAGCAGCCTTTCCTCCAACGAGGGGAGACCCACACAGCCCCAGCACCCACCCACCCTTGAATAGGGGGGAAGGCAAAAGAATTGACGTTCTCCCCTGGGATGGGGTGGAGGGGGAACGGGACCCACCAGCCCTGGCACAGAGATACACACCCACACCCCGAACCGTCCTCCAAAGTTCACCATCTTCCTGCAGCCCCACTTACCGGCGGCTGATGTGGCCAAAACCCCCACCGACAGCAGAAGAATCCGACTCCAGCAGCTCACCTCCACAGTCATGAGAGCAAAAATCCCCAATTTTCCCCAATTCCGTTTAAAGCTGCAGTAGCATCCCGGCTTGTCCCAGCCAAAAGAGGGTTGCATGTCAAACCGGGGCTGGGGGGTTGATTTGCTTGGTGGTGGAGGTGGAGGAGGAGAGGAGGCGGAGGAAAGGAGGAGGGAGGGAAGGGGGGAGAGAGAGAGGAGGATTGGCTTGGATTCTTCTTTTTAACGCCCCCCCCCCTTTGCTTAGTGGGATGATCTAGGGTAAGAGAAGCGGGAGGCTTCCCTAAAAAAGAGGGGGTTCAGGTGGCTCGGGTTGGATCTTAGCTGTATCTATCTCAATATAATTAGTATTATTTTTGCTCAGGGAAAAAATGCCAAATGCATCGCGATTTCCCCCCCTTCTAGTTGCTGCGGCTGGACTAAACCAAGTCAGCCCGGAGCTTGGGGAGAGGCGAGCTGAATCGCGCTGTGTGTCTTTCTCTCCCTCTCTTTTTCCTCCCTTTTTCTCTCTTCTTCCCCAGTTCCCTTTCCTTTTTTTTTTTTTTTTTTTTAATGCCTATCTTGGATCGAGCTTTCTCAAGATTAACAGCACTCCCCAGGGAATTATACTTTTAAGATCGAGGTGATTAATGGTGTGTGTGCTTGTATTTGTGTGTGTGCGCGCGCATTTGTGTGTGTGTAAACTAAATACTGAAAATTGTCGGCGGGGGGGGGACGTCTCAGTGAGGATGGGCTGTTAAAGATTTGTTAACTCGCCGCCACTTCCTTCCACAACCTGCAAAAAAAAAAAAAAAAAACACCCCACCCTCAAAATCCGCCTTTCATTAACTTGATTTTACAAGGTGGGGGGTGGGGGGAGTGTGCAACATCTCCTATCACCACCTTTCAACACACACACACACCACACACTGCCGCCCCCCCCCCCCGCCCAAGCTGGCTGGTTTCCTCTCCCCGCGCCCCACAACTGCTTCTGGTGAGCAATTCGCTGCAGATCCTTGAGCGAAATTGACCAGGTTCAATCCGATTCCGTGCATTGATGAGAAGAAGCGAGAGAGAATCACCCATTTGGCTGCGGGCGGGGGGGGGGGAGCGAGGAGACACGCGGGCGTGTGCGCTGGGGGGGGGGGACGCCCTGCGCTTGTCAACCTCTTTGTAGGATGTTGCAAAGGCAGTCCTACGGAGCGGGCGGGCAAGCTGGGCATCGCCAGGTAATGCCCCCCCCCGCCACCCCCGCCGCCGCAGGCTTGCAGGCAGCCCCGGCGCCCGTCTGCTCTTGGAAAGGTGGCTGGTGGGACAAGCGGGGCGGGGGGGGGGGGACAATCCACAACCCTCCTGCACCACCACCGCTGCCACCCCGCCCGACCTCCCGCCCCGCGGCAGCCTTTGAGAGCAGGTTGCCGGCGAGCTGCGCGGCCGTCCTTCTGCAGAGCGGCTCCGCACGCTCGCCCGCTCGCCGTTGCGGGTGGCGGCGCGGCGGAGAGGGGCCGCCGCTTCCATCTCCACCTTGATGGGCGCCCCGGAGGAGCTGCCCGGCCGTTTATGCGTGGAATGCAAAAGCGGGGTGGGGGGGGGGGGAGAGAAGCGGGGGGGTGGTTTGACAACACACACACACACACACACACATCATCGGGGGCTTCCTTCGTGGCTGCCACGATGCACAGCCGGGGGACGGGGGGGTGAACCTCGCTGTGAATTCAATAGTGGGGGGGGCACAGAAGGGACATCGCGAATCGATGGGTGGAGCCAGGCGTGTGTGTGTTTCGATTCCTGAAACAGAAGGGGGGTACTTGTCTGGGGGCGCTTGCCCCCCCCCACCTCGGCGCCTCCCCCTCTGGTGTTGTTGTCCTTGGCATCCATCCAGCCCCCTCCCCCCCCGGATTTCGGGTGCGGCACCCCGCTCAGCTTGGGTACCTACTGACACTTCCGACCCCCACCCCCCGCCACCCACGCCCTGAAAAGCCGAGCAGGAAGGCAAATGCAGCCTCCCAGCTGTTCATCCCCCAAGTCCAACCCGCAAACTTAAAGGTCTATTGATTATCAGCATCTTTGCAAGCCAGGGAGGGGAAGAGGAGGGAGGAGGAGGAGGAGGCAGAGACCGTACATGTTTAGTGGGGGGGAGGCAATTTTGAGAGCCAGGCAACTAGCTGGGAAGCACTAGAGCCTGCTGTGGGATTAGGAGCATAGGCAGCTGCCATATACTGAGTCAGACCCTTGGTCCATCTAGCTCAGTATTGTCTTCACAGACTGGCAGCGGCTTCTCCCAGGTTGCAGGCAGCGATCCCTCTCAGCCCTCTCTTGGAGATGCTTCCAAGGAGGGAACTTGGAACCTTCTGCTCTTCCCAGAGCGGCTCCATCCCCTGAGGGGGAAATCTTACAGTGCTCACACTTCTAGTCTCCCTTTCATATTCAACCAGGGCAGACCCTGCTTAACAAAGTGGACATGTCCTGCTTGCTGCCACAAGACCAGCTCTCCAGATGGGATCCAGAGGATGCACCAATTATATGAATCGGAAAGCGGGTCTCGTTCCCTTGACACAACCTCTGTACGGCATGCCCATGTGCACACACCCCTCCCTGCACCAGGATGGCAACCCGAAGCACCCTTACCAGGGAGTCAGTGGAACTTACTTCTGAGTAAACGTGCATACCAGGATGGGTTGCAATGCAACCCTAGGCGTGCATGGAGGAAGTTATTCACTATGGAATCCTGGGGAATTCCTTCCAGGGAAGAGTGCCTGAGGTCTGGCTGTACATGCAGGAGGTTTGTAGTCAGCGGAGCAATTTACTGCAGTGGGGAAACGGATGGGGCCTTAGCTCAGTGGTAGAGCATCAACTTGGTATGCGGAAGGCCTCACAATCCCTGGCAGCATCTCCAGGAAGGGCTGGGAAGGACTCCTGCCTGGGAGCTTGGAGAGTTGCTGCCAGTCAGTGCAGGCAGTCCTGAGCTAGAGGGACCAAGGGTCTGGCTCAGGTATAAGGCAGCTACGCACAGTACACTTGGTCTTTGCCAAAACAAGGCCGAGAAGCGATGTAAGGCAGCTTCCTCACTTCACAACTCACAGTGTGAGTTTCAGCTTGTGAAATGACAGAGGAAGATCTGTTTTTGCAATTTAAGACTCTGGTTTCCCACCGCGCACTGGTTTTGGCTTTTGCAGCAATTTCGCAGCAATTTCTTGATCACCCCTCCCTGCACCCCACCTACCATCCCCCAGGTGTGTTTTGTGGGGGGGTCCCCTCTGCATTTCTTTTTTGTGTGTCGCTTCTGCAAAGGAGGGGAAGGCCACAGTCCTAGGCACACCCACTGGCGGGATTTGGCGGCCATCATCCTAAACACTCACATTAGGAAGTACACAAACTTCCGAACAGCCTGGGACTTCTGCGTGCTCAGAGGTGTACCTAGGCAATTTGGGATGGAACCCGGAACTAGAGGCTTTGGAAGCCCCCCTGCTGCAAGTTAAGCATCATTTTTTAACACCTAGGGTTCTTGAGGGCACAAACCACACACCACCCAGGACAGACTAAAGAGGATTTGAGTTCCCCCAGGGGATGTGGAGGCCCTGGACTCCGGTCCCAAAGTCCAGGGGTAAGAGCGCCTCTGTGCGTCTTCCTGCTGAGGAGCCGGCTGGACATCCCGTTCCATTCAGTGAGGTGCACTTCCAGGTAAATGTGCACAGGTCTGGGTGGAGGAAGAGATCCGCCCCATTGCTCCCACTGCTTGGTGCCGGATTTGGCCCCTGCCCCCTCGTTTCACTGCAGCTGGGCCAGGTTTCTCCTGGCCCCGTTCACCTCCACTGGGAACTTGGAAGAAAGAGAGGAGATAGCTAGGACTGCCTGGGACAGTGTGCCCCCCACCCCAGCCCCCAGAGAACAGCAGGCGCTTTTCTGCTGTCCCTTTGAGGACCCAGGGCTCCTGCTTCTCGGCTGGCATCAGTTTTGCACAGTGATGTAGTTGCAGATTCCGAAGTGCAGGCACTCTCCATGACAGCCCCCATAGCCACACCCCCAGCATGCCAGCCACGCCCATCCCAATGGCCACACCCCTCTGAGAGATGCAACAATTGGGAGGGTTCTTTTGCAAGAAGTCAAGGATCATGTGGACTCTATGGAATGTACTAGAATGAATGAAAGGGAATGCCCACTGAAATGCCAATGGCCATTTGGAAATTCAATGAACCCCAGTGGCCTTTATTTATTTATTTATTCGATTTCTATACCGCCCTTTCAGAAACGGCTGAGGGTGGTTTACATTTTAAAAAAACCCAAACAATTAAAAATCAATTCACAGTTAAAAACAGACTATAAAATACCATAAAACAATCAACAGTTAAAAATTCAAAACAGTTTAAAGCCCCGGAAAACCAGGTTACAAGAAGTTAAAAACAAGTGCAACTATTTAAAAACCCTGGAAGGCCAGGCCAAACAGACAGGTCTTGAGGGCTCTCCTGAAGGCCAATAATAAATTCAAATTACGGATTTCTGCAGGGAGTGCATTCCACAGCTCAGAAGCAGCTACAGAGAAGGCCCACCTCTGAGTCGCCACCAGATGTACCGGTGGGAACTGGAGACGGACCTCCTCAGATGACCTTAATGTGTGGTGAGGATGGTGCATTTGGAAGGAACCAGTGCATTTCAGTGAGCATTCCTGGTCATTTGTGTTAGGAAGTCCTGACACTAGTCCACCATTGGACTTGCATGCTGACAGTCCCAGGTTCAATCCCTGGCAGCATCTCCAGGAAAGCCTGGGAAAGAGTCCTGCCTAAAACCATCAACAGCCGCTGCAGGTCAGTTTAGATAGTACTGAGCTAGATGAAGCAGTGGTATGTATGGCTGAGTATGATGCAACTTTCTGTGTGCCTAAGACAGGAAGAATGGCGATCAACACCTGGAATAGCAAGAGCAGCACATGGATTCCAGTGTAGAGAGCCAAAGGCTTTGCTATCCTGCTGAAACCCTGGAGGTACCAGGACTGCGTCCCTGCCTGTCCCTGCAGCACGGCACCACTGGATTTGCATGCAGAAGTTCCCAGGTTCAATCTCCAACATCTCTAGGAGTTTTTTCAGACGGTGAGTTTACCGCGACTTTACTTTGGAAGACTGTTTTTGGAGTGCGTTCACATATCGGCCAGATTTACCCCCAAGTCTGTGCGATATTTCTTCACACACGATTCGGGGTTTTCCCTCCACTTCACTCACGATTCGGGTTTTCCCCTCTACTTCACACACGATTTGGGTTTCTCCCTTCATAGTGGCACCTAGCCCAATTTACGCCCGGGATTTAAAAACCCAAACCTTTTCTTTTTGCATCGGAGTATCTGTTATACTCCAAGCCTGCAGTAAAGCCTTGCGGTAAACCTGCAATAAAGCCTGCTGTCTGAAAAGCCTCAGGTAGGGCTGGAAAATACTGAAACTTTGGAGAGCTGCTGCCAGTTGTGTAGACCTAGATGGACCAAGGACCTGACTCAGTAGAAAGCCGCTTCCCACCTACCTGTGATCTTAGATCTGTGGTCAGAGAGAGAGAGAGATGGAGCGCAAAGAGGAAAACCAATGTATTCTCTCTCCAAGCCAGGCATTTTGCTCCTCTAGAGCCAGAAGTAGCTTAAGAACATCAGAAAAACCCTGCTTGATCTAACCAAATGTCCACCTATTCTAGCATCCAGTTTTTAACTGTGGCCAATCAGAGGTTTCCAGGAAGCCAACCACCCTCACATCCACCTTGTCCAACCATGGTAGGTTGGAGATAGGCCTATAACTGCCTCGCTCCGAGGGATCCGATGCAGGTCTCATCAAAAGTGGTCTAACAATTGCCTGCTTGAGACAATTCTCCTGCCCTCCCTCAGAGAGGCGTTGATGATACTGACCAGACCCACTCCATAGACTGTATGAGACATGTTGGGCAAGAGTCAAGAGGTGCTAAGGCGAACATCTCCAAGCAGCTTGTCCACATCTTCGGGATTCACAAACGGAAAATGATCCCACCTAACCATACAAGAGGAGTTGCTGGACACCTCCATAGTAGACTCTGCAATAACCATGGAATCCAGCTTGACTCGAATCAGAGAGATGGGAATCCCCAATAACATCTGGAGGCCAAAGGTGGGGAACCCCTGTGGAATGGAACATAGGAAGCTGCCATACACTGAGTCAGACCATTGGTCTATCTAGCTCGGTGTTGTCTACACAGACTGGCAACGGCTTCTCCAAGGTTGCAGGCAGGAATCTCTCTCAGCCCTATCTTGGAGATGCTGCCAGGGAGGGAACTTGGAGCCTAGATGCTCTTCCCAGAGCGCCTCCATCCCCTGAGGGGAATAGCTTACAGTGCTCACTCACACTTCTAGTCTCCTATTCAAATGCAACCAGGGTGGACCCTGCTTAGTGAGGGGGACAAGTCATGCTTGCTACCACAAGACCAGCTGGGGAGAGGTTTGAGGAGGTAGTTATAGTCCCCTTTCCTTCCCAGACTTCTCCCCCATCCAAGACCACTCCAAGACCACTTTCTCTCCTAGCTTTTGGTTGCCTCTCCTCCTAAGCAAGGCAGAGGTGGATGTGGAGTCCGACTTCACAGTTTTTGAAGGCTGTTGCCTGGGAAAGCCCAGAGCCAGAGCAGGCAGCCCTCCATAGGGGTGTGCGGAACTGGTCCGATTCGAACCGGATTCGACTTGAACTGGGCCGGTTCAACCAGTTCAAACTCGAACCAGCCTCAAAAACTGGTTCAAGGGATTCTGCTTGTAAAGGGGAATCCAGTGAGGATTGCCTTTACAAACAAAAGGGAATCCTTCCTGTTAAAGGGTTCCAAGGGTGGCCAGGAGGGGCAACGAGAGGGCACCTTACCAGTTTTAGTGTGGTGGTGGCAGCCCCTCTAACTCACTCCCAGCAGCTCACTCCCAGCAGCTCAGGTTGGCAATGGCCCCATTCTGGCCTCAGCAGATGTGCGGAGGCCATTTGTGTGACCTTCATGGATGTGCAGAAACCACGTGCATCACCACCACACAAATGTGTGTAGTCATGCAAATGGCCTCTGGACATGTGCGGTAGTCACACAAATGGCCACTGCGCATCCATAGAGGCCAGAACTGGGCCTCCACTGGCCCATGCTGCTGGGGTGGGGAGCGCCGGCAGGGTTTAGGGGAGCCAAAGCCGGTAAGATGCCCTTTTACAACCCTAACCCTAACCGGTTCGAACGGACCAGACCACCGAGCAGTTCAACTGAACCGGCTTGTGGACTGAACTGCCCAAACCGGTTCCATGCCAGGAAAGATGGATGCCTTGGAAGCATGGCTTTATAAGTCTCTTTTTAAATGGCACTGTCCTATTCAGACCAGTTCTCTTGTTCAAAGGCAAGGGGGCCCAAAAGGAAAGGAATGAGCGAGGTGCAGAATGAGAAAGCAGGGAGGGGTCAGAGCAAGGAGGTTTTTCCCAGTCTACTGTAAGACAAACTGTTCACCTGGTGGGGAAAGAACAGAGAATCCCCTTGCCTTGAAAAGGCATTTTGCAAAAGCTGTCAACCGGCTGAGCTCAGGAGCCGGCCCATTGGATACACCATGTCCCCAGCTTGTTAAAGTACAAACAAATCAACCATAAATATCTGAACAACAATAACCAATAGAGTGCGAGTGTTTGGACCAGGTCACATAGCTGAAAGCACTGCCCGCACATTACATTCAGGATGTGTGCAAACTGTGGACGGCACATGTGATGTCGATCTCTGTGTGCATACTGTTGTTTGCACATGACAGTCAATGCACACAGAGCAGGACTCTCATTCGATGCTCCTGTATTTTCGAGGAATCCAGTCCCCATGCTGAGTTTTAAAAGGGAAGTAGGTACAGTCATTCACACACAAATGTTCAGGCATGGGCAGCGCTTGTACGTACGTGCATGTAATACTGTAAGGCAGGGGTTCGACTCAACCTTGGATCCATAGATCTGGTTGGACTACAACTCCCATCATCCCCCAAGGCCACAGTGGCTGGGGATGATGGGAGTTGTATTCCAACCAGATCTGGGGACCCATGGTTGGGAACTCCGCTTGTAGTATGTACTGTTCTTGCAGATGGAGGGCTGAGAGATAGTTGCCTTACATCACCCACGTCACTAGAACTCGGTGGGTGGGGAGGGTGGAGCTGTAGCTGCTAGCTGTGCCCCCAGATACCCACAAGCAGTATTCTAATAACAATCGTCGTCGTGATTCATATCATTTTTATTACTATATTCTCTGCTCCTGAGCTGAGTCCTAGTGGTAGGAATAGATTTGAGGTCTGAACCTAACTGAAACAAAGCCCTGATTGCGTGAAGATTTCAGCTTCTTCGAGAGATAATACCGTTAATAATCTTTTCCCAGTAAAGTGGCGGCATGCATCCCGGGTATAATCTCCCCCACCCCGCCCTGCGGGGAATAAGACGAATACGACAAATATTTATATACCACTTTTCAACCAACATTCCCAAAGCAGTTTACATAGATATAAATAAATAAATAAAATGGCTCCCTGTCCCCAAAGGGTTCAGAACCTAAAAAAAGAAACATAAGACAACACCAACAACAGCCACTGGAGGGATGCTGTGCCGGGAATGGATAGGGCCAGCTGCTCTCCCTCTGCTCAATAAAGAGAATCACCGCTTTTAAAAGGTGCCTCTTTGCTCTCTTAGTAGGAATTGGTCGGTCTGTCCCTAGTGGATCTCCCTGGCCCCACTGACAGTAGGATCAGTAGGATGTCTGTCTCCACTGGGCTTTTCCTTTTTAACCCCCTTTAACCATTTTAACCCCAATTGTAGAGAAAAATTTGCTCTGCACTGCCATCTACAGTCCAAAGGAGGAATGGCCTAAGACGGAAGGGAACTTCTTTATCCAAATCACTCAGGTGGGAGACAGATGGAAGATGAAGGTGAGCTGAAAGGACACATTGCTTCTCCTGGCACAGTGGACTCCACGTTTGCCTCTGGACAGGGTCTTTAATTCCAAAATGACAAAGCGTCTTGTGGCACCTTAAAGCTTCCACAGATATTTTGTTGCACAAGTTTTCATAATAATTCCAGTATAGCTGATGAAATATTATCATCATCCTTTACAGTTGCTGCTGCTGTTGTTTAAAGAACAGGGTCTGGGGCACCCTGAAGACAACATATTGTATTGTGTTCTAAGTGTTGGGCACTAGAGGCCATTTCCAGAGAAGGGCTGCAGCCTCAGTTTTCCCTGGAGAGCCAGTGCTAGGCAGTACAGTGGTCTCAGGGAGGCGGGGGGGGGGCGCGTTTAGGACCTTGAGGAGCAGCTCTCCACTTGAACATTTTGGGGGGAGAGGAGATAAAAACACAGTTGAGGGGGGAGGAAACAGTCGAGGGGAGAAGGAAACGTTTTTTGCGGGGGGGAATGAAAAGATATGTTTGAAAAGAAGACTGCATAAAGTTTTGCATTAAATGGAAAAACTGGCTACTCGCTAGGATTTCTGCAGCATGCTTGGAAATGTGGCCGCTCTGGGCCCAAGGGTTGGGTAAAGGCAGGTCTGCAGAGGGGGTGGGAAAGACCATATAAAATTGGGGGTGAGCTTTTGAGCATCCCTTTTCTAGTTCATCTAGTCACTTTTCCATATGTGTGGTTTATATACCATGTGGCTCCTGTTTAGTTAGTGAGACTGCAGAGAGGGTGGGGCAGGTAGGATACTTGTCTCTGCAGAAACATTGAATTTGGTGAAATATTTAAATCCAGGTATCCCTGTCCCCACTGGTCTGCAAGGAACCTGGAAAGAGATTTCTGAGGCATCCTGACAAAGAGAATAGTAGCAGCCTCTCAGGCTGAGGATCTGCTCCGGAAGGGAGAATGGGTTCAAGCACAGCTTCTGCTCAGATGCTCTTCCCAGAGTGGCCCCATCCCCTAAGGGGAATATCTTACAGTGCTCGCACATGTAGTCTCCCATTCCAATGCAAACCAGGGCAGACCTTGCTTAGCAAAGGGGACAATTCATGCTTGCTACCCCAAGGCCAGCTCTCTTCCTTCCGTCTCTCGCTTCTCCAGTTAAAGGAGAACCAAGCCTGTAACCCTGGAAATAGGATTGCCAACTGACCCAGATACAACACCTGGTTTGCTCTTGTGCCTTTAACAGTGGCTTGTTGAAGAGAAATCAACAGGTGAAACTTTTTGGACATTACTACTGACTAATGTGTCTGCATATTAAGCTACTGTGCAAGGTGTAGCTACAGGGACCAGCTGAAAAGTTTGAAAGTCACTGCAAGCTAGCATATGTAGTGCCACCTCTCCCCAACCCTGCTTCAAATCCCTTCTCAAAATTATTGTTTTCTTGTGAATCCTTTGTCTCATTCTTCAAATAAATCCAATTTTTATTACTGCATTTGGGCACAGTCATCCCACAGTATCCCGGCATCTCTGTTTTTTCTCCCTTCCCTGTCCCCATAGTGTTAGTCCCCAGTATCAATATTTAAATTTTAAGCGCTTTGCAGCAGGCAGTTGTCATACTCTGATCCATGAAGGTGCTGTATAATAAATAAGAACAGTTGAATAGCTGGTCTGATTGGAGCTGGTCTCATCCCGCCCTTATACACTTCTCTTGTATACTCATTCTATCATGTACGCCAGAGCCACAAAAAAGGAAGGATATCTTTGAGGACAGCCAAGTCCAGCCGAAGCAGTCTGCATGCACCAGATGGTGAGCTGTGGTTGGGAAAAGGCAAGCAAGGCCTTTGAGCTGGTCTCAGGAAGTCCTTTGGTAATCTCCGGCAAGGGTAATGCCTCTTTTGCCTCCTGCTGAATCCTTGAGATTCGCTATAGCTCCATCCGGTTGTTATCCTTCATCCCAGTTGCCATGCCACAAGAGTTCCATGGTTACCTGGCTACCGGAGTTTGTTGCCATCCATTCCATTCTGTGCCATCTTAAAAATAAACAAAGGATTCGCATGCAGACACACAAGGTGTATGGACAACTCTCGTATTTTCCTAAATTCTCCTGTTTTTGAGTGTGCGAGGCAGGATGCTGACAGGCAGGAGTGGTCTTCAGTGTGCGGCAGTCAACCCCAAAGGTCCTTTCCCTCTAGGCCCATTCCCAAGACACATCTGGATCCATCACAACACACCGCAGGACAGCTTGGATAAAGCCTGCCATGAGATCTGGAAGAGGGTCCAAGGACTCCCCGAGGAACTCCAGCCAAGGTCTTCATCACCACTTCTCCAACTTAACTGTCGCCCGGTCACGTCTTCAGAGGCCCTTCGAGAAGACAGCAGCAGTACAAGCAGCAACTCTCAAAAGGAGTGAGTGTTCTTCAAATACACATACACACCCAACCTCTTTTCCTTTGAAAGCAAAGCAGGTCTCTTTCCAAACTCATTGCCCCTGTAGCAACTGCAGCTAGTTGGGTGACATTAGACGATTGGAGAAGATTGGTTACAACTGAGTTCATTCAACAACAACAACAACGACAATAATAATAATAATAATAATAATAATAATAATTATTATTATTATTATTATTATTATTATTATTATATTAATATAAATACCATCAGCCAATTACAAAAAGCAACTTTACTGGGAACAGCCTATATTTTGCAACGATATCTATAATAACCAACAGTATTGATGATAAAATTCAGCCATCCAAGGTCCTTGGGAAGGACTCGATGTCTGGATGAAACAAACCAGTCAATAGCACCTGTCTGACTGTGTAAACAAGAAATAATATAAACTTTATTCATTAGCCACCCCAAAACAAATTGTTCTCTGAGTGGCTCACAACACAGCATTAAAACGTCAAGTAAAAACACATGAAATTACAACACTTAAAAAAAACCACCAAAATACAAAGTCCAAAATACAGTACAAAACCATTTAAAAACGTTTTACAAGTCAGTTTTAAAAATCAAATTTAAAAGGGCTGAGGGAACAGAAAGGTCTTTACCGGGTATCTAAAAGAACAAAGTGATGAAGCCAGGCTGTTCCATAAATGGAGTGCAGCCACCAAAAAGGCTCTATCCCTAGTAGTCACCCACCTTACAGGGGCAGGGGCATTCGGAGCAGGGCCTCTGAAGAAGATCTTATGATCCAAGTCGGGACATATGAGGCAAGGCACTCTCTCCGGCAACCTGGTCCTAAGCCATTTAATTTGGTTAATTTTATGAGTTTTATTTTACATTGTATCTGTTTTATTGTTGTGAAATGCCCCGAGCAGTAGTTTATTGGAGGGGTGGGGTATAAATATTTTAGATAGATAGATAGATAGATAGATAGATAGATAGATAGATAGATAGATAGGGCTTCAAGGGTTAAAACCAGCACTTTGAATTGGGCCCAGAAATGGACTGGGACCCAGTGCAGATGACGAAGCACTGGTGTGATATGATCATGGAGGACAGGTTTATGAATCACTACTAGCCTGGTGGCTACAGACCACCTCCAGCCTCAGAGGCAGGATGCCTCTAAGTACCAGTTGCAGGGGAGCAACAGCAGGAGAGAGGGCATGCCCTCATCTCTTGCCTGTGGGCTTCTCAGAGGCATCTGGTGGACCGCTGTGTGAAACAGGGTGCTGGACTGGATGGGTCTTGGGCCTGATCAGCAGGACTGTTCTCATGTAAAATGCCCAGTCCCAGTTAATAATCTTGCAGTCCTGTTTTGTACCAGCTGCTGTTTCTGGACCATTTTTGAAGGCATCCCAACATACAGTGCACTGCAGTCTTCTAAGCAAGAAGTTACCAGAGCATGAGTAACTGTGACCAAGCTTTCTCTGTCCAGGTAAGGTCACAATTGGTGTATCAGCCAAAGCTGATAAAAGGTGCTCCAAGCCACAGAGGCCACATGAGCCTCTAGCAACAGTGCTTGATCAATGAGCACCCTCAAATTGCAGACTTGGTCCTTCAGTGGGAGTGCAACTCCTTCCAGAACAGGCTGAACATCATTCACCCAGGCAGAGGAACCACCAACCAACAGTACTTCTGTCTTCTCTGGATTGAGTCTCAGCCTGTTCCCCTTCATTCAATTACTGCATCCAGGCACAGATTCAGGACAGTCACCGCTTCACCTGCATCTGATGGAAAAAGAGAGATACAACTGAGTATATCATCCTCATACTGAAGACCAGTGTTCCCTCTAAGATGTGTGCACGCGCACATGTCTGCTCAGTTAATTTTAGATCCCACTCAGGTCAAATCAGACCATTCTGAATGCACGTGCACACACACTGCCTTGATACTGCCATCCAGAGCTAAGCTAATTCCGCACACAGATGAAAAAAATTAGAGGGAGCGCTGCTGATGACCCCTTAGGCCAAATCTCCAGGTGACCTCTCCCGTCAGTTTCATGTAGACATTAAACAGCATAGGGGAACAAATGGAACCCTGAAGAACCCCAAAGCACAACTGTCAAGCCAGCGGGTTGAGCAGCAAACCCTTTTGGAAACGGGCCTCGAGATAGGAATGGAACCATCTCCAAGCAGTGCCTCCCAGACCCAACTCAACCAGCCTATCCAAAAGGATACCATGGTGAATGGTATCAGTTGTATTCATCCTCCAAAACTGATGTGAGTGTTAAGACCTGGAGCTACCAGAACAGCATGTCTTTCTCTAGTACCATTCAATGACTTGCATCGCCCACAACTGCCAAAACCTTCATTTAAGATTTCTTTACTTCATGAACTGAGCTTCAGTGAGGTGGGGGAGGCATTTTAAAAACTTGTCTCTGGGCTCACTCCAACCTTGCTATGCCCCTGTTGCCCAGGAAGGGAATATTGGCCACAGGCTTATAGTTGTTTACATCCTCTGGGTCCAGACTGAGTTTCTTTAGGACTGGTCAAATAATAGCTTCCTTCAGCGGAGCCGGGACCACTCCCTCTCTCAATGAGGCATTTAGAACCTGCTGGACCCAGCTAAAAATTCCCTCCCTACTAGATTTAAGAAGCCATGAAGAGCAAGGGTCAAGCATGCACATGGTCGGCCCAACTCAACTGAACACCTTGTCAACATCCTCAGGCACCAATAATTGAAATGCTTCCAGGAAAACTGGACCAGGTGGTACTCTGGACATGTCTCCCAGTGACACTGCAGCAACTGTAGGGTCCAACTCATGGTGAATACCACCGACTTTACCCTCAAAGTGCTGTACAAATGCATCACAGTGTGCTACTGAGAGTTCTAACACATGTTCCCGGGGCCAGATTTCAAGAGCCCCACACCACCTGGAAAACCCCCGCCGGACGACATTGGGAGGATGCAATGGTGGACAAGAACAACACATGTCTTCTGTTCCATAACAGCCACAGAATAGGCTCAGTAATGAGTTCCAACCTGTATTTGCTCAGACTCACCCTGGCGTTTCCTCCACGTATGTTCCTGCCAGCTTGTTTCTTCCTCCTCAGCTCAGGCGCTGCACAGGCTCTGCTTTGTGGGAGAGGGCACTTGGGAGTGATTGTGTCAACTGCCGGAGCTAGCTCTCCATTCCAGAGCTTTGACAGGAGCACCTGCCATACCAGCTGGAAAATCCCCCAGGGCCCTCAGGAATCCATTGGAGTCTGTCAGTCTCCGGGGGGCGGACCATTTTAATATAATGGGAGTGTACTATCTCTATTGTATTTATTTATGTTATCCTTTCGTTTTCTAAACCGAATGGGCTGTATGCGCTCCAGAGTTCTCCTTGTTGAAATATATCTGAGGAGAACCTCTCTGTGTGGTTCTCATTTTGAATTAGGACTTGCCAGCACTGTATTGAAGACTCTATTTTGAATGCTGGTGAACTAATAGTGAAGTGGAGAGCACCCCTGAGCTTGTGCAGAGTGCATTCCTGTAATCACAGGCATCCGTGGACCAGAGGGCAATAAGAGTGCGACTTGAGGCCAGGACCTCTCCCCTTTTTATAGATTAAGCTCACCTACTACTACTATGAATATTTATATACCGCTCTTCAACCAAAGTTCTCAAAGTGGTTTACATAGAAGAATAAACAATACATAAATAAGATGGTCCCTTGTCCCCAAAGGGCTCACAATCAAAAAAGAAACATACGGTTGACCCCAGCAACAGCCACTGGAGGGATGCAGTGCTTGGGCTGGATAGGGCCAGTTGCTCTCCCCCTGCTAAATAAAGAGAATCACCACTTTTAAAAGATGCCTCTGTGCTCAGTTAGCAGGGATGACTGCTCAGTTAGCATGGCACCTTGCATGCCATGGGCAGTCATGGGATTGGCTCTCCCAGTCATTTGGAAGACCCTATCCACACACAGCTGTATGCTTGCAGAAACCCCTTTCAGGCCTTCGATGAACAGATGAGAGACAAGCCGTCGGGCATGATCCTGCTCCCCACCACCCCACCACACACGTGTTCACAGAATGCACAGAAGAAATGTCTGAAAAGGACTTTGGTAGCTTTCAGGAGTGACGAAAAGTGTGTGGGAGGGAGAGAAATTCGACTGGTCTGCCAACTTGGGTTTAAATCTGCTTTGAGGTTCAATCTGACCACATTATGAGGGAGCTCCAATATCACATTAACAGAGGGTGGTTGGAATAAATGTGTTTTATTTCTATGTCTAAACATCACCTCCCTGTGATATCTGTCTGCGTCTTTGGTTTTGGAAGCAGCTACCAACATGCAACAAGTCCCCACAGTGGCATCCACATTTAAAGTCAAAATATTTACAGGGGAAAGAAGCATTCAGATAAAGAGCAGAAAGTGGGGACTCACAGCTTCAGAGGTGGTGACTGGAAACATCTGCTCTTCAGAAATTCTGAATCTGGCAGAAAGAAGTTTTACAAAACCCTCTAGCAGTGTGGTGGTGGTGGTGGTGGTGGTGTGTGTGTGTGTGTGTGTGTGTGTGTGTGTGTGTGTGTGTGTGTGGAGAGAGGGAGAAGGTCTCGTTTTCATAGTCAAATGGACAACGCTTTATTGCCTGCTCCGGAAGAGGGGAGATTGTGATAAAAACGGCAAACATAGTAATTAATTTGCAGCAACTGGCAGCCGTCCAACACCATGTGTTTGTGTGTGTGTTTAGCAAAGTGCCAAATATTGATAGCTTAGCACAGACATCATTCATACACTGCACAGACCATAAAGGTGTATAATCTCTCACTCAGGGCACCTTTGAGCATGACATTGCTGCCATTTGCTGGATTCCTGCACATTGAAAAATGTGCATTTTTATAATGCAGTCAAGCACAAATCTTGGGGCAGAACAGCACTGTTACATGTAACTCAAGCTTGCTATGCCAACCAGCATTTCTGGTTTCCTTCTGTAATATCTCGGAGTACTTGTCTCAAGTTATCATATGGTCTTTCTCAGCCCGTGATGAGGAATGGCAGGTAGGGATGAGAGGATTTTCTCCCATTCCACTCTCCTGTACTGCTTCTCAGGTTTGTTCTGCTGTGTTCCACTCCTCCTGAATTTGACTAGGATGAGGGGCGGCCCTTCCATGAGGCAAGGTGAAGCCGTCGTCTCAGATGGCAGATTATTGGAGCACCAGCAGGGCGGCAAAATGCCATGGCAATTGGAGCAGCTCTTTGGGACCTTGCAAACTTTTCAAGGAGGGCTTCTCCTCACTCCCTGCTAAGCTTGAAAGCAGCACAAGCAGAGAAGGAGAAGCTGCTGGCAACCTCCCCCTCCTTCCTGCCTCCATGCATGGTCAAAGCTTGCAAGGGTCAATTGTGAAAGGAGGTTGGCCCCCACCGTGGCATGGGGCATGACAACACTTTGCATCTTGTTCCAGATGCTGCAGTACCATAGGCTGCCTCTGACTAGAGGAATGTCTACATTAACTCAGGAATTAGAACATGCACAGTTTACCTCCGCTTTCAGTTCTTTCTGTCCGTTTCCATCCCTTCACTCTCCTCCGCATTGCTGAAGTGCACTAATGTATTGGTAAGACCTTGGAAAAAGGCAGCTGATGTGATTGTACGTTGAATGTGTCAATTAGCGCGTTTAAATGTTCTTCCTACAGCAGTATTGGATGGCAGGTTTAAGGGAGTTCCACTATTTTTACAACTTTGCCCATGTGGCAAAGGGGTTATAGAATCCACCTCGCATGTTATTCTTTATTGTGATTTTTATAGTGAACCCCATTTAAGACTTATATCTTCTATGTTAGATAATTTGCCTGGCCGGTCTGATGAATTTTATTTAAATTATCTTTGAACTAATGTGGACACTGATATTATCTCTGTTATGGCCAGGTTTTGTTATATTATTTGTAAAATACGTACTGGTTTATTGTAAATGTTTGCTAGTCAATGACCGAATAAACATATCTATATCTTAAATATGTCATGATTCGTTTTGTGCTGTGTTTTACTGCCGTGCGCATCTGCACACGTCTCCCGGGTTGCTTGGCCATGCCCCTCCACACCCACAGACACATCCCTACTTGCATCAGTGAAATGTTGCAGGGCATGCTTAAAGACCACAGCATCCCAAGGGAAAGAGGGAGGGTGCACTTGGATTCCCTCATGCAGCCTTCACTACAACCCCTGCTAATTTGGCAAAGAGGCACCTTTTAACGTGGTGATTCTCTTTATTGAGCAGGGGGGGATCAACTGGCCCTATCCACCCCCAGCACAGGACCTCCAGTGACTGTGGCTGGTGTCTTATCTTATGTTTCTTTTGAGATTGTGAGCCCTCTGGGGACAGGGAGCCATCTTATTTATTTATTATTTCTCTGTGTAAACCGCCCTGAGCCATTTTTGGAAGGGCGGTATAGAAATTGAATGAATGAATGAATGAATGAATGAATGATGGAGTGGAGGCAGGGGCGTAACTACCATGAGGCAGGGGGAGGCCGTCGCCTCGGGGCCCCACTGCCTTGAGGGGCCCCCCAGAGACACCTCCCATGACTCCCCATTGCCCCCTGCCCAGCCCCAAGACCCTTCAGCCACTTGCCCTGTTTGCCCTCCCTCCTTCTGGTCCTCCTGGTCGGCCATCCAAGCAGCAGGCAAGCTGCTTTTCTCCCGGGCGCCTCTCAGCTGATCGGCGGCTGGGCGGGGCTTCCAGGGAGGCCTCCGTGTAGGCCTCCGTGAAGCCTGAATTCGAGTAGGCTGGCAAGCCCCAGGAAGAAGGCTGGCAGTCCGAGTGGCCACTCCAGTTCTCTGCAGCAGACCCTCTTCCCAGGCCAGACAGCTCAGCCTTGGCCGGGTGGAATGTGAATTCCTTTTGGTGGTCACACCCCGCCCCCCGCCCCCTATATCCAGGTAGGGATCTGCTTGCCATAGGGCTTGGATGGGGGGTGGGGAGACTGAGAAGTCTCTGAATATTTCATTGAAGACTGATTGGAAAATTTGCTGGCTTAAAAAAACCCTCTAAAAAGTCCTATAAGTGGCTTGTTTCATGGCAGGAAATTACAAAAACTTCTGGAACAAATTTATTTATGTATTCATTCATTCATTCATCAATACACTTCTGTTCAAGTTGTTTTGCAACCCAGGTCTGAGTGAGAACAGACATGAGTGAGAACTGTGACGCATGTGTTGTGCTTTTATATTTTTTCCCCTTAGGGTCAATCTGGCCATCATGTGAATGCAGCACCTCCATTCCAGAGGAGGAGATGTGTGTTAAAGGGCTTTCAAAGCCTCTTGTGAAAAACCTCCTGGAATCAAACTTGACTGAATTGGTTCAGAATTCTGAGAAAACAAACATAGGTTCACCCTGCATGATTGAACGTCTCCTTTGCTAATCTGCAGCAAGGGGCCCATTTTAATAATTAGTGTTTCTAGTGTCTTCTCATTTGCTCAATTTTGTACATCTGTTTTTTGTATGTTTTGAATGAGGACAGAAATGTGAGAATAAAAGTCCCCTGCTAACTGGGCAAAGAGGTACCTTTTTCTCTTTGTAAACCGCCCTGAGCCATTTTTGGAAGGGCGGTATAGAAATCGGATTATTATTATTATTATTATTAAAAAATTTCTCGGCGGGGGAGGGGGGGCCATTTAAGAATCTTGTCTCAGGGCCCACTCCAACCTAGTTACGCCCCTGAGTGGAAGACTCCCAGAAGCTTCACAATTGCCCAGAAGCACAATCCTATCCTTGAGCATTCACTGATGAGGCAGGGTGGGATGCTTGAGCTATCCTGCAACTTACGAAAGACATATGCAGCTGATAAAGGAGATACTTAATTAGTGTGTCCCTCTGGTTTTAATCCAGAGACACCAGCTGACGTCCTGGCTAAATTACTCAAAGGAAGTCCAACTGGAATTAATAAGACACATCAATCTTACCTACCACATCCTCATCATTTCAGTGGGACTTCTGTGGAGTAATTTAATCAGGATATCAGCCACTGTACCCTTGACATCAAAAGTTCGAGGAACATAGTTTTGCCATTTTAACAGGAAAGGGATAAAGACTGAGCCCAGGAGGGATTCCTGATGTTAAGCATGCCTCTCAACCTTAGCATAATGAAAAGCTATGTTGACATGCAATACAAGGGGATGATAGAGGTTTCAAACTCCCCTCTCTCTCTGCACTTGCAAAAAACCCATCCAGCCAAATAAAAATACCCCCAGACTACGAAGGCAAATCTTTGCTGTTTGTTCAAAAGATTCCAAAGCCCTTTCAAACTGGGCTTGGAGCAGCTGATTTGCATAAGTCAATATGTTAAAATAATTAAAGGCCGTCAGATCAAGCAAAAGGGCACGAGGTATAATCTTGGCCCCAAATGCTGCTGTGGATGACAAATTGAACAGACACCTTCCATCCTTGGCAGGCAGGCGTGGGCTGAGATCTAAAGGGAGGTGGGGAGAAAAACCCAAACTGTGCCCTTTAAGGGGACTTTTATGCATCAGAGGCATCTGCAACGGATGCTGCTGTCTCCAAAGTCAGAAGACTACAAAATGACAACATCAAAATCCTCTCCAATTGATTCAATGAGATTTTTCCTGATGCCTCACTGGAAGCTAGCCAGATTTTTCTTCGTCCCTGCAAGTTTTGGATGTCATACCCCATTTTCTCTCCTGCATCACAAATGGTCCCCAAATGGTGTTGTGGAATTTCTCTAGTGTTTGCAATTTGAAGCAAAAAATCCAGCCGTCTCACATAATTCTGTTTGTCTGGAGAACCAGGCTGTATCTCTTTTAAGAGCTTTTCAGGCCAGAAGGATGTTACAAGACACAGAGATGCTGCTGAAAACTGCAGTTCTGCACTACATTTATTGATGTACTCATTTGTTCTGGATATTTATTTATTACATTTATTTGTAGCCTGTTTTCCAATTTAAAATGAAGTGCTTCACAGCAACTAACAATCACAATATCAATACAATGAAAACTGAAATTCTTAAAACAATACGTTGTGAAAGCAGTGGATAAAAGCAATGAGAAGGCTTTCAAAATGCAGAAGGAAGATTAAAACAACACCAGAGAAACAGTGATTAACACCATTCCCCATATGTACTATTGGATCCATTATAATAACTCTAGCCAGGGACTCGATGTGATGATGCCATGTTATTCATAGGGGCATTCTGGGGCCTCCAGCCATTGGCGGGACCACCGCCATTGCCATTGGTAAGTGGTAAAGGTAAAGTGTGATGTCCAGTCGGTGTTGACCCCTGGCATACCCCTTCCAAAAATCACTGAAATCCTCCCTCAGGTTCTACCTCCTCTAAATGGGGGTGGTAATACTTGTTCAGTGGGGGTGCATTTGAGATTAATATATGCATTTCAGATTATTTTATTTTATTTATTTATTTATTTATTACACACACACACACACACACACACACACACACACACACACAGAGTACCCAGGTTTGGGTCCGGGCTGCCTTAGAGAGTGCCTTCTTCTGTATGATCCCCATCACACATTGAGGTCATCTGGAGAGGTCCATCTTCAGTTAGCACCGGTACGTCTGGTGGCAACTCTGAGCTGGGCCTGCTCTGTAGCTGCTCCTGGCCTACAGAATGCACTCCCAACAGATATCTGTAATTTAGGCTCGTTGTTGGTCTTTAAGAGAGCCCAAAAAACTTATTTGTTTGGCCTGGCCTACCGAGGTTTTTAAATTGTTTTTAAGCATTTTAATTGGTTTTTGAATGGTTCTGAATTGTTTTAAAATTGTTTATATTGTTTTAAGCAGTGTGTTTTTAAATGGTGTGTGTTTGTTTTTAATGTTTTTTAATTTGCTGTGCACCGCCCAGAGCCTTTGGATGGGGCAGTCTAGAAAAGCAGTAAATAAAATAAATAGATAAATAGATAAATAAATAAATAAATATCACATCTTCTCTTTTGGAGGGGGAAGCCTTCTGGTCCAAACTGCAGAAGATAAATCTTATCATGACTTCTCATAATAAGGTGATGCTGTTAACAGTGGCGAGTTTTGCCTGGGTGCTTTCCAGACTAGCTGCTCATTGGCAGCAAAATGCCTCCATTCGGGCAAGTCACATTCGGGCTGTAAACAGCAGGGGGAGCCGTCTCGCAGCAACTAAGAACTCAAAAAAACAGCAACTTTTTCACGTCGGATATGTGACGCCCTTGCTCTATATTGCAGCGATTAAATTCACAACGAGGCACTGGAAATGTGAACGGCACCCTGCTGTCCACGTAGGGACTGTGGTGTCGCAACGCAGGAAGTGTGGAAGCATACTTCGGAGATTCGTCCTGACCCCATTGTAGGGTCTAGTCTGGAAAGTGCCCTAGTCTTCTGTAGAGACAATTTTTTGCCTGGATTGCAGAGTAGTGTCAATTTTTAATCCCATGTAGTAGCTATAGAGGTTAATAACAGAGTGAAGGGTTTTTGTTTTGTTTTTAAAAACATAGATTTTTTTGGAAGTGAAGGACTCTGCGCTGACTCATGTCTCAGTGACAGAGGGGGACAGACTAGTGAGTCAGAGGGCTAGAGAGGTCAAGACATTGGTCATCCCTTCTCTACTGCTCTGATACTATCCCTTTGGTATGTAGATTGCTACTCTCAGGGACTAACTTCCTTCCTGCCACTTCCTCTTTCTCCTTCTCCTTCCCTTCCTTCGCCCTTGCAACATGCAAGCTCCTCTCTCCCTGCACCATGTGTGCAGAGATGCAGAATCCATCTGCATCCAGCTAGATAGATAGATTAGAGATCCTATCTCTCCACTTTCCTATCTAGAATGGAGTTCTCCAATAAAGACTCCTTATATTGATTTGAAACTATGATCTGGCTCCAAGTTATTTTACTCTCAGGATACACGCATGCCTAGGCAGACTCCGCTGTGTTTTGCTTCTGTGCACTCTGCTGTAACAGAAGGGTATCTCTTACCAGAGAGAATTCCCAACAGATTTTGTATTGTGAATATTCATTTTAATGATGTTTTAACAGTTGTTTAGTTTTCTGTATTTTTGATATGTTCAAATTTATGGTCAAAATAATAAACATGTCTGTCTGTCTGTCTGTCTATCTACAGTATCTGTCTAATCACACTTGTATCTCTATGGAGCTTAGGATGGTATATGTACCCCATTGTACCCTCACAAGGATACCAACATTAGGGTGATTGTGTGAACCCATGCCAAGGTGGTTTATAGCCTGAGATGAATCTTCCCGCCTTGGCATGAGTTCACACAAAGGTCAGCAATTCGCATTAAACCTGGATTCAAATAATTGTGTGAACCAGGCTAATGACTCGTCTAAGGTCACATTGCAAACTCCATAGCTGAGCAGATGTTTTTGAATGTAGGTCTTCTGGGTTTGAGTCAAACATTCTCTCCACTATACCATTATTGGCCTTCAGGAGAGCCCTCAAAGCCTATCTGTTTGGCCTGACCTTCCAGGGTTTTTAAATCGTCGTAAATTTTTTTAACTTCTTGTAACCTGCTTTTCCAGGGTTTTTCAACTGTTTTGATTGTTTTAATTGTTAATTGATTTATGGTGTTTTATAGTGTCTGTTTTTAACTATTAATTGATTTTAATTGTTTTGTTTTAATGTAAACCACCCCGAGCCATTTTTGGAAAGGCAGTATATTAATTGATTGATCGATTGAATGAATGCTACTACATACTACTACATTGACCCCCATGTCCCCAGCTATCTGAGCAAAGAGGCACCTTTCTAATGTGGTGATTCTCTTGATTTAGCAGGGGGAGAGCAACTAGCCCTATCCATCCCCAGCACAGCACCCCTCCAGTGGCTGTTGCTGGTGTCTGTCTTAGGTTTCTTTTTTAGATTGTGAAATCAAATATAGAAATTGAATCGAAATTGAGCCCTTTGGGGACAAGGAGCCATTTTATTTATTTATTTATTTATTTATTTATTTATTTATTTATTTATTTGGAAGTAAACCATTTTGAGAACTTTTGTTGAAAAGCGGTATATAAATATTAGTCACAGATGTGGAAAGGCCTCCCTAAGAAATGGAAGTCTTAGGCCAGCATTAAATGTCCAGGGAAGCATGACTGCCACCAAAAACTGCAGCCTGCGTTGCCTCCCCTCTCTTGCCCATAAACGTCTAGGCGTTGCAACTGTATGATATGACCTCACTGCTCCAGGAGCCTTCACTTTTGCTCCACTTGGTTGGCCACTGCTTGCAGAGGCAGAGAAATCTGAAGCACGGAAACGTCACTTGAAATGAAGACCAACTCTATGAGAAGCTCTCAATCCAAGTCAAAGCCTCACCATCGTAGAGTCCTATAATTTTAGAGTTGGAAGGGGCCTTTGAGATCTTCTAGTCCAGCCCCCTGCTGATTGGAGGAATCTGCTACAGGGTCCCTGACGGGGGGCCATCCAGCCTCTGCCTGGAAATGTCCCGGGAAGAAGAGCCCACTTCAAGGGGGAGACTGTTCCACTGTCAAACAGTTCTTGCAGTTAGGAGATTCTTCCTAATGCCTAACCTAAATCTAGTTCCTTGTAATTTCAATCCATTGGTTCTAGTCCTATCTGAAGGAGCATCAGAGAGCTCCTTCTTTGTGATGACCCTTCCGATATTTAAAGAGGGCGATCCCTTTGTCTGGGAAGATGAGTGTGTGTGTCAGCAACGGACAGCCCCTGGCCAAATCCAGCACCACTAGTACGGTCACCTGAGCTCTCAGGTGTCAGCTGCCAATCCCAGAGGCAACAGTGGTGTGGACAAGCCACACTTCGCTCAATACTAGGAGGCCATTTAGGGGTGGAGTGTACTGGCACCTTCACTTTCTACCTCCTCCTGTTTGCTGACAGGGACCAGGGAGGTATATTTAAGCGTTTGCATCAATTGCAAGGCATGGAACAAGAGAAACAATGGCACGATCTGCGATTCTGCGTGTCTCATGAAACGCCAGTGTTTCTGGGCTATTTTGAATGAAAGTGGATGGAAGATCTGTTCAATTTACAAAATAATAAAGGCTGCTCTAATTACACAGTGATGCCATAATTAGAGATAATTAAGTAATATGCAGTTTACAAAGAAATTTGGCACGATATTTATATGTATAGATAAGTACATATGTAGTGCATGTTTATAACACCAGCTGTTCTGTCCCCAGAGTCTGTAACGGAATCGGGGGCGGGGGAGGGCTAAAAGAGAGCAAGAGAGAGAGACAGAGCAGCCCTTAAGATGCAACTATTTTTCTCAGGCTTTTAATTAATTTTAACTAGTTTTATGTTATATCTGTTTTAATCATTGTGCCCTGTTTGTATATTGCATTTAAACTACAGACACCACCTAGGGATGCACATGTCAGGCGGTATAGAAATGTGATAGATAGATAAATAAATATAGTCCGTTGAGTGGCATTTGGTAATAAACGAGAAAACGGGATTGGCATTCTGCAGGAAGCTCATGTTCAGGTTGCCAGATGGTGCAATCTTAACAAAGTCTTAATGTGGCTGGTGCTTGCGTTTCTCAAGAGGCATGCAACCAAGAGGTTAGTCTTGATCAAAAACATTTGCTTGTCCTCTCTTGTGGCGTGCAACGATCCATTCTTTCGGCTTGCTGCAGTCATGCTTTTGGCACCATTGTGCCAAGCACCTTCATTGTGATGGCTGCATCTTTCTTGTTGACCTTTGTTTTCTATGTCCAAAAAAGACTGGAGCTATTCAGTAATGGAACTTGGGCGCAAGTGGCAAGGCACTGTCATGAGGTTAAAAGCCAGCTATGTGCCCCAGGGCTAGCATGGATCCAAAAAAGACAGCCAAGGGTCTGGTCTTGTCAGCCTGGATGTGGCACTCACCCACCCCCGGGACGAGGCCATAGCCAGCGCCGATGTTTGGCACAGTTCTCGAGGAGCAGTCGACTGTTCCCTCACCGCTGCCACACCCAACCCAGGGTGGGCCCGTGTCTCTGGTGACTAGACTGTCCCATACAACGGGATGATGCAGCAGGCGCCTGACAATGACATCAGGCAGCTGACGCCGTCAGACGACAGGGACGGAGAGGATGGAAGTGAAGGGTGGGAAGTCAGGTGGGATGGGGAAAGGGGGGACGGTGAAGGGGATCAAGGATGGGTTAATAAAGGCAAGTGGGGAGGGGCCAGGGCTAAGGGGAACCAGATGTCCGGCCTGTACAACAGCCTTTAAGAACAGGCAGGTCTGTGACCAGGGCAGAGTGGTGTATACAGGAGGGTTGTCGTTCTCCAGAGAGAGACCAACCCCGTAAGTGCTGTTAGCAGCAGGAGGGCAGGTGAATCAACCTCCCTCTCCAGTCTCTGAGGCCTGACCCCAGTAGGAAGCAGTCCTAAAGGGGCCCAGCAGGGAGACACCCGGGCTGACAGGTCCAAATGGCCAGAGGCAAGGGTTCGAGACAAATTCTAAAGCAGGCAAAGATCAGAGGCAGGTGATGTGGTCCAAGGCAATCAAACAGGTTCAGGAAGGCAGTAGACATGGTGGGGCCAGGACAGTAGCTACTAGAGGTTCTGAGATGCTCAGACTAGAGCACCAAGGCTGAGCCAGTTGTTAGATAAGTCCAGCAGGGCCTCTACTGGTTTTCCAGGTCACTTAATCTGGCTGGGCTGACAAGCTGCAGTATTCCTTCCTGCCATTTTCAGGGTGGCGCTATGGAGCAGCCAGCTATTTTCTGCACCTGCAAATGGTCCTGGTGGCACAAATAATATGGTGCCTGGATTCTGCTCACAGGTTTTCCAATTTGGCTGGAACTTTACAGTCATCTACTCCTGGCACAACTTGAACAAAGGTACACAATGGCTATTCAAAAACCTAGTTTGAGGTGTTAGGTGAAGACTTTTTTTTAAATTTACCCAAGCTTTTAATGAATAGCAATATTGATTTAAACTGCTCATAATCAACCATGGACTACTGGATTTGCTGTTTTATCTGGTGCTCCATTATTTCTGCTACTCAATGCTGTTCTCATTTTCCTTCCTTGCTGCCACACTTGTTTGATTTTATATTTGATGCTCTATTTTAAAGGTGGTTTTGTATATACTAATACTTATCGTGTACTTGGAAATTTATTTCAGATTGAAAAGTGGGATATACATCTTTTAAATAAATAGTGTTAAGAGTTGACATGCCATTTCCACAGAGGTGTCCAGTTACAGAATTCCCTCCCCAGGCAAATGGCCATGACTCCTCATTAGTTTTTAGATTCCATGCAAAATCAGTCCTCTTTTCCCAAGCTGTTAACAACAGTTAAGGAAGGCTAGAGTTCTCGGTCTTATCTGCAAGCGTGATGCTCTTTCATTTTTAGCCTGCTTTCCAGTAGGCTTATGGGATCACTCTGCATTCCGTATGTGTGGGTCTGTCCTTGTGTATGCCCCCTCCCCATCAACTTGTAATGCCTGGACCAATATGAACCAAATTGGGTACAGTTTCAGGGATACATAGAGACACCTCAATGGTGTAGTTTGTGATGAGGTCATCCACCCCAATTCAAGATGGTGGACATATGAACGTTTGAGGCACAATTGGGCTAACTTGTGAACCACCTAACTGGTTTGAACCAAATTTGCTACAGTTGTAGGGATACATAGGGATGGCTCAAAGGAGTAGTTTGTAATGATGTCATCCACCCTGATTCAAGATAATAGGAGTTATAGACACCTAACCATTTGAGGTGCAAGTGAGAACCGACTTGCACCAAATTTGGTACAGTGTAGGGACACATAGGGACACCTCAAATTCATAGTTTGTCATGAGGTCATCTACCCCAATTCAAGATGGCAAATGCATGAACGTTTGAAGTGCAAGTGAGATGACTTGTGAACTGCCTAATTGATTAGGAGCAAATTTAGTCCAGCGGTGGGAATACTGAAAGGAAAGTAGGCAAATTAGTTTTTACTAGAACCACTTGTTATTCTTATCCAATGTGTTCACTGTTTTGGTATATTATATTATTTCTTGTCTGTCCCTGCTAACTGGAGAGAGAGAGACCTTCTAAAGTGGTGCCCGTCACAGAGGGAGAGCAACTGATCCTACTCAGCCCAGCCCAGCCCTTCTCCCAGTGGTTGTTGCTGGTGTCTCCCCCACCCCACCACAGATTGTGAGCCCTTTTTGGACATGGGACCATTTTCTCATCTCTTTTGCTATGTAAACATCTTTGAGCACTTTTTCTTGAAAAGCAGTATATAAATATGTTTAATAATAATAATGGCTGACATGGTGACTCAGTTATTCCTGAGTAGTTTCACTGAAATTAGTGGGACATGTCAGTCTGGTTGTACATACCAGTACTGTTGGACTATGACTGGGGAGACCTGAGTTCAAATCCCTGCTCAGCCATGAAACTCACTGGGTGACTCTGGGCCAGCCACCTCTCTCCCAGCCTAACCCATCTCACAGGGAGGTTGTGAGGATAAACATAACCATAACCACTGTGAGACTCTTGGAGCAAGAGCAGGTAATGTAAAACAAAATAAACAAACAGACAACAACAACTACTACTAGTACTACTACTACTACTACTAATAATAATAATAATAAATAAGATTTGTGAGAGGATTTTCATAGTGGAGAGACGGAGTAAAATATTTTCCAACAAAGACATTTGCCTCTCTCATGCAGATCTTTGGAGACCAACATTTGCAAAGATGAAATTTCCCTGTTGGTTGAGCAAGAATATTTGAGCCTTGCCCAGGAGAATGCCACTGAGCTGGAGATGCAAAGGTCTGAAAATGATAAGATGACCCCTGGCTCCTCATTTCAGGTCCTATCTAACAACAACCTCCCTACGCCTTCTGATGGAGACCAGACATTCGAGGAGCGGGATGCCATGGAAAATGTTTACAGAGCCCTCACTGGGAATAAAAGGGAGATGAAACTGCAGTCTGTCTGTGATGTCCAGCTGTCCACTAAATCTACCATCACAGGGATCTTGCTCCCTGCAAAATATATCTACAAGAATGCCAAAAGTGCAGAAAGTGGGAACAGTAACACAATGGGTTCCAACACGCAGATTGCTAAGCTTTTGGCCCAGTTCCCGCTCAAACGTGTTGAGGCCGCCAAAGGGCTGGACAACAAGATGGTGACTGATGAGACCAAGCTGATCAAGGACCTGCTGCAAAACAACATGTTTGTCTCTGCAGCCCACAAAGACAACGTCACAAGGCCGTCCCCAATCATGACAGTGGTGGAAAGCTCCGGTGTGGGGCAGAAAAAGCAGCTCCCTGTGTTTGCCAAGATCTGCTCAAAAACGGAACCTGAACTGGTTGCTGATGGATTGTGTCAAAACAATGGTAAGGATTGTGGGCTAAACAGATATGTGGATTTGGGAACAACAATTAGAAGGAATCTGGGGTGTTTCGGGTTGAAATACCAGCTATACCAGTTAAGCAAACACTTGATCCCAAGGGTATGTCCAAGATTATCGTGAACCAGACAGGAAAAGCCGAAAGTTACAGTGCTCAACCATGAGTCCCCAGATATTGCTGGACTGCAATTCTCCTAATCCCCAGCCACAATGGCCAAAGGGATGATGGGAGTTGGAGTCCAACAACATCTGGAGACCCAGGGTTGAGAGTCCCTGACCTAAACTGCACTAAAAGATCTACGCCTGACCTGGAAGCATTCATGGTTAAGGCCAAGTCAGGGAAAGCTAATGGGCAGTCTTGGGGTGGAGCCATGCTGGACAGAACTGTCCCTTTTGACCCTCTTCTCTGCTGCCTAGAATGGTATCTATGTGAAGCATTCAGGTTCAGAAACAATCAACCAATCAGCCTTTATTATGGTCCAAGACCAGCAGAAGAAAACAACAAATACATAAAATAATATACAATGATATACCATCTGTGCAGATTTAACAGCGACTGCTGGATGTGTCACTAAAATAGTATAAAGGTGATGCAATTTCTTGGCGGGATCTACAAGCAGTGGCAGAGCCAGGGTGGACCCTGTTTAGGAAAGGGGACAATTCATGCTTGTTACCACAAGACCAGTAACAGATACTGTATTTATCAGTTGTGGAATCCTTAGGTTTGCCCCATAAAATGTCTCTAGAGTTTGAATCAAAGGCTGCCTTGAAATCTATGAAGGCTGCATAAAATGACTTATTGGAAGTATTTTTCCACCAAGTCCTGCAAAACAAGCCCATGCCCTATGGTGGAATGTCCTGATCTAAATCCTGCTTGTTCCTCCTCTAAGATATTGTCTTGATCCATCCAATCCTATAATTCCCAACACAGGTGCCTGGCATATAATTTACTGATTATATTTAGCAGACTAATCAGTCTATATTTAGCAGGATCATCTCTGTTACCTTTTTAAACATTTGGAATAATAATAATAGCAATATCCCAGGCTCTGGGTAGGTGAACAGTTTTGTCCATATAAGAGAAAAGAGATGCCAAAACAGGAGCCAACCAGTTGGCATTGGTTTATATTAACTCAACTGGAATATAATCATTGCCTGGAGCTTTGCCACTTTTCAGCTGGTCTATCAGTTTTTAAGCTCTTGGATACTGAAACTGGCACCCATTGATTTGATGGATCGACCGAGAAATCCATGGGCACCACTTGATCACACTCATTCTCAAATAGTATTCAAATGTGGGTCTCCCAGGCTCCTACTGGGATGTGACAGGCAATTCGGGACATACCTGAATCAGGGTACCCAGCAATAATTCTCCAAAAATTGGATTTACCTTTAGATTTAACAGAAAATACTAATAGTTGTCAGGTTTCCAATAAAGCAGCTCTTTCCTCCCCTTTCCAATAGGTGTTTATAATTTCTTTTCATCTCATGTAACAATTGATTGGAACTACAGTAGCTGTAAGGTTGGACTTGTGGTGAATAAAGAAACTGACTGGGGCTCTCTTTGCTGCTACACATTCCTTACTGAACCAGCTCTTAGAGCCAGAAGTGCCATAAAATACAGTCTTGACAGGTGATTTAGAGACAAACTTATGCAGCTTCTGAATAAGCATATTGTAATGCCCAAGAGTGGGATTATCTGGGAGAACTGAGCCTAAACCAGCTCTCAGAATGGCAATACAAATAAGTGGGCAATTACTGAATTTAGCCATTTTGTAACAGAGCATCTGATTTACACCATTCCATTTAAGTCTAGTGGGCCCTAACTCAACCATCATCTTGGGTATTCAGAGACAGTCTGCATTTGAATGCCAGTTGCTGGGGAGCAACGTTGGGAGAGGACTGTTCCTTTCAAGCTCAGTGTGGACTTCCCAGTGTGCTTCTTGATGGCCACTGTGGAAAGCAAGATGCTGGCCTAGACAGACCTGATCCAGCAGTCAGGCTCTTCTTAGATTCTTTCCACAAGGGCCACCAGCAGGCACTTCCATAGATTCAGATTAAAGCCCTTTCTTATCTTAAACAGAGGGGGTGGTGATTAAAATATCCATGGCCGCTACCTCTGTTCTCGCTGCATGTATCACTTACCGTAGTGTTAGCTAGTGAAAGTGTCCAGATTTAGTCTTGGAGTTGCTATTTCTAATTTAAATGTCCCAGGCAAAACTTTACCCACACTTCTTCCACACTCCTCTACTCTTCCACTCAGCCCACTTTGGGTCAGAGTTAGGCTGGGGCCATGGTCAGCTGTAGGTCAGCCAGGGTTGCTGAGTCATTGGAACCTGGGCAGGGGATTGATTAATGGAACCTCTTTGGAGGAAGGAGAAGATAAAACATGTAGTGTGCTTGCTTTGGCAGCACATATCCTATACACATATCCTAAGCATGTAGAAATAAATAGTCCTGTTCAAACCCAGTATCCTCAACACCATGTATAACCATAGTTTTTATTTTCACAGCCACTTCAGCAGCCATTGATAAGAACAACATGAAATATAGTGGGAATGTTTTCACCCCACGGTTCCCAACAACCTCCAAGACCACCTCGTTAAAACAACCAATGTGGCTTAGCCTTAATTACCCTCCGCCTCCCGTTTTCCCAAACCACTCGAACTTTCCGCAATACCAGGTAATAACTGTAATTATTGGGTTGAAAGGGGAGGTGGAGGACATCTACAATACTGAGTGAAACGATTTGCACACAGAGATAAAAAACGTTATTTGTGGTTTGCTTGAATCAAGTTTTAAAACAGGCAACCAGACCTTAAGTAACCTGTGAGATTCAGCTAGGAAAGTGGCAAGCACTATCCCTGTTCACACGTTATGTACAACACTGGTACGATCTGCATACAGTGTACACAGGCAGCACAGATTTAGGGACATCGGAAGCTGCCATGTACTGAGTCAGACCATTGGTCCATCTAGCTCAGTACTGTCTACCTAGACTGGCAGCAGCCTCTCCAAGGTTGCAGGCAGGAATTTCTCTCAGCCCTTTCTTGGAGATGCTGCCAGGGAGGGAACTTGGAACCTTCTGCTATTCCCAGAGTGGCTCCATCATCCCCTAAGGCAGGGGTGGGGAAGCTTGGCCCCCCAGCTGTTTTTGAACTACAAAGTTCAAAAACAGCTGGAGGGCCAAGCTTCCCCACCCCTGCCCTCAGGGGAATATCTCACCGTGCTCACACATCAAGTCTCCCATTCATATGCAACCAGGGTAGACCCTGCTTAGCTAAGGGGACAATTCATGCTTGCGACCACAAGACCAGCTCTCCACATTTGTACACAGGGACAGATATGCACATGTTATGTTGAACACAGGTTCAGCAGTATACTTCTTGTATCCTGCATTTCAGGGAGCCTTTACCCAGGTTCACTTTTAAAATGAACGTGGGTACAGTCATTTACAGAAACAGTCCTTTACAGAAGTCTATCAATAACTACTCGTTCTGATGGCTATAAGCTACCTCCATGGGTAGGGTGCCTCTGAGTAACAGCTGCAGGGGATCAACAGCAGGGGACGGGACATGCCTTCATCTTCTGTTTGTATGTTTTCCCGAGGCATCTGGTGAGCCACTGTGGAAAGCAGGGTGCTGCTGACCTGGATAGGTCTTGGGCTCGATCCAGCAAGCCTGTTCTTATGTTGTTATATATTTTCACATTTATGTGTGTTCAGACATCTGAATGCAGCTACAACGTAATGCCTGAACCGGACTATTACGTTTTTCGACTGAGAGGCCATTTGGGACAGCAGCCATGATTTTTCTTTTTCTTTTGCTGTGTAAACCACCCCCTCTACTACTATAATAATTATAGGAGGAGGAGCAGTAGTAATACAGGTGAAACTCAGAAAATTAGAATATCGTGCAAAAGTCCATTAATTTCAGTAATGCAAATTAAAAGGTGAAACTGATATATGAGACAGACGCATTACATGCAAAGCGAGATAAGTCAAGCCTTAATTTGTTATAATTGTGATGATCATGGCGTACAGCTCATGAAAGCCCCAAATCCACAATCTCAGAAAATTAGAATACTACATGGAACCAAGAAGACAAGGATTGAAGAATAGAACAATATCGGACCTCTGAAAAGTATAAGCATGCATATGTATTCAGTACTTGGTTTGGGCCCCTTTTGCAGCAATTACTGCCTCAATGCGGCGTGGCATGGATGCTATCAGCCTGTGGCACTGATGAGGTGTTATGGAAGACCAGGATGCTTCATTAGCGGCCTTCAGCAATTCTGCATTGTTTGGTCTCATGTCTCTCATCCTTCTCTTGGCAATGCCCCATAGATTCTCTATGGGGTCAGGTCAGGCGAGTTTGCTGGCCAATCAAGCACAGTACACTGTATACTTTTCAGAGGTCCAATATTGTTCTATTCTTCAATCCTTGTCTTCTTGGTTCCATGTAATATTCTAATTTTCTGAGATTGTGGATTTGGGGTTTTCATGAGCTGTACGCCATGATCATCACAATTATAACAAATTAAGGCTCGACTTATCTCGCTTTGCATGTAATGCGTCTGTCTCATATATCAGTTTCACCTTTTAATTTGCATTACTGAAATTAATGGACTTTTGCACGATATTCTAATTTTCCGAGTTTCACCTGTAATAGTAGTAATTAAGAATAATCACTGCTTGGAGCAGAGGGGCATTCAGGCCATAGGAGAACATGCCCGGATATGCTGATTTAGCCCAGTGGTTTGTACCTGTTCAGCTGGGCTCCTGTCTGAAGCCCCAGAGGTGTCAACAGAACATGGAAACATGACATTGCATTACCTGCTCAAAGTATGTGTTGACAAGCTAGATAGGTTTCTTCGAGGAAACCTAAGAGATCTAGGAGAAAAATCTTATGTGGAAGGCTGGAAGAAATGAGTTTGCATAGTCTAGAGAAAAATATGTACAGGGATGACTCTTGATCCAACAGGGGATGTGCGTGCATAAGCTTGCTTGCTTATTCAGGGCATCTGCTCGCAATAATAGTATTAGTAGTAATAGTATCCCCCTATAGGGTACCAGGTTGCAACTTCTGATTTCTCCCTGTATCTCTGAATCCATTATTGAATTAAGTGGTTTATCCCATCTGTATTTTCCCGGGTGTGTGCAGCAGCACACTAAAGGAGGCAGAATGGACAAGAGATGCTGTGACTGCCCCCATCTCCCATTTTAGTGGTGGATTTTAAAATATAGGGCAAATCTCCGGGTTGCAGTGACTTGGAAATCAAAGCAATTGCAGCTACAACATTCATATTGGTTTGCACTACTGGGAAGTTTCTCACACATGTAATAATGATGAAGATCTTTAAGGGAGATTAAAAGTCAATATGATCTGTGAAAGTCATGTCCCTGCCATGTTTGTTTAATGTAATACACATCAAAGAATAATCATAATAATGGCCAACATTCTCTGCAGCTCTATGAGGATGGAGCAGCAACTCTGCTCTCACAGGGCAGTGGGACACTACTTGCTTGCTTTGCAGGGACACTGCAAAACCCTAGCTTGCTTTGCAGGGAAAGCAAGGGAGGACACGGTTTTTGCTTCTGTTCCCTCCCTGCAAAAATCATGTTCACTGCCAGGAATATGTCCCTAAGGATCACACAGGGCTGTGGAGAACGTCAGCCACTAAAAGTAATAACAACAACAATAGTGTCCACCTTTACTCTGTTTAATTGGTAGATTAATAATTAACGCTTTAGCTGATAAACTGGAGTACAAGGTAACTGATAGAGGTGTGAATTATGTGCATAATTGCTTATTTCTTGATACTATTTTGGTTTTGGTGTTACTTTTCTAAAGTATGAAGCAGAAAATAATTATTTAAAAATGTCCTTTTCTTTGAACAACAAATGGTCACTTCTGATTATTAGGTCATAGGATGAGGCTGTTCACATGAGCAGCCCTACCCAAGCTGTGGCAGCCCTACTTGAGTAGGGCTGTTCATGTAAAGTGCCGGGATAGAGGCAGATCCAGGTGCCGCCCTTCTGGGTAGCCTGAGTTTTTACCAAAACAATTACCTGGGCAGAAGAGCGCGAGCAGGCCTTTCTACCCAGGTCCAGGGTTGTGTGCAGGCTCAGGCTGCACACAGCCTCAGCAGACACAAAGCCGTGTGCCTAGAGCACCTGACCCATGGTGGAATCCTCCAGTGTACTGCGCCTGGCACATGGTACATTGTGGGATAGCTGGAGGCCGGGATGCATTTTCCTGGCCTCCAGAAAGCCATGCAGCCCACAAAAGCTCTGGTCTTGTGGGTGCACAAGCCACATGGCCTGGGATTACACCAGATCATCTGGGTAGAAGGTAGGTGCTTTCTTGCCTCCCCCTTCCCCGGCACTCTCAAAGGTTGTGAATGACCTTGTTATCTTATTCTGCCTTCTTAAAAAGACACCTATACTGAGTTTTTGGAAATAGGCAGATTAGTCTAAATTTGATTGATCGATTGATAAAAGATAAAGAATGAATTCCTCAGGAACTTAAGATGCCATGGTGAGGTTGTCAAAGTAGCAGAGACTGCCTCCTGGGTGAGTTTGCTTATTTATTTGAAAAAAGAATACGATGCCTTTAAAAAGCAACACCATCCCACTTATACCCATATTTAAAAGAGTCTAAGATACAATAATAAAATATCATCATAAAATACTCCTAAAACATTAGTTTTTAGGAGCCAGTCTCAACTGTATGAGTTTGTTTATTTTGGAAATGTATATGCTATTCTCCATTGGTGATTCATAAGCAGAAATCCAGGCTCAAAATTGTCAATTCCTGCCTTACATATTTTGAACAGAGTTTGTATCAGCAGAGAGCACGGATCCCATACCAGCAGACGTTACATCCTCAGCTGGGATGCTATTCCAGGCAGGTATGTCAGAGGTTCACAAGCATGAAACAGTGCACGCAATGACCCCTACCTGGCAAAGGGGCGGGGGGGATGCCTACTGCCCCTGGCACCAGTGTGTCTGTTGATCATGCTCCCTCAATATCCTCATGTTTTCTATTAATGTGGAAGGGGCCTGCAAGGTGGACAGAGGGAAGTCCCCCAACTTTGTGAGGAAGAAGTTGGGAACCCTGGGGCAACCAGAGTTCCCAGTGAAACTGAGGAACAGTGTGGGTCCCTTTCATGCTAACCCCATTACATGGCCAGGATGGCGCAGGGCCAGAAGGTACATCAGCACTGGAGGCAATGCTAACAGGCATGGCCCTACCACCCCTCTCCACATTCAGCAGGGGTGTGCACAAAACCGGCTCGCCCAGTTCGGCTCAAATCCAGATCAGATTCAAGCTTCCCCGGGCGCCTCAGGCTCAGTCAAGCCTGGCCCAGTCCGGTTTTGCTCTCAAGCCAGCTTGAGGGGCTTTGACGGCTATACTTGTAAGGGGAATCTGGCAAGAATCCACAGCTAAAAGTAAAGGGCTATATGTGCGGGGGTGGGGGGGGGAGGTCTCAGTCTATTCCTTTACCTTTAAAAATCAAGCTGCTGCTCAGCGGGGTGGTGACGGCCGTGGGGATGGCATGGTGGAGACGGTGGAGGGGTCTCCTTCCAACCTCCCACCGGCCTCCCAAATGACAACACAGAGAGGCCCAAAATGGGCCTCAGCTGGCTCAGGCTGACATTTGGGACACCAGTGGGAGAGTGGAAGGAGCCCCCACCGCCACCTCCACTGCCTCCGCCATGCCTGCGGCCACCACATCCCGCTGTGCAGCGGCCTGATTTTTAGAGATAAAGGAACAGAGACCTTTCCCCTGCCCTCCCCGCATAGAGCCCTTTACTTCTAAAGTGGAATCCTTGCTGGATGCTCCTTTACAAGTATACCGTCTAAACAGCTCATGAGGCGGGGGCTTGTCTTGTCTTGTCTTTGGACTGCCCCCCATTTCGGTCCAAGGGTGAGCCTTCGAGCCAGGGCCAGCACAAGCTCACACATCTCTAATATTCAGTGCAAGCCGGCTTGCACATCCCTAACGTTCGGTGGAGAAACAGATTCCGAAAATTCTCCAACCTTACTCCATCGGGTGAACCTCGGAAATTTGGAGATAACTTCAGGTGCTCCTCAAGAGGATCCTGAAACCCCTGGAGTTTGAATTCTGCTTTGGAGAAATCGCTATGGACCCCTATTGTTGAGCTGAATTCTGGTTTTCTCAGTAGTCTTGAGCACAATGTTCTCTTTCGGTCACAGGAACATAGGAAGCTGACTTCTACCAAGTCAGACCATTGGTCCATCTCGCTCAGCTTTGTCTTCTTAGACTGGCAGTGGCTTCTCCAAGGTTGCAGGCAGGAGTGTCTCTCAGCCCTATCCTGGAGTTGTTGCCAGGATGGGAACTTGGAACCTTCTGCTCTTCCCAGAGTGGCTCCATCCCCTGAGGGGAATATCTTATAGTGCTCACACACATCAAGTTTCCCATTCATATGCAACCAAGGCAGACCCTGCTTAGCAAAGGGGACAAGTCATGTTTGCTACCATGAGACCAGCTCTCCACTCCATTATCTGATTTGGTATGAGGCAGCTTCCTATGTTCCTATCCCCACTCACTGGCCCCCCAATCATGCTTGCTACCACATGACCAGCTCTCCTTTCCTCTGCGAAATGGGAATCACCAGTAGATTACCTTAGAGGGCATTGTGCAGCAGTCACCAAAAAGAGATCAGAAAATGTTATTTGCATGTGCTATATTCAACGCAGCAGTAGGCTGCACCAGGGACAGCCAACTCCATCCTACAGGGTGGTTTTCACCCCCGATAACTTTACTGGTATTTCTTTTTAAAACAGAAGTGGGCCAAAAATGGGCCACAATGTCCCTTACAAGGAAAAGACCATTTGCCACTTTTAGAGTGAAAACTATTTTTCACTTTCCAGGTGAAACAACCTTAGGAATTCTGAAAGACATTAAAGGAATTTCAGGGAAGATCAACAACATTTCTTAGAGGGTCGGGGGAGACAGCTCTTTGGTGTGTATCAGAGTTGGTAGTCTCTCTCCTAGCTCAGTCTGATCTATGAGTAGGAAGATGTGCATCCTGAAAGGAGAGGAGGCCAAAGATGCAAATTGATTGTGGCAAGCTGTGCATACTTGCTTGAAATTAATCCTAGCATATTCTCCAATTCAACCAGAATTCAAAAGGAGTGGAGCTCCAGACAGAATGAAGCATAAAGGAATAGAGCAGAGGAAATTCCCTCATCCCTGAACTCTCTGGCCATTACCTGTGTGTGGTGCTGATAGAGTGCCAAGGATCAGACCTCTGCTTGGAACTTGCCCTTGTGGCAGAGATAGTAAGCACTTGGTCCTATTTCCAAATCCTCTTGTTCGAGACCCCTAATGCCCAACAGCAATGAACATATCATAGGAACATAGGAAGCTGCCATATACTGAGTCAGACCGCTGGTCTATCTAGCTCAGTATTGTCTACACAGACTGGCAGCAGCTTCTCCAAGGTTGCAGGCAGGAATCTCTCTCAGCCCTGCCTTGGAGATGCTGCCAGGGAGGGAACTTGGAACCTTCTGCAATTCCCAGAGCGGGTCCATCCCCTCAGGGGAATATCTTCCAGTGTTCACACATCAAGTCTCCCATTCATATGCAACCAGGGCAGACCCTGCTTAGCTAAGGGGACAAGTCATGCTTGCGACCACAAGACCAGCTCTCCTCTCCTATCCAGCGTTTTCTGTCCTACTGAAGGTATCCTAAGTATCATCACTTTTTAATGCCTTCATTTCCTCCCTGGTCCATAGGTAACTCCTTACAACCCGCAGCAAATCTTCCGGTCACCATACACGCCTGTCCTCAGCTACATCCCCTTGGTTCAGCCCGGTTACTCTTACCAGCAGAGGAACCCCACCAAGCCATCCAGCAGTGTGCGGGATCCTCCAGCAATGGCGGGAGACGGGCCACAGTATCCTTTTTCTCCTTCCTATGGGTAAGGATGCTATGTGGGCCTCTGCATCTGCGCAGGCTCGTCATGGCAGATAATTCTGGGTAGCAGTCAAGAAACTCATTTGCGCGGGTGCCAGTGGAATCGAAGTAGCGCCCAGGCTGGATAGGAGAGCCAGGCTTGCTCATGAGTAGCAGTGGTGTACCTATGGTATGACTCAGGATATGGCAGCTTCCTACAGGTGAAACTCGGAAAATTAGAATATCGTGCAAAAGTCCATTGATTTCAGTAATGCAAATTAAAAGGTGAAACTGATATATGAGACAGACGCATTACATGCAAAGCGAGATAAGTCAAGCCTTAATTTGTTATAATTGTGATGATCATGGCGTACAGCTCATGAAAACCCCAAATCTACAGTCTCAGAAAATTAGAATATTACATAGAACCAAGAAGACAAGGATTGAAGAATAGAACAATATCGGACCTCTGAAAAGTATAAGCATGCATATGTATTCAGTACTTGGTTTGGGCCCCTTTTGCAGCAATTACTGCCTCAATGCGGCGTGGCATGGATGCTATCAGCCTGTGGCACTGATGAGGTATTATGGAAGACCAGGATGCTTCATTAGCGGCCTTCAGCAATTCTGCATTGTTTGGTCTCATGTCTCTCATCCTTCTCTTGGCAATGCCCCATAGATTCTCTATGGGGTCAGGTCAGGCGAGTTTGCTGGCCAATCAAGCACAGTACACTGTATACTTTTCAGAGGTCCGATATTGTTCTGTTCTTCAATCCTTGTCTTCTTGGTTCCATGTAATATTCTAATTTTCTGAGTTGTGGATTTGGGGTTTTCATGAGCTGTATGCCATGATCATCACAATTATAACAAATTAAGGCTTGACTTATCTCGCTTTGCATGTAATGCGTCTGTCTCATATATCAGTTTCACCTTTTAATTTGCATTACTGAAATCAATGGACTTTTGCACGATATTCTAATTTTCCGAGTTTCACCTGTAGGAAGCTGCCATATCCTGAGTCATACCATAGGTCCATCTAGCTCAGGTTGCAGGCAGGAATCTCTCTCAGCCCGATCTTAGAGATGCTGCCAGGGAGGGAACTTGGAACCTTCTGCTCTTCCCAGAGTGGCTCCATCCCCTGAGGGGAATATCTTCCAGTGCTCACACTTCTAGCCTCCCTTTCATATGCAACCAGGGTGGACCCTGCTTAGCTAAGAGGACAAGTCCTGCTTGCTACCAAAAGACCAGCTCTCCTCTTCAGAGCCTATACTACCACCATCACCACCATTCCTCCTCCTCCAGTTAATTATATACCACTTTTCAGCAAATGTTCCCAAACAAAGTAGTTTACACAGAGAAATAAGAATGGATGGATGGATGGATGGAATAAGATGGCTCCCTTTCCCCAAAGGGCACACCATCTAAAATAAACCGAAGATAAACACCAGCAATCACCATTGGAGGGATGCTGTGCGGGGGCTGGATAGGGCCAATTGCTCTCCCCCTGCTCAGTAAAGAGAATCAGCCCTTTGAAAAGGTACCCCTTTGCTCGGTTAGCAATTTCCATTTGGAAATTCCGTGCATCCCATGGCCATTTGGAAGGAGGAACATAGGAAGTTGTCAGATATTGAGTCAGATGCTTGGTCCATCTAGTTCAGTATCGTCTGCCCAGCCTGGCAGCAGCATCTCCAAGGTTGTAGGCAGGAGTCTCTCTCTGCCCTAGCTTGGAGCTGCCAGGGAGGTGCATGTGTTTGGTTCCTAAATAAAAACTTACCGTGGCTGGCATCCAAACACTGCTCTGATGCAAACATGTTATGACAGATACGACAAATATTTATATACCGCTTTTCAACAAAAGTTTCGTGAAGCAGTTTACATAGAAATAAAGTAAGTAAATAAGCCCCCACTGACTGAGCAAAGAGGCACCTTTCAAAGTGGCAATTCTCTTCTATTGAGCAGGGGGAGAGCAACTGGCCCTCTCCAACCCCAGCACAGCATCCCTCCAGGGGCTGTTGTTGGTGTTGACCTTATCTCTCTCTTTTTAGGTTGTGAGCCCTTTGGGGACAGGCAACTATCTTATTTATTTCTTTTTCTTTGGAAACCGCTTTGGAAACTTTGTTGAAAAGCGGTATAGTAGTAGTAGTAGTAGTAATAAATAAAGTAGTAAATAAATACAATGTCTAAAATGTCTCCCTGTCCCCAGAAGGCTCACCATCTAAAAAAGAAACCTAAGACAGACAATAGCAACAGCCATTGGAGGGATGTTGTGCTGGGGCTGGATAGGGCCAGTTGCTCTCCCCCTGCTCAGTAACGATAATCACCACTTTAAAAAGGTGCCCCTTTGCTCAGTTAGCAGGGTAAACCCAACCTATACCCAACTACACCCAACCTATAGTGGGGTAATAGAGAGAAGGGGTGGTTAGTAAGTTTTCTCATTGTAAAGAAAGCCGCCTAAAGGCCTGTGTGCCTATTTCCACCCTAATGAGCTGAAGAGAGGGAGCCACATTTTGCAGAAAACTACTCCGATGAAATGCACCCCCTTCAGCAATTCTCCAGTGGTTTCTGTGAAACAGGGTAAAAATGTTTGCTCAAATTTTGGTGTGGGGAAAAACGTTCATGTTGATTTGGCTTCATGGGATCACCACGTAGTCCTATCTGGTGGGCTGTGCGAGATGGCATGAAGTTAGCAGTGTGATCTCTCATTGGCTGGGGACTACCCCAAGGAGGAGTTGGGTCTTTTAAAAAACAAAATAATGGTGCCGTAGCTGCAAACAAAATGCAGCAATTGGGGGGGTGGAATGAAAAGAGAGGTGAAGTTATTGCGAAACTTTCCATGTCATTTTAGCCTGAAAACGATTTGGGCAAAATTGATGTATTTGCATAGGTCTTACATCTCTGCAGTCAGTCCACTAGGGCAGAGGTTCCCAAATTTGGGTCCTCCGATGTTGTTGGACAACTCCCCTCATCCCCAGTCGCGAGGGCCCTCAGCTCTCTTTTGCAAGAAGTTCTCAAAGAGCAGCTGGAGATGCTGTGTCAGCTTCCTGTTTTGAGCCGGGAGTTAGACTAGAAGAGCTCCCATATCCCAATCCTAGAATTCTATTATTTCCTCACCGTTGCTTCTCTGAACTGCCCAAAGGTCTCCTGTCCTCTTCGGATGGAGAGCCAGTTTTGCGATAGCAAGCACGCGTGGTCCCCTTCATTAAGGACAGTCTGCCCTGGTTTGCATTGGGATGGGTGGCCACGTGTGAGAGAATTGGACCGTAGCTCAGTGGTAGAGCGTCTGCTTGCATGCCGAAGGCCCCAGGCAGTGATCTCTGTAACAGGGAATCCCAGGCGTTGTCAACTACAACTCCCAGCATGCCTAGCTGCAATGGCCTTTGGCCGGGAATGCTGGGAGTTGTAGTTAGCAACATCTGGGGTTCCCTGTTACAGGGAAAACTAGCCCCAGGTTTAATCCCTGAAAGCATCGCCAGATAGGGCTGGGGAAGTCTCCTGTCTGAACCCTTGGAGAGGTGCTATCAGTCATTATAGACTAGGGCTGCACAACTTGGGCCCTCCAGCTGCTGTTGGCATACAACTCCCATTATCCCTGGCTATGGGCCACTGTGATTGGGGATGATGGGAGCTGTAGGCCAACAACAGCTGAGGGGCTGTCGTTTGATACCCCTGGTGTAGACGGTACTGAACTAGATGGACCAATAGGGACATAGGCAGCTGCCATATACTGAGTCAGACCATAGGGTCCATCTAGCACAGTATTATCTGCACAGACTGGCAGCACCTTCTCCAAGGTTGCAGGCAGGAATCTCTCTCAGCCCTGTCTTGGAGGTGCTGCCAGGGAGGGAACTTGGAACCTTCTGCTCTTCCCAGAGCAGCTCCATCCACTAAGGGGAATATCTCACCATGCTCACACATCAAGTCTCCCATCCAAATGCAGCCAGGGCGGACCCTGCTTAGCTAAGGGGACAAGTCATGCTTGCCGCCACAAGACCAGCTCTCCTCTCAATGGTCTGTCTCAGTATAAGGCAGCTTCTTTTGTTCCTCTTAAGATACACCACCCATTCTCCCTTGCTACTTCCTACATCAGGAACTCCCTTCTAAAGCTTGTCCTTTACCTGTGACTGCTGGTGGTCCAGTCTTCTTGGGCAGGGATCCTGCAGACATGTACGATATAGCTCTATGTGCACAGCAAACAGAGACCCACCACACAGTCATGGGATTCCTGTTACTCTCAAGCCCTCCCACTGCCTTCACTCTACCTGCCATAAGGATGGGCGTTCTCTAACTATGGTTTGTTTTATTCACAGGTTCACATCTACCACAACCGGACCTGTAAGAGCCAACCCTTATTTCTCTTCTAATGGAGGTAGCAGTAGTTTTTAACTCTCCAAGCACTTTTTGCTTACTTAATTGAAGACCTGGACATTTTGAGAACAGCAAGAAATGCTTGGTGGTTATATGCATGGACTTCTGTTTGAACATTTTTCGCTGAGGTTAAAAGAATTCAGGTCTGAATTACTTGGTGTAATTTCGGGACCTAAGGAACAGCAGGCTGGCAGTTCATCCAGATGAGCAGAATTTTGTGTACCAAGAAATGCTTAGGTACTTTTAAAAAACATTTTTTTTAAAAAAGATAGAGAGATGTAATTAAAAAGTTTTATTTATGAAAAGGATCACTGTTGGGAATTTCTGTTGGTGAGAACTCTCGGCAGGGATTCAGACGTGAAATTAACTCAGTGGCTAGGTGCCACACCATGGTGAGTGATGTCACATCTTTCTTACCAAACCTTCATCTTTTGAGCGAGGAAAGTTGGGACTGAGCAAAGAGATTCATGCACTGAAAAAGTAAAGAGCTTCTGTGTTTCATTCTTTTCACTAGCCCTATTCAGATATCAGCCAAAAGGTGCTCTACATGAGTAGAGTGTTTAAAATGGGGCTGGAAGTCCCGCCCCTTCAGTGCCCCACTCACCGTTAGAGTGACATTTCTCTGATGAGGCAAAAGCAACATCCATGAACACTCCCAATCATGGAAGTGGATGCCATCATGGATCCTACGTTTGCCTCCAATCATGGGAGGCATGGGCCTACCTGACACACACCTCCCGATCACAGAAGCGCCCACTATCACAGGAGCGGTTTTCACTTCTTCAGATGGAAGCAGGGGGAGAGCAACTGGCCCTATCCATCCCCTGCACAGCATCCCTCCAGTGGCTGTTGCTGGGGTCTATCTTATCTTTCTTTTTTAGATGGTGAGCCCTTGGGGACAGGGAGCCATTTAATTTAATTTATTTATTTATCTATGTAAACCACTTTGGGGACGCTTGTTGAAAAGCAAAATATAAATATATGTCATATTTGTATTCATCGTATGAACGTGACTATAGCTGTGCGCAAGGCACTGACATGGATGACTGACAGGGCTGGGGAGAGACTTCTGGCCCCATTTCAGCCGCTCTACTGATCTGATCTGATTAGGGCTCCTCTGGACTGGCATTCTCTCAGGATATGGGAGTCAACCATTAAAAAAAAAAACTGGCGTCATTTCCAGTTCTAGTTTATCAGCAACAGTAAGAGAGAGGGCACGCCCTCAGCTCTTGCCTGTGGGCTTCCCAGAGGCATCCATTGGGTCACTGTGTGAAACAGGATGCTGGACTAGATGGCCCTTGGGCCTGATCCAGCAGGGCTGTTCTTATGTTCCTCATCCACTTTCAAAGATTGGCTTCGAAAGGGGGCTGACCCCTACCAGGGGCATGGGGCAAGGGAGAATTTTCCATCTCGCCTGAGGTGCCACAATATCTTGGGCTCTCCATGTTATTGAGAAACCCCAACAGGTTTTTTCAGGGTCCCAGATTTCCCCAGCACACAGTTTAAAAGGCACTGACTTAACTCAGTTATAGTGATGTTTCTACAACATATCATGCTATGGAAATTGTGATGGAGTGTCTTGTAGGATTCGCTTCCCAATACTGGGGAAACACAGCACTGCTAACCATGCTTCTCCAGGATTCTTAACACAATTAAAGTAATGAGATAAAGCAATCATCAAGTCAAATTGCATTCTTCTCCTTCCCCTCTTCTCCTTTAGCAAAGGGCTGATGACAATCTAGGAACCTGATTTGTTATTGAATTACTTTTACCACAAAGGAGTTCATTAAGTTAGAGTATCCAATAAAAACTATCATCTGTCAACCAGCAGGACAGATGAAAAAAAAACACCACTTAGCAAACAAAAGCACGGCTTATTTGTGCGTTCCCTTCTGCGATCACATGATTTGCTGGCCTCCAGTCATGTGACTGGAGAGGGCTTGTCTTACAAGAATGCCGCACCACCATTCCAAAATAAAAGGAAGAGGCCTCGGATCAGACAATCACATTTGCATACACGAACCATGAAGGACTCAGTGGTTGGTTGTACGCAGAACATATCTGAATTAGGGATGTGCACGGAACCAGTTTGGAGGCCCTTTTCAAATGCTGGGCAGTTCCTCTGGTTTGAAGGTGGGGGGTGTATCTTTAAGGGTGGGAGAGAGTGTACTTACCCCTCTTTGCGCTTTCCCCCCACTGGCGCTCCGTTTTCTGAAAGTCCATTGGGATGTCAGCGTACCTCTCTGCCACCTGGTTGCACCCTTTACCGGAAGTAATTGGAAGTATCCAGTCCATGCAAGCGCTGGGCAGGGGCACATATGGCGGGAGTGTGCACGCAACGTGTGCACACCTGTGCCTGACATGCAGGTATGTCAGATACTTCCAGTTACTTCCGGCAAACGGGGCAACCAGGTGGCAGGGAGTTACACTACTGCCCCAATGAACTTTCAGAAAACAGTGCCGGTGGGGGAAAGCAGAGAGGGGTAAGTGCACCCTCTTTTGAGGGATGCCAAAAGGCCTTTAGGTCCAGGCACCAAAATCACCTAGATGCACCTCTGATAAGGTCAGTAAAGAGCAAAGAAGAATGGGCCCAATCCTTCCAGGGGAGGCTCAATGCCACTACCCAGAAATGATGGGTTAGGGGAGGAGCAGCTATCCCGAGGAAGCAATCCTGAGGATGCCAGTTTCAAAGGCATTCCAGAGTGTTTGAGCAGTTTTTGAGGTTCTCCCTTTAGGGAGAACCTCTGTTGTAAACTGCCCAGAGACGTAAGTTTTGGGCGGTATAAAAATGTTTTAATTAATAATAAATAAATAATAAATAAGATCTAGAATCTTGCAACTTCCTCTCTTATTAGCAGAAAAGGGATTAGCATTAGCATTATGATTAGCATTAGCATTATGACTTCACAATAGTTGTGCCCACAGTTTTTAAGACTGAAATCACAGTTCAAAAGGCATCGTTTCTTTGCTAATAATAACGTGAACATTAAATGAGCTCTGAGGTAGCGCAACCTTGGAACGCTTATGTGCCATTGTTTAAAGTGTGTCCTTGTTCAAATTGGCATGTGTGTATTTAGCAACAAATATCTTTCCTATCCCAGCATGCAAGCCTTCCGATTTTGCTACTGGAGGTTTCTTACATTTGTGGTTTTGCAAGTGCAACATTTAACCCTCTGGAGGCAAGCCGATTGTCCTAGCAATTATCTAGCCATGTTAAATTTAGAGGATCCATTCCGTTTAGGCTAATATCTGGTGGAGGAAAAAAGGAGTGTGTGTGTGTTGGGTGTGTGTGTGTGATTGAACCACTATTAATCAACCGACAAGCTTATTATTCTTGTGATGTCATGAGATGCCACTGCTGAAACCCAAGCTGTTCATTAAATTATTGGGATGCCAGTGAAATAGATAGCTTTAATAAGCCATTTCTGCCTATCTTGTGTATTTCTCTACATAAAGTGGAGAGAGAGAGAGGGAGAGAGGAAGGAGAGAAAGAGAAAAAGCAAGGAATGAATGAATGAATGAAGGAAGGAAGGAAGGTTGGTTCCAGACCATGTAAACATTGCATTTTAAAGGCAGTGTTAAACTTCACACATTTTAGAGATGGAGTCTGGAGAGGGGTGGGTGGGTTGGGGCTTATTTGAACAATTCGGGTTCAGGGGCTGTTATTTCAAGGATAACCTTGTGTGGTATTTTTGGTTAATCAATTCCTTGATCCAGCAGCTTTTGAATGGGGCTTTAGTTACTTGGATTCCAGTCCTGGAGTCAGAGGCGTTCTTACCGCTGGACCTTGGGGCCCCGATCTGTGGCTTCCAAGGTTCGGGGGCCTCCAAGGGGGCCTCTTGCCACCACCCCGTACCCGCCTCGCTGCGCTGAACCACCAAAATTTACCTTGATTTTAGCTGCCAATGTGCATGGCCAGGGGGCAGGGGAGTGGGAGTGAGCCGAGCAGGCCTCCCCCACTGTCGAGGCCGTGGCAGGCAGAGTGAGTGCTGGGCCTGCCCATCTGGCCCAGTGGCCCTTGAAAACTGCAAGGCGCTCAGTACACCTGAGCAGAGGAGCAGCTCGCAGTTTTCAAGGGCCGCTGGGCCAGATGGGCAGGCCCAGTGGCCGGTCTGCCCACCTCTGCTGCCGCCATGGGGCAGGGGAGGCCTGCTTAGCTCGCCCCTGGCCCCCTGGCCACGCACATTGGTGGCTAAAATTAAGGTAAGTTTGGGCAGTTTTGTGCAGCAGGGTGGGCACGGGGTGTTATCAGGAGGCCTTCCAAATGTAGGGGAGCCTTGGGGGGGTGCTTATGGCAGGGGGGACCTGGGTGCCAAAATTACCTAGGTGCGCCATTGCCTGGAGTAGAGGCAGGGCTTTAAAAAGTCAGCAGCAAGAGCCCGGAAAAGCAGCCTGCATTTGCCTCTCTGTACATCATATCTATTTCATAAATATTTTCCCGATTCCACTCCATTGCCTTGCATACCACAACTCTTTCTCTTGGATTCTACACCTTGGAGCAAGGCAGGTAAGAATGGGAGAGGGAGACTTGTCCAAAGAGCCATTCCCAGACTGTCTACCTGCAGGGAGCCCATTCCAAACTGTGATGTCTCCTGAGGAAACACCAAGTTGCCATCCTATTGTTGGAAGTGAAGGACTCTGCGCTGTCTCATGTTTCAGTGACAAAGGGGGACAGATTAGTGAGTCAGAGAGCTAGAGGGGTCAATGCATTGGTCATCCCTTCTCTACTGCTCTGACACTATCCCTTTGATATGTAGATTGCTACTCTCAGGGACTTCCTTTCTTCCTGGCCTCTTCCTTTTTCCTCTTTCCCTTTCTTCTCCCTTGCAACACCCATGCTCTCCTCTCTCCCTGCACCATGTGTGCAGAGATGCAGAATTCATCCCTTTGCATCCAGCTAGCTAGCTAGATTAGAGATCCTATCTCTCCACTTTACTATCTAGAATGGAGTTCACTAATAAAGACTCCTTATATTGACTTGAAACTATGAAGTGGCTCCAAGTTATTTTACTCTCAGCAGACACACATGCCTGGGCAGACTCTGCTGTGTTGTGCCTCTGTGCACTCTGCTGTAATAGAAGGGTATCTCTTACCAGAGAGAATTCCCAACACCTATAACTTCTGCATGTCCCAGTTCAGGGGATGCTGGGACCTGCTCTAGGGTGCCCTTCTCAGTTCAGAGAGAGGGCAGCTTTTTAATGGGGATGGGGCCATAGCTTAGTAGTAGAGGATCTGCTTTGCATGCAGAAGGTACTGGATTCAATCCCTGGCAGCATCTCCAGGTAGGACTGAGAGAGACTCCTGCTTGAATCCTTGGTGAAGCCACTGCCAATCAGTGTAGACCAGAGATTCTCAATGTTGGGTCTCCAGATGTTATTGGACTTCAACTCCCATAATCCCCAACCAAAGTTCACTGGGGTGGGGGATTATGGGAGTTGAAGTCCAATAACAACTGGAGACCCAATGCTGAGACTCTGGTGTAGACAGTACTGAGCTAGATGGACCTATGGTGTGACTCAGAAGAAGGCAACTTCCTATGTTCCAAAGGGTCGTTTTAATGCATGGGATTTCTGAATGGCTGGCCAATCAAAAATCCCATGCATTAAAATGGCCCTTTTGAAGGAACCAGAACTTTTCAGTGGGCATTCCCTGTCATTCATTTTAGTACATTCCCTAGAGCAACCATACTATCTGTCAGCTCTGGGCAGTTCAAAATCAATATCCTCAATTAAAATCAGTAAAACAATCAACTAAAACAGTTTAAAATAACGTAAAACACAAAAAACCATGGAAGTGCCAAACATGGTTCAAATAGCAAAAGCCAGACTTTGAAAAAATATTTTTGTATACAGAATATTTTTTCAAAAAAATCTTAAACCGAGGAAACAACTTACAAAGACGGATATTACTGCCAAAATATTCTATACATAAACTCTACATGATGGACATGCTTCCATACATTTTGTATTGTATAACATTTACATCCCACTGTTCACTGCAAGCTGCTTCAAGGTTGCTTACTACTAGAGCAAAAATAATGAAATCCTCCCCCAAACAAAGAAGATTGAACCAATAATCAAACAGTGGTAAAACCACAAATTTTGCACACAGTGTCAGCAGGGGAGATGTGGTGTGTTGGGGGGGGAGGGTAAGAGCACCCTCCCCTGTCCTTAAATCCCACCACCTTTGAACCAGCAGTTGCCAGTTCCATGCACATCCCTATTAAAGGCACATGAGAACATAGTATGCTTGTTTCCACGACCATGACCAGGGTCAGAGGAGTGCTCAGCCAGGGTAGGAGAGCTGTGTCTGATCCCAATCCATGGTTGTGTGAACCCCAAAGGCACAGTAAGAGGAGGAGAGAGTGATCATGTGGGAGGCAGGAGCCGAGTAGACTGGCTTTTTGTCCACCCCTGGTAAAACCCTGCGCACAGAATCTGGGTAGCAGACCTATCTGACCCAACTCCTGCCTCCCACATGATCACTTCCCCCTCCTCCTCCTCCTACCTTCCTTCCTTCCTTCCTTCCTTCCTTCCTTCTTTATTTATTTATTTATTTATTTATTTATTTATTTATTTATTTATATTTAACAAACTTCTATACTGCCCAAACTTCTCTGGGCGGTTTACAACAAACACGCAGAAAGCTAAAATATTAGTTAAAATAAATGACAAAAAAAAACTTAACACAGTAGTTCAAACAGAATAAATGACATAGTAAAAGTTAAAACATTACAACAATTTAAAATTTTAAAATGTTTTAAAACGATGATATAACTGTTAAAACAATATTTAATTAAAAGCCTAGGTGAATAGGTACGTCTTAAGACTTTAAAAAAAGTTGTCAGAGATGGGGAGGCTCTTATTTCAGCAGGGAGCACGTTCCAAAGCACTGGGGCAGCAGCGGAGATGGCCCGTCCCTGAGTAGCCACCAAACAAGCCGGTGGCAACTGCAGATGGAACCCCCCCCCCAAACTTGCTTTTTGAGTTCATACCTCCAAAGATCAGGAACATAAGCAGCTCTTCTACCATGTCTGGGCACCTCTCTGACCTTGTTTAGGGTCATGTGAACAAGCCTTATGACTTTGAGAGACCAGGGATGGACGTTACCTGGGTGTTTTCCAGACTAACTGCTCAACAGCAGCAAAATGCCTCCATTCAGGCAAGTCGCATTGAAAACGTAAACAGCAGGGGGAGCAGCCTCATAGCAACTAACAACCCAGAAAAAACAGCAACTTCCTTACGCTGGATATACCATGTCTTAGCAATATATTGCAGCGATTAAATTTGCAACAAGGCATTGGCAATGTGAACAACACCCTGCTGTCCGCAGAAGGACTGCGGTGTCACAACACAGGAAGTGCGGAAGCATACTTCCGAGATCCGACATGACCCCGTTGCGGGGTCTAATCTGGAAAGCGCCCTGCTGCCTGAGTGACAGCAAAGATGGTGCCTGTCTAGGAAGTGGGTCCATAATTTGTATGGCAAGACAGAAAAGGTTCCCTCTCCGGTAGTCAGCAGCCTATATCAGAAGCAGATCTTCTGGGTAAGTTCAAGCAGGAGGAAGTGGCCCTTTAGACACACATTCCCACCACTGGGTGGGCCTCTGGCTACTCCAGTTCCCAAATTTGGAAAAGCTCGTTTCTCTGAGTGTTGATCCATCAAAAGTCAGATTTAATGCCTTGAATTCTTCCTGACTCTTAGATGTACTTTGCAAATTAACCTTTGAACACTTGATCACGACATGAGCATATTGTACTGTGAGCCGGCCTCAGGGACGGAAACCTCATTCATTCCAAGGAGGTATTTATCAGCCTGTGTGTATAATTGCTCTTCTCGGGAAGGGGGGAGAAGGGGCTGTCAATGGAACTGAGTGGCTAAATCCATCTTTGTGATTGAAGCATAGTTGAAAAGCTGTCATTAGGGAATGCCAATGGTTAGAGGAGAGCGAGAGATGCTCCCTGGTGGCACCCAACGCATTGATATGAAAATCTCATTCCATCTGTGCATTCACTTTTTTTTTTAAGCGAACATGCCTGCAAGTTAATCTTTCCAGGATGCTTATGCAAAGAGGCTGGTCAGAAATTAAGTGTCTCCTTGAATCAGTGCTCAGCCCTGACCTCCCGAGAATAGAGTGTGCCTCCTGGGAGAAGGAGGCATCTAGTGGAGATCAGCGAATGGCAGGTCTGCAGCGAGTCTCAACAGACTGGACTTGAACTAGAAGCTGAGTGGGCATTTTTTGTAATTTGGCTTAAGTTGTCACCATGGATCTGGATCTCCGCTCATCAGAAATAAGAGAATTTTAGTGTCTACGTTTAATTAATTAATTAAATTAATATCCCGCTCTTCCTCCAAGGAGCCCAGAGATGGTTATCTTTATCCCCACAACAACCCTGTAAGGTAGGTTAGGCTGAGAGAGACATGAGTGGCCCAGAATCACCCAGTGAGTTTCATGGTTGAATGGGGATTCAAACTCGGGTCCTCCCGGTCCTAGTCCAGCGCTCTAACCACCATGCTATGCTGGCATCAGACTTTGATCATAAAGCAGGGGTTCTCAAACTTGGGTCCCCAGATGTTGTTGGACTACAGCTCCCATCATCCCCAGTCTCAATGAGCTTGGGCTTTCAGCCAACTCTAATCGGAAGACTTTTTATAGTACAGCTCTTCACACAATGACCCCCACGTCGGTTCAGCAGGAAACAGAGTTTCCCAAACCAGGCATGCTCCCACACAGCTTGTCATGAGAAGGCAGGATTTTCTGAGGATCTCCGCTTGGCATGAAGCTGAGGTTAGCAAGCCAACTTCATATCTAAGATGACAGATCATGTTGGGAATGGGTGAGGCTGTTCTCACGTGCACCAGGGAAGCCCAGCCTGGGTTAGGCTGCCTATGAGAACCGCTGGGATTGTGCCCGATCCTGGTGGGGCAGCGTCACCCAGTCCAACTTGTTAACCTGGCTTTTAGCCGGGGTTAAAGGCTCGAGCGAGCCTTAACAGGGGCTCCAGGATTGTGTGTCCGCTGGGGCTGCATTCAGCCCTAGTGGACACAGAGGGACTCCTGAGGGGATCTCCCAATGCACTGCACATGTCATGTGGTGCATGGTGAAATATCTGGAGGCCAGGATGCATCGACCCAGCCCCCGGAACTCCGCACTGCACGATGCAGCATCCATCATCTGGGAGTGTGATCTACACTCCCAGCAACAGACCAGTGATTGTTGTTGGGCGGGGCAAGATGAGTTTGACCAGCCTTTCCCCCACTTGGTTGTGTGAATGACCCCTCTGTTTTTCGCCAAACTCAGCCACTGTGGAAAACGTGGGGAGGGGGGAAGGTTCAGGCGTACAGGATAACTGTAGGTATAGCTGGCCAAGACTGCAGCTACAGTAAGCCCAAACATGTGAAACCGTGTTTACAGGCTGAAAGCTAACTACATTTTATTATTATTGTTATTGTTGTTTACACAGTCAGACAGGTGTTATTGACTGGTTTGTTTTATCCAGACATTGAGTCCTTCCCAAGGACCTGGGATGCCAGAATTTTATTGTCAATGTTGTTGCTGTTATTATAGATATCATCGCAGAATATAGGCTGTTCCCAATAAAGTTGCTTATATAAAGTTGATCGTTATTATTGTTATCATCATTATTATTAATTTGATTTCTATACCGCCCTTCCAAAAATGGCTCAGGGAGGTTTACACAGAGAAATAACAAATAAGCAAATAAGATGGCTCCCTGTCCCCAAAGGGCTCACATTCTAAAAAGAAACATGAGATAGACACCAGCAACAGACACTGGAAGGATGCTGTGCTGGGGGTGGATCGGGCCAGTTACTCTCCCCCTTGCCAAACTGCAATCGAAACCCTCGGTTTCTCCAACTCTGCCGCCAACTGCAGTTTGGCCACCAAAGCCTTCCACCTGACTGCAGATCCAACTATAACCGCCGTTTCACGTCCATTTCCAAACCCCAATCAAAGAGTTGGCGGTGCAGACCCACCTGAGGACGCGACCGCCCCATGTTTTCGGCACTTCTTTCTGGCGGCTTCTCGGGAAACGGGCCACGCCCTTCCTGTCAGCCATGCAGCTAAGGAGTTGCCAGGCTATAGGGAGGCCACCACGCCACAGCCCGGACTGGACAGCCTGTCAAGCCCCACAGCCGCTTGGGGGCAGGGCTGTCCTTAGGGCATGGCAAGAAGGGCAACCGACCCAGGCCCTGGTCTTTTAACCCCCATGAAGATTAACTGGAAGGGGGCCCCACCATGACCAAAACACAGCACACAAACAGTTAAATACAGAATAAAGTTGTTAAAACAATACGGTACCGTGTTAGACAAGAAAATTCAGGCTAATCTATTCACATCTTATTTTGTAAGCCCCTGCACAGAATCTTGCCATTCTACCAGTAATCTCCACATGAGGGTCCATTGAGAAATAAGTCACATAAAAGTCGTCTGAATGACCGGGGCACTTTTTAAAAATAAGGCAAGTGGTAGGATGAGGGCACGGGATGACAGGACAGGCACTCAGTGCTTTGCTCCCCCCAAAGGGAGCACTAGCCATGTATGTTCACAAGCACAAACACTCCAAGAGGCAGCACAAGCAGGGCACCCCATCATGGTGCCAGCGGGGCGGGGGGGGGAATGGCTGGGGGCAGGGGGGGCGGTTTACAAAAGGTAGACCCAAGCAGGGAAGCTGGAGCAGCCAAGTTCTGTTTTTCAAACAGAAAATAGCCTGGGGTAGGGTGTGCACATGGGGACAGCCTCAATGACTGACACATAGGAACATAGGAAGCTGCCATATACTGAGTCAGGCCCTTGATCCATCTAGCTCAGTATTGTCTGCCCAGACTGGCAGCGGCTTCTCCAAGGTGGCAGGCAGGAGTCTCTCTCAGCCCTCTCTTGGAGATGCTGCCAGGGAGAGAACTTGGAACCTCAGATGCTCTTCCCAGAATGGCTCCATCCCCATAGGGGAATCTCTTACGGTGCTCACATGACTAAATTGCTCAGGAGAAGTCCTATGGAAATTAACAAGTCCTTTAGAGTAACTTGTGAGTAGTGCCTTAGTCTGGAAGACAGTCACCGTCTTCTTTGGGAAACATCACAATATGTTTTTCACACCTGAGGTTAATTTTTTTTTAAGCCAAATCATGCCCTCATTTTTCAACTCTAGATTAGAAAAGTACAAGAAATAAATAACTCGGCTGTTGCTCACCTTTGTTGTGACCTGATAACCCTGCTTAGTGGGCAAAGAGGCACCTCTGAACGTAGTGGTTCTCTTGAGAAGGTGGAGAAAGTGCAGTGGGTCTTTCCAGTGGCTGTTGCTGGAAACAACAGTGGGTCTTTCACTGCTGGAAACAGCAGTGGGTCTTTCCAGTGGCTGTTGCTCCATTGGGTTTCTTCTCAGGCAGGGAGCCTCTTTGGGGCAGAGAACCATCTTCTCAGTGCTTTTGCAACGAAAACCTCTGTGTGGACTTTTGCTCTTGAAGAGTAGTGTGGACAGATGCTCAATAAACAAGATATAATAGCCCCCCCCCCACACACAAACGGCTTCATTGAGGTGCCCCCTTCTCATTGGTCCAAGGGTCAGTATCTTCTTAAGATGGCAGCACTTTTCTTTTTATCGGGGGAGAGCAAGTGGCCCTATTCATCTCCAGCCCTACTTCTTTCCAGTGCCTTGGGGCTCTTTTTAGATTGGTAGCCTCTTTGGGACTGGGAACCATCGTCATCTTTTTTCTATATAAATTGCCTTGAGCAGGGGGCGTAGCTAGGGGACAGGGGACCTGTGTTTGTCCCTCTCCCCGATGGCCCCTTGGGATGAGGGAGATAATGAAGAAAATAGAGATGGATGGAGCTGGGAGCCCCGGCTTCTTGGAACCCATCCGCTCAATGATAGCTACATCCCTGGCTTTGAGAATGCCTTCTTGAAAAGCGGTGTGGGGATGCTGCGTGGCCCTGTGAAGTCTGGTGGAGGGCGCTGCATTCCTGCTTTGGGGGTTCTGTCTTCCCCCGAAGGGAGCAGGGGTGAAATGGTTCCAGGCTGGCCAGGGGGACCACCAAGTTGGGCGAGGCAGGAAACAGGAAATGAGACCAGGCTGGGGGCAGGGCTTGGAGTAGGCATTAAGCCCCGATAGCTCTGTGTTAAGGTACTTAAAGCCAAGGCTTTGGAGCAGGGTTCCCTCTAACTGGCATTCCCAGCTGCTATTGACTACAACTCCCATAATCCCCAGCCAAAGGCCACTGCAGTTGGGGATGCTGGGAGTTGTAGTCAACAACATCTGGGAATCCCTGTTATAGGAAATGCTGCTCTGGAGCATGGGAGCTGGAGTTCTTCTGGAGAGGGAACCAGCTGGATGCAGCGAGCCAGGAGAAGGACTAAGGTGATGAAGTAACTTCCTCCTAGCTTACTCTGAGGCTGACCTTGGCTGTTCTCACCCTGTGATGGTGGAGTCAAAAAGGGCCAGGAACATGCTGTAGAATCCAAGGGAAAGGGTTGTGGTATGCAAGGACAGGACAGGGCTGTGGAGTAGAATCAGGAATATTAACAGATTGGTGAAAGAGATATTATGTACAGAGAGGCAAGTGCAGGCTGCTTGCCCATGCTCTTGCTGCTGGCTATTTGTCAGCCCCGTCTCCACTCCAAGACTGGAATACCAGTAACTGAAGCCCCATTCAAAAGCTGGCCTGCATCAAGGAATGGGTTAACCAAAAATGCAACAACTTACCCTGAGGCTGACTTTGGCTGTTTTCACCCTGCAGTTCTGGAGTCAAAAAGGTCCAGGAACACACTTCCTCCCCCAGCATAGCATAGTGGTTAGAGTGTTGGACTAGGACCAGCAAGACCCGAGTTTGAATCTCCATTCAACCATGAAACTCACCTGGTGACTTTGGGCCAGTGCTGCATCTCTCAGCCTAATCTACCTCACAGGGTTGTTGTGAGGATAAACGTAACCATGTACATGGCTCTTAGCTCCTCGGAGGAAAAGCGGGATATAAATGTAAAAAAAAAAAAAATCTTAATAAAATTAATAATAAGTTATGTGAGGTGACAGTTTTGTTCTGCCTCTTGATAGGCCCAACCCTCTCATGCACAAGAGCCTTCTCTCTGGACAAGCCCTTGGTAGCTGGGAATGAGGCAGATTTCTTCTAAAGACAGGCATTTCCATGTCAATTTTATCATCAAACCAGAGATAACAGTGAGCTGGAATCATTTGCAGGAGTTATGAACCATTGCCAGAAGGTGGTGGGTCTCTAGCCACTTGCCTGGTGGTCTGTGGTGAGGAACCAAGTAAGGAAGCTTTACAGAAGTTTGTTGTTCCTTCTTTTAACCCACAAATCTCTAAGAGCTATATGATAGCAAGTGAGTCGGCAAGAAAAACTATTGTGTGGGCTCAATTGAAAAGCTAGTGCATCGCCAGCAGCTCAAGGATGCCTGACTTTTGGGAGAAGAGGGAAGATGATACCCTTAAAGCGAAGTGATACAGCTAGAACATGGGTGGTCAAACCTGACCCTGCAGCTATTGTTGAACTACAACTCCAAGCATCCCCAGCCACAATAAATTGTGCCTGGGGAAGCTGGGAGTTGTAGTCCAAAAGCAGGTGGAAGGCCAAGCTTGCCCCTAGAAGAAATTCTTTGCAAAGCAAGCTACTTGAGGGGGAAAACGATTTGCCAGCCTCCCCTCCCATCTTGACTTTATTAGAAATAGTTGCAATCTGGTATCCGTCTCTCCATCAACGCCTCCCAGCCATCCATCAATGTCACATGCAGATAGAAGTCTGAAGGCAATCACTCTGACCCATCAGCTTTCTCCTAGTCTGGAAGAGATGAAGACCAGTGATTTCCTGTCAAGGTCTTCACAATCTCTGTAACTGGGGAGAAGAGGCACGGACTGATAAGCAAGGATGACCCAGCACTGCCAGGCAGGGAGACAGACTCTGGCCATCCCCTGTGCCTTTATATATTTGTTTCAACAAAGTCTTTATAACATGGAAGAAGGGAGACAGGTGAAGCCAGAGACTAGGAGAGGAGTAGGACTGTAGCAAAGCTGGCGGTAGCCTGTGTGCGGCTGCGGCTGTGGCTGTGACCCCCTGGCCTCGCCCCCTGCATATTACGTCAGACACAGGGAGAGGAGAGCTGGTCTTGGGGTAGCAAGCATGACTTGTCCCCATAGTTAAGCAGGGTCTGCCCTGGTTGCATATGAATGGGAGACTTGATGTGTGAGCACTGTGAGATATTCCCCTCAGGGGATGGAGCCACTCAGGGAAGAGCAGAAGGTTTCAAGTTCCCTCTCTGGCTTCTCCAAGATAGGGCTGAGAGAGATTCTTGCCTGCAACCTTGAAGAAGCCGCTGCCAGTCTGTGAAGACAATACTGAGCTAGATAGACCAATGGTCTGACTCAGTATATGGCAGTTTCCTATGTTCCTATGCAGGGGCCCAGCTAACCACAACCCCGAATCTGACATCAGACACGGCGGCATACTCTTCCTCCCAAACGGGGCACAAGACCCCGTTTGGAAGAGCTATCGGCCTGCTCCATATTGGGTAGCATGGGACGGCGAGACTCTCCCTGCCTTAAAGGCAGGGAGAACCGTTCTCCAATGCAGCGTGGGCCGATCTCTCTCCTCAACAGGGCCACATGGCAGGGACAGTCTTTAAGGCAGGGAGAGTCTTGTCAACGCAGCGTGGGCCGTGTTGTCAACGCAGCGTGGGCCGATGTTGGCTCCAAAGGGGGCTGCGCGGCCCCATTTGGAACTGAAATAATGCCTTTGCGTATGATGTCAGACGTGGGGGGCATATCTGGGGCTGCATTCATGGCCCCGATTGGTGGCGGCCCAGGTTCTTTGAACCCGTTCACCCAGTGGTGGCTCCACCCCTGGAGGGGAGTCTCAAGGCCAACCATTACAAAAACAATCCCCGAATCTGGGCTTACACATTTTCCATCCTCTTCTGAAATAATCAGATGCAGGAGCTGCCCAAGGTTCCTGCAGCACCGGAAGCGAAGTGCATAATGATGGCTTGCTCTGTGCCCCCTTGGTGGTGTGCAGGGCAGCCCTTTTCTAAACCAACCCTTGCAAGCTTTGAAAATGGCGTGGAGAGCAGAGAGGAGGGAAGGGTGCTTGAAAGCTTTGCATGAAGAGAGATGGTCCTTGCAAAGTTAATTTATTATTAGAACCAGTTGTTGTTGTTGTTGTTGTTGTTGTTGTTTATTAGCACCAGGGTAGTGTAGTGGTTAAAGCAGGCCTGCTCAACTCAGGCCCTCCAGCTGTTTTTGGACTACAATTCCCACAATCCCCATCCACAGTTGCCAATAGCCAGGGATTAGGGGAGTTGCAGGCCAACAACTGCAGGAGGGCCAAAGTTGAGCCGCCCTGGGTTAGAATGTTGGACTAGGACCAGGAAGACCCAAGCAAATCCTCGTTCAGCCATAGAACTCACTGAGTGACCTTGGGCCAGTCACATCTCCTTCAGCCTAACGTACCTCAAAGGGTTGTTGTGAGTATAACATAAACATGTACACCATTCTGGGCTCCTTGGGAAAGAGTGGGATATAAATTCAAATGCAAATGTATGTGTATCTATTTTCATTCATTCAATTTATTTATTAATTATTTTATTTATCATATTTTAATACTGCTTGATATGTACATTTCTGGGCGATGTGTACCACCCTTCCTAAAGTGGCTCAGGGCAGTTTACATTACAATCAAAACCACATAATAAAATAATTAAAATTATTTTATTTTATTTTATTTTTACAAACAAATGCATGTGTAGTTGTACCCTAGGTCTGATTGGACCCAGCAGATTTACCTTTGTATAAACCTCCATAGGACAGCATTGTCATTCACCTGCTTATGGCTGCAGTCCTAAAACTGCCTACTCCAGAGAACTTGCTCCCCAGAGTTGAACTTATTGGGACTTGCTTACTGTTTGAACACACGTAGCCTTGCACTGCTCCTCTCTCAATACTAATACTAATACTAATACTAATACTAATACTAATACTAATACTAATAATTAAACAATGCTTTATTTGTTAGCCACCCCATAACATTGTTCTATAGGCAGCTTACAACACAACATTAAAACATGAAATAAACACACATTAAATCATAACATGTCCCTAAATTTAGACGAGCCCTCACTTTAGCACGTTTAAATGTTCTTCCTACAGCAGTATTGGATGGCAGGTTCAAGGGAGTTCCGCTATTTTTACGTCTTTGCCCATGTGGCAAAGGGGTTATAGAATCCACCTCGCACGTTATTCTTTATTGTGATTTTTATAGGGAACCCCGTTTAAGACTTTTATCTCCTATGTTAGACAATTTGCCTGGCCGGTCTGATGAATTTTATTTAAATTATCTTTTAACTAATGAGGACACTGATATTATTTCTGTTATGGCCGAGTTTTGTTATATTATTTGTAAAATACGTACTGGTTTATTGTAAATGTTTGCTGGTCAATGACCGAATAAACTTATAACTAACTAACTTAAATCATAACAGACCAAAAAAAGGGGGAGGTACAAAATACAATACAAAAACAATTTTAAAAACAGTTGGGTTTTTAAAAACAACAACCAATTACAATCAGATCACAATTTTTAAAAATTGAAAATTTAAAAGCTTTAAAAGGCTTGTATGAACAAAAAGGTGTCTAAAAGAACAAAGTAATGAAGCCAGGCAAACCTCACTGGGGAGGCTATTCCATAAATGGGGTCAAACCACCGAAAAGGCCCTCTTGCTAGTAGCCACCCACTTCAGCTTGTTTGGCAAGGGGCCCCGGAGGAGGGCGTCCAAAGAAGATCTTAACAAACAAACACTCCCTCGGGTAATCTGGTCCCAAGCCATTTAGGAGTTTAAAGGTTAAAACCAGCCCTTTGAATTGGGCCTGGAAACAGACTGGGAGCCAGTGCAGCTGATGAAGCACTGGCATAATATCCTCAAAACCTCCAGGCCCAGTAACCTACCAGCTGCAGTCTCTGGACCATTTTCAAAGGCAGCCCACGTACAACGCATTGCAATAATCTAAGCAAGAGCCTGACATCAAGCGGATGACATCATGATGACATCCTTGACATCAAACAGAACAGAGTGTGCTTTGGTTTAGCTGGAGCATGGCGTGTTTTAATGAATTGTGGTCTGGGGTGTGTCTGGATGGGAGGCGGAGTCCCTCAGACTATGGAATGTTGGAAGGTGGAATGTTGGAGGGAAGGAGTCAACATTTGATGGCTGGGTGAGTCATTTCATCAGGGGAGAGGGAGGGCTGGCCCATGGGACACAGCCTTCCAATGCATTGCCCACATCTCATCAGGCACCTCCCTCCTCCAGGACCTCTTCCAGAAAGGAAGTGCACAGAGCATGGGAGAGAGCTCCTGACCTCACCTGGCACTCTGCTGCTGCCACCTTCATAGCTGCAGTATTATAATAATAATAGACTTTTTTAAAGACTTAATTGTTCTTGCGGGGCATATTTATTTTAATCATCATATTTTGATACCGCCTGATATAGACATCTCTAGATGGTGTGCAAAGTTAAAACATAACAAATGTAAAAACAATATAAAACAGTTAAAATAAATACATAAAAACAGTCTCCGTAAACAAAAGCATTACAATTTAAATTTCAGTTAAAAGCCTGGGGAAACGGGCATGTCTTGAGGGTTTTCCTAAAAGCAAGCTGTGAGAAGCAGATGCTCTTATTTCAACAGGGAGTGTATTCCAGAGCCCTGGGGCAGCTACAGAGAAGGCCTGCTCCTGAGTCGCCACCAAACGAGCCGGTGGCAACCACTGTCTAGATGTCTCTAGACAATCTTAATAGGCGACAAGGTTCATGACAGAGCAGGCATGTGATTGATTAGTTATCAAAAGGGCGGCTGTGGCCCAGGACCCAGATCTTTCAAACACCTGGTTAGGAGCAGTTTGGAAACTGGTTGACTAATCTGAAATGGTGTCTGTAAGAAAAATCAAAAGGGAAAGATAATTAAAAGTAATATCTCATGCAAAAACAAATACCTCTTGATATTGAATGTCTGAATGCCATTCTTTTAAGAACAAATGGTGATATTTGAGTCCTATCCTCCCCGAGTCCCTCTCATTTACGGTTTGGACACCTGCTCCAAAGTAAAGTAACTCGCACAATAAGACTGCCACACCATATTTTAGTAATATGCTCATTTTCAGCATGCACTGTTCAGCATTTCCAAGCAACTCTGGGCTTATGGGATGAGCAGGATAGGAATGGAAGCAAACAGTGATTAGTTTTGGCTCCCTGTATACAGTCTGTAATGGAACCACGGGAATGTCTCACCCCTCTCCTGAGGGGGAATTTTCAATCTCTGCTCCCCATGATTTGCCCATCTATCTCGCTTACTCATTCTATGTCGGCGGCCGTGGCATTGTTGTCGTCTGGGTTGTTTCCCTAAGTATATACCATGCTTCATTTTAATTCTAATGTGCTTATTCTTCCTCTCTTCTATAACAGATGTTAGGTGATTAAAGCACACTGCTGAGGAGCACATGGCCGCAGATGAAAGGAGTGAAGGATAACCTGGCACCCGAATATTATACTTTCTAATAAGATTAATTTGGTTGCTTGTGAATGGAGAGGCACAGCGGCAATGAGGAGGCGTCTGTCAGGGACTTATGGAAAGAGGCAAGAGCTCTTATTAAAGCAGTGGATGGTGGCACGTGTTTCAATCGCGGCGAATTAGACGGAGACGTGAGTGTCAGGGACACGCGGGGAGGACTCAGTCCCAACGGCAGGAACCAGGACCAGCTCTCAGAAAAAGGTCCAGGTCCAGGGATCCATGCAGGAGGGGATCCTGGGCAACCAAACGAGGTGCAAGACTGTAGGTGGCAGTCAGGTGGACTCCATGCAGCTTCTGAAGGTCAATGGGCGAGAAGATCTAATGTGAACACCAAGCAGGCAGATATGAAACGGAAATCCAGGCATACGGTAGGCTTGGAGAAACAAGCACAGCCCGGTAGCTTTGCATCCGCTCCACCATCATCTGAGATGAATACCAAAGCCTACCAAAGAAATCCATCATATGTTGGTTGTTTATTGATTTCCAATTCAAAGTGCTGGTTCTCACCTACAAAACCCTTATGGGATTACCACCTGTATATCTCCAGGATGGCCTCTCTGGGCCAGTTGTATTCCGACCGATGAGGTCTTCTCAGCTGGCCCTCCTTAGTGTCCCAGGCCCTGGTGTGGTGTGTGGTGCCAGGCCCATAGGAGGGTGTTCTCTGTGGCCGCCCCTCTTCTTTGGAACACTCTTCCCACCCCCCCAGATTCATTCAGCCCCCTCCCTGGCTGTTTTAAGGGCCTTCTTAAGACCCACCTTGTTTCACCAGGTGTTTGCCCATTGTTGTTGTTGTTGTTGTTTTATTATATTAATTGTTATTGGTATTGCTGTTCACCACCTAGAGTCTTTGGAGGAGGAGGTATATAAGAATTTTTTTAAATAAATATATAAATGAATGAATGAATGAATAATAAATTTCATATATAAAGCTTTTCTACAATCATAAAACTCAAGGCAATTCTTGTGGTTCTCCGGCGGGTGGGGGGGTACCCATCCAGGTACTGACCAGACCTAGACCTACTTAGTTTCAACAGAGTGGCTGTATTATATGTCATGAGAACAGACCTGCTGGATCAGGCCCAAGGCCTATCTAGACCATCATCCTGTTTCACACAGTGGCCCATTCCAGCTGAGCTTCTACTGTTGTGGTCTTAAATAAGTTCCATGCTTTCTGGAGTGATTTGACCCTCCCGACTTGTCCTTTCAGCTTCCTTTTTAACCAGTTCCCTCATTTTTCGGAAGTTTCCTCTTCTGATGTCCAATGCATCAGTGTTGGACTTCCTTAGTAATGCTGCACTCGGGTTGCATTTGAATGGGAGACTTGATGTGTGAGCACTGCAAGATATTCCCCTCAGGGGATGGAGCCGCTCTGGCAAGAGCAGAAGGTTCCAAGTTCCGTCCCTGGCAGCATCTCCAAGATAGGGCTGAGAGAGAGATTCCTGCCTGCCACCTTGAAGAAGCCGCTACCACTCTGTGAAGACAATACTAAGCTAGATAGACCAATGGTCTGGCTCAGTATATGGCAGCTTCCTATGTTCTTTCCCTTTTCTGCTAGGAGGACAAGAGGGAACACGGCCATTGTGCTTTCCTCCTTTCCTCGGCAGGGCATTTGCAGAGAGCCAAGAAATGGTCCGCAGCCCCAAGTTGCCCCTCTCCCGCCCTCTTCATAGTAGGGCCAGCCCTGTGCTTTAGTCTCTTGCCAAAGAGATGTATAGGTAAAAAGGATGTGACTAATGTTGCAAGGTATGTTTTGTGCCCCGTGTCTCCAATAGGTGCTCCAATGTCACTCTGACACAAACAGAGATACCGGTGGGTTTTATTGTCTGGTTTTACGAATGGCTCTATTAACTCCGGGAGCTGCTGCCTATAAATAGCTTTCCCTAAAAGTGTGCTGCTTCCCCCCCGCCTCCACTCTTGGGCCGTTACCATGGCATGCTTTCCTCTTGAGAGGTTGTCAGTTATCAGTCCTGAGAGCATATATCTGATTGAATAGAGACAGAAACCCATTGCCTTCCCGTCAGGCCTTCCTTTAGCCTCCTCCTATCTGTCTGCCCTCTTCCAACATTCCTTTTCATCCTTTCAAAAGCAGGATAGGTTTTGTCAGCGATCTCTCACCGTTAGCCTCTCAGACTAGGACCAGAGGGGCCTGGGTTCCAATCCCAGTCAGCAGTGAGGGCCCATCAGGTGCGGCTCATTTCCACTCTTCTTGCCCCAACCCGTCTGCTTCACTCTCTCTTGCCTCACCCACACTCATTCACCCTGCCTCAGGCAGCCAGGTACATAGGAAGCGGCCAAATACTGAGTCAGACCATTGGTCCAGCTAACTCAGTATTGTCAACACAGACTGGCAGTGGCTTCTCCAAGGCTACAGGCAGGAATCACTCTCAGCCCTACCGTGTTTCCCCCAAAATAAGACAGTGTCTTATATTAATTTTAGCCCCCCAAAATGCACTAGGGCAATTAGCGGTACATCAGAAATTACTGCTAGGTCTTACTTTCGGGGAAACAGGGTATCTCTGAGATGCTGCCAGGGAGGGAATTTGGAACCTCCTCCCCTGCAAACTTGGCAAAGAGGCACCTTTTAATGTGGTGATTCTTTTTATTTAGCAAGGGGAGAGTAACTGGCCCTATCCACCCCTAGCATAGTGTCCCTCCAGTGACTGTTGCTGGTGTCTGTCTTATGTTTCTTTTTAGATTGTAAGCCCTTTGGGGACAGGGATCCATCTTATTTATTTGTTATTTCTCTGTGTAAGCCGCCCTGAGCCATTTTTGGAAGGGCAGTATAGAAATCGAATTATTATTATTATTATTATTATTATTAGAATTTCTACTATATTTTGCAACTACAGGTATATCTATAATAACCAACAGTATTGATGATAAAATTCAGCCATCCTAGGTCCTTGGGAAGGACTTGATGTCTGGATAAACAAACCAGTCAATAACACTTTTCTGACTGTGTAAACAACAACAACAAAAGATGCTCTTCCCATAGCAGCTGCATCCCCTGAGGGGACTATCTTGCAGTGCTCACACTTCTAGTCTCCCATTGAAATGCAAGCCATGGCAGACCCTGCTTAGAAAAGGGGACAATTCAAGCTCGCTACCACCAGACCAGCTCTCCTCCCCTGGGCAGGCAGCTGGAGGCACTGGATCTTATGAGATGCTGTTGAACAAGCAAGGGGCAAGCAATGACCGAGGGCTTTTATGGCTAGCAGGGGCACCCTCACTTCTTTCTCTTCTCGAGCAATTCCCCTCTTCAGGAGTCACCCAAGTGGGTTTCCCCACTTCCTGAGGAAATCCATTGGGAGGGAGGCCTCAAGCAGAATCCTGGCCCAGTGTCACCTCTGCTCCTGGGGACTCGTGGTCAGAGGCACTCTTACCCCTGCACTTCCAGGACAAGGTCTAGGGCCTCCACATTCCCTGGGGCCCCCAAATCCTCTTTAGTCTGTCCTGGGTGGTGTGGACACTGCACTGTCCCACTGGTCGACACTGGGCGAGGCTGCTGAGCATGACTGTGACCTGACCCCGCTTTAGACACAGAGTGGGGAAAGAAATATGTGGGATGGGAATATGTTAAGGTGAGTGTTGAAAAGTTTCTGCTAATGCATATTTGCATGAATAGACCTGTTTTATATTCTTACATTCTTGTGAGTCCAGTTGCTGTTTGTGCCTTCGGGAACCCATGTGTTAAAACTACTGTGTGTGTCACGGTGATGATACTTAACTTGCAGCGGGGGGTCGGGGGGAGGCTCCAAAGGCCTTTAGGACCGGACTCCAAAATTACCTAGGTGCACTGAAAGGCATCATCTCATACTGTGTGGGAGGAGGCAATGGTAAACCCCTTTCAACTACAGCTATAATAGGGCATATGTGTTCAAGGAACCTGAGCCACCCAGTTCTTGGGGGCCGCCTGACTTGCCCTTCCCCCCGAGCTCCAGTTGGCCCTCATTTCCCAGCCACTCTCATTGCTGCATGCATGTTTTGTTCATTCTCTCCCTCACCCCAAGGAAAACACAAAGAAACAAAACATACACCAAGCAATTAGAATGGCTGGGGAATGAGCTCTGGAGGGCTCAAGCAGCCATTCTGGGTCTCTGGCCACACCCCCGTAAGTGTGACATCACAGGCAAATGGGTGTGGCCATGGCCCAGAAGTGCCACAAGGGTGTTCTGGAGCTCATTTTCCAGCTGGCACTTCACTGCCAGCTGGGTGTTTTTTCTTCTCTCTCACTTGAGCTCAGGGGAGAGAAAGGAAAGAACACCCAGCTGGTGACAAAGTGCCCGCTGGGACATGAGTGCCGGAATGCCCTTGTGGCACTTCTGGGGCCTTGGCCACACCCCTTGGCTTGTGACATCATGTGCAGGGCGTGTTGCTGGCATGCACACATACACATACACACATGCACATGTACACACAATCCCAGCATGGGCGCTGGGGAGGGAGGTGAACACGGCGGCAGGTGGGGGGACATTCCCCTAGCTTGCCTCTGTTTTTGCATTAAAACTCCCATCATCCTTGGCCTTCAGTCATTGTGACTCGGGATGATGGGAGTTGTAGTTCAAAAAACAAGAAGTTACCAAAGACTGGTTAAAAGCATAGAAGCAGAGGCCTGTAAGAAAGAAGGCAACCCATGGAAACAGAAAGCGCAGCATGCTCATGAATCCTGTTTCAGCACCTGTTCCAACATACAAACCCATGTCTACACTCTAGACCAGTGTTTCTCAACCACCAGTCAGTGGACCGGTGCCGGACCACAAGGTGTTGGATACCGGTCTGTGAGGCATCACTAATAAAAATCACCCCCCCACACACACAAAAAACCCAATTTTGGGCTGGCGGGGGGGGGGGGGGCAGGAGCTTTCCAGAGCTCATTTCCAGGCAGCCTTCGCTGCTGGATAATGTTCATTTCAAAATGAACACTACCCAGCAGCAAGGGCTTCTGGGAAATGAGCTCCAGAGAGCTGCCCGAAATTGTTGTTCGGATGGTGTCTGGGGGTGGTGTTGGGGGAGGGGCGATGACCCCCTTACTAACTGCTAGTCTGGGAAACTGCGCACGAATAATGTACCAGTCCATGACTCCAAATACATTGAGAAACACTTCTCTAGACAACTGAACTAGTTTCAAACTCATTTAATTGCCATTGCTCCCAGCAAGCAGAGAAGACTGGGAGCGGATGGTCTATGAAATAGCTAGCAATATCTTTTAAAGAAGTCTCCCTGCCTTAATAAACTACAATTACCAGAATCCTTTGGGGGAAAGCTGTAAAAGTTTACTAGTTTAAAATTGCTGAGGTCTAGATCGGCTCATATACCAAGAATCAAATGGCCATTCGCAACCACTCCTTGAAGGTCTAAGCCAGCATCCGTGATCATTTCTGTCTTGTTTTTTGGTGTTCCCTTGCCCCACACCATCCTCCAATCCTTCAAGTTTAATAACCAGCCATATATTTTTGCAATTACATTTCTATCACTCGTCTTTCTCGGCATCCCCCAGACAGACACTGATATTAACTTAAGCAATCAATTTTGTTCAGATAGGGGCTGTTCATTTTTACTGATAAATGTTTAAACAAAAGCCTAAATTATTAACGGGGGAATTTTTAGTTCTTTTTCACATTGTCTAGGAGGATGCAGTCAGAAGAGTCCGGAAGGAAAGGGATCTGTATGTGAAGAGTTTGGCAGTTTGGATTTTCAAGAAGAGAGTCCACCCCCCACTTCTGAATCGGTTTTCAAAGCCATCCAGTGAACATTAGAATCCTTCCAAAATTGCCAAGGAAATGACGGTTAAATGTACGCTTGCATTTATTTATCTGTGAGCTGGGGAGGTGAGATTGATGGCGGCTGGAAGGTGCAGAGGAGAGGCCAATGGAGTAATTCCTGGGGAGACACCTCAGGGATTCTTGCCTGACTGAATTCACTTGTTCCATAGGAAGAGAGACCACCAGGGTGGATTATGCCAGCCTCCCTTCTTTACACCTGGAAGCATCAAGCAGTGATCAGTGGAGGCACTCCCTCCAACCTGCCTTAAGACACCCAAGGTCCCAGCCATGGAAGGAGAAAACTCAGGCCTCTTGCTGCAGGGTGAGATTGTGGGGTGTCTGAAGAGACAAGAAGTGCAAGCTTGCCAGCATCCTGGTGAGACAAGAGAGGGGAAACAATGCAGGAGATGGGTGGTGGTGGTGGTGGTGGGGCAGGAGTTGTGGTGCAAAACCCAAGGTTACAGAGGAAGCGGTCACATGCCAAGTCAGAACTTTGGTCCACCCACTCCAGTGTTGTCTGCACTGACTGGCAGCAGCTCTCCAAGGTTTCAGAAAGGAGTCTTTCCCAGCCCGGAGATGCTGGATTGGGGTTTGTGTGTGTCAGTGTTCTTTCTAACAGAGAATCCCAGATGTTCTTGACTACAAATCCCAGCATCCTCAGCAGTGTTCCCTCTACCAGAAATGGAACTTGGGACTCTCTGCACGTAAAGCTCTACGATGAGGTATGGCCCCATCTCTGGTGTGGCCTGAGTGCAACTCCCATTGCCCCGACCCTGCATGCAAGCTGCCCTGGAAAGAGCAGAAGGTTCCAAGTTCCCTGCCTGGCAGCATCTCCAAGATGGGGCTGAGAGAGATTCCTGCCTGCAACCTTGGAGAAAGCCACTGCCAGTCTGCGTTACTGCGTTAGATCACGATACTGATCTAGATGGACCAAGGGTCTGATTTAGTATATGGCGGCTTCCTGTGTTCCTTATACAAACTTCTCAGGTGGATGATTCACCTACTGCATCATCAGTGGAGCTGGACAAACTCCCACCAAGGCCCCTTTGACATAGTTCTGCCCCCTGGGAAGACACAATAATTCCACCCTGCTTTTTAGTCCCACTTTTAGTCCCATTTCAGTGCACCTCCCAAGGCTCCTTACCACAGAATTTAAACCTATCAAGTATTAATGATAATAAACGCAATTTAAAAATCCCCAGAATCAAAGGTCAGTTTAAGTAATCTCCAGAGCCAAGCCAACACAACAGACTAGCCCCTTTCCAGCGGCATAGCAAGGTCAGAAGCGCTCTGTGTTCAACACCTGATGACACAAGCCCACCCCCACAAACACCCCCCACCAGTGTTCTCTGTAACATGGAATCCCAGATGTTGTTGACTACAATTCCCAGCATCCCCAGCCAAAGACCACTGCAGCTGAGGATCAGTGTTCCCTCTAACAGGAATTCCCAGATGTTGTTGACTACAGCTCCCAGTATCCTCAGCTTCGATGGCCTTTGGATGTGGAATATGGGGGTTGTAGTCAACAACATCTGGGAATCCCTGTTAGATCGGACAATGACCGGGGGTGCCAGAGATTGACACTGGGACCCGGGGCATGCGAAGCCAGTGCTCTGCCACTGGACTTCAGTCCCTCCCCTATATTGGAAGTTATAAGAGTGATAGTTCCTCCCCTAAGTGTACTTTGTGAACTTGTAGCTCCAAGCTCAGGAACTGTTCCTGGTTTTATGGTTAAATCAGAAGCAGGCAAGGCAATAGGGACGGTAGCACCCTGGAGAGCTCCCAGAGAGCAACTTGCTCCAACAATGAACAAAGGAGGAATGAGGCCTTACATACCTGCCCTCCAAGTCTAGACTCCTCCTCCCATGCTCCACCTCCATGCCTGGAAAGCAGAGAGATTTAAAGGGGCAGCCCTCTGCCATGGGGTTTTATGCTCCTCCTCCATCAAATTTCTCCTGGCCAGTTGCCAGTGCCGTTATGCAGGCTTTGGGAAACAGCCGTTATATGCTGTGGAAGAGGCCAGTTTATTGGAAGGTTTGGGCTCAGTGCGTGCCAGTTTGGGCATCTTTGGGTACAGGGTCTTGCAGCTGGCAGCTTGGGACTGGCTCCTTCAGCCTGGCTGCTCCCCACCATGTTACTGCTCAGAGCTGAGGTCATGACAAGGCAAGGATTGAATCGGAGACTTGAACTTCCACTGTCGTTTTGACACTAGACTACACTAGTTCCCATCGGCGGGGTTTTCCATGTGCTATGCCTATCGGGGTGCTGCGTCAATGCAGCTGGGGCCTAGCCTCTGTCTCATTTTGCGGAAGTAATGGTGCGCGAAGAGTATTGCTTTGTTTTAAGAAACTGGAGTGTATAATAAGATAAAGCACACCATTTATACTCCCATTGAACTTGCACAAGCTAAAACCTGACTTGCGAATTAAAGCCCCTCTTTTGTTCTTGAAGGAATGCACAACTAAGCCACCACTGGGAGGAACCTGGGATTTTCTTGAATGCAGAACAGTCGGTGGATTAGACCCATTTGTCCCTTCACCGGCCACCCTCAGGATTTACAACTCTGCTTTCAACCCAATGTCACATTGCCAACTTTTTCACTCTCTACTCTAGCTGTGCTGTCCTTTAGCAGCAGCTGGCTCTGCAGACCTTAGCAGGTGTGAATACTTTTCTCTGTGCTGTGAAAAGCTCCACTGGCTGATTCTTGCAGACCAAACTGTTCTTAAAGGCACAGAAGCAGGCCAGCCTGGTGGTCCCCTGCCCTGCTTTGTTTCTGGTCAGTTAACAACCTTAACTCATTGCTGGACGAGGAGGAAGTTGTGGTGGGATGTGGGCAAACAAACTGAGATTGAATCTGGGCAAGATGGAGTTACTGTTGGTCAGTAGGACAGCCAATTAGGTTGAGGAGATTCTACCAGTTCTGGATGGGGTTGCACTCCCCTTGGAAGAGCAGGTGTGCAGCTAGAGGATCTTGCTGGACCTGGCTCTGCTTTTGGAAGTTCAGGTGGAGGTGGTGGCCAGGGGTGCCTCTGCATGGCTTTGGCTAGTGTGCCAGCTTTCTCAAGAAGGCAGATCTGGCCACTGTTACCCACACCTTAGTCACATCATAGCTAGATTATGGTGATATGCTCTACTTGGGGCTGCCCTTGAAGAATATTCGGAAAGTGCAGCTAGTGCAAAATGTGGCAGCTAGGATGCTATCCAGAACTGCCCGCTGGGACCATATTACCCCCATTTCGAAAGAGCTACATTGATTGCCAATCTGTTTCTGTATCCAATTCAAGGTGCTGGTTTGGACCTTTAAAGCCCTAAATGGTTTGGGCCCAGGATACCCGAGGGACCGTCTGCTCCCAAGGGTTTCTGCCCGCTCAACGTGTACCAACAAAGAGGGAGACTCACCTTCCGTGCACACGAGACAGGGCCTTCTCAGTCATTGCCCCCAGACTTTGGAATGCTCTTCCAGTGGGCATCCACTCCCCAGTCTGTGACGACAATACTGAGCTAGATAGACCAATGGTCTGACTCAGTATAAGGCAGCTTCCTATGTTCCTGTGTTCCTATGTTCCAGTCTCTACCACAGTTTTTAGGAAGCAAGTAAAATCTTGGCTTTTTACTCAGGCATTTATAGGAGTGTTTTACTGCTGCTGCTTTGTATCTTGTGGTTATATTTAAACTTTTAAATTAGATTTGTATTTTCACATTCCAATTTAATTTTTATTGTGCAGTTTTTATAGTTTTGTACTGTTTTAATTGCCTTGTAAACCGCCTTGAGATTTTAGTGAAAGGCACTATACAAATTTAATAAAGAAGAAGAAAAGGAGAGTGAGCATCAGTAGCTACTTGTCCTGATGAGCCTGTGGGCCACCAAAGGAGGCACAGCTGCTTCTGCTTCCCAAGAGCTCAGGTCCCCCACCCCCCACACACACCCTACCTGAGAGCCACACTATCTGCAGGCCGGCCATTTGTCAGGTAGAGCGACACATCTAACCACGCAGGTCTACCTGATGAATGGCCAGCCTGCAGGCAGCACAGCTCTTGGCCGGAATAGGAGAGAGAAGAGAAACCAGAGCTGCTGCTGGGAAGCAGAGGCAGCTGCGTCTCCTTTGGAGCCCCTCAGGCTTGTTAGGACAAGCCACTATTGGGGAACATTAGCACCTTGCCTGTTCTGACCCGTCCTCAGTGCCAACAAGGCTGGAGGTGAAGCAGGTTCTGGCGGTGGTGAAGGCTACGCGAATCAAGAAGAGACAGAAGCAAGGCTGGAGATGAGAGTGCAGTGGAGCTGTGGCAAGGCAAAGGCAGACGCAAGACTGGAGCAAAAGCTCAAGGCAGGGAACAAGTTGACTCATCAGTGTCTGCAGGATGAGTTCTTAAATACTGTCTGAGCTCAGCTCTCTCACTTCTCGGCTGTTCCAGCTGCATTTCTCTGGCTGGCTGGCGGTGGGGTGGTGGTAATGGTGGTGATGGTGGAGGAAAGACAAGCTCTGTGGTGGGTTCAGGTTCCCACTTTTTCACATAACGCATAATCGGCTTGTGGAATTCTCTGCCACAAGATGTGGTGACAGCCAACAACCTGGATGGCTTTAAGAGGGGTTTGGATGACTTCATGGAGGAGAGGTCTATCCATGGCTACCAGTTGGAGGGCTAGAGGCCACCTCCAGCCTCCAAGGCAGGATGCCTCTGAGTACCAGTTGCAGGGGAGTAACAGCAGGAGAGAGGGCATGCCCTCAACTCCTGCCTGTGGCTTCCAGCGGCATCTGGTGGGCCAATGTGTGAAACAGGATGCTGGACTAGATGGGCCTTATGCCTGATCCAGCAGGGCTGTTCTTATGTTCTTATGTTCCCCAAGTGTGACTTCAGGGTTCTTTGACCCTAAAGGGGCTTCCTCTGGGGTTTCCACCCCCAGAACCTCCTCGGCTTGGAGCTTGGTGGTGTGGTCGAGGTCAGCCTTACCCACTTCTGCTCCGTTGGTTGGATCTGGGATGGGGTCTGGTACCAGCTCCACCCCTTCAGTCTCTGATTCTGAGTAATCACTGGAGGGAAAGAGGGTGGCGACAGGCTTGACTATGACATTGCTCACTTCTGCAGTGCAATAATACAGTTCAAGGAAGCCAGTGTGAGGGTTCGAGTGTTAGGCTAGAAGGAGGTCAACCTAGATTCACATCTCCAGTATTATTAGCTCCATGTTTCAGGTGGGGAAAGGAGGAAAGCATCTTAAAGACAACAGCTTGCCTAAGGCGAGTGCTGTGTGGTGGCCAGAGAGCTGGACTTGGACTGGGGAGATCTGGGTTCAGATCCCACGGTCAGAGCTGATTCGGAGCTGGGTATTGCAATGAAAGGGGAGTTGCTCCAACAGTGTGTCTTGGTGAACTGCTGAGTTTTGTAACCTGCTGCCCCGCTATGGTGACATGGGCCCCACGACCTTCCAGGGTTAAGCCTTAGGCCTTGCCTGATTTTGTAGGTGCCTGCTCTGAGAATGCTGGGGCTCCCACCATGGCCAGGAGGCCCTCAGACCTTTCCTCCAAATTGTAGGTCATTGGCAGGGTCATGTCCAAGGTGTCTCCAACTTACAAGCGGGTTATGTTCCAAAAGTTCATTTGTAAGTTGGATGTTCATAACTCAGAATGCATATAGTTCCTATGAGGGGTAATTTGTTTGCATGTCTGGGTTGGCATTTGTAAGTTAAGGACTTCATTAATTTAACATGTTATGGAGCTTTGGTTGTAAGTACGGGGCGTTTCTAATTTGGGAAGTGCCTGTATTTGGTTTTGATGGGGTACTGATTGGGCTTCTTCTGGTTAATCTAGTGTGGGGGTTCTCTTTGGCATGGGGTCACCAGGCACGTAGGTCAGTGAAGCCTCCCAGCTGGATGCCTCTCCCAGACTCTCCACCCCATCCCCTACTCAGAGGGGCTCCAAGCTCTGGAGTTATGGCCCTTCTGGAGATATCCTGGTGTGATGTTGCACACCAATATTTGGAACTTGACTCCGGCCTGAGGCCCCTGGTTTCAAGTCCCAGAGTCCCTGCCATCTATGTACATGAAATGTTTAAGAATATGTACAAGAGTTGGTTGGCTGGTTATTATTATTGCGGGCAAATATGCTATAGCAAATATCTCACAATATTCTAAACTGTGAATAAGGGCTTACTCATCCAAGGAACGGAACGGATGTTGCTATGGCATGAAAAACATGCATTGCATGGAAATCAAGCAACCGAAGAGAGGCAGAAAACAGAATAACACGCTGTTTATTCACTCAACTCGCCCTTGTAGGAAGCTATGTTTGTTTACCTCCACATTGTTCAGATCCATTCTAGGAAAATGTGTGTATATACATCATAAATGATACCATTTCCCCCCCTTAAGAAGTGAGGGTGGGGGGGAAGCCTGCAGGAGACAATGGGGAGGTTCTTGCTTGCACAGTTAATAGCCTTTTTTTCCTTTGTCAGAGAAAGAAACAAATGAGAACATTTGTTTCAGAACAGAGGGTGCCATTGCAGACGGAGCCTGCTCAAAGTGCCTCTCTTCAGAATGCAGGATCCTCGAAGGATTGTGATGGAGGTGATTGTGAAGGGTATTTACTGTACAGTTTCCTTCTAGGTTTGGCACAAGAGAGATGGAGAGCTGAAGACAGAGCTACTTGGGTTTTTCTGCTGGCCCTGGATTTGTAGCAGGAACCTGTACCAGGAACCAGATATGAAGAGGATGCTCTCCAACTCAGAATCCCTGCTGTCAGTTCAAGGGTTAGATCTCAATAGTAGGGTACTTGGAAGCTGCCTTATACTGAATAACACCCTTGGTCCATCTAGCTCAGTGTTGTCTACCTAGATTAGCAGTAGCTTCTCCAAGGCTGCAGGCAGGAATCTCTCTCAGTCCTAGCTTGGAGATGCCAGAGAGGGAACTTGGAACCTTCTGCATGCAAGCGTGCAGATGCTCTTTCCAGAGTGGCCCCATCCCCTGAGGGGGAGTATCTTACAGTACTCACACACATCTCCAATTCGAATGCAAACCAGGGTGGACCCTGCTTAGCAAAGGGGACAATTCATGCATGCTACCACAAGACCAGCTCTCCTCCCATAAAGGATGCTTTGCATGTGGATGATCACCAGTTTAATCCCTGGCATCTTCAGGTAGAACTTGAAAAGCCCCTTGTCTGAAACTCTGGAGAGCGAGCCTCTGCCTGTCAGTGTAGACAATACTGAGCAAGATGGACCAGTTGTCTTGCCCAAGGCAGCTTCCTATGTTTATAGGAAGCTGAAGGCAGGAGTACAGCATGCTGAAATGCAGTCTCCCAGGCAAGGCCAGATTCCCGGGATTTACCGTATATTTTATGCAGATAACCCAGAGGGTCATTTTTATCTAGTTAATCCACCATGTTTTGCTGGGCCTTTGGCCTGGAGTGAGACTACTGTTTGGTCTGCGCGGTTTATTCTTTGGTCTGCTGAATGTTCTTGTTTTGTTGGCATTAATAGTTTTTATTTTGCATATGTGTGTGTGTATATAGGAACATAGGAACTTAGGAAGCCGCCATATGCTGAGTCAGACCATTGGTCCATCTAGCTCAGTATTATCTACACAGATTGGCAGTGGCTTCTTCAAGGTTGCAGGCAGGAATCTCTCTCAGCCCTATCTTGGAGAAGCCAGGGAGGGAATTTGGAACCTTCTGCTCTTCCCAGAGCAACTCCATCCCTGTGCCAAGTTGGATCAGTACAATTGGACATGGTCCAATTTTACCAGAATTGGAGAGGTTTGGAGACAGAACTTAAGACACCGCAGTTCAGGTTGTACTTCTCCAACCCCCTTTGGAAAAAGTTGGAGCTGCGAGAGGGTTTTTTCTTTTTCTTGGAGATCATGGCTGCAGGGTGGGGCGGAACCTAATCTTCTGTCCTATATGCCCACCATCATGCCTGCCCCGTGCATAGTTAACTTTTAAAAACTAATTCCAACTTTTAGCCTCTTTCTCCCTACTCATATTAGTAGCTGCCAGCTGATTTCCAGGTTTCTCTTGCAATTCTCTGATGTGAGGTAACTTCCTCTTGGATTCTCTGATGTTACCTCACTTCCCCTGTGACTCTCTGGTGTTTGTTATTTTTCTTCTGGGTTCACAGTGAGTATCCACAGTTTCTTTCTTTCTTTTTTGGGTGGTGGTGTTCCAACCAAACTGATCCCAGCCCCAACCCTAATCCCGATTCTGACCCTGATTTAGGAACATAGGAAGCTGCCATATGCTGAGTCAGGCCATTGGTCCATCTAGCTGTGTATTGTCTACACAGACTGGTAGCAGCTTCTCTAAGGTTGCAGGCAGGAATCTCTCTCCGCCCTGTTTTGGAGATGCCAGGGAGGGAACTTGGAACCTTCTGCATGCAAGTATGTGGATACTGTTCCCAGAGCAGCCCCATCCCCTAAGGGAATATCTTACAGTGCTCACACATGTAGTCTCTCAGGGAAGACCCTGCTTAGCAAAGGGGACAAGTCATTCTTGCTACCACAAGACTAGCTCTTCTGTTTTATGGGGACTTTCAGCGGGGCTCAGAGGTCCCCGAACCAACATTTGCAGGGTGAAAAATGTTGGGTTGGACCAGAGTCCAACTTTTAGGTTTGTGCACAAGTCTGAGTGTGTGTGTGTTTGTGTGTGTGTGTGTGCTCTTAAAACAGCACTCAATATAAGTATTATCTGGATCCCGGAAGGATAAAATTAAGGATAAAAGGATCCCGGAAGGATAAAATAGAATAATTATAAATTTGTTGATTAAAATAGCAGATATTAGCATATGGGCAAATGGATATTTATTTGCCCATATCCAAAAAGCATTCCATACATTTTATAATAAATAAAAATGTTTTCTATCAGCTTTTAAAAAATGAATTTGCATATGGTGAAGAGGTTCTATCTAGGTTTCAATGCGTTTTCAGGAGAGGTTATGGCATTCACTAGCTAAAAATATTTTGGAGAGAAAGTGGTCCCTGGTATCCTCCATCTCTCATTAAATCTACATTCAGTGCATGGTACAGGTGCCATGCACAGCATTAATAAATGAATAAAATCATATTTACAGATGCTTACACAATTGACCCCTTTGTTGACATGGAAATATTTTACTGTGAAATATTGAACCTTGTTTAGGCTAGATTTCACTTTCACTGCAAATTATATATAATATTCATTACACAGCACAGTTAAATTTCTCCCCCATATTTTTTGTGTGTGCTTCAAATAAATATCTAGGGAAGACAAATCAAGATTTGAGCAAGTAACTTTTTAAAAAGATGGTGAGCACAGAAAATGGTGTATGAGGTTAAATTTACACATTAAGGAATTGGTATGACTATATTGTGGGTGTTGAAGTGATTTAAATATTAAATGTCAAGCAGGGAGAGTGGGAATAATCAGAAGCAGCCACATACAAAAATTGGAGGGGACATTTTCCATGAAGAGTTCCCCCCATGAAACATGCTCCTTCTTCTCAACTATTTTTCTGAGGAGCTGTGATCAGGGACAAAACCATTAGCTATGTGCTCCCCTCCTCAAAATCTGTGCATAGCAAATGCAACATTTCCTGCCTTCACTCTGGATTAGCTTTGTGACATCACCACATAGATCACTGTAACTGACTATATAGCATCATGACATCATTGTGTTTATAACGTGGTCCCTGGTTGGCTAGGATCACTGAAGGAAAGAGAACAGCCAGGAAAAAAGTGGTACTGAAGCAGCTGCAGAGAAGAAAAACCATGGCTGTGAAGAGTGAATGGAAATGTAAACTGTGTGTATGTGTGGATAGATAGATAGACAGATTGATTGATTGATTGATTGATTGATTGATAGACAGCAAACATTTCAATCCCTCCTCCCAAGTCAATGGCCATGAATTTTTAATGGGAAAACATTAGGAGTGAAAATGTAATAGACAGACAGATAGATAAATAATTTGAAACTGTGATGATCTACAGAGAATCTATATATTTAATTCTCTAAGGCATACCCGTGGCTAATCCCATGTGTGGCAGCTCTCACGAGAGTTTGGAGAGTGGCTGGATAGGCTAGCCATGGGGGGTGGGAGGGTAAAAAATGATGGCAGTGGCCGACCAGCTGGCTAGGTGTTCGGCGGGCTGGGGGGGGGGGCAGCGGGAACAGTGCCGGGAAAATGGTGGTGGTGATGGGCAGAAGGAGGAAGCAGGGATGGGCAGGGACAGGGGAAGAAGAAGAAGGCAATGGGGGAAGAACGAGGAAGCAGTGGGAAGACAGAGGCAGAAACGGGCTGGCGGGGAAAGAAGGAGGCAGAACGAGTGGGTGGGTGGGGGGAAAGGGAGGTGGAAACAGGTGGGAGGGGAAAGAAGGAGGTGGAAACGGGCGGACAGGGGACGAAGGAGGTGGCAATGGGTGGGTGACAAAACAGCGCCGGCGGGGGGGGGGGGCTGCGACAGGCAACAAACTAGAGGCGCAGATGCTCTGTGCCCGGCCCAGCTGGTTTGTTCTTAATCTCTCAAAAATGAATCAACAAATGAATGGTTTCTTGAGCGGGGAAAGGAGCACTGAAGGAAAATGAACTGGAAGTACAAGTGTAGAAATGTTGACAGCTTTGTTAAGAACATGTCTACATGGATATGTTTGTGAGATCTGTCTGAAGCAGAACAGAAATTAATCCAAGGCACTCCTCGTGGAACTGCCCTTGCAAACAGCTCGGAAGCTTCCATTGGTGCAGAACGTGGCGGCCTGTCTTCTTATGGGGAGGCAGCTGCCAGGAGCACAGCATATTCATGCCTGGAGATGGAGAGTGGCAACCTATTTTCTTCCAGTAGCACTTCAAGGTACTCGTGATAGTTGGCCACGAGTGCCACACAGCTTAAGCCCCATGAACCTTAGGGATGGTCTTTCCATGCACCCTATTATGATGTCAGCACTCCATCAAGGACACCCTCCTGTTGGGGTGTCCCCCAATCAGAGGAAGAGCCTGCCTCCAGCCTGATTCTCCGATTCTGATGACAGCCTCTCAGACCCCTTTGAGCCAGAGCAGCTGAAGTTGGTTGTCCCCTTGGAGGACCCCTAGAGCCACGCAGTGGGGAACTTGCCCCATCCTTCAAACTCCCTCCATTGCCCCTGAGTCCCCGGGACCCTGCACACGGTCTAAGCTCCAGTTCCTACGGCCGAGTGCTTGTCTGGCTGCTCAGGGCCTTCCTCCCATCAGGCTACTCCGGAGGAGGGGGAAGCCAGCTTAGGTGCCCCCTCTAGAGCCAGGCTGGCCTAAGGATCCAGGAAGGAGCTAGTTACAAAGACCTTTGGTTGATGCCAGCCTTTTGCACCTAGGTAATTTTGGAGCCTGGACCTAAAGGCCTTTCGAGGCTGCTGCTCCCCTGCAAATTAAGCATCATCTGCTGAGCGACCACACCATCCAGTACAGAATAAAGAGGATTTGAGGGCCCCCAGGGGCTGTGGAGGCCCAGGACTTCAGCCCCGAAGTCCAGGAGTAAGAACACCTCTGCTTGTGCATCCAGCCTGCCTTGCTTGACCCAATTTCATGACACCTTAGGGTCAAACTAGACAAGAGGCAGAGTGTGTGACCGAAGCCTATTTTTGTTTTTGTTAGGTAGAAGCTGTGTGGGAGGGGGCAGATTTCATAGCAGGACTACAGCAGGGAGAAAGGGACTTTAACCTTTTGCTCTTCTATGGTCCCAACTGGATAAGGTCCTCCCATGACCTTTTCTGGTTCCAGGAGGAAGGTTCATCTTGAGCTTTACAGTCATAGGTACAAGGTGCATCTACCGCTTTGCATCTCTGGTTTCAATTTCTGGCATTTGCAAATAGGACTGGAGAGGCTCCTGCCAGAACATAGGAAGCTGCCTTATACTGAGTCAGACCATTGGTCTATCTAGCTCAGTATTGTCTTCACAGACTGGCAGCGGCTTCTCCAAGGTTGCAGGCAGGAATCTCTCTCAGCCCTATCTTGGAGATGCTGCCAGGGACGGAACTTGGAACCTTCTGCTCTTCCCAGAGTGGCCCCATTCCCTGAAGGAATACCTTACAGTGCTCACACATGTCTCCCATTCAAATGCAAACCAGAGCACACTCTGCTTAGCAAAGGGGACAAGTCATGCTTGTGAGCACAAGACCAGAGCCAATGCCAGTCAGTCATTGTGAATAACATTGAGCTGGATGGACCAAGGGTCTGACTCGGTATAAGGCAGCTTCCTATGTTCCTTTGCTGCATAGGAGCCCCCAAAGTGGTCCCAGTCGAGATTGGGGCCCTGTGGGGCTGCTGTTTAAATTTCTTTTTTTAAAAAAAAATGTAGTCCCTGATCATGCATTCTGCGTATGATTTAGTCTGGTCGATTGTGACACCATCCATGCATTAGACCAGCAGTTCCCAACCTGGAGGCCTCCAGCTGTTGCTGAACTACAGCTCCCATCATCCCCTGCTAACTGAGCAAAGAGGCACCTTTTAAAAATGGTGATGCTCTTTATTGAGCAGGGGGGAGAGCAACAAGCCATATCCATCCCCAGTACAGCATCCGTTCAGTGTTTGTTGCTGGGGTCTCTCGTGTTTCTTTTAGGTTTCTTTTTAGGTTGTGAGCCCTTTGGGGACAGGGAGCCCTCTTATTTATTTATTTACTTACTTACTTCCTTATTTATTTATTTATTATCTATGTAAACCACTTTGGGAACTTTTGTTAAAAATTGGTACATAAATGTCATATTCAGATTCGTTTGTCTTGTCCCCAGCCACAATAAATTCTAGCTGGGGATGATGGGAGTTGTAGTCCAGCAACATCTGGAGGCCCCCAGGTTGGGAACCTCTGCATTAGACTCATACATCAAGTGCCCAAAGAGAGGCATTCATTGTGGCGAGGCAACGCCCTCCACTGTGCAGACTTCTGTTTGTTGGTTTGTTTGTTTATTTGATTTCTATACCGCCCTTCCCATAATGGCTCAGGGTGGTTTCTCAAGAACCACCCCACCCCCCCGCAAATCAGCCAGGGAAATGCCAAAAGACTGTGTGGTTCACCTTTAATGGCCTCACAAAGAGGTCAAGGAGAAGAAATCTTCTTATTTGTGAAATCAGGATAAGAGAGAGAGAGAGAGAGAGAGAGAGAGATGGTTGTGTAGCAATTGTGTGTCGTAGAAGCTTGGCCTACTGAGGCTGGGGGCCTCCAAATGATGTGCAGCTGCCTCTGCTTCCCAGAAGCGGCTCAGATGGCTCCTTTTTCTCCCATCCTGCCCTGGCATTAATGAGAGCTGTACTACCTGCAGGCTGGCCATTCTTCGGGTAAAGCCTCACCAGAATGGTGCTTTGTGCATGAGCACCATTCTTGTTTTTCCGGCATTCAGTGAGGATTCCCCTTTACAAGCGAAGGGGAAGCCTTCACTTGTTATTGTAATACTAATACTAATACTAATACTAATACTAATACTAATACTAATACTACTAATAATAAATACAGGCAAACATCTGCCACACAATACACCAGATATAACTGTAGCAGGGAAGAAAGAGAAACAAGTCAAAATAATCGACATAGCAATACCAGGGGATAGCAGAATAGAAGAAAAAGAAATAGAAAAAAAATCACAAAATACAAAGATCTACAAATTGAAATTGAAAGGCTGTGGCAGAAAAAGACCAAAATAATCTCAGTGGTAATTGGCGCCCTGGGTGCAGTCCCAAAAGACCTTGAAGAGCACCTCCACACCATCGGGGCCACAGAAATCACCACCAGCCAATTACAAAAAGCAGCTTTACTGGGAACAGCCTATATTCTGCGACAATATCTATAACAACAGCAACGATATTGATAACAAAATCCAGCCATCCCAGGTCCTTGGGAAGGACTCGATGTCTGGATAAAACAAACCAGTCAATAACACCTGTCTGACTGTGTAAACAAGGAATAATAATAATAATCCCCAGCCCTCCAGAGGTGTGTCCGACACAGCCAAGGCGGCTTCCTTCTTGCAGATGCTATTTGCTCATCTTTCATGCCATGGGCAGAATGAGTGTATTGTGCATTGTGCACCATGGGGGTAGGTTTGCTGGGGGAGAGGAGCTGCTTCGCACAAAACCTCAAGAGTCAGAAGGGCTAGGTCTGGGCCTGTCTAATTAAAGGGGTATCAGGCAGCAGGACTCAGTTAGCCTTTCTCTACCTGTGACCTTGAAGAGCTGCTACCAATTAAAGTAGACAATTCTAGGTTAAACATCTGCTTTGGTAGAAGGAAGCTTCATATGTTCACATATTTTTGATAAATCTGCTGAAGATCCAGAAGCACAGAATTGTTCAAGCTGATCATCCCTTGCATGATCAAGTCTTTCAGCTGTGCTCCCAGTATAGGTAAAGTAAAGTGTGCCGTCGAGTCGGTGTCGAAAATGACGGCACCATCTCCTCTCTTCCAACCAGTTTGGATATACAGCCTTCAATTAGACTAGCAAACATCTAATTTGACTTTGGCAGCTGTTAAGAGAGAGTGATGCCTTGAATTCTCAATTAAATCTGGGGGGGGGGGGGAAGAGGTCAAAGCCTATGGATACCTGAGCATTTACATAATTCAAAAAGCTCATCAGGCATTGCCTTGATACTCTCTCCTCCCTCCCACCCCCCATTGAGTTAAAAGCCAACTCCCTGGCATGGCTGACTTTGGGGAAAGTGACTTTTTACTGGGGAATGTTCTTGGGCTCGACCTTCTTTCAATGCTGTTAATTACCAACTGTCATTAATCAACCGCATACGTCTACTGAAAAAAGCCCCAGCTGATAGCTGTGAGAATCAAGCTTCCTCTGCAGAATGAAATAAACACAAGACGATTGCATAGACATGAACATGGATTGTCTATGCATCCTTACAGGAGAAGCAATATTTATTTAGATATAGATCTGGGCCAGTTATCTGAAGTTCTGATTCTTGGGTCAAAATAACAATTTTGGCAGGCGGGCAAGGATTTTCCAGAAATTCCTTTGGTTTTGCCAAGAACCTTTTCCTGTTCTGCTATTTCCCTTGGAGAATCATCCTGTTGGATGTTTTTTTGTTTTGCTTGATTCTCTTGTTTTTCTCTGAAGCTGCAACATTTTCCTGGATTAGCCACATGAGCAATCTCAGCAAATTATTTTTATTTGTTTATTTTATTTAACGTATTTCTATATTGCCCCAAACTTGTGTCTCTGGGTGGTTTACAATTAAAATCATATAAACATTAAAATAACTTAAAATCCAACATTAAAAGTATTAAAACTAAATCTAATTAAAAGCCTGCATGAACAAATAAGTCTCCAGTGCATTTTAAAAGTTGCCAGAGATGGGGAGGCTCTTAACTCAACAGGGAGCTCATTCCAAAGCCCAGGGGCAGCAATGGAGAAGGCCCGTCCCCGAGTAGCCACCAGATGAGTAGCCACCAGCCCGGAAACTTATTAGAAGCCAGTGTAGCCCTTTCCACACAGGAGTAATATGGTCTCTCCGAGATGACCCAGAGACCAACCTGGCTGCTGCCTTCTGGACCAACGGCAGCCCCACATAGAGTGCATTGCAGTAGTCAAGTCTGGAGGATACCAGCATATGTACCACTGTTCTGAGGTCATTCATATCAAGAAACTGATGCAGCTGGTGTATCAGCTGAAGCTGATAGAAAGCTCCTCTGGCCCCCACCTCAACCTAGGACCCAAGGGAGGGGTTCAGATCCAGAAGCACCCCCAGATTGTGTACCTGTTCCTTCCAGGGGAGTGTGACCCCACCCAGAACTGGAAGATCAAAATCATCTCCTGAGATCTGACCCCGCATAATAAGCACCTCTGTCTTCTCTGGATTCAGCCTCAGTCTGTTATCCCTCATCTAGCTCCAGGCAAGCATTTAGGGAGGTTATGCCTTCTCCTGATGAGGTTGACATGGAGAAATAGATTGGGTGTCATCACATACTGATAACACCCCACACAAAATCTCCTGATTATCTCTCCCAGAGGCTTGATGTAGATGTTAAACAACCTTCAGGGTTTGGTGCCTGTGTACCTTCAGGACCGTCTCTCCATCCAACTTTGACCCACCCTGTGATGTTGTCTCAGGTGGGCCTTCTCAGCGTTCTGGGCCCAGGGAGGTACGTGGGGCCCAGGCTCATGGGAGGGCCTTCTCTGTGGCAGCCCCCTCCTTATGGAATGCCTTGCCTCCTGAGATTCATAATGCTCCCTCTCTTCTGTCCTTTAAGAAGCTCCTGAAAGCCTATCTGTTTCACCAGGCTTTTAGTTTTTAACGTGTGTGGGTGTTTGTTTGTTTTTTAAACCCTTTCCCCTTTTCTTTCTCCCCCCACTTTCCCCCTTCTTCTCTTGTCTTCATTGTTGTTTTAATTTATGTAAACTGCCTCGAGTCTAAGGAAGTCAGGCAGTTAATAAATTTGCTAAAACAAAATCCACAAAAAACATCTTCAGAGACAATATGGAGCACCGAGGGACACCATTTGAAAGTTCAGATTTTGAAGAATGTCTCCAAGAGACAAAATCTGGAATCTGCCCATGAGGTAGAAGTGGAACCTGCAAGGCAGCGCCTCCCACCCCCAATCCCCTCAGACGTTTCAGAAGGATACTTTGGTCAATAGTACTGAAGGCTGCTGAGAGATCCCAAAGACCAACAGTCACACTCCCTCTGTCAATTCCCAGTTGGATCCATCAGTCCGACTGAGGCAGTCTCCACCCCATATCCCTCCCGAAAGCCAATTTGAAATGGGTCTAGATAATCAGTTTCCTCCAAGACCGCCTGGAGCTGGGATGCCACCACCCTTTCAATCATCTTGCCTAGCCATGGAAGATTGGAGACAGGCTTGAGACAAGGAGCCATCCTCTCCTCACTCAAAGAAGCATTTATAATCTCTAGCAGGCCCTCTTCAGCAGCCTCCTGACCTGATAGTATAAGCCATGTCGGGCAAGGATCAAGAGGGCAGGAGGTAGGCTGCACCATTCCAAGCAACTTGTCCACATCTTCAGGAGTCACAAACTGAAAGTGATCCAGGGTCACCATATACTGTAAGAGGCGTTGCTGGACACCTTGGCATCAGACACTGTAACAATTGTGGGGTTTGAATCTAAGTCGGCCCGAATACAAGATATTTTGTCCACAAAAAACTCATTTAAAAATGCTGCAGAGAGTAATTGTTGATTCCTTCCAAGTACTGATTCAAAGGGGAAGGGGCATGCACTAGCCCCGTCACAACCCTGAACAACTCTGCTGGAAGTGAACAAGCAGATGCAATATGGGCAGAAAAGAATCAATTCTTTGCTGCACGTATCGCCTGAGCATAGATCTTCAAATGCGCTCTATGTAATAATCTGTCCAGTTCGAGGAGTCTTTCTCCACTTGCACTCGAGTCATCTAGCTTGCTGCTTCAGCCCCCATAGTTCTTCTGTATACCAAAGGGCTAGTTTCAAAGTGGGTTGGAGAGGATGCTTAGGAGTGATTATGTCCATTGCCCTGAAAACCAAGGTAGACCCTGCTTAGCAAAGGGGACAATTGACGCTTGTTACCACAAGACCAGCTCTCCAGTATTGGGAATACCTAAATTTGGATCCAACTTCACCTTGAATTGCTAGTACAATCTCAAAGCGAACTTTGAGGTGCTTTGACAGGACTATCTAAAGAATTCTGAGGGAATTAATTCAGTAGTTTAATTTACAGTCTCGTTCTGCATGTCCTTAAACATGAGGAAATGCCACAATTCCGCTGCTGCTTCCGTCTTTCTTCTTTCACTGTTTATCGTGATGCATCCCTCTTGGTCTTGCACTATCAATTTAACTTTGGTGCTCTGCCTCATTAACTTTGCTATCTTCCCAGTGACTAGTTTTTTCCCTTCACTAACATCTAATGTGTGTTCTGTCTCTTGCTTAGAAAAAGGTGTCGCTTGCAGCGCCATGAGGCAGATCTGCTTTTTGTTATGGGCTTCTTAAAATCGCTATTTGGTTCCTCATCTCCCAGAACTGCCCACACCAGGTCCCGTTCTGCCTGGCTGCAGCAGAAGACTGGGTGAAGCAGTGAGACTGGGACCATCATTGGGGTCCTCTCTGCCAAAAACTGCCTCCATCATACGCATTAATAAGACAGGTCACATTTTACAGTATTGAGTAAAGTTTAATAGCATAAATGCAATGGCATTACTCAGCCCTGGCACTCACACTGCAGCCTTAGTTGGGTACCTTGTGTCCCAAGATAGTGATGATTTTGGAAAGCTGTGAATTATCCCAGACACACAATCCTATGGGCCTCATGCAGGCAGTGTGCATTGATGGTACTTCAATCCTCACACAGCCATGGAGATTAAAATGCAATCTTGTGCTATCATTAAATTATAGTAGGAGTTTCACTTGCAGTGGAGAAAGCTGGACAGTTCTGGCTTGAAACTAGATACAGATGGTCCTTGTTATCCTTGGTGCACCTGCGGTTTCATGTATCCGCAGTCGGGCAATGTCGTTCCAGCTTTGTTATCCACAGTTTTAAAAATAGGCAAAATCCACAAGTGTCCTACCTAGACCAGGAGCTGGGTGCACCCCCATTTGTGATTGTGTGTGAAGGAAAAAGTAAGGTAGGATGGGGAGGAAGTGGAGGTTGCCTTCAGATATCCCACCTGCTCTCCCATTCGCACATTCTGGAGAGCTGAATGTCATCTGGGGAGTGGGCTATGGCTATACTGGTCTCTGATCATAAAACCAGCTTTCTGTGTGTAAACTTATATGTCCCAACGCAGAGTTGCATCTCACAGACGGAGGCGCTCTGGGGAGAAATTGAACAATACATCTTTAAGCTCATAGATGAATACCCTAATACGCCTCTGATTATAGCTGGAGATTGCAACGCGAGACTAGGTCACAATGATGTCTCACTTTATGGAAGTTTTTCTTTGTGGCCCCCATTGGATGAGTTAGAACTTGGTTTATCTAATCGTGTTTCTCTAGACTCAACGTGCAATTTTGCGGGGCTATGTTTAGCCCGAATGGCTAACAAACTGGACATTAATTCTGAATGGCACTGAGTCTGGGGATTGCCCAGGAAAATTTACCTTCCAACGGGGCACTAATCAATCTACTATTGATTATGTATTAGTTTCTAGAGATGTATTTGAAGCAATAGCCAGATTTAACATCATAGCTAGGCTAGAAAGTGACCATTATCCTTTAGTATTAAATTACACCTTCATGAAGCAAGAGATGAGTTCTAGAGTTATGTCCTTTACACAACAGGCCACTGATGGGACTCCCAGAATCAAATGGAATTCCCAAATTAATTAAGTTTTCTCCGAATGGTTTAACTCGAAGAACGGAGAATCACTTAAGGAATGGCTGCTGGATGCACTGATTAAAAGAGACCAAAATGCCCATATTCTTGAAAAGTATGAGGTTCTCACAAGATCAATTAAATCTCTACTAACTAAAGATCATCACGCCAAACCTAAAAAGAAAACTGGCCATACCAAAAAGTGGTTTGACCAAGAATGCATAAGGACAAAAAAGCATCTTGTCATGCTCTCAAAATATGCTATTCTCTGCCCGTCTACACATACACATTTAGAACTGTCTAAAAAGAAAAAGTAGTATAAAGCTCTTCTTAGAACTAAGAAATCGATTGCAACTCAAAAGGAATGGCTATCTTTGATAGAAGCAGCTAGGAAAAATGATTTAACAAATTTTTGGAGGCTGATTTCATTATCCCAAAATAAGGTAAACTCTGAACAGGCCTGTCCAATTGCCCCTGAATTATGGGAATCACATTTTCAGAAACTTTATAGCAACCACACATTTAAACCCCAGATTGACCTACATATAGATACTTTACCTTCCTGGCCTACAGTCTCCACCTATGAGGTGGAACAACTAATTATGCAGCTGAAGGGTGGAAAAGCACCCGGGAATGATTACATCCCTCCAGAACTATTAAAGGTTCATATAGACTGGTGGGCCCCAGCACTGGCTCTTTTGTTCACCTATATAGATCAAACTGCACAATTCCCTCAGGAGTGGGGCTTAGCCATGGTGATCCCGATATATAAAAGAGGCAATAGGGAGGATCCCTTTAACTACAGGCCAATTAGCCTTTTGAATATAATAAGTAAATTGTACGCCAAAAATCTGTGTGTAAAACTTTGCTCTTGGATGGAGCAGGAGCATATAATCCATGATGAGCAAGCAGGTTTTAGACCGAATAGATCGGTTATGGACCATTGCTTAATTTTACAACAACTTGTGGACAAACAAGTTAGGGTCCATAAAGGACCACTGTTCGCCGCTTTCGTGGAGCTTAAAATGGCCTTTGACTCAATTTCAAGGAGTCTACTATGGACTAAATTGGCTAGTACATCTAAGGCTTTTATTATTGCTTATCAAGCTCCATGAGAACTCCTCTTTAAGAGTACGTTTGGACACTGCCGGCAATTTCACCAATTCAATTCCAACAGAGAAAGGTGTGCGGCAAGGGTGTGTGTTGGCCCCTTATTTATTCAATCTGTACATTAACAATCTGATTAATCGGCTGCAAAATGTTGATATCCACGCACCTAAATTAGCCAACAAAAAGATCCCGATCCTGATGTATGCGGATGACGCAGTTATTTTATCTCAAACCAGGGTCGGGCTCAAAAGAGCTTTAGATGTTCTAACATCTTATTGCCAAGAGGAACACTTGACGATCAATTATAATAAATCTAAAATTATGTGCTTTAAAAATAAACCAAGGATATTTACATGGACCTTGGATGGACACAAATTAGAACAGGTCAATCAAATAAAATATCTTGGGGTGGTTTTTCAACAAAATGCTGGGAAAGCGGCACATATGAGAATGGTAGCTGACTCAGCAAAACGCAGTGTGGTGGCAATTAACAGATTTTTCAGAACGCAGGGAGCAGGTTTCATTCCTGCGGCTTTAAAACTGTATTCAGCAAAGGTTATCCCTCAGCTCTTATACGGGATCCAACTGGGACCTTATGCGAACTTTGACATGCTACAAAGAATTCAATCCGGCTTTTTGAGAGCTATCTTTGGGACTACAAGATGCACCTCAAATGTAACACTGCACATGGAGGCCGGCCTCATAAAGATCGAATCTCGTGCCTGGCTTTTAATTATTTACTTTTGGTTGAGAGTCCACCTACGCCCGGTGGGCCTAATTCCTCAGTTTCTATCGTTAAACCCACAACCGCAGTGGTGCACTGTAGTTAGTAAAAAGCTTGCTGATCTAGGAATAGACCCTGAACAACTGCTGGAGTTAGACTTGTCAAATGCGAAAAGAATAGTAAAACAGTGTTTGACAGATATTGAATTGCAAAATAACCGGGCCTCTTTGACAGAATTCTATAAAGGAGTAAGAACTAGATGGGATCTTTCACCAGCAAATTATTTGTCCCATATTACACTCAGCAAATTCCAGTGGGCATTTACAAGGGCAAGAACAAATTCTTTTCCCTCTGCATTATTAGCCGGGAGATACAGTGGTGTTCCCTTGGAAGAACGCTACTGCAGATGCGGCAGTGGGGAAATAGAATCTATTGAGCATATTCTATTATCCTGTAAATTACATAGGCAACCAATGAGCACTTAATTTTACCTCTGGTCTGTAAACAGACAGATCGATCTGCTGAACAACTTGTTAAATTCTTACTTTCTGATGAAAATGTTTTAAATTTTAACTCCGTAGCCAAATTTTGTTATATTGCTTTTAAGATGTATAATGAGAACCTATAGAGTTTTCTATAAATTGTTCTGCTGTTTGCATGCATGGATTGTTTGGTCTAGGACCGTAAATAAAACTTGACTTGAATGTCGTCTGAATTTGGCCATCATCTGTGAGAGAGGAGCTACTTCAGACAATGATTCCTCCTACCTTGGGAAAGTGCTGGATATTAATACTGTGTAGGACAGAGCCCTCCAACCCAGTTCTTCTCTTCCAGATGATCACTTTCTCCCCCCTGTGGGAGCACACACAGCTCTCCAACAAGAGTAGGACACTTGTCTTATCCTAACTATAATTGTATGAACTGCTTTAATACCTACATTTGCTTGCTTCTCTCTTCCTGCCCCCTTTCCCCCTTTCTATTGTGCCTCCAAGGTTTGTGTCATTATTTGTAATTGTAAATGGCCTTGAGTGCATCGGAAGGAAGGTGGTATAAATAAAATGAAGTAAGTAAGTAAAACAAATCTGGGGTCCTGAGAATGTCAGAACTGGAGCTGTCCAATTGCCTTTGAAAGATCTGTATGGGCGCCCTTTGAACCTGAGTCTGCAGACGGCCATGCTGGTTATGAACCAGAGTTCTCTTGAACACCTGGAAAATAGCTTGTAAAGGTGGCACTGATTGTGTGAGGAAGATATATGGCTATTTGCAAGACAAGAAGGTCGTTCATACAATCAAAAACTGTGTTCTATCTGGGTTTGGGAGTTGTGTGTGCTCTCAACTTTTGGTTGTGTGAAAGCAAGCTAAGAGGAAAACATGGGTAGAAGTGATTGTGTAGAAGCAAGTTAGGAGGGAAAGCTACCCAGGTTTGAGGTGTAGTTGGTGAGTGACACAAAGGAATACCTCAATGGTGTAGTTTGCGATGATGTCATCCACCCCAATTCAAGATGGCGGATAGGTGAATATTTGAGGTGCAAGTGGGCTAACTTGTGAACTGACTAACTGATTTGGACCAAATTTAGTTCAATGGTAGGGATAGTGGAAGGAAAGTAGGCAGATTTGTTTTTACCAGAACTTCTTGTTTGATTTGTGGCTGGGTACAGACCCATCTTTGGTCCAGCTGAGTTTGGGATCACTGTTCCTTAGGTCATCTGCAGGAATGAAATACATAAGGGAGTGCTTCTGCCCCTTACCCTTTGTAAGATAACCTAGCTTTTAGTGGTTTACATGTACTGTAGCATATCGCAGGTGTTGTATAACCCCCCCAGTTGCTACAGGGCTCTAACACATGTGACAATGGTGCAGCTCAAAAGGATAGTATTGGAACTACTGTGTATGATCATAGGAACACAGGAACATAGAAAGCTGCCATATACTGAGTCAGACCATTGGTCTATCTAACTCAGTATTGTCTTCACAGACTGGCAGCAGCTTCTCCAAGGTTGCAGACAAGGTTCTCCAAGGCTTCTCCAAGGTTGCAGAATCTGCAGATTGGAGATGCTGCCAAGGAGGGAACTTGGAACCATCTGCTCTTCCCAGAGCGGCTCCATTCCTGACGGGGATATCTTACAGTGCTCACACATCAAGTCTCCCATTCATATGCAACCAGGGTGGAGCCTGCTTAGCTAAGGGGACAAGGCATGCTTGGCTTGCTACCACAAGACCAGCTCTCCTCCCTATGATGATCACACATCATGCACTACTTCTATTGGGAATAATGGAAACAGTGTGCAATGTGCAATCACAAAGAGGTCCGTAGTTCTGGTACTGCCCTCTTGCACAGCCCTGCAGTGGCACAAACAGTTCAGCCACACCTGCGTTATGCTGTGTTGTGCTGCTGGACATGAATGAAACCATCTTTTTTTACAAGCTATGTTCTCCACCTTTTAGAAGCTATCCCTGAAGATCTCAAAGCACCAAGGCTGGTAGATATTCAATTTATTTTTACTATTCATTCTAAACGGCATAAAGCAGGGGCGGGCAAACCTGGCCCTCTAGCTGTTGTTGAACTACAATTCCAGTCACCCCAACCACAATTTATTGTGGCTGGGAATGATGGGAGTTGTAGTTCAACAGCATCTGGAGGGCCAGGTTTACCCGCCCCTGTACTACAGGCATTTTCTGCTGGCTCTTAAGTTACTACGGGTATTTTCTTGTCTTTTAAATAGTTTAAATCTTATGTACTTCTTATATACATTGTTGTTCTGATTTTTCATGGGTCTTTTCTATGTTTCAAGTATATGACATTCTCTACCTATGCTTTTGTTGGGAATCTTTAGATCTTTTAAAGGAGTAAGAGCAGGAAGGAACACGAAGAGGTAGATCGTATCAAGACAGCATGGGGTTTATAGAACTGCTACTTCAGCAGTTCTTGAAGTCTTGCTACTTCAATCAAATGCCACTACCTCAAGAAATCACGGCTAAATTTGTGCCCGTGAGATCATTTGCTGACATTCAGACTGCCGCTGTGTTTGAACAAACATTTGCTAGGAGAAGGAGGTTGCACTAGCCAGTTGTGCTAACTCAGGAGCTTGCATTCCAGACCATCAAGGCTGTCCCAAGGATCAGGGGCACCCCGGGCAAAGCCTGGCTTTGGCACTCCTCTGCCCCGCCACTTATGTGGGTGGGTGCCTCCTTTTGGGCAGGTGGCAATCCCCGTCACCTGCCTGGCTGGCTGCAGCTGGTCAGCTGACTCTGATGGTGCGTGAACATGACCCCGGCTGGTGGCGCCCCTCTCCACTGGGTGCCCTAGACAGCCACCTAATTTGCTTAGTGGGTGGACTGGCCCTGCAGACCAGTGTAGCACTAGGGCAACCGGGTGTGCTTGCCTAACATGTAGTAGAAGCAGACTTCTAAATATAGCTCTCAGCTTCTGTAATAGTTTCCTGTGTGCCACAGTCACGGTTCTGAATTCCTGCTGACAGCACTGGACTTTTCTGCCAAACACCTGCATGCAGCAACATGTGGCAGAAGAAGGAGGCAGTCACCTTCTGTTCCATTCTCCTTGTCGCGCAAGTGTGACTTTTAGCAGCCGGCCAGCTTTCTTACATTTGCCCATCTGCGTGGCACAGAGTTAGTCTGGAGGTAAACCCGTGTGTCAAGGCTGCATGCATCCAGCATTCCATGCACCGGTTTAGCCTACCGGGGCAAATAAAGGATCCATTTCACACTGCATACCATTGACGACTGGCAAACAAATATATGAACTAACTCCATTGAGAAGCATTGAGGCTGTTCTCATGAGCAGCCTCGCCTGGGCTAGATTGCTCGTGTGGAGTGCTGGGATCTGGGCGGATCCCAGAGCTCCTGCCTAGCCTAATCTCACTCCCAAGCCCGGCTCTTAGCCGAGGATAAGGGAGCAAGAGGCACCTTTTTAATGTGGTGATTCTCTTTATTTACCAGGGGGAGAGTAACTGGCCCTATCCACCCCCAGCATAGGCCCTCCAGTGACTTGCTGGTGTCTGTCTTGTGTTTCTTTTTAGATTGTGAGCCCTTCGGGGACAGGGATCCATCTTGATTATTTATTTGTTATTTCTCTATGTAAACTGCTTTGAAAACTTTTATTGTTGTTGTGTGCCAGGGTCGTGTGTCTCCTCAGCTCCATGGAGCCGAGGAGAGACAGAGATGGGTGCCTAGAGGGCCCGCCTGATGGGGGAATCCCCCAAGACACCACGCTCATCACACAGTGCCTTGTGGGATATGTGGAGGCCAGGAACATGAGTCCTGGTCTCTGTTGCTGCATGCTTCCAGGAGAGGCAGCGCAGATCATGTGGGTGTGCGGCATGCGCACCAAAAGGATCCTGACCAATCATCTGGAGGAAGGTAGGTTGAACCCTGCCATCTCCCACATCATCTGCCCACCCACCCATGGCACACACACAGGATTGTAAGAATAGTCCCGGTGTGTTTGAGTGATATGAGGGGATATAAATGTCTAATGTGGAACATTACAAGTCACTGCACTGGTTGCCTATTCGCTTCCGAGTTCAATTTAAGGTCCTGGTTTTGACCTTCAAAGCCTTGCGGGGCTTGGCACCTGTCTACCTACAGACCCGCCTCTCCCATCCAGTTACATCCCGTCTGGTTAGATCATCTCAGATGGCCCTTTTGTCAGTCCCTGATTTCCGAGGGGTTCGGAAAGGGCCTGCGAAAGGGCCTTTTCGGTTTCTGCCCCACTTCTTTGGAACACTCTTCCCCTTCAGATTCTAGCCTCTTCCTTACTGATCTTCAAACCTCTATTGAAGACTTTTCTTTTTCTCCAGGCTTTTGCCCTGAAGTTTACTTCATTTGTTTTTGTAGTTACTTTAGTTTTTAATTTAGAATGTTTTTTAATGTTGCCTTGTTTGCATGTTTTTGTGCACCGCCTGGCGTCTTTGGAGTGGATGGTATATTAAATGTTTCTAATAAATAAACAAATAAATAAATTACAGCTGCGTTCCTGCTTTCATGCATGCAAATCATCTCTTGATGCTCATTGAGGAATAAGCATGCACATGTGAATTAGTCCTTGACCAGCAGCTAAAAGTGTGATATAACCCCCACTGAAAAGCATCATCTGTGAAGCGATACAACCATTCTGCCTCTGGTGTTTTTGCTGTCATGGTCCATTCACACACGTATTCATGGGATGCAGTTCATGGACATGAATGCGAGAGGAGAGGAGAGCTGGTCTTGTGGTAGCAAGCATGACTTGTCCCCATAGCTAAGCAGGGTCTGCCCTGGATGCATATGAATGGGAGACTTGATGTGTGAGCACTGCAAGATATTCCCCTCAGGGGATGAAGCTGCTCTGGGAAGAGCATCAGAGGTTCCAAGTTCCCTCCCTGGCTTCTCCAAGATAGGACTGAGAGAGACTCCTGCCTGCAACCTTCGAGAAGCTGCTGCCAGTCTGTGAAGACAATACTGAGCTAGATAGACCAATGGTCTGACTCAGTATATGGCAGTTTCCTATGTTCCTAATGTGTGAAGTTGGCCTGGGCCTAAGATTAATGTAGGCCAATTGAGGCACTGTATGCACAGCAAGCAAACATGCATGCTTTGCCTCAATTGGCATCACCAATTCTGAGCACAGAATTTGGGTTCTAGAAGCAGGAGGGAGCAAATAGGAAGGAAGCATATGGACTCCCCCCCATAGTAATAGAAGGTGTCTTCTGTACATGAATAATCATGATGTCCCTTTAACTGATGGAAGCGTAAATGACTTCCAAATATAGCTCTCAGCATCTGTAGTAGTTCCCTGTGTGCCACAGTCATGGTTCTGAATTTTTACTGACTGCATTGGAGGTATATGCCAAGCACCTGCATGGCGCAAGAATTTGTAAGAATGAAAATGAATGAATGAAGGAAGGAAGCTGCAGCATCTTACCTGGGTCTGTAAGAAAGATGTAGTGCTTTGGTCTTGTCTTTGATAATATAAATCATATACTTGGCTGCATGAATGCACAGAAATCAATTAAATACCAACCACAAGCAACATCTGACCCAAATTATAGATGATTGGGTCTTACACGTTGCCATAGCAAGCCTTCCCATGTTGCTGTTGAATAACCAGAGTGGTTGGCTGGTTAGTCATTGGAGACAACTGTACTATGCCACGGAGGAAGACCGAGTGAAGGTTGAAATGAATTTGGCTAGTCTTTTACTCTTTCATTTTCTAGTTTTTTGTGTCTGAGAACTTTACCATTTTGTGTATCTTTGGGTTCACCTTTACCTATATATCCTTACCCAATAATCTAAATTGTGATGCCTGTTCTAGTATTGGATAGCATTAGCATATTAACATATATGCAGTTTTTATATTAGTAATAAATTGGACATGGTGAATGTTCTGATGACGTAGGTAATATATTTCTGTCCTGATCTTGTTCACTGAGCTGTGATATTACTATTCCAACTTTAACTGGCCTTCCCACCCACACTTTGACCAGCAGGCCTGGTGGCACAGGAAATAGGGAATCAGATATAGTTTAAACCTTCCCAAATAAATTAATGTTCTGACTGAAAGGGCTTCACTGGAACATAAATATCTCAGTGATAAAGCACACGACTAGCATACAAAAAGTTCTAGGATCAGTCCTCAGCATTTCCAGGCATAGCTGGGAAAGACTCTGGATTGAAATGCTAGAGTGCCACCAAAAGATCAAGTAGCAGGGAGTTCCAAAGAAAAGGGGCTACCACTGAGCAGGCTTGCTCACATGTTTCCAGCCAGCCAGTTCAAACTTTAAAATGTGATGGGATGCAGAAGTGAGCCTCTGTAAAAGGTTTTATAGGGTGGGTGGCTTCAAGTGGGAGGTGGGAAACGACTTCAGGTGGGGTGACCAAAGGCCATGGTCATATGACCAGCTCTGAAGCCTTGCCTTTGAGACACATCCTCACAAAAATTAACAATGGAGGGACATAATAACCTATCAAAGAGGTGCCTCATCCCAATCTCAAGACACGCCAATACAAATGGAAGTTTCCTTTTTATCACTGCCAGCGTAATCGACCCTGTGGAAAATGCTGCATTGCATTTTTTTGTTTTCAAAAAGGAAAGAGATGAGAATCAAAAGATTTTATCCTAGTGTGTTAACAGTATCAACTTCATGAACTACGCGTGTCTATGGATAATGCCCTAATCTCAGTTGTTCTGTACTTTCACCCAAATAAAGCAGCATCTTAATGCAATCATTTGCCTGCCTTTAAAAAATAAGCCCAAACTGCAAGATGAATCAGAAGAGATACCAATTCATCGACAATTCTAAAGGGTATGAATTTGAAATGGATATGTTCTTTTGGACTTTGTGTGTCTCCTTCCGACAAAAAAAAAATTGTGTTATCTTTCCTGATGTGGAACTGTTGGGTTTAGTCTTCATAACAGCAAACAAAGATATTACATCCGTGAGCTTCGAAGAACACTCAGAGTGGGTTAAAGCGAGGGAAGCAAATTCCGCCACTAATGGCTACATATTCCCTGGAGACAAAAATGCTCTGTTCTTGGGAATATCTCCTTCTGATGGTTATGTTTAGGCGTATACAATATAGAACATCAAAAACTGTAGGCGCTTCTGCTTGCGAACGTGTCACTGAGTTATTTTCAGTGATTGATGTTGTTGAGGCAGCTCCCTCATATGGTTTCTGTGCGTTTTCTGAAAGGGTATTATGCTTCCAAGGTTCTCCAAACACAGTGATGAAATGCATTATCACCGCAGCTGACAAGAGGTGGCAAATCCTACAAAGGGCAGAGAAACAATAAGGCGGAAGGAACCAATGGCTTAACTCTTGCAGGAATGGGATGATGAATTTGGACATTGAACTACGGAACCAATCAGACATAATAATAACAATAATGGCCAACATGGTGCGCAGCCTAATGCTGGCATTTCTCTTCTGCCGGGGCTGCTGTACTCATAAAATCTAACCCCAGAAGAGTCTGCACGAGCACAGGTGTGCAAGGACTTGGAGTTCCACACCTGCTTTTGCGCAGTAGAGCTTCTACTGAAAACAGTGGGAGCTCCATTGCATAAGCATGGGTGTGCATTTCTGAGGTGTTGCACAACTGCACTCTTGCTCAGCTCCTCCAGGGCTAGCCACAGCAGAAGGGAAACACCTACGCTAGGCTGCACAGCATGTTGGCCACCAGTAATAATAATATAGAATCTATCATTAATTTGCATTGTTTTAATGTATTAACTTTGTTTTTAATCTGTGTTGTTTTATTGTAAACTGCCTAGAGATGTGAGTTTGGGTGGTATACAAATATGCTAAACAAACAAACAAACCAATGGCTGACATCCATACTAAGGAAGTACCATGCTTCCCACAAAACACTAGTGCAGCACGGTAGGGATGTGCGAACCGGCTTGGCCTCAAGCCAGTCCAACATAGAACTGGTCCAGTTCAAGGGCTCAGCCTTGAGCCGAACTAAGCCCAGTTCAGTTCGCTTCGGCTCAAGGTCAAGCTGAACCCTCTGGGCCAATTTGGGCCTGGTTTGGGGTGCTATTGATGCTGCTGCTGTTTTTTGTTTTTGTTTTTTTAAAGAGAGGTGAACTTACCATTGCTGTGGGCTCCCATGGCCTCAGGGGTACTGCTGTGGCCAAGGGGTGTGTGTGTCTCCAGTGGTTACCCCTCCCCCCACTGGCCTTCCCCGGCCCATTTTGGGCCTCTCTGAGGTGGACATTTTGGAGGCCACTGAGCATGCACACGGGCCACACAAATGGCCTGTGCACATGTGCGGCAGCCTTCAAAATGGCCACTGTGAGAGATGCCTTGAACAGGCTCAAAACGGGCCTGGGGGAGACCAGGGAGAGGCCAGTGGCGGGAGGGGGAACCAACAGAGACCCTCCATGGACGCAGTAGTATCCCCTGAGGCTGCAGAAGCCCACAGTGGTGGTAAGAACATCTTTTTAAAAAAAACATCAATAGCACACCCAAACTGGGCACAAACTGGCTTGAATTCAAGCTGAGCTGGGGCCCTCATTTAGGGTGACAAAACCAAACATGCCTGGTCTGGTTCGGGTCTGGTTCGGACTTGAACCAAACCGGGCAAACTGGTTTTGTGCGCATACCTACTGCACAGGCGCTACGGTGTTCTGGACAAATGCAGGGCATGTGGGGAGGGAGAATTTCCCCAATCTCCCCTGTGCCAGAAGCAGCCTTGAAGTCTGTTTCTGAGGGTCATGCAGCCCTCGGGGACCTACATCTGGGCAGAGGAGATGAGTGAAACTCACCCCCTCTGTGCCAACAGCAGAGCAGTAGTGGAACAGTGCAAGCACTTGCGTGAGAGGTGCAGGGGCAGATTAACCCTTTTGCTGCCCATAGGCGGCCAAGGATTTTCCATCCCCACTGCCACAGCGAGGAGGATAGTGGTCAGTGGCGAGGATGAAGCCCCTTCTAAATGTCGCCACATCAGGGGGGCGGCCAGTGACCAGCAACCGCCCAGCGGCGGCTGCCTGCAGGGCCAGGAAGCACCGGGGGACGAGAGGCATGTCTCCCTTTTTCATTGGGTGGGGTGTGCACTCATTTGGGAAGGTGGAAGGGAGCTGGAAGGAGCTCCCCCTCACCGTTTGTGAGTTTGTTCAGGCAGCAGAGGCTGCTTTAAGGTAAGATGGTGGGGGAACTTCCTCCCCTACCACAACCCTCCTTCCCGGTCCCTGCTTTAAGCCGCTGCATTCTTCTGCAAAGGCAGCGGGATTTCAATGAAAAAGGGGGACATTCCTCTCTTCCCCCGCTGCTCCCTGGCTCCTGAGGCAGTTGCTGCTGTGCGGTTGCTGGCCACTGGCTGCCCCGTTAGAAGTAAAGGGAGGGCTTCATCCTCACCACTGGTGGGAGCAGGTGTGGAGGGAGGCCAGAGGCAGCCCGGGCTCAGCCTGCCACTGCGCCCCCCTAGCCCCACCCCCTGTGTCAGCAGCTGACATCAGACACAAGGAGTGGTTAGCCACGCCCCTCGTGCCTAACCTTAACCCTCCTACCCAAGGGTGGAGCCACCATTGAGTGAATGAGCTCAAAGAACCTGGGCCATTGCTCCTCAGGGGCAGCGCCTCACACCCCAGACACCCCCCCTCACATCTGATGTCAGACATGGGGGTGTGGTTTAGCTCCTAGATGGGGCCATGTGGCCCGATCTGGGAGCTAAACCATGCCCCTCCTCTGACCTCAGATGCGGGGGCATATCTGGGGTGCGAGGCGTGGCCACTGAGGAGTGGCGGCCCGGGTTCTTTGAACCCATTCGCTCAATGGTGGCTCCACCCTTGGGTGGGAGGCCCCTTTAAAAGAGACAGAGACTTCTCTTAAGAGCTCCATGGGAAAAGCACTGGGAAGGGCTACACTTCACATAACTGCACATCTTCCAAGATGGTGCAGGGGCCCAAGAGGACTTTGTTTCTCTTAAACAAGCCCACCCAGGGCTGGGCAAAGCACAACATTGCATGGTGAGAATGGGAATCTCTGCATGTTGCTAGGGAGACTGTGCAGAGTATTTAGCTTCAGCAAAAGCTCCCCGCAGGCCCAATAAACAATTATTCAGAGGGTCGCATTTAGGGTTTGGCGGGGGGGCACCACTGGCCCCTGGGCCTTGCAATGAAGGACACTGGATTATTGTATTGCTCTGTGATATTGCTTTGATTGCTATTTTATCAATGGTGTTTGGGTTGTTTTAAATGTTTGTGTTGCCCATTGCTTTGTGTGTTCCAGTAGGAGAAAAGTGGGGTGTACATTTAAAAAGATACACACAAACAAATAAGTGGGATCCATTTCTTCATCTGTGGGCATTAGGACCAAATCAGTGGTAGGCTTTGGGGATAAATATCTCAAGCAGCAGCATAACTTGATCTAAACCAGTAATGTAACTATGCGGGTTGCAGCCCACAGCTTAATTTCTTGGGTGGCTCCTCCTCCCGCTGCTGGCCTCTGCAGCCTCGCTCCGTTGCGGGTGCCAGCAAAGAACCGGCATGCAGGGGGTCAAGGCTGGTGGAGCTGGGTGTGATGGAAGCTTTAGTCCAACAACATCTGGGGACCCCAGTCTGAGAACCCCAGATGTAAACAGCACTTATGTGGTTTAGACTGAGTCACAACTACTATTGGGTGACTCTGTTCTACCTCTGCAACCGTCTGCCCACCTCTTTCTCTCTCTCCACCCTTGTGCGTGCTAATGACATCACTGCCCAGGGACACACTGGGCAGTGACATAATTGTCTCTCATCAGTGCTGGCAAAGCTGACAAGGGTGGCGGGAGATGGGAGGGCAGGTGGGCAGCTGGCCCCATGTGTGCCAGCGCTTTGCCAGTGCTGATCAGAGAGAGAGTGGGTGGTTACGAAGGCAGGCAGTGTGTGGTTCCAGCCCCATTGAGTGGCCCTCCCAGCCCTGGTCCCATTGGGTGGCCCATATTCATTGAACAGGGTCACCCAGTGGTAGTTGTGCCCCAGTCTGAACCACATAAGTTGTGTGGTCTTTAACCATTCTGAATGGCCTTTAGCCATTCTGGCTGGGCATGATGGGAGTTGTAGTCCAACAACATCTGGGGACCCAAGTCTGAGAGAACTTCTGGTCTACACGCTTAGAAATGTTACGTGAGCCACTATCACAATTTATGAAAGTAGAATCCAACAAGATGTCTTGAATTGTCCACCGAGTCAGGCCTGGATCTTGGCTGATGTGTTTCCAACCTACACACTGGAAAAGAGATATTTTGTAAAATAGGATTCTCAAGCACAGAGTCAATTTCTCATGTGCTTTCCCCCAGTACATTTTTCAAAATGATTTATGGCAGAGCACAACAACCGCGTATAAAAATTAAGGACTCTCTCATGCTGAACTGTCATGCTTTGGAGCAGGTCTCTGGGAAGGTGAATCTGGCAGGGGAAGAGCAACCAGCGTGGGCTCCTGTGCAATTCAGCTGGTCATCCCGATAAAGTGTGCCAGCATCTAAAACCCATCTGGGCATACCTCTTGACCCCTGGACTCTAAAATGAGGGACAGAAGCTCTCCAAATGAAGGACAAGCAGGGACAAGCTTTCCCTTTGAAACTAGGAACACTGGAAGAAACATCACACATCTGAAAGGACAAGAATAAAATACAATGGCTGACATCCCAATCAACTAAGTTGTGCAACAAGCAAATTTGCACAGCTACAAAAAGATCATATCGTCGCTCTATCATTATCTGTCGTGTCACAGCTGGATTACTGCAATGCACTCTATGTGGGCTACTCTTGAAAAATATTCGGAAATTCAAATGCAGTGTCTAGGGTTCCTGCTGGAGCTGTTTACATCGAGCATAATAAGTGTACTCCGAAAGAGTTGCACTGGCTGCCAATTTGTTTCCAGATCCAATTCAAAGTGCTGGTTAATGAGTTGGGCCCTGGATATCGAAGGGAATGCTTGCTCTCAAAGGTTTCTGCCTGCCCAACAAGGTCATCGGAGGGGACTGCTCTGTGTGAAGACATGGAGGGGGCCTCGATTGCCATGCACTTGTCAAGCTGCGGCCAATCTGTCTACACCAGGGATTCTCAACGTTGGGTCCCCAGATGTCATTGGACTTCAACTCCCATAATCCCCAACCAAAGGCCACTGGGGCTGGGGATTATGGGAGTTGAAGTCCAATAACATCTGGAGACCCAACGTTGAGAATCCCTGGTCTAGACAGTACTGAGCTAGATGGAGCCATGGTCTGACTCAGTATATGGCAGCTTCCTATGTTCCTATATTTGCTGCAGTGTAGAGAACAGTGGCTGGGGGAAGGAGTTTGCAGGGAGAAAGTAGCATAGGACTTGCTCCCAAATGATAGCAGCCAACTTCTATACTGTAAGCACATCCCAGGTGGAACAGGGTTCACATTATATACATGGGAGACCAGCGTCGCCCTGGCCTCCACCACCGTGTGTGTGTGTAACTGCTTGGTTCACACACACCCCGGACAGCTGCCCCTTGACTGTACGGTGGCTGAAATAAAAACAACAACAACCCAACAACAACAAAAGTTCAGCAGAGCAGGAGGCCCCCAAGAGTAGGGCCAAGATTCAGGGGCCTCATGCCGGGGGGGCACCTTGTGGTTGGACAGTCCAGAATTACCCAGAATTACCTTGGTGTGCCCCTGCTTGGAGATGCCAGGGATACAAGCTTGCAGGTGCTCTTCTCAGAATGGCCCATCCCCTAAGGCAAATATCTTAGGTAGTCTCCCATTCAAATACAAACCAGGGCAGACCCTGCTTAACAAAAGGGACACATCATGATTGCTACTACAAGAACAGCTCTGTCGTTGCCCCCAGGCCATGGGATGCTCTCCCAGGAGGGGGGGGTGTCCGTTCTCTGACCTTTGTGGTTGCTCTCAAAAAGTAACTAAATGCTTTGATATTTGCTCAGGCTTTTAGTGAGCTGCCGGTCTCTCTACCCTCCTGTCTTTTTTCCCCTTTTCCCCTTAATAGCTGCTGTTTTGTGGCATTTTCTTATGGTTCTTATAGCTTTTAATTGATTTTAACGTTTTAATGTCATTTTTATGGATGTTATTTTATTCTAACTGTTGTAAACCACCACCCTGGGATGAGTTTTATGAAAGGTGATCTCGGAACGGAACGGTAAAATAAACCAATCAACCCAGGGATTTGTGGAATTGTGCTGATGTGCCAAAATTTCTTTCAAAAGAAATGGGGTGCACAACTGCTGCACAAGGGCAAGCATGCTTTGGTTGCACAATTCTAGTCCAGAACACAGGGCGCAAACGCAGCACATGCAATATCCTTCCACAAGGGCTTTGTTGGTCAAGATGCCAGCCACTGAAATGATTCTTCCTGGAGACATTTTGTGTGTTTTTATGAATCGGGGTTTTGATGAGTGCTGGCACCATTTAAATACTCTGAATTTCAGTTCACATGATGGTTGAGAGGGTAAGACAATAGGAGTGCACACAAACGGTTCTGTGCAAAACTGCTTCGCCTCGAACCGGGCCAGTTTGAATGACCTCAGCGCATTTGCGAAGGCTGGAATAGAACTGCTGCCATGTGGACAGCTTGCTAAAAGATGCAGGATCATGTCCATTTGGGCTATGGGCTGCACTGGCCAGGGGCCTGGGGAGTGATGGGACTAGCAGCTGTACTGGATGGTTAAGAAGGCCTTTTGACAACCTCTTTCGCCACCCCCCAGCTGCTCTGTAAGCAATAAGGGAAGCAACCAGGGACCAACCAGTCAATAAGGCAGGCAACCAGGCAATAAGGGAAGCAACCAGGACCCAGCCAGGACCCCCACCCCTTTACTTGTAAACCCTAATTGGATTCCCCTTTACAAGTATTAACTGCCTAGACCAGTTCAGTCAAACGGACCGGACCATCATCAGCACTCAGTTAGGTTCAAATTCAATTCAGATTTGAGCCAAACCATGATTTTTGGTTCATGCAACCTCTATAAGACAAGTGTCCCGGCCAGCTTCAGGAAGTCCTGATTTTCAATCATATCCTACCAAACAACTAGGTAGGAGGACAGCATGATTGTCTGTGAGAGGGGAGCTGGGTAGGATGGCTTTTCCTCCTACCTTGTTAAAGCGCTGGCAAGATAGAGAACATAGGAACATTGGAAGCTGCCATATACTGGCGCTATCCACCCCCAGCACAGTACCTCCAGTGACGGTTGCTGGTATCTATCTTATGTTTCTTTTTAGATTGTGAGCCCTTTAGGGACAGGGGGTTCCATCTTGTTTGTTTGTTATTTCTCTGTGTAAACCACCCTGAGCCATTTTTGGAAGCGTGGTATAGAAATCAAATTAATAAAAATGATGATGATGATGATGATGATGATGATGATGATGATGATGATGATAAAAAACAACCAGTGAGGCACTACCTTGGCGTGGTTGTGGGGCTTGTGTGCTTGGATGAAGGTGAGAGCTATGCCAGAGGTCCAACCATACTGGACAGGTCTCACCAGAGGAGCCAGACAAAGAGTGCCTCCCCCATCAACAATATGGTGAGATGTAACTTTAATAAATCTATACCGGATCGGTCGTCGCCCGGGTCAACAAGGACCGTGCCAGATGCTATTGTCCCTGGACATCTGGTGTCAAGTGGGCAACAGGACTCAGGATCTTCAGTTGAGCAACCAGGGCTGGAGACAGCAAAGTTACTGGAAGAAACGTCGCTTAACCGGAAAAAAATACAAAAAATGCCAACAAGAAAATAATGATCTGCTATTACAAGTCTAGTCCAACTAGAAGAGGTTATTTTAAAAAAATGTACCAAATTTGGAAAGAGAAGCATCCAGACACAGAAATAACAGAACAAAGGCTAGCAGACCAGAGAAGATTCATAATAAGAAATAAAGTATTCACAGGAGTAGAGCTGGAAGAACTGCAAAGAGCAACACAGGCTCAAGATATGAAAGAAGAATTATCACCAATTGAAGAAGTTGCTCAGGCACAGGTGGAGGAGGTGTTGGAAATCAAGGATGCCACTGTTGCTGAACTGTTTCAAAATCAAAACCAGGCAACCCCCCCTTTGCCTTCACCTCAAAAACCCGAATGCCGAAACAGAAAAGCCGAAACAGAAAAGCCGAAACAGAAAAGCAACAAGAACTAAAGCAAAAGATAACTGAGCACATGAACCAAACAACCACCAGGGTTCGACATCCAGCTCTAAAAACAGTTGCCAAAAAACAACTTGCTCAGGCATTAAAAGATGTCAATGCTGCACTTGCAGAAATAACAAGCAATAATTTGCAAGAAACAAACCAACTAATGTACAGTGCAGCAACAATAACAACACAAGAGCTTGGATATAAGATCAGTGGACCTGTCAAAAAAGAAAGTAGTACATCACCTAAATGGAAGATTAGATTAGAAAATAAAATCTCCAGGCTCAGATGAGATGCTAGTAAATTGAAAGATATGAAAGACAAGAAGCTGAAGAATGAAAACACCAAACAGTATCTGATCCAAAAATACCACCTAGATTCAAGGAAAATTAGAGGTCCTGGAAATAATAAAGCAGCAAATAACAGCAGTGTCAAAGAAGATTAGCAGGTATGAAGCCAGAATTACACAACACTGGCAGAATCTCCAATTCCAGTTGAATCAGACGTTTCTACCAAAGCATAGAAGGAGAAACTGCAAGAAACCTAGAAACACCAAATAAAGAAGAAACAGTGCAATTCTGGGGGAAATTATGGGACAATCCAATAGATTATAATAAAAAAAGCAGGCTGGATGAAAGAGGTCAAAAAATGTAACCAACAAATGCAAGATCTAATAATAACACCAGAATTAATAAGTGAAACAGCAAAGAAAATTAAAAATTGGACTGCTCCAGGCGACGATGAACTGCATGGCTTTTGGCTTAAACACTTAACAAGCCTTCATAAACAACTATCAAAACAGCTCAATCACATTTTGCAAGGCGGTGATATTGAACAATGGCTAACAACTAGGAAAACTCATCTCATCATGAAAGACCCAGCAAAAGGTGCAGTTCCAAGTAATTATAGACCAATCACCTGCCTGCCAACCATGTTCAAATTATTAACTGGAATAATAGCAGATGAAGTGATGCAACACTTATTAACTAACAAACAGCTTCCAGTTGAACAGAAAGGAAATTGCCCGAACACCAGAAGCACAAAAGACCAGCTGCTGATTGACAAAATGATTTTAGAAAACTGCAAGAGAAGAAAAACAAATCTGTTGCATGGATTCCTCTAAATCAATCACTGAGCGAATTTTTCAGGCTCACTTTACTACAGCTCTCACAATCGACGCCCATTATATAAAAATTGTGAAAGAAATTCCAGCTAGAATTCTAAGGAAACGTAAGGATTACAAATTTTTGACTGATGCATTAAATGCCAATGGAATACGTTTCAGGTGGGAATTACCAGAGGGAGTGTCTTTCTTCTACAAGGGTAAGAAGAATAGATTTACTGAGCTTCTTAAAGTGCAAGAATTTTGGCAGAAATACAAAAAAGACTTATCGCCTGAGCATCCTGCTTCCTCAACACATAATTAGAACCTGACAATATGGATTACAAACGAAATTACAGATTTTTTTCTTGGAACATTAATGGGTTAAATTCTAAGGTTAAAAGAAATAGAGTCTTTCATTTTCTTAAAAAACAAAATTTGGATATTGTGTGTTTACAAGAGACCCACATTAGAAAGCAAGATAGAAAATTTTTGGTTAATAAGGCTTTAGGACAAGATTTTGTTTCTTCAGACAAGGAAAAAAAAAGAGGGATAGTATTTTATGTCAAACAACAATTTGAACCTAAACTGATTTTTAAAGACGAAGAAGGCAGGATATTAGCATTGGAAATTCTAATTTCCGGAATTAAAGCAGTGATAATTGGAATCTATGCCCCAAATGAAAAGAAAGTTGAATTTTATAATTATTTGGATCAAAAGATGGTGGAGTTATCGAATGTCAATTTGATTATATTGGGATATTTTAATTGAGTTGTTTCTATCTTTGGATAGAAAATCCGACATTTCGGATAGGAATTTACAAGGTAAACTTCCAAAAGTATTTTTTGACTTAGTAGAACACATGGATCTTTATGATTTGTGGAGAATTAAAAATTCCACTGCAAAAGAATATACTTATTTCTCTGAAAGATATCAATCACATTCAAGGATAGATATGGTTTGGACATCTTAAGCTATTACACCATGTATGGAAAGGATGGATATTTTACCTAGGACTTTTTCAGATCATAACCCAATTTGCTTTACATGGAAGAAGAAAAGAACGACCTCATTTCGTTGGAGATTGAATGAATATCTCTTGAAAAAACCAGATGTCATGGAGAAAGCTAAAAAGAAATTAAAGGACTATTTTGAACTGAATTTGAATCAGGGAATGGACAATAAAATTGTTTGGGATGCAAGTAAAGCGATTATGAGAGGTTTTTTTATACAGCAAAATTCATATTTTAAAAAGCAAAGAGGACTGAAAAAAAAAAAGACATTATTGATGCAGATCTCCAAAAAGGAAAGGGAATTATTATGGGCTAAAGATAAGAAGACATTCATAGAAGCTATCAAAATGCTGCAACAACAACTTTCTATGTTAATAGCAAATGAACTAGAACGGAATTTGAAATACGTCAAGCAAAGGACATTCGAGTTCACAAACAAACCAGGCAAGTTGTTAGCTTGGAAAATTAGATCTGAGAAGAAGAAAAATTATATATCCAAAATATTTACAAAAAACGGGCTCTCTTACAATGGAAAGGAAATAAGAGGAATTCTTTAAATATTATTCAGAATTATATAAAGGCAAAATAGTTGAAGATTAAAAAATTGAGCAGTTTCTCAGGACCAAAAATATGGAGCAAATAGAAATTATGAATGCTCCGATAACAGTTATGGAAGTAATAGAAGTAATAAATCAAGCCAAGCCCAATAAGGCCCCCGGGCCTGATGGACTGTCAGTTTTATACTATAAGTCATTTAAAGATCAAATTTTACAACCTCTTCAATGGACTATGAATGATATTTTACAAAAAGGGACTATGCCGGATTCGTGGAAGTACGCAAATATTGTAGTAATCCCCAAATCAGACCAAGACTTAACATTAGTTAAAAACTATAGACCAATTTCACTTTTAAATAATGATTATAAGCTTTTTGCTGCTATTTTGGCAAGAAGAATGAAGGTTATACTGAGGCATTTTATTCATGAAGATCAAGCTGGATTTTTGACAAAGAGACAATTGAGAGATAATGTCAGAACAGTCTTGAATGTACTTGGAGTACTATGAAAAACATAAACAGATGGCGATGATTTTTTTGGATGCAGAGAAAGCTTTTGACAATATTTTGTGGCAATTTTTGTGGAGATTACTAGAGGTAATGACTGCTGGCAATAATTTTATTAGGGCAATTAAGACGATTTATTCAGAGCAATATGCTAAGATTATTGTAAATGGGGAATTATCAGACAACTGTGTAATACAAAAAAGAGATTAGACAAGGATATCCACTTTCCCCATTGCTTTTTATATTGGTTCTAGAAGTGCTTTGTAGAACTATCAGAGAAGATGATAAATTACATGGTCCCAAAATTGGGAAACAGGATTATAAACTGAGAGCCTTTGCAGATGATGTTGTGCTGTTTTTAGAGAATCCAATGGATAAGATTGAAAGACTTTTGGATAAAATACAAAAATTTGGTCAGCTGGCTGGATTTTATATAAACAAGACCAAGACTAAGGTGTTAACTAAAAATATGGATCAGAAAACCAAAGACAGATTCTCTGAAATAAATGAGCTGAAAGTGGAGAAGAAAGTTAAATATTTGGGTTTTGGTTATCAAATAACAACTCCCTGTTGTTTACAAATAATGATGTCAAAATATGGAATTCAGTGAAAATTGATTTACAAAGATGGTCTAAAACGAATCTGTCTTTAATGGGAAGAATTTCAGTGGTGAAAATGAATGTCCTGCCTAAAATGTTGTTTCTCTTTCAGATTATTCCCATAATTAACACTTTAACTTGTTTCAAGCAATGGCAGAAGGACATAACTAAGTTTGTTTGGCAGGGAAAAAGACCAAGAATTAATTTTAAGAATCTAACAGATGCAAAGGAAAGAGGTGGTCTTAACTTGCCAGACTTAAGGTTGTATTTTGATGCTGTTTGTTTGACATGGTTAAAAGAATGGATAACGCTAAGAAATCCTAGAATTCTTGATTTAGAAGGATTTGACAGAAGGTTTGGTTGGCATGCGTATTTGTGGTATGAAAAAAGTAAAATACATAAAGATTTTTTGAACCACTATGTGAGAAGGAGTTTAATGAGGGTGTGGTTAAAATACAAAAATTGGTTTGAACCTAAAACTCCATTATGGGTATCTCCGATTGAAGCCTTATCACGTAAAGAAGTAAATATGCAAATGTGCTGGGATACCTATAGGGATTTGTTACATTTTCAGGAAAAGGATTGTAAGTTAAAAAGCTTAACTGAAATACAAGATTTGGTTAGAGATTGGTTTCAGTATCATCAGTTAAATGAGATGTATAAGAAGGACCTTAAAGTCGAATTTGAGGACCAGACTTCAAATTTTGAGAAGGAATTATGTCAAAATGATGAAAAATTAGTTTCTCAAATGTATAAACTGTTGCTTTTGGAGGAAACAAGAGACGAAGTGGTTAAAACAACTATGATAAAATGGGCTCAAGATGCGGGGCGTAATATAGAAATGGCAGCCTGGGAAAAGTTATGGAAAAATGATTTAAAATTTACTGCATGTTATGCTATCAAAGAAAATTATTATAAAATGATGTATAGATGGTATCTGACACCAAAAAAATTGGCATTAATGTATAAAAATGTTTCAAACAAATGTTGGAAGTGTGGACATTTTGAAGGCACATTTTTTCATATGTGGTGGACCTGTGGGAAGGCTAAAGCCTTTTGGGATATGATATATAATGAATTAAAGAAAATATTTTAAATGACATTTCCTAAGAAGCCAGAATCCTTCCTGCTGGGAATAACACTAGGTGCAATTTCTACAACCAATTTAACATTTTTTATGTATGCCTCCACGGCGGCTAGAATTATATATGCACAGAAATGGAAGTCTAAACTGCCTTTAAAAGAAGATTGGCTGTTAAAAATTTTGGAATATGCGTAGATGGCAAAACTTACAGCACTATTAAGAGATCAAAACTTGGAATGTTTTAAAGAAGATTGGAAACCATTTTTGTTGTATCTAAAGAATTACTTACCTACTATGGACTTGACAGCAGGGTTTGAAATTTAGTATAAATCGCAGGTTGGTTAGATTAATTATGTTTGTAAGGGTTTAAACTTATGTTTTGAATTATTATCATAGCAAGGGTAAATTTTATAGTTGTTGACTCATGAAGAAATGTGAGCGGGAAGTCCACCTTTTATGTGTGTATTTTTAATGAATGATAATATTTCTATTGTTAAAATAAATAAAAATTGAATTTGCCAAAAAAAAAAAAAGTGTTGCATGGATTGATTACAAGAAAGCCTTCAATTCATTGCCTCACACATGGATACTAAAATGTTTAGAAACAACTGGTGTCAGCAAAAACATTCAGATATTTATAAAAAAAGCAATGAGCATGTGGAGTACACAGTTAATAAATGGCGAGGCACTTGGACAGGTTAGCATTAGAAGAGGCATTTTCCAAGGGGACTCACTATCCCCTCTGTTGTTTGTAATCGCCATGACCCCACTTTCACAAATACTAAACAAAAAAGGCCTCGGATACCAAACATCTAAAACATCAAGTCAAATCAACCATCTGCTGTACATGGACGATCTGAAGTTGTATGGAACGTCCCAGTCAGAAATGGAATCACTGCTAAACACTGTATATTCAGTAGCGATATAGCAATGGAGTTTGGACTAGACTAGTGTGCTGCATTAATAATGAACAGAGGGAAAATAACAAAAACAGAAGGAATAGAACTGCCCAATGGAAGCAAGATCAAGAACCTGGAAGAGAAAGAACATTACAAATACTTGGGCATTCTCCAGGCTGATAACATCGCACACACTGAAGTTAAAAGAAAAATTGGAAGTGAATACAAACTCAATGGCGGGAACACCATACAAGCCATAAACACCTGGTCTATACCTGTTATCAGATACACTGCAGGAATAATAGACTGGACCTAGGCAGAGCTAGACGCCAGATCGTAAGACCAGGAAAATCATGACCATCAATCATGCTCAGCACCTCCGCAGTGATATAGATAGGCTCTACCTCCCTCGCAGCTCAGGTGGAAGAGGAATGCTTCAAGTCCATTCCGCTATTGGGTGGCAGATGTGTATTGTGTGGCAGATGTTTGTCTGTTTGTAGTCAGAAGTCCCATAATATTTTTACATCTTCATTTTCGACAAGGACCTGGGATGCCAGAATTTTATTGTCAATTGTTATAGATATCGTCGCAGAATATAGGCTGTTCCCAGTAAAGCTGCTTTTTGTAATTGTAATTTTGTAATTTTCTATTTCTTTTTCTTCTTTTCTGCTATCCCCTGGTATTGCTATGTTGATTATTTTGACTTGTTTTTCTTTCTTCTCAACTACAGTTATATCTGGTGTATTGTGTGGCAGATGTTTGTCTGTTTGTAGTCAGAAGTCCCATAATATTTTTACATCTTCATTTTCTACAACTTTTTCAATTTTATGGTCCCACCAATGTTTGGCTACAGGTAGCTTGTATTTTTTGCAGATGTTCCAGTGTATCATCCCTGCTACCTTGTCATGCCGTTGTTTGTAGTCAGTCTGTGCGATCTTTTTACAACAGCTGATTAGGTAGTCCACGGTTTCATCTGCTTCTTTACAAAGGCGGCACTTGCTCTTTGTGGTGGATTTTTCGACTTTTGCTCTTATTGCATTTGTTCTTAGTGCCTGTTCTTGTGCAGCCAGTATTAAACCCTCTGTTTCTTTCTTCAAGTTGCCATTCTTAAGCCATTGCCAGATCTTGGTGATGTCTGATTTTCCACTTATATTGTGCAAATATTGACCATGCAGTGGCTTATTTTTCCATTTTTCTGCTCGGTTCTTGACGTTCTTTCTTGTAGGCCTGCTTTCTTTCATTGGTGTTGAATAGTTTCTCATTATTGACCATTTGAAGTGCATCTTCTTCACTGTCCTTGAGATATTCTTCAAGGCCTCTTTTCTCCTCCTCTACTGTTTGATGGACTTGCAGCATTGCTCTTCCACCTGAGCTGCGAGGGAGGTAGAGCCTATCGACATCACTGCGGGGGTGCAGAGAATGATTGATGGTCATGATTTTCCTGGTCTTATGGTCTAGCATCTCTAGCTCTGCCTGAGTCCAGCCTATTATTCCTTCAGTGTATATGATAACAGGTATAGCCCAGGTGTTTATGGCTTGTATGGTGTTCCTGCCACTGAGCTTGGACTTGAGGATTTTTATAACTCTCCTGATGTATTATTATTATTATTATTATTATTATTATTAGTACACTACTGCTCGGTGCGGCTCACAACAATAAGATAGACACATGATACAATAAAAGTAATAAAATGAACTAAATTAAACAGACAAAAAAAAGGTGTCAGATTAAAAACCACAATCATCATTAGGTCCAAATTAAAACTGAAAATTATAAAGAGCTAAAGAACCTACCAGATATAACAAAAATAAAATAAAATAAAATAAAATAAAATAAAGATAAAAATGGAGCATTAAAAATCCTCCTTAAAAAGGTGCTTTTAAAGATGTTAAAAAACCAAAACAAAACACTGAAGGAGACGCCTGATACAGGACCCCCTTCCCATGGAAAGGTCTGAATAAATGGAGGATTAATCATTATTCATTCATTCAATTTTTATACCGTTCTTCTGAAATGGCTCAGGGTGGTTTACAATTAAAACAGAAACAATTCAAACCAATAACAATTAAAACATAAATATAAATATAAACAACAATTAACAATTAAAACATTATAAAAAACAATTAAACAATCACAACAATTAAAACCCTGAAAACCATGTTACAGCATTAAAACAATTAAAACTAAGCAAAAACCAAACAGGTTTTACGGGATAGGTTTTGATTAGTGTCCTTTCCCCTATTCAAAGGTGGAAGGTGAGTCACAATATGATTTGTCTTTGTAGTCACAACGCCAAACATGCCAGTATGGCCTGGATCCATAGTCATTGGACATGAGTGACAAATGCCCTTTAGATGCTGCTCCCTCTGTCCCTGAGTCTATTGTCAGTTCTTCTATGCAGTCTGGAAACCAAGGGCCTCATTTCATTCATATATGTCAGGAACACCAGCTTCCGCTGTCCCTGCAAATTCAGGAGGTGTTCATATTGAGTGGATGATGTGGCCATAAGAACATAGTGGAGCCCCCGCCCCCCCCGTGACACATTGCATAGCTGTCTGTAAGTTGTCCTGCCCTAGTCGCCAGGACCATGGAGAGCTCCACGGGAGCAAGCTGATCAGCCTCAGCTCCACCAATCCTTTTGTGTCCACGAGCTCCACCCAGGGGTGTAGCTAGGGGAGTCTCCCTGGAGGCCTCTCAGAGTGAGAAAGATAATGAAGAGAAAAGGGAGGGTGGAGCTGAGGGGCCCTCAGGAGCTGGGGGACCCGGGTTCTTTGAACCCATCTGCTCAATTATAGCTCCACCCTTGGCTCCACCCCTTAGTTGCAGACTGAGAACCCCTAAAGGGACAGCCCTCAAGCCTGGATCTGAGCACTCTGCTGCCTCTTGCCTGATGCATTCTCTGAGTTATAGTAATCTTTTCTTTTCTTTGTCATATTTTTATACCGCCTGATATGTACATCGCTAGGCAGTGTACAGAATTTTAAATATTTAAAAGTCAACGCAGGTTAAAATACGTGACACAATAAAAGCGTAAAACAGTTATAAAAAAGATTATTAACATTATAAAAATATGAGAGTCTTGAGGGTCTGCCTGAAAACAGAGAGGAGATGCTCTTATTTCAGCAGGGAGCATATTCTGGAGCCCTGGAGTAGCCACAGAGAAAGACCTGGTCCTGAGTCACCACCAAACGAGCTGGTGGGAACCGTAACTGGACCAGTAAATTTTGCAACTGGTAAATTTAAGGGCAAGAGGGGTCTGATCCAGATACAGCTGGATCCAACCCCTTAGGTGAGTCCAGCTTTAGGGAGAACATTTCTGGGAGTCCAGGCACAGGTCCCTGGGGCTCTTCATTGGGCAGTTCATCCTCACCTCTGAGAGGAGAGCTGGCTTTGTGGTAGCACGCATGAATTGGAATGGGAGACTACATGTGTGAGCACTGGAAGATATTCCCTTTAGGTGAGCACCTTCAAGCTTGCATGCAGAAAGTTCCAAGTTCTTTCCCTGGAAGCATCTCCAGATAGGACTGAGAGAGATTCCTGCCGGCATCCTGGGAGAAGCCATGGCCAATCTATGTAGACAATACTGAGCTAGATGGGCCATGGTCTGAATCGGTATATGGCAGCTTCTGATGTTCCTATGTTCTCTATCTTGCACCTTGGCAGCTGGTATTGGTGCTGGGGGGTTGCCTGGCTCTTCCCTCTTGGGAATGGCCCATAGTGGTAAAACTGCTGCCCTGTAACCAGAAGGTTACAAGTTCGATCCTGACCAGGGGCTCAAGGTTGACTCAGCTTTCCATCCTTCTGAGGTCGGTAAAATGAGTACCCAGAATGTTGGGGGCAATATGCTACATCATTGTAAACCGCTTAGAAAGCTCCGGCTATAAAGCGGTATATAAATGTAAGTGCTATTGCTATTGCTATTGCTAGTCCGCCCAATCTCTTGACAACAGGGCCTTGACATAAGCACAGCATTCGTCCCCTCAGTCTTGCAGGTATATTCTTGGCATCTTAGAACAAAGAGGTGTTGGGATCTTGAATGTGACAACTTTGGGTGTGCTGCCATTTCTTGGAGGCTGCTGACACTCTAGAGCAGGGTGGCACAACTTCTGCACAACTGTTGGTGGACTACAAGTCCCATCATCCCCAGCCAGGGTGCCCAATAGTCAGGGATTATGGGAGTTGTAGTCTAACAACCGCTGGAGACCAGTCTTGCAGAGCTGGTCTTGGGGTAGCAAGCATGACGTACTTAGCTAAGCAGGGTCCATCCTGGTTGCATATGAATAGGAGACTAGAAGTGTGAGCACTGTGAGATATTACATCCTCGGGGGATGGAGTTGCTCTGGGAAGAGCAGAATGTTCCAAGTTCCCTTCCTGGCAGCATCTCCAAAATAGAGCTGAGAGATTCCTGCCTGCAACCATGGAGAAGCCGCTGCCAGTCTGTGAAGACAGTACTGAGCTAGATAGACCAATGGTCTGACTCAGTATATGGCAGCTTCCTATATTTCTAAGTCATATATTGTACACCGCCCAGAGCCTCTGGATGGGGCGGTTTATAAATATAATAAATAATAAATATATAGATGACAATTAGGAGTCCCTACCATAAAGACCAAGTGTAAGGATTCCAGTGCCAGAACATACTCTAAGGATGGATATGCAACCAACTACGGCTGTAAAACCAAACCAAATTATACGGGGTGATGCTGATAATGTTATCAACCAATACAGATTAACATCCATGCAGTTCAGACTGACAGAAGGCAGCTCCGGAAAGCCTTCTGTATTTAACGGTGTGTGACTGTTAAGGTTAGAGTTACATTTAATTCATCTCAAACTCATGGCGCTTAATCGCTACTGAGATTCCAGAGCACATACCATTCCCCCCCCTTCTTTCGCCCTTGTTACGTTTCTGCACAGAGCTGCAAGGAATAGTTCACCTATCAGAATTCATAACCTATCTTGGATCTTTTAGCCTCTCCTGAACGAGAGGAAATTAGACTTTCTAATCCTTGGCTCATTTAAAGATCTGGTGAACTTTGAGGCATCGGCAGGTGAACCCGCACTGAGAACCTGACGGAGTCTTTCAAAACAGAAGCAGCCTGGAGCCAACCTCTCCTGTCGGAGAAGGCCCTTCTATGTTTTCCGAATTAAACTATCAATGAGTCGCCTGCTCTTTCCTCAGAGCCTCGGCTTCCTACATATTTCGTCAATGTCAGAACATTTGCAATGCTTTTAAACAACTTCCCAGCAGTTGGACTCTTCCTGGCTATTTTAACTCTACTTTTAAAAGACAGCCATTTGTTACACCTGTTTCAGAAATTAGATCTTTATCTGCATTTGAACTGGGGTTTGTTTGTTTTTCATCACCAAGGTAAAGAAAAATTCTTAGTGATTTGGTTGAACTTCAGTGAACTGTTTATGCTTTGAAACATAAGTCAAAAATCCTTGAAGAAGGTGGGTTTAAAAAAAAAAAAATCCCTTCCCACTTCTCTTGCATTGGGTGTATCCTATTATGTTTAGCTGTGTTAAGAGATTTTTCTTTCTTTCCGTCCTTCTTTTCTTTTCCTTTTAGTTATATTTACATGTATCATTACCATCCTTGATTATGTGTATATAAAGGAAAAGGAAAGGTTGTGATGTCAAGCTGGTGTCTCCTGGCAACCACAGAACCCTGTGGTTGTCTTTGGTAGAATACAGGAGTGGTTTACTATTGCCTTCTCCCCCGCAGTTTGAGATGATGCCTTTCAGCATCTTCCTATATCACTGCTACCCCAATATAGGAGTTTCCCATATTCTTGGAAACACACCAGTGGGGATTTGAACCAACATCCTCCTGCTCTCTAGACAGGTTGCTGCACCATTAGGTATATACAGTGTATATACTGTAACCTTATTGTAATAAATAAAAAATAATTATCTTCATAAGCCTGTGGAAGATGCCCCCTGTGATTCAAGCATCTATTTCCTTGTCCTTAAATCCTCCCTGTAGTCTCCATGAAGGTAAGAGCTTTATTAAAGTCCCAGACCAGCAATGATACAAATGTATAGCAATATACAATTTCAAACCCTACCAAAATACAATACAATTCAACCATGTTAAGTACTAGTTATTACCATTCCTACCCGGTATTTATCTCCTAATTCAACTTGTATAATAAATTTTTCTAGTAAAACAATCTGTTTAATCTATTTATCTAATCATCTATTCCAATGCATTTGCTGTGACTGACTCACTTTAGCCAAACTTTGTTGCTAAGTTTGTATAGCAGCCACATAATACTTGGCAACTTTATGGGCATCTCAGATTGTTGGTCTGCTAATAGAAATTGTATGTATAATTCATCGTATGTGTTCTTTGCCCTCCCATTTCTGGGAAGGTAAATGCTTGCCAATCATGTCCTTGCTAGCCTCTGCAAGAAGTATTCTGAGAAGTGTATTTCTCAAATCCTAGTAAATGACCACTAGCCTGGATGTAGTCAGCTGACACTTTGGACTAACGAAGGCACACCATGCCCTACAAAACCTCTGAGAGAGGCCAGTCATCAGAGCAAATTCCTGTCTCAAATAGCCTTCCCTTCCCTTCTTTGACACTTGCAGTCATAGGAACATAAGAACTAGAGGTGTGCATGGAATGAATTTTTCAATCTGTTTCTTATTCAAATTGAATTCTGAAAATTCATTTTGAAATAAAATCAAATTCAAATCTGGTCCAAAATTTTTGTTTGAATTCCAATTGAATTCGAATCAATCCGAACCTGTTTTGGCATCTTTTAAAACCAACTGGGGGGCTGAGTGGCTTAAAAAGGGTGCCAAATAGCTCTCAAATAAAATTCAAATCGAATCACCCTTTTAAGGGTTGATTCAATTCAAATTCAAATCATTTGAATCACCTAGATTCGAGTCACCTAGATTTGAATCACCCAAATTTGAGTCAAATCAATTTGAATTTGAATCAATTTGCACATACCTTATAGGAAGCTGCCTTATACATAGTCTGACCATAGGTCCATCTAGCTCAGCATTGTCTACCCAGACTGGCAGCAGCTTCTCCAAGGTTGCTGGCAGGAATCTCTCTCAGCCCTATCTTGGAGATGCTGCCAGGGAGGGGACTTGGAACCTTCTGCATGCAAGCATGAAGATGCTCTTCCACTGATCTATGACCCCAGGCTCACATGACTGCAGTTTTTTCAGCTTTGCTCTTGGACGTTGCCAGCACTTACTCCTCACCTTCACCTATTGCACGCTAAGGTAGACTGCAGCCTAGGGTTACCCTCTGCCTCGGTGCCTCCTGCCTGCCTGGCAGCTAGTAAAAGGAAGAGGCTACTGGCGAGATGTTCTATCTGAGCTCACGGAGAACGTAGCCACCCTTCATTGGCTGGGCTCCTTTTGGATTTCTGCATCTTATAACTTTGCCTCCTGTGTGTCTCCGAGTTTGCTTCTTGTTCAGAGTTCCTTTGACAGCCTTACTTGCCTTCTGCATTGTACCTGTCCTGTCCTGGACCCAATGTTACCTTCCTTCTGCTTCAGATCTGACTGCTGACGAGGTGCGTGCCAGAAAATTTCCTTCCCAGCCCCGTCCCTTCAAATATCGTTCTCCCCCTCGGCTGACTCCTGACAGGGCTCTTCTGCACATTATCCATGGTAGCTCACATGTCTCCTGCATTGGGCTCATTCCTCCCCCTGCCCTGCCCTCCAAACCATAATGTTGTCAATGTTTTATTTGACAGTTTGGCTTAATTAGGACGGAGACAGGAGGAGGATACGGAAAGAGCTGGCCAGATTGGGAGATGAAGAACCGCATGCTTTTCCAAGAGCTTCTTTTGCTGCTTCTGAACTGGAGCTCCTGCCAGACAGATGAGCGATTAAACACAAAACAGCAGACTGTGCCAAGCCAGGCGTGTGGGAGAGCAGGAGCAGGGTTTGCTTTGACAACACGCCCCCCCCCCCCAACCACCACCATATGCACACTTTCTCCAGCAAGGGAGCTGGGGTGCTAGTGCGTTTGCATCACCTGCCTTTGCTCGTGGTGCTTTTTTGCTTCAGTCATTGGGGAGCTGAAAGGGAGGGGCCGAGCCCTGTCATTGGCAACCAAGTGGCCATGCTGAGGCAAGGAATGAGAAAATACAGAACGGCAGGCCTTGACTGAGTCCACACACTGGGACTCAGCAGGAACAGAGAGTCCTTGGCCAGGGAGTGTGATTCTCTGGGTAGGGGTCCTCGAAAGGCAGGCGGTGGGGGGTGCCTGCTGGCTGAGGACCAGGCCTGTGATAAATAGGCAGCTGCACCATGGGAGGGTGACAAGGCCTTTTAGCACAGTGAATGGAGGAAGCAGCAGGTGCCCCAGGCTCACGGGAAGTACATGAGTGGCGGGGAGCAGGGAGCCATTAGCGGCACTGTAGAAACGAACTCCGAGATGACAAGAGCACAGAGCCGCCTGTTGCTGATTCTGCATCTGTACAGGAGGAGGTGATAGATGGGCCAAGATCAGGGCTCAGGGCGTGTGGAGCATTGTGCAAACTTCAGACCTCCCCTCTGCCCCGTGGCACAGCAAGGGGAGAATGGGCCCGTGTCCATGTGGTGAGCACAGGCAGAGGTGCACCTGGGTAATTCTGGAGCCAGGGCCTAAAGGCCTTTAGAGCTGCCCCCTGCAAGTTAAGCATCATCCCCCTACACACACACACACACACACACACACACACACACACACCATGATGCACGCAGTATTTTTAGCACATGGTTTCTTGAGGGCAGAAACAGCCACTGGACTCACAAGAACGTAAGCATATAAAGCAGGCAGAGTTATGCAAATGCATGAGCCGAAACATTTCAACAGGGAACTTAACATATTCCCATCCCACATATTTCTTGCCCCCCTCCCCCCTCTGTCTCTCAAGCAGAGGTCACTCTCGGACGCCCAGCACAGGTCATGCTCAGCCGCCCGGTGTAGTGTGGGCCAGCGGCACAGCAACCACACCACCTGGGTCAGACTAAAGAGGATTTGGGGGCCCCTGAGGGCATGTGGAGACCCTGGACTTCTGCCTGGAAGTCCAGGGGTAAGAGCGCCTCTGAACACGGGTGGCCTCCCCCCTCAGGGCAGTGCTCTCCCCATGGCGGTATGCATGGCATGCTTGCGTGCGCACCCCCCACTCATTCAACTCCCCCCCCACCACACAGCTGGCTGACAGGTCACCAAGGAGCAAGTAGCAGAGAAGCCGTTTCAACCTCACGCCTTCCAAGCTCTGTTTCATTCACAAAAAAACCTGTTTCATTCACTGCAGCCAACTATGCTTTTTCTGGGTGACCAGGGACTGTTGCTGCACACACTTAACCCTTTCCGTCCTGCAAGCCTCCCCAGGAGTTCTGCCCTGGCACAGGTTATATCTATCCTTCTCCTGCCGGCTTCTTTGGAGAGATCCTTTCCCTTACTCCGAACTGGCTCTGCTGCCCTGTTGGTCCTTGAATGGGATGCGTGATGCTTAGCGATGTCACTTATAACAATCATGTCACATTTATATGAAACCTTCCAAGTCTCAAGGATTGCTGGCATTCCGACACTAAATTAATTAAGCCTCCGTCTCCCCCGCTTTTGCCCTCCACGAGGCCTCGTCAGCATTTCCAGCCTAAAGTACCATTTCACAGTGGTTATGATTAATTGTTTTTACAGAATGCAATATTTCCATCGAGATGAATTTATTCCTAGCAGTTGAGGCTTGGGGCTGGGGAGGGGGAAAGGAAGTTAAAGGCACAGACTATGGCTGGGTTCAGACGTACAGGATAATCGTGGCCAGGGTTACAATTCCCAACTCCAATTTGCACCACAGACGTGGAAGAAACCACAGTCAGCAAAACTGCAGTTGAAGGCGAGGGGCACCTCTCCCTGCCGCTCGGCCTCCCAGACTGTGGGCAAAGCATCACCAGGGCAGCCACAATTCACTACAAGCTTGAATGGGCATGCTGAGTGTGATCGTGCATTTTCGGAGCACTCCGCCCACCGGGCAGCAGGGAAAGAGCATTGAAAGCCCTTTAAATGCCTTGCAATGCCAATGCAGCTTCTGACATCCATGGCCACACTGCCCCCATCCCCGTAAACACCCACACCGAAAGCACCACACAAACACGGATTCCCAGTGGGGTTGGGAGCCTGTGAGGGATGGAATCCCACTTTCAGTGCAGGAGGGGAGGGGAAACCCCATATTTGCTAAAATGGAGGGTAAAGGGTGCTGGGTGTGTGTGTCTGTCCCACCATAATGTGGGAAGATATCATGAGAGGGAGAGCTAAGAGAGCTGGTCTTGTGGTAGCAAGCATGACTTGTCCCCTTAGCTAAGCAGGGTCCACCCTGGTTGCATATGAAAGGGAGACTAGACGTATGAGCACTGTAAGATATTCCCCTCGGGGGCTGAGCCACTCTGGGAAGAGCAAAAGGTTCCCAGTTCCCTCCCTGGCAGCATCTCCAAGGTAGGGCTGAGAGAGATTCCTGCCTACAACCTTGGAGAAGCTGCTGCCATTCTGTGAAGACAATACTGAGCTAGATAGACCAATGGTCTGACTCAGTACATGGCAGCTTCTTATGTTTCTATGAAGGGTGACCCCAGCAAAGCAGACCATCCAGATCCAAGCAAATCCCTTCTGTCCAGCAGCTTGCTCTGCCAGGTGGGCCGGCAGTCTCATGAGAGGGCCAGTCTCCTGGGGATGTAGACTGCTCTTGCTTGTAAAAGGGCAATTCCCCACTTGTGTACTGTGAGCAACGATTGGCTGGCGACTCCCCCCTGGTTCCAGACTGGCTCCTTTCCATTCAAATCGTGTGTTGCCAGGATTGACTGACACTGCATTGGCTAGGGGAAGGGGAAGGGGTGGAGCCACCATTGGGCGAATGGGTTCAAAGAATAGAGATGTGCAAAGCGCCTTCAGTCTGCTGGAGGCCTTCCTAACGAGAGGAGCTCTGTTCGGTAGCTCCTCTCGTTTTCTCCTAAAGCATTGGGTAAGGACTCGGGCGGGCGGGCGGGCAGCTGGGAGGGAGGGAGGGAGGGCTGGCTGGCTGGCTGGCTGGCGGGCGGGCGGGCGACGGCGGCGGCAGGGGTATGGGTACCTTTGCATGTAAATCTACTCGGGGCGGGGGCGGCGGGGGCGGGGGCGGCTGGTTTCCAGCGCCCCGTTATTCAGTTAAATACGGGCGCTGGAGGGGGTGAAGAGGCGGGAGGGGTAAGAAAGCCCTCCAGCCCTTAAAGTTATACCCCCCACCCGGACCCGGACCAGCAAGGGCCGAACCGGTCCAGCAGTTCGGCCATTCCTTAGAATGGCCGCCGGACCGGTTCGGACTCACCCCTACCAAAGAACCCAGGCTGCCAAGGGAAAAGGCTGCCAAAGTCCCATGGCTCAGGCTCCGAACTCCCCACTTCCATGCCTGGGTCGCCAAGAGCCCAGGCGAACTGTCTGCTAGTTATTCCAGGCAGCACCAACTGCCTGATAGAATGTTTTTCCCTTCCTCTCCCTCTCTGGCTGAACTGCCTGAAATGACAATGCCTGAAATGATGAGCTGAGATGATGACCCCCTTTGTGTGATGTCACTTTGAAAAAAGTGGAAGGGAGTGAGTGGAGGTCAGTAGAATGCTGGACTCTTATCATCTATTTTTCTGTGTCATGTCAGCGCTCACTTTCCTGTTCACAATGCTCATGTTCACTAGTGACATCTACTGGCCATCTAAGAAACTCCATCACTAACTCTCCAAACCACAGTTAAAAATACAGCTACCCACAATGGAAAACACATATACAAAACCATATATAAAAACTAACCAACAGCCAGAGTGAATGCGAAAAAGGTTGTACTAGGAAAGATGTGGTGGAAGAAAGAAACATGGAGATGTGGAGGGCCAGAAAAATAAATGCAGAGGAAGAGGATAGGACTTCCCATGCACAATGGAAGAAAAATAAAGGGAGGGAGGCTAACATAAGTGGAGAGGAAGAAAGGTGACATATAAAACAAACCCATAATATTTGACACGCTTCCAGCTAGCATTTATATAAAAGCCAGTTCTCAGCATTTGCCCCAACATCCCATCACATTTTAGAGTGACTAAAAATATGACCTATATTGTGGTTACAGAGATGAAGGAATAGAGCTGCACCCACAATCAAAGCCAACAGCGTTTAGTTTTTACCAGAAGTCCAGGCTGTGTGTCACACTTTTTTAAAAAATGTAAAGACTCTATGCTCTGCATACCCTTTTAGCCCACCTTAATGACAAGCATTTTTGCTAGTCACAGTATAATCATGGCTATCTAGGCACATCATTTTAATTATTTTATACAGAGTTGGAAAGCAGGTCACAAACGCCAAATAGCAGGGAACAGTTATTTTCTAATTGTTGGTAATGTTCATATTCCTCTTTGAAATACCATGTACGATTCCGACCTAACCAGCAAACACTGGAAATAACTCTGGATAAATGAGAAGAAATAACCATTATAGCCCCTTATTATCCTGCTTAGCAATTTCAGTTTTCAGAGGAAGCATGGCAAACCAAATAACAACACCATTATTACATTATATATATATTACTACCAACCCATTTCTGCTTATTAACTCTTGTGTTTTAAACAGCCTGCTTTCTGTTGTTTTTTGCTGCCTCCAGAAAGCCTTTCTTCCCTAACATATTTTTTGGGGGTGAAACTAGATCTACTGAAGTTTTATTTGTTTCTTGAATCAGAACTGTGCTTCCATACAAAGAAGTGAATTCTTTCTGTAACATGTTTCCTGCTAAAGATGGGCAGAGCTTCTGAACTTCCATATTTGTGGGGGTTCCATTCTCCGCTGCTACCGCGGATACAGAAAGCACGAATACTGGATCATTGGGGCTATGGAAATCCAGATATTAGCTTCCTGGAGGTCGAAAAAAGTTTTTTTAAAATGGGATAAAAGGCCCTAGAAATGCAGGTGGCAGCAGCATACTGTGCTTTGCAGGTCCCCAGCAGTCCAGCAGTGCTTCCCAATAGCAAAACAAAGCCCCAAATCCCTGTTTTTTCCAGGGTTTTGGGGTTTTTGTTTTTTGTTTTGCTAAAGGATAAAAGAAAATGGGAACATAAAATGCTTCCCAATTTCAAAATGGCAGCTGGAAATGACCTGAGGTCATTTCTGGCAACCCCCAACCCACAGATTTAACCCTTTTTAACCTGCCCCCGCTTGCGTATACCGAGGTCGGGTGTCTATTACCCAACCACCGATCAACGGGTGCTGGATCTGCGAATATCGAAGTTCTACTGTATGAACGATCACAGTCATTATGATGGCATCCAGCGATGACTCCAAAGGATAACAAAGGGTAGCAGGTGCTCCTGACAAAACATTTCCTCTCCCCCTTTCATCAGACTGGAACTTTACAGCAAATGTTGGACAATAGTCATAATATATTACGGTCCTATAGGCCTCCATGACTGATAGAAGTCTCATCGACTCACTCCTCTACCCAAGAACAAGCAGTGGAAGCCGGTGCAGCTAGGTAGGGAGGAGACTCCTTCAGCCTCCCAGGAGCCAGTAGGGTGGCCAGGTCCAGATGATGGGGGGGGGGGAAATGGTATCTTTCACCAAAAAAGTGGAAATAGAGGACACTTTTCACCAAAAAGGTCTCCACTTTGCATAAAATTTGCATATGTTTATTGTATTATATATGCATATTTAGATAAAAATGGGATAATTTGAGAACACAGTTGTCCCAGCGCCCCTGGGAATCCTGCCCCTTTGTCACGAGGCCTTAGGAGGGGAGGGGGTTGGTTCTCACCCGGTTCCTCCTCCTGGAGGTTGGTTCTCACCCAGGTCCTCTGCCTCCTGGCTCAGGGGTCACTGTGGACTGATCCCTGGCCCTTCCAAAGCTCTCCACTCTCTCAACACACACCTCCTCATCACTGGCAACTCACTCCCTAAATAGCCCTTGGCAGGTGAGGCAGCTGCCATCCTCTCTCCATGTACAGCTGGGCTTCCTTCCCCAATCTCCCTTCTCCTTCCTGGCTCTGCCCATCACGTTCTGTTGCCTCTCTGATATCATTGAGAGGTGACTCCCTTCCTCTTGATGCCAGTAGAAGCCTGGCTGGAGCCACCCATCCTCCCAGCCCATCCTCCCAGCTCCCTGGTCAGCTGTCCCCCCGGCCCCAAACATCGTGTCGCGGTGTGGTGTCCTCCTTTGTGTCTGTGCCTTGGCTGGAGCTGGTAAGACCATCAAAACCTCGCCATTGGCAAATCTGCAGTTGGCGAGCAACTGAAATCAATAGGAAAGGGGAACTGTGCTCATGAAAAGACTGAACAATCAAAGAAAAAAATCCAAAATATTTCCTGAAAATCAGCCAGAATCCCAAGAATAAGCAAGCGGAGTGAGCAATTTGAACCTCTGGAAAATTTCGAACTCCCTCCAAAATAACGCAAAAGCACTTTTGGACACCCCCCCCCCCAAGTCACTTTGAATCACGAAGAGGGAAACCGTGGTTGGCAAGGGATGACTGTAAATAACAACTCACCACTGAGAAGCTGATAACCAGGTGAGCTGCATGTCTGTTGTCCAGGTGCTGAATTCTCAAGGCCCTGGCTTTGCATGGAGAAGATCCTGGGTTCAATCCCTGGCAGCAACTCCAGGTAGGCCTGGGAGAGATTCCTGCCTGCAACCTTGGAGAAGCCGCTGCCAGTCTGGGTAGACAATACTGAGCGAGACGGACCAGTGGTCTGATTTCATATAAGGCAGCTTCCTATGTTCCTAAATGCCACCAGTTGAAAAGTGCTGATCCAGTAGCATAGAAGGAGGGAGGATATGGAACCCTCCCTCAGTGACAAGTTGTCCAGCTCAAGGTACGGTAGTATGTTCAGAGGCCTTGATATCATCCCAGGTCCATAGGGTCGTAACTACAGGGTGTAATGGTGTCTATGGGAAGAGAGCTGGTCTTGTGGTAGCAAGCATGACTTGTCCCCTTAAGCTAAGCAGGATCTGCCCTGGTTGCATATGAAAGGGAGACTAGAAGTGTGAGTGCTGTAAAATAGTCCCCTTAGGGGATGGAGCCGCTCTGGGAAGAGCGTCTAGGCTCCAAGTTCCTTCCCTGGCAACATCTCCAAGATAGGGCTGAGAGAAACTCCTGCCTGCAACCTTGGAGAAGCTGCTGCCAGTCTGTGTAGACAATACTGAGTGAGATGGATCTATGGTCTGACTCAGTATATGGCAGCTTCCTATGTTCCTATGTTCAATGAGCTGTAATTGACACCTCCCAAATTTGCCCCAGGCCGCAAATTGCTTTTAAAAGGCCATATAACCTGCCCCCACCCCACTTTTCGTGATTCTCCCCCAATACTTTGAGGCTAGCTACAAGCCTGCAATCCTCTGGGATCCCCAAACGGCTATGAATCCAGGCAGGAGGATTTTTTGTTGTTGCATGGGTGTCTCAGTCAAAAATGCCTCTAGTTCCTGCTCTAATGGTGGATATGGAGGTGGGACGAGGGGTTCTATAACGAAGAATTCTCAGTACCTTCACCCAACCACAATTTCTAGGGTTCTTTAAAGGGAAACCATGATAATTAAACTGGTATAAAACCAGTGTAGGTTTTCAGGGTATATTATTTGCCCTTAGAGAAACACAAGTGACAAATAATTATCTGTCTCTTCCCTCCCCATCCTGACATCATTGAATGGTGCAGAGAGGTGGAATTAAACAAACGCACCCCGCCTACTCCCCGCTCAATAAGCTGTTTAAATAACTTTATAGCAGAGCTACACAACTTTGGTCCTCTTGCAGATGTTGGACTACAACTCCCATCATCCCTGACTATTGGCCTCTGTAGCTGGGGATGATGGGAGCTGTAGTCAAAAAACAGCAGGAGGGTTGATGTTGTAGAGCCCTGCTTTAAAGTAATATCTAAACCAGGCCTGCATAATTTTGGCCCTCCAGCTGATGTGGCACTACAGGTCCCATCATCCCCAGCCACAGTGGTTAAGAGTCAGGGATTATGGGAGTTGTAGTCCAACATCTGCAGGACGGCCAAAGTTGTGCAGCCCTGATTTAAATTATATAATGCGGGGTGGCTTGGGTGGTCTGCCCCTGTGCGATTAAGAGGCAAGTGAGGGTCTGCCTGGTAGGGAGAAAGATGTGAGTCGGTCCAGACTCCTCCCACAGGTTTAGGATGGGCAAATTGGAGTATTCTCTGAATTAGTCTGCTGAGACTCTTCAGTAAGGACATAATTTCCCTCCAGAGGAAAACAACAACAAAGCCAGCTAGCTCTATACTCTGTTCCTACCCAGATCAGATCAGATCCGTTCTGCATCACTGCCTTGGAGCTTACCAACCTGGAAAGGTGTATCACCGACATGCCATGAAATACACTGACGTCCAAATTACAAACTGCCGTTTCTCAGTCATTCCAAGGTGTGAGGAAGTTGCTAAAATACTGTGAGTGACACCACTTCCAACACAGCCGCTAAAACAAAAGCTCTGTTTAGAAAGGCGACTTTTCTCTAGGGAGTTGTTTGTTTAAACGAAGAAGGAAAAAAGAATGATGTAGCAACAAGAACGGCCCTTTTGCTAAAGGGATTATGATCAAGGTGCAAATGGATACTGTGGATTGAGACGCACTGGAGCAAGGTCTTCTTGCATCCTGACACCAGTTGCTGCCTCCAGGTGGAGAGGGGAAAGAGCATCCGCCGTGACAGTAAGGCCAGGCTCCTGCCACTTAGAGAAGTACGTATGCAGAGGTCTTTTGCAGAGTGTGATGGACAAGGCCAAGCCAGGCAGAGCAAGGGTCAGCACCCCTTTCTTCTGGCACATGGAACAGCCATTCATCATGTGGAACATGCTATTCATGAAGAGAAAGCTGCACCTGTTGGATTTCTGCCCCATATGCTACTCTCAAGAGATGCAGAGGCTCTTCTAGGGAAAATGTGGCAACTCTGGGCCAAATCCAGCTTGCAGATTCCAACCTGCCTTGCCTCATTTGCTGACGCCAGAGGACTAGAAGGGCTATTACATTACTGGGTGTAATAACGGAGTGCTGAGATCAATGGAGGTTTGGAATCCAAGGAGGGAGATGGGCTTGTTGCCCCAATGCCATTGCTTGCTACCTCAATCCCCTATTCCCATCCCATCCCATCCTGAGTCCAATGCCAGGGCTCTTGTTCTAGCCAGTATTCGCGGATTAGAACATAAGAACAGCCCTGCTGGATCAGGCCCAAGGCCCATCTAATCCAGCATCCTGTTTCACTCAGTGGCCCACCAGATGCCTCTGGGGAGCCCACAGGCAAGAGGTACGTGCATGTCCTCTCTCCTGCTGTTGCTCACCTGCAACTGCTATTGAGAGGCATCATGCCTCTTAGGCTAAAGATGGCCCACAGCCACCAGACTAGTAGCCATTGATAGACCTGTCCTCCATGAACCTGTCCAAGCCTCTTTTAAAGCCATCCAAGCTGGTGGCCACCACCACATCCCATGGCAAAGAATTCCATAGATAAATTATGAGCTGTGTGAAAAAATACTTCTTGTCGGTCCTAAATTTCCTGACCATGGAGATTCTCCATGGTTGTGTTTTTGACCAAAATTAGAGTTCTTCCAGCATGTTCATTTCCCAGCCTTTGGTGGTAACTGCTGCTTGACAAAGGCAGAAAAACTGGGTTTGGGGCAGGCAGGAGATGCCCAAACCACACAGTTGAACATGCTTTTGGCTCGCAAACCATTTGGCTGCGAAGTGCATGAAGGTGTGTGTGATGTTCTCGTTCTACCTGGAACGTCATCTGTTGCCATAACAATCAGACACTGTGCATGCAGATGCAGGGATCTCAGAAGCAGATCGCTCTCCGTTGGGCCACCTCTCTGCTGTTGCTTCTGAGTGGGAGGCAGCTGATGAAGGGCCCCAAGTGGAAACAGTGGCATCCACTTGACTGAATGTACCAGGAATTTCTCAGCGAAAATAGCAGGGGTGGGCGATGGAGGAGATTGAGAGAAACTGCACCAAAATGAAAGAGGACAAGCAAGGATCTCTTGCACAGGTCCCAGCTGGGGATGACTGGGGATGAGCTCCATGGTTCTGGGCAGGGGACTCGGTCTTGCTGCCTGCCAGTTTTTTAATGGAAATATCCAGGGCTGAACTTGGGGTCTTATATGCATGGCATGTTCTCTACAACAGTAGGGATGTGCACAGAACCTGGCGGGGGAGGTTTGAAGGTGTGGTGGGGGTGACTTTAAGGGTGGGGCAGGGTGCACTTACCCCTACCTCTGCTTCCCCCCACCCCGCCATTCCGTTTGGTAAGGGTCCCTTACGTCAGCAGCGAACCTCCTTTGCCCTGTCAGACCCTATGTCAGCAGAAGTACCTGACGTGCCTGTGTTCATTGGCATGCATGCACATCGCACTCACGAGTGTGCATGTTGGGTGCATGAGTGTGATGTGCACATGCGCGCACTGACGCGTTGGGTACTTCCGCTGATGTAGGGTCCGACAAGGCAACAGGGCAGCAGGGAGGTACGTTGCCACTCCAACGGCCCCTTTGCAAATGGAGCGCTAGTGGGGAGAAAGTAGACCTATGGAAACCCATTTATCCGTGGGTCAGGCGTGTCAGGAAATGACCTCAGAGGTTATTTCCTGCTGCCATTTTGTGGAAAGAGCCATTATGTGGCTCATTTATTTTTAAAAAAACAAAACAAAAACCACTGTGATTGTCTGAGGAATTTCAGGAACTTTGGGGCTTGAGGCGGCGGCAGGCATCCCTTGACTGAAGAAGGCCCACGGATCATGGCAGGGCACTTTATTTGGCCTGTTTTCATGGTTCTTTGTTGCTTTTTAGTGCTGTTTTTGAAGTCTAGGAACCTAACCCCCATGGTTGACCGAAATGCTCTATTATCTGGAGTTTTGTTACCCACGGTAATCTGCGGGAATGGAAACCCCGTGGATCCACCTGTGCAGGTCCACCTGTACCAACAACCCAATGTATCCCACTCTAAAACTAATAACCTAATACATAATATACATAGCTAATAAGTCAACACTCCACTTTAGTCTGCTCCAAGAGAAGGATCTTTGAACCTTGCTGTGAGTTACTCCCATAATGAAATCCTGCCACCCTTCTGTACTGAAACCTGACTAGGGCCCCTGTGGGCACCACCTGAATTCATGTGATTATAAAATCACCACGACAGCTCACCTAACACACAGTTCAAGGTGAAGTGCTGCTCATTGCTCTGGTGAAACATATGCAGGAGCTTCAAGCCAAGTCATAAGAATTGCAATAAAATTTAGCAAAATTTCTCCAGGCGTGTCTTTTGGTGGGGGGGCACATCTCTTGACTACGAAATACTTATTACTAATTCAATCTGTGAAGAGTATTTTAGAGTAAATCTGTAGGGCTGTTGAAACAGTAATCTGATTTCTGATATTGTAGCTTGCCATGGGGATATTTAGATGGGGAAAGCTTCTTTAAAAGGGAGAACTTCCAAATACAGCCCAGCAAAGTGTGGATTCAACAACAACAACAGGCATTCTTTTTGATATTTATTTTTCCCCCTATTATATTCCATAAATGTTGAAATATTAAATTCTGTAAATACCCCACCCCCATGGCATGGGGCACATTCTGATTTTCTAAAACGTGAATAATTAAAGTACGATATTCTAGGCAGAAAATGCTGTCAATTAGAGTTGAATAAGCAGAGTTAATCTGTAATTCAAACAAACAGTCATTGAGGCTGTTCTCGGGATCAGCCAAGACTAGGCTAGGGAAGCTAAGCCCGGGCTTGGCTGTCCATGGGGACTTCCAGGAGCAGTGTGGCTCTCAGAGGTGCCCCGGTGGCAACCCTGGCTAAGAAGCCAGACTGTTAAACAAGTAGAGGAGTGGTGCTATTCTCGCGATTAACAAAAATTGGGCTAGGAGAGCCTAGCCCGATTTCTGTTAATCATAAGAACCACCGGGCTTGGCTGCGAGCTCAGTGGTTCTAGAGCGGGTAACCCACTCGAGAACCCCTGGTCAAAAACCAGGTTTGCGGAGCAAGCGCTCAGCAAACCTGGTTTTTAGTATTGTGCTGCGGCGTGGCTTCGCGCTGTGCCTTCTCATGAGTAGACCCCCGGAAGGGAGGTGAAAAGCTGCCTACTGTCTCCGGGGGTCTCCCCAGTATGCCCTGTGTGAGGCTCCTGCTCCCCCCCAGCCCCTGCTGGCTCTGTCATGGAGCCGGCAATTGTGTGGGCGGCCGATCCGGCTGCCCAGGGCTCCCTCTCCGCTTGTGAGCAGGGAGAGCAGGCTTAGCCCGCTCTCCCCACTCACCGCCCCAAACCGGGTCTCATGGATCGTGAGACCCGGCTCAGTGAGTGCACGCTTAACCCTGTTTAACTGACCATGTGTCAGTGCCAACTGCTTTCAGCTGGCGCTGAGACATTGACGGGCACCCACCGATTGCTGGGGGGATACCCACAGTGTGCCATGCTACGTCCTGACCCCTGTACCTCTGTGCTGCTCTTGACAGCCACGGACCGTCTGGGCACATGATCTGCATGCCCAGCAACTCCATGTGGATTGTCAATGGGGAAGACAAGCTTCTGCTGCCTTCCCTGCCGCCCAGACTCAAGCCCTCTCACTTGATCGCGAGAAAGGGCTCATAGACTCCTTTGACCCAATTTGGACAACAAGCGAAACAGTGAGGTCATTCACACAGTTAGAAAACTGTGTTCTACTCGGGTTTGGGAGCCGTGTATGCTCCCAATTTTCGGTTGTGTGGAAGCAAGGGAGGAGCAAAACCTGGGTAGGAGGGATTGTGTGGAAGCAAGGGAGGAGGAAAAGCTACCCAGGTTTTCCTCCTACCTTGCTTCCACACAATCCCTTCTGCCCAGGTTTTCCTCTAAACTTGCTTCCAAACAACCTGCCCACCCCGGGGATCTCTCCAGTATGCCCCGTGTACTTGTGCGGGGCATCCTGGAACTTCCTGATCCCCTGATTTGTGTGGCCCCTGATTCCCTCTGTCATGGAGCCAGCAGTTGTGTGGGCGGCTGATCCAGCCACCCAAGGCTGCCTTCTGCTCATCTGCAGAGAGAGTGGGCTCAGCCTCTGTAACCCTGTAACGGCAAGTCTCACTGATTGTGAGACTCTCTTCACTAAATCATAGCAGACCAAATCAAATACAAAATACAATACAAAACAAATTTAAAAACATTATTTAAAAATCAGTTACAATCACATCATTTTGGGGGGAAAAAAATTAAAATTGCTGCAGATGATCCAGCAGCTCCAATTTCATTGCCTCAGCCAGCAATCTCCCTCCCTCTTCTTCTTCCGTCAAGCACATCACTCGACCAGCAACCACTGGTTGTGAAATGTGGATTGGTGTGCTCGTGGGAGAAGCTTCAGCACAAACCCCAGGTTGCCACAGTCAGGCAGCACATTCAGTGGAGCTCCAGTTTCAGCCACCTGCCCAACTTCAAGCTGTGGTTTGGAGATGACAGCGGAACTGTGATTGTGGGAAAATCCTGCATTTGGACAATGAGAACTCAGGTAAGAGGAGGGTTGGTGTGTCGTCTCAATGAGGCCTTTATCGAGCCTTCTTTAGAAACCTGTTGTTAATTCTTTGTGTCTCACTGGCCTTGAATGATTTTCCTGGAGAATGGTGATGTGTCATTGTGACCTGACGATATAATGTTATTGACTGCTGAGAACACTTTGACTCTGGTCTGATGAGTTTGGGCATTCTGTGCTGTGTTTCTTCAGCTTGTTCAAATGTGCATCTTGTCAGATGCCCCTGAAACATTTGTATTGTTGATGCTCACCAAACCGGAGTTGACCACATATAAAAAAACAGGCTGTTTCTTCTAGTCTTACTAACTATATAACGATTGGTGAAGTTAAAGTTAGCTATGGACAAACTTTTAGGGCAGAGATGGTGGTTTCTTTCTAAAACAATCTGTCAAAACAAAGTCCAAAACATTTAGATGTGCAGAAAAATAGTGGTTTTGCCAATTCACCCACATAAACTGCTGATCCTGACAAGAGAAAGAAACCTCAGCTAGGCCACAGACAGCAGTCTTTGAGACATTCATAACTGTTGGCTATTAAGTGTGCTGGCTTTACTATATTGAAAGAAGAACTCCCAATTGATTTACCCCATTCTCAAGACCAGCCCTACCTGGGCTAGCTCTGTCAAACCCAGGTAGGGCTGCTCAGGTGAAGCCCTGGGATCACTCTTGTTCCTGTTGCTCCTTCCCTGGGTAACCCTGATTTGAAACCCGGGCTTTAAATGAGGTAGGAGAACAAGAGTGCACTCCTCCCTCACTGGTTGCCTGGGGATCTGCGCTGTGGGCAGCCGTCTTTACCATAGAGCTGGGGAGAAGGAGTGGCCAAGCAGTGCTGAGCTTCCCCAATGCACTGTGCTGTTCACATGGTGCATTGTGGGATATCTAGCGGCCCCAGCTTCTCTCTCCCAATTGCTACTTGTCTCGCCTATGCTGGTCAGTGACCATAATAAAGATTGATTGATTGATACTTGTCTCGCTGGCCTGCTGCTCATGTGGGTAGATTGGGCTCTGGTCATCTGGGGGAAGGCAGATAGGCTTATTAACTGGAAGCTTTTATGGGATGCTTAGGAACACTGCAAATTATCCAGCATTAACCAAAGTACAGTCATGAGGCTTAAGGATAGTTCAGGCTATAGACAGGAAGAGAGGAGGCAGCACCATAACCAGACTGACTTCAGATCAGGAGACTGAGGGTTGGGGTCCCCTTGTGGTTTAGAAGGCGAGTTTAGATGATCTTATGGGGTTAGGGCTGTAACTCAGAGCTGCTACTTGGCATGCAGAAGGCCCCAGGTTCAGTCCCTGGCAGCATCTCCAGGGAGGGCGGGGAAAAGACTCCTACCAGAAATCTTGGAGAGTTGCTGCTAGCCAGTGCAGACAGTACTGAGCTCAATGGACCAATAGGCAGCTTCCTATGTCCCTATGACTGTGGATGAATGTGTGTGCAAGACAAAGAGAAATCAATGGGGTGATGCACGTGAGAAGGAATGGCAAATGAACATAAGACGCACTACTAACAAAAGTGCATCTGCTGATGTTTACAGTTCTCGACTTGTTAATGTCAGCATGGGTGAGGCTTTTTCTTGCACGCTGAGTTGCTAATAGATGACTCCTTGTAGTTTAAAAAGGAACCAGGCTTGTGCTGGATGCTGTGTGGCTACTCTGTAACAGACTCCCACGTATTCTGAGAATGCCTCGCCTTCCTTCAGGCATCTTCTTACATCGTGGCCGAAGGGAACGATATGCCTCATAAGAGGCTGGTGGTCATTCCATGGAAATATCCTCCATTCTTTTAAATGTCGCTATTTTCAAATGCAGGCATTTCCACAGGATACAGACTTAGTCCTTTTTTGCAGAAAGCCCCCAAACCCAGAAGTTGCACCAATGCGGAAGAATCCAGACCTATCGTTTGGTGGTGTTGGGTCAGTAGAATTTGGAACATTTTCAGCACAGACAAGATAATGAGGCTATTCACATGCAAAACTGGACTAAGGGAGCCCAGCCCACTTTTGCATGAGCATGTGACCCACCAGGATTGGGGCCGATCCCGATGGCCCCATGGCGGCAAACTCATCCATGCAGCCACCCTTTAAAACAAGGTTAAGGAAGCGTGCACTCCTTTCACCTTGTTTATTTGCAGCTGCTTGAAGCCATGGCTGGCACACTCGGGGAGGGGAGGGGGATCCCCATAATGCACCACACACTTGTGCGGTGCATTATTGGAGCTCTGGGGGGTGGGGGTGATGCATGGTGGTATGTCCCGACACCCTGACCCTTGGAGCTGCTGGAAGAAGCCGCTGCTTGTCTGGACGGGCGATCCGCCTGCCCAGGGAAGGGGGGACAATCGTCATAGGAACATAGGAAGCTGTCATATATTTAACCTGGAAGGCTGGTCATTAGAACTGCCCTCCCAAGTCTGAGGATGCTGGAAAGAATGCCTCCTCTGCTGCGCATAGCAGAGAGGGTGGAAACAATGGGGCTAGGGTCGCCCACCTCAACTCGTCTCCTGAACTGCTCGAGTCCTCCTCCCACTGAGGGGCTTCTGGACTCCAGGGTCATGACATCCTGCCACAGCCCCACTTCTTGCCCTCCTGGACAGCTCCCCAGCCCCACCAGGCAGATAGTGATGCGATTCACATGCTCAGCAGAAACTGGGCTAAGGGAGCCCAGCCCAGTTTCTGCAGTGCGTGGGAACTGCCAGGAGCTGTGCAGCTCCTGGCGGCGGGGTGGTGGGACCTCTTAAGTAGCCTGCTGCTTAACCAAGGTTTTGGGCATGAGCGCACCCCAAAACTGGGCTTCACAATCATGCGGGGAGGGGGGCTCCCAGGAATGCACTGCACACTCACACGGTGCATCATTGGGGATCTGGGGGCAGGGGCGGGGTGCCGTGCGGCAGTGCTTCCGTGAGTCCAACCCCCCGAGCGCCCGTGTGAGGTGCGAGCGGTCTGCGGGAGAGTCGCCGCTTGTTTGGGCAGCCGATTCACCCACCCAGCAACGGGTGAGTGCTCGACTGCAGAGAGGGCTGGTGCAGACCACCGAGAAGCTCTTCTCACTGATTGTGAGAAGAGCCGCAGAGCCTCAGCTCAGTGTAGTGGGAATAGGACATTTGCTGGGTTTAAAGTATCCAAGCAGAAGAAAGTGGGATATTCTGGTAACAGGGAAAATACAAGAGGCAAAGCCAGTGGGTGCTACTGTAATTTCATAAATAGTTCCGAATGCATTTTGATATTCTCAGGGGAAACTGTAAAACATGTACACGCACACACACTAATAAGCACACGATTAAAGGATAAGTCATTTATAATAAAGCCCTAAAATGCAAAATAATGATCTGTGTAACTTACAGAAGAACCCTATAACAAACATTAAGAAACGATAAAGAATCAAACCATCAAGGGTAAAGCAAGGCAATTTTCGCCTGGTGAATTAGTTTCTTTCTCATCAATAAATCAATACAATATGATATATAACAATAAACTGCATTTTATTTTTTATGCGTGTTATCATTTATTCACAAAAATGTCCTTTTTGCCTTTGATGAACTGCCTTATTGATAATTTTTAATGTTTATTATGAGAGTGTATGGGGGTGGTCAGAGCAGATCATGATTTGTATCTTAAGGTTTTATTATGGACGCAGTAATATGATACACATATGGTGCAATGGGATGGTTATTGTTTCATTTATGATTTACAGTTTCTGCTGATAGAGATATGAATGTGTTTGGGGGACGCTTTATTCACCACTGGGCTTTGCTCTGTGTTGGGCCACCCTTGAAGACTGTTTGGAAACTTCAGCCAGCACTGAATGCCCAAGGTTCAGATCATATCCCTCCAGTACTGTCAGGTAGCTCAGCCCTGGATTGTGGTTAGTGTTGGACTAGAGAAGACCCAAGTTCGAATCTCCTCTGGGCCATAAAAATCACTGGGTGGAAGCAAGGTAGGCAAAAAACTTGGGTAGAAGGAAGGTAGGACTTGTGTAGAAGCAAGGTAGGAGGAAAATCTGGGTAGCTTTTCCTCCTATCTTGCCTCTACACAACCGAAAATTGGGAGCACAAACAGCTCACAAACCCAGGTGAAACACAGTTTTTGTTTGTGTGAATGACCTCATCGATATAGATGTGATAAATTTATCACAGAGCCCCTGGTGGCGCAGTGGTAAAACTGCCGCCCTGTAACCAGAAGGTTACAAGTTCGATCCTGACCAGGGGCTCAAGGTTGACTCAGCCTTCCATCCTTCTGAGGTCGGTAAAATGAGTACCCAGAATGTTGGGGGCAATATGCTAAATAATTGTAATCCGCTTAGAGAGCTCCAGCTATAAAGAGGTATATAAATGTAAGTGCTATTGTGCTAAATGTGATAAAGCAAAATATAAATGTGATAAAGCAAAAGCAAAACAAAACAACAATTGGTAATTTGGGAACTGCCTCCAAAGTTGCCTGAAGCCATTTTTTATCATTAGGTGTGTTGTAAACATCACCTGTTCCCTAATTCGATCTGAAAACGATTGGCAGCTTCATGAACTGATTGTTCCAATGGCAAATATTGACTCTGGATGTCCCTGGTTATTGAGCATCCCAGATGCTCCATGTGGAACTTTTTGGCTGTTTACTTTGCATATTAATGCTTGCGGTCACTGTCTGGAGAAGGCATTGTGGAGCATACACACTAACGAGCCTATAATCTGTTCAGGCCCTGGATGTCAGCTCAGCAAATGCAATGAAAAGAAACCGTCACACTTCCTGATCAGAGACTGAAAAACATTTACCAGTCAGTTGTTGAGGACGTGTGAAAGGTATTGGCCAGGAACGTGCTAACTCAACTTGATATATTAGGACATTTATCTGCAAGATCAGATATGTGGTTTTGACAATACGGGCCTGAAAGATTGTTACAAATTGTGTAGGGCTCATTAATTATCCACAAACCACAATTGGCTTAATTACATGCCATGCTTCCCATGCAAAAGCAAGACCTTTACAAGCGGTGTGATGCAGATATGAATCTATGGGCCGGGTCATATGGAATTTAGAACTGCGGGTCCAATGGACTCACGGTTCCGCATTCCCCCCTCCTCCTGCTCTCCAGATGTAACGCCCTGGAGGCTCTCTGCAGTCAATAAGACTGCAGTCAATAAGACTGCAGAGAGGTGGAGAAGCTGGCTGTGCTGGCTTTCTTCTTCCCTGAAGGACAGCCCGTGCAGCCAATAGCATCCAGAGTGCTGGGGGAGCTTCCTCCCTCAATTCCAGTTTGTGATGGAGTCACACTGTGCTCCTAGGTTTGGACGTATCTCCGGCACCAATGAAATACAGTTTATGGTGGTGGAACCTTCTACTAACCAAAGCAGGGGCAGAGCCACCATTGGGTGAACGGGTTCAAAGAACCGGGGCTGCTGCCCCCAGGGGCTGCGAGCCCGCCCCTGGCCCTGGTCCTGTGTCTGATGCCAGATGCAGAGGGCCGGCTAGCCACGCACCACATCTTCCATCAGACGCGGGGGTGAGGTCTCCCTCCCCTTGTGGCCCCATTTGGGACCAAAACCAGCCCTTACTGCATTGGCAGAGTGGCCTCACTGTCAATGCAGTGGGGTTGATCTCCCTTCCTAACAGGGAGGGAGACCACGCCCCCACATCTGATCTCAGATGTGGGGGTGTGGCTAGCTGGCCCCCTGCGTTTGATGTCAGACACAGGGGCGGGGCCAGGGGGGCCGTGGTGCTGGCCGAACATGGGCCTCTGCCAGCCTCCCTATGGGCCTGAACCAAAGCTGAGAAATGGAGTTAGCTTAGGGGAGGGAAAACGCAGGTGCGTTTTTTTGTTTAACCATAATTGCCTGGGTTTGTATGTTCAGGTTTGGGAACCGGAGGTGAAACTCCTGTTTCCCATTACGTATGAACCGAACCATTGTTGCACACTTCATGCGCAAGTGACTGAATTGTACACTGGTTTGTGTACTCTGTTGCTGCTTTTTAATGGACCCTGCTGATACTCTTCTTGAACTTGTTGCCTCTTTGGAACACTCATCCACAACGGCACACAGGCACTCTTTGTGTTGAGACTGGGGACTCATGGGAGTCATCTCTAGACTACGAAGTATCATTTGTCTGTCATTGCATGGCAATTTTCACTTTCTTATCCCAATGCAAAATTTTAGTGCAACTTCATGGTTCCTGTTGATAAGGAATATGCAGATATAGCCACTTTAAGCAGGATAGATGAGTGGCTTCTGGTGTGTGTGGGGTGTGTGTGCTGTGGGCATATTGGTATCAGTGGGGCAGGGCCAGCAGCCAAAGCCCCCCTCCTCACACCCAGTAAAAATGGAGAAGTGGGCTCCTGTGTGCAGCTAAGTATGCTTCAGGCCCTGAACCATGGTATGAAGACTAGAATGGCTTCCAAGAACCTAGAAAGACAGTGCCCTTGATTTAGAGCAGCTTTGGTAGCCTTTTTAATAACATGAGACCAGTTATTCCTCACCCAAGGTCACATGTATAGTTAGCATGAATCAAAAATAACTTCATTGACAATCAGCTCTCCATTGACAGCCCACTTTATCTTAATGGCAGGTCTATGCAGAACAAAGCCATCTCCTTGGATTGCCTTTGTGAATCCCTCCACGCCACCCGCGACATCTTTTCTCTCGCCATCACTCCCTGGTTTTCTGGCACGGGACTGGGCGCACTTGTTCATTTTCACAGCCTCCTCTTGGCCATCTGACCAGCCCAGTTAATTTCCCTCCCTAATTACTCTGTCTTTCAAATTTACTCTTAATTACAAAGGAATGTTCTCTATTGTCGCGCCAAATTTAAATTCCTGCCCACACAAATCTGTTATGGCTTGGCTTTTTTGGAGCCAAAATATTTTCTTTAGAAGGAAATGAGCCTGTCATGTCTGGATGGGCTCAAAAGCGGAGGATACTGGTCCCAGTGCCATTGCGGCTGCTGGCCAGAGGAGGGAAGGACAGGGAATTCTAGACCGGGGGCAACTCTGGAGCAACTAGTTTGGGGGAGCAAAGGGCTGGCAAAATGTTACTGGCAGAGCAAGGATTTTGCTATCGGCTATGCACACACAACCTCACCGGGAAGGCAAGAGGGCTGCCGGGCTTCCTGGAAGATGAGCAGCTACCTGTCCTCCCCTATGCCGTACCACGCACCCACATACATACATACATACATACATACACACATATTTTTATTGAACATCTTTGACCAAAAGGAAAAAGGAAAAAAAGAGGGGGGTGGGGAGAATAGCAATAGCAATAGCACTTACATTTATATACCGCTCTATAGCCGAAGCTCTCTAAGCGGTTTACAATGATTTAGCATATTGCCCCCCAACATTCTGGGTACTCATTTTACCGACCTCGGAAGGATGGAAGGCTGAGTCAACCTTGAGCCCCTGGTCAGGATCGAACTTGTAACCTTCTGGTTACAGGGCAGCAGTTTTACCACTGCGCCACCAGGGGCTTAGCGTGGGTGCAGTGCCGGGAGCAACCTCCCTAGCCTGTTTTAGGCTGCCCATGTGAATACCCTTATGAAATGCTTATAGAAGTTAGAGAACAAGATTGTTAAATAAATAAGCTAAAACTTACATAGTTAACAGGAGAACTACATGATAAAATTAGATAAACAGTGGAGAACTAGCAAAATAGAAATTTACACAGTATCATCTAATCACACACATTTTATTGACATAGTCTGGTGGCTACATAGCAGAACTTAGCTACTGCATAAGAAATCGTTGGGGCTTTATCATCCAGTAAATTTTTTACAAGGAAATCCCCAGAGTGTCCCATCATACCATTCGGTATTGGCTTGATTACCATTTTGTTATTGGCAAGACCCACATGAGAGTGTGGCAGAGGGAGACGCTGGGAGTGGGAGGACTCCCCCCAGTATACCAATGTGCCCCCTCCCACATCCCCGAGTGCATGAGCACGGTGGATCCTTCCTCATAGGTCGCCGGCTGTGGTTAAGCGAAACACAGGTTCACTTAACCGTGGCTAAACATCGGGTTTGAAAGTGGGGCTTAGCGTGGGTGCAGTGCCGGGAGCAACCTCCCTAGCCTGTTTTAGGCTGCCCATGTGAATACCCTTATGAAATGCTTATAGAAGTTAGTTCCTTGTAAAGAGGTTATTCTGATGATCAGGCGAAATCAGGCTAGGAGAGCCTAGTCCAATTTTGTTTGACCGTGTGAGCCACTGGGCCATGGCTACTCACAAGTAGGCCCCCAGCCAGGAGGCTTAAAAGCAGCCTCCCAATTCGGGGGTCTCTCCAGTATGCCCTGCGCACTCGCACAGGGCATACTGGAGCTTCCGGGGGCCACATGGCCCCTGATCCTCCCAGCCCCCGTCAGCTCCTTCATGGAGCCAGCAGTCATGTGGGTGGCCACGGTGGCCGTCCAGAGCAGACTGTCTGCTCGTCTGCGAGGAGAGCGGGCTTAAACCGCTCTCCTTGCAACCCCCCTAGAGGCTTTTCTCAGCGATCATGAGAAGAGCCTATAAGTGTGCTTGACATTCTCAAACTTATTTGGAAAATGGAACAGATTCCTCTTAGAGAATACGAATGGAGGTCATTCACACAATCAAAAACTGTGTTCTACCTGGGTTTGGGAGCTGTGTGTGCTCCCAATTTTTGGTTGTGGGGAAGCAAGGTAAGAGGAAACCCTGGATAGACATGCTTGTGTGGAAGCAAGGGAGGAGGAAAATCTGGGTAGCTTTTCCTCCTCCCTTGCTTCCACACAATCCCTTCTACCCAGGTTTTCCTCTTTACTTGCTTTCACACAACTGAAAATTGGGAGCACATACAGCTCTCAAACCTGCATAGAACACAGTTTTTGATTGTGTGAATGACAACATGCTCTTCTCATCATCTTCAAGAGGATAGATGCATCATACCAAGTTTGGAAGCTCTCCAAATCTAAATTTAAAATTTCCCGTTTAGAGATCTTCTGTGAGTAACAATCAAGGTAGGAAGGGGAAGGAGTGATTGTGTGTAAGGCTCATGCTGGGAAGGAGGGCTTTCCCTCCGACCTCATTCAACAGCTGGGTATTGCTATCCGTACTCCTACCCTATTGAGGATGGTGAAAACAACCCTACTTTCTTTTTGGACTGGGCCAAACCTTCCAATCTTCTTTCCATTTTCGTTTTCTCTTTCTGTCCGAGATCATATTGTTGGAAAGTCAGGGGTGGGGGGAGAGGTCAGTCCCAGGCCAGCTGAAATCTGCAAAAGAGATGACCCAGCACCCCATTGCACACATGGTCTTGCCCAGCTCAGTTCCTGACCAGGAAGAAAACTGATGGGTTGGCCTGACTCTTGGGAGGCTGGAGGACCTGGCCACACTGGCTTCTGCTGCATGGATAGAGGAGGGAATGAATTAGATTTCTTTGAACAATGGGGGCCTTTTAAAATAATTAATTCAGGCTATAGGACTGTATTACACTATGACTGTATTGTATTGCTGTAAAAGTTCCAGTCCAGTAGGAACGAAAGTTGGAGTGGGAAATATTTTTGAGCGAGCATCCACTACTCCTTGGAGTCATCCTGGTTCCTGTTGGAAAATTCCACACCACAACCCATAATCCTCCTGGTCTAGGAAGTCAGGTGACGCCAGCCTCCTCTTGCTCAGAGAGCCATGGGCTTCTTTGTCTTGGCTCTTTGATGTGGCTCTTTTGCTCTGAGAGCCATGGGCCTCTTGTTGTCATCTTTGGATTTCTGTTGACATCTGTTGAAAGTGATGTGGATGCTGGAAGAAGAGAGGTTTGCCAGCCATAGCTCCATGGCAGAGCACATGCTCTGTGTGGAAAGGGTTTCATGTTCAATCCCTGGCAGCATCTCCAGGTAGAGCTGGGAGTGACCCCTGCCAGAAACCCTGGAGAGCGGCTGCCAGTCAGTGTAGACAATACTGAGCTAGATGGGCCACATGGCCATGAAATGCATTGAATTTCCGAATGGCCAATGGCCATTTGGAAATTCCATCCATTCCTATGGCCATTGGGGAGGAAATGCCCATTTCAGTGGGCATTTACTGTCATTCCTTTTAGGATGAGGCTGCAGCTTAGTGATATAGCCTCTGCTTTGCATGCAGAAGGTCTTGGGTTCAATCCCTGGCAGCATCTCCAGAGAGGGCTGGGAAGGACTCTGGCCTGAAACCCAGGAAGGCTGCTGCCAGTTAGGGATGTGCAAACCGGTTCAAATTCAAACTGGCGGGGTGGAGGGTTTTTCAAGCAAAACCAAAACTGAACCTCTCCCTTCCAGTTCAAACCTGGTTCGAATTCAGTTTGAACCAGGCAAACTGGGTTTGTGCACATCCCTACTACCAGTCAGTACAGACAATACTAAGCTAGATGGACCCAAGGTCTGACTCAATATATGGCAGCTTCCTATTTTCCTAAACAGCCCCCCCCCCCAACACACGGACTGGGCTGGTTCTGTTCAGGGGTTTCTTCTCCTTGCCTTGATGCTTCCATCATTCATCTTTCTGCAAAATTTCTTTGATAGAATAGGATAAGAGAGAACAGGGTTCCCAGTTTGAGGTCTGTCATCCCTGACAGTTGCCATAGTTTCCATGCCTCTGAGGTGCAAACATGGATGACACATGCCCAAAATGAACACATGTGGTGCTGAGAGGCAGGAGGAAGAGTGCATCCCAGGTATCTTGGCAGGAATGAGCTCTGGCCTCCTGATTCACTAACTCACGGCGGTAAACAGCAAAGCAGATCTGCGTGGGAGTGAATCTGATCTGAGTTGGGAAGATGACTGGCATGCCTCATAATTACCAATCAAGCACACATAAAGGATGCATCTGTCACAGCTAATGAGAACCTTGCAATGAAAGGAACTTCCCATTGGGTCTTTGTGAAGAAGAAGAAGAAGGAGGAGGAGGAGGAGAAGGAGAAGGAGGAGGTCAATGTGACGTTTAAATCTCATGGCCAGTGCTGAAGGGTTGAACCTGCATAAGATCAAGGAGAGAGACCTAACATCCTGGGGAGGGAAATACAGCTAACCTTCTACAACAATGAGGCTATTCTCACGATGGGAGAAAACCGGGCTAAAGGAGGCCAGCTCAGTTTTCTCCCATCATGAGAACCATTGGGTGAGCCTGGTAGTTCTTTGGCAGCTAGCCTGCCAAAGAAGCTCTCCCCTTAAATTTTCCAGATCATGAGATGCCATGGTGTGGCTCCGTGCCATGGTGACTCATGAGGAGACCCCCACTGGGAGGCTAAAGTGAGCCTCCCGGTGTTGGGGGTTTCCCCAAGATGCCCCACGCACATCCTGGGACTTCTGGGGGCCAAGCGGCCCCTGATCCCTGCAGCCCCTACCACCTCAGTGACGGAGCCAGTAGTCATGTGGGCTGCCGATCCAGCTGCCCAGCAATGAGTGGCTGCTTGTCTGTGGGGAGAGCGGGCCAAGCCACTCTCCCCTCAGAACCCTCCCAGGCACTCCACACGGATTGTGTGTAGAGCCTGAATGTTTTATTTGGGCCATTCTCAAAAGCAATACTCAGATTGAGTCTGGAGGGAGCCAACTGCTGGGTTGCTTTCTTCAGATGCAGTTTGGAAAAGCTACAGAGAAGCAGCCATTTCCACCACACAGCCTTTCTGCAGGGTGTAGAAGAGGGAGTGGCAGACTATGCCTTTTGAAGATAGCAGTAAAATGGCACCCAGTTCACTCTGGGTCTTTGATTGGAGACAGATGAAGGCTGCAAGGTTGAATCGGCTGATGCAATTGAGACCAGGATCAGTAGCGACTTTTCCACACGAGCCAGCAGGGTGCCAAAGGAGCTCTCAGGTTGCTCCTCTCTCTCTCTCTCTCTCCTGCCCAAGAGCCATGCTGTAGGATGGTGCTGTCCTACCCAGTTTTCGATGGTGTGAACTGCCTGGGTAGGATGGCACTGTTTAACAAGGTAGGAGGAAAAGCCATCGTACCCAAGTCCTCTCTCAGTCACTCTCCCCTCCTCTTACCTAGTTGTTTGCTCACACATGATCAAAAACTGAACCTGAGTAGGATGTTTATCCTACCCAGTTCTTGATCATGCAAACTGCTTTAAGATATAGCTTGTGGAGATTTGAGACGGGGTGTTCTAATTTGTGGCCCCCAGACTGTGGAGCTCCTTATACAAGAAGGCCATCAGCATTTTGGCATCAGGTTAAAACTGCTTTGTTCCACCAGGCCTTTCCCCCCGCCCCCTTTGGTGTGATATTGATTGCTGCTCTTGGTTCTTCAGTTTTGTCCTATGTTATTTTGATGGAATCTTTAGATACTTTTATTTTAAATTACACATTGTAAGTTGCCTTGGGGATCCTCTTTGGGACCAGAAGGCAGGGTTGTATATTTATGCAGGCAGGATTGATTGAATGAAATAAACCTTTTGGTTTTTTATTGATAAAAGGAACCTATAAACTGGGATGCCTTTGGAAACCTTTCCCACCATGCAAAAGCCCCCTCCTGTTTTTTAAAAATTATTATTATTTATTTTTACATTTATATCCCGTTCTTCCTCCAAGGAGCCCTACATTGTTGTGAAAGAGAGTTTCTCTTTCACAACAACCCTGTGAAGTAGGCTAGTCTGAGGGAGAAGTGACTGGCCCAGAGTCACCCAGCTAGTCTCATGGCTGAATAGGGATTTGAACTCGGGTCTCCCCAGTCCTAGTCCAGCACTCTAACCACTACACCATGCTGGCTTTCTCTTTTTCACTCATTCTGGAGGGGCACACAAACAGGGGAAATAGATCCTCCTTGATCTGGGCTGCCGTGCACAGTGCAATAGGCCACCTGCTCTTTGGGCAAATGCATTGCAAAGAGAGGGAGATTCTACAGGAGAAGGAGATGTTTCAACTATGTTCTGAAGGGAAAGATGATCAGATGTCTGTCTGTCTGTGAGGCTGTTCACACATGTCGGAGTTAAGGGTGCACGGATGTCCCTAACCTGGGCTAACTGATCATGTAACTGATCGCTCCGAGTGGCACCAGCAGCCTCTTGGCCAGCATCAGAAAGGATCCCCACAATGCACCTCGCACCCGCATGGTGGATTATGGAAGTTCCGGGGGCCTCCTAGCCCCTACAGGAACACAGGAAGCTGCCATACACTGAGTCAGACCATCAGTCTATCTAGCTCAGTATTGTCTTCACAGACCGGCAGCAGCTTCTCCCAGGAATCTCTCAGCCCTGTCTTGGAGAAGCCAGGGAGGGAACTTGAAACCTTCTGCTCTTCCCAGAGGGGAATATCTTACAGTGCTTACACTTCTAGTCTCCCATTCATATGCAACCAGGGCAGACCCTGCTTAGCTAAGGGGACAAGTCATGCTTGCTACCATAAGACCAGCTCTCCAACTCAAACCTCTGTGTTGCTGGGAGCAGCCAGCAGCTGTCACGGGCGGGCGATCCGCCACCCAGCAACAGCAGGGAGATCATCTGCAGGGGACATAAGTATTTGGAGGCTTCCTTCCCTCACCCTTTTGAGACCTTTCTCCTGGTCGTGAGAAAGGGTTCGCTCTGTGTGTGTGTGTGCCCGTCCCTCTAACATTTGTATTTACAGTCAGATGACACCAGATTCACAGCACATTGAAGGGGGTGCCTGGAGATCTCAACACAGCGGCATTGTCTTTGTTTCAAGATGGTGGCCACTCAAATGATAGACAACACCCCTTTGTAATCCATGGGCGGACAGCTGGATACAATCAAGTCCACAGCACATGGGAAGGGGTCCCAGGTATGAGCTAGTCTGTTAAATGAGGCTGAAAGTAGGCTCTGTTGGTTCTATTTAGAACTACTTCGTCCCCCCCACCCCCCATCCCACTCTGAGCTTTGCTCTTTTGGAGAAAACCTCTCCCACCAATACAGCACCTTTGGGGGTGGGAGGGGTGTGTGAATAAAGAATCGCATGGGGATTAAGCACAGTTGTAATTTTCATTGGTGGGTCTGCAAAATCAGGGCACAGTTTGTTTTGTTTTACGGGTTTTTTTATCCTGGTGTGTTCAGTACTAGGGGATTTTAAAAAACACCAATTCTTAAAGGGACTTCCCCCTCTAACAATGACTGATAGCATTTGTGTTTAAATTGCAAACAATTTAACGTCTTTCAGTATGTCAAACAAAAATGTCTGGAATGAGACTCCGGTAATATCCAAATACTTTTAAATCCGGTCAATCCATTGTTTGATTAATGGATGAAACACAGAGGATTAGTCAAGACTCTTTTAAAAGGATGATGCCACCTCTCAGACAGACAGTTCTTTTTTGGGTGTTCAAAGGATGAAGAGGAATTTGGTAACCTGAAGCAACTCCACTGAATAGTGATGGAGTCCCCGGCTTGGGTTGGGAGCTCATGGCAGTCCTTCCAATTGGAACAGGAAGGCTGTGGGTCAGGTGGCTGTGTCAGGTGGGTGGGAGAACACGATGTTGTCACCAAGTCCATGAAAATGACAGTCCAATTATGTCAATTACATGCAATTCGTTGACTATGGGGCAGCTATGGTGGTGGGGAATAGAAGAAGTAACGTCGGCAGTTCAGCAGGCCGTTCCAGGGGAAGGGTAGTCAGAAATTTAATAGCTGTCTCCCCTTCTAGCTGCCAGCTCTTTGACCTCGGGGAGCACTGCCAACAACCCACATAGCCTTTCCCTGCTCCTCTGTAATGCACCAGGTCGGTCCAAAATAAATCTGAACTCATCCATGATTTGATCATGGATGAAGGGGCCGACCTGGTATGTATTACCGAGACTTGGTTGGGGGAGGCTAGTGGTCCAGTTTGGTCCCAGATTCTCACTCCAGGATATTCTGTAGGAGAGCAGGTGAGGGGACATGGATGGGGAGGTGGAGTGGCTGTGGTCTATAAGGATAACACCTCCCTTACCAGGGTCCCTGTTAGGGTGTCGGACCGTATTGAATGTGTGTACTTGAGTTTGGGGACAGGGATAGATTGGGACTTCTGTTGGTTTACTGATCGCCCCGCTGCCCAGCGGAATCCCTTATTGAGCTCATGGACTTGGTCACAGAACTCACGTTGGAGTCTCCTAGACTTTTGGTGCTGGGGGACTTCAATGTTCATTTCAGGGCCAATCTGTCCGGGGCAGCTCAGGAGTTCATCGCAGCCATGAACTATGGGCCTATTATTATTATTATTATCTCTTGTTTACACAGTCAGACAGGTGTTATTGACTGGTTTGTTTTATCCAGACATCGAGTCCTTCCCAAGGACCTAGGATGGCTGGATTTTATTGGCAACAGTGTTGTTGTTATAGATATCGTCGCAGAATATAGGCTGTTACCGGTAAAGCTGCTTTTTGTAATTGGTTGGTGGTGATTTCTGTGGCCTCTATGGTGTTGAGGTGCTCTTCAAGGTCTTTTGGAACTGCACCCAGGGCGCCAATTACCACTGGGATTATTTTGGTCTTCTTCTGCCACAGCCTTTCAATTTCAATTTGTAGATCTTTGTATTGGTGATTTTTTCTATTTCTTTTTCTTCTATTCTGCTATCCCCTGGTATTGCTATGTCAATTATTTTGACTTGTTTTTCTTTCCTCTCGACTACAGTTACAGTATATCTGGTGTATTGTGTGGCAGATGTTTGTCTGTTTGTAGTCGGATGTCCCATAATATTTTTACATCTTCATTTTCTACAACTTTTTCAATTTTATGGTCCCACCAATGTTTGGCTACAGGTAGCTTGTATTTTTTGCAGATGTTCCAGTGTATCATCCCTGCTACCTTGTCATGCCTTTGTTTGTAGTCAGTCTATGCGATCTTTCTACAACAGCTGATTAGGTGGTCCACTGTTTCATCTGCTTCTTTACAAAGGTGGCACCTGCTGTTTGTTGTGGATTTTTTGTATTTTGCTCTTATTGCATTTGTTCTTAGTGCATGCTCTTGTGCAGCCAGTATTAAACCCTCTGTTTCTTTCTTCAAGTTGCCATTCTAAAGCCATTGCCAGGTCTTGCTGATGTCTGATTTTCCACTTATATTGTGCAAATATTGACCATGCAGGGGCTTATTTCTCCATTTTTCTGCTTGGTTCTTGATGTTCTTTCATTGGTGTTGAATAGTTTCTTGTTATTGACCATTTGAAGAGCATCTTCTTCACTGTCCTTGAGATATTCTTCAAGGCCTATTTTCTTCTCCTCTGCTGTTTGATGGACTTGCAGCATTCCTCTTCCACCTGAGCTGTGAGGGAGGTATAGCCTATGTACATCAATGCAGGGGTGCAGAGCATGATTGATGGTCATGATTTTCCTGGTCTTACGATCTAGCGTCTCTAGCTCTGCCTGGGTCCAGTCTATTATTCCTGCAGTGTATCTGATGACAGGTATAGCCCAGGTGTTTATGGCGTGTATGGTGTTCCCACCATTGAGTTTGGACTTGAGGATCTTTCTAACTCTTCTGATGTATTCACTTCCAATTTTTCTTTTAACTTCAGTGTGTGCAATGTTATCAGCCTGGAGAATGCCTAAGTATTTGTAATGTTCTTTCTCTTCCAGGTTCTTTATGTTGCTTCCTGTTCCTCCTACTGTTCAGTCTCAGTAAAATCGACATGACTGCATATCACTCCTGCATCTTCTTTGTGGGAACAATTGTTCTTTCCAATGTCTGCATGTGAGCAGTCCAGCAGGGTCTTCTCCCAGCCCGTGCACTGAACATCATCAAGAAGGATGGGAAGTGAATGTCCCTCCCCAAACTCTGATTTCTTGGTTGCCCTAACCACAAAAGCGTAGCCTAACTGGCAGCGAACTACTGCAGCCTCCTTTGGTCCACAAGTCATCACACTACTAGGGGCATTGTCAATAGAGGGAGCCAGTGAAGGTCTCCTTTACCTGTCCCTGCTTTCCTCTACTCTATGACCCCTGCTTTGACTCTTCAGGTACTTCCTGTATTGAGTCAGTCCTCTTCCTTTCCTCCTAGAGAGAAGGTGGAAACACCTCTCTCTCCCTACCTATTCATTATGTAGCTGATAAGTCTTTCCTATCTTATTTTTCCTCTTTTCATTATTAATGCAGCACACTTGTCTAGTCCAAACTCCGTTGCTACATCGCTACTGAATATATGGACAGTGTTTAGCAGTTATTCAGTTTCTGACTGGGACTTTCCATACAACTTCAGATCATCCATGTACAGCAGATGGTTGATTTGACTTGATGTTTTAGATGTTTGGTATCCGAGGCCTAAACAAAACTAAACTAAACTAAATACTAAAACGTTTAGTATTTGTGAAAGTGGGTTCATGGCGATTACAGAGGGATAGTGAGTCCCCTTGGAAAATGCCTCTTCTAATGCTAACCTGTCCAAGTGTCTCGCCATTGATTGTTAACTGTGTACTCCACATGCTCATTGCTTTTTTAAAATAAATATCTGAACGTTTTTGCTGACACCAGTTGTTTCTAAACATATTAGTATCCATGTGTGAGGCAATGAATCGAAGTCTTTCTTGTAGTCAATCCATGCAACACAGATTTGTTTTTCTTCTCTTGCAATTTTCTAAAATCATTTTGTCAATCAGCAGCTGGTCTTTTGTGCCTCTGATGTTCGGGCAATTTCCTTTCTGTAACTGGAAGCTGTTTGTTTGTTAATACGTGTTGCATCACTTCATCTGCTATTATTCCAGTTAATAATTTGAACATGGTTGGCAGGCAGATTATCGGTCTATAATTACTTGGAACTGCACCTTTTGCTGGGTCTTTCATGATGTGATGAGTTTTCCCAGTTGTTAGCCATTGTTCAACATCACCTCCTTGCAAAATGTGATTGAACTGTTTTGATAGTTGTTTATGAAGGCTTGTTAGGTGTTTAATTCTGGTGTTATTATTAGCTCTTGCATTTGTTGGTTACATTTTTCGACCTCTTTCACCCAGCCTGCTTTTTTATTATAATCTATTGGATTGTCCCATAATTTCCCCCAGAATTGCACTGTTTCTTCTTTATTTGGTGTTTCTACGTTTCTTGCAGTTTCTCCTTCTATGCTTTGGTAGAAACATCTGATTCAACTGGAATTGGAGATTCCACCTGTGTTGTGTAATTCTGGCTTCGTATCTGCTAATCTTCTTTGACACTGCTGTTATTTGCTGCCTTATTATTTCCAGGACCTCTAATTTTCCTTGAATCTAGGTGGTATTTTTGGATCAGATACTGTTTGGTGTTTTCATTCTTCAGCTTCTTGTCTTTCATATCTTTCAATTTACTAGCATCTGATCTGAGCCTGGAGATTTTATTTTCTAATATAATCTTCCATTTAGGTGATGTACTGCTTTCTTTTTTGACAGGTCCACTGATCTTATATCCAAGCTCTTGTGTTGTTATTGTTGCTGCACTGTGCATTAGTTGGTTTGTTTCTTGAAAATTATTGGTTGTTATTTCTGCAAGTGCAGCATTGACATCTTTTAATGCCCGAGCAAGCTGTTTTTTGGCAACTGTTTTTAGAGCTGGAAGTCGAACCCTGGTGGTTGTTTGGTTCATGTGCTCAGTTATTTTTTGCTTTAGTTCTTGTTGCTTTTCTGTTAAACGGCATTTGGGTTTTTGAGGTGAAGGCAAAGGGGGAGGTTGCCTGGTTTTAATTTTGAAACAGTTCAGCAACAGTGGCATACTCTATTTCCAACACCTCCTGCACCTGTGCCTGAGCAACTTCTTCAGTTGGTGGTAATTCTTCTTCCATGTCTTGAGCCTGTGTTGCTCTTTGCAGTTCTTCCAGCTCAACTCCTGTGAATACTTTATTTCTTATTATGAATCTTCTCTGGTCTGCTAGCCTTTGTTCTATTATTTCTGTATCTGGAAGCTTCTCTTTCCAAATTTGGTACATTCTTTTTAATTATCCTCTTCTAGTTGGACTAGACTTGTAATAATAATAATAATAATAATAATAATAATGATGATGATGATGATGATGATGATGATAATAGCAGCAGATCATTATTTCCTTGCTGGCATTTTTTGTATTCCCCCCCCTGGTTAAACAATGTTTCTTCCAGTAGCTTTGCTGTCTCCAGCCCTGGTTGCTCAACTGAAGATCCTGAGTCCTGTTGCCCACTTGACACCAGATGTCCAGGGACTCCAGCACCTGGCACGGTCCTTGTTGACCTGGGCGACGACCGATCCGGTATAGATTTATTAAAGTTACGTCTCACCATATTGTTGATGGGAGAGGCACTCTTTGTCTGGCTCATCTGGCGAGACCTGTCCAGTATGGTTGGACCTCTGGCATAGCTCTCACCTTCCTCAGAGCACGCAAGCCCCACAACCACGCCAAGGTAGTGCCTCACTGGGGGTTGTTGTTGTTGTTGTTATTATTATTATTATTACATTTATATCCTGCTCTTCCTCCAAGGAGCCCAGAGTGGTGTACTACATACTTCTCTTTCACAACAACTCTTTGAAGTAGGCTAGGCTGAGAGAGAAGTGACTCTCACAGAGTCACCCAGCTATTATAATGGCTGAATTGCAGGTCACACACTTGATTTGGTATTTTGCTCTGATCAGGGTGGTGTTCCGTGGGTGGTGGCTCCTGTGATTTCCTCATTGTCATGGACGGACCACCATCTGGTTAAGGTTGGACTCACAATCACTTCCCACCTCCGCAGGGGCGAGGGGCCCATTAGAATGGTCCGCCCGAAGAGGTTATTGGATTCAGTAAGATTGGATTCAGTAAGAGGCCTTGGAGGGATTCAATGTTGGCTTTGCCGGTGATCCTGTTGATGCCCTGGTTGAGAACTGGAACAACTTGCTCACCAGGGCAGTAGACACGATTGCTCCCAAGCATCCCCTCCAACCCACTTCAAATTTGGCCCCTTGGTATACAGCAGATCTACGGGGGCTGAAGCGGCAAGGTAGGCGACTGGAGCACAGGTGGAGGAAGACTCTACTTGAATCTGACAGATTGCAACATGGAGCACATCTTAAGATCTATGCTCAGGCAATATGTGAGGCAAAGAGGCAGTTCTTTTCTGCCCGTTCACGTTCTTTTCTGCCCGTTCACGTTCTTTTCTGCCCGTTCACGAACTCTGCAAGTTCACGTCCAGCGGAGTTGTTCAGGGTTGTGAAGGGAATAGTATCTGCCCCCTCCCCTTGAGCCAGAATTTGGAGTCATCAGTTACCCGCTTTGATGTGTTTAAAGAGTTTTTTGCAGATAAAATCTCTTGGATTCGAGCCAAACTAGATGGATACTCCACAATTAATTTGATATCTGAGCTGGAGGTGCCCAATGACTCCTCTTATGTGATTCGACTGGATCAGTTTCAGTCTGTGACTCCTGAGGATGTGGACAAGCTTCTTGGAGTGGTGAGGCCTACCACTTGTTCTCGTGACCCTTGTCCAACATGGCTTGTTCGATCTAGTAGGGAGGTTGTTGTAGACAGCCTGGTGGAAATCATAAATGCTTCTTTGAGGGAGGGCAGGATGCCTCCTTGTCTCAAGGAGGCAATCATTAGACCTCTTCTAAAGAAGCCTGCATTAGATCCCTCAGAGTTGAGCAATTATAGGCACGTTTCCAACCTCCCATGGCTGGGCAAGGTAATTGAGAGGGTGGTGGCCTCTCAACTCCAGGCAGTCTTGGAGGAAACTGATTATCAAGACCCATTTCAAACTGGTTTTCGGCCGGACTATGGGGTGGAGACTGCCTTGGTCGGTCTGATGGATGATCTCCACTTGGCAATTGACAGAGGAAGTGTGACTCTGTTGGTCCTTTTTCATCTCTTGGTGGCTTTTAATACTATCAACCATAGTATCCTTCTGGAACGTGTGAGGGTGTTGGGGGTGGGAGGCTCTGTTTTACAGTGGTTCCGCTCCTACCTCTTGGACAGGTTCCAGATGGTGTCGATTGGAGATTGTTGCTTTTCAAAATCTGAGTTTAAGTATGGTGTCCTTCAATGCTCTGTACTTTCTCCAATGCTTTTTAACATCTACATGAAACTGCTGGGAGAGATCATCAGGGGATTTGGAGCTGGGTGTTACCAGCACGCTGATGACCCCCAGATCTACTTCTCCATGTCAACTTCTTCAGGAGCTGGCATATCCTCCCTAAATGCCTGCCTGGAAGCAGTAATGGGCTGGATGAGGGAGAATAAACTGAAACAGAATCCAGATAAGACGGAGGTACTTATTGTGCAGGGTCAGAACTCTAGAGGCAATTTTGCTCTACCTGTTCTAGATAGGGTCACACTTCCCCAAAAGGAACAGGTTCGCAGTCTGGGAGTACTTCTGGATTCACACCTCTCCCTGGTTTCTCAGGTTGATGCGGTGGCCAGGGGTGCTTTCTATCAGCTCCGGCTGATATGCCAGCTGCGCCTGTTTCTCGAGATCAACCACCTCAAAACAGTGGTACATCTGTTGGTGACCACAAGACTTGAATTCTGTCATGCGCTCTACGTGGGGCTGCCTTTGTACATAGTCCGGAAACTTCAGTTGGTTCAGAACGCGTCAGCCAGGTTGGTCTCTGGGTCATCTCGGAGAGACCATGTTACTCCTTTACTGATGGAGTTACACTGGCTGCCAATAGGTTTCCGGACAAAATACAAAGTGCTAGTTATAACTTACAAAGCCCTAAATGGCTTAGGCCCTGGGTATTTAAGAGAGTGTCTTCTTCATTACAAGCCCTGTTGCCCATTGAGGTAATCTGAGGAGGTCCGTCTCCAGTTACCACCAACTCGTTTGGTGGCTACACAGAGACGGGCCTTCTCGGTCGCTGCCCCGAGATTGTGCAATGCTCTCCCTGCTGAGATACAATCCTCCCCATCTCTGGCAATTTAAAAAAAAAACACACCTGAAAACCCATATTTTCACCCAAGCTTTCTCATCTTCCTAATATTTTTGGGTTTTAATTTCTGGTTAATTTTACATTGTTTAATTGTTTTTAAGTTTTTGTATATGTTTTTAACTGGTTTTATGTTATTGTAAACCATCCATAGACAAATGTTTGGGGCTGTATAAACATCTGATAACTAACTAACTAAATAAATAAATAAAATAAAAACATGCAAATTAGCATGGCCTTCAGCTCACAATACGTCTGCAGCCTAGCCCTCGGTGATCAACAAACTGGCCATCCCAGAATCAAACATTTCCATTTGGGTGACATCTGGATTTGTCCTGCTCCAATTCATGACATTTTAATTGATGCTGTCCTGATTTGTTAGCTGGAACTAAGCTGAAATGAATGGCCTTGTATGTATTTTTTTCCTCCAAACAGAGCTCATAAGTTTGAATGAGTGCTTTGGATTTCCATTAAAATCACATGCATATGAATTTGTTATTGACTGAGAACCCAGCTGTATGGCTCATGGGTGAGAATACAAATATGACCAATATTTATATGCCGCTTTTCAACAAACATTCCCAAAGCAGTTTACATAGATATAATTAAATTAAATTAAATCGTTCCTTGTCCTGAAAGGGCTCACAATCTAAAACAGAAACATAAGATAGACACCAGCAACAGCCACTAGAGGGATGCTGTGCTGGGGATGGATAGGGCCAGTTGCTCTCCCCCTGCTCAATAAAGAGACTCGCCATTTCAAAAAAGTGCCTCTTTGCTCAGTTAGCAGGGGATATAGAAGACTTTTGGCCTTCTACGGGTAGAGCGTGTTCTCTCTCCCTGAGTAACAGCCCTTTGCTATCTGTGGTCGCAACAATAAACATTATTTACTATTGCTATTTGGAAAAATTAAATTCTGCAGTCTGAAAATACCTGCAAATCTAGTATATTTGTATACTAGCAGGCTAGCAACTGTTCAGGAACTTCATTTGTCCTGTTGCCTGCCACTAGGAAACCTCAGGGGGCTATCAGACACTGAAGCCCTGTCCCATGTCAGTTGTCCTCAGCAGCTGCCCTGATCCTGATGTTTGTCATTGAATCCACTCTCATTTGCTACCAGAGAATCTACTCTCAGAACACCTCAGATAAAACAAAATCCAGTGCCCCATAGGCTTGAGGGTGGTTGGCACCCTATGTGCACTACACCACCACGCTTTGGGACACCCTGGTGCCCCCCAAGTAGAGTTATGGGGCTGCTGAAATCCCCATTATTCCTTATGGGGAAAAAGCTTAAAGACATGCAAAATCTAGAAATTCTTTAAAAATCACCCCTTTCACCAATTTATTTGAAATCTGGATGTACCCATTGGGGCATTACTACCTGACCCACTCTTCTGCCCCCAAACCCCTTTTCTGCCCCAAATCTGCCCTAAAGACATACTTCAAAAATTCTTTAAAAATCACCACTTTGTCCAATGTCTTTGAAATTTGGGTGGTAGCTTCCACCCATTGGGCACTACCACCCACCCCAATCATTTGGCTCTGGGGCCCTTTTCTGATCCGAATCAATTTGGATTTGGATTTGGAAAATTTGGGTACAAATCGAATTTGGGGTGATTTGGGTGTGTGTGTCAGATTTGGATCCAAAACAAATTGGGGGTGTTTTGATCCAGGTACAATGAAACAAAAAAATAGATTGATGCACATCCCTAATGCATGCTAGTAAGCAGTTTGTTGACTTCGACCCAGCATTTGCCTGATACTTGTTGGGTGGAGAAGTTGAATTTGAAGTTGGGTGGAGAATGTTAGGCAAAGTGTGGGCAGAAGTTGGCAGTCCAACTGGAGAACCAGACTTGGGCAGGTTTGGATGATACACCCACTCACTCACCAGGAGTGCGCACTTCCCAGGAACTGGAAATTCCCTCCAACTTACTTGCTGAATATTATGTGCTAATCTGTCCTTAAAGTGGAAAGGAACCTTAGAGATCTTCGTCCAACCCTCTGATCACTGCAGGAAATTGAGAGGAAAAAATTGAGCCTTTTTGAGACCGGAAACCATCTTCTTTTGCTAGGTAAACTGCTTTGATAACTTTGTTGTTATTGTTGAAAAGCAGAATATAACTATCGTTAATAGTAATAATAGATAGATAGATAGATAGATGATAGATAGATAGATAAAAATGCCTATATCTTAGCAATTGCACAACTTAGACTTAGCAAGTTTATCTAAATTGGCTGAGACTTCAACTCTTGAGGCTGGAGATGATAGGAGCTGTCATCCAACTCCGATCCAACAAAAGTGGGGAGAGCTCACTATTGTGGTAGCAAGCATGAATTGCCTCTTTTGCTAAACAAGGTCCACCCTGGTTGCATATCAATGGGAGACCTGATGTGTGAGCACTATAAGATATTCCCTTTAGGGGATGGGGCCGCTCTGGGAAGAGCAGAAGGTTCCAAGTTCCCTCCCTGGTGGCTCCAAGATAGGACTGAAAGAGACTCCTGTCTCTAACTTTGGAGAAGCTGCTGCCAGTCTGTTTACACAATACTGAGCTAGATGAACCAATGCTCTGATTCGGTATATGGCCGCTTCCTCTGTTCTTACGTAGCATCTGGAGTCCATGTTTGAGAACCACTGACTTACACAACTAACTGGCACAGGTTGTGGTGATGGCCACTTATTTAAGATGACCTGAAGAGGGGATTGGACACTTTTATGAATGGGAATAGGTTACTTAATGGTTATTGGCCATAACAGCAAAGTCAAATCACCAGGCTCAGAAGCAGTCTACCTCTAAATGCCAGTTACTTGGGGGGTGGGGGCAAAAGTGGGAAAGCGGATTGCCCTCATGACCTTCATGGCCTGCTAGCTTCTGTGAGACTTCTGGTGGGGGGTGCCACTGTGGGAAAGAAGATTCTGCACAAGATAAACCCTCATTCTGAAAAGCTTTGGGTCTGATCCAGCAGGGCCCTCCTTATGTCTGTATGCAACAGGAACATTATTTACAACTTCACTTGTAGCATTCCAACATTTGCATTGTTATTTCATCCACCAGGGTGAAACAGATCAGACTGAAAGCAGTATCCAACAAAGATTTCAAAGGAGTGGGTGTTGCCTGCTCAGAACACAAAAGCTGCCAGATCTAAACACCGTTCAAAGTTAACTCCCATATTAACAATAAAACCATGCCACGTTTTGACCTGAGTTCATCTCTTTCCAGAGACCAGACACTACTGCAAACAAAACAATTTGAGTTTAATATGCTAAAAGCAGTAACATCAACTCTTCCACAACCCACCTCCCATTTTCCTTAAAAAGAGAGAGAGAGGGAGAGGGAGAGAGAATGGAACATTATTCCATTATCCCTCTTTTTAAACAGAAGAAATATGGAGAAGATGAACTGAAGCAGAATTTTAGAACAGCCCAGGGAACATTTCAAAGACGAGTGTTTCCATACGCTAATTGGTCCCCATTATCGTGAAATTAAAAGGCACAAGGAGAAAAGGAAGCATAGATCTGACTTGTCTTTCTTGTATTGTTATTTTTGGAGAGGCAGCTTGATTTTTGAATAATTCCAGGGAAGCCAATTTGATGTATGAGGTTGACAGCCCCTCTGCTGCCTTGTCAGAAAAGGGCATCTCATCGGAAAGTCCAAAGGTGCTAAAAATGACAGGAGTGACAGCTGAAAAGCTGGGGACCGCAGAGGAAGATTCTGCAGGTAATCTGGAAACATGACATTAAGAAAAAATCCTACCACCATTTTACTGCTGGAACAAAGGCGCTTCAGAAACTATCACCGCTCAGCTGTTTCTTTCTGCAAAGATCTGGGTGCAATTGGATTCAGAAAGCTCAAGCCAGCAGCTTTGGTCAAGTGGGCCAATATGTTTGGTCAATTCCTGCTGGCCTCTGTTGTGGAATGGGTTAGTCCACTGAGTGTGGGAGGGAGGCGGCAATAAATGGCACATCCAATTTGCTGGGAAAGAATGACCTACATTGGTCACAGGAGGAGAGTTCTACCTGAATACACAGCTATACAGTATACTAGAAAACTTCCGGATTCGTGGGTTCCATTCTCGGCAATTACCATGGATACGGAAACCGCGAATACTGAATCATTGGGGCGATGGGATTGCAGGGTTTTTTAATATATTTATTTGATTTATTTGATGTATATACCGCCATTCCAAAATGGCTCAGGGGTTAGGTTCCCAGAGGCCCAAAAATTGTCCAAAAATGTGGGGGAAAGGTTAAAATGCCAAATTAAGTGCCCTACCATGCTCTGCAGTCCTCCAGCCATCCAGCAATGCCCCCCAGAAGTTGGAAATAGTCTGGGTTTTTTGTATTTTTTCATGATTTTTTGCCGAATTTTTGAAGTACAGAAGCCACAAAATGGCCCCATTTCACAAAATGGCGGCTGGGCATGACCTCCGCATTCATTTCCAGCTGCCTCCGACCTGCGTATATGCATAATTAACCCATTGCGGGCCATGTCCACCTCCCCCCCCACATATGTCAAGTTTGGGTGTTAGTCTGCAGATGGTGAGTCTGCAGATATGGAGGTTCTCCTGTACACAGCCTGAATACAGGAGCAGCCTAAAGAACTGAAGTGCTTGAGCCAAAATGTAACCCACTGCCTTGCCCCATGACCTTGTTGGGGGCCAGCTCCCTTTCAAAACCAACTCTTCCAAACTCTGTGCATGGAGAACAGGGAAGAGGGAAGGTTGCCAGCAGTTTCTGCCCCTCCTGATGCTTATTACAAGCTTTGCAAGGAGGTGCTCCCTGCAAAATTTGCAAGGGTCAGATCTGTCCCAAAGAGCTGTGTGGGTTGGACAGGTGGTCAAGGAAGACAGCCTTGTGGCTTCTACATAAATGCTCATAGGAAGTGGAACAGACCTCGGACCTTTCTCTCCCCCCCTCCCCGTGTCATATTTTTATACCGCGCAAAACTTGTGTCTCTGGGCATTTTACAATTAAAATCATTTTAAAACTGAGAATTATTGATATTAAAATCATTCAAAACCCCACATTAAAAATATTGAAACTATAAATCCAATTATAGACAGCAGTGTGAACATAGGAACATAGGAAGCTGCCATATACTGAATCAGACTATCGGTCCATCTAGCTCAGTATTGTCTTCACAGACTGGTATCGGCTTCTTCAAGGTTGCAGGCAGGAGTCTCTCTCAGTCCTATCTTGGAGATGCTGCCAGGGAGGGAACTTGAAACCTTCTGCTCTTCCCAGAGTGGTTCTACCCTCTAATGGGAATATCTTACAGTGCTAGTCTCTCATTCATATGCAACCAGGGCAGACCCTGCTTAGCTAAGGGAACAAGTCATGCTTGCAACCACAAGACCAGTGACGGTCCACTGCTCCTCAGATGGAATGAGTCCAGCACCAGAAAAATTCTAGAGTTAGACCTAGAACTCCTAATGCCTCTGGAGTCAGGTGATATAGAAATCAAATCAATGAATTTGGGGCTGTGGTGCTGCGTTCTGGCTGCTTCCTCCTGAGACGTTGGTGCTGGCCTAGGAAGGAGAGAATAATCCCCTGGCCTGCAGAATTCTGGGTTCCAACCCTGGGATGCTTGAGTATTGCTGCTAGCAGCAGCAGTAGAGGACACGGAGACATTCTGCCAGCTTTGCGATCTCCACCCTTTTGAGGCTTCTCCAGGGTGTGAATACCACATGTCGCAAATGCCAACCAAAACAGACTTTGCAGCTGTTCCTCCGTTTCTTGGGATATGTGTATTTCTAAGCATGCTGGATACCTGTGTGCCTTTTAATAAGCACTATCATCCCAGCTTGCTTTTCTGCTTTGGCTGGTCTCACTACTGGCGTGTCAAAGCGTAGCTAGCTGATGATACCCCCCTCCCTTTACAAAGCATGAGACCTTCCTCACGTTTCAAGGTTGACCCATCATGGCAAACAAGTTGTACAGCATTTGCTCTGCAAAATTGCTTTGTGATTTTGTTGCCCATTCAGCTATTGGAGATATAATCAAATATCACTCTACAACAGGAACTGCAAATTGCTTTGCGTTCAACTTTTGTAACCTTATTTAAAAAGGGGGATTGTTGCACCTTGGGTAATTTATTTATTTACTCTTCAACTGGATTATTGCAAAAACCGGCAACAATTGCTCTGGATAAAGAACGAGAGATTCAATAAGACCACTGGTGGTTCGGGGAGTGCCTGGAAAGAACCATTATGGCAATCAGGATTGAGCAAAACAAAGTGAGGATGTGATAAAGGTGGATATAATTATGCTGGGCGAATAGAGGGAGGAGGAATTTCTCTCCTTCTCTCATCTCATTAGAACCAATGGAGCTGATTGTCAGTGGCCTGGTTCACACAGGTATTTGAATCCAGGTTTAATTAGGGTTACCAACATTAGTGTGATTGTGTGAACCTACGCCAAAGTGGCTTGTGGCTCAAGATGAATCTAAGATTCCCGCTTTGATATGAGTACATAGAATCACACTAATGTCGGTAACTCACATTAAACCTAGATTTGAATGATTGCATAAACTAGGCCAGTATTTCTTCACACAATTAGGTCACTCACAATCAAAAACTGTGTTCTATCCGGGTTTGGGAGCTGTGTGTGCTCCCAATTTTCAGTTGTGTGGAAGCAAGGTAGGAGGAAAAGCTACCCAGGTTTTCATCCTACCTTGCTTCCACATAACTGAAAATTGGGAGCACACACAGCTCTCAAACCTGGCCAGAACAGAGTTTTTGGTTGTGTGAATGACCACACTGGGTAATTCATTTCCAGAATATGCACTGCTGGAATATAAAAGTTACACACAGAGCCCCACTTATACTCTACGGACCGTTTACAATGTTATAATTCTCAATTTTGATGTGACAATGACTTTTTAAACTCTATAGCCTTTTACTTATAAATTTTAGCTATCCCACAATTTTAACAGTTTTAGACCATACAGTTTTAATCTCTTTTAATTTGTGAACCTTCTAGTCTCCTATAGTGTAAGACTGCAACTGCTGATTCATGGTGCTTACAGTTTCTTACAATGGTCAAAGACCACAATACAGTTTTTATAAACCTTACAGGTTTTAACCCTTTGGCAGTTTTATAGCCTTCTTACTGTTTATACTCCCTTGTTCTTAATAGCCGTCAACACCTGCCAATGTCATGTTTTCTTGCCTTCTGCTGGTCAAAGACTGTTATAAAGTTATTGATTGATTGACTGGGCAGCCATCTGCTGGGGATACTTTAGCTCTGGATTTTTTGCATTGAGTGGGGGTTAGGGTAGATGGCCTCCATGGTCCCTGTGGAACTGCTTTGCTGTTTATTCTAATCAGAATGTTTGGCTGTCCTCAAAGTTCCTTGGTTCTTTTGCCTGGAGAGGACTTATTGAGCTCACCTCAAGTTTCAACATTGTAAGTTTCAGTGACATGTCACCAGTCTCCCCACTTCAGTTTTTGCTAGCCTGATTACAACTCTGTGGCCGGCATCCTAATGGTGCCCCATGAATGAAGCTGTACTCACAAAAGACCATGTAGATGCACCAAAAATCAGGAATTTTCAAAATTATGCTATTGTGTTATTGTGCAAAAACCTGAGAGCTAGGGCCCTAGGTTGTACACCTTTTGCGCAAGTGCAGCCATAGCAACATAGGAAGCTGCCTTATACTGTCTGCACTGACTGGCAGCGACTCCACCAAGGTTTCCGGGTTGAATCTCTCCCAGCCCTACCTGGAGATGCTGCCAGGGATCGGACCTGCTGCCAACCAGGGACCTTCTGCATGCAAAGTAGATGTACTTCCACTGAGCTATGGCCCCATGCCCTGGCAGGCCTGCTCAACTTTGCCCCCACCCCAGCTGTTTTTGGACTACAACTCCCATAATGCCTAGCCACTGTGGGCAACAGTCAAGGATTATGGGGGTTGTAGGCCAACATCTGCAGGAGCTTCTGAAGCTCAGCAGCCCTGCCCTAAGGGGAAGATCTTACAGCACTCACTTGTGGTCTCCCATCCAAATGCAAACCAAGGTGGACCCTGCTTAGTAATGGGGACAATGCACCCTCTCTTCCACAAGACCAGCTCTTTGGCCTGATGTTAGCATGAAATGCATGCACTAGACTCAGTGCAGTTAGCATGGCAGCCTTGCGCTCACACAACATCCTTCCAGAACGCAGCATTAGACTGTCAGCCTCACCCGCAAATCATTCAGCCTTTTTGCCCAAGTGTGAGCTTCTGGATTCACCTTGCATTTGCTTTTCGATGGACTCTAGTATGGAGAAATGTCCTGGACCTTAGGCGATTGGTTTGCAGTGACAACATGCCCGCTGAGGGGCTGAGGGGCTTATTTGGAGGCCTCGCCAGGTCATCTCCACAACACGCTTCACCGCCAAGGGTAGAAGTTCTTCATCGCCAGAGCTACAAAAATGACACACAGCCCTCTCTGAAGTTCATTTGCTACTGCTCTCAACCTTCTTGTTCATATCTTTCGGGAAACCGTAAGGCTATTTGACGGGACTTCTATTTTTCAAAACCACGGGATGTCAAACTCTGTGCATCTTGGCTTGTCAGCTTCTATCAAGGCTCTGGGGGGAGAGAGGGGATGGGGGAGATCAGAGAGGCTGAGTCAAACTGACAGTACACATCTGCTGTGGAGACCGGCTTTTTTAAACCAACACCCCCAACCCAGGAGCGGCTTGTCCTAACAAGGGGGGACGAAGGGGGGGGGCGAACAAGGCAGGCACAGCTGTCTCTGCTTCCTAGAGCTCCGTTTGCTGCTCTCTCTCCTGTCCCACACTGTCTGCAGGCTGACTATTCACCAGGTCAAGCTGCATGGGTAACTGCACCGCTCAACCTGATGGTGGCCAGCCTGCAGGCACCATGGCTCTCATTAATGCTGGGGCAGGGCAGGAGAGAGAGAATAGAAGAGAAAATGGAGCTCTGGAAAGAGAGGCAGCTGTGCCTCCTTCGCCTCCCCCCACCCGGCTCATTAGGACAAGCCGCTCGCTCCTGCCCCAATCCCATGTACGTATGTTTATTTACTTCCATTGCCTTTGCTCTCTGGAACAACAGAAATGGGCGAGAAGTTGCAATAAAACACACCCATCTTTTCCATCCAGAGAGCACGACACAGGTTAAAACTGGAGGAAAAGAAACATGGCCAGAAATTAGGCTCATCACCCCATCACCGAATCCTCAATCGATTTATTGAAAGGGTTCGGTTAATTAATGCATCACTCAGTTGATGGAAGCTGCATACATCTGCACATTGAAAAACACAACCATTCTACATTAAAGAAAGAGCCTTTGCTCTTAGAAGAGGTGTGCTGGGGGTGATGGAGCTGGAGAGACTCAGGGTGGACACCCCTGCTCGACATTATGCACAGTTTTTGTAACCTCTCATATCTCCCTTTAGTAATTACTTGTCTAAACTCAGCCTTATCTATAATCGGCTATCTGAGCACCCTCTGGAAGAACCTATAAGAACTGTGCCAGAGGTCTCCTAGAGCGAGGTCTCCTAGAGTAGATCTAGGTCTCCTAGAGTGATCACTTGGGAATGGCACCATGTTGGGCCGACGATTCTGGGGGAAGCAATGCACAGCATCTGTGCCAGTGCCAGCTGGGAGGCGATCTCTTACTGTTGCCTCCACAAGGGATCAAAGCTTGAGCTTTTGCTTAAGACAAGATTTTCCAAATGGATCTGGAAGAGGAGGGTCCAACTCAGGAAAAAACACACATGAGGAACAATGAATGAATGAATGAATATTCATTCAGACGAGGGGTTCCTAAGGTTGGGTCCCCAGGTGTTGATGGACTGCAGCTCCCATCATCTCATGGAAACATAGGAAGGTGCCTAATACAGACCATTGGGCCATCTACTTCAATAGTGTCTACTGACTGGCAGCGGCTCTCCGAAGTTACAGGCAGAAGTCTCTTCCTACCTGGAGATGCTGCCAGGGATTGAACCTGGGAACTGGATGACTGGGCCAATCACGCATATCTCAGCCTAACCTACCTCAGCGGGTTGTTGTGAGGATAAACATAACCCTGTACACTGCTCTGGGCTCCTTGGAGGAAGAGCAGGATATAAATGTGATAGATTAATTAATTAATTAATTGAAGTAAAATAAAATAAAATAAAATAAAGTAAAATAAAATAAAATAAAATAAAATAAAATAAAATAAAATGTTATTCCAGTGAGTGATGGTCCCATCCCCTAAGGTAGGGCTGCTCAACTTCGGCCCTCCTGCAGATATTGGCCTACCACTTCCATAATCCCTGGCTATTGGCTTCAGTGGCTGTGGATTATGGGAGTTGCAGTCCAAAAACAGCTGGGGGGGCAAAAGTTGAGCAGGCCTGCCCTAAGGGTTATCTTACCCAAACAAGGGTATATCTTACAGCCCTCACATATAGTCTCCCATCCAAATGCAAACTAAGGTGGAGCCTGCTTAGCAAGAGGATGATTCATGCTTGCCCAAGACCAGACCTCCTCCTCCTGGCACAATGGCCTTTGATGCAGGCAAAGTTCAGCCATCTTGAAGCGTAACCAAAACCTGCCATAGGGTGACTCCACCCATCGAGAACCGCCTGGCCTGCTAGGGCTATAATGACTTCCAGGTCAGGCTGGGACTTTGCCTGGGTGAGTATCCACCTTCTCTAGCTCCTGATTACTGACTGGTTACTCTTGACCAGGGTTACTCAACAGGCCCTCCTGTAGATGTTGGCCTACAATTCTCATAATCCCTGTCTATTGGCCACTGTGGTTGGGGATTATGGGAATTGTGGTTCAACAAAAGCTGGGGGGTCTAAGTTGAGCAGGCCTGCTCTTGACCCTGACTCTGGCTCTATCATTTTGGCTGCCTACAGCCCAGCTAATAAGCCATACCATTGACTATCATTGCAAACATCTGAAATATAAGGAGATAGTAGAAGCATCACCACTGGAATCTGCATTGTTGGCCTGCCTTTTGGGGAAAGGGTCGAATTATACTTTTTTGGTTGTCCTTTCGGTCTTCTACATCTCCCTTGTGTAAAGGAGAGGATGCATAATATGTACACTTCTGTTGTGTCAATAAAGTAACTTTGATCTGCACAAGGAGAGCAAGAGTCTTACTAGGGGAGAGTGATATCTGAGATCCTGCTTTCTGCACCATTTAGCAAGTACTAAAGATATTAGGATTACAAAAACCTTCAATCACAGAGCTTTGGAGATTAGATGCTGCTTAGAACCTACAAATACCTCAGCATTTCAGCACCGATGTGGGAATTAAAGCCCCCAGGATTAATTCATACGGATGTCAGCTCAAGACCGATACAGAGTTTGATCGGATCTGGCGAGTGCCCCCTCCATCATCGATTTGCTACTCGTGTCGGGTTGTGCTGGAGCTTATGTGCTTAGATTAGCGGCAGCAACAACAAGGTAGCTTCTACCTGATCCAGCCCGAGCAAAATCCAAACAAAAACATGTTGTTCCTAGTACGTTAAAGGAGAAGAGATTGCATTTCTTTATTCTGAGCATTATCTGCTCATGAGATTGAACTTCACACAAACATCTGAGCACAGAAGAAGTGTGAGGAAGGGATAATTTGAAATTTCTCCATTTGTGTGTGGAGGCCAATCTTAAATCTCAACCTTTGGGTTACTGTTCCATTGGTCTCATGGAAACTCTGGACTTTCCCTTCAAAATTATCCAGACTGAAATGGGTCTCTCTGACTTTCCTTTGCTTTGTGAAGATCAATGACAACCTTGGGATGTATGAAAGCCCAGGGAAATTCAAATGGACAGATGGAAACTTTTGGCATGCCTTGAAAAATCCTCCGATGTTCTGCTTGAAGAATTACCCCCCTTTGCTTATTGCAGTTTAAACAAAAGTCTGGGGACAAAGAATCAATGGGGAAATGGCCCCTATGCTTTTCAGAATGTGGCTTTGTCTCCCTCTAGTGATGGAACGTGGCAAAACAACAATGCACGACCTACTCACCCTTCTGTAAATAAAGCATGTTCTTCTTTATCATGGTGTAACTCCCTGAGTTCCCAGGCCTAGCATGGCCATCAATCCCAACAGAAGATCCAATTAGATATGAGAAGAATTGCTATGTCCCAGTAGGCACTCTGCCCTGTGGAGCTGCTCCTTCCCATTCACAGAATATATAGCTCCTTGCCTCTCTAATGGAAAAATTGCAAATGAAGTTATAATAAGGATACCTGTAGAATTTCAGTGTTTCCACCAAGCTGAAATCAACCAAGCAAGAACCCTTTAAAAAAAAATCATGATTGAGCTCTCTTCCTATTTGTTTTCTCCATAACTATCTAATGATTTAGGTAGCAGTGACAATCCATGAAAAATTGGGGAGGTGATATATTCTAGGCACTTTTACACACAGTTTGCATAACATCTTTCTCCTAGAGGAAGATCCATGCAGGTAAATGTACGGAATGGAAGGGCCTTAACAGAGCTGTAGATTTAACCATGATTGACTGAGACACAAGTTGTGTGGATTGGGAAGGGTGCTAGAAGCTGTGCCTGGGGCCCCCGACAGATATTTTTTAATATTGCATCAATTATGTCCAATTCCAGATGAAGTTTGAATAAGACAGTCTGGAGCTACCTGCTGGCAACAGAAAATTAAGTGATTGTGCACTTTTTTGTTTCGATGCATTACATAGTGGATGTTTAGAGGAAATATATCCACAGCAGCATGCAAAGCCAAGAGAGTGGGGTGTGTCCACATTAGAAGGAAAGCAAACCAAATTTAGCATTCCAAAGGGGTCCCCTTGAAAATTGCTAGCTTCAAATGAAAACCTATTATGATTTTAGAGAACCAGCAGCTATTTTCCCCAGCAGAAGCTTTCCTCATTTGTGTTTCTATACTTGCTCCATACTACAATTCCCATCATGTACAGTTTACCCCTTTCCATAAGATTTTCATGCTAGATTTCTTCATGAATAGACAAAAAGTGGGGGGAAATGAGCCTGACCACTAGGGTGTGCAATCACAAGAAAATAACCTCCAGGCTTGACTATTACAATGTGCTCTACATGGGGCTGCCTTTGTACATAGTTTGAAAACTTCAGTTCGTTCAAAATGTGGCAGCTAGATTGGTTTCTGGGGCAACCCGGAGAGACCATATTATACCTGTTTTAAAACAGTTGCACTGGCTGCTGAAATGTTTCTGGGCAATTATTATTACCTTTAAAGCCCTGGACAGCTTGGGTCTGAGCTACCTTCTTCTGTATGATCCCCATCACACGCTGAGGTCGTCCGCCTCCAGTTAGCACCAGTACGTCTAGTGGTGGCTTCGAACCGGGCCTTCTCTGTAGCTGCTTCTGGCCTGTGGAATGCACTCCCAGCAGATATCCGCAGTTTAAGCTTGTTTTTGGCCCTAAAAACTTACTGGTTTGGCCTGGCCTTCCAAAGTTTCTAAATTGTTTTTAAGTATTTTCATTGATTTTAAATTGTGTTAAAATTGTTTTTCTCTTGATTTAAGTAGTGTGTTTTAAATGTTTGTTTTTATGGGGCGGGTTATAAATAAATAAATAAATAAATAAATAAATAAATAAATAAATAAATAAATAAATATCACCAAGGGAGAATGATGTGGATGATTCCCAATAGGTAATACCTTCCTGGCAAAACTGATTCTCACCCTACACAAGCAGGTGGAAGAGATGGTTATTCCAGATTAACTAGCCAGGAGAGAGTAAGTGCAATTTTAACAATACGATTCATGAGTGGCGAAAGCAACCCACCCTATGGAAAGTTCTCCAAATCTTAGACCCTTACTAGGGCAAAGAAATGTCACTCTTCCTGAGTGAATCTTCCTGAAACTCTTGGTTTTCCCTTCAAATTAAAACCCTCCAAATTTGATTTTCATGTTTGCTTAAGGCAAAAGCAATTCACCACCTAGGTAAGTGTGATGTGTGGGAAACATTTCTGAGATCTCACTAGCCTCCTCTGGCTTCCATGGAGTCCACCTGAGTGTAGAATCCAGAGGAAAGAGCAGGGACAAGACAGTGGAGTGGAATCCTGAATATGGTTAGTTTAATGAAATAGATATTATGTACAGAGAGGCAAGTAAAATCTGCTTTTCCGTGCTCTTGCTGCTGTCTGTTGGTTAGCCCTGCCTCTACTCTAGGACTGGAATACAACTAAAGCCTCATTCAAAAGCTGGCCTGGGTGCTTTCCAGATTAGATCCTGCAATGGGGTCACATCGGATCTCGGAAGTGTGCTTCCACATTTCCTGTGTTGTGACACTGTAGTCCCTACATGGACAGCAGGGTGCAGTTCACATTTCCAATGCCTAATTTCGAATTTAATCACTGCAATATGGAGGTAGGATGCTGTATATCCAGCGTTAAAAAGCTGCTGGTTTGGGGGGTTGTTAGTTTCCAAGAGAAACAGCTCCCCCTGCTGTTTACCTTTTCAATGCGACTTGCCTGAACGGAGGCATTTTGCTGCTGTTGAGCAGCTAGTCTGGAAAGCACCCAGGATCAAGGAATGGATTAACCAAAAAACACCGCACTGAGGAGGACCCCAAATTTGCTTCAAACCTCGATTTAGGCAGAATTTCCATGGCAACTCAACTGATGCTCAGCTCCACACACCTCTTCTCCTCCAGTCTTCAGCAGTCATTATCATCTGTGCTACCTCCACACGCTCTCCTTAGCGCTTCTGCTGCTGAAAAAGCCTCTTCCCCCTGATATTAAGACCGATGGGGATTTAATTAGATTGCGGGAGCCAGACGCAGTCTGTTTGTTTTCCCATTCCCTCGCTTGTCACACAATAAGCTGTTTCACTCGCATCTCCTGTGGGGGTCAGGTTTTGTTGTAGCTTTACGCACTGACTGTTTCCATTTCCTCAGCAGGCTCTAACACACCTTTGTCTGGTTCAGGCTGAGCTTGAGCGGCGGGCAAGGAATAAAAATCTGACAGTAATTGCTACGTACATGCCGCTGGTTTTGAGTCATAGCCACAATAGGCCCCAATTATTGTATAGCTGGCACTTTCGCCATAGTATTTTTTTTTTAGGCTATTAACACGCTGGGGGGTAGGGGAGGGAAATACATACAGAGAAGGAAAAGCTCACTTGCACTGAGAGGAGGGAGGCTTGAGCAAGTTACCTTAGTCCAGGAACCACGATCTCTCTCCTTGTCAGTCACTGACAACTCAGACCCCATCAGTGTGGGTTTTTTGCCCCAATATGTATCACTTTACACTTGCTGACTTTGAACCACATCTGCCATTTTATTGCCCAGTTTGGAGAGATATTTATTTATTTATTTATTTATTTATTTAACTTGTATACCGCCCAAACTTTCATCTCTGGGTGGTTAACAATGACATTAAAACAATTAAAACCAATCTAAAAGGTTAAAACAGTCTAACCATTTAAAAACAGCATAAAATTAAAACCTACAAATTTAAAAAGTTGAAACAGCTTGGGTGAAGAGATGGGTCTTCAGACGTTTTTAAAAAATAGAGATGGGGAGGATCGTATCTCAGCAGGGAGCGCATTCCACAATCTTGGGGCAGCAATCGAGAAGGACCATCTCCCTGTGGCCACCAGATGAGCTGGTGGTAACTAGAGACGGACCTCCTCGTGACCTCAATGGGCAGTGGGGCACATAATGAAGAAGATTTTCTCTTAAATACCCAGGGCCTAAGCTGTTTAGGGCTTTATAAGTTATAACTATCACTTTGTATTCTGTCCGGAAACCTAATGGCAGCCAGTGTAGCTCCCTCAGCAAGGGAGTGGGATGTGGTCTCTCCAAAATGATGACCAACCTGGCTGCCGCTTTCAGAACCAACTGTTGTTTCTGGACTACGTACAAAGGCAGCCCCACGTAGAGTGCATTACAGAAGTCCAGTCTGGAGGTTACCAACAGATGTACCACTGTTTTGAGGTCATTGATCTCGAGAAATGGACGCAACTGACGTATCAGCCGAAGCTGATAGAAAGCACCCCAAAGATATGCTTTTGGAGTTCCTCACAAAAGCACCCCAGAGATATGCTTTTGGAGTTCCTCACAATCTGTTTTGGATTTCACTAACCTAAATAGTTTCATGTCATCTGCAAATCTGACCACTTTGCTGCTTACCCCAACTTCTAGATAATTTATGAATAAATTAAAAAGCACTGGATCCAGTACAGATTCTTGGGCGACCCCACTTATAGGGTTTGCGCAGAACCAGTTCCTGTGGTTAGATTTGAATTCAAACAGAATTCAAACTGGGGCCGCTGGTTCGAGTGCCGCTTCTATTGAACTGACTACTTGTCTGGTTTGAATTCTAACCGGGGTCGAACCAGTTCAAAATGGTTCTGCCATAGGGTTTAATGGGGATTTGAACCAGCCCATTATTCCACATGGGTAGCATCTAGGACACCAAAATGGTTTGATGGGGACTATCTACCACCCTACCCACAAAGCAATCCGGGGTGTGCACGGAACTGGTTTGGCTGGTTCAGTTTTAATGTGAACCGGATACAAACCAACCCTGCCTGGTCCAGTTCCGTGTGTGGCCTAAATGGGTCGGTCCAGTTGGGCCCACCAAACTGGGCTGAACCAGTTTGGGGGATATACTTGTAAAGGGGGATTCTAATAAAAGATCAGACTTACCAGGGAATCCTCCAGAGCAGAGAGCTTCCTACAGCCCCTCCTCCTCTGCTTGAAACTTCCTCTTTTGATCTTACTGGCTGGAACAGCTGCTATCCAAGCTACTCTAGCCAATCTGATTCCTAGGGGGCTCCTCATGGCACTGCCCCCAGAATATACTCCCTGAAGCAACCAGGAAGTGCGTTTTAACCCATTGTTTTAGTTCTTCCTGGGGACAGTTCCAGGAGGAGCCCCCCCTAGGAATCAGATTGGCTGGAGCAGCTTGAGTAGCAGCTGTTCCAGCCAGTAAGACAAAAACAAGTTAGAATTTGAGGCGGGGAGGAGGGGCTGGAAGAAGCTCACTGCTTCGAAGGTTTTCCTGGCGGCTGGTAAGTCTGATCCTTTAGCTTGTTTGTGTTTGCTTGGGGGGAGGGCGCTGCCCCTCCTGCCCTTACTGACCAGTCGCCACTGCTATGGGAAACACCTATATCGGGCAGCAGCGATATAGGAAGATGTGCTGAAAGGCATCAGACTGTGCGGGAGGAGGCAATGGTAAAGCCCTCCTGTATTCAACCAAAGACAATGACAGGGCTCTGTGGTCGCTAGGAGTTGACACCGACTCAACGGCACAATCTCACCTCTGCCACCTCTTCTCTCTAAATCACCTCCTTTCTGGTGTTTGCATAGCATGTTGATGTCTGAAGGTGCCTGAAGGATACTCAAAGCACTGATATACTTCGGATAACAAGAGATCCTCTCCAGCATTTATCTTACTCCAGGAGGCATTACTCACTTTAAATGGTCATCTCTGAATGGAAAATCTCAGAGTCCCATACAGCATGATGGATTGCCCTTACATTTGACCCTGTGGTCTCAAATCATCTCTTACTTTTGAAACAGGGTGATCTCATCCTGCTCTTTGGGGACAGGACAACATATGACATCTGGAGGAATAATTAGACATGTGGTTTGGTTCCTCAGGGAGGAGAGCTAGGCTTGAGGTAGCAAGTATGAAGTTTCCCATTTGCTAAACAGGGAAGCTAATCTGGAGATCACTGAAAAATGGGCAAGGGGAGCCCACCTTGGTTTTCAGTGATAATTGGAACCACTGGGCTCGTAGGTGAGCCTGGTGGTTCCACAGCAGCTAGCCCGCCTGCAAGTGCTCCGTTAACCTTGTTTTCCTGCTCATGTGTCAGCCGCAGCTGGCTGGCACACTCAGGGTGGGGAGACCCCCCAGGAAAGCACCGTGCACTTGCATGGTGCCTTCTTGGGGTTTGGGGGGGGCAGGGCACTGCATGGCAACGCTTCCCTTCCCTGAATCCCCGGAGTGCCTGACGGAGCCATGGTTGGGCATGAGAGGGCTTGACAGGAGCCGCCGCTTGTCTGGGTTGAAACATGCATGAAATGCTAGACAGTCTCTGCCAGTCAAATGAGACGAAAGACTTTCTTGCCCAGTTCTTATTAGGGTAGGAGAAGCCTCCTACTCTCGTGTGGTAACAAGCGGCTGCTCCAGCAACTGCTCCTGTGTGAGGAGAGCGGGCTAAGTCTGCTCTCGCTGCATGAACCCTCCTGGCACTTCACACTGATCATGTGAAGCGCCTTAGGGTCTGCCATGGTTTGCTCCCTGGCAGCATCTCCAGGTAGGGCTGGGAAAGACTCCTGCCTGAAACCTAGGAGAGCCTCTGCCAGTCAGTGTAGATAGTACTGAGCGAGATGGACCAGTGCTCCGACTTGGTATAAGACACCATCCTATGTTCCCATGAGGCAGATAGGTTATGTCCTCCTCCCATTAAACTGACCAATACTCAGAGGCCTTGCAGTCTGGCCATGGATTATGATGTCATTTTATGAAGACTGTGCAGCAAAGCAGCAAAGTCTGGCACCACCTGCCCAACTTCTGCATTGCTGAAAGAACCACTTGGCTTGACTGAGCTTGCCGGCCAGAAGGAATTATATCATTGGGTTTCTGGGCAGCCCTGGCACCTTGGAGAAGCTGCTACCAGTCAGTATCGACACTACTGAGCTCCTTGTACCAATGGTCAGACTTGGTATAAGGCAGCTTTCTATATCCCTATGAGCCCTGGGAAAGTCAAGGTGTACATCAGGATGCCAATTTCTCTCTTGCCTTTCAGTTCAGTTACTTTATATATGAGGATGACACTCTCAGCAGCACTGGGGATTAGAAGTGGAGTTGGGAATTTATGCCTTCACCAAGCAACCTTTTTTTTCTGCTGGGGACAAAGGTAGTATTAAGAATCCTGAACACTACAGAGGAATCCTTTTCTTCCTCTCTCATAACACCAGAACTGCAATTCACTCAGTGATGTTAACTGGCAATAGGTGTAGGACAGGTGTAGGAAGTACTTCTCCACAAACCACATAATTACCTTAAGATGTGGTGATGGCCACATCTTTAAGAAAATGCAATACAACAAATATTTGTATACGACTTTTCAACAAAAGTTTCCCAAAGCGGCTTACAGAGAAATAAAGTCCCCAAAGGGCTCACAATCTTAAAGAGAAACATAAGATAGACACCAGCAACAGCCACTGGAGGGATGCTGTGCTGGGGTTGGATAGGGCCAGTTGCTCCCCCTGCTCAATAAACAGAATTGCCACTAAAAAGGTACCTCTTTGCTCAGTTAGCAGGGGAAAATAATTAGACAAAGGTGTAGAAGATTGGGCAGATGATAATCGTTGGCTCTCAGCCATGAACTGTGGCACCTCTGCAGACAAGGGGCCTTGCAGGTTTTTTAGGCCAGTTCCCGGCTCAGTATGGGAATCTGTCACAGCATCTCTTTAGTATCTGTAAGCCTCCAAAGGGGAGGAGGTGTGTGCCTGGCCTTTCTTGAACCCAGGATGACAGGGTGGGAACAGCTTCATCACCTCAGCCCTCTTCCTGGCTCGCTGCGTCCAGCCTGTTCCCTCTCCAGGAGAACTCTGGCTCCCATGCTCAAGAGCAGCAGCCGTCGTCATCGGTAGGAATGTGCACGGAACCGGCTGGCCCGGTTCAGTTCGAGTCCGAACCGGACTGGGTCAGTTCAGTCTGACACCCCCTCGAACCCCCCTCGGTTTGGTTGGGGGGGGGGTTCACGAATTTTTAAATTAAAAAAAAATCATTTACCCCCTCCAGGGGACTTCCTCTAAGTGGCGGGGGATCTGCGGGAGTTCTCCCTCCCCCCACTGGCCTCCTAGTCACCCTAATCAGCGGAACAGCCAGTCATCCAATGCCATGTAGAGGCCTATTGCGCAGGCATGGCAGCCTCCAAAGTGGCCACTGTGCCGGAGGGGGGAAGCCTGATTGGGCCAAAGAGTCAGCTGAATGGCCAGTTAGGGTGGCAATGGGGGGAGCGGGACCCCCTGCTGATCGTCCCCTCACCACCTAGAGGAAGTCCCCCAGGGTAAGTGATTTTAAAAATTCTTTTTAAAAAATCGTGAACCCCTAGTGGGGTTCGGTCCAATATCGGACTGAACAGGGGGTGGTTCGGTTTGACCCCGAATGGTCAAACCAAACCGGTTCAATGTCAAACATGTTCAATGTTGAACTTGTTTGCACACCACTAGTCATTGGTTGCCTTGCCTTTAAATGCCACAGTCCAGAGCTGACTGGGCTTAAAGCCTAGCCCAAGCCCCTGGTCTCACTTCCAGCTTTCTGCCACACCCAACATGGCGGCCCCACTAGAGTTGTTCCCTGCAGCTCTCCCCACCTTGCCTACTCAACTCCCCTGGGATCCAACCAGCCTGAGACCTTTTTACCCCTGCTCCCTTTGGGGGAAGGCAGAAGCCCCAAATAAGGGATGCCATGTTCTCTGCTGGAGGCCATAGGGCCACACAGGCAACCAGGTAAGGTGGCAACCCAATAGAATCTTAAACTCTTTTTAGTTGGCAGGGACCTTGGTGGTCTTGTGCTTTGTAATGCTAACACTTGCTGATAAGTATCCCGAACAGGGAGCAAGTTTGCGTGTATTAGTGTCAAATCTATTTTGGAAAAAGCAACGGTTAATTGTGCAAACTGCTGTGTAATTAAGTGGCAGCACAAGCTGTTATGTGTGAAGTGTAAAAGTGACTCAGATGGTCTGCTGGCTGGGCTTATGGGAAGGGAGCATGATGTGCCGAAGTGAGTGACTATATGCACACATTGCACAAAACCAATGATTTATATTTGGCTGCTTTGCAAGATGCAGATCTATGGTTTCTGATGTGGGTCCTGAAAAGAGAATGCCAGCATATCGAAAGGCAGAAAAACACAGAGAAACAAGGGAGAAGGCTTTGTATATCCCTACCACCACTCCACCTGAAGGTTCTTTAGAAAGTATGGGGAAGAGATATTCTGTTGACAAACTGTGGTGTAGCTGTTTTCCATGGAAGACCCATTTGGCAAGGGACACCAACTCTATTCTCTGTCTTCCCCGCACCCACCCACCGGGTGCTGTGAAAAAATCAGGCAGATGGAAAAAGCAAGCAGCATGAAAAATAAAGGGAAATTATTGCATTAATCACAGCAGTCCCCCCATAAACAGTACTGGATGAAAACTGCATTCTTATTAACGTATGAAGCCACCTTATACTGAGTCAGACCATTGCTTAGTCCAGCTGGCTAAACATTAGACTCATTCACATGATTATTTTATTAGGGTGGGAGAAGCCTCCTTCTATCAATGTTAGCCTCCTTCTATCAATATTACGAAGCCTCCTATCAATATTACGGTCAGAGACCAGCATAGCCTCCTTCTAGTGATGTGCACAAAATGCATTTTTTGATCCATTTCAAATTTGAACTGAATTCTGAAAATTCATTTTGAATTTGAAACAAATTTGAATCTAGTCTGAAAATTCCAATTGAATTTGATTCGACCCTGTTTTGGTGACTTTTTTTTAACCAACCAGTGGGCCTGGGTGGTTTTTTAAAGGCCAAATGGCTCTCAAATCAAATTCGAATCAAATTTTGAAAATTTGATTCAAATTAGGAATTGCCCTTTTAAGGGGTGATTCAATTTGAATTCAAATCACTCGAATCACCCAGATTCAAGTTGAATTGATTCAAATTTGAATAGATTTGCACATCCCTACTTCCTACCCTAGTTTAGGAGCTGCTTGGACTCCCATTTTCTGATCATTTGTGAGTTAAAAACAAGATTGGATGTGTTGTCCATGATTGTGTGCTAAGCAGCAGCTGAGTCAGAGGGTTTTTCTCCTACCTTGTTAAAGAGCTGCTATGGTACACTTGCTGGGTAGGACGGAGACCTCCGACCCAGCTGCTGTTGATCACATGAGCACAGACAGTGCCTCTGACCTTACATCTAACTCATTGATCATCCGAAAACAGGAGCACACACAGTTCACACTCTAAAGTAGGAGGCTTCTCCTACCCTAATAAAAATTGGGCAATCAAGTCTTTCGTCTAGTTTGAGTGGCAGAGGCTGTCTAGGATTTCATGAAGGGATCTTTCCCCAAACACAACTGGAAAAGTACTTGCCTAGAGTTGCCACCCACCAACAGAGAGCTAAGCACTAACCAGGGAGCAGCCAGGAATTGTTATAATATACCTTGCATCTTTCCAAGTACATTGGTGGCTGTCATAATCTAGGGTGCATTAAACTCAGATCTCATCCTCAGGAGCAGAGCTTGGTTGTGGGAGGCCTTGGGCTGCTAGGTGACCTCTCTGCCTGCTGATTGTGGTTTCTATCTAAGTTCATTTATATCTTTGTTCTGGTGCCCAGAAAGTGATTCAGGGGTTCTTGTGGCACTAGGGGAGCTCAGGCATATCGAAAGGGGCATATGTGGATTCAGTGGGATGCATAGCGCAGGGGTGGTATGCTTATAGTGACTATCTTGGAGTCCCCAATGGGGAAGCCAACCTCCTGGTGCCCACATGTTCTGGGTGTGTGTGGAGGGCTCCCTTCTCTCTTTCAAGGAGGTCCTTTTCAACTCATGCACCAGAATCTGTCAGGTCCGGACAATAAGCTTATTTGCATGACCATAAGCAGAGGAGTTAGAGGAGTGCCCAGTCAGTAGAGGAGAGCTGGGTGAACTCTCAATCGGTGGTCATGTAAACCTAAACTTTAAGGTAATAAGAGGGGAAAGCGATTGTGTGGAGGTGGGAACTGGGTTTGTGTGGAACTGACTTTTCACCTACCCTTGCTAAAATGCTGGGGACAGAATCTGGGTTGGCCATGCTCATCCAACCCAGCTCCCACCTTCCACTCAATCACTCTTCACGTTTCCTAGCGTGTTGTCTGGGTTTTACCTTATCCTGGGTGGGCACTCCTCTGAGCCTGATTAGGATTGTGAGAACCAGCCTATGTCACACTGGAGGGGCACATTATGGAGTCACAGCAGAGGGGTCCTCATGCCACTGAGATCACATCGGAATAAGCTGCAATGTGGCTCACAGTTTGTGCAAGCAAGAATCCACACAGAAGCCACATTCATGTGTAATATGAATCCGGAAGTCCCTTCATCTCTGGTTTCAGGAACTGTGTGCCCAAATGCGGGCAACTAGAGTTTAGCGCAAAAAAAAAAAAAAAAAAAAGGATCCACAGTTTCCCTCTCTGGACTCCAATCTGTACCTTCAGTTTGACTCAAGTTTCGCTGCCTGTAGCTCCAGTTTGGTCACCACTTTGGTGGTTCCAGTGTTATGTCTGAACGCTGTCACCGCTGTTTCCCCTTTCTGCAACTGGAGTTGAGGGAGGAAGCTCCTCCCTCATTTCAGCAGCTATTGGCTTTTGGGACTGTCCTTCAGAAAAGAAGGAAGCCCCGGCAGCCAGTTCCCCATACTCTCCGTAGTGAGTGAAACTGCAGAGAGAGAGTTTAGTCTGAATGCGGGCAGGAGCACGGTGTGTGTGTGGGGTCCATTGGACCAGCGGTTTTGCATTACATCTGAAGGCGGCCAGATGCTTGGGAGTCCCTCTTTGGAAAGGCAGGGTGCCAAATGCAAGTAAGGACTTGCATTTTGAGCGATATACAAATATGTTAAATACATTAAATAAATAATAAACCAAATCCTATTTTTCTCGGCTGTGTATTTTGCATGGGAAGGGAAGGGAACTATCACAGTCTGTTATTTGGGGTCCTTGTTTAACATGACAGCATGTCACTTGTTGTGCAGCACACTAATAGGCAGGGGGGATAACAGAAAGCATTTTCTTTTTCTCAAAAGAAATTGTTTGATAATTACTCAGTGGATAAACTAGAATGTAAAGGTGTTTGCTTCCCTTTTCACTCCCATCAGCATCTTGTCTTCTGTTGTTATTATAGAGAATGATGTATTTGTGCTTCATTAATTCAAACCGATTGGCATTTGGTGCTTTAAATTACCTCTTGTCATCTGCGGCGAAGAGTGGGGGAGGCAGTGGAATTGACATAGAACCCACAGAAAAAGATGCAGCCATGCACAGCAGACGAATAAGGGGGATGGAGCTGCCTGGGGCTCTGCACACACCTTGTCCCTTCCTGTCCCTGGCCCACCAACAGCATATGGCTCCTCCTGTCCATGGGCATCCCAGGTGCTATTCTCAGCATTCTGTTCTGATGAACAGCAGGGCAATTCACATGGCCATTAATTGGGTAGAACGAGCATCCTGCTCAGCTTCAGGAGCTGTGCCAAAAAGCTAGCAAAAACCCAGGTAGGAGGAGGAGGAGGGAGTGATGATCTGTGAGATGGGAGATGGGTAGAACAGTCCTGTCCTACCCAGAACTTGCACCCATGTCAACAGGGTATAAAGAAAAGCCACCCTGCCCAGCATCTCTCTCACAGAACATCACTCCCTGCTCCTCCCACCTAGGTTTTTGCTCACACACCATTGAAACCTGGGAGCATGCACAGATCCCAAAGCTGGGTAGGATGTTTGTCCTACCCAGTTAACAATCCGGTGAAATGCCTTTATGTCTATAACAGGATTCTCATGCACAGTCATTGTACGAAGGATGCTAAGGACATAACTTCTGCCACTCCCACAGAGTTTCCTATGCCAGGCGGGCGTTCACTCGGTCCCAGAAGTCTGAGGTTAGCAGTGGAAGGGGACCAGTTTAGGGCAGGAACCTGACAGAGGAAATGAACCAAGGCAAGCTTTCAGGGCAGGATCAGGTCTTGGCGAACTCTCAAGGTGGTGTGCACCGCACCAGGGGATAGGAAGATGTGGCTGAAGCAGACATCACATCCCAGCTGAGCCTTCAAACAGCTCTGCTCTCCAGCTCCTGCCTCTAGCCCCACCCCAGAACCTAAAGGAGCAATGTTCCTACACCTATTCACACGTATACATGTACATGTGTACAGAAACCTGTACAATGTAATTCCTGAACAGAACTCAGATCTTTGTTCTTTCCCTTTCAGGATTCCAATGAACATTAATTAGATAGTCAAAAAGAAAACCCAACCCCTGCGGGTTCCAGATCAGAATCAAGGCTATCTCGTTTTGGCTTGGGCTCCACAAAGCTGGGAAATTGGAATCTAAGGCTGATGCCACATGATCAGTATGATGTTGTGCAATATCACAAATTGTGCTCACTTACAACTTGCCTTCCATGCCCTCACACCTTTCCTTGGTCGTTGAGACCCAAATCAAGATTGGGAGGATGGAGTGCCAGGCACCAGCAAAAATGCCCCCGGTGTCCATGTGGGTTCATCAAAGGCAAGCCGTAAGCGAACACAATTTATGACATTGCATGACATAATTACTGATCATATGGCTTGTATGTTATGGCAGCCAAGCTTTGCTTCCAATTTCCTGACTTTGTGGAGCTTGAGACAGAAAATGGCAGGGTTTCGGTTGATTATTATTATTTTTTTACTTATCTAATTTCTGTGTTTTGTGAAAAGGAAATTTATCATTACAGTGTTGGCAATCCAATACCCCCCCTCCCCCTGCTCAAAGTGAACTATGTCAAATAAATATATGATATGTCTGGATAAAATTTGGACAAAAAAGGACCCGTGTCAATTTTAAGCACTTTTTAACCTGCTGAAGCTGTGACACTTTTCACCAGAACTTCCTGAAATTAGACACATTTGTAGACCTCATCAAGTGCATTACGCTCACCAAGTTTCAGGTTATTAGCTCAACAGTTACCATATTTATAAACAATAGAATTTTGAGGCTTATTATGGTGGAACCTTATTTTTGTTACCTTAACTAAAGGGGACCTCCCATGCCCCTTTAATATTCTCACAATGGAGAAATATGGGAGATCTATGCAGTTGGTACTGGCAAATATTTGGAAACTATCATTAGCTCTTCACAGGACTTCTAGCTCTAAGGAGTCAGAGATTCACTTCCTTCCCTCCTCGCCCATCCTCATGGCCTTAAGTGGCTGGCCCTCTATAGAATCCCCCCTCCTCTTAATACATAAGCGGTAATTGGTTTGCATATAAATTTTATTGGGTCCCATGATTAGAGGGATGCAGAGCGTTCCAATATATTATTATATATCCCTTTAGTTTTATTACATTACAAGGAACTCCATCCTAAAACAGTCATTGCCTTAACCACCTTATAACTTATTCATAGCCTCTTGTCATTGAGAGAATGGTTTAATGGGGCAAGAAATGTGTATATAAAGTTGTATACATTCTGTTTTACGGGTGATCGCGGTATTATGGTCCATCGAGTAAGGGAATTGATTTCATATAGATAGATGTATATAGGTAGGCAGAGAGAGGGGAGGGGAAGGGAGGGAGGAGAAAGATTCTCTGTTAGCTTCTCTTGCATCATCCAGGCTTTGAAAATGGCAGAACTGCATTGTAGTACAATACAGCAAGAGTTCTCAAATTTGGGTCCCCAGATGTTGTTGGGCACATCACAGACACAATGGCCAAAGGGTTTGCGGACCCTTGCAATACCAGAAACATGAGCACCTGAAAGGTCCATCTAGGTCATTTCCAAACTGCACATTGTTTCAAATGGTGTCCTATCTATAGCAGAGCTTAAATTACTCATGCTTTTTAAAGAAAGCTTTTTGGTTTTTTTCAAAAATCCCCTGCTCTACTTTTCAGCATCCCTCTTGAAATGTTGTCACAGCTAATGTCAGGGCTTTCAGGTTCTGTCCACCCGCCCCATTTTTTCTCTCTCTCATCCTTTTGCTGCAGGGTTTCACCCTGGCACCAGATTCCCCCGTCCTCATTCAAATAGTTTACTGCCCTGTAACATCACCAGACTCCACTTTTGGGCATCACTAGGCCCCACCTTTGAAGCTCAGGCTTTGGAATGCTTCAACCTGGCAACTAGGCCACCACTTTTGATTCTGAGGACTAATTTAGCCAGGATTCATGTTGCTGCCTCCCCTCTTTAGCATCTAGCAGAACTTGACAACAAAAGTTTGTGTTTCCAGCTCCTGTTAAGAACATAAGAGCAGCCTTGCTGGATCAGGCCCAAAGCCCATCCAGTTCATTATCCTTTCACACAGTGACCCACCAGATGCCTCTGGGGAGCCCATAGCCAAGAGGTATGTGCATGCCCTCTCTCCTGCTATTCCTTTCCTGCAAATGACATTGAGAGGCATCATGCCTCTGAGGCTGGAATTGGTCTATAGCCACCAGACTAGTACCCATTGATAGACCTGTCCTCCATGAATCTGTCTAAGCCCCCTTTAAAGCCATCCAAGCTGGTGGCCAGCACCACATCCTGTGGCACATAATTCCATAGGTTCATCATTATGCACTGTGTGAAAAAAGTACTTCTTTTTGTCGGTCCTAAATTTCCCAGCCTTCAGTTTCATGGGCTACTTGGTTCTAGCATTGTGAGAGAGGGAGAAAAACTTCTCTCTGTCCACTCTCTCTACGCCAAGCATGATTTTATACACCTTAGTCATGTCACCCAATAGTCACCTGTTTTCCAAACTAAAAGAGCCCCAGATGTTGTAGCCTTGCCTCAAAAGTAAGCTGCTCCAGGCCCCTGATCATCTTCTGTACCTTTTCCAGTTCTACAACATCCTTTTAAAGATACGGTGACCAGAACTGCATGGAGTACTCCAAATGTGACCGCAACATAGATTTGTATAAGGCATGTTTATTTTCAATTGCCTTCCTACTGATTCCTAGCATGGATTTGGTCCTTTACACAGCTGCTGCACACTGAGTCAACACTTTCAACGAACTGTCCACCACAACCCCAAGATCTCTCTCTTGTTCAGTCACTAATAGATCAGATCCCATCAGTGTATATGTGAAGCTGGGTCCCCCCCCAATATGCATCACTTTATACTTGCTTACATTGAATCACATTTGCCATTTTGTCACCTACTCACCTAGTCCTCACAATCTGCCTTGGATTTCACTACTCTAAATAGTTTAGTGTCATCTGCAAATTCGGCCACTGCTTCACCCAACTTCTAGATCATTTAGGAACAAGTTAAAGAGTACTGCTCCCAGTACATATCCTTGGGGGACCCCACTTCTTACTTCCCTCCATTGTGAGAACGGTCCATTTATACTTACCCTCTGTTTCCTGTCTTTCAATCAGTTAGCAATCCATACATGTACTTGTCCCCTTATCCCATGACCGCTAAGTTTCCTCAGGAGTCTTTGATGAGGAACTTTGTCAAAAGCTTTTTTGGAAGTCCAGGTAGACTATGTCAACTGGATCACCTTGATCCACACAGTCGTTGACACTTTCAAAGAACTCCAAAAGTTAGTGAGGCAAGACTTGCCCTTGCAGAAGCCATGCTGGTTCTCCTTCAGCAAAGCCTGTTCTTCTATATGCTTAACAATTTTGTCCTTAAGTATGCTTTCCATCAATATACCCAGTACATAAATTAAGCTAATCCCATGTAGTTCCCAGATCCCCGCTGGATTCCTTTTTGAAAACCGGAGTTACATTAGCTACTTTCCAGTCCTCTGGTACAGACAGAGCATGATTGTAGGGACAAGTTGCATATTTTTGCTAGGAGATCAGCAATTTCATATTTGAGTTCCTTCAGAACTCTTGGGTGGATGCCATCTGGCCCTGGTGATTTGTTAATTTTAGTTTTTTTCATCAGATTGGTTGGAGGGGAGATATAAAAAGATACCCTACCATCTGCACAAATGTTCTTGTGGATCAAATGAAGTTAAAAATTTGGCTCATATTCTACTCTGTTGTAAATTTTATAGCATTCCATGCAGCAAATTGATTTTACCCCTTCTAGGGAACTTACAGGGAAGACCAATGGATTTTTATGTAACCTGTCTTCTTGCAAATAAGACTATATATGTTACTGCTTATGCAGCCAAATTTTGTGCCATTGCATACAAGTCATCAAATAATGGCGAAGGCTCCCCCTATCAGTTACGTAAGGATGTGCTCCTGGTTTAGGTAAACTTCTTTTATCTAAATGTAACCATGACAACTGACAGACAGACTTTACCAGCTACCTTGAATGTAAATATTGTATTATAACGCTGAAATCCCATCAAGGACAACAATACAGATATTCATTCATTCATTCAGTTTTAGTTTTTCAAGAACATCCTCTCTCGTCACCTCAAATTGGCCCAGTTCTTCAGCCTCCAAGCTTGACAAGCTCAGTTCTGGAGTGGGTATATATATGGTCAGTATCCTCTGCCATGAAGACAGATTCAAAGAACTCATTCAGCTTTTCTGCAATCTCCTTATCCTCAATAATCTGTTTCACTCCCTCATCATCTAAGGGTCCAACTGCCTCCCTGGCAGGTTTTTTGCTTCTGATATATTTATTATTATGTTATTTATTACATTAATAAACCACCCCATCCAGAGGCGGTTTAATTTAAAGTAGTTTGTGTTTTCCCCCATGACACTTCAAGCTATATGCTCCTCAGACTCTCTTTTTACATCCCTTGTTGTCTCCTTGCATTTATTTTGCCAGTTTATGTTCCTTCCTGTTCTCTTCATTTGGGCAGGAATTCTATTTTCTGACTTCCCTTTTATAGCTTCCCTGACTCTACTTGTTAGCCACACTGGCATCCTCCTGAATTTGGTGGTACCTTTCCTCCTTCTTGGTATACATTCCAACTGAGCTTCTATTATTGTGGTTTTAAATAAGGCCCATGCGTTCTGGAGCGGTTTGACCCTCCTGACCCTTCCAGGCCCCTCTGGAGTGATTGATCCTTCTCCATGCCTGGCTGTTGCTGGCAGAGTGGATGGGGGAATGTGGAACATTAGGATATAGGGCCCTGTCAGATGAAACATGGAGCCACAGACCAAGCTTCCAAAAACAAGCAGCTAATACTCTCCGCAGACAACCTGAGAGTAACGTGGTTTGTTCTGTCATCAGTGGTTTCTTTTGCTCCTCACTCTGCCATTCACCCGGCTGTTCAGCAGCTGTTCCTTAGCTGCTCTGTGCCAAGTTTCTTGCAACAATATATCTTTCAATGTTCACACATGACTCCCATTCAAATGCAAACCAGGGCAGAGCCTGCTTAGCAAAGGGGGGCAATTCATGCTTGCTACCAAGCCTAGAAGGCCTCAGGATGAGGCAGGCCATGTGAGGAACTGCGGGAGAGTTTCCCTTTTGAAGCAGAGGCCTTGAAAGAGCGACTGAGCCTGCACCCTTCTCCTTAGGGTCCTGAACAGTCCTAGACCGTTATCCAGAAATGGTCCTCAGATCAGTTGTGATTTCACCAAGAATGTCTTTCTGCAATAGCCCTTTCTAGTGGGTTGTAAGGAACAAAAGGTTGAGTTACTGGAAGAGGTCGGTTGTGTGCTGCTGATCTCCCATTTGGAATAGCAAGTTCTGCTAGACCATGAAAAGGGAAGAGAGGAGCTGGCAGCGAGTGGTGCGCATGCATGTGGCATCACAGCTCATGTGTCTCTTGAGCGAAATGTTCCTTAGCTGGCCGACGTGTTGAGCTTGGCATTTCACACCTATTGCCGTCCTGCTTAGCTGTGGACTCAGAACCTGCGTACAGAAAAGCAACTGCATTTATTTTTATTTTTTTAAAATTTTGCATAATGGGAAAGGCAGTTTTGCCAAGCCATGGTGGTGGGAAGGAAAATGAAATCTCCTTAGGAAACCATATAATCCAGAAAGTAGCGCTAATAGGTTATTGACTTCCCAGCAGTCCCTCCCAAGTTGGCTGATGGTTTCTGGTAACCACTTAGCGTCTGTGATCAAGGAGTCTGGTTGGGTCTCAGGAGAGCTCGTTTGTTGCTTGTCTTCACATACTCCTTAGCCATGTCAGCATTTCCTTGGGGACACACACACACACAGAGTCTACACTGACTCTCAGCAACTCTCCAAGGTTTCAGGACAGGGGATGCGGAGGAGAGAACCTGGGACATTCTGCATGCAACGCAGATACTCTTCCACTGAGCTGTGGTGGTCCTTTCCTCTTGGAAAGTTACACAAGAAACAGCCTTATACTGAGTCAGACCCTTGGTCCTCCTACCTCAGTATTGACTCATTCTAGCTAGATGACCAGTGGTTTGACTTAGGATACAGAATCTTCCTGTTACTTAGGAAACTGCCTTATACCAAGTCGGACCATGGGTCTATTTAGCTCAGTATTGTCTACAAAGATTGGCAGCAGCTTCTCCGAGGTTGCAGGCAGGAATCTCTCTCAGCCCTATCTTGGAGATGCTGCCAGGGAGGGGACTTGGAACCTTCTGCATGCAAGTATTCAGGTGCTCTTCCCAGAGTGGGAACATTCCCTATCTTACAGTGCTCTCATGTCTCCCAATCAGATGCAAACCAGGGTGGACCCTGCTTAGCACAGGGGGCAATTCATGCTTGCTCCCACAAGACCAGCTCTCCTATGACATCCTTGTTGTACCCAGATCCCAGAGTAAGAATGGAAACACGTGGTATAGATTAAAACCTAGGCCACTTTTATTAATTGAAGTTGAAAACATACATCTGCAACATCAACCATGCTGTAGAATTATTATTTATTTATACAGTCAACAGGTGTTATTGACTGGTTTGTTTTATCCAGACATCGAGTCCTTCCCAAGGACCTGGGATGGCTGAATTTTATTATCAATGTTGTTGCTGTTATTATAGATATTGTCACAGAATATAGGCTGTTCCCAGTAAAGTTGCTTTTTGTAATTGGCTGATAGTGATTTCTGTGGCCCCTATGGTGTTGAGGTGCTCTTCAAGGTCTTTTGGAACTGCACCCAGGGCGCCCATTACCACTGGGATTACAGTAATCCCTCGACCTACGAACTACTCGACTTACGTTGTTTTTGAGTTACGAGCGACAAAAAAGACCAGAAGTAGTTGCCGGTTTAGATTCAGCTTACTCGACCTACGAATTTTTAGATACGGCTTCCTCGAATTACGAATGTTTTCAGACTTCCGTGGTGTGCTCCTCGACTTACGAAAATTTCGACCTCCGAACGTGCGTTCGGAATGGATTATTTACGTAAGTCGAGGGACCACTGTATTTGGGTCTTTTTCTGCCACAGCCTCTTCAATTTCAATTTGTAGATCTTTTTATTTGGTGATTTTTTCTATTTCTTTTTCTTCTATTCTGCTATCCCCTGGTATTGCTATGTCGATTATTTTGACTTGTTTGTCTTTCTTCTCGACTACAGTTATATCTGGTGTATTGTAGGGATGTGCATAAAACCGGTTCTCCCGGTTTGGTTCGGATCTGAACCGGGTCCGAACCGGACCGGGGTGGTTCAGTTTTGGTTTTGCCAAACCACCCCCCCGTCCGGTTCGAATCCGAACCGGTTCAGATCTGAACCGAACTGGTTCAGATCTCAAAAAGTAGCTGGTTTTGAAGGAGACCTTGTGTTCTAACTGCCACCCAAATTTCAAGTCGATTGGACCTTCCTCTGATTTTTTACAATTTTTAATTTTTTTTTTCAAATTTTGCCCATAAATCCCAATGTGGAGCACTTAGGGGCAAAAAGCTGGGGTGGGTGGTAGCCACCCATGGGTGTCCTCCACCCCAAAAATCCCAAGGCAATTGGTTACTCCTAGTATTATTGGTGAATTTTTGAAAATAAAAAATTTCCCATTGGCTAGAATGGGGGTTTGGGGCTGCCCCAGACCCGCCTCTGTGGGGTGGCAGCACCCCCAAAGTGGGTCCGTGGCCATTGCAAAAATGGCCTCAGTCCTTCCCAGCAATCCCCGGAGAGATAGGAGTGATGGTTTTTTTAATTAAGATTTTCTAAGGCATTAAATAATATCTAATTGGAAAGAATAGAATGTGTGTCACTGGGTGAAAGGTGATAAAAAGCCACATAGAGAGACAGTTATTCATTTAATGCCTTAGGAAATCCTAATAAAAAAACCATCACTCCTATCTCTCCGGGGATTGCTGGGAGGGACTGAGGCCATTTTTGCCATGGCCCCGGACCTACTTTGGGGGTGCTGCCACCCCACAGAGGCGGGTCCGGGGCTGCCCCCCCCAAAACCCCAATCTAGCTAGCCAATGGGATTTTTTCTCTTCTTTTCAAGAAATCCACCAACAATGCTAGGGGCAACCCAACAATTGCCACCCCAGCTTTTTTGCCCCTCTCTCTGGGCGCCCTAACACGTAACACCCAGTCAGTCCACCTTAATGCCTACCTACTACCACCACACCTATCCAAGCAACTAAGAGGACAACACCAACTCTCTGATCTAACAAAAAGGCCACTGCTGTTGCTGCCTGCCAGCACAGCAGCAGCAGCAGTGGAGCAGCACACTAAGCACAACAGCACACACACAGAGAAGAAGCAGGAGGCTGAGCAGCAGAGCAGCAGACCTGCTGCTCTGCATGATGGGTGATGTGATGCCCAAAGAAACCACCGCCTCACTCAGTGCCTGCCACTGACTATGCCCGACAGACAGAAGCCAGCCAACCTGCTCTGCTCTGCTCTGCTCTGCTGCTCCCCATGGATGATGCACACACACCCTACATCTGCATCCAAACCAGACCAAGTGCGCAGAGTCAGCACAGGCCAGCAGCCACCAGCCCAGCAGCAACAACAACAACTACTGCTACCACCACATCCAGTGTGTTGCTGCTACACTAACATTCCCATTCCAATCACGTGCGCCACAGCCTGAGCCTAGCACACAGCCAACAGCTGCTGCCAGCCAGTGCCTAGCAAGCCAAGCCAACATGAGGAGGAGACCTAAGTAGATGGCGCACGCACACCAACCCATCACGACGCAACTGCAAGGGGAGAGGGCGCAATTACAGGCAGGAGGAGGCGGCGAGGCAATCCTAGCACAGATTTGAATGTTTAAAATCCACCAGGACAGGACATCTTCTTCTTTCTACCACCACCAGCTGTAGTGTCTAGTTAGTGAGTGCTGTGCAGCAGCTCAGCTGAGCTGCGTGTGAGGATGATAGTAGCTAGTTTAGTTTCAGCAGACTGAGCATTGAGCATGGGCAGTGGCATTGGGAAGCAACACAATTGCACAACACTTACCTGCTGCTGCTGGTTCTAGAAGTTGCCTCTTCTCGTCTTTTCACCTCTTCTTTGTGTGTGTGTGTGTGTGTGTGTGTGTGTGTGTGTGTGTGTGTGTGCAGTGAGTGCATGCCTTTTGCCTTACTTGAAAGAAATGCTTCTCTGGTCCACCACCACATATTTGCTCAAGGACACAGAGAGGCCCAAGGCAGGTGGTGGCACCAGTGTGAGTGCATGTGTGCTGGTGGTGTTTGCCACCACAGGTGTTTTGTGTGTGTATGTGTGCGCTGCTAGCTAGGAGGGGGGAGGGAGGGAGGGAGGGGAGGGGGGAGGAAAGGGGGGAAGAAAGGGGAAGGGGAGAGGGATGTGGCAGAGGGGATTGAAGGGGGAGGAGGGTCAGCCACATATTATGCACACACGTGATCACGTGTGTGCTTTGGTGGGAGACCAGATTCTCATCATCTGCTAGGCCGGGGTTTGGGGGCAGGTGAGGTGGTGGTGGGCTGGAAGGGAGGATGGAGGGTGGTGAAGAGGAAGGGGGGAGGATGAGGGGAGGGATGGAGGGAGGAATGGGGGGGGGAGGAAAAAAAAGGTAGACAGACACACAGCACAGACACAGAAGACAGCACACTACACAGAAAGCACCCACACAGAGACAGTGCTAGGCATCCATTCACACAGACAGACAGACACACAACAGGAAGAGACAGACTGAGCCTGCACCACACACACACACACACGCACGCACACAGACAGACCCAATTCCCCCCCTGCATAGCTATCAATCAATATGTTGTGTTGGCAGCCAGTTCATTGCTATTCTGATGGTTTTGGGGTTTGTTTTTTTTTGCCATCAGCCAACATCAACAGTGACCACAATCAAGATGAACATAAGATAATAATTCATTCGTTTCATTATAAAAAATTGTCAAATTATTTTCTCCATGTAAACCAAACCACACATGATTTCTGGTAACATTTTCAATAAAATCAATTCATTTAGCATTCATCAATCATTTTCTTCTCCCTTTGTTACCTCTTTTTTTTCCTTTTGCATAATTTTGAGGGTTGGTTTTAACATGGGGTTTTACAGAAAAAATTATTTACATGTTTATTTACATACAAGTATTTACAATATTTGCACTGCATTAGAACGTATACCGCTGCCGCTGAGTCTAGTACTATTTGGGCTGTGCTACTTTTGGGGTGTGTGCCGTGCCCACGCCAGGTCCCCAAATGCTGACAGGTGGAGAGATAAGGGCCTGTGCTGGTCAGCATTGGGTTTCTTTTTAGGTGGGCGTGGGCATTGTAAACGTCTGGCCAGTTGCAGCACTACAACCAGGGGCGTAACTACAATTAGGCAGGGGGAGGCCGTTGTCTCGGGGCCCCCCACCTTGGGGGGCCCCCTCAGAGGCTCTCCCCCACCCGATCTTTCTTTTGAAAACATTTTTTAAAAGTTTAAAAGCTGAGCTGTCTGTTCCCTCCCGGCTCCAGCTGGCTGGCTGCAGCTCTGTCAATGCCGGCCGCGCTCCGCTTGCACCTCTGCCACAGGCAACTAAACCTGCTCCATCCAGGAAGAGGCGGCAGAGCCAGATGCACTCGCCTCGCTCTTCAGGCAAGGCTATTCGTTGCAGCGCCACGGGGAGACGCGGGATGTACCACTCCACGCCGAGGATGGTGAGCTGACATTTTTCCACACTGTCCACCTGACAGCTTGGCCGCAGCATGAGGCGTTTACCTCAGACGGCGCGTGCCCCCCCACTGGTCTCCCATCCCTGAAGGAAAAACCTTCCCCCCCCCAAACCCCTCCCCCCCGGCGCGTGTTCCAACTTCCACCGCCTTCAGCCCGGACGACCAATGCCGCCCCCGCGCTGCTCCCGTTCTCTGTGTTAGGACCAGGCAGCAGCAGCAGCACTTGGGGCTGCAGAAATATCAGGTTTGTGCAGAAGGGCTGCGGCGGCAGCCCGCTGATTGGGCGAAGTGAGTGGGGAGGTTGCGGGAGAGACCGGGCAGTCGGCAGTCTCCAAGGTTACGAGAGAGACACAAATCACTGCTGAGTAGCATGGGAGGTTAATCACACCCCGCTTCAGCAGCCAGGGAGGCCATGCCACGGGACCTGGCTTGGCCCCATCATCATGCAGTAAGTGCCCCCACCCCGGGCTCATCATCAATAGCTTCAGGGGTAGCCCCACCACGCTTCCCAGCCAAACTTCCTTCTGCCCCACGATCCCCTAATATGGATTAAGGAGAACGACGTATTGCTTGAATACGTCTTTATACTGCCTTTCTGTCAATGAACTCGAGGCAGTTTGCCACCCTGGAAGATGGGGGTGTGGAGAGCGGGTTGGAAATTCATTGGCAGAACTGGCCCAAGTGCTATCTGCTCCTAAAGCAGATTGGTGAGCTGTTGCCCCTATCTCCATACTATTGACACATGGAAATCTTGTAGTTTCTTAAAAACTGGAATGGGGGCCCCATTTAAGAATCTTGTCTCAGGGCCCACTCCAACCTAGTTACGCCCCTGACTACAACTACTACTACCAATGCATCTCTGTGTGGGCACACTATACGCTGCGACTGGCTGGCACGGCTCAGCATCTGGCACGTCAGCTCAGCTAGAGGTGGGTGTGGGGAGGGTAGGGATAAGCACAGAGGTCGAGCCAGGCAGGTGACCAACCATAGGGCAACCCACGGTAATCACTCGCCCGGCTCAAACTCCAGCTTGGGGTAGCCCAACAGGGGGAGGTTCACCTTAAGGAAGACCAGCTGCTCCACCAGCCCAGCGTCCAAGCGGGAGTGAGACGGTGTCACCACGTCCCTGGCACGTGAAAACACCCACTCGCTCTGGACACTGGTTGGGGGGCAGGAGAGGAGGCGCACAGCCACCACCGCCAGGTCCGGCCAGACTTGGCGGCGGCTTGCCCAGAACTGTGCACAGTCCACGCCGTCTTCCTCCACAGGCTCCTCCAAGTACTGCGCAACGCATTGCTCAGCACTGGAGGGGGGCCTGGCAGGTTGAGCCTCCCGCATACCAGGCATGGCACCATAGCAGAACCGCTGAAACCACTGGGCGGATCTCGAGTCGGTAGCAACTGGCTGCTGCGATGGTGCCACCTGGGATGCCGCGCTGCTGGACTGGGAAGAGGAAGGGGAAGGGGAAGCTGACGCCGGCTGGCTGCCCATGCTGCTGCTGGGTGCAGGTTGGGTGGCTGCCCCCGCACCACTACCAACATCCTGGTCTCTGCGGGCCCTAGAGGCCTCCTCCTCCCTAACCTTCTCTACCAGGATGCCCCTCCACCTGGGCAATTCGTCGGCACTCACAGCATTGCCCTTGAGGGCTGGGTGACAGAGACAAGTGAGGACATACTCCCCCCTCTCTCCCAGCACCCCAATGAGCCGCCTGTCAACCCCAGACTTCAGCCTCCCAGCCAGAACATGACCCTCTGGTAGGGTCAGAGGAATCTGGAGTTCACCCATCAGCTTCTCCAGACCCATAGCTGTGGGCAGCGCCTGGCTCAAGGGAGTGGTGTTGGCACACAAGCCCTTCATGGCAAATTGGAAGGGCTGGAGTGCCGACACCGCCTCAGACATCTGCTTCCACTCTGCCTTCGAGAGGTCGCAGACATCCAAGGACTCGTTCCTCGCCAGGGTGACAAGGGCTCTCTCCTGCTCCAACAGGCGCTGGAACAGGAGGAAGGTGGAGTTCCACCGTGTCTCAACATCCGAAGGGATGAGATGGCGAGGAAGCCCAAGGTCATCCTGCTTGTGGCGAAGCAGTCTCCTGGACTTCTCGCTGCGGTGGAAGTGGGCGGCCAGCTTGTGGGACTTATCCACAAGCGTGGCCGTGGCAGCAACAGCAACTGGGACGGGGCGGCCCCCCCTCTCATGGGACGCCTTCAGCTCCTTAAAGCCAAGGGCGTCCCTGATGGTCAGATGGAGCGTGTGTGCCATACACTGTACGCTCACACAGTCCATGAACGTCTCGACAGTGGCGGTAACGTTGGCTCCATTGTCAGTGACAATGAAGCCGCGGGAGAGGTGTGGACACCCGCCAATCCACTCCTCTATCTGGCGGTCGAGTACGGCCGCCACCTCCTCCCCGGTGTGCCTCGTGTCCATCGCCTCCACGTGCAGGATGGCCCACCTGTGCCGTAGTGCAGCGGGAGCCGTGCCGGACCCGGAAGCATCACCCGAGGAGGTCCCCTCACTCTCCGGTCCCCACCAGTGGGCAGTGAGGGCCAGGAAAGCAGCGTGCATCCCACTGACACTGGTCCAGAGGTCAGTCGTGAAATGCATGCTTTTCCTGGCAGGAGCTGCACGCAGCTCGGCCGACATGAGCTCCCTGCACTGGCGGTACAGGGAGGGGACCACGTTCCGGCTGAACGTGGTCCTTGAGGGGATGACGTATTCAGGCACCAGGTATTGGAGAATCTGGCTGAAGCCGTTGTTCTCGACCACCTGAAATGGCTGGTCATCGGTGGAAATCATCTCCCCTATGAGGCGGGTGAGGTGATGATGGTCCACGCAAACAATACGCTGGCTGCCCGACAACTGCATCCACCGCTGGACGGGCAGTGTAGCCTGCCTGCTGGCTGGCACACTGCCGCTGCCCGCCCTAGTGGCAGATGCACAAGGCGCATTAGCGCTGCCAGCCTGTCCCCTGAGACCTGGGTGGTGACGCTCTATGTGTCTCCACATAGGCGTCGTACCCAGGTGCGCAGGGTCCCTTCCACGGCTGACAAGCATCCTGCAGTGGACACAGCGGGGGTGGAATGGGGCATCTTGAGGGACCTCAAAATGCACCCATGCACCGCTGCCCTTGGCCTCCTGCGCCCTGGGCGCCGTCCTAGGCCGTTTTTCTCTGGGTGGCTGCAGTCCTGGGGGGGGGGGCAGCCGCCGCTGCCTGCCCACTGCTGCCTCCCAACCCGCCCCTTCCGCCCTCCACACCAGAGGAAGGGCCCGGCTCAACTGGCATCGGAGAGGCAGGCCTCTCCTCCACCACCTCGCCAGACTGCTCCCCACCAGAGTGTCGGGCTTCACGAGGGGGGCCCCACTGAGCGGCGAAAGGATAGGGGGAAAGGGCCCCAGAGGGAGGGAGAACCTGGCTACATCCTCACCGCCCTCTACCTGCTCTTCCACCTCCACAGTCTCCTCCACCACAATGACTGGCGGTACCTCAGCAGCACCTGGTGCCGCCGAGGAGGGACCCGCCACAGCCCTAGTCTGAGTGAGCATGCCCGTTCCGCGATTGCCGGCAGCAGGCGGGGGGAAACGAATCCTGCGCACCAAACTCGGAGCCGTGGCAAAGAATTCTCCAATGGGGACGACCGGGGTGTCCTCAGGCTCCCCGCGTCCTCTCCATCTCTGAGTTTCCGCAGGCGCACCCTGCTCCTGGCCTCTCCCACGTCCTCTGCCTGGCAACCTAGAGCGAGCCCTGCCCACCACACGGCGCTCAGACATTCTTATCTAGGAGGAGGGAGGGAGACTTTAAGAGTAAGGCCAGGAAGGGGCAAAAAAATAATTTGGAGGGGGTTGAAAGGGGCAAAAAAACCACAATTGATTTCGAGCTGGCGGGGGGGGGCTATTTTGAAAAAGTAAGCCAATTGGGGGGGAAAGGATGGAAGACTTTTTGAGGGGGGGAAGCCAATTGAATTGAGGGGGAGAGGGTGACCTTTTAAAATTTGGGAGTCAAGCCAATTGGGGAGATGAGTCTGTGAGGTTTTTTAAAAAATTGGGGATTAAAGGGTGGACCACGGGCAGTTGGGTGGAGTAGTTGTGGTGTGGGTGGCAAGGTTTTTTTTAATTTTGGGGGAGAGTGGATGGGGGGAGGGCACAGCACCTACTGGGGGGGGGAGGGACGCAGTCAAAGCTTGGGCACCTGCAGATCAAAGGAGGAAACCCTTATTTAATGAACTGAAACACACAGTGTGGTATGGTTCTGGGGGGTGGTTTTCAAGTAATGCTCCTGTGGGGGGGGGGCATCAACCTCAATGCAGCCTATTTAGTGACTTTAAATTGCACACAACCAAAACCAGAACCCAGTCACACCTGCACAGAAGTTGAACCCACCCACACTGTGACTCTGCCCACCATGGCAAGCAAGCAGCAGCAAACACTTGATGGCAGCATGGATGGAACATCATCATCATATATGTGTATTGGCACAGCAGCCATGTAGTAGCATCAAGCATCAGAGCAGAACCCATGACCCCACTCTGCCCCACCCAGAGGCCAGGAAACTCTCTGGCATGGCATTGGCCCAGCATGTAGTGGCAGCATCGGAACCCATGACCCTACTCTGCCGCAGAGGCCATGAAACACTCTGGAAGGCACCTGTTCAAAGACCAACTGTAAGATGCATGCAATGCAACGCAGCACACAGCAGCAATTTCTTCATTGAGCAAGAAGACACAAGTTACAACAGTACATCTCCTCTCCAAGGGTCCCTCCCTCCTCCCCACACCCAAATGCATTTCAAAATAGGGGTGTCCCTATTTAAAACCGCCAACTAGGGAGGGAAAGGGGGCAACAAAAGGTGCACAATTGCACACGCACTAACCCCTCTTCTTCTGGTCCTTCTCCTGCCGCTCACTGCTGGTCACGGATGCGCCGCCGCCAGCCAGCCACCCCTGGGCTGGGACACAACAGGGCGGCCGCACGAGGCACAGGCAGCCGGGGTAGGTCAACGATGGAGGGGCAGAAGTGAGGAGACAGACAACACTATTTGTGTCGCTCAACTCACCCCCAAGCAGAGACAAATGAAATGAACAACTTTCAAAAGAAAAAAACTCGATGGCGGGGACCTCCAGGTGAGGTCGGAGGAAGGCTACTGTGTGGCTGCAGCTGTGGGAGGAAGAAGAAGTGAAGGGACGAGGAGAGAGAAAGAGAGAGAGAGGAAGAAGAGAGGAGGAGCAGCCCGGGAGCTGTAATGTAGCAGCAGGGAGGGGGGATTCGGGTGTGGGAGGGCAGCAGCAGCGGTCCCAAAAGGAGAGACCAGAGGGTGTTTGGGGGTGGGTGGGGTGTGTTTCAGGGGGTCTGGGGTATGTAGCAGGGAGTCAGGGGGGCAAGAGGGGGAGAGACTAGAGGGTGTTTGGGGGGTGGAGTGTGTTTCAGGGGGTCTGGGGTATGTAGCAGGGAGTCAGGGGGGCAAGAGGGGGAGAGACCAGAGGGTGTTTTTTGGGGGGTGGGGGTGTTTCAGGGGGTCTGGGGTATGTAGCAGGGAGTCAGGGGGCAAGAGGGGGAGAGACCAGAGGGCAGGGTGTGTTTTGGGGGGATTAGTGTGTGTCAAGGGGGCAGAATCTGGGTGGGAGGGGGCAGGGCAGGAGTGGAGGAGGTGGCGGTGGGGGGAGTGGGTTTCTGGAGGGGAGGGAGGGGGGAAGCTAGGAGCAGAGGGCCACACAGAGGGGAACAATCAATGAATCAAACCAAACCAATCAATATGAAAAAAAAAGTCCAAAAAAGAAAACCTGGGACCAAACTGGGCAGAAAGTCTGGGGGTGGGGTGGGGGGGAGGAACCAACAACAACCAGCAGGGAGGAAGGGAGTGGGACACACACAGCAAAACCAGAACCAAAAGAAGCTAATTTCACAACAAAATCCAAAGGAAGACAGGACTCAACAGGCAGCAGCACCAGGGAGGATGGGGAACACTCAGTCTGGGTGGGAGGGGGCAGGGCAGGAGTGGAGGAGGTGGCAGTGGGGGGGAGTGGGTTTCTGGAGGGGAGGGAGGAGGGAAGCTAGGAGCAGGACCACACACAGAGGGGAACAATCAAATTTGAATCAAAACAATCTATATGCAAAGTAAAAAAAAAAGGAAACCTTGGACAAAAGGCAGCCAGAAAGTCTCGGGGGGGGGGGGGACACAACTACCAGGGAAGGACTGGGGAGTGGGTGGGACACACACAGCGAGCAAAACCAAAACCAGAAGAACCTAATTCCACAACAAAATCCAAAGGAATGCAAGACTCAACAGGCAGCAGCACCAGCGAGGAGGGAAACAATCTTATCTGGGTGGGAGGGAGGGAGGGGAGAAGCTAGGAGCAGGGCCAGAGGGGAACAAATTAACAATCAAAATCAGAACCCAAGGAATCAATTGCAGCAATAATATAAACTAAATCCTCAGAAACAGAACTCAGACGGCCAGCAATAACAATGGCACAAGTTATTAATTAAAAACCAAAAGCAGCAAATATATAAATTTACACAGAAGCAATAAACAATCAAATTGAATGAAAGTCAGTGGAACAAAAGTCAGGCAAGGCACAAAAACAGCAAAGCAATGCAGAAGATGGGTGGGGGTGGGGGGGAGGGCAAGCCAAAACTTTGGGAGGAATGAGTGAGGGAGAGAGAGAAAGGGTAAAGGGAGAAGAGAACAGAAGAAAACACAACAGGAAAAGTTGGGAAAAGTTGAGGGAAAAGTAAAGAGGTAACTTTGGACAGATGAGACAGACACAGAGGGCAGATGGACAAAAGGTGGCGCACAACAACACAGAGAGAGAGCAGAGAGACAGACACACACTAATATGACACACAGTCAGGGACTCACAGCAGATACCAGCAGCAAAAGAGCAAGGTCTCAAAGATGATCCCACAACTGCAGCCAAGAGAAGTTTCTAGGCAAGAGGCTTGGGTTTATATAGGTTTGAAATTCCCTCCTTTGGAAGCCCCCACCTTTGCACTCCCCCCACGGCCAACAGGGTGCCATTTCTCAACAGTGCAACAGCCAAGCAGCCTACCAGACCAAAGGACTCATTCTGGCCAATCAAAGGATCAATAGCGCAGCCAATACAATGCCTGAAAATAGCATCACAAAATGGATGCCAGGAGCAAAAGTTTCAGGAATGAGCCACAAAATGGAGGACACACACCAAACTTCAAAGAGACACTGAAAACAGTCCATAGAAGCCTCTGGCACACCCGAACCGGTTCAGAAAATCCGAACCGGTTCGGATCCAAACTGGATTGGATTCGGTCCGGATCGGTCCCAAAAGGGCCCGATTCGGTCCGGGATCAAACCGCTGAATCCGAACCGGTTCGGAATGAACCGGTTCGGATCCGAACCGAACCACACATCCCTAGTGTATTGTGTGGCAGTTGTTTGTCTGTTTGTAGTCGGAAGTCCCGTAATATTTTTACATCTTCATTTTCTACAACTTTTTCAATTTTATGGTCCCACCAATGTTTGGCTACAATTAGCTTGTATTTTTTTGCAGAAGTTCCAGTGTATCATCCCTGCTACCTTGTCATGCCTTTGTTTGTAGTCAGTCTGTGCGATCTTTTTACAACAGCTGATTAGGTGGTCCACTGTTTCATCTGCTTCTTTACAAAGGCGGCACTTGCTGTTTGTGGTTGACTTTTCGACTTTTGCTCTTATTGTATTTGTTCTTAGTGCTTGTTCTTGTGCAGCCAGTATTAAACCCTCTGTTTCTTTCTTCAAGTTGCCATTCTCAAGCCATTGCCAGGTCTTGGTGATGTCTGATTTTCCACTTATATTGTGCAAATATTAACCATGCAGGGGCTTATTTTTCCATTTTTCTGCTCAGTTCTTGACTTGTTCTTTCTTGTAGGCCTGCTTTTTTTCATTGGTGTTGAATAGTTTCTCATTATTGACCATTTGAAATGCATCTTCTTCACTGTCCTTGATATATTCTTCAAGGCCTCTTTTCTCCTCCTCTACTGTTTGATGGCCTTGCAGCAATCCTCTTCCACCTGAGCTGCGAGGGAGGTATAGCCTATCTACATCACTGTGGGGGTGCAGAGCATGATTGATGGTCATGATTTTCCTTGATTGATGGTCATGATTTTCCTTCCTAGAGATCTAGCATCTCTAGCTCTTCCCAGGTCCAGTCTATTATTCCTGCAGTGTATCTGATAACAGGTATAGCCCAGGTGTTTATGGCTTGTATGGTGTTCCTGCCATTGAGTTTGGACTTGAGGATTTTTCTAACTCTCCTGATGTATTCACTTCCCATTTTTCTTTTAACTTCAGTGTGTGCGATGTTATCAGCCTGGAGAATGCCCAAGTATTGTTATGTTCCTTCTCTTCCAGGTTCTTGATGTTGCTTCCACGGGCAGTTCTATTCCTTCTGTTTTTGTTATTTTTCCTCTGTTCGTCAGCACACTTGTCTAGTCCAAACTTCATTGCTATATCACTACTGAATATACGGACAGTGTTTAGCAGTGATTCCATTTCTGACTGGGACTTTCCATACAACTTCAGATCGTCCATATACAGCTGATGGTTGATTTTAATGGATGTTTTAGATGTTTGGTATCCGAAGCCTGTTTTGTTTAGTATTTGTGAAAGTGGGGTCATGTGCGAGTACAAACAACAGAGTGCGATTACAAACAACAGAGTGCGGAAGTGCGATTACAAACTACAGAGGGGATAGTGAGCCCCCTTGGAAAATGCCTCTTCTAATGCTAACCTGTCCAAGTGTCTCACCATTGATTGTTAACTGTGTACTCCACATGCTCCACATGTAATAATAATAATAATAATTATTATTATTATTATTATTATTAATTCAATTTCTATACCGCCCTTCCAAAAATGGCTCAGGGCGGTTCACACAGAGAAATAAAAAATAAATAAAATGGCTCCCTGTCCCCAAAGGGCTCACAATCTAAAATGAAACATAAGATAGACACCAGCAACCGTCACTGGAGATACTTGCTGGGGGTGCATAGGGCCAGTTACTCTCCCCCTGCTCAATAAAGAGAATTGCCACGTTAAAAGGTGCTTCTTTGCCAAGTTATCAGGAGATGGCAAGAAAAGTTGGGAGATACTAAGTAAAGAACTCGGTTGACTTAGAAGCTCAGGAGTGAATCAGAGATTTTTAATTTTTTTAAAAAAAGAAAACCTCAGCTGAATGCATGCATTAGCATCTGGTAAGATACTGTACACTTCTACAATTAGTGAAGTACATCAGGCATGGTTAGCTCCCGCTCCTAAGAGGCCACGCCACTCTGGGAATCTGTGGATCTGGCGGTTAATTGCTTTTTCCACTGTAGTGGCTTTGATTGTGTAGCTGATTCATGATGGCTGGCAGAGGGGTGTACCTGGGAGAAGGAAGCCTGCCAAGCGATCGTATTTCACTGTTGATCCTTTGGGTGACGTGTTTGTTGGGGGGATTAAGTGATAGTTTTGTCCTTCAAGCCTGAAGCCATCAAGGCCAGAGCTGTCTGCATATTTTATAGAAAAGGAGATTTGGGAGGATAAAAGGGAGAGGTTGGTGGGTGGGAGTGCTGCTAACTAGAAGAACAGGAAATCCAGATAGATGTCAACAAATGGGGATCATGCAGGATATTCTATGTTCCTGAAAGCAGAGGTGGGACTCAGTTGGGATGTCAATGCTGTTAAAGCCGAGGGATGGAGGACTTCTGAAAAGCCCAAACCAGAGGACTGTGTATCAATTTACAAAATGCACCTAAGCACTAATTTCTGCCACCCATACAAGAAGAACAAGCCATAGTGAGAGGACACATCTTAACAAGGAGGTTTCCCCTATGAACTTTTTTTCTTGTTCCAGGGACATCAAATGTCTTCATCCATGTGAGAATGGCGAGAGAGAAATCAATGCCCTCAGCAAGAAACCATACTAGCAGATGACATTTTCAGCAGTGTCTTATGCTTCAGAGACCTCGAATGTTAAGCAAATATCACAAAAAGATCTCCCTGGGGAGAGTTATTTTTACTCAGAAAGGGGAAATGAGATCCAGTGTGATCTTTAATCCAATGCTGCTCCGAATGTAACTCCTGATTGCTTTTAGGATCTGACAAAATTGTGCATTGCTGGCAGGATTTAGGAGGTGGAGAAATCCTCTGAAAAAAATCCTCCAATGTTTCTCCTTGGGGGAACCCTGAAATTCTCTTTTGAATTTCATTTTGGAGAATTTGTTGTCCCAACTGTGGATGGGATTTGGGGTGTGTGACCCCAATTTATAACGTTTCAATTCCTCTCTCATTAAACCAGAACTTGGGGTTACCCCTTTGATTGGCAATAGACTCAAGATTGACAAAAGCAAGTACTTAACAAAATAGGTAATTGTCATGGAACTGCCACAAGATGTGGAGATGGCCACAATTTTAAGAGGTTTAAAAATAAGCATTCAACAAATCCATGGAGTATGGCTAATCAGCTGTGATAACTAAATGGGTTCACTTTGTACAAAGGTGCTATCTTATTTCTGAAAGAGCTGGAAATGTTATTATCCTTATTAACACATAACTGCAGTTCCTGTGGGCAAGAGGAATGTGTTAGTGTAATCTGAAGATAACTTGGTTTCACAAAAATCTGAAGAAAAAACCTAAGGAGCACTTCCTTCCCCCTGCCAACATCTCCAATGTAACTCAATGAAGTGGAATGTTTGTGTACTTAAAGAGTAGTTAACAGACAACTAGATGGGTGGAGCTAATGTAACTGAGTGGCAAGGAGGGCTTGAACTAAAAGAGCCAGAAATTTCTCAGCTTGAAAAATATTCCCTCAAGGCAGTCACAATGCCTTCTGCTTCTGAAGGGTATACACTCAGATAACACATCCACACCAGGGAAACAGTGTAACATTTTATTGCAGGTCCACACTTGTACCTCTGTATACTAATGCTGATGTCTAGTGTTATGTGAAAGCGAAATATCATGTCCTCATTGTTTAACACTGCCTCAAGTAAACACCCCCTTAAAAAAAAATAAAAATGGAAACTTCCGGTGTCACTCTGCCTTTAATGAATTCAGATATTGGAGTTAGAACTGGATGAGATGAAGTTTAGCTTTAAAGGACAAAAAGAAAAAAGAGAGGTGAGTTTGGCGAATAAGGGGCTGGAGGGTGGGAAAGAACCGCATCAATCAGCAAGTAGAGCTCCTTTTTCTTTAATGCCAACTTGAAACTGTTAGACGAGAGATCTTCTTTCCCCCATTGATCCTCAGGTTTTCAGAAGGTATTGTGGTTTGAACTGGTGGTTCAGGTCTTCAAAGATAAACCCCTGAATTACAGTTCCAAAATCATTTGAAGAGAGAGTAGATTTCTAAAAATATTATTTTCTTAGCAGGGGTTAGATTTGTCTGCTTCTCAACTAATGGCCAAGTCATGTTTCAGCAAAACTGGAGAAAAAATCAGTGTTGCTGAATATTTATGTCCACGGGGAATGCTTTGCAGAACAGAACCAATGTTCTGAGCGAAGCATAGTCACAGGAAGTATGAATTACTACCTCTACCCTCTCCCCAAATCCATGCAAAACTATTGCTGATTCAGAAACTTGATTATTTCTGGAATGTCCCATTTTGAACAGGTCTCTGCTGCTGTCAATGCCAATGAATCAGACCAGTCTCAACCAAGCATTTCAGATTTTCATACCTTCCAACATTTCAGCAATGAAAATAGGAATACATTTGCATAACAAGTCAGGTGTGTGTGTGTATGAGAGAGAGCGAGAGTGAGGAAACCACCTGAGAAGATTCTCATTTTTTCTTGGGAGCAACCCTTGAAATTCTTTAATTTCAGCCTCTCCTTGGTGGAACGAATTTTTTTCAAATTGCATTTTGGAGAAATGTTGGTTTCCTACTCAAGGGTGGACATCCATCCTGGGTGTCTTCATTTCTTTGGTTGTGGTTTCACTGGGCCCCACAATGGAGATTTGACTGGCTTGTCACATCAAATGGGCCTTCCTTTCTACATAGAAATGATCCCAGAGCAGTGACAATTTAGGATGGACTGTGTCAATAAGACATATCGATTCATTCTGATCTATATCATCAGTGAGTTATCATTCACAGGAAATTCACTGAAGTGCACTGTGAATTAGATTTGTACGCCAAATTACTCACAAAAACATGCACATCTCCATTCATAATAATGTTTTCTGCTTGTTATGACAGAGCTCCCAACTTATGAATAAAACAAAGTATCAATGGGTGGTAATATAACCCAGCTTTCCAGATCTCAGGCCTTGTGTAGACATGCAACGGAATGAGGTGGTCACAAAACATGAGCCCAGAAGGCAGGATTAGAACTAATGAGCTAACATTACAAGGAAGCAGATTCCGGCTGGACTTTAGGAGGAATTTCCTGGCTGACCGTGGAACAGTCTGCGGCTGTTCTCATGCACAGACGAACCCAGGCTAGGGAAGCTCAGGCTGGGTTAGGCTGTGCATGAGAACTGCTGGGATTGGGCCTGATCCCAGCAGGGCAGTGCCACCTAACTCCTGGGAGAATCCCCCAATTCACTGTGCTTGGTGCACAGTGAATTGTGGGATACCTGGAGGGTGGGACGCGCCATCCTGGCTCTAAAAGAATGCATCTTGTGGGAGCATGGGTGACGCTCTTGCTCATTGTCTGGGGGGAAGGAGCGTGTAGTGAAGCCTCGCCCCCTGCCCACCTGCCCAGTCGTATGAACGACCTGTCTGTTTCACTCATGCAGTGGTGGGTTCTCCTTCGTTGGAGGTTTTCAAATAGAGGCTGTCAGGGATGTTGTGGCAGATTCCTGTACTGAGCAGGGCTTTGGAAGAGAAGACCTCCAAGGTGGCTTTTAACGCGAACGTTTTACAAGGTGGTAGAAGGGAGAGCATAATTTCCAACCATTTCAGATGCTCGGCTGAAGAAGATGATAGGGATGTGTGAGTTTGGCACTGCAAACTCCATTTCTGCAGTGCCAGCGTTATGGACTGCAGTTTGGGTACCACAGAGCCAGAGTAGAGGGATGAAGCTCCCCCGTCACTCCGGCCTGCTTGGTTGTGTGGGCTGTCCTTCTGTGACGATGGGAGCAGGAAGCCCACACAGCCAGCTTCCCTGCCTTACTGATTTCAGAGATTCGCTCTCCTCAATGTCTGAATGCAGAGGGGAGAATGGGGGGGGGGGGTACCATACGTGTTACGTATGAACCGGGCCTGATTGTCGAACATCGAAGCCCTCTTTTACTTTCATTTTCTCAGCTGCCTTTCTCATGTCGTGGAAATCTGCCAGCCATGCTGAATGAGTTTCTGTGAAGGCACCACCTCAGTAAGTCCTGTGTTTAAACAACTCGCTGCCACCAGGCAGAGTTCTTTTGACTGAGAATACCATCCAGTCACTGGAGACTCTCCCCTTCCCCTTCGATTTCACAAAAAGGTCGAGTGGCAAGGTAATTTAGGCAAGCAAGGGGTGGGGGAAATAATAGACAGTGGTGCTATTGTAACAGTAATTCAAAAACAAGGAAAAGTTTACTTGGTTTAAAATCTTAACTCCAAAAGAGTGCAGAAATATCAGATGAAAGCAAATAATAATAATAATAATAAATCAGTTGAATGTACAAGTAAAGTGGTGAAATCATCATCATCATCATCATCTTTATTTGTTAGCTGCCCCATAACAAATTGTTCTCTGGGAGGCTCACAACAAGGGATTAAAACACACAATAAAAATATATAACACATTAAACCCCTGCTAACTGGGCAAAGAGGCACCTTTTAACATGGTGATTCTGTTTATTTAGTAGGGGGAGAACAACAGGGATCCATCTAATTTATTTGTTATTTCTCTGTGTAAACTGCCCTGTGCCATTTTTGGAAGAGCGGTATAGAAATTGAATAAATAATAATAGCAATAACAATAATAAAATCATAAAAGACAAAAAAGTGAAAAGAAAATACAAAATACAATACAAAGGAGCTTCAAAACTCATTTTAAAATTAATTAGAAATCAGATCAAATCTGCAAACCCGAATTTAAAAGGCCTGGGTGAACAAAAAGGTCTTTACCTGGCGTCTAAAAGGATGAAGCCAGGCGAACCTCACTGGGGAGGCTATTCCATAAATGGGGTGCAACCACCAAAAAATCCCTCTCCCTGGTAGCGACCCGCCTCACCTCAATTGACAGGGGAGCCTGTAGGAGGGCCTCTGAAGATCTTAAGGATCAGGTAGGCCCATATTGGGCAAAGTGCTCTCTCATGTAACCTGGTCCCAAGCTGTTTAGGGCTTTAAAGGCCGTAAATGGCTTGAAATAATGATAAATAAATAACGGTGCACTAGACTATACAAACTAAGCCTAGCCGTAGTCCCAAGGAATACAAAGGACAGCTTTTCCAGACAGTTCTAAACTGTCTGGAAAAATTGAAAACTAGCAAATTGCCAGGGCCAGATGGCATCCATCCAAGAGTCCTTAAAGTACTCAAATGTGAAATTGCCAACCTCCTTGCTAAAATATATAACTTATCCCTACAATCAGGCTCTGTACCAAAGGACAAGAAAGTAGCCAATGTAACACCGATTTTCAAAAAGGGATCCAGGGGGGATGCGGGAAATTACAGGCTGGTTAGTTTAACATCTGTCCCAGGCAAATTGATAGAAAGCATTCTCAAGGATAAAATTCTGAAGCACATAGAAGAACAGGCTCTTCTGGGGGAGAACCAGCATGGCTTCTGCAAAGGTAAATCTTGCCTCATGAATCTTTTCAAGTTCTTTGAGATTGTCAACGAGTGTGAGGATCAAGGTGATCCAGTTGACATAGTCTACCTGGACTTCTAAAAAGCTTTTGACAAAGTTCCTCATCAAAGACTCCTGAAAAAACTTAGCAGTCATGGGATAAGGGGACAAGTATATGTTTGGATTGGTAACTAGCTGAAGGACAGGAAACAGAGGGTAGGTATAAATGGAGTTTTCACGGAGGGAAGTACGAAGTGGGGTCCCCCAGGGATCTGTACTGTGACTGGTGCTTTTTAATTTATTCATAAATGATCTAGAAGTGGCCAAATTTGCAGATGATACCAAACTCTTTTGGGTAGTGAAATCCAAAAGAGATTGTGAGGAGCTCCAAAAGGATCTCTCCAAATTGGGTGAGTGGGCAACAAAATGGCAAATGCAGTTCAATGTTGGCAAGTGTAAAGTGATGCACATTGGGACAAACAACTTCACATTTACGCTGATGGGATCTGAGCTGTCGGTGACTGACCAGGAGAGGGATCTTGGAGTTGTGGTGGACAGCTCGTTGAAAGTGTTGACTCAATGTGCGGCAGATGTGAAAAAGGCCAATTCCATGCTAGGGATCATTAGGAAGGGGATTGATAATAAAACTGCTAATATTATAATGCCCTTATACAAAACTATGGTGCAGCCACACCTGGAGTACTGTGTACAATTCTGGTCACCACATCTAAAAAAGGACTGTTGAACTGGAAAAGGTGCAGAAGTGGGCAACCAAGATGATCAATGGCCTAGAGCACCTTCCTCATGAGGCGAGGCTACAACACCTGGAGCTATTTAGTTTAGAAAAAAGACAACTGCAGGGAGACATGATATAGGTCTATAAAATCATGCATGGTGTGGAGAAAGTGAATAGAGAGAAATTCTTCTCCCTCTCACATCACACACCTCTCACATGACACACCAGGGGTCATCCCATGAAATTGATTGCCAGGAAATTTAGGACCAGCAAACGGAAGTACTTTTTCACACAACACATAATCAACTTGTGGAATTCTCTGCCATGAGATGTGGTGACAGGCAACAACCTGGATGGCTTTAAGAGGGGTTTGGATAACTTCATGGAGGAGAGGTCTATCCATGGCTACTAGTCGGAGGGCTATAGACCACCTCCAGCCTCAGAGGCAGGATGTCTCTGAGTACCAATTACATTGAGTACCAATTACAGGGAAGTAACAGCAGGGGAGAGGGCATGCACATACCTCTTACCTGTGGGCGAGTGGGCATCTGGTGGGCACAGTGGGCCACTGTGTGAAATAGGATGCTGGCCTAGATGGGCCTTGGGCCTGATCCAGCTGGGCTGTTCTTATGTGCAACTGACTCAATCTCATCAGAGTTATAAGGTCAATATCTCTGCTCAATTGGAATTCTACTATATCTATCAGCCAAAAGTTCCGAAGGGAGGGCATTCATACGGGCCCTCAAGAAGGCCCATCTGTGTTTAGGGAAAATAAGGAGAAGTAGATAATTTGCTGGGTGAGTTCTCATCCCACCACTGAGCAGGTGGAATGACCTAGATGGCCTCGACAGCTCTTTCTGAAACTCAGTATCCCAGATCCTTCGTTTAATAAGTTCTTTGGCCCCGACCAAATCCACAGAGAGGATTGCTTCAGGTGAAAGACCGTAGGTATGGAGTTTCCTAACACAGTTATCCCACAGACTCGAGCAGTGCCTATCCAATAATAAGGGCAAGGAAAATGAAGGTTGATAGAGCAAAGAAAGAGGTCGGAAACAGTTTGACAAATATATAAGTGTGTGTGTGTGTGTGTGTGTGTGTGTGTGTGTGTGTGTGTGTGTGTATGAGCTCAGTAGCAGCTTGTTCTAACAAGCCATGGAGCACCAATGGAGGAGCAGCTACTCTCTCCTACCCCACCCAAGAGCTATGCTACCACAAGAGCTGGTCTTGTGGTAGCAAGCATGACTTGTCTCCTTAGCTAAGCAGGGTCCACCCTGGTTGCGGGGAGAGACCACATGTGAGCACTGTAAGGGAGTGTATGGGAGACCACATGTGAGCACTGTAAGATATTCCCCTCAGGATGGAGCCACTCTGGGAAGAGCATCTAGGTTCCCAGTTCCCTCCCTGGCAGCATCTCCAAGATCGGGCTGAGAGAGATTCCTGCCTGCAACCTTGGAGAAGCCGCTGCCAGTCTGTGAAGACAATACTGAGCTAGATGGGCCTGACTCAGTATATGGCAACTTCCTATGTTGCCACCTGCAGGCTGGCCGTTCATCAGGCAGGGTGGCTCTTGGGTACTGTGAGAGAGAGAAGCCAGGAAGTAGAGGCAACTCCACCTCCTTTGGCGCCCCCCCTCCCCGGGGTGCTTGTTCATTAGAACAAGCTGCTACTGGATGAAATATAGAATCTTCCCTCAATTTTTTATTTTTGTCGCACCATAGCCACAGAAGAATGAAAAATACCTGACTACTTGACATGTCGCAACAACCTTGAGCTATAATTACCTCCATCTCCTTGCAATATCCATTTATAGCTTGAAAAGAGGCGGAAAATAAATATATAAAAATATGGATGGAAGTGCTTTAAGTGCTAGGGTGCCACCAGATTTTGAAATGTGATACGGAAACTGTATTTTGAAATATGATATGGATATCTTGGCCTATGTCAAGGAGGGCTTGGAGGAATCTCATTGCCTTGGAGAGCAACATGGAGAGAAACAGGTTTTGCTCACATATTATAATACAGCTGACTATTTCTACACAGGGCATCTGAAAGGAATTTCATTTAGTTCTTACATCTTTATCCTGCGGATCCTCCAAGGAACTGGCAAGCACACATGATTCTACCCACTTCATAACGACTCTGCAAGGTAGGTTTGGCTGAGAGACAGTGATTGGGCCAAGGTCACCTGGTGAGCTGCATGGCTGAGTTGAGGTTTGAACATGGGCCACCATTGCTCCATCCTCACCATTGCCCCATCCCATTTATGAACTGACCTCTTGGAAAGAAGATCCCCAGACTGGCATTTGATGGGGTGCTTTATTTTCCTGTATTTCTGCCTTAAGAACGGCATGCTGTGTTTACTTGTAAAGCATCGAAATTCTTGGGAAACTGTATGCTTATATGGCAATGTCATTATTTAGTTGGAGTGCATATGTATGATGCTAGAACAGATGCACAAATGGGGAATTTTTTTAAAAGACCGATTAACCCTAATTGTGCTGTCAAAATAGCGTAATTGTAATGGCTCCACTGGGAAGATTGGTGTGTGTTTTTCTCCCCCCTAATTTCTTTTGTTTAATTTACGAGGCAGTATTTATTGGTATAATCAGAGCACAAGACAACTTACAGCTAATAATTTGTTCAGTGATGTATTGGAACCTCAGCAGAGACATGATAATAATATCCGATATTTATCAGAGAGTGGAATATAACAATGTCGGGGAGAAGAATGAGGCTGTGTGCCCACCTACAAGGACAAAATGGTGGGATGGATGGATTGAGGCTGTTTTTGGAGTTTGTGCCTTTCAGGAAACGGAGGACAGGCTCTCAAGAGCCAGGCCAGGCAAGAGGGCTTTGAGCAGGACTGCATGCACTCTAAAAAATATATCAAAAATTCTCCATCAGCTTAATCCAGATTCAATGTAAACAACAGCTAAAATCGCATGCAAATGCTTTTCTGTGCACATCAAAATTCATTCAGAGTTTGGTTAGGAGCCTCCAAATTACCCATGCATTTTGCTTTAGGCGTAATATGATAGCAATTCTACTTCTTTCAAGGCCATGTCAAGCCTGTGAATCAGAGGTATAGTAGAGTAGGTGTTCTCAGCTAGGGATGCGCATGAAATCCACTCGAATCGCTTCAAATTCAAATGGAATTCAAATCAATTAGAGTTTGAAGCCATTGACTAGGGTGGAGATTCACTCAAATTGATTTGACTTTGGGCAAATGCAAATCAATTTGAACGAATCTCCACTCAATTCAATGGTTTTGAACTCAAATCAATATGAATTCAATTTGAATTCAAATCGATTAGAGTGAAGTTTGTGCACATCGCCAAGTTGCCAGATTGGTTTTTTTAAAGCCAAATTTTGGGTTATGGCCCATTTGACCCACGAGTATACCCCTCAGGTTCTGGCAACTGCCAGCCAGGCTGGGCATGATGAGAACTGTAGTCCAATCACATCTGGGGACAAGCGTTGGGACCAAGTACGGAATCCCAGATGTTGTTGACTACAGCTCCCAGAATCCTTAGCTGTAGAGGGCTTTGGCTGAAGATGCTGGGAGTGGTAGTCAGCAACATCTGAGATTTTCTGTTACAGTTAACACTGCTGAGGACCCAAGCTTGGGAACCCCTGGAGTAGAGGTATGCAACCCATCCTCACATTGGAGCTTAGGGTCATCTTCTTCTTCAGCTGCTCTCCATGTCCATTTCATGAACAGCACAGCTGAGGAATCATAAAAAAAAAAAATCTGAAAATCTGAAATTTTGAAAAGGCTGGTGAAATTTACAGTGGGTGGGTCCACAGTTCACTAGTTGGGACCTCTTTGTGAAAATGACAGGTCACAAAGCCAGATGTTTCCCGTTTAGTTCAGGTTAGTGCCTCTCTAGGGCTGCTTCTGAAATTGGCCTCATCCAAAGTTTCACCCCAGATCCTGGACTTCCAGATAACGATCCATTCGCACGCGTATATCATCCCCATGCTCAAAGTGCTTACTGGCTTGCTGCTTCATATAACTCCAGTCATGTTCCTCATTGTCTCTAGACTACTTAGGAACATAGGAAGCTGCCATATTCTGAGTCAGACCATTGGTCTATCTAGCTCAGTATTGTCTACCCAGACTGGCAGCAGCTTCTCCTAGGTTGCAGGCAGGAATCTCTCTCAGCCTTCTCTTGGAGATGCTGCCAGGGAGGGAACTTGGAACCTTCTGCTCTTCCCAGAGTGGCTCCATCCCTTAAAGGGAATATCTTACAGTGCTCACACTTCTGGTCTCCCATTCATGTGCAACCAGGGCAGACCCTGCTTAGCAAAGGTGGCAAGTCATGCTTGCTACCACAAGACCAGCTCTACTCCCTGCTTTGCTAACTTGCCAAAGAGGCACCTTTTAACATGGTGATTCTCCTTTATTTAGCAGGGGGAGAGTAACTGGCCCTCTCCACCCCTAGCACGGTACCTCCAGTGACTGTACCTGGTGTCTATCTTATGTTTCTTTTTAGGTTGTGAGCCCTTTGGGGACAGGGATCCATCTTATTTGTTTGCTATTTCTCTGTGTAAACTGCCCCGAGCCATTTTTTTGATTTTTTGGAAATCAAATACATACAGACAGACAGACAGACATAAACAAACAAACAAACAAACAAATAAATCATGCTCCCCACCCCGCTCCAGAAATTACAGCTCTGCTTGTGTGAACAAACACCCCGAAGATATGCTGTTCGTTTTTTGGCAAGGTGGAAATCGGGAAGCAATAGAGAAGTTTTTGTGCACCCGTCGGAACAGATACACAGCAATTAATAAGTGGAACATTGATAGAGCTGCTTGCCGGCTCCGTAACACGTACTTAGTTGCAAAAGCCCCACGCACATGTCATGTTGCCATTTGTTATCGTTAGGGCTTTATTGACTAAAATTCGGCAGAGGAGAATTGAGAGTGAGCTCTTTAATAAGCAGCAAGGCTCGCCTAGTAAGCTTGGCTGCCCCCAATGTCAGACAGCAATCTTTCGGCTGCCGCGTTGTTTCCCGCTCCCTGCCTCAAGCTGTGCTCCCTTGCCAATAGTCAGTGGAAATTAAAAAATTATACTGATTACAATTATTATTTGCTAACAAGGTGGCTGAGTGTCAGACGTTGGGAAAGGGTGGGAGGGAGAGGAGAGTCAACATGATCTCTCTCCGGTTTTTCATTCTTCGGCACCGTGCGGATTTCAGGACACCTCTCATTTCCCTCCTGAAGTCAGTTTCATTTGAAAACGTCTTCTTCAAATGCATTTAAATAATTAAAAGGAACGCCATGCATAAGCTGGATGAGAGATGGGGTGAGGAAAGGTGTTCATTTTATCCTTCCTTTCACCTATTCATTTAGTTACCCTAGTAACTAAATCGCACTTCATCTGTACTATGAATATAAATCATGCAATTAATCAGAAATCATTTCGAAAGGTGGTTTTCAAAACTGTCTTCCAAGGAAATCCTGGGTCCCTCAGTCACTTGGTAATGAGAAGAACAGTCAAGGTGGACAGGTTTTCACAAAATATTGTTTGCTGTTTACTCCTGATTGTCCTCTCCATGCTGGAGTTGTAGGGCATGAAGGGTGCATTCTATGGTGAGACCCAAGAGGCATGGCCTGGGCCTTGTGAGGACTGTCTGTGCTCCTTAGAACATTTCCCAGAATCCTCTGCAGCATGCAGGAGTTCCATGTCAGATATTCAGAGGTTCACATCACCAGTTAACGTGGAATAGGCCAAGAGCAAATAAGAATGGGCAGGTGGGCTCAGATTTGTTGTGAGAGATCTATTCAAAACAAGAACATAGGGTGTTGCCTTCTACCGAGTCAGACCATTGGTCCATCTAGCTCAGTATTGTCTACACCGGAGCTGCTCAGCTTTGGCCCTCCTGCAGATTTTTGCCTCCAGCTCCCATAATCCCTGGCTATTGGCCACTATCACTGGGGATTATGGGAGTTGTAGTTCAAAAACAGCTGGGGGGTCCTAGCTTGAGCAGGCCTGGTCTACACTGATTGGCAGTGGCTCTCCAAGGATTCAGGCAGGAGTCTTTCCCAACACTACCAGGAGATACCACCTGGGACCTTCTGCAGGCAAAGCAGAAACTCCATATCACAGCAGACAGTGCTCATATATAGTCACCCATCCAAATGCAAATCAAGGTAAACCCAGCTTAGCAAAGCAGATATTCATGTTTAACCCTTGCTAACTGAGCAAAGAGACACCTTTTAAAGAGGATAGATAAAGTTTATTACGGTCATAGACCAGTTAATCTTTACATTTTATAAAATATTCGATTAGGTAATGCAGGCTTTACAAAGCTTACATACAGTAAAACAAAATTTGGCCACATTAACAGTCATCCCAGGTTTAAAATTGGACAGCAGATCCTCCCAGTAGAAAAGATCGGTGTGGCCCGGACAATTCTTTAGCAAAGGTAAAATAAACTTAGAACGACTATCCCTATAAAATTCACAATACAGAATTACATGAGCAGTGGTCTCTATTTCACTTGTACCCGCTTGAATTTTCCCTCCAAAACCGTGGTAGAAAGTACATTGAGGTGGGCCAGGGTCAATGCTCTCCTAAATTTAGATACTAGAATGTTATTTATGTATTATTTATTGTTCTTTATAAACCACTTTGGGAACTTTGGTTGAAGAGCAGTATATAAATATCTGTAGTAGTAGTAGTCGTCGTCGTCATGCTTACTACTACAAGACTAGCTCCATCCTTTCTCACTGCATTTCTTCAATGAACCAGAGTATAAGGTAAAACTAGCTGTATTTTCAGAATGCTACCCAGGATTGCAGCAAATTGTGTTTCGTAGGTGGTATTGTATTTTTATATCTGGTCTTCATATATCTTAAAGTGTGCTATCAAGTTGATTTTGACTCCTGGCGCCCACAGAGCCCTGTGGTTTTCTTTGGTAGAATACAGGAGGGGTTGACCATTGCCTCTCCCCGCTCAGTGTGAGATGATGCCTTTCAGCATCTTCCTATATTGCTGCTGCCTGATATAGTACCAGCGGGGATTCGAGGCAACCTTCTGCTTGTTAGTCAAGCATTTTCCCACTGCACCATTAGGTGGCTTTCTGTTTTCAAACTTTGACCCAGTTTAGATGATAAACCAGACTGTGTACCTCTACCAGACGAGGGGCCAGCCTGCAGGCAGTGTGGTTTTCATTAGCACTGGGGTGGGGCAGAATAGGAGAGAGAGAGGAGCAAATGGAGCTGCCGGGAAGCACAGGCAGCTGCACCTCGTTTGGCATCCTCCTGGCTCAATTTAGAAACCCCCCCCCCGAACAGCCCAGGGGGTACAGTTTGATATCAGACTGAACCTGGGGTGGGGGCAGGGTTGGTCCATTATTGAGCCATCAAACCAAACCGGTTAGATGTTGAACAGGTTTGGTTCTGAACCTGTTTGCACATGCCTACCCAGCGGTTCTCAGACACAGCCTAACCCAGGCTGGGCTTCCATAGCTTGGGTTAGGTTGTGCCTCATTTTCTTTTTGATGCACTGAAGCATCTGGGAAGAACTAAGGAGCATTCTACTCTACTGACATTCATTTAGGAGGGAGAGCATGCTTTCATCTTCTTTAAGCTTTATCCAACTTTGAGAGTAGATTTGTACCCCAGCTGCAAAAATGTGCATAAACAAGCCAACTACTGCACTCCCAGCTGTGCCTCTATTGTCATACTCTTTCCTGCACTTTGGTACACGAGATATACCCAAGTATGGCCCCTCACTGGTTATGATATGTATGTGATTAATAAAAATATGGCACAGGGTAGAAAACCACCACAAAATGAATGGACTCCCTACGGTGGGGTGGTTTCTATTAAGTCAACTGGGAGAAAACCCACTCAAGAAATGAATGGACTTCCTACGGTGCAGGAGTTTCTGTCCCATTCCCTTTAAGCCATTTGGACACCCTGTTTCTCTTTGGAAACTTCAGTTTTGTTTCACCTTGCAAGCTCAATTGGTCTTGAAAGACGATAGAGTCTGAAAAATAGTCTGAGGTGCTGCATAATTATGTGCTCCTGAGCTAGGGCAGATGAAACAAGTCCCTCCCACAATGTCAGACTTAGGCCGAATTCAGACATAATGGGAGTCCAGAGTTAAACGGGGCAGAGGTTGGAACACTGTTTTGTCCTAATGCGTGCAACCGCGGTTTCACAGTTTGCCTTGCTAAACTCCAGTTTCAACCTTTGGTTTTTCATTAAGATTTGCTGCAAAGGTGAGGTTTGGCCACTGCTGGGAGCTGCAGCCCAGCAACATCTGGAGGGCCAAAGTCCAGGAACCCCTGCCCTAGTGGGGTGAGAAGAAAACACACAACAAGAAGATGGCAGCTCTAAATCAAATCAGAACATGGACACCGCCATTGATCGCAGTTCTGAGCTACTTTTGAAACTGTAATCATAGAGACAGCAGTGCAGACCCATCCCGGATCATGTCCGCTCCATGATCCGGGACGGATCCACTTCCCGCTGGCCGCTTTTCTAAGCACTAGCCTTGTGTCTCCTGTCTCCAATGCAGCAATACAGTTGCCAGGCATCAGGGATGCCGCTATGTCTCAACCCAAGCTTGTCAGCCTGACAAGTGGCAAGGTCACACAGGGGCATCCCCTCTTCCCATGCTGTCCCTCACTCCCTCCTCCTTGCAAACAGGAGGGGAAGGGGACAGGATGACAGGACGGACACTAAGTGCTTCACTTCCTGAGAATAAAGTGAAAATGATGTATGTTCACAGGCACAAACACTCCAGATGGCAACATAAGCTGGGCACTCCATTACAATGCCAGGACGGAAACATATGGCATGTGTGTGTGTGTGTGTGTCCAGGGTTGGGTTTAAAAGGCAACCCCAACCAGGGAGTCTTGAACAGCAAAGTACTATTTTTTGCAAACACAAAATTGGGAAAGGGGGCCCACCCTTGGAGACACCCTAGGCTTACTCATAAGAAGGGCTGGGCAGCAGGCTCAGCATTGCTCCAGTGAAAGGAGCGAATCAACATATGTGATGAAGATGGATACTGATCCCGAGCAGACCGCTCACTCATGAGAGTGTAAGGCCATGGGGTGAAGGGGTATCCCTTCCCCAACCATGAGGACCATCTGGGAGACGGGGTGTTGGGCAGAATTGCTAATAAACAATGACGACAAAACAACCCCTTCTCCCATGGACTGCTCTCTCACGAGAGTGTCAGGCTACTGGGGCTCTGTATCGAGCCAGTTTGCTCTATGCAGGAAAGCCGCGGGGAGAGATATGCCGACAACTCCTCTTCCTGTCTTGGTGGCAGCCACCAAGTAGCCCTCAAGCCATGCCTCCTGCCAGCCTGTCCACCCATTTGAACATGCCCATCTGTCTGGGGTCACAGACAACCAGGACTCCCCTCTCCCCCAATTTCCTCATGACAGCAGATCTCCATATGGCGCAATGCTGGCCTGAACCCAGAGTAAAAATCGTAACTTTTGAATGGGAGTAAAAATCCGTTCCCTTACCTGGTTTCCCGCCTGTCCGAGGAACTGTGGTGGCCCTGGAATTTGGCCCCAAAGTCCAGGGGTACGAGCACCTCTGCATAGAGCACCCATCGCCTGGGGGAAATCCGTCAATGCACTGCACTCAGCACACAGTGCATTGTGGGATTCCCAGAGGCGAGGATGTGTCTTCTTGGCTCTCCAAAAATGGATCGTGTGGGAGCACAGACGACACTGCCACCAATATTTGATGGTGGGGGGGAAGGTGAGTGAATAAAAGCCCCTACAACCATCTGGGGGGAAGGTGAGTGAAACGAAGCCAGGAATGAAGTCATAGCCTTTAGCTGACATTGGCTGGGTTCACATAATTACAAGGATCCAGGTTAGAAGGTTAACCAGCATTAGCGAACCCTGTGGAGTTTATTGTGAGAACCCAGAATTTCAGGGCAATCTTGGGTCTCTCTTAGCCCTACAGAAACATGGGAAGCTGTCTTATACCGAGTCAATCTATGGTCCATTTAGCTCAGTATTGTCTACACAGATGGGCAGCAGCTTCTCCAAGGTTGCAGGCAGGAGTCTCTCTCAGCCCTAACTTGGAACCTTCTGAATGCAAGAATGCAGATCCTCTTCCCAGAGCGCCCTCATCCCCTAAGGGGAATATCTTAAATGTTCACACATGTAGTCCATTCAAATGCAAACCAGGGTGGACCCTGCTTAGCAAAGGGGACAATTCATGCTTGCTTCCCCAAGACCAGCTCTCCACTCTGGTTAACCAGCATTGAACCAGGATAGATCACAGAATAGATCACCAGGGCTGAATCCCGGTTATCTGTGCTGATTCACCGCTGCTTGACCGGAGCAGTTTGACCCGTGCCCTGAAATTATGGGTTCTCACAACCGACTCGGCTGGGCTAACTAATCCTGATTAACTTTTGCTTTTCAACCCGAACCCTTGTGATTGTGCGGACTCGGCCATTTCAGTAGACTAGACACCCTCCACACTGCATCCATCTGGCTGCTTTTCAGTGAATTTAAGGGCCTGATTTTTATTTATTTGGTGGGGGGCGGGGAAGCATCAATTATGGCAAAATTATAAACGGAGAAATATATGCCATCCATCTTTCTCTGGTACAAGTTTCTGGGATCAAGCTTCCCCCCCCCCCAATGGTAATTGCATCCTTTTTACCCTTATGCTGCTCTGTTCCCTTGTTGCCCATCTACAGAGATTCACTCTCTGGCATTTACAGCACTTTTGGCACCCCAGCGTTATCCTTCAGTTCCATGTCAGCCCATCGCTCCTGCATACAATGGGAGACGGGAGGGCATCAATCAAGGTTTAGTATTATTTCGCCGCCTGACAGCTGTTATAACTTCTGCCGGGCTGGAAATGCCAACGAGAGAAACCGCCTCGTTACTAGGGAGGTTAATAAACTCTTCAAAGGGCTTCTGAGTCAGGAAAGTGTCTGCCTGATAGCCCCCGTTATCTTAACTCACAGATAACCCCTATCTGCTTGGGTGCTTCCTTTGCCTACCCTGTCTTACACGATGCCAAAGATATTGCCAGCTCTTTGCTACTGCTCAGGCTGGGACCAGCTATTCCACATATGCCTGGATTGAGTCCAACTTCGACTTTGCAAGGGGAAAGGTGGGAAACTTTACTGTTCCCTGTAAAGAAAGATATACAGGCTTCCAACCACAGACTTGACAAAGAGGCACTTTTTAACGTGATGATTCTCTTTACTTAGCAAGGGGAGAGTAATTGGCCCTATCCACCCCCAGCACAGCATCCCTCCAATGACTGTTGCTGGTATCTATCTTCTGTTTTTTTTTAAAGATTGTGAGCCCTTTGGGGACAAGGATCCATTGGAAGAGAGTTGGTCTTGTAGTAGCAAGCATGACTTGTCCCCTTAAGCTAAGCAGGGTCCACCCTGGTTGCATTTGAATAGGAGACTAGAAGTGTGAGAGGTGTAAAATATTCCGCTTAGGGGATGGAGCCGCTCTGGGAAGAGCATCTAGTTCCAAGTTCCTTCCCTGGCAGCATCTCCAAGAGAGGGCTGAGAGAGATTCCTGCCTGCAACCTGGGAGAAGCCGCTGCCAGTCTGGGTACACAATGCTGAGTGAGATGGACCAATGGTCTGACTCAGTATATGGCAGCTTCCTATGTTCCTATGTTGCTGGCCACGGGGAATTATGTCATTGGGTTTCTGGGCAGCCCTAGAATATGGCATATGGAGCACTGAGTCATCCAACACCCTCACATTTATTTTTCCTTTCTTTCTGCATCTGGTGGGGCAGGGTCCCCTGTGAATGCCTAGTTGAAGTCAGTAATGGACTAGATCAGGAGTACCCAACCTTGGGTCCACTAGAGAGTCTGAAATTCTAAGCAAACTGGTCTTTCTAATTTTAAAAATAAAATCTAGAAGAGGGAGATGCAGATATAACGTGTCTCATCCTTGACTGCCCCTTCCCTAGGTCGCAATCTCATGCTTACAAGATGGGTGTGTAATTTGGACAGTTAGGGTCTTGATGTGGGGCACTGAGTGAGCAAAGATCCCACAGCACTAAACTAACCGGATGCTTTCACACTATGCCAGGTAATTATCCTTTTTACCTGAATTCAAAACTAGGAGGTCATTCACACAATCAAAAACTGGGCTCTACTCAGGTTTGGGAGCTACGTGTGCTCCCAGTTTTTTGGTTGTGTGGAAGCAGGGTAGGAGGAAAACCTGGGTAGAAGTTATTGTGTGGAAGCAAGGGAGGAGGGAAAGCTACCCAGGTTTTCCTCCTCCCTTGCTTCCACACAACCTAAGACTGGGAGCACACACAGCTCCCAAACCCGGGTAGAACACAGTCTTTGGTTGTGTGACTGACCTTTAGTTTTCACCCAAAGTTTTTTTAAGTTAGAAATTCAGGAGATTGTCTAAAATTCAGAGTCCCAGTCCTTTTGGGAAAGCACAGAAACAATCTGTATTTAACCTGTATCTTTAAATGGGGTTGTTTTAAATTCAGAGAGGCTCTACACACGATCTGTGTGTAGAGCCTTACTGGGTTCTGCGGGGAGAGCGAACATAGCCTGCTCTCTCCGCAGATGATCCCCAGGCTAGCCCTGGGCGGCCAGATCAGCCACCCACACGACTACCGGCTCCATCACGGAACCAGTAGGGGCAACGGGGATCCCAGGATGCCCTGTGCGAGTGTGCAGGGCATCCTGTGGAGACCTCCGAGGCTGGGAGGCTTGTTGTAGCCTCCCAACTGGGGGTCTACTCATATGTCACGGAGCTGCATGGTGGGGGCAGACGATCAGTAAAACACGGTTAGTAGAGCACTCGCTCTGCAAACCTCATTTTAGGGAACGGGTTCCTAGGTGGGCTAGCCAGTGTAACTCCCCCCTTTTCTTCTCCCTCTAAAACACTGTGCTCCTTTCCCAAGAGTTTGCAATGAGTTTGGGAGTTTGCAATGAGTTTGGGAGCTTGCAATAAGTTTGGACCTTTGCAATGAGTTTGGGAGTTTGCAATGGGTTTGGGAGCCTGTACAAAGAGCTGTGAGCAAGTCTCAGTCAAAAGGCATCTCCTAGGATATCGGGGGAGGAAGAGTCTCATTGAATGTAGATGTGGTGGAGAGATAATAAGAAAGCTTCTGATGCAAGGTAACTATTGATTACTTAATGGTTTGGTAAATACCACCGTGAGGCAGAGCAATTACTCATTTATGCTGGCTCCTCTGGCTGAGCATGCAAGGGATGAGCAAAGCAAGGCTGCAGGCTTCACCGCTGTGCAATTACCAAACAGTAAAATGTCACCTCTTGGCAATTATTCCCTCTTGATTGTAGCCACCTGTCTCGGAGGGAGCTCTGGATTTCTCCGACGTAGCCTGCCCTGAACAGCCAAAAGAAATGAAGACCTGCCGCCGCTCCGCCAAGTGTTCCACTCTTAGCCTGCTCAGAAGTTGCAGTGGGAGCCTTCTCTTTCCGCCCACTCGGCAAGGGCCCTTGATCTGCACTCCCGTTGCCCGGCCCCTTCCTTGCAACAAGGAAGCCGTGAAGCTTCCTCTTTCTAGAATCCCTAGGCAAGAGTTGTGGAATGCAAGGACAAGGCTGTGGAGTAGAACAAATCAGACCAGAATGTTCACTTGAGGCACATATGACCAGGCTCAAACTATCATGCTTTGGACACATTATATGAAGACCCAGCTCCCTTGAGAAGTCCATAATCCTGGGAAAAGTTGAAGGCAAGAGAAGAAGAGGACGATCAGCAGCAAGGTGGATGGACTCCATGACGACAGCAAATGAATGCACTACTGAGAGACCTAAAAGGCCAAGTTGAAGACAGATCATCCTGGAGAGAATCTATCTATGTCTTCCCTAAGAGTCGACACCAGCTTGACAGCACTCAGTCAATCAATCAATGAAATAGATAACAAGGTCCTTCACACAATCAAAAACTGTGTTCTACCCAGGTTTGGGAGCTGTGTGTGCTCCCAGTTTTTGGTTGTGTGGAAGCAAGGTGGTAGGAAAACCTGGGTAGCTTTCCCTCCTACATTGCTTCTGCACACAATCACTTCTGCCCAGGTTTTCTTAAACTTTGCTTCCACACAACCAAAAATTGGGAGCACACGTAGCTCCCAAGCCTGAGTAGAACCCAGTTTTTGATTGTGTGAATGACTTCATTACATACAGAGAGGCACCTGCAGACTGCTTTTCTGTGCTCTTGCTGCTGGCTGTTGTTTAGCCCCAGCTCTTCTCCTGGATAGGAATACAAGTAACTAAAGCCCCATTCAAATGCTGGCCTGGATCAAGGAACAGATTAAACAAAAGCCACACTCTCCTTCCTAGCTCTCTCCAGTATTTGATCTAAGGAGGTTGTATCTGACTTCTGTCGGGCTTTGTGATGCAAATTCTACCTTATCTCGATATATTTCTGGATTTTTAAAAGGCTGGTTTTAAGCCACTTTTTCTGAAAACGCCAGAGCAAATAGGGGGAGGCACTGACGTAGAATAATTAGCATAATAAGAAGGATACTCTCTTTAGAAATGCAGATATCGCTCTGTAGGAAGCTCTTTCTCTCTCCCTCCACATTGGGTAGAAGGAAAACATGGACGCATGACCTGTGAACTTGTTTCAAAACAAAACCCGAGAGCAGAGGGGAGGGGCTGCTTCCTTCAATTCCGCCAGTGTCGTTCAAAGTGGCTTCGCTCAACATTTACCCTGGAGCATGAAGCCATGTGCGATTAACTCCCGGGGCAGATCCTCCATCGGGCAAATGATCACTACTGCTGCTGCAACAATGAATATCTATATACTGCTTTTCAGCGCAAGTGCTCAAAGTGGCTTACACACAAAGAGAAATTATTAATGAACTAGCTGATCCCGTGCGGAGTATCTGTGCCCCTAGTTTGCTGCTGCTGCCTTCTCCCCCACCCCTGCTGCTTTTTTGCCTGCCTGCCTGCCCCACCCATCTTCCCCCCGCCTGTCATCTTCTCCCCCCTCCCGCCTGCAGCCACCTTCTTCTTGTTCCCCACCCACCCCTTCTCCTTCTTTTGCACCACCTACCCACCTCCACTTTCTGGCTGCCTGCCTGCTGGCCAGCCAGCCAGCTGCCGCTCACGGCCACTCAGCCACCCACCTGCCTGCCACTTGCAGCTGCTTGGCCACCCGCCGCCATTTTCTTAGGCCGACTGGCCACCACCACCACCATATTCTTTCTCTGGCCTGTCCAGTGGCTCTCCGGCAGCTCTCCGAACTCTCGTGAGAGCTGCCACGCATGGGATTAGCCACGGGTATGTCTTAGAGAATTATATATGAAGATGGTTTCCTGTCCCAAAAGGATTGTCCAAATGTGTCGCTCAGCTGAGCAAAAATGTGTTCTAGGCCGCCAATGGGGCCAGGGAGAGGGAGCTGCCCCCACCCCACCCACCACTGGCCTCCATGGCCCCCAATCCCTGCACCTGTGAGATCTCAGCTCGCTTCCCTTTGGCTGCCACGGTATGGTACAATAATGTCACTGCCCCAGGGTGAGCCCATTCCAGCGATTACAGGTGCCAGAGTGGCGATGTCATTATACCATGTCATGGCTGTCAAAGGGAGTCAAGCGGCAGCAATGGTGGCAGTGAGAGGAGGCCATGGAGACTAGTGGTGGTAGGGCATGGGGCTGTGGCTCTAGCTATGACCCACCTTCAGTGTCACTATGCCACTGAAGCTCCCCGGTTGATTTTTTCACCGAGCTTTTCACTGTTTACCGCATAGGATTTTAAAGATAAAGGCAGCAGTGGCTCATCCTAACAAGCCGGAGGGGGGCGGCAAAGGAGGCACAGCTGCCTCTGCTTCCTGTCAGCAGCCGGGGTTGCTGATCTCTCTCCCGCCCCACCCCAGAGCAATGCTGCCTACAGGTTGGCCATTCATCAGGTAGAGCTTTGCAGTTAACTGCACAGCTCTACCTGATGAATGGCCAGCCTGCAGGCAACATTACTTTTGGGCAGGATGGTAGAGAGAGGAGCAGCTAGGAAGCAGAGGCACTTCATTTCCTTTGGCGCTCAAACTGGTTTGTTAGGACAAACCGCTACTGGATAAGGGAGGGGGAAATCTTATATACCACCTTGAACTTTTTGGATAAAAATGTAGTGAAGTAAAGATCCAATTGCAACCCCCCCATCTTACATAGGAACATCAGAAGCTGCCTTCTACTGAGTCAGACCATCGGTCCATCTAGCTCAGTATTGTCTACACAGACTGGCAGCGGCATCTCCAAGGTTGCAGGCAGGAATCTCTCTCAGCCCTACCTTGGAGATGCTGCCAGGGAGGGAACTTGGAACCTTCTGCTCTTCCCAGAGCGGCCCCATCCTCTAAGGGGAAAATCTTCCAGGGCTCATACATCTCTGACTCAAATGCCAAACAGGGCAGGTCCTGCTTAGCTTAAGGGGACAAGTCATGCTTGCTACCACAAGACCAGCTCTGTCTTGGTTTTGTATTGATATAGCAATAGCTTTTCAGTCAGCATTTGAGGATATGGAGAAATGACTCAGATGAAGTTTTCACCAAGGCAGAAACATGGCAACTGGATTGTACCACCTTGGACCACAGATGGGGATTCAGCGTCTGAATGCCTCCCCATACAAACCCTGCCTCCCATGTAGAAAAGTGGCATGCCCCGGGTAAATCGAGGCTAGTGCCCTTCTCCCTGATATCTGGGGTTTTTGTGTGGAAGTTTTTTTGTTTTTTGTTTTAATTAAGGGACATTCAGTAATGTAAACAACCTATAGTCTGGTGGCACAGGCAAGTTTACCACGTCAGTGCAGACTATGCCTGTGTCTTGGCACACTGAGTTCAGAAACATTTTTACTATTGTTTTGGGCCAGCAATTGCAACCCCTGTTGGAGAAAAAAATCATTGAGAAAAACAGTGATAAATCTTCCACTCCACCGTTCTCTCCTTTTATTTCCTGTAACCCAATTTGCTACCAATAAACCCTATTTACGATGTTGTGGAGATGATCATATGGGGCCGAAGCTTGGAGCAAGTCAGAGACATTATCCCAGTTGTTACACTCAGGAGAGATCTATTATGATCTGTGGCAGAGAGAGAGAGAGAGCGAGAGAAAGAGAGAGCGAGCATTAATTTATATCCAATCCCTTGCAGTAATGCAAATTAAATTAAGTTCATAAAATTCAGATGGGCTACCACCCAATGACTGAAGTGCAACCCTTACAAATGCAATAAGTCTAACCCCCGCATATTCAAAGTAAGTTGAAACTGAATGGGTTTAATAGGACAGCATCCTATGCCCAGCAGTATAATTTGGGGTGGCAGAGACACATTTGTGGTGAGAACCCATTAAAAGAATGATTTGCTTACTTAAGAGTAGGTGGACTATCGGCACGGCAGGAGACCCAAAGAACTTTGCATACTGGCAGCTGGCGTACAATCTGGAACAATTTCTCCTTAAGTATGGGGATTATTAACTTGGAGATGAAATATAATAAGGAATGAAAGTATCTCGGCTAAGCTTTGAGCAGAAGGAGAGAAAATCATATACTGAGATCCTTTGTAAAGAAGCAGTGAGTTGGGAATCCAGGCATGCAGGAGGAAGGAAAAAGCCAGTTCCTTTGGTCTCCTGGGCATTGTGTGGCTCACTGAATGCCAGGAACAGCTCAGACTAGAACCAGGAACCTAGAATTTCTGGGTATAGCTACTATATGGTATGTTCCATCAGGTCTGTACATAATATGCAGAACTGCAGTTCACGGTTTCGTGTATCCGTTAGTGTCAAAGACACATGACCTCCTTATCTGTGGATATGAAAGGGTTAAAACTCATGTATCTGCAGTTCCTGGAAGGCCGGAAATGACTGCAGAGTTCATTTCTGGCTGCCATTTTGTCCGCAGGAGCCATTTTGTGGCTCATTTCATCAAGAAAACCTTTAAAAATGGAAAGACCGCTGACTTTTGGGGACCATTTAGAACTTTTGGGGGCATTTGGGGGGCATTGCTGGATGCCAGGAGACCCCTGGAGCACGATGGGGCACTTTATTTGGCCCATGTTCATGTTTGGGAGGCAATTTGGGGGTGGGGGTTGAGTCTAGGAACCTAACCCCAACATTCCCATAGACTCAATGCCTCATTATCCATGGTCTCATTACCCGCAGTAATCTGCAGGAATGGAACCCACATGGATAATGAGGCCCACTTGTATAGCTCAGGTAGGGGTTCCCAACCTTGGGTCTTCAGATATTGTTAGGAACACAGGGTCCTAGGAAGCCTCAGTCCATCTAGCTCAGTATTGTCTACACTACTTGGCAGCTGCTCTCCAAAGTTTCAGGCAGAGGTCTTTCCCAGCCCTACCTGGAGAGGCTTGCGATAGAACCTAGGACCTTCTGCATGTAAGCATCCAGATGTTCTTCCACTGAGTTACGGCCCCATCCCCAGCCACAATGGCCTTTGATGGTCTCCAGGAATGATGGGAGTTGTTCTCCAACATCTTGGGACCTGAGTTTGGGAAACCTTGCCTTAGAACATCTCCCTTCATGTAAAGGACTCCCAAGAACTGGAGTGACTCCACCTTCTGAGGGGTCCATTGAGTCTGCTCCTCAACAGGAAGGGCTATAAAGCTTCCTGTTTGGGTTGAGATTGCTTGGGAAATGGTAATTTTACTGGAAATTGGCTTGTTCTCTGACTCTGACCTACTTGGCTTGACTTCGGGCTTCAAGAAAATATCTGCTTCTGACCCAGCTCTACCAGAAAAGGTGGCAATAGTAGTTCTTATTCATTCATTCATTCATTCATTCATTCAATTTCTATACTGCCGTTCAAAAAATGGCTCAGGGCACTTTACACAGAGAAATAATAAATAAATAAGATGGCTCCCTGTCCCCAAGGGGCTCACAATCTAAAAAGAAGAGATGCTCCAGCTGCCCCTTCAAGTTAACACTGCAGTCAGGGAGGGAACTACACATGAAGCATTTTATGCTTGCCCTTGAAATGTGCCTGGCTGTTTCTGTGGCCCCATCCCCAGGATTTTTTTTTTTCTGGAGCCACCTCCATTTGGAAGGGGCTAGGAAATTGAAGAGCTAGGCATCAAGTCATTTGAAACTTGTGGAAGGTGTTGGTGAGATGGGAGGCTTTTATCCCTCACCCTGACATGGTCCATTGCCTGCCTCATTTGTTTGGGGCCAACAGGTACATCTGTTGCCCAAAGTATGTGGTTTACTTGAATAGGATCTGCAATGGGGCTTGTAGGGCTGTATTCTTGGCAGGTGAGGTGTGGGATGCAAAGTCTCCAAAAAGGCTGTCACCACGGAGGTGAGGCCTGGAATGGGCCGAAGACCACCCAAACCGGGCTATTTGGAACTTAATGGAGGCCAGTAGGGGGCAGGGAACCTCTGGAGGACACCCCACGCAGCTGTGGACAAGCCCCAGAGCGGCGGTGGCAAGTTACATTTATTTGTTTAGAAGTAAAAAATAAATAAATTGTAAACCCACCAATCTGAACCAGGGGTATTGGGGGTGTGTGCACAAAGCCGAACATGCCCAGTCCGGTTCGAGTCTGGTCCAGACTTGAACTGAACCGGGCAACCCAGTTTTGTGCACACCCGTAGTTGTCTATGGACTGAAATACATGAGATGCAAAGAGTGTGAAGATGTAGAAACCCCTATAAGCTGGCCATGAAACTACAGTGCAGAGAATGTAAAGGTAAAGGTAAAGTGTGCCGTCGAGTCGATTTAGACTCCTGGCACCCACAGAGTCCTGTGGTTTTCTTTGGTAGAATACAGGAGGGGTTTACCATTGCCTCCTTCCATGCAGTATGCCTCCGCCCTTTTAGCATCTTCCTATATCGCTGCTGCCCTATAGAGTACCAGAAGGGATTTGAACCGGCAACCTTCTGCTTGTTAGTCAAGCATTTTCCCCGCTGCGCCACTTAAGGTGGCAGATAATGTACATAATGTACATATGTGTTAAACAGAAAGTCACAACTCCGAACATTCAGCATCTAGATTACCTATTGAAAATGGGAGCGAGTGGTCATGGTGTGCTTTCTGGGCACATTTTGCAATTTTGCAAGCACCAGCCCCAATTAATGTGGGGCATGGGGGTTTCCCTGTCTCTCTACCTACTGAAAGCAAGAGGTATGTGGCCATTCACATTGATTCCAGAGATTGCCGTGGAACGAGGGAGCAGTACAAATTGTTTTCCTCTTTGTTCTTCATCTTTGCAGCCAAAATGCTGTTTTAATAAACTGGAACGGAGGCAGGCGTTTCTTCTGGTCGCTGGGGAGGTTTCTATCTCCTTCTCAATTTCTTTCTTTCTTTGCTTTGCTGGTATGAAAGGGAGTGGTTCAAATTAGCTGAGAAAACAGGACCACTGCAGTCTATTTAGAGGCTCTGGGATATGGACCTGGAGATGTTTTCATTATTATAAAGCCCAATAAGCCTAACTTTTCGGCTCACAGGGTAGGAATAAAATAGTTGTAACAGTGTTGATGCAGGGGCCCCCCTCCCATATGTCAGATGTTGGGGAAAAGGGTTAGGCATTGCAGGGAGGGTATTGATGTAACCCCCCTCCCATTCCAAGGAGGAACATTCCAATTATAGGAAATAATGTAGTGTAGACTGTATTCAGATCCATACATCCTATTCTGGTTGCCCATGAGGCAGAGGCAGTCCCCAGGACCTTGGAGAGCTCCAAGGAGACAGGTTGACTCATCACCAGTCAGAGATAGACTGAAGCCTTAATTATTACCTCTGAGTCCAGAATAACTTCCCTGGACACTGGGTCCCTGCCTGAACAATCCCTCAAAGGGCATCTCTGAGAGTCTAGCACCTCCTCTTCTCAGTCTGCTCCTGCTGAACTTGTTCCTGCTGGAGTTATGGGGTGTGGGAGAGAACACTAATGGCAAACAGATAAAAAAATGTGCATGACAAAAGTGGCATCAAGAGGTTTTTCATGAACATTTCAACTCTTCCTTGGGAGAAGATTATGGTGATAAGCCATAGTGTTCCATAGTGTTGGACAGTGTTCCCAGTCTACACATAGGGCCCATTCACACACCTCTTTGGGAGGGTGGGAGGGTGGGTGGGGAGGAAGGCTGCATAACTTTACCTTCCCCTTAGATGATTACCAAGATGTTGCTGGGCGTGCTGATCACATGCCCAGATGGTCCACTACTGCCCCAGGCAGTGTGGAGGTGCGAGGGTCAGGACATGTTGTCCCGGCCCCTGGAAAACCCACAATGCACCTTATAAGTGTATGGTGTATTGTGGGGATCCCCACCGGTGACAACTGGGAGCCCACTCCTGTGCCAGCACACCAGCATTAAGAAGAGCACATTTGCACCCTTAATCTTGGCTAACTGGCAGGTTCTGTGAGCGGGTTTGCCACCGAGGTATTACTGGGATCTGGGTGGATCCGGGCAATTCTCATGGGCAGCCAAGCCTGATCTTGGTTGCTCATGAGAACATAGGAACATAGGAAACTGCCATATACTGAGTCAGACCATTGGTCTATCTAGCTCAGTATTGTCTACCCAGACTGGCAGTGGCTTCTCCAAGGCAGGAATCTCTCTCAGTCCTCTCTTGGAGATGCTGCCAGGGAGGGAACGTGAAACCTTCTGCTCTTCCCAGAGCGGCTTCATCCCCTGAGAGGAACATCTTATAGTGCTCACACATCAAGTCTCCCATTCAGATGCAACCAGGGCAGACCCTGCTTAGCTATGGGGACAAGTCATGCTTGCTACCACAAGACCAGCTCTCCTGAACAACCTCATACATTACTGAAAACAAGGTTTGGGACAAATGCCTGCCACTTCTTGGAGTGGTAGTGGTAGGAATATGTCCAACTTCCCTATGTGATGTGAGAAATCTCACTAGTCTCTCAGTATTATTTTGGCTTCCTCTGAAATTCCTTGGAGGGTTTGACAAGCAGGAACCATCAAACCTGGCTTCAAGGATTACTTTAGACACAATGTGGTCAGAAGTTAAGGATATGTGGACACTGCCCCTCAGCCCCCCACCCCCACCCCAGGTCCCATGATCCTTGTGAAAATTTGCCCAACCAGAATCTTCTAGATTCATCTCGGCATTAAATGTAGTGGCACTTTAGGGATGGGGTGGCCGAAGGTATTGCGGCACCCAGTTGCTGCCTTGCCCCAGCAGCACCCCTTGTGGGAACCAGCCCCCCTTCAAAACTGACTCTTGCAAGCTTTGAAAGTGGCATGGGGATGAGGTGAAGGGAAGGTTGACAGTAGCCTTCTCTTCCCTGGTCAACTGGCCCCAAGGAGCTGGTCCAATGGCAGAGGGAGGGGATATCTCATCACCCTGTTGCTGCCCAGTTTTGCATCCGGAGATGACTGTATCACCTTGCCTCATGAGAGGGCCACCCCTGCTTATGGATTTCTGGGATCCGTTGAGAAATTTTTACTAATACTATCGATACCCTTTAAAGCATTTTTTCCAGACATTCCACCTGAAGAGGAATCTCTGAATAGCTCTGAATTTTGCTTTGGCAGAATTCCAGTGTCCACTCTGCTCTGTGGGTGATCAGCCTGCCATCTGAGCCATCTGGTATCTTTAGTGGGACAGCGTCCGAAAATGTCATCCAAGAACCATTTCCCATCTTATCCTGATTTTGAAAACACACACATACACACACCATTGCCTGAAACACTGCAATTATTGCAGATTAGAAAAGAGTTCCCTTTAACAAATTATAAATGGGGCCCCACCACAACCTGCACCCAAGTCTTCTGCACACCTGAATTTGATACTTTTTTGCTCTTTGATGAACCCCAGGCTCCCCAAAGCTTGTGGCATAGACATGAAGACCATCTTAATGTCTATAGCAGGCAATATGGAAGAAGACCTAATCATGCGGAAACAGCAAAGAATTTTTAATATGGCTGTGTTCACATAACCACAGGGATACTGGTTAAAAGGTTAATCAATGAGCCCAGCCGAGCTGATGGTATGAACCCAGAAGTTCAGGGCATTCCTGGTCAAACCACTCCAGTTAGCCAGCTTCTAGGATAGGTAATCAAGATTATGTCCTGGTTAATTAGACTGAGTTGACCAGAATTGCCCTGAAATTCTGAGTCCATACAATCAGCTCTGCTGGGCTCACTAAACCTCATTAGTTTTTAAATCAGGACCCTTGTGATTGTGTGTATGCAGCCTTTGAGGGTATGTTAAAGATCTAGGAATCCGTGTTCCCTCTAAGGTAAAGTGTTGTTGTTTTTAAAAGTATTTTAATTGGTTTTAAATAGTTTTAATCATTTTTGAATTGTTTTAATATTGTTTTTTAGCATGGTGTTTGAATTGTGGGTTTTATGTCTTTTTAAACAGTTGTTGTACACCGCCCAGAGCCTCTGGATGGGGTGGTTTATAAATGTAATAAATAAATAAATAAATAAATAAATAAATAAAGAAAGAAAGAAAGAAAGAAAGAAAGAAAGAAAGAAAGGCGTGCATGTGTGCTCACACGTTTTTTGATGTCTGCTTAGCTAATTTTAGATCCCACTCAGGTTTAATCAGGAAGGTCCCACTCTGAATGCATGTGCGCACACACTGCCTTGATAACGCCTCCCAGCATAAAACTCGTTCTGCACACAGACAAAAAAAAATTAGACCCAACACTGCTAGGAATGCTTCCAAAATACTGCTCATCCAAATTCCTTACTAAAGTTTGGAGTTCTGAATTTCCTGGTCTTGTTTCTAAAGTAGAAAAGGTATTATTATTAGTTGATATACTGGTGACACAATATGCATAATGGATCTACACCAAATTCTTCTCTCCAGACCTTTTTATTGCGTAGATTAAAAGAAAATTAAAAAAAAGGTTTTCAGTTTTCTTTTAATTTACACAATAAAAAGGTCTGGAGTGAAGAATTTGGTATTATTGTTGTAGTTTGTTTCAGAATGTTGTATAGACACTGATCATGAGCATATTTGCCACCACTTTCAGTTCCCCATCTTTCTTCATTATGGATGTATATAGAAAGCTGCTATACACGGCACCAGACTGTTGGTCCATCTCGCTCTGTATTGTCTACATTGAGTGGCTGAGGCTCTCCAGGTTTCTCCAGGGTTTCAGATCCTACCTGGAGATGCCATGGATTGAACCTGGCATCCTCTGCATGCAAAATTAAGAGAACGTCTTCTTTGCCATGAGCCCCGCCGCCTGCTAAGATCATCTGGAGAGGTTCATCTGAGGTTGCTGCCAACTCGTTTGGCCGGTACTCAAGAACGGGCCTTCTCTGTTGCTGCCCCTGGACTTTGGAATGAATTCCCTGCTGAAATAAGAGCCTCCTCATCTCTGGCAACTTTTGAAAAGGCACTGAAGACACATTTATTCTCCCAGGTTTTTAATTAGATTCATAGTTTTAATATTTTTAATATTGGGTTTTAAACATCTTAATGTTTTACATGATTTTAATTGTTAATGGATTAAATGCTTTAAATGATTTTAATTGTAAACCACTCAGAGACGCAAGTTTTGGGAGGTATAGAAACATTTTAAATAAATAAAAATATAAAAATAATAAAGTCGATGCTTTCCCACTGAGCTTTGGTCCTTCTTTAGTGGCAATGACCACACCTTGTGGCAGAAAATCCCATAAAAATATTTCGATGTATAAACCTGCCAATCATTTGGTGCTGTGAGTCACCCGCCAATCACTGTGACTGGGTGGAATTGTTCTAGTATAACAGGAGAGGGAGCAAAATGTCTCTCTATGCATTGTCTCCACCCCATGCACCGTTTTATGAGTCTCTGTCATGTTGCCACATCTTCATTTTTTGACCATATGACTGCTACCACGACACTAGTGGTGGTGTGTCCTAATGAACAGGGGGGCAGGGGTGCCAAAGGAGGCACAGCTGCCCCCGCTTCCCAGCAACAGTGTGGGTTGCTCCTCTCTGTCCTGCCCTGCCCGAGAGCCATGCTGCTTTTGGGCTGGCCGTTCATCAGGTAGAGTTGTGTGGCCACACAGCTCTACCTGATGAATGGTCAGCCTGCAGGCAGTGCGACTCTCGGGCAGGGTGGGAGGGAGAGGAACAACCAGGAAGCAGAGGCAGCTGCATCTCCTTTGGTGCCCCCTGGCTTGATAGGATGAGTCACTACAGCATGACACCGGAGGAAGGCAGACCTCTCCATGGCCAGCCCTATCTTCTTAACCCATCAGACGCTTCCAGACTGGACCACTTGAACCCATACACTGAACTGATTAATCAATATCTCAGCCAGGATAAAGCTTTTCTAGGATGTTGATTTCGGCAAGCAGTTATGCTTATTTGCCTTTGGCTAACACTTACAGTGAGACTGCTTGCAGCAGCTTCCTTAGTCCGTGAGCAGATTTCCCTCCAGCAACAAAACTCTCTTCCCATTTCCAGTGTAACGATATAGAGAAAGATGATTTTTAAAGCTGCACACAGAATTCCATACAAGTAATATCTTGATCTCAAGATATTACAATATTAACCGGCTGTTAAAAAAAAAGAACAGTATAAATCTATTGTTGATGACCTATTACTACTACTATTATTTCGACTCCTGGCAACCACAGAGCCCTGTGGTTGTCTTTGGTAGAATATAGGAGGGGTTTACCATTGGCTCCTCCTGCACAGTATGAGATGATGCCTTTCAGCATCTTCCTATATCACTGCTGCCCGACACAGGTGTTTCTGGGAAACATATCAGTGGGGATTCGAACCAGCAACCTCTGGCTTGCTATTCAAGTCATTTCCCCGCTGCACCATTAGGTGGCTATATCACTACTACTACTACTACTACTACTACTACTACTATGAATATTTATATACCACTCTTCAACCAAATTTCTCAAAGCAGTTTCCATAGAAAAATAAATAATACATAAATAAGATGGTCCCCTGTCCCCAAAAGGATCACAATATAAAAAGAGCCATAAGGCAGATACTATCAACAGCTACTGGAGCGGTGCTGTACTGGGGTTGGATAGGGCCAGTTGCTCCCCCCCCACATATAAGAGAATCACCACTTTAAAAGGTGTCTGTAAACAGACATATAATGGGCAAAATGTCTTGGCTTCCACTTCCTCCAGCTTCTCTGATGTTTTGGGCAAGGAACAAGCCACCTAATGGCACAGCGGGGAAATGACTTGATTATCAAGCCAGAGGTTGCTGGTTTTGAATCCCCGCTGGTATGTTTCCCTGACTATGAGAAACACTTATATTGGGCAGCAGTGATATAGGAAGATGCTGAAAGGCGTCATCTCACACTGTGCAGGAGGAGGCAATGGTCAACCCCTCCTGTATTCTACCAAAGAAAAACCACAGGGCTCTGTAGTCACCAGGAGTCAACATTGACTTGACGGCACACTTTACCTTTTCCTCCAGTTAACAGTTTTAGAATGCCCGTGATGGCATGTTCAGCCATCTAAGGATTGGCTGCTGCTGAAATGTCAGGTGTCATCCTTGAGGCTGAGGCCTCCTGGGGTGGATTTTTTAAAAAATTATTTCTTGCTTTTCAAATCCACTGTATCTGACTGCATCTCTATCGCAGGAATTGATGCGTTAGGTCATTTGTGTCTGCCGGAGATAAAATGTTTGGCTACTGGTTGTTTACATTTTGTTGTAAGAATGGAAGGAGAGCTGGTCTTGTGGTAGCAAGCATGAATTGTCCTCTGCTAAGCAAGGCCCAGCCTGGTTGGCATCTGAATGGGAGACTCTATGTGTGAGCCCTGTAAGATATTCCCCTTAGGGGATGGAGCCACTCTGGGAAGAGCACCTTCGTTCTTATATGCAGAAGGTTCCAAGTTCCCTCCCTGGCATCACCAGATAGGGCTGAGAGAGACTCCTGCCTTGGAGAAGGCCCTGGCAGTCTAGGTAGACAATACTGAGCTAGATAGACCAATGGTCTGACTCAGTATATGGCAGCTTCTTATGTTCCTAACTGCAGACTTGTGACTGTGGAAGCATGTAGGCAGGTCATAATCACATCCTGGATATTGCATCCCAGTTGTTTAGGTTGATCACATTACGGGGTCCACAGCTGGTGCTTTGTTTGATTTGATATATTCAAATCTAAATATATATACTTATATATGTCACAGCAAATCACTAGGAAAAGGGGTGTTGGTGGCTGTGATGGGGACGAGCAATCTGCTCTGAGCAAATCTTCCAGTAGTGATGGTGAATAAGCCTCCCATTTTCCAGACTCCCTGGTTGTACAAAGCTGATTCCAGCACCGTGTAAAATATTAATGCCGAATTCATTTGGAAGGCTGCTGCACGTGTTCTCAGCAAACCAGGTTCAGCCGCAGAGCTTTTCAAAATGGATTTGTATCCTTCGGCGGGGAAAGAATCCCGCAAGCATCAGCCTCCTGCTTGGTCCTTTCCTGCTACCTCTGTTTGCCCTGGGCAGTGATTAAGCTGCCACCTAGGGACAAGGAAATGAAGTATTCTTTATGTTTGCGAAAGGCTTTAGACTTTCAAAAAGATGATTGTGTTAAAATCACAACATGGAGACCATTTCTGCCTGCTCCTCCCTCTGTTAAATTCCTTCTCAGTATTGACATTCATTCTTTGGGCAAAGAGGACAGGCTATCCCTAGCTCTTCCAGAGACTAGGGGGTCCTTCCAGATGGCAATAAACTGCACAATGTTGAAAGCTTCTGCACAAGTTTGAAGCATCATCTTACAGATCATATGCATGCCCCTGTAGGCTTCTGCACGCCTTCCTGTTGGTATCTTATTCTCTGGCCACATGTTGATATGAAACCTCTCATGATTTTCACAGTTCCACCTGCTGGCCAGCACTTGCATTCTAAGAAAAGCCAAGAGCTGCCACATAAGTAGTATTGAAAAAGGAGCAGGTTCTTCTCAGAATGCAAGCACTGGCCACCAGGTGGCACTGCCAAAATTGCACAAGGGCTCTGATCCGTGTGGCCAGAGACTAGATTCCCAGAGGAAGGAGTGCAGAAGCCCATGGGAGTGTGCACACAGTCAGTAAGATGGAGCTTTGAACTTGCACACTACATTGCCATCTGGAAGGACCCCAAGAAGTTCAAAAATGGAAAGAAGCAGCTGAGAGGGAGTCAGTTGCAAACTTAGGCCACCTAGTAAATTCATGGTTATTTTTATTATTAAGATTATTTAAGTGTAAGAGCTGTTTGGCAGTGAAACAGCCGGCCTCATGCAGTGGTGGGTTCTCCTTCATGTGAGGTTTTCAAACAGGTTGTGCGGCATCCTGTCAGGGATACTGTAACTTTCCCTGCACTGAGGAGGGGGTTGGACTAGATGAACTCCAAAATTATTTCCAGTTCTATCATTCTGTGATTCAGTATACCACTTTGAAACAAAAAGGGTTCCCAAAGCAGTGTATGTAGCAAGAGGAATGAGAAGATCGTTCCTTATCCCAAGGGGACTAACTACTGGAGAGGAGAGCTGGTCTTGTGGTAGCAAGCATGATTTGACTTGTCCCCTTAGCTAAGCAGGGTCCACCCTGGTTGCATATGAATGGGGAACTAGATGTGTGAGCACTGGAAGATATTCCCCTTAGAGGATGGAGCTGCTCTGGGAAGAGCAGAAGGTTCCAAGTGCCCTCCCTGGCAGAATCTCCAGAGAGGGCTGAGAGAGATTCCTGCCTGAAACCTTGGAGAAGCCGTTGCCAGTCTGGGTAGACAATACTGAGCTAGATGGAGCAAGGGTCTATGGGAGCTGTAGTAGTCCAACAAGTGTTGGAGGGCTGAATTTGTGCCTCCCTGATCCAGACACACAAGAGAGACACCAGCACCAGCCACTGGGAGAGAAGCAGTGATGGGATGAACAAGGACAATTCTCTATCTATCTATCTGAGCTGCCACTTTAGAAGTTGTGTCTTTGATGGCTGGCACCACAGGTGAGCCAAGCTGGGCCCAGGCCAGAGAACCCTGCCCTCCCATGCTGAGGTCCCATGATCCGGCCCATACTTTTATCTTGTGTTCCAAGAATCATCCCTTAAGCTCCAAATTCCCCACATGGAGTTTCAGTGGAACACTGAATTAGTTCATATTTAGATCAACACCATTAAATTTAAGGCAGATGGAGAGAGTCCTGCTTGGGCAGAACATCTGAGGAATTTCAGGGGAAGCCAAATAAATCTGGATTAGGGCTACAAACCTTTTTTCATGGTGGTGGATTGTATGGTTAGTATATTCCTGCAGAGATATTAACCCGATCCAGACTTTATGCTATACGAGGGTACAGATTTCTATTCACTCATACATCTGTGTGAATGTCTGTACTTGTACTTGTGTTCATTTTAAAATTGAACCTGGATACAGGCCCTCCATATCAGAGATTCTCAATGCTGGGCCCCCAGATGTTATTGGACCTCAACTCCCATAATCCCCAGCCTCAGTGGCCTTTGGCTGGGGATTATGGGAGTTGAAGTCCAATAACATCTGGGGACACAATGTTGAGAATCCCTGCTCCATATCATGGTACAGATAGGCGGTGTACTGCTGTACCTGCGTTCAACATAACATGTGAATGATTGCACCTGTGCACAGATCTGTACCCTGTGTACACTGTATACTCATAGTACAAGTAGTGACCATAATATGTGAATGGGCCTATTGTCTTCCTAACAATAGGGGGCTGGGACACTTTTCTAGCATCCCTGCTTTAAAAAAATTCCAAGCAATTTAGAGGTGGTGAGGTTTAGTGGTTAGAGCGTTGACTTGGGCTCAGGGACCAGAGTTCAAATCAGCTGTGAAGCCCATAGAGTTGGCGTCTTTAAGCATGATCAGCCTTGGCCACACCATGGACGGACATCTGAACTAGTGCTGAGCTTGTACAACAAAACACACCCATAAGAAAATCACGTTGCCGCACACAATTTGGAAATTGCACGTTTGCACAAATGTTACCTGAAATGTGAACAGATGGAGGGAGAGGTTTCTTGGTAGGAGGTGTGCCAGAGATTGCTCACCTTGTGGCACAAATGCAGGTATGGGTGCACCAGCACAACACCAGTCTAGCACAGGCTCAGAGCTCCCCATGTGGCACAACTAACTAGCTATCACAACAGCCTTGCATGAGTACTAGTAGCCCATACCAGCATGGGGTACTAGAACCCCTAGGGTTACCTGAAGGGTGTTGGGATTTTGCAAGGACATTGTCTCAGTTCTTTGCATGGGGCATGCTTGTTTGAATGTGTCTACTGTCTATGTATTGGCTTGGGTGTGGAGCTGTGTTCCCTCTAACAGGGATTCCCAGATGTTGTTGACTACAACTCCCAGAATCCCCAAGCAAAAGCCATTATGGCTGAGGACTCTGGGAGTTGTAGTCAAGAACATCTGGGAATCCCACTGGTGTGGAGCCATGGCTTGTTGGTCTTCTTCTTACTTGCTGTCTTGAATTCAAATGGAGAGGTTCTCCCTCTCTCTGCGTAAGAGACTGTTAGCCTGTTGATTGTTTTCTTAGTCTATGTTTTAGTTAGTAATAAATATCAGACTCTTGTTTCTCATTTAAAGTGGGCTTCCTGTTCAATTACTTACGGAGCATAAATGATTTCTCTGCAACAATTGACCCTCAGGGGCTTCTCAGAACACTTCTGCCTCCCCACCAGGCAGCAGTGCTATTTGTTCCCCATTTTTGTGTCGCCCTTTCGAAGCCAGCCTATCCTCATTGTTATGTTCAGGGGCAGAAGGGGCAGGGGAAGTGAAGGCCCTCCTCTTCTGCTCCTGATTGGCTGGCTATGTGCTGAAGCTCAGCGTGGCAGCACGGACTGGCAGGCTTCAGAAAATTAGCACCGGGTACTCCCATTGAAATTAATAGGACAACCAAACTTGGCAAAGGGGACAACTCATGCTTGCTACCACAAGGCCAGCTCTCCTCCCAAAACGAAGGGGGAACATAAGAAGCTACCTTATATCAAGTCAGACCCTTGGTCCATTTAGCTCAGTTTTGTCTGCCTAAACTGGCAGCAGCTTCTCCAAGGTTGCAGACAGAAGTCCCTCTCTTAGCCCTGTCTGGAGATGCCAGGGAGGGAACCTGGAACCTTCTGCATGCAAACATGCAGGTGCTCTTCCACTGTGCTATGGCCCCATCCCCCAAGGGGAATGTCTTACAGTGCTTTCACATGTCGTCTCCCATCCAAATGCAAACCATGGCAGACCCTGCTTAGCAAAGACCAGCTCTCCTCCCTCTCTTAGCAGTTCTGCTTGTGTGGGGACTGGCATAATTCCGTGTGCCCTGAGGCTATTGGAGGAAGAGTGGGAGAGTGGATGTAATGACTCTATAAAGCCACTGGGAACAATAAGATTGTTCTTGGAATTTGCCAAAGCATTCCACTCCAAGAAATACTACCAGCCTTTTTGGGCAATGCCCAGAGTGTCACAATGATAAATCCAGTACGCGTTTGATTTTAATAATTAAAAAGGTACTTAAGAAAAAATTGTCCTCTCAGACTTTGCTGCAGAATGGACTGTTACATTTATCTCACCCGATCTGGGATCCTAAAGATTTTATGAGCACTCTAAAGCTGGGATAAGGATGCCTTATTTTTATATTGGAAAAACTGATGTCTCTCAAACTGGCCTCCCATTCGTCGCAACGGAAGCTATCTGCTGTTTTAGATGCTACGTCTGGATCGTCAGAATTTATTTTTGTTTTAAAAAAAGAAAAAAAGGAAATGTTGTGGGGGCCAGAACCATGGGAGGGGGGAGCCGAGTGGGGAGGAGAGTAATAAAAAGAAAGCAATAAAACAACATTTTGAAAATGCCAAGAACCTTCTAAATCTTGCACTAGGGCTTAATTCAAGCTAAGGCTCATGGAGGGCTGTTCCAGGTGGTAATTTTTCATGCAATTTATAGCCATTGCTCAGTTGTTTTAGGGGGCTGTTTGTGATGGATCCATTCTTTCATTTTAGCTACTATTTTGGAGTCATTTCAGTCGCAGCTGACTAGTCCTGGGGAAACACTAAAAACACTGACCTGTGAAATGAATGTGATGTTTGCATCGAGGTGTGTGTTGCCCATGCATTCCAGATCTTTATGTATGCATTATTGATTGAAAATAGTTTTAGGTCACTCTTCCCAGAGAAGAAAAGCAGCTAATTGTTATATCAAAATTTTAAAACATTGGGCAGCTTCACATCTCAATGCAGCAAGGACGTTTTTGCCAACTGTGCACTTCTGATGTAAGCCACAGGTTCTGCTCCTGGCGGGTCTTCCAAACCTGTGAATGTCAGGTTAGGAATATTGGAAGCTGCCTCATGCTGAGTTAGACCCAGTGGCAGACAGTCACATGATGGCTGCCATAGCTCCATCACTCACTTGACCTCTGCGTTGTGCGCGGGGGCCATTTGCATGATCAGCCATGTATGTATTTATTTATTTATTTATTTATTTATTTATTTATTTGATTGATTGATTGACTTTATTTATGTCCCGCCTCTCCAGTACACTACTGCTCGGGGCAGCTCACAACATTAATACAAAGATACAAAGGAAAATAAGACCAACAAAGGTAACCGAATGGAAGTTAAGCGAGTGAAAAGATCAAGCTAAAACCACTTTTCAAATTACAATTTTTTTAAAAAAAATATTTCAAATTAAAAGTTATTTTAAAAGCGAAAAACTGAGCACGATAAAGACGAATGATCTTCACCAGATAAAAATAGAGACGAAACATTTAAAAGCCTCTTGAAAAAGATGTGTTTTTAGTTGTTTTTTAAAAACACGACAGGAGGGAGCATGGCGTAGCTCTTCAGGGAGGGCATTCCAAAGCCGAGGGGCCACAACTGAAAAGGCCCTGTCTCTAGTCCCCACCAATCGGATCTCTGTTAGTGGCGAGGCCATGAGCAGGGCCTGAGATGCTGAGCAGAGGGCCCTGGCAGCTTCATATGGGCAAATGCTGTCCGACAGGTACCCCGTCCCCAAGCCATGTAGGTCTTTAAAGGTCAAGACCAGCACCTTGAATCTAGCCAGGAATTCGACCAGTAACCAATGAAGCTGCCACAGGATGGGTGCGACACTCATGGAGCGATTTGCGCCCACAAGCATCCTTGCAGCAACATTCTGGACCAGCTGAAGCTTCCGAACTGTCTTCAAGGCCAGCCCCACACTATGATGACCACACCAATGGCCTCCGCACATGTGCAGAGGTCAAGTGAGTGCTGGAGCTATGGCAGCCACCACGCGACATGCCAGCTAGGCAACACTGCTCGCGGTGGCTTGCAGGTGCCAGCGGTACCACCAGTGACCCCTATTTAAAGGTGCTTCTTACGGCACCACCAGTGCAGCCCTCTCCGGCTACCACTGGACAGACCACCCATCTATCTAGCTCAGTTACATTGACTGGCAGCAACTCAATAGGGGATTCAGACAGGAGTCTTTCCCGGCCCTACCTGTAGTGTTCCTGTAACACTGCAAGGCTGAAGTGTGCCTCCAAGGTCAATTAAGAAAGTTCCGTAAAGCTTCCAGAATGTGCACTACACCAGGTATACCAGCTCTTAGATGTCCCTCTGACTCCCAACACTGCAGAGATTTGAGTTCATCCAAATGGGGCAAATCCTACCTTCTCCCCTCCCACAAAGTTTTGTTTTCTCCTTTGGCTATATAGTTCAGGGGCCTACGAAAAAAGGGTGAAAATGTTCACCTGTTCAGAGTGAGGGTAGGGACAACTGGGTTTGGTTTGGCATCACATACCCTAGCCTGATTGGCTACATGCCACTGCGATGCCATCACAGTGGCTGCGTGATCCCTGATTAGCTGGATCATGTCTTGAGCAAGAAGACTCTCTGAAAAGGCGTCATTAAGCATTTGCAGTGAACACAATGGAGCAAGTGTGGAAAAGGTAAGGAGGTTTTTTCACAGGAGCATCTGTGGGGTGGTTTTGGTGGGGAGATCTCCTTCCCCATTCCTGAGAGATGAGCAGAGCCTCTGTTTAGCTCTGTAAACCCCGCACCCAGCAGTTGTAATCTCTAGTATGGAAAAAGGGAGCTGGGTCCTCCAAAGGAGGTGCCCCAGAATGCAGTGTACTTGCAGAAGAGAGGTAGCCCTCAGTGCACCAACAGCTCTCCTGTGGTTGGCCCCTCTAGCTGCAGCACTCTTTTTTACAAACATGGCAGCCAGCTGCTCGGAGTTGTAGAGAAAGGAAAGTGCTGACACATGAGCAAACACCAAGGTAGGACAGCTCATCGTTTCATCCTACCTTGGTAAAAACTCGATAAAAACTTGGTAAAAACAGGATCTGGGCTACCTACATTTGAGTGAGCTGAATTGGAGGGCTCTCTGTGGGTTCTCATGTGCAGTACTAGAAGGATCTGCTGCCTCTTACCCCCCATTTCTTGTATGTGTGAACAGGCTCAAGGTATAAAGAGGATTTCAGCAAAAGTTTTGGGCCCCTGAAAACTGCCTGGTTTTGTACTGAAAATGTCCACCATGAAAATTCAGCTCTTGTCCAAAGATAAATGGCCTCAGTAGCATGTATAGGTTTTGGAGACAACACAACCAGCCTTTTAGGATTTACAGGAAACAACGTCGTGAGAGTGCAATTAGTTTCTGTAGAAGAAAATTCAAGACAGAGAGGCGAGAAAATCCACAGAAAACAGAACTCACTTCCACAGACCAAGGCAGATCTCTGCAACAGCACAGGAATTGGAAGAGGCGTCGACTTCATTCTGAATTATGCTGACTGCCTGTTAGCTAAAATGGGCAGGCAACAAAATGAACTCATTTGCGTAGGTCTCTCCATTTCTGCATCATTTTACATGGAAGTTTCCTGTTGTGGGAGTGTAATGAAGTTAATAATAACCTTGCCAACTCAAGCAGATGGGATGGGGTGTGTGTGTGTGTGTGTGGCTGTTGCTGTGAAACAGGAGACTCTGCGATAAATGACTTCTTGCCAAGATTTTATTTTTTGTAATATGTTTCAAAAGCAAAAATAAATAAACGGATAAAAGTTGTGAGGCCACCACACAGACTAGGGATAGGTAATAAAACTGCTGGATTCTGCTTAGCAGGTATTTGGTAGAGATCAGGATGAAAATTCTGGAATGGGTGGTCAAAGCTAGAATGGCTGTAGCACAGTGATCTATCAAGGCTGGCAGTGGCTCATGTCCAGACTTTTTGGTGGCCACAGCACCAGTTCCACAGGATTCGGCTCACCGGCTCACCTGTAGCTCCTGCTGCCACTTCGCTGGCCTCCACAGCCCTTTCTAAATATTGCTGCCACCGCCACTCACCCACCCACCCACCTAGCCTCCACAGTCCCTGCTAACGGGCAAAGAGGCACCGTTTAATGTGGTGATTCTCTTTATTGAGCAGGGGGAGAGTAACTGGCCCTCTCCACCCCCAGCACAGGACCTCCAGTGACTGTTGCGGGTGTGTATCCTTAAAATTTTTTTATTTTTATTTTTACATTTTATATCCTGCTCTTCCTCCAAGGAGCCCAGGGCAGTGTACTACATACTTAGGTTTCTCCTCACAACAACCCTGTGAAGTCAGTTAGGCTGAGAGAGAAGTGACTGGCCCAGAGTCACTCAGCAAGTCTCATGGCTGAATGGGGATTTGAACTTGGGTCTCCCAGGTCCTAGTCCAGCACTCTAACCACTACACCATGCTGGCTCGCCTTATGTTTCTTTCTAGATTGTGAGCCCTTGAGGACCGGGATCCATCTTATTTATTTACTATTTCTCTGTGTAAACCGCCCTGAGCCAGTTTTGGAAGGGCAGTATATAAATCGAATTAATAATAATAATAATAATAATAATAATAATAATAATAGCTGCTGTCACTCGTCGTGATGCAGTGTACTGATGTCACCACCCAGCACCTGTTACAGGTGCTGAGTGGTGACATCATTATACCGCGTCACGGCTGGTGGTGACAGCAGCTGCAGCAGAGGGTGCAGAGGCCAGGTGGGCGGCTGGGCAGCAGCAACAAATGGCGGGGTGGGGGGCTGAGGCAATGAATGACCTTTGGGGCCCGGGGGGGGGACTGTGTTCACCTGTCTTAGCAATGACATGTGGAACAGGGCCTCTTTTGCAGCAGTGGGGCTGGGTGGGGGGTGGCATCCTGCACCTGTAGTCCATGCTGAGTGACTTATTTATCCATTCTATTTATTATTTATTTATCACATTTCCATAGTGCCTGATATAAACATCTCTAGGTGGTGTACAAACTACACACACACACACACACACACACACACACACACACACACAGTACAAAACAGTTAACATTCACAAAAGAATAAAACAAAATCACAGATAAAAACCACATTACAATGAAAAGCCCAAGAAGACCGGTACGTGTTCCTGAAAATAAAAAGAGAAAAAGGGATATTTCAACAGGGAGCATATTCAGATACGTTCTTCTGTAGGGAGTTGGTGTGCCAAATCTACCACTCAGAGCAATAGCGGCTCATCCTAACAAGCCGGGCGGGGGGCACCGAAGGAGGCGGAGCTGCCCCTGCTTCCCACCAGCTTGGGTTGCTCTCCTCTTTCCTACACTGCCTGCAGGCTGGCCATCCATCGGGTAGAGCTGCACAGTTAACCACATGGCCTGCAGGCTGGCCACTTGTCAGGCCAAGCTGCGCAGCTCAACCTGACAAATGGTTAGCCTGCAGGCAGTGTGGAAGAGAGAGGAGCACAGCTCTACCTGACGAATAGCCAGCCTGTAGGCAACGCAGGGGAGAAAGGAGCAATCTGGGCTGCCAGGTCGCAGAAGTAGCTGTGCCTCCTCGTAGGGATGTGCATGGTCCAGCTGAACACTGGTTCAGCGGTGGGGGCGGTGTGTGTTACCTTTAAGCAGGAGGGAAGGTGCTCTTTCTCCAGCCATGTTTCCCCAGCTGGTGCTGTGACCAAATCGCTGGTGTGGGGCGACTGCGTTCCTCCTTGCTCCCTGGTCAGTGTCCTCCGGAAGTGCATGTGCATGACCAGTAGGACACTGATCAGGGTGGCAAGGAGGTACACAGGCACCCCACACCAGTGATTTCGTTCACAGCACCGGTGGGGCAAACAGGACAGGTGAGGTAAGAGCACTCTCCCTCCTGCTTAAAGGTAACCCCCCACCCCCACTGCCAGTTCAGCCGAATGCTGGATCTTCCGAACCGGTTCGGAGTTCCGTAAAAGGACCGCCAAACCGGTTCGTGCACACCCCTACCTCCTTGGGTCCCCCCGCCACCGGCTTGTTAGGATGAACAGTTCCTGACACAGAGCTGAGATCCTCTGTTATCTGATGTTTTCAATGCCACCTTGTGCAGGGGAGGAGCCACAACTCAGAGTTAAACTCCATGCTTTGTATGCAGAAGGTCCAAAGTTCAACCCCTGGCATCCTCTTTTATCAAAGGATGTCAGATGCAGGGCTAGGAAAGAAGAAGCTTGTTTGTCTCTTCTGCCTAGCGACGAGCCCAAATGGCAGACTCAGCATGGCAGCTTCCTCTGTTCCTCTGACACCAGACTCCATCTTCAAAAAAAGGAGCTATTTTTGGAAAAGATGGGGATGCTGTTAACTTTGCTAGCTCTGTCAGGTCTTGCGGATTTCTGTATTTCCATGATAATGGCCTTGCCAAAAAAAAAAAAAAAAGTGACACCAGCTTCATTTTTGCAAGCAAAGTTGACTTGAGTGCATGGTGTGTACAGAAGCGCACAGCTCCTGCATCTTTTTATCCCACTGACGCCTTCCCCTCTCTGTGCTAGGCGGATGGAAGGAAATCGCGATACAGCCCAAAGCTAAAATCATTTTCTCCAGATATTCCTTTCTAACCCACCCACCCCCTGAAAATGACTGCACTCCTCTGATATATCTGGCTGCTTGCTCAAAGCCACCAGTTGAATTATAATATCTTTTAGTACATTCCATCAATCAGATTTCATCATGGGCAGACCCTATTACTGATCATGCATCTTTTTCCTTCAGCGAGCGCTGTAAAATCAAAAGAAAAGGGAAGAGAATTGCTTCAGAAGGAAGTGGGGAGGGGTCTGTGTGGAAAAATCAAATCGGTGTGTCCAAAAGTTGACAGGAGCAAGAGAGTCTTTTTGCCATCTGAAGCAGCTGTCGAGATATTTGTTTATAAAAATGTTCTTCATAGGACAGATGATAAAGTTATCTCATCTCCTTGGGTTGCTCTCATAAATATCAGGATCTCTCTGATTTTGGCAGCTGTTGGAAACAAATGTAAAAATAGGATGCTTTGTATCATTATCATGTACTCTGAAAACAACGTCAGCTTTCCCCTGCAATGCCAACGAGGTCGCTCAGGATAACTCATGGAAAAGAAATGCATTAAATTGTCCGGTTGTGTAGTACACGGTTTGGTTAAAAACAATCGATAAATTTCTGGATTGCGTGCCTTCGGCTGGCATGATGAACTGGCCAAGCCGTCAAAAGCATCCAGCATGATGTTGCAAGCACCTCAATAAATTCAAGCTGGTTATTAATAAGCAACCCATTATGCACAGCGACCTAACAGTGGCATAAATATGCAGTCGTCTCCACAGACACACAGGAATGTTTGGGGAAGGTCTGGAGCTCTGTGGAAGAGGATGCACTTTGGGAGTAGAAGGTCCCAGGTTCAGTCCTAAGCAGCGTCTGCAGGCAGGGCTGGGAAAGACTCCTGCCTGGAACCCTAGGGAAGCTGCTGCCAGTCAGTGTAGACGATACTGAGCTAGATGGACTAAGGGTCTGACTCAGTATATGGCAGCTTCCTAGGTAACATCAGGTCTAGTGACCAGTCCTCAGTTGGGGAAGGGGTAGAAAATCAGTCTCCACATGAATGTGTGACAATGGACTGGAGGAGAGTTGGTCTTGTGGTAGCAAGCATGGATTGTCCCCTTTGCTAATAAGGGTCCACCCTGGTTTGCATTTAAATGGGAGACTACATGTGAGCACTTGTAAGATATTCCCCTGAAGGGATGGAGCCACTCTGGGAAGAGCAGAAGGTTCCAAGTTCCCTCCCTGGCAGCATCTCCAAGATAGGGCTGAGAGAGACTCCTGCCTGAAACCCTGGAGAAGCTGCTGCCAGTCAGAGTGGTTCTGTAACTTCAAACTCAATGTTTTCCAATGGAGTCCATTCACACATTCAGCTGTGAGTCACCCAGGGCTCAGTAAGCAAGTGGTATCCATGCATTTGTGAACCAGCCTTACATTCCCACACATACAAGACTTCTATCACTGGCAGTGGCTCATCCTAATGAGCCGGGGGTGGTGGTCCCAAAGGAGGTGCAGCTGCCTCTGCTTCCCAGCAGTTGCTATGGTTGCTCCTCCCTCTCCCTCCCCACCGAAAAGCTGTGCTGCCTGCAGGCTGGCCAGCCATTCATCAGGTAGAGCTGCACGGTTACATGACGGATGGCCAGCCTGCAGGCGGCGCAACTCTTGTGGGGAGGGAGAGAGAGGAGCAACCTAAGCTGCCTCCTTGGGCACAGCCTTGGCTCATTAGGATGACCCTCTAGTGGCTACCAGTTCCAAGCAAACATGGTGGGAGTCAGGGGTGTAGCTATATTTGAGTGGATGGGTTCAAAGAACGCGGGCCTCCAAGCTCCTGAGGGCCCCCCAGCTCCACCCCTCCCTATTTTCTTCATTATCTCCTTCACTCAAAGGGGCGGCCCCTAGTTATGCCCCCGGAGGGAACCGGAGGGTTTGAGTTTCAGCTCTTGCATGTGTGTGTGTGTGGATGTATCTTGGCTGTATTTCCCAGATTAGAAAGCAGGTGATGGATCAAAGCAATGGGCTTTGAGAGTCAAGGTCAGGGCCTGAGAGGAAACAAGGCCAGGGCATTTTCAAGCTGGCTCAGAACTTGGCAGGCCTGCATCTGGAACTGATGGATCTTATCAGAAAGTTCCCTTTCCCTTTCTAATGCTGACCTTTGTGCCTTGTATCGGCTTCAATGGCCGCTCATAAAAATCCCCCGTCCACAGTTATCTTTTATGGTCCTCACATCTGATAAAGCTACAGAACCCTGTTATGGCCTGGGAAGCTTTCTGAATGAGAATGTTTAGCGAAGTCCAGTGCAGCCGAACTTAATCTCCAACAGGAGACAAATATTTACGGGCAGGAAAAGAGCTCTTACTGCAGCACTGGGCACACACGGCCGAGGAACACAGTTGAGTTATATGGGCCATTGGGAGGACTTTCCAACAGGGTCGTACAATTGTTATTTTTTGTTCCACTGGCAAAGGGTTATGGCATGATGCTATTGCGACATGGACACAGGGAGCGGAAATGGTTCGTTCACAAACTAGTTTTTGAGAGGGGGAGGAAATAATATACCTCCCCCACCCCAAGAAGGAAACCATGAAAATTCAGCGTCTGACTGTGTGAGTCTTGCTGCAAAAATGAAAAATGGGACAGGCTAGGGGATGGCTGGAATCACTGAGTTCTGCTCTATCAAGATTTAGCAGACCCTGGAGCAAAGGAGGTTTGGTTTGCCAAAACTGCTGGAACAGACTGTGGAACTGAGGATGTTATTTTATTTTTATTTTTTGTCCATCAGCCCCTCTTTGCACTTGGATAGCACCCAAAGTGGCTTTTGATTGGGGTGGGGGGCGGACAGTGAATGGAACTATAAAATCAATTATTCAGAGCCCCCAAGGAAAGAACACAAGCTGTTGAATTTCAAATAGAGGTATTTGGAGAAGGCATCAAAGGTTTGTTTCTTTGTTTGATTGTTATCCCGCTCCTCCTCCAAGAAGCCCAGAGCAGTGTATGTGCTTGTGTTTATCCTCACAACAACCCTGTGAGGTAGGTTAGGCTGAGAGAGAAGAGACTGGCCCAGAGTCACCCAGCAAGTTTCACGGCTGAATGGGGATTTGAACTCCGTTTGCTTTGGTCCTAGTCCAACACTCTAACCACTATATTATAGGGATATGCAAACCGGCTCAACGTTGAATGGGTTTGACGTCAGGCCAGTTTGGTTCGATAGCTCGGAATAGAACCGAATCACCCCCTGTTTGGTCCAGCCCCGGACCGCACCCCGGGGGTGTGTGTGTTATGATTTTTGTAAAAAAAAAAAATTATTAGCCAAATCATCCAAATTCAGAGATGAGAGCGGGGGTAGGTGGTGGGCGTAATGGTTCTATGTTATGTGTGAATGCAACCATTGGTTGATCTCATGGGGTGTGTCTTGCCCAGGGTCTTGGCCAGGCCTGCTCAATTTAGGACCCCAACTGTATTTGGACTGATTGATTGGTTAAGTGTTATCAAGTCCACTCTTAGTGACCACATAGATAGATTCTCTCCAGGATGATCTGTGTTCAACTTGGCCTTTAAGGTCTCTCAATGGTGCATTCATTGCTGTCGTCATTGAGTCCATCCACCTGGCTGTTGGCCATCCTCTTCTTCTCTTTCCTTCAACTTTCCCCAGCATTATGGACTACAACTCCCATAATCCCCAGCCACAGTGGCCAAAAGCCATGAATTATGGGAGTTGTAGGCCAGCATCTGCAGGAGGGCCGAAGTTGCACAGCCCTGGTCTATGCTTAAAAACACGCTGCCGAACAGGAAGCTGCCACAAGGGTTTGCAACATACAGAGCCTCAGACGGAGTGGAACATGACAGAAGCAGAATGTCTCAGGAATCAGAGGGGGCTGGAAATGATGAGACAAATTTGAATGAACCCCCAAAGCAGAAGCTTAGAATGCATGCATCCTCCCTGCAGTGAGATGTGCAAGCTATGCACACACCTGCTCCTCCTATATTCAGAGGTATACTGCTTCTGCACACTGAGGTTTCAATTAGGGATTGTGAACTGGTTCGACCCCAAACCAGTTTGACATCAAACCCCATCAAACCCCATCGTGAACCCTTCGAACCGAACCGGGGGCGGGGGGGTTGAGGGGGTGCTGGACTGAACTGGCCCGGTTGGGTTTGAGGCCGATCTGAGGTCAGCTGTTTCCGTGCACATCCCTAGTTTCAACAAGCCATCATGGCTAACAGACTTGTCTTCCTCAGTGCATTTGTCTAAGTGAGACATCTCTTGGCTTGATATCTCATTTTAAACCCGGCTGTCAACAGCTTTCTAAACTAGGGTGCCCTTTCTCTGCCTTCTTTTCTTTCTAAGTCTACCTTCTGTCTTCTCTTCCTTACCCGCTCCAATTTCATTTTCTTCTTCTTTCCTTCAGGGTGACTCAATCTTTAGCAGCTCCTGGAAAGGTTTTAAATTATACAAGGTGCACAGCAGGCAAACCTGTAATGGATAATCCACAGGGCTGGCCCATAAAACAACCATATTCTCACCACAAAGGCTCTCTCTGCTAAATTATGGCAGGACACCGAGAAAAGCCCAGCTTGTTAATAATGAATCTCCCCCTTCCCAGGCTCTTTGAAAAGAACGTAAAAGCAAGGTGGTGCAAGGGAGATTCTGTATTAAAAGACACAATGCTGGAGGAAGAGAGCTGGTCTTGTGGTAGCAAGCATGACTTGTCCCCTTAAGCTAAGCAGGATCTGCCCTGGTTGCATACGAAAGGGAGACTAGAAGTGTGAGCACTATAAGATATTCCCCTCAAGGGATGAAGCCGCTCTGGAAAGAGCATCTAGGCTCCAAGTTCCCTCCCTGGCAGCATCTCCAAGATAGGGCTGAGAGAGATTCCTGCCTGCGACCTTGGAGAAGCTGCTGCCAGTCTGTGTAGACAATACTGAGCGAGATGGACCTATGGTCTGACTCAGTATATGGCAGCTTCCTATGTTCCTATGTTCACTGCGTACATCAGAACTGCACGTCACGATGTCAGCGCGGTATTCCCCACCAATCCCTTGCCCCAGATCTTGTCCCCTCCGCTTGCCCTCTCACCCACTCAGAAATGTGTCCTAGGAAATCTTTGGTAGAACCTGACATGCTACGTTCAGGTGGCAGGGACAGAATGTCAAGGGCTATCCTAGTTCTCCTTTTAGTACAGCAATTACTACAGAAAGCTCAGGGCACAGCAGAAGAAAAGAAGCAATTTAAACGACTGCTTGCAGAAGGGAGAAATAAAACACACTTTTGTGGCTTGTTCCTGGCAAGGAAGGTGCACTCTGCCGGACACGTAAATATTTTTAGTGTTGTTGTTGTTGTTGTTGTTGTTGTTGTTGTTGTTGTTGTTGTTGTTGTTTCTTCTTCTTCTTCTTCTTCTTCTTCTTCTTCTTCTTCTTCTTCTTCTTCTTCTTCTTCTCCTCCTCCTCCTCCTCCTCCTCCTCCTCCTCCTCCTCCTCCTCCATTCTTCTTCTGCCTTGTTGGCTCTCCAATAATCTGCTGTCTGAGGTGACCACCTCACCTTGCCTCATGGAAGAGCTGCCCCTGCCTGCCTCCATCTTCCTTCCTCTCCTCCTCCTCCTCTACCCTCCTCTGGACATCTTTATTCATTTACGGCATTTATATCCTGTCTTTGGGGGCCACTTCCAGACAAATTCATTAACATCACAGGACAAAGGGTAAGAATGTTGATGAGACCAGACAAGTTTAGCACAGCAGAAAGGAGCATCACCATCGTAATTCAAGATGAAAAACAGAAGTGACAACATAGGAGAGTGGGCCTTGTGGGAGCCAGCATGCATTTCCCCCTTTGCTAAGCTGGGCCCACACTGGTTTGCATTTGAATGGGAGACTAGATGTGTGAGCACTGTAAGATATTCCCCTTAGGGGATGGGGCCGCTCTGGGAAGAGCACTTGCTGGCTTGCATGTAGATGGTTCCATGTTCCCCTCCAAGATACCATCTCCAAAATAGGGCTGAGAGAGACTCCTGCCTGCAACCTTGGAGAAGACGCTGCTGGTCAGTGTTGACAATACTGAGCTAGTTGGACCAAGGGTCTGACTCAGTATAAGGCAGTTTCCAATCAAAGGTATTTAAATACCTTTTAGGCAAGCAGAAAGACTTTGTCCGGTGTCTCACAGAGAACAGTGAGGGCACCATGAAACACTTACCGATGAACAAAGCTGGGCTTGCACGAGAAGATCGCATCACTGCACAAAAAATGGGAATTTGTGGAACTGCACTCGTGTGTTGCAGGGCTCTTGTGCAAAAGTTCCCTTTGAATCAAATGAGGCATGCCTCAGGCTGCACAACTGTTGTGCACATGCAGGCATGCTTGTGTGGTAGTGCTGCAATGCTAGCTTCAGTATTTGCACAATTACCTATCACAACGTTGTACTAGTGCGACATCCTTCCTCAAGCACGTCTTTTGTCAGGCTGTCAGTCTAAATAACAATAACAATAACAACGACAATGCCAACAATAACAATAATGATAAAATAAATAATAGGAACAAAGAAAGCTGCCTTATACCAAGTTAGACCCTTGGTCCATCTAGCTCAGTATTGTCTACAATGCACAGACTGGCAGCGACTCCTCCAAGGTTGCAGGCAGGAGTCTCTCTCAGCCCTATCTTGGAGATGCTGCCAAGGAGGGAACTTGGAACCTAGATGTTCCTCCTAGAGTGGCTCCATCCCCTGTGGGGAATATCTAACAGTGCTCACACATGTAGTCTCCCATTCAAAAGCAAACCAGGGTGGACCCTGCTTAGCAAAGTGGACAATTTATGCATGCTATCACAAGATCAGCTCTTCTGGTACAATAAAATAATAATAATAATAATAATAATAATAATAATAATAATAATAATAATACCTTGGCGTGGTTGTGGGGCTTGCGTGCTCTGAGGAAGGTGAGAGCTATGCCAGAGGTCCAACCATACTGGGCAGGTCTCACCAGATGAGCCAGACAAAGAGTGCCTCTTTCATCAACAATATAGTGAGACGTAACTTTAATAAATCTATACCGGATCGGTAGTCGCCCGGGTCAACAAGGACCACGCCAGGTGCTATAGTCCCTGGACATCTGGTGTCAAGTGGGCAACAGGACTCAGGATCTTCAGTTGAGCAACCAGGGCTGGAGACAGCAAAGCTACTGGAAGAAACGTCGCTTAACCGAAAAAAATATACGAAAAATGCCAACAAGGAAATAATGATCTGCTATTACAAGTCTAGTCCAACTAGAAGAGGTTAATTAAAAAGAATGTACCAAATTTGGAAAGAGAAGCATCCAGATACAGAAATAATAGAACAAAGGCTAGCAGACCAGAGAAGATTCATAATCAGAAATAAAGTATTCACAGGAGTTGAGCTGGAAGAACTGCAAAGAGCAACACAGGCTCAAGATATGGAAGAAGAATTACCACCAATTGAAGAAGTTGCTCAGGTGCAGGTGGAGGAGGTGTTCGAAATCGAGGATGCCACTGTGGCTGAACTGTTTCAAAATCAAAACCAGGCACCCTCCCCTTTGCCTTCACCTCAAAAACCCAAATGCCGTTTAACAGAAAAGCAACAAGAACTAAAGCAAAAGATAACTGAGCACATGAACCAAACAACCACCAGGGTTCGACTTCCAGCTCTAAAAACAGTTGCCAAAAAACAACTTGCTCAGGCATTAAAAGATGTCAATGCTGCACTTGCAGAAATAACAACCAATAATTTGCAAGAAACAAACCAACTAATGTACAGTGCAGCAACAATAACAACACAAGAGCTCGGATATAAGATCAGTGGACCTGTCAAAAAAGAAAGTAGTACATCACCTAAATGGAAGATTAGAAATAAAATCTCCAGGCTTAGATCAGATGCTAGTAAACTGAAAAATATGAAAGACAAGAAGCTGAAGAATGAAAACACCAAACAGTATCTGATTCAAAAATACCACCTAGATTCAAGGAAAATTAGAGAAGTCCTGGAAATAATAAAGCAGCAAATAACAGCAGTGTCAAAGAAGATTAGCAGATATGAAGCCAGAATTACACAACACAGGCAGAATCTCCAATTCCAGTCGAATCAGAGACGTGTCTACCAAAGCATAGAAGGAGAAACTGCAAGAAACGTAGAAACACCAAATAAAGAAGAAACAGTGCAATTCTGGGGGAAATTATGGGACAATCCAATAGATTATAATAAAAAAGCAGGCTGGATGAAAGAGGTCAAAAATGTAACCAACAAATGCAAGATCTAATAATAACACCAGAATTAATAAGTGAAACAGCAAAGAAAATTAAAAATTGGACTGCTCCAGGCGACGATGAACTGCATGGTTTTGGCTTAAACACCTAACAAGCCTTCATAAACAACTATCAAAACAGCTCAATCACATTTTGCAAGGCGGTGATATTGAACAATGGCTAACAACTGGGAAAACTCATCTCATAATGAAAGACCCAGCAAAAGGTGCAGTTCCAAGTAATTATAGACCGATCACCTGTCTGCCAACCATGTTCAAATTATTAACTGGAATAATAGCAGATGAAGTGATGCAACACTTATTAACTAACAAACAGCTTCCAGTTGAACAGAAAGGAAATTGCCCGAACACCAGAGGCACAAAAGACCAGCTGCTGATTGACAAAATGATTTTAGAAAATTGCAAGAGAAAAAAAACCAATCTAAGTGTTGCATGGATTGACTACAAGAAAGCCTTTGATTCATTGCCTCACACATGGATACTAAAATGTTTAGAAACAACTGGTGTCAGCAAAAACATTCAGATATTTATTTTAAAAAGCCATGAGCATGTGGAGTACACAGTTAACAATCAGTGGCGAGACACTTGGACAGGTTAGCATTAGAAGAGGCATTTTCCAAGGGGACTCACTATCCCCTCTGTTGTTTGTAATCGCCATGACCCCACTTTCACAAATACTAAACAAAACAGGCCTTGGATACCAAACATCTAAAACATCCAGTAAAATCAACCATCTGCTGTACATGGACGATCTGAAGTTGTATGGAAAGTCCCAGTCAGAAATGGAATCACTGCTAAACACTGTCCGTATATTCAGTAGCGATATAGCAATGGAGTTTGGACTAGACAAGTGTGCTGCATTAATAATGAACAGAGGGAAAAAAACAAAAACAGAAGGAATAGAACTGCCCAATGGAAGCAAGATCAAGAACCTGGAAGAGAAAGAACATTACAAATACTTGGGCATTCTCCAGGCTGATAACATTGCACACACTGAAGTTAAAAGAAAAATGGGAAGTGAATACATCAGGAGAGTTAGAAAAATCCTCAAGTCCAAACTCAATGGCGGGAACACCATACACGCCATAAACACCTGGGCTATACCTGTCATCAGATACACTGCAGGAATAATAGACTGGACCCAGGCAGAGCTAGAGACGCTAGATTGTAAGACCAGGAAAATCATGACCATCAATCATGCTCTGCACCCCCGCAGTGATGTCGATAGGCTATACCTCCTTCGCGGCTCCGGTGGAAGAGGAATGCTGCAAGTCCTTCAAACAGTAGAGGAGGAGAAAAGAGGCCTTGAAGAATATGTCAAGGACAGTGAAGAAGATGCACTTCAAATGGTCAATAATGCAAAACTATTCAACACCAATGAAACCAAGCAGGCCTACAAGAAAGAACAAGTCAAGAACTGAGCAGAAAAATGGAAAAATAAGCACCTGCATGGTTAATATTTGCACAATATAAGTGGAAAATCAGACATCACCAAGACCTGGCAATGGCTTAAGAATGGTTGCTTGAAGAAAGAAACAGAGGGTTTAATACTGGCTGCACAAGAACAGGCACTAAGAACAAATACAATAAGAGCAAAAGTCAAAAAATCCACAACAAACAGCAAGTGCCGCCTTTGTAAAGAAGCAGATGAAACAGTGGACCACCTAATCAGCTGTTGTAAAAAGATCGCACAGACTGACTACAAACAAAGGCATGACAAGGTAGCAGGGATGATACACTGGAACATCTGCAAAAAATACAAGCTACCTGTAGCCAAACATTGGTGGGACCATAAAATTGAAAAAGTTGTAGAAAATGAAGATGTAAAAATATTATGGGACTTCCGACTTTCTTCTCGACTACAGTTATATCTGGTGTACTGTGTGGCAGATGTTTATCTGCCACACAATACACCAGATATAACTGTAGTCGAGAAGAAAGAAAAACAAGTTAAAATAATAGACATAGCAATACCAGGGGATAGCAGGAAGAAGAAAAAGAAATAGAAAAAATCACCAAATACAAAGATCTACAAATTGAAATTGAAAGGCTGTGGCAGAAAAAGACCCAAATAATCCCAGTGGTCATTGGCGCCCTGGGTGCAGTTCCAAAAGACCTTGAAGAGCACCTCAACACCATAGGGGCCACAGAAATCGCCATCAGCCAATTACAAAAAGCAGCTTTACTGGGAACAGCCTATCTTCTGTGACAATATCAATAATAATTACAGCAAGAAAATTGACAATAAAATTCTAGCATCCCAGGTCTTGGGAAGGACTCATAAGAACATAAGAACATAAGAACAGCCCTGCTCATCCAGGCCCAAGGCCCATCTAGTCCAGCATCCTGTTTCAAACAGTGGCCCACCAGATGCCGCTGGAAGCCACAGACAGGAGTTGAGGGCGTGCCCTTTTCCTGCCATTACTCCCCTGCAACTGGTACTCAGAGGCACCCTGCCCTTGATGCTGGAGGTGGCCCACAGCCCTCTGACTAGTAGCCATTGATAGACCTCTCCTCTATGAAGTCATCCTAACCTCTCTTAAAGCCATCCAGGTTGTTGGCTGTCACCATGTCCTGTGGCAGAGAGTTCCCCAAGTGGATCACGTGATGTCTGGATAAAACCCGATGTCTGGATAAAACAAACCAGTCAATAACACCTGTCTGACTATGTAAACAACAACAACAAATCTTTAATTTTTCTTTAGTTATCCTAGACCCTTGGATAGAGCTCGATAATTAAAATAACAAATCCAGTCAATAACATCTGGTAGATTTTGTGTTAATAGTCTCTTCATCATCATCGTCGTCATCATCGTCATCATCATCATCATCATCATCATATTATGGTTCACTGAACCTTTTGCCTTGCTCCAGCTTTCCCTAAGACCAAAACAAGATGGATCTGATATACCCAGACAAGAACCTCATATTTTCACATTTGGTGAGAAATTCAGTTGCAACTTAGAGACCCTTATGAGAAAATTATATTTAGCCAATTAGGGCTACTTTTGTGCCAGTGTCAGGGATCAACTCTTAAATGCTTGACTAAGAATCAATGGCAGTGCTCCTGAGCAAGCGCAGAGTGCATTTCCTTTGCCACTCGCTCAAGATAATCCCTCTATGGCAGGGGTTAGTGGAAAAGGTTCCCAGGTGCCAAGGGATAAATGGCAGTGCTCCTGAGAGCAGGCACAGAGTGCATTTCCTTCACCTTAGCTAAAGATATTCACTATATGGCGGGGATTAGGGGAAAAGGTCTGCAGGTGGGAACTCCAAAACAGACCTTGCACAAGCTTCCCTGGCCTTTTCACTACAAGAGGATGGAGGGTGTGGGTGGACGTGCACAAGATGCTCCCCCATTTTATGTACAGCTTCCTAACGCAACCCCAGATGCCATTTGCTTTTGAGCAACTAAGGAGATTAAAGTGGCTTGCTCAGGAAGATTTATGCCTCTGCTACCTTCATAATTCTTGTGAGTAAAGACATGTCAGTTTGTATAGAAGCCCTCCATTATCCAACATTTGGTCTGTGGGGCCAAATGGCATTTTAAACAGCTTGGAACATAAGTGAGTAACGGCGGTATTATTTGTAGCCGAATGCTATTTAATTGCTCACCTTCAATATATACGTGGTGTGTGGGTTTTTTGTTTTTGTTTTGCCTTGACCGGAGTGTCAGACTTAACCTAAGGTGCTCTAAAAGGGTTTCTCTCCCTTCATTCTTTTCTAAGAAGAAAGGTGGAGTGGGCAAGGAAGAGGGCGAAGAAAGGGAGAAAATATGCTTTCCTGTTTGGGTGTTCATTGTATCCCAATAGCTTCCATTCACTCCTTTCTTTGCGTTAGGAAGTTTGTCCTTTTAGGCTGAAGACAGACAATGAGCCCTTTCTCACGACACGCACTACCTAGCTAGGAGAGAGTTACCCAGGCCACTGGGAGGCCTGCCGATCCAACTGCGCCAGAGTTGGATAGCCCAGATCCTCTACCCAGGTATAAAGGGAGGTAGGAAGAAAACGGACCACTTTGTGGTTGTCTGCAGCACTGCTGGGGTTAAAATGGCTGTCATAGAGTACAGTAGAAAGTGAGACCATGGAGAGGAGTGGGCTCTGGGCTGCCTCTCTGTTGCTTGCACAGTGCATTGTGGGATATAGGATGATTTCCTCCTCCTGATCCCACTTAAGGAGTCTGCCACTGCAACGGTAGTAGGGAAGTGCATGGAACCAGCCAGCACAATTCGGCTTGAATCTGGTTTCGGTTCGGGCTCGGATGAGCCCATGGCCTGTCCGGTTCGGCCATCGAACCAGTTTGAGGTTTTGACAGCCAAACTTGTAAAGGGCTGCGGGGAGGGGGGAAGCAAAAGTTCCCATTTTTACCTTCAAAGTAGCTGTGGGGAGGGCAGCAGGGCTCCACTTGGCTCTCAAATGATAGTGTGGGCCAATCTGCGGCCTGTTTTGGGCCTTTCTGTGCATGAAGTAAGATGATCAATGGCTTCCAGCCATGATAGCTAAATGGAACCTCCATGTCCAATGGCAGTATATCTTTGAAAAATGACCACGGGGGACAGAAAAGTGTAGGCTGGTGCCCACATATCCTGTTGATGAAATTCCTATCGATCTTCCCTGGGTGCAAAAGCTGTTCAGCTGGGGGGAGGACATGAACAGATTGGGGGACGAATCAGGATGGGAAGCTCCAACCCCATTGGATCTGCCTTCTCCTCTATGACCAGAGGAGGCGCTCTTGCCTGCATCCTCGGAGGACTCCTCTGATGTCTAGACTGTCGATATGGAGGTTCCTCAACCATGCCAGAGCAAGCACTGGCTGAACAGAGTGCCCCTTCGCCCCCCCAAGCTCTGTCAAAACCTGTAGAAAAAGTGGCGGAGCTAGAGACAGGAGTGAGACAGCAAGGCGACTTCAAGCTCAGTTGGGAATTTTATTTGCTGAAGCAACATTCTCCTATCATCTGGTGGACTGGATCCTCTCTGCACACAGCCCGGTAGCTGCAATACTTGGAGCTCTCCAAGCCCTGATCCTGCCCTTGGAGTGAGCCTACCACCCATGAGCCAGGCCCACTAATTTTGGCCAGTGGTACCGTCTCAGGGGACAAATGCTCATAGTGATTTTTGGTAACATCTACCCCCCTAGAGATGGAAAAGACAGGATAGCATTGTTGCAGTTACAGCTATCCATATCTTATCACCCCTTTTTAATTTGCACCCCCAAACGATTAGGGTAAAATTGCAGTACTTTTGGCACAGAAGAAAGGGTTAGGGTAGCAAGGCCTTGGAAAGGATATTTAGATGCCGTGACGTGTCTGCACCTACAAAGATTAGAATTGTTCAGACAATGGCTTTCCCCGTGACAATCTAAGGATGCGAAAGCTGGACTTTGAAGAAGAAAGATAGAAAAAGCATTGACGCTTTTGAACTTTGGTGCTGGAGAAGACTTTTGAGGAGACCATGGACAGCCAGGAAAACAAACCAATGGATCACAGAACAAATCAATCCAGAGTTTTCACTCAAGGCACAAATGACCAGGCTCAAACCATCATACTTCGGACACATTACGTGAAGACCCAGCTCCCTTGAGAAGTCCGTAATGCTGGGAAACGTTGAAGGCAAGAGAAGAAGAGGACGACCAGCAGCAAGGTGGATGGACTCAATTATGACAGCAATGAATGCACTACTGAGAGACCTTAAAGGCCAAGTGGAAGACAGACCATCCTGGAGAGAATCTATGAATGTGGTTGCTAAGAGTCGACACCGACTTGGCACTTAATCAATCAATCAATCAATCAATCAATCAATCAATCAATCAACAATGAACAAACTGTTCTCTTCTCTCCATGGTGTACTCTTTGGAGGGCATTCCTGCCTATTGCCATTTCCATTCCTCTGACAACCTCGATCAAATTTTATAGCCGTTTTTGTGTTTTAAAGACCCTTTAAAGCTTTTAAGACTTTAGAAGTCTTAAGATTGCAAATCTGGCCACTGTGGACCCAAAGGTCAGGACAACAAAAACTCAAGAACACACTGAAAGCAGCAAGTCTTGCAATGATCTTACCTCTTTTCCATCTCTAGGGGTGCAGACCTTGTCAAACATCACCACCAGCATTCATTGCCCTAGATGGTACCGAATAGCCCAGCGGGCTTGTGCATGATTGATCCTTTCCCCCTACTGGCTCCTGCCCTGATCTAGTCCCCTCTCGCCACTGACCCCAGACTCCTGAAAACCCTGCAATAAGATACTGGCTGAACATTCAGGATGCTGGTCTAGATGGGTTCTTGCTTGGTCTAATCCTACAGCAGAGATGCATTAAAATGAAATGGTACCAGTCATGTCCACAAACAAGCCATTTGAGGGAGGCTGAGAACACGGCAGCTCCTGCATCCTGAAAGGCTTCTGCATTAGGCAATGCTCCAGATCTTCTCCTGCCAAGATTCCAAGCGAAGCCTCCACCCTTTCCTGAGCTATAATTTATTTCTCTCCATGCTGACAGTGCATAATCATGATGACTTTTGAAAATGACATTCTTAATATGAATTTCCCCACAGTCCACCTTTGTTTTTCCACTGATGCTAGTTCTTTTTCTTCGTTATCGCTAGCAAGGCCGTGACGGAAAGGCGGGAAGCATTACACAACCTCCAATAAGTGGAGAAGCTGTCAGTTGTCCCTATTATTACACATGCATTCGTTTTAACACCAGAACTGGCCAACCAAAGGCCGTGTGAATAAAAATGTCATATGCTACCACTGGAAGAGGCACTATCTAAGGTTTGGCAACTCTTCAAAAGAAAAAGAGTTCAAAGTTCAGAAGGGGCCATCAAGAATACCACTCGGTCCTTCTGATCCTGGCAATGCACAAATGGTATACTTTAGCAAACATATCCTGTTTGCCTTAACTGGAACTTAGGAGTGGACATGGAACATAGGAAGCTGCCACATACTGAGTAAGACCATTGATCCAACTAGCTCAGTATTGTCTACATTGACTAGCAGCAGCTCTTCAAGGTTTCAGGCAGGGGTCTTTTCCAGCCTTACCTGGAGATGCTGCCAGGGATTGAACCTGAGATCACCAGTGTGCAAGTCCTGTGGTGGATTAGTGTCAGGACATCCTAAAACGAATGGCAGGGAATGCCCCCTGAAATGCACTGGATCCTCTCAAATGGCCAGGGAGTGCATTGAATTTCTGAATGTCCAATGGCCATTTGGAAATTCCATGCATTCCTATGGCCATTTGGAAGGATCCAGTGCATTTCAGGGGGCATTCCCTGCCATTCATTTTAGCACATTCACTGAAGTCCTGCTAACTTGGCAAAGAGGCACCTTTTAATGTGGTGATTCTCTTTATTTAGCAGGAGGAGAGTAACAGGCCCTGTCCACCCCCAGCACAGCGTCCCTCCAGTGACTGTTGCTGGTGTCTATCTTATATTTCTTTTTATATTGTGAGCCCTTTGGGGACAGGGCTCCATCTTATTTATTTATTATTTCCCTGTGTAAACCACCCTGAGCCATTTTTGGATGGGGGGGATAGAAATCGAAATCATCATCATCATCATCATCATCATCATCATCATCAGACTACAAACAGACAATAATAATAATAATAATAATAATAATAATAATAATAATAATAATAAACAGACTACAAAACAGACAAACATCTGCCACACAATACACCAGATATAACTGTAGTCGAGAAGAAAGAAAAACAAGTTAAAATAATCGACATAGCAATACCAGGGGATAGCAGAATAGAAGAAAAAGAAATAGAAAAAATCACCAAATACAAAGATCTACAAATTGAAATGGAAAGTCTGTGGCAGAAAAAGACCCAAATAATCCCAGTGGTCATTGGCGCCCTGGGTGCAGTTCCAAAAGACCTTGAAGAGCACCTCAACACCTATAGGGGCCACAGAAATCACCACCAGCCAATGACAAAAAGCAGCTTTACTGGGAACAGCCTATATTCTGCGACGATATCTATAACAAC